>NW_026947486.1:82969122-85369122 GCF_034190915.1 Cavia porcellus | reverse complement strand
AATACAATGCAGTCTTTATAAACAGTGAAGACTCTCTCAACTTTAATGACTTTGAAGGTTATTCATGATGTATCATAAAGGGAAAGTGCCTGTTGCACAATAGAATGTATCATATGACCCTATTTATGTGATAGAGAATATACTGAAGTGTATTCCCTCTGGAAGAAGGAAGAACACAAAGAACTAGCAAGAGCAAAGAATCTAATTCTTGATTTTGAATTGTTTTGGGAACATGTACAGAGCACATTCCTGTCTCATAGTCTTTGTACTTCTAGCGCTTAGGAGGCTAAGGCAGGAGGATTGGTACAAGTTTGAGGCCAACTTTTGCTTCATAGTGAGTTCAAGGCCAATCAGAACTATATGCTGAGATCCTGTCTTTAAAAAACCATAAAATTACAAATATGAATTATTATAATTTATAGCTTTCACTCTATTCATTAGAATCCCTGTGCAATGTTTTCTCTTTCTATTTTTTTAACTGAGGCAGGGGCTCACTTTGTAGTATAGGCTGGCCTCAAGCTCACAGTGATCCTTCTGCCTCAACCTTCCAAGTGCTAGGATTATAGGCACCACCATGCCCAGCCTCAATGTTTTTTCTTAGTCACTTGACTTCACCATCCTATGTAAAGTAGCATGATGCCACTCTTCTCCTTGTTCTACTTTACTTTGATGATATGTATGTCTATCTGTTTGTTTATTGTATTTCTTCTCTCAAACATAATTCCCATCTCATTAGGCCACAGATGTAAGTGATTCTGACCTGGACTGCTGAATATCTCACTTTAAGAACTACCAACATTTAGAGCAACCATTCTCAAAATACTATCTGCAGACCAACAGCAGCAGTGTTACTTAGGAACCTGTCAGAAATGCAAATTATCAAGCCTTACCCTCCCAGATCTTCGGAATTATTAACTCTGGGAGCAGGGCCCAACAATCTATGTCTTAACAAGCCCTCCAGGGGATTGCTAAACACAATTAAATTTGAGAACCACTGGCCCTGGCTTTTTTTTTTTTTTTTGAGTAAGCATTTTTCCAGCTCTCTTCGTAGGTGTATTTTACAGAAAAAAAGATATTAACTCTCTTTGCTATTTTCTCTGCTATGCTGTCCTTAAAGTGTTCTAAATAAGATAGAAATGTTGAAATCCTGGGTTTAACCTACCATGTATTTAAATTAATTTTTTCTTTAACTTTACTTCTTAGAAAAAGGACTAATGATTTTTTAAAATAAAAGGCCTGAGAGTAAGTATCACTGGCTTTGTGGGCCATATGATCCATCAGAACTACATGTCTCCATCATTGTAGTATATAAGTGTCCATAGACAATATGTACATAAAAGAGTATGATTGTGTTTTAATAGAAATTCATTTACGGACACTGAAATTTGACTTTTTGGTAGCTTGGTAGACATGTTTGATACACAGTAGATTGACTGATCATGAGGTTATTTTGCATTTTTCGGATTATATTTGTTTTTATTGTCTTGTAAAATACCTGTTCATGTCTTTTGCCCTTTTTTCTGTCTGCCAAGGGGAAACCATTCTGGAGGACAGTATTTTTGGTGATTTACTTTGTGTGGAGGGAGATGAAACAGGATGTATGGATATGCAGTGAGTCTTAGGATATGGCAAATAATTTTGCTCATTGGACAAAGTTAGAGAAGAAGCAATGCTGGCATATCAGTGGTAAGGAGATCTAGGTAAAGATGTATAGATAGACTCTTGGGAGTGGGAAAAAACTTTGTATCTCAAAGTAATACTGTCAGAGAGCATCCACTGCAAAGAAGATTCTCAACAACCAGATGGTTAAGATAGAACATCTTGTAAATTTTAGCCAAGCTTTCTCCTTAGCCACCCCATCTCCAGTGCAGTGGGGCCCATGAACAGGTGGTTACCTAAGCAGGAGTGGATACCATGCCTAGGCCCAGTAGCATGGACTTCATCTTTCCATGGTTGATTTATCTACTGTCATGGCTGAGGATCCAAGAAGACAAGGACAGAGATCTATGCTGTGTCCTTAATATAGTACCAGCAAATGAGGGGATGAGCTACATTGTGTCATCTTTACTGTATCACACTCCTGCTTTGGAGGGGACAGTGAGTTGTCCCCTCCTAAATGTAATCAACACATATTTCAGATTTGGGTTTGTCTTGCTTACCTATAATGCCTCTGTCCAGTCCTACTACTACTTTTCAGTCTTCCCTAAACCCTGTGTACTCCTAACTCAGCTTCAGCTTCTGCTTTCTAAAAATCACAATGTTCAGTAACCTCTTTGCCAGGGGTAAATGGTACACTTGTAATGTGGCATGTACTGAATGATGATTACTCAAATTATCACTGATGGTGATTTGAAATGGGATGAAATTGAAGGGCAAAGCTTTGGGAAATCAAGTGGCTGGAACACTTAGTCCCTGTGGTGACGACAATGATTGCAAAGGATGTTTCTGGTGACCCTGGAGAGTTTCTACACAAAAAAGCACAAATTGAAAGACTTGAGTGGACAGTTCAGATCACAGGGAAAAATAAGAGTCTCAATGCCAGCATTAAAGTACTCTTTAATCTCCTGGAGCTGCAGAACTGATATGCCTAGAGATCACGCTCAGGGACTGATTATAAATGTTGCAGAAGTGCAACATCAATTAAAGTAGCAGCCTTGCTAGGATTCTTAGACCAAGTTGAGGATACTCTTGGGGAAAGAACAGGACCCTAAAACACTGGGTGGAAATATTTGGACATAAACATATGAGGCTGAGAAAAATTTAGCCCCAAATACTCCTGAGATTTTCTTGCCAACAGAAGTACTCCTATATTCCTGACTAAAGGTGCCAATCTCCCATGCATGAAAATCTAGTGACTTCCATTAAAGTATTTGCGTCACAAGGAGTATTGATTGTTCTCAAGACCAACTTCTAGAACATCTTGTTGCCTCTGCTGTCATAAAAAGTGTTAGATCTCAGCATAGCTATCATGCCTAAACACCCAAGAGCAAGAGGAGGTTGAAATGGATCTGTCAAGTGCCATCTGCTCAGTGTCCATTTTCAACTGTACTCTTAGAAGGACTGGGATATGAGAGTGACTCACTGCCTTGGTCTGCCCAGAAATTAAGGGTTTCCTAGGTTATGGGAGTTTCAGCTTGGAAACCAGTAAAATCATAGGAACACTGAGTTGGCTATCCTCCAGGGAGGACACTATCTTCACTAAGGCATCAAGAAATACACTGGGGAGGGTAGCATCTGTCTTATGGAAGAGCCCTATGTAATATCCTCTGCCACCCAGAGCTGATGTGGGAGATGATTAAGTGGAACTGCACTCCCTGACTTTTATAGTAGGGTCCCAAATGGTATAGAATAGCTGATGGTACTTAACTGTCAGTACTAAAGTGGGAGCAATTAACATAATAAAGCACAAGGACAAGTGGTAATCAGAGTATTTTCACTTTCTTCTGTTGCGTAATTATGGAATTACCTAGGAACAAAATAGAAGTGACATATAGAAGCAGAAAAATCCTAGGTTTGGTAAGTGAAAGGGTTTTGGCCCAGACAGGATATTGTAGCCAGGAAAGCCTCAACGGGAAGCAGGAAGCCCCTATCTCCCCCGCCCCTAGGAAGTTACCTGTGACGCCATCTTCCCGCCCCTGGAAATTTACATATGGCGCCAAACCTAGGACCAATGGGCTACCTCTGCATCCCTAACGACCTCCTTAGGTTCCACCCCAAACCGAGGCTACTTACATACCCCTACGCCACGTGTCGGCTAGAGAGATCGCTGGACGCCAGAGGTCGGGGGTGCTGGCCATCTCTCTCCGTGTTCTCAGAATAAAGGCCGCTTTTTGTTTTATACTTCTCATCTTTTGGAAATATTTTTCATCTTTTGGAAATAATCCTAGCAGTAAGCACAAAATTGGCAGGCCCTGGACTCAGCTCAACTAAATTGGTTTGTAGATCTGGGACCCCTTGATTAATAGGGAGGCCAGATCTCTTTGGGAAATGTCCCCACAGCAATACTATCATAAATGTATACTACAAATCTTCCAAGTCTTCCTCTGACTAGGATCTGTGGTTATTTACTACAGGACCATGACCAAGGAAAAAGACTGACTTATCAAATCCTGGCTCTAATGTGTTTTAGAGACTCAATATGTGTGTGCCACTGTAGTTCATCACCAGAGTAAGGATTCAGTTTAGTCAGGTTATAACCAAAATCTTTCTCTGTGAATTCCTTTTAATGGGAACTTGCCCGCATCTTGGCAGAAACACCACACATCACTGTATTTTACTTATCCACTGATCCACTGAAGGAGGGGCCTTATAGAAAGACAGAAGCCTGCAACTGCTTTTTCCTGCTCATATTTCTGATTCTCAAGTAATACTGAAGCCCTGGGACAAAGAAGAGATTAGAGTCAAAACTGAGTTTTAAAAGTGGAATTTTTTTTTTTTTTTTTTTTTTTTTTTTGGTGGTAGTGGTGGTACTGTGGATTGAACCCAGGGCCCTCATATCAAAGACATCCCCAGCCCTATCATTTATTTATTTATTTATTTACAGCCTCCCTTCTATAGTTCAGGCTGGCCTTGAACTCACTATGTATTCCAGGCTGGCCTCAGATTCACGGTGATTTTCATCAGCCTTTTTTATTTTTGTTTGTAGCAGGGATCAAACTCACAACCTTGTGCTTATCAGGCAAGCGCTTGAACCACTGAGCTAAATCCCTAGGACAGAGTTTCACCAAATTGCTAAGCTGTCCAGGCTGGAAATTAATTTGTGATCCTCCTGCCTTGGCTTTCCAGAGTGCTGAGACTACAGGCATGCACCAACACACCCAGGTAGTGTATGCTGCCCTATTACTTGGGCCTTATGACTCAACAAATGGGCTTTGGAAGATTCTGGGTGAACTGCTCTATGAAGTCCAATAGAAACTTCATAGAATTTGGAGCCAGGTGTGGGTATATATGCCTGTATTTGCAACACTCAGGATGTTGAGGCAGGAGAATCGCCATGAGTTCAAGGCTAGCTTCAACTACATAGAGAGATCCTCCCTGTCTCAAAAAATTGAAAGAAAGACAGAAAGAAACCTCACAGAAGAGACTTAGTGGGGAATGAAGCAAGACCATGGGTTTTTTTTCGATGATTATTCTGCATTTGAAAGGCAGTACCTGTTCTACTGCTAGGCCCTGGTAGGTGTTCTTCAATTCACACCTGGAAACTATAAAACTTTATAAAAGGACTTTCTTGGGTCTTGGGAATTGCAATTCAGGAGACATGGGTTCAGATAGTTTTGAGTCAGTGTTCTGAGGATGGCAGAAAGCATGGGAACCTACATGTTGAAAAGGAACAGGGGCTGTGTGACTGATGAAGAAAAATGGAAAAAATGTGTAGACTGAATGACTGTGTCTGTAGTTCAAATCAAACAACTTGTTGATATGAATCTTGAGCTTCTGGGAACAATATAATTGTCTGATATTTTAGACCGTTCTAGATGTCCATGGATAAAGTGTTAAGATGACTAAAGTTCACATTCCAGGCTAGAACTGGATTTGTGCAAGTATAAAATACTACCTACTGCTTCTGTAATGGCCACCCCATTCCATTTGAGTACTTTTTTTTTAGTTCTTTTAATGTTGCTTTCATTGTCATTGTTTTGCAGTGCTGGGGGTCAAATTCAGGGGCTTTATGCAAGTAAAACAAATGCTCTTATCACTGAGCTACATCCCCAGTCCACATACTTATTTTTATTGTCACGTATGACTGACTTTCTGACCAGGGGACAATGAAAGACTTAGATGATTTGAACTGACCATCATGAACTGGATAATAGTTGATAACTCAAACATCAAATATCTACATGCAGCAGTGTTCCATCATTATATACTGAATATGAAATCAGATCCCAGAGAACATGTTTTTGTTGTTGTTGTTTTGGTTTTTGTTTATTTGTTTGTTTTGTTTTCTGATGCAGGACCTCATTATGGAGTTTGGGCTAGTCTTGAACTCTGTATGTAGTGCAAGTTTGCCTCAAACTCCCAGTGATCCTCCTGCCCAGCCTCCTGAGTGCTGGGATTACAGGCACGTGTCACCACACCCAGCTCATGTGTTCCTATAAAGAATGTTTATTTTCCAGTTGTTACATATAGCAATTTGTGCATTTCTATCAGATCAAGCTTGTTCATGTATTGTTAAAATTATGTACATCATTACTGATGATTTTGCCTATTTCATCTAGGAATTTCTCAGAATAATGAATGAAAGTCTCACTAGAGTGGTGGATTTATATATTTGTGTGTAGTTTTGCTTCATATATTTCAAAGCTGTAACTGGATATTTTCAAGATTAGTGTTATTTTTTTGTTGTTAGGATATTTTATTTTGCTCCATATTACCATGGAGCCCATTAAAAGACAATCTCTTGTCTACTCTCAGGGCTAGGTCCAGATCTCTCGAATCTCTGATACCAGATTTGTATATCCATCTTCTAACTTGTGCATTTTTCTGGGTGGTCTTGGCTTCATGTAGGGCAGGGACATGCTTACCACTGATGTATCTCCTCAACCTTTGTGTGAATTTTTTTTAAAAGGCTGGCACCACCAAATTTCTTCAGCAGCCTGCTTTTGAGCTACTAGTGCTACCTCTTTCTGTAAATGTGTGGAGAGTTAGAAGTGCCTAGGAGTTCATCTCTCCTAGGGCGGCCTATAGCCACTGACTGACATGTGGGAGTAAAATGTCCAGCCCCCTTACATCATGCTGGCCAAATTCTGTGTAACCCAGGTTTAGATCTCACTAAGGAACCAGACGGTGTTGCATACATCATTTTGTACCCTTGTTTTTCCTCCTCTGATCAATTTCCTTTATTCCCTTATTTGTTTCTCCTGGGAAAACTTCCTCAATAAGCCATTTGAGCTCAAATATTCACCTGAGGGTCTGAATCTATGAAACCCAATCTTTGATAAAACATATGCATGTGAGAATGCTCAGCATACCGTAACACAGCTTCCATACAAACACAGGCCTAATAAGCCCAGGACTTATATTAAGAATCTCTGTGCAGCATACAGACAAAGCTCATATTTGATTATGACCCATGTTTATGCCACTGTTCAGCATCCTACAGATGGTGCTATGATTAGGGTCCATATAAGTAATAATAGCTAATCTTTATTGAACTTTTTACTTATATACTTGGGACTGCATAGTTGAGTTTTTAAGAGACTGAATTACTTGCAGATTTAACACCATTATCCTAACCACTTCATCTTTATTTTTTTTAAAAATTGGTTTAGACCTTGGAAAAGGGATGAGTGTGAATCATTTCAACCCTTCCAATCCCAACTGATACTGGTAGTTTTGTTTAATAAAGACAGGAAGAGAAACTTGGAGAAGTTAATTAACTTGCTCAAGCCCATGCAGGTGAGTAGTGAAATCTTGGAACTGGGAGTGTAGCTCAGTGGCAGAGCACTGCTGGACATGTGGGAGATTCTGGGTTCCATCCCCAGCACTGTAAAAGCAAAAAAAAAAAAAAAAAAAAAAAAAAAAAAAAAAAAAAAGAAGAAGAAGAAGAAAACCTCCCCCAGCATTGTAGACAATAATTTTTATAATCTGGGCACTGATAATTCCTAGCACACAGGTACTATGTTAATGTCCCAGCTGCAAACTCTGGTCATCTCTGTCCTGTGACCTTGATAAATCTTTCTCATAAGGGTCTGGATCAACCTCTCTTCACCCTTCTCTTCATATTCTGCCTCTTTTCTGGGATTGTAGTTCCAAACTGAAGCCCTAACTCTGTCTCTGACACAAGTAAAAAAACATCTTTTCTCTTGAGAAAGACACATTTTGCACAGGCTGATGCCAGCTAGATTGGACTGTTATAACTAGATGTAGCCTCAAATATGGAAACTATCTGGTAGTGTATTTCAAAGAACCTTTGTTAATTTTGCTTTTTTTTGTACCTGGAATTGAACTCAGGACCCTGTGCTTGCCACGCGGGTCCATGCCACTGAGCTATAAGCTTAACCCCCTTTCTTTATTTTGGATCTTAGAAATCCTCTTGCATTCATTCTTCACTTAGTGTGTTATCCTGTCTTATTTGGCTTTTATGTGCTTCCTTTTTGGTCTCATGATATATGTTTACAGAAGTGGAAGGGAGATTGCTTGAAGTTAAAATTAACTAAAATTAACCTAGCACTCCATGCATCAACTGTCAACACTGTAAGCACTCAACCCCTAGCTTTCACCTGAGACCCCAGATCCTGACACTTTGAGCCAGTGAGAGAGCACCGGTGACATATTTCTACTTGCTGAGACAATACTTCATGTTGATAGTAAAGAACAGGCAAGCCAGTAACAAGGTTGCAAAAGATAGGGTAACTTTGTAATCATAGAACAAAAAGCCAATTAGCTCTAAGTAATTCCTAAAGGAGTCATCATGTAATGTAAAAAATAGTTCTGCAGGCTCTGTGAGAAGGGAAAATCAAGGCCTCAAAGGGCACAACTGCACTTAAGTCATACTATGTCTGTTTCATATGGAGTAGTGTGCATATAGCATACAGTTCAGTGTTTGGAAGGAGAAATCACTGTGATGCATGGTAGGGTAAGCCACATAAAGAAGTATAATATAGCTCAGTGGATCTCAACAGTGGGCAATTTTACCCTCCAGAAGATACTTAGCAATATCTGGAGACACTGTTGGTTGTAATAGTTGGAGTGTGTTGGGCCAGGGACTTAGCTCAGCAGCACAAGTGCAAGTACAAGGTCATAAGTTTGAACGCCAGTACAAAAAAAAAAAAAGTTGGTGTGTGTGTGGAGGAGGTTATAATGTGTCTAGTGGATCAAGGCTGGGGATGTTGTTACAATGCAGATCTTCCCCAACACACGCACAAATAATTATGTGGCCCAACATATAAAGGTTGAGATTTACTGCTTCAAGGTTGAGAATTACTGCTACAGATTATATTGAGAAATATGTGTAAATAACAAGCTAAGGCTTCTTGTTTCACAGTAGCTATACTGTTTCAATTTTCCATGGCAAATGGTGATACGTGAAGATTCACAATGTGGGGGCTGGGGATTTTAGCTCAGCCGCATAAGCACCTGCCTTGCAAGCAGGACATTGTGAGTTCAATCCCTGGTACTGTTAAAAAAATTTCACAATGTATTATTTTACCTTGTATATATTTGAAATTTTTCATAATAAGGAAAAATGAAAAGATTAGGATGCACTGATATCTTAGGTTTGCAAAATATCACAAAGTTTTTTTTTTAATAGTTTTTAATTTTGGGGCTGGGGATTTAACTCAGCAGCACAAGTGCCTGCCTGGCAAGCGCAAGGTCGTGAGTTTGATCCCTAGTACCAAAAAAAAAAAAAGTTTTTAATTTTATTGGCACATGTTTGCAGTACACAATGATTACATTCATTATGGGGAGTTGTTACATGTACAGGACAGATCTCAATTTTTAAAATTCTCCTCCTCCCTCTCCGTTTCTCCCATTCTTTCCCCCTCCCTTCCCTCCATCTTTTGATCCATTTCCTTTTGAAAAAGATCTCCCTATTTCTTATCATTTATCTTGTATTTTGCTATTTATTTATGGTACTGGAAATTCAACTCAGAATCGCACATTAGGCAGGTACTGTGATGCTGACCTATGCCCCAGCCCCTTGCTCTTTATTTATATTTTGAGTTTCTCATATAAGAGAAACCATGTGAACATGGTGGATAGATAACAGCAGCTATGGAGGCTCGCTGAGATAGCCAGCTTAGAATCCAGGAATGGTGTGGTGTGAGGAGTCCTAAGCAAGGGGAGATACACCCTGCCGACCCAGCAACAAACTAAGCTGAGAGAAACCAACTGGAAATGCAGTCCCGGTGCTATAACCGGAACAGATTAAAATCTCAGCATGGAAGCTGCAACCCATGTAGCTGGAAACCGCGATTTGAATTTCCTGCTGCCACTGCTGCATCTGAATCAGCACAGTAGGGACAGAGATGCAAAAGCTCTGAGAATGGGGAATTGGTGAACAAAGTTGAGAGCGGGACGGGTGGGGAGCCCTGCATCGACCTGCGGTGAGTGAGAGGAATGGGAACCCTTCCATAGACTAGGAGGCTCCAACAGAGGACCTTCTGGGACTGGGCAGACTAGCTGGAACAGGACGTTGCAGTGACTTTAGTCGCATATTCCCCTATCAAGCAGGATTGGTGGAGAGCGCTTGGCCTGGGTGACACTTCAGACTAAGACTCAGTAGGCTAGCCCAAACCAGGTCCCAGTGCCTGGCGGTGCACCCTAGCAGTGAAGCATTCAGTAGGTTGACCTGGAGGGTTGGGTCCAGCATAGGCTGCCCAGTTCTGTGTCTCCCTAGTACACTGCTGGTGGCGGGAACACCTAGCCAGCACAATTCAAACAAACTATAACTGACAAAGAAAGAAACTGGGCCTTCTATATATGCTTATAAGGAAGGAACAAAAAGTATGGGAAGAGGGAGCAGCAAGAAAGGGTCCTCAGTCCCCAATCCTGAGAACACTGATCCAGGAAAGGTAAATGTAAAGGAGAATGAGGACAGAAAATATGCAATATCAGGCACGGCACCAATAGACATAAAGCGGTATCTCTGGGGCCTCATAAATGAGTTCAAAAGTGAAGTATTTAACCAAATAAAGCAAGATATAAGTAGAATAGTTAAAGAAATGCTAAGCACCTCCCAAGAAAAAACAGACGGTGGAATGGAAGAACAGAAAAAAAGGGGAGAATTGTTTGATGGAGAAAATAGAGAAAACATAGAATATGTGAAGCAGCTTCAAAGAGATTACCAGGAAACTAAAAATTCTATTGAAAGCTGGCATAACAGCTTGAAAGAAACTAAGCATAGATTATCAGAACTGGAGGACAGATATGTAATGTGGGAGCATGAAATGAAAAACTTTTTAAAAATAACAAGGAAACAAACAGCAATAATACAAAGGCTAGAAGATGATAAGAGGATCTATAACTTAAGAATTAAGATCACAAAAGAAGAAGTAGGGACACAAACAAATGGACTCCAAAAGCTATTCACGGAAATAATCCAAGAGAATTTCCTTAATTTAGCAAAAGGTAAAGATACACAGATGTATGAGGTATACAGGACTCCAGCCACCTACAACCCAAACAGAGCTACACACAGGCATATAATAATCAAAATTCCAGAAATCCAATATAAGAACAGAATATTAAAAGCTGTCAGAGACAACAAACAGATCACTTACAAGGGAACACCCATCAGAATTACAGCAGACTTCTTGGCACAAACCATCAAATCACGAAGAGCGTGCGGGGAAATAATTCAAGCTTTGAAAGATAGTAATCTCCAGCCAAGATTGATATATCCTGCACAACTCTCCATAGAAATTAATGGAGAAACAAGGTGCTTCCAAGATAAAGAGGAACTAGTGGAATTTGCAACCACCAATTCAACTCTACAGAGAATACTCCAGGACATTCTAAAAAAGAAAAATACCAAGATTCCAGAAATAGTGGCAGAGAGGCAGAAAGCAAAATGAAGAAGAACACAAACTGACAACTAATGACAGAAAAAGAGCTTAACAGAAATGAGACAGAGAACGTTGAATGGTAGGAACAGATATTTTGGAGAAAACAAGACATCATAATAGCTAGTGCTGAGTTAATATCATCTTGTTTTAAAGTCCCATCAAGCTTTTGTTCTTCTGTCTCCATTGGTCTTAACATGTTGTATCTTATTGGATTTTATTATATGTGATAATATAAACAAAAACTTTTATGGACAAAGAGATTATACAGAAACCCTTGTTCATTTTCTGTTAGTTGATTCTAAATACCCTGTAATACTGTCATTCTCTTGAATGGTTTTACATTGTCTTGATATGTTTGTTGCTACAATATATGAAGTTATAGTCAAAGATTTCAAGGAAAGAGACACTATGGTAACTACTTTTATGTTGTTATATCTTGTGGTGAAACACTATTTTGATTAAATGGTTATGTTTTGACCTGCACTGTTTTGTTGTTATGTCCTCTTTTATCTCAATCTCCTTTTTTATTATTTACTTGTTTATTTTATCCTTTTAATTAAGGGAAAATGAATAAAAATAGCGGGAAAAATTTTAGTAACCCACTTTGATTTCCTATTAACTTGATTTAAAATCCTGTATTGCTCTCACCATCTTGTTCTGACTGATTTTTCTCTATTCTGCTTTGCTTGATAGTACCAAGTTTAAGAGTGTAGGCAACAATTGTGGAGACAATAAGATTCATTATGATGCCCATTCTGGTTTGACTATTATCTTCTTTTGAAGTCCTGTAATGTCTCCAATGTTTTGGTTTTATTCGTTTTGTTCTTTATGTTTTGTTCAACTTTATTATAACTGATAATATAGGTAATTCTTTTTAAGATAGCAAGAGGCATTATGGTAACCATTGTTGATCACCTTGTATTGTGTTTTTACATTATGTATTATGTCCACCCTTTTGATTTGACTGACTCTGTTTTGTTATGTCACATTTGGTTTGTTCTCCTCTAAAAATTAATAAGAACTGTGGGAGTAATAAAATCCAAAATGTGTAGTTGTCATTGTACAAAAGAGAGGAAAAGAAAGTGCTCTAAAGGTTATTAACTGCATGTATATTTAAGCATATAAGATAGATAACCATATTACTGAGTTTTGTTGGGTCATTGAACTGTTTGCAGTCTCATTGTTTGAATGTCCACTTTATATGCTTTAATTTTGTAACTTGAACAACTATTTCTAAGATAACAATATGTAATCTATTAACTAGTGATTTCCTACTGTTTGTTTTCTGAAATTCTGTATAACATATACTTTTTCTGTTTTGTTTTCTTTTTCTCCTTAAATAAAATTTTAAAAAAAGAGAAACCATGCTACATTTAAGTTTGTGTGTCTGATTTATTTCACTTAATATTATGGCCTGAAGGTGAATCCATTTTCCTACAAATGACTCAAGTTCATCCTTCTTTGTGGAAATTTAGCACGCTATTGTGTATAAATATAAGATTTTCTTTAGACAGTTATCTGTTGATGAACACAGAGGGCATTTCTAAAATTCAGCTATTATGAATTGTGCTGCTAGAAAAATGGATATGCAAGTATTACTGAAGATGATGCCCTTAACTGTTTCAGGAATACCTATAAGGGGAATAAATGAATCAGATGGAATTCCTAGCTTTGGTTTTTGAAGAATCTCCACAGATTTCTAGAGCAGTTGTACTAGTTTACTTCTCATCAACAATGTAGAAGGGTTTCTTTTTTTTCTACAGCCTCATCAGCATTTGATATAATTTTGATATGGGGTATGAAATTCCCAACCTACTATATATCTAGTAAGAGTTGATGTTCTCTAAAATCAAAGAATGAATTTTAGGAACAACATAGGTTAAGAGCAGAAATATTTATTGAGAGAAATACAGGGTCTGTCTGAGAAAGAGACAGGAGGGGTCTCGAGTGGGTGGTCAAAAGATTGTATCTTTTCTAGGGTTTTTTTAGAGTAAAACCATGAAGTGAGGTGGATCTAAAGTGGGGAAAACTGGGAACTCCCAAGGCAATTGGGCATGCAGTGGGACAGAACTATGATCACTCAATCAGATTAATTGTTCAGGTAGAAATGACCAAATTAGGGACGAATGGGGGAGTGAGTTAGGTAGCAAGGGAACATTGTTGGATCAAAGACTCATCCTGTAGGGTATCAGGATGATATAACTCCTGGCTTCTAAAGGTGATCCATACCTAATCCCTAATGTTTATAATTATGGTGTGGTTGCATTAGTTTTGCCTTCTGTTTTGAGATCTATCCCATAGCAAGAGGCGTTTGTCTCCTCCAAGGTCATAAGACATTTGGCCCCCTGTGCCAGCTTCTTGGAGGGTCTAGCCCTGTCTGAATGCCTATAATATTTCTAACTAGCTCACCTGCCTGTAACAGTTTGATTTCTTGATGATGGTCATCCTTACTGAGATATGATGAACTCTCACTGTTGTTTTAATTTACATTTTTCTAAAGCCAGCAATGCTGAACATTTTTTCATGTATTGACCATTTGTATTTCTTTTGAGAAGTATTCACTTAAGTTGCCCAGTTTTTTACTGGACCTTTTATTTGGGGGGTGGTAACATTAAATTGGGTTTTTAATATTTCTAGATATTAGTCCTCTCTCTGAGGAGTAGCTGGCAATTTTTTTCTCATTCTGTAGGTTTTCTCTTTATTCTATTAGTTGTTTCCTTCTTGTGCAAAAGTTACTGTCTATTGATTTTTGACATTGTTTCTTGTTGCAAAGTGTTTTTAAAAGAGAAGTTACTGAAACTGAATGACATGGATTTCCTAGTGAGTAACTAACATTTCAAAGTCAGACGAGATAATATGACATTAGATACACTTGCTAGAAAAGAATAATAACTAACCTTATTTTCCTTCTTCTTCTTCTTTTTTTTTTGTTTCACTATGTAGCTCAATCTGGTCTCAATTTGCAGCAATCTTTCTTCCTCAGCCAACCCAGTGTTGGGGTTACAGTGTGTGCCACCATGCCCCACTGACTCCACCTATTTTGAAAATGGCTATTCCCTGAACAGTTTTTTTAATGCAAGTGAATCTGGCTCACTTGACAAAAAACTTTCAAATTTAGAATATCCTATTTCTAAAGTTCATATATTGATATATATGTGGTATGGTATCTTCATTTTCTTACCTGTGTTTTGTAAACTTTCTGCCAAATATATACTTTTTAAAAAGTTTGCATTTTGAAAAACAGCACAAAAATATAACAGAGAATCTTGTCTGTCCTTCATCCTTAATGAGAGGGAAAACTTTTCCCTTACCCTCTGAGTAGTGTTTGATAGTTGACTTTATGCAATAAATGGACAGTAGACTGGAGAGAAGATATACACTTTTATTATGTGCATGGGACATCACATTAAAGCAAAGTGACTATCCCCAAATCCGGTGAGATCTACAAATTTCCATTCCCTCTTACTTGAGGGAAGGTAGGGGTAATGTAGAACACTTAAGGGGAGAATAATTTTTGAGAAAGATGAATGGGCCCTCAGATGAATAGGTAAATGACTGTGACTAAATCTGTTTATTGTATTGACCTCCAGTCTTTTCTGTGATAAGAGTTTGGTTTTCACTGGCTGGTAAAACATCCCTGGAGGGCATTCATATCAAAAAAGTTTCTTGGGAGAAGGTCTACCTTTTCAGATAAGATCAGAGAAAGCCCTCTCCTGCATTTGTGGTTCTCCAAGTATGCCCAATTTGAACTGAGCACAGTGAAGCAGGAAATGTGGTGGGATTGATGCCTGTAATCCCAGCACTTGGGTGGCCAAGGCAGGGGGATTGTTGTGAGTTCCTGGCCAACCTCCACTACAGAGTGAGTTCAAGGCCAGTGTGAACTACACAGTGAGGCCCTGTCTCAAAAAAAGTATGATGTATGTTAAAAAATATTATAGTAAAAGACATATTTCCATTAATCACACTCAAAATACTCCTGTTCACTTTGAACAAAATTGTTTCATCATCTTGCTGCATTCTAAAGCAGTCCTGGAAGTCCTTTTCACCAGTGTCTTTTGTTGTACAATGTTAGGGCTGCTGTGATGTCACAAATCAATTCAAAAAGTTTAACTTCCATGGTTATTTTGATTTTGGGGAACAGCCAGAAGTTGCATAGTGCTAGATCCCGTGAGGACACACAGTAATGTTTTCATGAACCTGTCTTTCCATTGGAAGGCTCCTGGCAGTAATGTTCACTGTGTTTTTGGCCCCATCTTAAAAACACTTATGAAAGAACTTTTCAGAACTGCTACAGAAAGTACCAAGATGATGGAATAATGATGTTCAAAGCAAGAGGGAAGATTTTAGGGGAATTAATGGCAATGCATCTTTTACCATATTTTTAAAAACTTTAAATATTAACTATATTTTTCTTTCTTTTTTCTGGTACCGGGGATCGAACTCATGTCCACCTGCTTGCAAGGCAGGTGCTTATGCCGCTGAGCTAAATCCCCAGCCCCTTAACTATATTTTTGATCATCCCTTGTATTTGGGGGTAGCTGATAGAGTATTCTGGTGCAATGGAGAAGTAAAAGTACAAAAAGAACAGGTTTGTTGAGTTGAGGACATGGAAATATGCACACAACCCATGGCAGATGGGCTGTCTCCTTTGACCAGAATATGGGGTATGGGATATATGTAACCTTTGACCAGGGTGGTGCTTAGGGCAGGCCCTGATGACCCTCCAGGAGCTGACTGGAATTCTCTTCATGCACTCTGTGAAAGGAAAAAGGAAGTTGTATTAGGGGAAGGAAGTGACCTTATGGTAAACATTCCCGATTTGGCCGTCCATCACCATAATGTCCTGTAATTTATTCTAGGACAAAACTCTTTCAGTAGCATTTCTGGATCTCCTTTAACCCACTTTAGAGTGCTAACATTTTACATTTGCTTACTCATGTAATTAGTTTTCCTTCCTTCCCTCTGTTACCAGGGTTTGGAGATATTGGTGTCTTCTGGAGGTGTTTTCTAGGTTCTTTTTGTCCTGAGCAAAGAACAAGCACAAATGGTAACAAACTTTTATTGAAGATGGGAAAAGAAACAGGCTCTGCAGAGAGTTTGGACCAAGTAAAAGTAGAAAAGAAGCACACTCCACTGCATAAGGGTGTGTCATCATGGAGAGAACACAGTGGCAAAAACTCAGTGTTGATTGTGGTACTGGAGATTGACCCCAAAGTTTTCACAATGAGTTACATCCTCAGCGTTTTTTATTCTTTGAGACAAAGTCTCAGTGATAATCACCCACACTGGGCTTGAACTTGTGATTCGCCTATCTCAGCTTCCCAGAGTGCTGGGATTATAACACCTGTGTTAAATTTTACTTAGAGGCCAGTTCTGAGCATTGTTTCTTGACACAAGGATTTTCTCTTTTGTACCGGTATTAAAACCAAGACATTAACACTGATATAGTATTACTTAATCTACAGATATTCTGAATTAGTCAGTTGTTCTAAACATGGTTTATGTTTTTTTTTTTTTTTTTTTTGGTACTAGGGATTGAACTCAGGACCTCACACCTGCCAGGCAAGCACTTATGCCACGGGGCTAAATCCCTGGCCCCCAACGATGTTCTTTATAGCAAAAGACAAAAAAATTACTAGCCAGGAGTCAGTTATCTTATTTCTTGTCTTCAGTAATCTACATGAATTCTTTAGTCTGTCTTTTTAGGTTTTTTTTTTTTTTTTTTTGAGATAGAGTCTCTCTGTGTAGCCCAGACTGGCCTTGAACTTTGCAGTAATCCTCCTGCCTCAGCCTCCCAAATTCTGTGATTACATGTATGCACCACTATACCTAGCTAGTCTGTTTTCAGCCACCTTGACAATTTTGAAGGCGTGAGTCAGTTTTTTCCCCCATGTACTAGAGCTTGAACCTAGTGCTTAAATTGCCCCGGCTGGGCTCAAATGTGGGATCAGCCTGCCTCTGCCTCCTAGAGTGCTGGGGTGAAAGGCCTATGCCACCAGGTCCAGCATGTCAGTAACGTAAAATTTGGGTAAATGGGTACTGGTTATTGAATCCAGGGCCTTCCTACTGAGCTACATCTTTGAACTCTTTTTATTTTTTATTTTGAGACAAGGTCTTGCTTCAAGTCAGTGATTATGTAGACTGTCCTTCAGTATGGATTTGTTTGATGTACCTTCATGATTAAATTCAAGTTGTACAAATTTTGGGCATGATTTTTATTTTTTTCTTTTGGGGCATGATTAATAAAAGCTGCCCAGTGATTTTTCTAACACCTCATAATGAATCACATGGTAATCATTGCCATACTTCTGTGGGCATTTATTTATTTTTGCAGTATTGGAGATTGAACCCAGTGACTCTTGCAACCTGGGCAAGTGCTTTATCACTGAACTATTCCTCCAAACCTGGGCAAATTCATTTGCATCAGATAGTATGTATTCCAATTTTATGTATTCTGATTCTATTTGGTCCTCTGTAATAAGTATTTTTTGGCGAGCTACTTAAAAATTTTTTTTTTGTTTTTTTATCGGTACTGAGGATTGAACTCACAACCACAACCACGCGCTTGCAAGGCAGACACGCTTATGCCGCTGAGCTAAATCCCCAGCCCTAGCTACTTAAATTTGTGATGTTAAACACTTTGTTTCTGTTTATACTTCCACTCTCTACTTTGGCTGACACAGTGTATTCTCCAGTGCTAAGTAGTATCCCTTTGTTAGGATATTGCTTGTCATGTAATAAATGGCTGAGTCCTTCCCCATTAATTCATGTCAGCAGTTAGCAGAAGCATGTCGTTATTGTTTATATTTGTCTCACAAACGGTGAGCCTGTTGAGGGTAGGTGGTATCATGGTATGTTGTTTCTTTGTCCCGTGTCTAGCACATACTGGGTGCTTGAAAAATAGGGGTTTGAATTAGGAATCTGTGGAAGACAGGGCTACGAGTTGGCCTGGGGAGGGCATTTCCCCCATTTTAAAGGAAAGTGAGGGCGGGGATTGTGGAGGGCGCGGCCAGCGTGTAATCACTTTGCAAAGGGGCTCACGGGTCTCAGCCACTTCCTCAGTGGCGGGGCCTTGGGCTTCCTCCGGCTGGGGAAGCAAGTGGGGCGGGAAATCAAAAACCGAACTCGCAGCTCCCGGCATTCCCCGTGGGCGGCGCTCCCCTTTGACCTCTTGCTCGCGTGCTACACATCCGGGCTTCTGTTACTAGTGAGGGGAAGATGGCGGCCGCGACTGTGGTGGTTCCCGCAGAGTGGATAAAGAACTGGGAGAAATCAGGGAGAGGCGAATTGTGAGTGTTCCGGCCAAAGGCAGGCCCTCGGCCTGGCAGATCTAGTGTATCTGCAGTACTCGCAAATGGGATGGGAGGCGGTGGGGGGGGGAGGAGGAGATGTGCCCCCTCCCCCACCAGGGCGGCGGGCGTGGATGGTTGGCTGGGAGTTTCGAACTCAAGGAGGATCGGTCCAGGTAAACGGATCGTCGTCCTTTTCTTGTCGGACCTCCTTGAAATCCCGGTTGCCTACAGTAGCCCGACTTCCTTTAGTCTCTTAGTAGAACTCCCTTTTTGCCCCTGCGGATCTTCGTGCTTTCCTCGATCTCTTTTTGTCCCCCTCTTCTCTGGCGCTACTTGACTCCTTTCTCTTTATGGGTCTTCGCCGGAGCGATTTGGACTTTCCGTCGCTCTCTGTCCCATTTCTTTACTCTGCCACCCTTTGACTCTGCAGTTTGGAGCCTGGCACCTCCTTTGCCCAAAGTCCGAGGAGGGCGAACCGTCCCGTACTCTCTTCCCACTCTCGGGCTGCCGCCAGCGAGCCCCGGGCGTCGTGGAGATCCCCGCTTGGCACCTCGCGTCCTTCCGCGGAGCGGTGTCTCGGACTGTCCCGGCCTTGCGTAGCGCCGCGGGCCGTGGGGAAGTGTGGCAGGGATTGCCGCTTTCCCCGAAGATCTACCGGCTTTTTTTTTTTTTTTTGGTTTTGTTTTGTTTTTTGCTTTTGCTCCGTCTTTTCACCTTAGAGCTATTTCAGGTTGGAGTCAACTTTTCGTCACTAAATGTTTCCTAAGCCCCATTTTGTCGTGGAACTGTAACTAGTTTGGCAACTCTCCAAGCTTCTTGAGAACCTAGGGTAACACGTTTCCATTAGTCATAAAACTTACTCCCCCCTCCTCGTGTAACAAGAGGCAGTAATTTGCGATACCCGCGGTTTCCTCACCCCGAATTTTCAGAGCTCCATCCCCCCTTTCCGGAAAAAAAAAATCGCTTAAGCAACAAAACCACTGATTTAAAAACAATTTAGTT
This sequence comes from Cavia porcellus, assembly GCF_034190915.1. Taxonomy (NCBI): domain Eukaryota; kingdom Metazoa; phylum Chordata; class Mammalia; order Rodentia; family Caviidae; genus Cavia; species Cavia porcellus. Next base: position 85,349,318 of record NW_026947486.1, on the reverse strand, counting down.
GTTATTTCCTTCTCGGAATAGCTTTGGGAGCTGAAGCTGAATCCTGTATGAGATTTACTCTTGTTAAAGTCATTCTGGACTTCTGTTTCCCCATTTCATCCTTTCAGTAGCCAGTTTACATTTGGGGATTTACAGTTGCCAATGCGAGAGATACTATGAATCTTTCACTTTGCTGCTTGGAAAGAAGTGAACGGAGCGCTTTGCGTGATCTTGCTCTTGTGTTGCCAGGCAAAATGGTTTTTAAACGCCCCCCCCCCAACACTGTAACAGTGAGCTCTAGAATTGTATTGCGCGGATTGCGCGAATAAGCGGCTGTCTTAACTACACTTAACTAGTTTAGTGACCTTGGGTAAGTTACTTTGTTTCCCCTAGAGTAAACTGGAAATAATAAGTACTCTGCTCAAAGGATTGTTGTGAAGACTAATGCCTGTAAAGCACTTGGCTTATAGTAAGTGCTCAAGTGATCGCTATTAAAAGTAATATTACTACAGCCTTTAGAATATTTAAACGTCTGAGGACAGCTCTTGCACTGAAAGACTACTACCGAGGTTAGCAATTAATTGGTCTGTGACTCTTGTATATTGACTCTTGTCCACTAATGAATTGAGAGGCCCTTGAATAGGAACTGTCTCATTTCTTTTGTTCTGACATCTCACTTCCTACCAGCATATACTTATGAGTCCTTATTGTATTTTATTAACCAACAGGTTTGATACACTTTCATTTTTTTTTAACTGTTGAAAACATTTTTTGAGTCCTTGTATGTGCCAATTAATGAATAGCTGCCAGGTCTGTCCTGTGCTGGAAGGCTGGATAGGAAATAAACCAATCAAGTTCATTATTTTAGGGTAATAACCCAAAAACCTGATAAACCAGTTTATTGTTTTGTTTACTTTTAAAGTCAGTCAAATCGTTTATTTAGGTGCTGCCATCTCCTCTGTAGGTTGCTCAGCTTCCTTTCAGCTGCATTTTTTTTTTTTTTTGAGGTACTGGGGAAGTGCTGTTACACCTTCAGCTCCAAGCTGCTGTTTTTGACAGTTACTGCTTTCACCTTAGAATGACAGCTATTTAGGATAGTAGATGAAATTCTACTTGGCTTCAGGTGGCACTTGCTGGAGAAAAGCTAAGTGATTTAGGTGGTCAAAATAGCTAGTTAAAATAGTTTACTTTATGGCAGTTTACTTGATTTGTGCTGTGTCTTCTTAGTTCCTGTGTTAGAAGAGCTACTTAAAGACTGTTACTAGGAATTAGAGATATATGAAGTTATTGCATGGCTTGTGGAATGTGGTTTGAGTTAGTGTAGTTCCAAATTAGTATAGTCAGTTTTATAATTATATTGTTATATAAAGTGATTTAAAATTATATAACAGAAATGCAATATTTTTAAAATGGTCAAACACATCACCATCCAGTACTTAACTTTTATTCATTTGACCTCGTTTCTTTTAATGAAAACTTTATTGCATATAACCTAATCTGGAGTTTTTGCCCATTGCTGAAGATAGATATTAACATTTTCATTTTGTGAGAACAAATGGTTTTGTTAATATATTACAAAATAGTCATTTTCGTTTTTTTTTTTTTTTGTCTTTTTCCTTTTTATCGGTACCAGGGATCAAACTCAGGACTGCCTGCTTGCAAGGCAGGCGTTTATGCCCCTGAGCTAAATCCCCAACCCCAAAATAGTCATTTTCTTTGTCTGAAAACAGAGCCTCTGTAATATAAAAGAGCAACAGGAAATAATTAAAAACAAAGGTAGTGTGCCACCAAATTATTAATGAATTCATTTGGAGATTTGACTTTTCTAATATGACCTGTATTTACAATTGTATCTTACATGGATTTTTTTTTCCTTTTAAAGAGAAATTAGCAGCTGAGTTTTATTGACAGAAAATCATCTTTTGAAAAATGTAAGATATATTCATGAGCTTGTGAGTTTATTTCTTGTCTGTCACTTCTTACCAGCAGCGTAAGTCTATTCTGGGAGTTGTAATTAGCTTCATGTGTCATCATGTTAAAAGCAACATGAGATGTATGGAGAATTTATAACTTTTCAAAAAAAGTAAATTCTTAACTGCCCTTTGAAAAGCAACTTCTAGGTAGAATGTCTTGGTTTTGAAGAGGAGGTTTTTTTAGGTATTTAAAAAAAAAAAAAGTAAAATTGTCCATCCACGACATACCTAGGTAGGCTATACTTTCAGAGATACTGATTATATTGTTAAGGTTTACTATTCCTAAAATGATCTTTTGTCAGAAGGGCCAAAGAGAACTACCAAAATATAAATAAAGTATTCTTTTCAGTAATTAGAAGTTATAATTTGAATGAAAACTGATATTTTTATACATATATGAGATATGGATTTAGTCACCTTAATTTTGGAATTTGAGTGTTAGTTTCTTAATTGTTTCATGTTAACCATAAGACTTGCCCATGATTTATGTAATATCCTTGCATGTACTGTTAAAGCCAGTGGACAATTTTTAGTAGAAACATAAACACAGTAAGCTTTGTAATTCTGTGTCACAAACAACCTTAATGGATGATTTATAGTCTAAATTCTTAATCTGAAGATAATAGCTTTATGCCAATACTTGGTCTAATTTTGAAATACTTTGTTGAAGTACTTTTCCTGTAAAAATTTTTCGTTAAAAAATTTACTCTCTCTTCCTCACGTGCTGTTTTAAGAAATAAGAAATTTTGTTAGGTCTTGTCTTACTGATTTTTGGTAGCTAATAAAATGTTTCAGAATTTAATTGCCAAATGTTTTGGATGCCATTCTTTTTCTTCTGCTACTAAATAATTCCAGAACTTATCTAAGTACATTTGAGTCTTTTTAAATTTTTATTTATTTATTGGTACCTGTGATTGAACTCATGACCTCACGCTTGCCAGGCAGGCACTTGGGCCACTGAGCTAAATCCCCAGCACTACATTTGGGTCTTTAATAAATGTCTGATCTGAATTTCTTGGAAAGAAGTAGGAGGGGAGATAAATACAGTCATTCTAAGAAATTTTAGTCTTGGTAGTTGAGTTCCCCCACCAATTTCTCTTAAGTTCAGCTGAAAATTATGTAGGCTACTGCTTTCTTTGTTTAAAAAGATTTCATAATGCTTAAATGTTAGAGTAAGTGCTATTCACATACTTGTGTTTTTCACACTGAGTTTTGGGATTGCAGGCATCATACTCTGCCTTTAAATGTTATTAAGGGACTAAAATAATAAATTGAATTTGCACCAAGACAGAAAATTTTGTTATTTTTTAAAGACATACTAAAATGGACAACTATTGGAAATTGTTTTGTTTGCCCTTCACCCCAATAATTTAGGTTACTAAAACTGACAAATGTGTACTAAGACAAATGCAGCATTCAAAAACAATTATTTCATCAAAGATACTTGCTGCTGTTAATGGATTGCTTATGAAGAAGAGCACAGATTAATGTACGTGACTCATTGGGGAAATTATTTCCTCCTATAACCAAGGAATAAATCTTTTATAGTTGAAAAATGTAAGTATCTCTTATGGAAGTGAATTGCCTAAATGTAGTAACCCATTAATGATTTTTTTTTGTATCAGAAATAGAACCCAGGACCTTGCACTTGCGAGGCAGGAGTTGTGCCACTGAGCTGTATCCCCAGTTCCCATTAATGATTCCATGCACAATTTAAACAAATCTTTGAGGTATTAATAGCCCATGAATATATTATCATTTGCAATCTGAAGAATGTTTGTGTCCTAGTGACTGATAGTATAGAATCATATTTCAGTTATTTTAAATTTATATAATAGTGATTCTAACATTAGGTAGGAGTTTGGAATGCTGATACAGCCCCTGTCTCCCAACCATTGGAAAGTTTTTTAAACAAGATGTGTATTTATTACTAAAATAAATAGAACATGAAACTATTGAAAATGTGAAGCAGCAAATGCATTTGCCATAAAAAGGAGTTCTTTTAAAAATTAAAGTTTCTCTAAGAAGGAATATTTGACCTTGTATTTTATTAGCTGTAAGCACAAAGTGAAAGATGAGATACTGTACTGTGTTCTGTTAACATTCTTCTCTCAAAGACATGACACTTTGTGGTATTGTATTTTAAAAGGAATTGAACCTATAGGGACCATGAGGGTGAGGAGGAATTTTTTTAATACTTCATAGAAAATATTGAAGCAGTTTTGTTATTCCTTGTATATACTTAATAAAAGAACTAAATGGTAGACTATTTTTGCTTACAGTCTCTAATGGTAGTCTGAAGCAGATGTTATTTCTGTTGCCTGTTAGAAGGAAGATTGATTTTATTTTATATTCTAGATAAGCTTGTAAGTTTAATGTTTTGTGAAATTAGAAACTTAACTAGTGTTTTTAACCTGTTGCAAGGCCTCCCTTGGGAAAGTGGTTGAAAGTGCTTGGAATCAAATTTAAGTCAGTTAATTTTACTGCTTATAAGGTGCTCTCTGAAAATTGGTTTTTTTTAAACTATGTTTTTATTTTAAATGGACACATTGTGCATATTTATGGGTACAGTTTCTAATTGTATTACATGTATACCATATGTATCAGACCAGAGTAATTGATACATTTACTACCTTGTACTTTTACCATTTTGTGTACAGATCATTCAAAATCCTTTTTACTAGCTGTTGAGCTTTTTGTTTTTGTTTTTTAATTGGGAGGTAGTTAAAAACTTAAAATGAAATAAGCTTTTTAAGTGTGTGAGGATTTAAAATTGCTTCCTAGTGGACTTTTTATTCTTTGGTTTTGAAAATAATTTTGTAAGATCTGCAAGTGAGTTGTTAACCAAAATGTTTATTCTGTTTACTAACATCCTTATCCTGTTCATCCTGATGATAGAGTATTAAAATAATTGAATGACACAGAGGTGAGCTGCAAGAGTATGGGTAATCTTCAAAGTAGATAATCTTTCTGGGGATGATGGTAATGTAGTATCATATTTAGCTTTAGATGTTATTTATAAGGCGATCCTGTATGTCTTAAAATTGTTTCCTGGACTAGAAATAGGATAGCTAGATATAAAAGAGTAAGAAACTCTATTTGTGTATGCATTCATTGTTTTTTTTTTTTCGAAAAAAAGCCTTGTGCAACTTGTAAGAACAATTTTTTTCTAAATCATGACATTTAACAAAAAATGCATAAAACCAAATTGTAGAACTTAAAGTATTATTGTAAAGTGCGCATACAACTTAACCTTCAGGTCAAGGCAACATTACCTTCTTTCCTGATCAAAAAAAGCCTTCTGGCCTCTTTATCTTGGCACTTAAGGTTTTCTTCTTTGTCTCTGTCTCTCTCTGTCTCTCTCTGTCTCTCTCTGTCTCTCTCTGTCTCTCTCTCTCTCTCCCTTCCTTCCTTCTTTTTTTGGTTTTTTTTTTTTTTTTTTTTTTGCCTTTTTCCTTTTTAGGGGTACCAGGGATCGAACTCACGACTGTCTGCTTGCAAGGCAGGCACTTATGCCGCTGAGCTAAATCCCCAGCCCCCCTTTTTTTGGCTTTTTGAGATAGGGTCATGCTGTCTTGTGCAGGATGGCCTTGAACTAAGTCATGGTAATCTTCCAGCCTCGGTCTCTATTATTGCTGGGATTGCAGGCATGTGCCATGATGCACAATTCATCCTTGCATCTCTTTACAGTTTTAGTAATAAATTTGTTCTTGAGCTTCATACAAATGAAATTACAGGGTATATGTTAGCTCTGGTTGCTTTTGCTCCACAATTATGTCTTTAGGATCCACCCGTGTTGTTGCACATTTATAGTTTGTTTTCTAGTTGCATGACATTCTATTATAAAACTATACACTTTGTTTCTCATGCTGTTGATGAACATTTAAAAAATATTTTTCAGCCATTAAGGGTACCAATAGAAACATTCTTATGTAGCTGTCTTGAATACAAGTCAAGATTGGAGTGTACACTCAAGTGTAGGTGTGCTGGGTTATAGACTACACGTAATTAACTTCATCTCTATTAGTGCTAAACTATTCCTTTATTTATTCTTAGCATTAGAGTTTGAGTTGATTTTCTTTCCAGTTTTCATTAACATTTGATACCATCAGACTTTAAAATATTTGTTAATATATGTATGTGGTAGCATTTTATTATGTCTTACATTTTTATTAAATATCCTTTTGTATGTTATTGGTCATTTGAGTTCTGGTTTCTTTATCTGAAGGGCTTTATATCACTTGCCTGCAATTCTATTGTGTTGTTTTCATTTTTTCTCTTTTATTTGTAGAGGTTCTTTATATAGGTCTGTATTTGAACCCTTTGTGGGTTGTAATATGCTGCATATGTTGCAGTGATCTTTTCTTATTCTTTGGCTTGCATATTCACGCTCATAATAGTGACTTTGGATGAACAGAAATTACTCATTTTAGAGTCCGATTTATCCATCATTTGGTTTATGATTAATGCCTTTTTGTGTTTTAAGCAGTCTTTCTTGACTCTTAAGTTTAATGAAGTTATCTTTCTGTAATATTCTGGAAACTTATTTTTTTTTTCATTTTTGAGTTTTAGGCCTGGTGGTGATCTTTGCTGTGAGGTAGGGATTGCAATATGTTGTGGTTGAAGTATATGAAGAAAATTTATCACACAGATAAGTGCAGTGGTACCTTAGTTCACAAATGCAAACAGTTTGGTTCAAAAACAGAAGTATTTGGTAGAATTTTGTTTTTTGGAAACTGCATTGAGTGACAAGCACTACCATAGTCAGATTTCCCACACAAACACAAACATGACCATCTTTTCCAAAATTGTAGAACAAAAGATGTTCATGAATTGAGGTACCACTGTAGTCAAAAAGGGGAAAAGAATTTTGATAGCTTCTTTGGATGATTGTACATATTCTTTTTTTTTTATTGGTACCAGGGATCGAACTCACGACTGCCTGCTTGCAAGGCAGGTGCTTATGCCGCTGAGCTAAATCCCCAGCCCCTGTTGTACATATTCTTTGATGTCATGTCAAAATTCTGTCAAGTGGCAGTTTGTTCCTTCATCCTCCCTCCTTCTCTCCTTTCCTCTCTCCCTCCCCCAAAATTCTCCATGTGTTGTCCAGGTTGGTCTCAAACTCCTGAATTCAAGTGATCCACAACCCCCCCCCTCCCCCCGTGCGCTCTAGTGGCATTTCGTTTCTTTTCTTTCCCTCCCTCCCTCCCTCCCTCTCTCCCTTCACAGTCTTCTTCCTAGTCATAGGGATTGATTGAATCAAAGGAGCACTGAGCTATATCCACATCCCATTTTAAAATTTTTTTTACTTGAAACAACTTTTCACAAAGTTGCCCAAACTGGACTTGAACTTGTGACCTTTCTGCCTCAGCCTCCTGAGTAGCTGGGATTACAGGGCACATGCCATCAGAGGCCAGCTCCCCAGTGACAGTTTCTTGATAGTTTGTTTTAACATAAAATTTATAATCACATTAATGAACTTTTTGTACTTTAATGTCCATTTGTTTCTCTTTTACTTAGAGTAGATCTTTTACCTCTGAATTATTTTGCAATGTCATGTATTGGTCAATTGGAAAATTTTAGTTCACTGAATTATGTAGCTCTTCCAAACACAGTATTTAACACACTGCACATACTTATCAGGAAAGTCTTTATGAATTGGAAAGTAGATAGTCAATTCCATGGTTACATTAACAAATTTTCCCAAATTCTAGTTCTTATTTGAAAGCTTAAACTTGTTATTGACAACAAGTATTCAGAGACACAAATACTCAGAACAAAGCAATAGACTCAGTGTATTTATTTTTGAGAAAATGACCTGCCAGAGATCTTAAGTTTGAATAAAACTGTAGTTTGACTTTAAGTCATTCTTTCAAGTAAAAAATGATGTTCCATTAAAAACAAGACTGTTCAGCTTACAATTCAAACAATTGCATAAAATGCTTCTCTTGTAGACAACCATAATAATTTGAAATGTGACAGAAATTCTTTCTGTATGCTTTTCATTTTATTACATGGACTATTAAAAGACATTTTAAAAAGGATATGTTCTTTGGGCTCATTTTTTGTTTCTTTTTGGAATTTAGGGATCTAACCCAGTGCCTCACACATGCTAGGGAAATGTTTCTTTTACTGGGGTATACCACTAGCCCTGGGCTCAGGATTTAATAAAATTAACAACAACTTTTTTTTTTTTTGGTGCTGGATTTGTTTTTGAACAGTAGTCTGTTACATAAAGTCTCAGTTACACTCAATTCTAGGTGAGGGGAGATGACCAAGACTTTAGGGTTGGGTTTTTCATATGTCTGTCTACAGGGCACCCAAGTTAGGGTGCGATAAAATCTAAGGTAGAGAGTGCTAGGAAGCCAGATTTGGTGGCACTAGATTGAAAGGCAGTATGCACAGGGCCCAGGGTGGAGATTTTTCCAAGGAAGAAGAGAGACCAGAGGAGAGGGAGAGCAACTCACTTCAGTCACTTCACAGTCAATGCCCCTGGTGCTGGGAATTCCACTGAAAGCCTCAAGCATGCTCAGTATACATACTACTACTGAACTATATCCCCAACCAAAAGCACATAACACGAGATCTACCTTAACACATCTTACATGAACTGTACAATTTCCTAATGATAAGCAGCACATTGTTGTGCATGAGATCTCTGAATCTTTTTCATCTTCACAGCCATTAAATGGTAACTCCTGTTTCCCTTTCTCCCAGCCCTTGGTAGCACCATTCTGCTTTTTCGCATCTATATGTTTGACTATACAGTAGATACTTCATATAAGTAGACTCCTGCAATGTTTGTCATTCTATGATTTGCTTATTTTCCTTTAATACTGTCTTCTAGTTTCATCCATGTTGTAGCACTTAACAGGCTTTTCTTTTTATGGCTGAATATTATTCCATAGCATAGTAATATACAAACACATTTTCTTTAACCATTCTTCTGTGGATGATATGTTTCTACCCTCTTGGTTGTTGTGAATAATGCTGCAGGGAACATGGAAGTGCAGATACCTTTTTGAAATCCCGAATTCAGTTCTTTGGGGTAAACACCCAGAAGAGGGATTACAGTAACATATAGTGGTTAGTTTTTAAAATTTTTGGAGTAACCTTCATACTGTTTTCCATAGTGGCTATGTCATCATGCAATTCCATCAGTACATGGAGTTTCAGTTTTTCCATGTTCTCCCTAATGCCTATTTTCCATTTTTTTTGTAAAAGTAATGGTCTTTTAATTGTCATATCAGTTTAAGTTCTTTGCTCATTTTTTAGTCATATTTTTTTCTCATCAACTTATTAAAGCTTATACAGTATTGTGCATACTCTATCAGATACAATTGAGTATCCCTAATATAATAAACAATAAGGAAACAGGAATTAAACAAAACTGTATAACAAATGGACCTCACAGCTGTATGTATGTATGTATATATATATCATTTCATATATGTATATATACATATATATGTATTTCATATATGTATATATATGAAAAGATAGAATGAATGAGCAAGTGAGCATGGATTCCACTCAGAATTTGAATACAGTATTCTTCTCCAGCATACACAAAGCTTTCTAGGGCAGAACACATGTTAGGTCACCAAAAAATTTGTTTTAAACAAAATTAAGGAGATCAAAATTCTACCAAGTGGAATAAAACTGAGTATTAGTCAATACCAGAAGGAAAACTGTAAAATTCACCGTTGTATGAAAATTAAATGACACACAATCAAAGGGTCAAAGAAAAAACAAAAAAAATTAGAAATAGCTTCAGACAACTAAAACAAATTAAAACTTACGCAGCAAAGTAGTACCAAGGGAGAGTGTGCAGCTGTGACTATACATTTAAAAAAGGTGTCATGGGCTGGAGATGTAGCTCAGTGATAGAGCTCTTTCCCAGCATTTATAAGGCACTGGAGTTCTGTCTCCAGCATTCAACAAACAGCAAAACCCCAACAAACAAAATGCCTCAACTCTAAAACGTCAACACCAGGTGCAGTAGTGCACACCTATAACAATCCTGGGTATTCAGTACTCTGAGGTATGAGAATTGCAAGTTTGAGACCAGCTGGACAAAACCCTGTCTCAAATCAAATGTTAAAAGGGCTGGGAAAACTGGAGGTTACAGTGCATACCTGTAATACCAGTGCTCTTGGAGGCTGGAGCAGTAGAATGGCAAGTTTGAGCCCAACTTGGGAAACATAGAGACCCTGTCTAAAAACAAACACAACCCCCTCCCCAAAAAACAAAATAAAAGAAACAAAAAGGGATCTGGCTATAATGGCATACACCTATGTATATTTATGGTACTTGGGAGGCAAAGGCAAGAGGATTGCAAGTGTTAGGTCAGCTCAAAAAGTTAGAGGAAGAGTTTGGAGGTAGTTCAGTGCTAGAATCCATGTGTATTTGATCTCTAGTTTGGGAAAGGAGGAAGATTAAGGAACTAGAAAAATAAACTAAACCACAATTAACGGAAATAAGGAAATAAAATTAGAGCAGAAATAAACTGGGAAGAGAAAAAATCAACGGAAAGGTGGGTTATCGGAATTTCCTGTATTTTGCCATCTTTTTTTCTTTAGTTATTTCTGTGTCTCATCTGGATGTCCATGGTGTCCTGTTGTTTAGTTGTGTTTGTATATTTATAGTTATTATATTTTTTGATGACTTGAGTATATAATGTCTTTGTCTTTTGTGACAGTTTTTGACTAGTTTCATGTATGTATAGCCAGTTGGGCTTTCTTTTGGTTGCAATTTGCGTGGAATATATTTATCCAGTTTTTTCACTTTCAGCCTACTATCCTTATATCTAAAGTAAGTTTCTTGTAGACAGCATGTTGTTGAATTTTATATTCTGAAAAACCCATTTAGTTACACCATCTTATGTTTAAGATAATAATTGATAAGAAAGACTATTGCAGTTTGGTTGTTTCCTGTGATGCAGCTTTTTTTAAAAAATTAAGTAGTATCTCATTGTTTCCAAAATGACCTTGAATTTATGATGATTCTCCTGCTCCAGCCCTTCAAGGGCTGGGATTATAGGCATGCACCACTATGCCAAGCCCAGTTTTTTCCTTCTTTCCTCTTTTGGCTATCTTCCTTTGTAAACACTTAATTTTCTTTCTACTGACATACTTTGATTGCTTTATTATTTTCTTTTTGATTTCAGATATCAAATTCAGGACCTTGCATTTGCCAGGCAGGCAGTTATGCCTCTGAACTATAATCCCCGGCCCCTTTTATAGTTATTTTCTTTGTGGGGCTTACATAAAACATCTTGCATCTGTAATTTACATACTGTACTAAATTACATACAGAAAATTCATACTTTTTCTTTTCTCCCAGCCATATATTGTTACTCATGTTACAAATTACCTTTTTATGTATGTTAACATTTTAAAAGATACTTTTGTCTTTTATACTTGTATTAAACGTGATTTATGTATCATTCTTGGAGGTGCTACATTTGTGTGTCTGTATCTGTGAGGTATATATTTTCAGAGACTTTCAGGTTGCTCTTCAGTGCTTTTTTTTTTTTTTTTTGAAACAAGATCTTGCTCTGTAATTCAGCCTGGCCTTGAACACACTGTGTAGCCCAGGCTACTCTCCAACACCTGGGAAGTTCTGGGATTACAGACATGCTCTACCATGCCTGACTTGAATAATATTTTTTAAACCAAATATGATGTTTATGGTTGGCAGATTTTTTTCTCAGCAGTTTTAAAACATCTCACTTTTCCCAGTGAGATTACAATAATGTTGATAAATCCACTGATATTTTTATGGAGTTTCCCTTGTACATGATATATTACTTATGCTGCTAATATTCTTCCTCAGACTCTCAGGAGATCAGCAAGGTCCTTAACTTTTGACATTTTGATGATAATGTGTCTTGGTATGGAATTTTTAGAGTTTGTCTCTCTCTAGATTTGGGAAGTTTTTGACCATTATTTTGTTAAGCTTTCTGATTTTGTCCTCTCCCATTTTTCTGAAATTCCTATAGTGCATGTTGGTCTGCTTGATGGTGTTCTGGAAACCCTTAAGATTTTTTTCACTGTTTTTCAACATTTTTCTCCTTTCCAATTGGATAATTTTAAATGATCTGTGTTTGAGTTTGTGGATATTTTCTTCTGCCTTGCACAGTCTACTATTGAAGTACTGTATTACAATTTTCAGTTGTGTTATTACATTCGGGTTCAAAATTTCTCTTTGGTTCTTTTTTATATTTTGTGTCTGTTGAATTCATTTTGTTCTGGAACATTTTCCTGAGCTTGTTGAACATCTATATGATTATTTTGAATTCTTTTTATTGGGAAATTCATGTACCTCTGTTTCTTTAGGATTGGTTTTCTTTCTTTCTTTTTTTTTTTTTTTTTTGTACTGGGAATCAAACCCATGGCCTCCTGCTTGCCAGGCAAGCACTTGTGCTGCTGAGCTAAATCCCTAGCCTGTCTTTTTTCTTTTCTTTTTTTTTTTGTGTTGGAGGTCAAATTCAGGGCCTTGTGTATGCAAGGCAAGAAGTCTGCCGCTGAGCTACATTCCCAGCCATTGGATTGGTTTCTTGAGATTTATTTCGCTCCTTTGATTGGCAGTTTTCCCTTGTTTCTTTCACATTCCTTATAACTTTGTGTTAGTACTTTCACATTTGAAAAATCATCTATCCTAGTCCTTCTGGAGTAGGTTTATTCAGTAGAGAGCTTCACTAGCCAGTCCAGCTAGAGAATTCTGGGAACATCTGAAATCTTTTCTGTATTTTTTTCTCTAGACTTGTGGTCATACATTGGTAGTAAGGGGCATACACACTTGCTGGAGTTTGTAATGTCTTGTTCTTTGGTATCTTCATGCTAAATCACAAGTCAATCTCGGAAGCAGTAGCTTGCCATTCTTCTCGTCTTAGCAGCCTCCAGACATCTTGCATACACCAGCTTCTGTAAGTACCATGAGTCAGTCTGATCAGAAACTAGTCTGCTCTGAAGCAGAACCCCCAAAGATGGAATTTTGGATGCATTATCCACTCTTCTTTTTCTTCCCTGAATGAGAGCTGAGTGAGAGGCAGATGACATGTATTGTCCTTTAACTGTTGTGCTATGGATCCTCTGGGACAGAAGTATGATTCCCTGTTTTTTTTGTTGTCATTGTTCTTAGTTACCCTGCAGCATCTAGATTTTGACAGATCCCATCTGTGTTCCAAGACTGGCAGGACAGAAACTAACTAGTCTCTTGATCTGCACCATCACCAAGAAGAATCAGGAACATTGTCTTCTGTTTTCCTCCTTAGGAATTCAGATGCTGGGAGTTTGTGCCTGAATCACATGGCATTATGCTAGGGTGAGAGACTGTGATAGCATATCTGAATTTTTCTGCTGGAATTGAAGTGTCTAGTTTTTTACATTTACATTGGTTACAGGAGTCTTTCAATTAGTGTCTGGATTTCTCATAAAGGAAATTATTTTATGTGTTGATCTTTTTAAAGAGAGGAAGATTTGAGGCTTATATTCTCTTGCTATCACTCTCATCAAAGACATGCTAAATTGGCTTTTGTGAGTGGTAATGAGGAATACAATGAAATAGTTTTGTGACTTCTTAAGTGAGACTGACTTTTGTTGTTTACTTTTGGTCATGAAGGATGCAGTGACATTTTGGCAGTAGCCTTGGTATATGCCAAGCTTTGCTTTTAGATTATTGCACATATCTGTACAGAAAAAAAAGAAAATGGTGTCATGGTATTATGAATATAGTTTTGACTTTGTCTCTTAGAGAGTCTCAGGTGGCTCGTTGAAACACATGCTTGTAACTGCTTTTTTATTGAATTAAAGAAATTTCTATTATTTGTCTGAATCTTAATTAAAAATAATGCATAATGATTTTGTCAAGTCCCCTTTTTGGTTGTGCTGAGGATAAAATCCAGGGCCTCCTTCATGCTAGGGAAAGTGTTCTACCACTGTGCAACATGCCAAGTCCCTGTCAAATGCTCTTTGTATGTCTGTTGAACTAAAATATAATTTTATTTATTTGTAGCTCTGGGGGTTAAATTCAAAGCCTTGTGCATGTAAAGCGGGTACTCTGGCACTGAGCAACAGCTTCATCCCCTATTGTGACTAAAAAATGTGGCAGATTACTTTGAATGAACCTTGTGTGTTTGTGATTAAACTCAGTTTAGTCTTGTTGTGTTTTGATACTTTTCTCTATATACTTAATAGTGCATGTATATAACTATATAGATATTATTGTTAATTCATTTAGAATTGGCCATATATTTATCTATCACTTTTTTCTGTGGTATTGATGCTTGAACTCAGGTGCACTCTACCACTGAGCTGTACATACACTCTTTATCCATTTACTTTTTTGAGACAGGGTCTCGCTTAGTAGCCAGTCTCACTTAAAACTTGTGATCTTCCTAGGTCAGCTTCCTTTGTAGTTGGGACAGGGTCTCGCTTAGTAGCTGGTCTCACTTAAAACTTGTGATCTTCCTAGGTCAGCTTCCTTTGTAGTTGGGATTACATACATGTGCTACCATGTCTGGCTTCCTCATCATTTCTTGTAACTCTATTTGTACCTGGATTTACTGTCATCCTGCTTAAAGAGTGCCTTTAGGGTTACAGGTGTGTAGTTCAGTGATAGTATTTTCTTATCATGTACTTGATCCTGGGTTTGGTCCCAAACTGGTGGCAATCCTGTGTACCTCAGCCTCCCAAGTGTTGGGTTAAAGGTATGCACCACCACACCCAGCATAAAATTGAATCTTCATTTTGCTTTTCCTTAGAACAATTTTTTGGGTACCAAATTCACCGTGACAGGTTCTTTGTTTTAGCATTTGGGTGTATTTCGTGGCTGTTTCTAGCATTTTTCTTTTGAGAAGTCATATAGAACTTGTCTTTTTTCTTCAGGTACTTGAAAAATTTTGCCTTTGGGTTTCTGTAGCTTAACTATGGTGTGTAGTTTTAGATCTTGTTTCAGTTCCAGAAAACTGAATTCTTGGCTATTCCAATTTTTTACCCTAGTCTTTTTTTTCTTTCTGGAATTCCTGTGAAGTATTTTTCCCCATTACTTCCCATACATATTTAAATTAATCTAAGCTGGATTTGGTGATGTATGCCTATGATCCCAGCACTCTGGGGAGAATGAGGCAGGAGGACAGAAAGAGTTGTGATCAGCCTGGACAGTTCATTGACTTACTGAGACCCTTTCTCAAAATAAAAAACAGAAAAGACCCAAGATGTAAATCATTATGAAAGCCCTGGGTTCAGTGTCTAGTACTACAAAAAATTATCAAAATACAATATTTTTTTAATTTTCAATTTTTTTTAAAAAAGCTGTTATTGAAAATACAACTTACAAGAAAGTAGAATAGCTCTCCCAAAAATCTTCAGTTGTTTTCAGCAGTTACCAAATCCTGGACAACCTTGTTTAATCAATAATTCCATCCATTTTCCTATTCTTGTGTCTTATTTTATAGCAAATAGCATTTGTTCTGTAAGTAAACATTCTCCTTCAAAAGATAAAGATCATTTATAAGACATGCTATTATCTAATGAGTTCTAATTTTTAAATAGCTTGGAAAAAGATCCAAGTAAGAGTTTACACAATTGTTATTGTCTTTCTTAAGGCTCTTTTAATCTGCCGATTTGCCATTGTCTTTTAGTTTTCCTTGGAATTTATTTGTTAGAGAGAGGAAAAAGGGTCTTTGTCTAGTAGTTTCCCACTATCAGAATTTTAGTGATTACATTCATATGATATCACTTAATATCTTCCTCTGTCTTCATTTATTTCCTGTAAGTTGGTAGTTGGAGCTAAACAGCATGATCAGATTTTGGCTTATGAGTGTTTTTTTTTTTTTTTTTTTTTTTTTTTTGGCTCATGATTTTTTGTTGCTGATTTTTTAAAGACATGATTTTTTGTTATATGATTTTTTAAAGATATCACAGGTGGAGCAGTATGTTCTTTTTAAATATATACTTTTATTTTAATTTGGTGCAATAATTTTACATATTTATGGAATGCATTGTAACATTTTATGTGTATAATGTCTAATGATCAGATAAGAGTAATTGGCATATCCTCAAGCATTTAACATTTCTTCATGTTGATAATATTCAAAATTCTCTCTACCAGCTGTAGTTATCCTACTATGCTATAGAACATTAGAAATTATTCTTTCTGTTAAATTTCTACATCCCTGTACCGCTTAGTCATCATCTCACCATCCCCCTCCCATATAATCTTTGCAGGTACCAATAACCACTGTTTTATTCTCTATTTCTATGAGATCATATTTTTTAGCATCCTCATATAAGTGGTGATATGTAGTATGTGTTTTTTAGTGCTTTATTTCATGTAACACGGTATCCTCTAATTCCATCCTTGTTCCATAGTGAATTTTACTTTTATGATTGAATAATAATTCAGAATGAATATTCCATCTATCTATGTCTTACTTTCATTTTTTGTGGTGCTAGGGATTGAACCCAGGGACTGGAACATGCTAGGTGTTTGCTCTGTCACTGAGCTAAACCTTTAGAATCTACCTCATTTTTATTCACTTGTTCATCGATGGACATTTTTTTGATTTCATCTTGGCTATTGTGTAGTGTTATAATAAACACAAGAGTGTAGGTATCTCTTAAACATGCTAATCTTACTTCCTTTCGGTTAGTACTTTTGTTTATCAGGATTAGGAGGCACATAATGTTTTGTGATGTGAACAGTCGTTGACAGATGGGGGATTCTTGATATATAAGAATCTTTATTAAATAGTGATGTTTTAATTGACGTATCTATTGGCTCAACTCCCTGAGTGAGAGCTGAGTGAGAGGCAGATGAACCGTATTGTCCTTTGTCCATCATGCTATGGATCCTCCTGCTAAGTATACATAGTTTGTATATGAAAGGCAATCAAATACTTGATTTTAAAAAAAAGGTATTTTCTAGTTTTCAGAATAAAGAATTCACAGGAGCATCCTCCAGTTCTGGCCAGCTATTTTGGGGTTTGTTTTGTCATTATGAACTAACACATTTAAACATATCTGGTACATTCATATCTATTTTTCCACTGATAAAACTTGTGTAAGAATCATCTAGTGGTAGGGTTGGAAATTGATAGTTTTTTTTTTTTCTGTTTTGTTCTAGTTTGCATTTATGCCGGATTCTCAGTGAAAATAAAAGCCATGATAGTTCAACTTACAGAGGTAAGATTTTAAGAAGTAGCATATGTAGAATTTTTGGATAAATTAGTAACTATACTGCCATTTTCATTCATTGTTATATATGAAAACCAAAGGTGTAAGAGGTATTATATGAAGCATGAATATGTTACAGTAAGGATTAAATCTTGTTATATAGTTAAGACTATATATTTTGTATACTGAATTTTTTGTCCTGTATGACTTTTATAATTGGGACTTTGTATATTTAAATTTCTGCGGTTACCTGTACTAATCATAAATGTGAAAGCTTGGGAAGAAAAAGTGGTTTGTACCAGAAAATTTTCACAGATGTAGTTCAGTGTTTCTACTAAAGCTGGTTATCTTTAGATGGTGTCTGTAAAGGCAGTTGTCATAGAAAACATTAAAAATGGAGATGTTTACTGTGAATTACAAATGCAATTTATAAAGAAAAATGTTACATAATTAAACAGAATGTAGATTTTAGTTTTAAAAGATTTTATTATTTAATATTAATCTAAAATAAGTCATGGACTTGGTAGTAAAGCAATTGTGTCTTAAGTTTAAGGTATTTTCTTTCTTTTTCAATAAAGAGTATTTAACCCAGACCTTTGCAATGAACTCTACACCCACTTTCCTGTATGTATTTTTATTTTGAGACAGTGTCTTGCTAAGTTGTCTAGGTTAGACTCAAATTTCAGGTTCTCCTTCTACTTCGCAGAGAGCTAGGATTATAGATTCTACCACCATGCCCAGCAAACATTTTTGTATATAGCTTTTGTTGAGGGTAAAACTCATGTTTTTTTCCAATATGAAAAAAATATTTTCATAATCAGTATTCTATTTTAAGCTAGAAATCAGTACATAGAATGTATTATACTTAAATTATGCTGGTGTAAACATTCTGTAGAATGCAATGTTTTTCTATATATGTGTATATTTATTTTATCAAAAAGTAAATACCTTGATATAAGAAAATCTACTTTTTAAAGAAATTTGGATGCTTGAGTGGAATCTAATTTTTTTTAATCTTAATTTTTTAACAAATAAATGAAAGAATCATTTTTGTTTTCTGTTAATGGAGATATATTTTAAGACTTAACATCCTTAGCATGCCACCTCCAAAATTATTAATTTGTTATACAGTCTGCTTATAAAGTTGTATAAACAAGGGCCCATGGTATGGCACACAGCAAGCATGAGGCCCTGGGTTTTGTCTCCAGCATCTTCCTCCTGAAAGTGTATAATCACTTATAAAGACTTTTGAGGATATATAACTTGTTTTGTTTGACCAAGCCATTTGACTGCCAGAAATGTAAGAAAATACAAAATTATTGCCTTATAGAAACATTTGGATACTTAGGGTTTTTTTGCTTCTCTGTGCTTAAAATCACTGTTTTGCCATATTTGACTTTATTCTCTCCCCCCCAAAAAAGTAATAAGAACTAAGGAGTAATAAAATCCAAAATGTGTAAATTTTGTTGTAAACTTCTCACTTTGATTTTGAATGGAACCTTATATGGATAAGAGAGTTCTTTAAAAAATATTATAAAGTTAATATGTTACTGTTCTCTCCTAAAATTGTTCCAGTTTTAAGTGGGATTGTGTGGATTTTAAATAACTGATTTTTAATTTTAATGGTTGTTTTGGTTCATATATAAATAAAAAATGGTTGTGAATATGGCCTCACTGGCTGAATTGCCAGCACTCTTCTCTTACTCCTGCTTGCTTCTTCAACAATACATATTCCTTCGGCTGTTGTTAACCAGTGCTTGGGGTTTGGTTTGAGGGTCCATGTGGGTGCATGTAGGAAACTAAATACTGCTTCTTCAGAATCTCCTTGATTTTGTCTTGTGGATTGAGTTTGAATAATGTTCCTTCTGACTTTTTCCTTCTGTCCTTCCCTTGAATTAATTTCATTTCAGGCAGGCAGTTTCCCTTGCACACAGTAATTGTTCTTTTAACAAGCAATTCCCTTCCCCTCATCAATAAAACAACATTGTAATAATAGTTGATAAACATGAGTAGTATTAGTATATTAGACATAATCAAAAATTGGTGTCTTCATCAAACCTGTCAGAGAACTTCTAAGAATCTCTAGAAGTCCCTTCTTAATACTGCTATTCTTAAAACTGCTCTTTCTGAAATATTAACATTATGATAAAATTTTCATTAACTTTTTTGTGCATAATTACAAGGGTTGTAAGTTTCCCTATTGTGCATGTGAAGTTTTTCAACTCCAGCATTTTATAGGCTTCTGTGGGCCCTCTCTGGTGGTCTTGAAGCACCACTTACTGCCTCTGTGGATAAAACACAGTAAGATTTCTTAATCACTTTTAGATAGAAATTTAGCTAATTTGTGATTCAGGGACTATTTTTGGTACTTTGTGAATTACAGTGAATATTTTTATATTACATTAGTGTCAGCAGAATGACCTAGGCTGTGTGTTCTCTATTTTAATCTTCTTCTGTGATTAAGATTAAAATTCCCTGAGCCCTAGTTGAGCATTAGTGGATATACTCTTACATATACATAGTTTATGATAATTGGCTGTTTTGTTCTTTTAAGTGATTGCTTTAAAAATTCTTAGTTGTCTGGATAATTTAAAATAAGTGTTACTTATTGTAAGGCACTAATGGAAATGGAAAGCATGCAATTGAATTCATTCCTACCAACACATAGACATTTTTCTTTTATTTTTATTACCTTATAAGCATGATGAATTTTTAGTTATGAAAAGGGCGTATATGTGCATGTATATATGTGTGTGTGTGTGTGTGTGTGTGTATGTGTGTGTGTGTATGAAATAATACATTTTTTATAAAGATTTGGAATAATATGGCTATATTTTCTTTAGGAATTGATTTAATGATTCAATTTATTTCATTGAAAAATAGCATTTTCATTGGCTAAAAGGGGATTGATTTTGATTTCTATTACGTTCTTGTTTTGAGGTTGATACTCATATCTGGGGAAGAACATTTTTTAAATATTTCATTTTCATTAGCTATTTTGCAATGAAAAAAATTTGATTTACCTCAAAAGATGACAAAGAGATATTAGTAAGTTTAGAGCTGCTTGTTTTTCTACTTTTCGTGGTTAAAGTATGAATTAAAGAAAAAGATAGGTTATCACTCAGCTCCTAGCTTCCCAGTCTAAGAACAAAAAGGTTTTTCTCCAGGAAAAGGGGCTGTGATAATTAATAATGAATGTGATTACTTGTGGGTGACAGTTCTCATATACAATATCTTGAACTTTTTTGTGTGCATATAGGTAGGTATTTTTGTTTGAGTTCTGATGGAAATTGATTTCAACTTACTTTCTCTGACAATAGTCCATGGATAAGACATATTGTTTTTTCTCTAAACTGTTCCTTACCTGTTGTCATTGTAGCACTGACGTTGACTAAGTATAATCTGAATATATGTAGAAAACTGAAGTTGACTGTTGAGAAATGGTTTTTGTTTATATCTACTTGCTAGAAGTAATGTGCTCGTTGAAAGTAATTATAGCAACTTTAGTTACTTGAAAAAATGTTTTAAATCTGTGAAATTATATGTAGACGTATAAAATAATCTTGTGAAGGGAATGCTTAACCACTTGGAAATAATAAGGTATGTATAACTTTTTCTAAACCTACTAATGTGTTTTGAGACAATGGAAGAATAAATTGCTAGATAAAAGTACTAGAAATAACATTTCCTTTATTATTGATGTTTATAAAAATTCTGACAAGTAGGAAATACATTTTCCTGTAGAGAATCTACTTTTCATGTTCAGGAGAATATGTTCTTACTTCATTTCTTTTATATTCAACAGATTTCCAGCAAGCTCTCTATGAATTGTCATATCATGTTATTAAAGGAAATCTAAAGCATGAACAGGCATCAAATGTTCTTAATGACATTAGTGTAAGTACTGTATATATGTAGTTACTTAAGTTAGTAATATCAACATTCTTTGTGGCTTTGATACAAAGATCCTTAAAGTATATGTCTTAGCTTAATTTTTTTTGAAAATTACAGTAATGAATGTTTTATGATATTAATTTTTTAAATACTTTTTGAGACAATGTCTCACTAAGCAGTTCAGGCTGGCCTTGAGCTCACTTTGTAGCCTAGGGTGGCCTCAAACTTGCACTAATCCTCCTGCCACAGCCTCCTGAGTGTTGCAAATACAGGCATGTGCCACCATGCCTGGCTATATTAGCCATTTTTGATAGATAGCAATAAAGATATTTTAATCTGACTCTGAATGAAACAAAATGTTATGTAATGTGGGAGAACAACTAAAAATGTGTACTTTTGAAATGAAGATATCTTAAAATTGAGGATTCAATTATTTTAAATTGTGGTTGCCTAGCTGTAACATTTGTTTTCAGTTTTCATCTGCTTGATGTTTTAGAAAATATTTAGATTTTTAAAAACCTTTAAGTAATTAATTCTGTTTTACATTTTCATTTTTTGGAGAATGTAGATTAAGCCCATATACTTCTCGTGGAGGTTTGGTATTTGAATTGGAAAGTGGGATGTCAGTTTGTATTTGTATTTGTATTTTAAAGCAATAGTTAAGCTTGAGGTTTTATAAGTGGTATGTTACTCTGTAATATACCACTTGTATATTATCGGCTGGGTTTTAACTTGTGTAAGTATGTATCCATTTCACAACAGCTTTTATAGTAAAGTATTACTGCAGTGGAATGTGGGGCTTCTAGGTCTCAGTGTAGATTTCTCTTGTTATGTGGCTGTTTAATCATCCTTTTCTCCCTCCCTTGTGTTGCTGGGAAGGAACCCAGAACCTTGCATATATGCAAGGCAAGTGCTTTTGCTACTGAACTGAATCTCCCAGCCTTTCTGTACCCTTTTTCTATTAGGGAAGTAATCTTTGTATAGTTTTTGTGTTTTCCCATGATAATCTAAAGGAAATTCTAAGTTTCTTTAGTGCTTATGACTTCCTCTCCCAAATCGAGGTCCATTTGAGTAGAAGGGATTCAATATGAGTTTCTCTTTATCCCTAAACTGTCTAGTTCATGTTGAAGTGGTTTCTTTCTTTCTGTCCGTCTGTCTGTCCATCCATGGATCTATCTATTTTCAAGACTGGATCTTGCTGTGCAGTTCAGGCTGGACTTGAGTTCATTTTTTAGCCCAGCTTGGTGTCAGACTCTCAAGGATAGTCCTGCCTCAGCCTCTTGAGTGCTTGGTTTAGAGATGTGTAGTACCATACTTGGCAGGAGTGGCTTATTTCTTAAAAAAATATTCTGTGTCTGAGATCTCTTGAATTACTCTAATTTTGTTCTTCAGGTAGCTTGAGTAAATGTAGTCAAGTAGACGTAGCTAGAGTTCATAGTCCTTGAGAAACTTGAAACTGAAATTAGACTGATCATTACCATGATTTCATTCTGTAATTTGGGCTTTGATATAGCTTTAATGTTTATGGGATCTGATTCTCATTATTTTCTTGAATAGTGTAAGTGAATTTTTGTATTTGTGCTTTATTATTTAGTGTCTCCTTTTCATTACTTAGTGATATCTTTTTTTGTCTTTTTAAGACAGGGTTTCACTATGCAGTTTAGGCTGGTTTTGAACTCACTTTGTAGCCCAGACTAGCCTCTAACTTGCAAGGATTCTTCTGCCTTAGCCTCCCAAGTGTTGGCATTACAGGCTTGTGCCATCACACTTGGCTTCTTAGTGGTATCTTTATAAAGATATACTTCTGCATCATGGCTTTCTCATAGTACTATACACTCTAGTATCTTAGTTGCAGAAATGTGTTTTGCGTGTCTTCTTGCACCTGGAAGCTTTTAAAAAAAAGTAATTTCCTGGCCCCTGAAAAAGAGACTGATCTTTAGGCCTTCAAACTACTAATTGGAATAATTTAATTATAATCCTTATTAACGGAAAATGGCCTCAAAATTGAGCATGGGAGTGGAAATTGGGAGACAAATGTAGAATAATGCAGACATTTTTATTCAGAAACAGGATCTGGGGTTATTTCCTTTAAAGACTATAAATAAAAAAAAACATGAAGATAGATTTTCTTAAGTGTTTTTAGCTTCAGAGTTTCTTGAGTTATGCAGTAATAGTTGGCTTTATGTTTTCTGAGGTTTTTGATTTTCTGGTCTGATTTTTGCATAGGTCAGTGTTGACTCAGTTATAAACGTGACATTTAAAGTTTTGGATGAACACTGTACCTTTTTTTTTGTGGTACTAAGGATTAAGCCCAGGGAGTGCTAAGCTGCGTTTCAGCTCTTTGTAATTTTTTTTTTTTTTATTTTGAGGTAGAGCCTCTTTAAATTGCCCGCCTGGGCCTTGAACTTGTGATCCTACTGCCTCAGCCTTCCAAGGTGTACACCACAATGTGTGGTTAATTTGTATGTTTTTAACAATTTTGGTAGGTGTGAAGTGCTCTAAATTCCAGTGCTTTCCTGAGGTGCTTGTTTAGGTTTCTGTTTTTAGATCAGATTACTTTGTGGTAGACAGTTAAACATTAAACTGCTATCTTTTTCTTTGTATCTATGATATTTGAAGGATTTTAACATAGTGATACTGGAGTTTTTAAGTTTAAGTGAAGAATATCATTCTGAAATTATATTTTGCTGTGTCATATGCTGGTATTTACTATTAATATTTTTTAAAATTAGGAATTTCGTGAGGATATGCCCTCCATTCTTGCTGACGTTTTCTGTATATTAGGTAGGTATTAAACATTTATTTCACATTTAACATGTGCTGTTTGGTAAATTGATGTTAAATAAATGTTTTAAAATTTTCTTTCATAATAAATAATTTTGCAAATGTGCAAATGTTCACAAATCTAGCTGCCTGTTTTCACTTTATAGAAATTATAGTATTTATCAAATATCAGAAGAGCCACTTTAGAAAGTACAATTAGAGTATAATTCACATTTTTTGAGGGTTTGGCAGTGTATATTCAAATTTGAGCTAACCTAAGTCATTTCAAGTAAAAAAAAAAAAGCCATGTTTTCTAACATTTTGTCTGTTGAGCTTTTAGTAATCAGCTAGTTAATGTCGTTTACTACCGGTTTTCAATAAATGATGTCAGAATCTCTAACTTAGAACAGTCAAGACATACTTTCTTATTGTACTTTTTTGAGTCTTAATTTTAGGAAGTGCAGGAAGAGCCAAAGTACTCAAAAATACTTTTGTTTTGAGTATGCAAAACCAGCTTTGGAAGTAGCAGCTTCTCTATTTGTCCAGAATAAATAAGAATTCATGCAAGAGAAAAAAGGAATAGTTCGCTGGGTGTGGTTGCACATTCCTGTAATCCCTGCATTTGGGAGGCTGAAGCAGGAGGATCAATGTAAATTCAAGGCCAGCCTGAGCTACATAGCAAGACCCTGTGTCAAAAAACAAAAAACAAAAAAAACAGTTCTTTGACTTAGAACAACAGGGAGTGTCCCTCTATGGGATATATGGACTTAATGTGTTATAAATTTATTTTTCTAATATTAGATAAAGATTAAAGTAATTTTGAACAATTTTCCCTCATCATTTTTGTGCTTTCCTATAAATTTGAATCTAATTGAGAAATTGGTAGCCATTAGAATATTCATTATAAAATAACATGACCTCTGAGGGTCTGTCAAGCTGGGATAAATTATTTTAGCTCAATAGTTTTTTTTTTTTTTCAATTGGTACCAGGGATCAAACTCACGACCGCCTGCTTGCAAGGCAGGTGCTTATGCCACTGAGCTAAATCACCAGCCCCTAGCTAAATAGTTTTAATATTTTAGAATTCAATAAATTACTCAAATGTCTTACTGAGAATCTAGAATTTGGTCTCAGCAAATGTAAATGCCCGAGCTTGATCCTTCAGGGTAGTTCACATTTCAAAACAATGGTAACATATGGAACAGGTTAAAGTATGTGTGGACGGTGATTGATAAATGAAAAGAGCAGACCATTGATGGAAGAGCTAAATTTTTGAAACAGGCACTAAAGCTATTACATTAGTTTACAAAGTAATATGAATTAAGTTTCATTTAAAAATTATTTTTTACAGTAAGTTTTAAAAGATTGAAAGATGATTTCTAGGTAACATTTTTC
The DNA here is from genome assembly GCF_034190915.1 of Cavia porcellus. Classification (NCBI taxonomy): domain Eukaryota; kingdom Metazoa; phylum Chordata; class Mammalia; order Rodentia; family Caviidae; genus Cavia; species Cavia porcellus. The sequence continues at coordinate 85,324,135 of NW_026947486.1, read as the reverse complement.
TGAATCTGTTATTTGTTAGTAGGGTCAGGAGTATAGTTTGTCATCAATTACTAGTCTACTTACTCTGTTTAATATTAGGAAATACTGTTACAAGTCATTGCTTTTTATTAGTAACATGAATTAATGAACGTGATATTTAGTTGCTCTTGGGGAATTTCTTTTAGTCTATCGAGTCCATTTTTACAAGCAAGATTAGGACGGCCTTTGGAAAGAGAATTTCCCTCACCTGTCCCCTCATTCACCCCCCCACCCCTTGGCAGAAAAAAATGATCCAAGGGTGGTCCCAGACCAAGGTAGGGGAATAGGAATAAGAATTTGAGTTATTGTTAATGATAGTGATGATGATGATATAGGTGCTATTTTTGGAGTGCCTCCCATGTTTTAGGCATTATGTTAAGCATTTCTTTTCATTTTAATGCTCACAGCAACTATGGTAAGTTAGGTGCATGTATTAGGAAAAAGGAGTTCTGAGAAATGGTAAATTTTCAAAGCTGCACAGCCAGTAAGGCAGCATTTAAATGTGGATCAGTTTACCTTCAGTGCCCATGATCATGTTGTTTATACATTAATAATAACCTAGATAACTTTCTTTGAAAGACTAATCCTATGATGATGAGAGAGTGAAAGGAGGACTCTGATGTAACTTGATGCAACTTCTGAGCTGGGGTGGGTAGCTGGTGATACTGAGGACAAGAGTTGGAAACATAAGGACTTTTTAGTATAATCATAGGGAAAATTAAAAGAGAATTTTTAAAGTGCAAATTTATCATAGAAGAATTAAGGTTAACTGAGTTTATTTGAATGGCATTATGAGTTAGAACAAAAAGAATATGGAGCAGGGCCAATGCAGTAGGGCTAATAGCATAGTATGTTGATTGTTGAGACTGCACAGCTAAGAAACTTGCTGAGTTGCTATTAAAAGTTTACTCATGATTAGAATAGGAAAGAGTGGTAAGTATCTTAATCAGGTTATGTGGCTGATACGAGAGAAGTCTTGAACAGAAAAAGAGGCCTGTTTCAGAGAGCTTCCAGGTGTTCTGACCATAGGATTGAATCTTAGAGACATTAAGGCCTTGGAGGCTATTGTGGTTAAAAGAATGAACCCAGTTCAGCTACAGTTTCTTAAGATCACTATGGTTGAAGTTCTAGGCTGAGTAGGGACTAGTAGACCAGTTAGACTGTGACACCTGAGTGTCCTTGGAAAGGCTGATGAAATACACTTGGGCTAAAAGTTTTAGTGATAAATTGAGGTTTTAATGCAGTTTACAAAACATAAATCTTATATATTCACTTTTGTTTTGTGGTATTGGGATTGAACTCAGAGTTCTAAAATGTGACAGGTAAGTACTTCCACCATTGACCTCATCCCTGGCTCATCAGATTTCTGTAGTACACTTGGGCTGAGTGTGTTCAGCTACAGAGGCCAGAATATTGGGAGGTGAAAACTGCCTAAGAAAGAAAAGTGCAGAAGGGCCAGGAGAATAGTTAAATTTGATGGTAATCTCATTTGATTCTGAGTATAGATAGTAGAAAGTAAACTGAAACAAAGTCATGATGGGACATCTGTTGTGTTGGTAGAATCACTTAGAGGACAATTTTTTATTGCTTTACCAAAACTGTATCTTTTTAAAATTAGCATGTTCTAAATCATCAATTGACTTACAGAAAAGGTTAATGGTATGTAATCAGCCAAAGCAGTAATTTGAAATCAGCCTTGTTTGTAATCTTGCCAGTCCTGGTTGAAATTGGTATTTGGCATTTAGCAATAATTGTTTCATTTCCACCATACCTTAGGATATGAAAAATTGAGATTTTTGGAATAATTTACTGAAACTCAAAGAGGTCTCAGTTTTTAAATATTTCAGTAGGAAGGAAGTGAAAAGGAGTTAAGATTTTTTTAGTGATTAGCATTGTTGTTCAAAACAAGATTTTAAATATATCTTTCATACTGTCTTTATGAAAAGTTGGTGGACAGGTGGTTTGGATAGAACATGATAGCTTCACAAAGGTGGACAAAATCAGAAGTTTGAGCTTTATGAATAAGAGGATGCTCAGAGTTAGATCTTTGTTTTTGTGTACTTCAAATTTGCAGTTAAGAATTGAATCTCTTTGTAACATCTTTGATTATTTAAACTTTGTTAGAATATTTTTCTTTTTGAGAAAATTTTCTTGAATCTTTTTTGCTTCCAGTGCCATAGCATGTAGTTTCTATATAACCCACTTACCATTTTAAGAATATATTATAGGTGACAAGATCTGTCTTCATATATATGTGAAATCTCTTGTTACTATAGTTTAAAATTTTTCTAAATTCATAGTGAGACATTTTAAAATTAACTAGTTTTAAGGAAAATAACATTTTAGCACCAGAGGGTTCAGAAGGACTGACCAAATGTATCTCTTTTTCTCCATCAATATAGATATTGAAACAAATTGTTTAGAAGAAAAAAGCAAGAGAGACTACTTTACGCAATTGGTATTAGCATGTTTGGTAAGTGTTTCAGAATACTTTTGCTTACTAAATTCTATATTAAATGGTTATGATTGCAGTTAATCATGTTAATGGAGAATGTTGATACTCATTTGACTGCATTTGTAAGGTGAGATTTAGATTTTGAAATGGAATGTTTTGTGAAACTAGAAATGCTATTTCTGTGAAATAGGCATATTATCAAATCACCTAAATTGTACATATAAAACCTTGATTGTTATGTCTGATCTACTTAAGTTCTTAACAAAAGAAAAAGTAAGCATTGTAAAGTAACTAGAAATGATTATAGATAGCTTTTAAACTGAAATTTTTTTCATAAACTGTTAGAGGAATCATGGGGGTAATTTAAGAATAATAAATTTTAGAATTTATAACAATCTTTGTCTGGTAAACTATTTTATATTCCTAAATTTAGGCACAAGGAGAAAATACTGTTATATAGACCTGGAAGAATAACCTAGAATTTGACTTGTAGTAAAAACTAAAGGTTGAAGTGATGTATCAAGTGAAAATTCAGTTAATTCAATGAAAATTTCATCTGTAGTTCTTGTCATTTGTAGGCTATATATAGCATGCAGGTGATTTGAAAATCAATTTTTTAAAAGAGATACCTATTTCAGTGTTTGGAAGGCCATCATTTTTGTTAAATTGAAGTTCTAACTCATCACAAATTTTGAGTTGTTTCATTTACATATATATGTCTAATATGATTTTTGTGTTTTTATTTGGGAGAAATAATTTTGAATATATTTAAGATTGTAGAGGCATAGTTGGAATGCTAAAGAATAAATGGCCTTTAATATTTTTTAATACAGTATTTAGTTTCAGACACAGTTCTAAAGGAACGCCTGGATCCAGAAACATTGGAATCATTAGGGCTTATCAAACAATCACAGCAATTCAATCAAAAGTCGGTTAAAATCAAGACAAAACTCTTGTAAGTACTTGTTTCTTATGATGCAGATAATGTAGCTGAATGTTTTTTATTTATCATTTTGAATCTAGCAGTTTCTAAAAATGCTTTGAAGTTATTTTTTAGTGTAGAGCTTGTTTTTTGCCTTCTAAAATTAGCCTAAAATTGAGTCAGCAGTGAGTTTATCTGAGCAAAACCAATGTTAAATTTGTCCATATTTAAAGTTAAAATAACATTCAGTGCTTTTGTTTCTAGCAATCATAGCTATACTCAAGGTATATGCTTAGTGATGGTATGTTACTGTTCCTTGGCAATATTTTTTCCTTGTGTTACTGGTTTTCCATACGTAATTAACACTAGAGCTACCTTATAAACTGGTATGATTTTCTATACTAAATGATGTGCAAAGAAGTAAATTTCAATAGCTATTCTTAGGATTGTTTTAAGTTAGAAATGTTCAGTGAAGAGAATATACTATTCTGTGCAAACTTACTTTATTTTTTTAAATAAACTTTCTACTTGAAATTAATTTTATTCTGTTGTATTTGTCTGATTTCAGCTATAAGCAGCAAAAATTCAATTTGTTAAGGGAAGAGAATGAAGGTTATGCCAAGCTGATTGCTGAATTGGGACAAGATTTATCTGGAAATATTACTAGTGATTTAATCTTAGAAAATATAAAATCTTTAATAGGTAAGGCATGTCTGAGTGTGTGCATATGTAAATATGTATTATTATTAACATAAGCCTTTTAGACTGTTGGGAAGTATCCAAAAGACAAAATGAGTACATCATATACAATTACTTTTAAGTTAAAAAATAAGAGAGGTATCTAATGTGCTTTTTTATTATTCTGTTAGTAATTATAAAATTTAACATATTTTTGAAAAGTCTCTTTTTTACTGTCACCTGTATATTTATGTTAATTTCTGATCTCTAATATTTTTATCTTGATTTTTTTTTTGAAATAGGATCTCCGTATGCAGTTCAGGCTAGCCTTGGGCTCACTTTGTAGCCCAGGCTGGTCTCAAACTTGAAGCAGTCTTTCTGCCTCAGCCTCCATAGTACTGGAATTGTAGGATTTATCTTGAATTTTTAGTATGTCTCAGTCATTTTATAGAGGGCAGAAAATATGAAAACTTTTAATAAATCTTCAGTGACCTTTTGGTTTTTTTGAGACAGGCTCTTTCTGTGTAGTGAAGACTGACCTTAAACTCAAAATTACTTAGCCAGGCTGGCTTCAAACTCACGGTGATGCCTCAACTTCATGAGTGCTGGGATTACAGGTGTGCACAGCTATGCATGGCTTCAGTGAACTTCTGAAACCTAGTGATACGTAATTCTTTTGAACTTGTATTTTAAGAGTAGTCTTCTTACAAGGGGCTTTGATGCACAGTTTATCTTTACCACTGCCTTTTTAAGACGGTAGCAGAAGCTGGGCATGGTGGCGCATCGCATCTCTAATTCCAGCACTCTTGGGAGATTGAGGTACAAGGATAACAAGTTTGACCACAGCATGGGGCAATTTAGTAAGACTGTCTCAAAATAACAAATAAAAAAATTGTTAGGGTTGGAGGCTAGGATAAAGACCCAGGGTTCAATCCCCAGTATTACAGTTTAAAAAAATAAGTGTTGCAGAAGAAAAAGTGTAACAAAAACAAAAGTGTTACTTGTCTTTACCTTTTAGGTAGCATTTTTCTTTTATTTGCATTGAGCATTAAGAGGAAGTATTAGAATTCCATAGAAAGGAGGGATTAATGGTAGTAAAATAGGGTAATTCTGATTTTCTGAAAGTGGAGAGAATTTCTGCTGTTTTTTGGGATATTATGCTTAGGGAGGATTTTGCAGTTCCATGGTATCTTTAGATTTTTAGATCTATAGGAGAAGACTTAATTCCTGCCTCTCTTGTTGTGTTTTAGAGGATGCTTAGCCTCACCTTCTGAGTTCTTTATCTTTGATTTTGGAATTCATGTATGACTAAGAAAGCAGGTGGCCTAATCTTTATCCATTTCCTGCAATACTTTGTGTAGATATCCAAAAAAAAAAAAACTATGTTTATTAAAAATCTTCCTTGTCTTTGGTTTGGCTTTTGGTGACAAACATATATAAATGTCAGCTTTTAGTTTAGACTTACCTTTTCTTTGAAGTTTGTTCTGACAGCTGTTCTCTCTTTGCTGCTTCTGTCCTATGTTGATTTAACACTAGGAAGAGTAGGCGTGTACAGTAGCAGGATTTTCTTTTTGTTTGTTTTGTTTTTTGAGACAATTTTATTCACTAGATAGTTCAGAATGGCCTTGGAACTGTCTGTGTAAGCGCTGAAGGATTGTTACTTACCTGTATGGCAGTGATCCATTTTTAGCAGTTTTCCTGTAGTAGATTTTTTTCCTCCTCTTTCCAAGATAGATTATGTTTTTCCTACAGTTTATTTTATCTTATTTTTATTTATTTGTATCTAGCTTTGAGAAGCTTGTCAGTACTACTTTGCTATAGTTTTATCTTTCCTTATATCCTGTTATATACTTACGATAGTATTGTCTTCGCAGAAATCCTGTGGCATGTAAGCTGCTTGGCCATTTGTTTTTACTTTTTCTCCTTTTTTTGGAGATCTTGTTCTCTTTCTGTTGTTATTTTGGGAAAATTTCAAAGCAGGACTTTTAAAGATGTGCTTTTATCTAATGAGAAAATATATACTAACTAACTTTACTTCAACTTGTCGCTCATAGAGAACAGGTTAAGTTATTATTTCTGAAGAAAAATGCCACCACTAAGTCATGATACACATGAATATAATCCATGAGTATGAGCAGTATGATTTCTTGAGCTACCTTTTTGTTTTAACCCTCAAGTATACTATGAAACATTGTAAATCAGATGTACTCAAATACCACCTTCTCAAGTCTTCTCTAGCCACCCCTGTGAACACTTTCTGTTGTTCCAACTGTTTTTCTTAGCATTATGATCATAATGTATGTTGGCTCTCTGTTTCTACATTTCAACCAACCCTGAGTTGAAAATATTTGGGGGGGGGAATTGCATGTGTATCAGACATGCACAGGCTTTTGTTCTTGTCATTATTTCCTAGACAACACAGTTAAATAACTATGTATACAGTATTTACAGTGCATTCAGTATTTTAAGTAATCCAGTCATGGTTTAACATATATAAAGGGTATGTATAGGAGAAAACTTCACAGATGAGGTTAACTTCCCACTGCGAAAGCCCGGCCTTCTCACTTTCAGGGGTTTAGTAGAGGCTCCTGGTGTGCCTACTGGACGGCTGTGCCACACAGGTTACCTCCTGGGCTTTGGCAGCCACTGAGGGTGGCTGTCGAAATCCAGTGTGAAATGGTGGTTTCCTAGTGACACCACCCCTTCTTCGTCTGTTAGCCAGAATCCTACGGAAAAGCTTCTCTCCCCAGCTCTCTGATTGCCCTGGAATTCAGTTTGAACCTTAAACCAGCAAAGATAAAAGCTGGGTCGTTTTATCCATCTTCATAATGCAAGCTGGTTCCATGGTAACGGGCAGAAGCTCTGAAGGGAACCTCAAGTGTTCACATCCTTAGAAAGGTGACCTCTGTGTATACTCGGCATGTTTCAGTCCAGTCCCTAGGGGGGTTTTTCCCTTCTCTTTTTCATCCTCAAACTAGCCGGTCTTTGCCCAGTGGGGAGCCCTTGAAGCCTCTCCTGCCCTTGAGACATGCTGGGGCCTGATGACTTTCTCCTGCATCTCTGCCCTCCCTAATCCTCAAACTAGCCATAAACATAACCCTTACCCTAAGCCTAACCTAATCATAACCCTGACCCTAACCGTAACCCGAAGCCTGACCCTAACACTATCCCTATCACGTAACCCCTAACCGTAAGATTAAGCCTAACCCTATCCCTCACGCTAACTGTAACCCTAACCCTAAACCTAACCCTAACCCTAACTCTAACCATAACCCTAACCCTAACCCCTAATACCAAACCCTAATCCTAATCCTAACCCTAACCATAACCCTAACCCTAACCCTAACCCTAATCCTAACCCTAACACTAACACTAACCTCTAACCGTAACCCTAACTCTAACCCCTAATGCCAAACCCTAATCCTAACCATAACCCTAACATCTAATCCTAACCTTAATAGTAACCCTAACCCTAACACTAACCCTACACTAACCTCTAACCCTAACCCTAACCCCTAAACTTAACGCTAACACTAACACTAAACTTTTAACCCTAACCCTAAACCTAACCCTAATCCTCAACCTAACCCTATAAATTATATCCAAATACTGTGCCATTTTATATTAAGAGACTAATCATCTGTAGGTTTTGATATCTTAATGGGAGTGTTGGAAAAACTTCTTGGGTACTGAAGGATGAGTGTACTATGCATTTAACTTACCTCTTCCCAATGGAAATATTAACTCCATGAGAGCAGTGATTTTTATCTGGTTTGTTTAGTACTTAACCTTCAGTGCCTGATGTATATGTGCTATGAATGAATCTTTACCTCATACTCCTAGAATTCATAGTGATTCTTTTTTTTTTTTTTTTTGATGGGTCTAGCTCTGTGGTTCACGCTGGCCTTGAGTTCAATTTGTAGCCCAGGCTGGCCTCGAACTCACAACGATCCTCCCACCTCAGCCTCCTGAGTGCTGGGATTACAGGTGTGAGCCACCACGCCCGGCTAATTCATAGTGATTCTTAGTTTGTATTCTCTAGAGAAATTTTTTTTTTGTCTTTTTCCTTTTTATCAGTGCCAGGGATTGAACTCACAACCACCTGCTTGCAAGGCAGGTGCTTATGCTGCTGAGCTAAATCCCCGCCCTTTAGAGAAATTTTGAAAGTTTGTCTCTCTGGCTCAGTGCTTGTTGCTTTCTGGTGAGATGATCTTTTTCTTTACCTGGTTGTCTGAAAAAAGGAACTTTTCTTTGATGCAAAAATTGAGGTTAAGACTTTAATTCCAATGAATATTTTTTTCAGTGTTACAGTTAATTGGGTTCCCTCTAAATGCAAATGCCATCTAGATCTTATCTGGCTAAAATAGCGCACAAACACAGCGTCTTATATTTTTCATGACATCCTTGGATTGTTTTTGCGTTATTTATTCTCTTTCAAGGAGCAATCTAGACAGGTCGTACTTCACACAAAACTGTCTTACATTTAATCCCCTTCACTAGCCATTATCAGAAAATGATAACCTCGATTAGGAGGTATGTGTTTTTTTTTTTTTTTTTTTAAGGTACTGGGGATTGAACTCATGACCTTGTGCTTGCCAGGCAAGTGCTTATACCACTGACCTAAATTCCTGGCTGGGAGCTATGTATTTTAAAGAAAACTTATATTCAGGGTACTTGGTCTGGTCAGAAGTCCTTGTTTATTATCTTTTGGTAAAAAAGTAGTTGTTTGCTCCATAATAGATTCTAGCTTGTCAGAATATTTATATTCTAATATCCCAGTCTGTTTTCTGCATAAGCAAGCTAAGAAGTAGAAACACTGAAAGTGTAGGGTAATTGATATCTCAAATATAACACCAATTTTTTTTTTTATCAGTGCTGGGGGTCGAACTCACCACTGCATGCTTGCAAGGCAGGTGCTTATGCCGCTAAGCTAAATCCCCAGCCCATAACACTAAATTTAAACAAATTAATATGAAACTATTGTATGAGAAGTTGTGCTCAACTATTTCAACGAAAGAGACATTTTGGTAGCTATTGTTAATATCTGGTTGTCTTGTTGTGAAGTGCTGTGTTGCTTACATTGTTCTGTTCTGATCCTTTTTGTTCTGTCCTCTTTTGTCTTAATCTCTTTAAAGAAAATAAAAAATAAACAACTTTAGAAATGGAGACATTAGTAGTAGATTTTTGATATATCAGGTCATACATATATCCTGTCAAGTAGTTCTTGCAACAAGATGGCAAAATGTATCCTTCAGAAATTAAAGGAAGAAGTACCAGAAATTAGGCTCTTTTGATTGCTGAACTAATGTACCTTCAAAAAATAAAAACAGCATGTTTTATGTTTCAGTATGTACAATAAAAAAATATTGTTAGGTGATCTTTTCTTGGTTTTAAATCAGCAAACTTTTTCTATAAGGCCATATGGTTTTTGTTGCAACTGCTCTGCCATTGTAGGTTGAAGTGGCTGTGAACACTACATAAGTGAATATGACTGGATTTTAGTTAACAAAGATAGCCAAATGGATTTAACCCATATGACACAGTTTGTCAATGCTTGCTCTAAATAAAACAATTTTGCCTTAAATCTAGTTGTGGAGCTCGTTTACTTGAGCTTAATTTTAGAGGGTGAGAATGACTCTTCCTGGTTTGTGGATTAGTGGGTCATTGTCTTCTCTTAGACTTGAATCCTTACTTTCCCAGAATGAAGGCTCAGGACCTTCATTTGTTGCCTAGTGTCTAAGACTGTAGATTGGGCTGAAAAGTGTCAAGTGAGAGTCTTGCCCAATTTGATCTCACAAGTTCTCTTTTTTACTTTTCAAGTGACCATTTTCATTCTTGGAAAGATTGTGAGACCATTAGCTTCCTTGAATACATTATTTTGAAAGCACTTCATATTTTAATTATCTTTTTATAATATGCATCTCAACACCGTTTTCCTTTCTGTCCTGTCAGCTTTGTCATTTCTGTCTTGTCAGCTTTTTCCTTCCTGTCCCTTTTTGAAAGAGAAGCCAGTTGGCTACCTCCTTTACCTAAACTGTTTTTGTGTTAAAACTTCTTACTCTATGTTAGGAAAAGTGCCACTTACTGTGAAAACAGACTGAAATTTGTGTTTTCATATGTTTTTTTTAAAATTTTTGTTAGGTACAAAACTATTTCCTAGAAATAGTCTAGCATAGACTTTTAGTAGCCTGTTTCTTCCCCTTTACCGCCTTTTTTTTTTAACCTTTCTCCTTTTTCTTCTTTCATTTTTCTTTTTTCTTTTTTAGTAATGCAGATTGAATTCCAGGTCCTTGTACATACTAGGCAAACACTCTACCACTGAGGTATATCCCCAGCTTTTTACAATTTGTTTTTGAGACAAAGTCTAAATTTCGTAGATTGTCCTTGTATTTGGAATTCTTTTCCTTAACCTCTGGAGTAGCTGGGATTATAGGTATGTTTAGCCATTTTCTAAGGGTTTTTTTTTCTAGGTGCTGAATCATTTCCTTTTGTAAAAGCATGAACTTTCTCTCTTCTAAGGTCAAATTTCAGGAATATGATGTAGTCTGTAATTCTGTTTTCTTCTTTGCACTGTGTATGCTAAATATCTTTCTCTGTCATGTTGACAGCTTTATCTTGGTTTTTTTATTTTTGCATTAAGAATTTTCACTTATTCCTACAACAGCTATGCCTATTTAATTACATTTTTTGCTCGTAGTTACAGTTGCTGCAATGTATTGAACATCTATGTGTCCATCTTTGGGGAAACTCAAATTACTTTTCAGTGCATTTCTTCAAAGATGTATTATCTGAAAGGTGTGAATTCTTCTTATGGACAGAGGAAGCTTTTATTAATCTCTGTATCTCAAGAACTTAGCACTTAGTGGGTAGTTATAAATATTTGTTTAAATGGAGTGACCTCATGATCATTACAATCATTTCTTAATTTTCAACTGCTCTCCAGTATTGTTCTGTTTCTTTCTCCAAAGGCATTGTGTTTGTGAGCATATGTGCATGCCTGTATTTTCTTTAATGTAATTGATCGTAGTGGTAAGGAGCCAGGCTTATGGTCTTTGTGAAGATCACATGTCTGTTGATGCTTGGAGTGGACAAAAGCCTCTCTGAGACACTTGGACACAAGAGTCTTATATTCTATCACAGCTGTCATTGAAAAAAAATTTTTTTTGGACATTCAAGCTCATTGATTATTATTAGTATCTTACTATATGTAACATAGCTTTACTGTTACTTAAAAGTTTGTATTTGTAAAATAATTTTCTAAACCTTCAATTTGGCTATTTTTCTCTTTACAACATGGAATTGATTTAACTAATTTATAGTACCTGAGATATTTACCACTAGAAAACTTACTGTTTTTTTTTATTTTGAAAGATAAAAAGAGTGGTATCTATTTTAAATTAAAGTATAGGCCTTTTTCTCTAGGTTATGGCCTTAGATTAAACCTAGAAAGTAATGGGTAGTTAAGAATATGGATAGCTGCCAGGTATTGTGGTTCACGCCTGTAATCCCAGCACTCGGGAGGCTGAGGTAGGATGATCGTTGCGAGTTCGAGGCCAGCATGGGCTACAAAGTGAGCTCAAGGCCAGCCTGAATTGCATAGTGAGACCCTGTCTCAAAAAGACAAAAAAAAAAAAAAAAAAAAAAAAAAAAAAAAAAAAAAAAAAAAAAGAATATGGATAACTAGCCTCAGTGAAGTAATACTGTTAAAACAAATGTTATTGGTTCATATTTCATCATATTGAAATTGTAAACTGTTGTCAATGAAATGTTAACTTTGTAAGCTAATATATTATAATTATAGTCCTTATTCACAAGTTATGTGAATGTAGGTAATTATTTTCAGAATTATATTTTCTTCTAAAATCAGATTTGCCTGGAATATGATTTAGTCTGTAATTCTGTTTTCTTTTCTGCAATGTGTAGGCTAAACATCTTTCTCTGTCATGTTAACAGCTTTTACCTTGGTTTTTTATTTTTGTATTAAGAATTTCAATTTATTCCTATGACAGCTATTGCCTATTTAATTACATTTTTGTTCGTAGATACAATTGCTGAGATGTATTGGAAATCTGTGTGTCCATCTTTAAGGAAACTCAAGTTATTTTTAGTGCATTTCTGTGGTAGAATAGTTATTTTTATGTAGTGATTTTTTTATGTTAAATGTAGAAGTTACAGAGTTAGAGAATTAATAGATCTACTTCCATAATCTATTGTTTGTGTTATAGCAATTTGTATCAGTGTTTTTTGCAGCTTTATTGAGATCTAATTGACATTTGGTAAGCTGTGTATATTTGTATGCTGTATAAAGAAAGACATCACCACAAACAGGATAATACAGATTCCTGTCACTCCCCCTCTAATTCCTTCTTGTCCTTTTGTATTATCCCATCTTTCTACTCCCTTTCTTCTTCCCAGGCTACCACTGATATACTTTTTGTCACCATAGGTTAGTTTGCTCTTTCTAGAATTCTTCTTTAAATATAATCATACAGTGTGTGATCGCTTTTTGGTCTCATTTCATTCAGCATTATTAGTTTAGCATAATTGTTTTGTGATGATCCCATGTTGGTGATTGTGTTCTTTTTTATTGTGGAATAGTGTTCCTCTGCACATGTTATACTATAAGTTGTTTATTCATGTGTTGATGGATCTTTGGAATTGTTTCCTATTACAAAGAAAGCTGTTATGAATATTTGTGTACTAGTTTTTGTATCAACAGAGACATTTATTTCCCTCAGGTAAATGCCAAAGAAGGGAAAGGCTGAATCATATGATACGAAGTATAAATTTAACTTTTAAAGAAACTGCCAGTTTTACAAAGTAGTTGTACCACTTTGTATCCCCCAATTTAAGGATTCCAGTTGTTATTTTGGAGTCACTTTTATCTTCAGAGGCCTTACTTTTTGGAGATAAGAGGTAAAATATTTAGGATTATTTTTCCCCTAGAATTTTAAGAAAACAACTTTTTGGAGAATTTGTGAAAATTTGAAGCTTTTTAAAGATAAGATTACTGTTTTATTCTTTTCCTTAGTATGAGAAATGGAAAAAAATGCATTCTTAAATATTGGTTACATAAAAAGGGGAAAATACTTGTATTTGGTTTTCTAAGTTATTGCTAAGATATTATGAACCATACATAAGTTTTACGGCATTTAATATGAATAAATGTGCATTTAATGGAAGTAACTGAAGATCATTTGTAAAAACGTTAGGGTAGGAATAGTTATAAAAATTTTCTTGCTGGAGGTGGTGGTGTACACCTGTAATCTTAGGTTGCGGTAAGGGGTGGTGTGCTGAGGCAGAAAGATTGCCATAAGTTTGAAGGCAGCCTGAGTTACACAGTGAGTTATTGAGTTCAAGGCCATCCTGAGCTACATAGTGAGACCCTGGTTCAAAAAACTAAGTAAATTTTTTTTTCTTGAGAAAAAAATCTTCTAAGTTATCTATAAAAAATGTGTTTAGACCTCACATATCTCCCGAAGTTGAACATAGTTGTTCTTTTTTTCTCTAACATTAGAAGAAATCAGTGTTTATTTGTTTACCCAATAAAGTGGTTATGAAAAACACATAATTTAAAATACTACAATCTCATTTAACTTGATGCAGTTGAGAATGGAAATAAACCGAGGAACTAGCAAATTAATATCTCATTCTTGATTCTAGTATAAGATGGTGTTTTATTGAGAGGAATGGTGTATAGAATTACCTGTGTCATTTAAAGTAATTTTTCTTTTTGTTGTGTGCAAATGATTAATTTCTCATAGCATAATGTACATACGATGTGACTAAACTATAATGGTAACAGGTGGAGTGCATATAGAATTAGTGTATTAAGAATTAGAGTGGCTGGTAGGAATGTTTATCGAGTCCATGTGCAATTGGCCTTTTTAGTTTTCCCTATGAGATGTACATGGATAAATAGCCATAAATACCTAGTCAGTGTTTCTTTTCCTGCTGTGTATGGGTTTTTATTCTGTGTTATCTGTACTCTGTTGTCATTTCTCCAACTCCCTTGATATTCTCTGATCTCTTTATTACCAGTATACTGCTTGAAACTATAAGTCAGTAGGACAGTTTTATTTTATAGCTCTATTGTATATGTAAGATAAATGTAATCATTTAAAATGATTGTATAAATGATGGTCCAGTTTTATGAACCTAAACTTTTAATTTTATTTCAACATGCCAGATATTTTTGCCTAAAATATTTTTATAAAAACCCTTTAGTTGCCTAATTTGTCAAGTGTATTGTTTGATTTTCATATCTTGCTAAGAATTAATTGTGTGGATCTCTTTCACTGGACTGATGAGACAATGTGGCATAGAAGAACGTTTACTTGACTAGTATCCCAGGTTCTGGGCTCCATCTCCAGACCTGTCATTAACCCATCCTGTGATCTTGGATAAGTCACATTCTTGTCTGTAAAATGTATAGAATGTTATTTTTTGATCATATTGAAAGTAATAAATATTTCTCTCTGAAGAAGGGGAAACAAACTTTTAAGTTGTTTTTAAAATCATTTTTATTTTGCTATGTAAGTTTTCCCTGAAAGTTACTGGGTTTACTAGAAATGACATATAATCACTTTTGAATTTGTGTATATCTCATCTGTTACAGGATGCTTTAATCTGGATCCCAATAGAGTTTTGGATGTCATTTTAGAAGTGTTTGAATGCAGGCCAGAACACGATGACTTCTTTATATCTTTATTAGAATCTTACATGAGTATGTGTGAGCCGCAAACACTGTGTCATATTCTTGGGTTCAAATTCAAGTTTTACCAGGTAAAAAAAATGTATATCTGTATATACAGGTTAACATCATACTTCTATGTGTGTAATATGAGTTTTATTTAATAATCATTGGTTTCAGCTCATTCTTTTAGAGGAAATAGATCCATGAAGAGCTAATGGTATGTTAAGTACTGTACTAGTATGAATGCTGTGATATGAAAGTCTAGAGGCTTGCATAATTAAATTTTGTCTTAGGAGAGAGAGACTCAATGAAGACTTCATAGATATAACCCTTTTTAAAGCTAGTTCTTAAAGGATGAATAAGAGTTCAAGAGTTTTCTATACAAGAGTAATACATAGTGTGAGAATGAAAGTGTAGTGGTATGAATATACAATAAGGAATGGTCCATAATCTGCTATAACTGTATTGAAAAATAGGAAAAGAAAGGATAGAAAATGACTTTGGAAAGGTAGGTTCATTTTAGATTGTTATGAACCTTGAATACTGTGTTATGAGTTAGGATTTTATTATATAGACAATTGTTACTGGAATTTTTATGAATTTGAATAAATACTTGAGGTATATTTTACATCATTTTTCATTACATACTATAATTGCTCTCAAGCTAATCTATATCACTGATTGTTTGTCTTTCAATTCATCTTTTATATTACAAAATTACTACTATTATTACTTTCTAAAAGAGATTTGACTAAGGCACTTTACTGCTCAAAAGTCTTTGCTGGTAGAGTGAAGTTCAAATTTCAGCAAGTGCCAGGAAAAGCTCTTTACAGTCCAGCGCTGATCTTTTTTCCAGCCTTATCTTCAGGCTTTTTTTCTTAACCTAATAATCTAATTATATCAAATGATGACTAGCAGTTTCCTGAATTGCTATGAACCTTTTTTCACGCAGTTCCTTATACCTAGAAAACTATTCTTACTTAACACTCTCACTTCTCTTTTCTTCATCTTGTAAACTCCTATTTATTCTTTAAGATCAAGTACTACTTGCTCTGTAATGTCTTAGATGACACTTCACCTGTGTAGATTTAGTCATTTCTTATAGTTTTATAAAAATTGACACATTTCTGATACTTAATCATGTTACATTAGAATAAATTGTGGCTATTTTTTTTTTGCAAGATTGTGAGCCATTTAGGGCAGGTTCTGTTTTACTAATTTCTGTGAATTAGTTTACAGCTCTACAATAATATATGTTCAATAATTGTAAGTAAGTGCTCTGTATTTTAGGAAGAGAATTCTCTAGGTAGCATGGAAGATGTATTAAGGCCTCCATTGTCCTTTTGATGTGACTTTGCTAATTTGCTTACTTGTCTAGCAGAACCAGCTGGTTAAGAAGTACTCTTTCATTGAATGTTTATGATGTCCTTTGCTCTGTTAGGTACTGATGGTACTCTGGTGCAGAGGAATGCCTACCCCTGTTTTCTTGGAGCTGTAGTTCATGATAATCTGAGAATTCCTTTTTGGATTCTAAGTGATACAGTGCCTGTGCCTCTGCTATTCTTTATTTTTGTATTCTCCAGAATGCTCCAGAAAACAGAAGATATGGCACATCAGTGCTTAAAAGCATATAGTTTTAAAGTTCAAACAAGTCATGTGGAAGGACTTTTAGGCAAGAGTGGTATTATGCCTTTGCTAAAAAATTAGCAATAGAAGCTGTTCTTTTTTCTCCCAGCAGCATGAGAGACCACTCTTAGGCTAGGGCAGTGAATGAGAACCTTTTAGAGTTTTCAGTGATGCAGATTGCTGTGATGCATGTGCCATAGGCTTGTCACTACTGATACTGGGAAACAGATGCAAGTACTATATTTCATTAGATTTTAAGAGGTACCACGGTTGCTTTGGGTTCAAGAACATGAAGCCCACTGCTGAAATAAAAGCATATCCATAATTTAACTTGGGGCATGATAAATTAGAATACAAGTTGAGGCTTATATTTTAGGACATATCATAGTACATAATGCTCTCTGTAATACCAGGTTAATTGTGTTCATAGTTTTAGAATTAAAAATCCTTATATGAAAATATTCCATATAATGAAAACTTTAAGCTGAGTTAAATATACCTGGGGATTAAGTGTTTGCTAGTATTTGTCCTTTTTTGTAGATAATGGGGATTTTCCTTATATAAAATATAGCCAAAAATACTTGATTCACAAATAACCTGTTAATGGAAGAAATAAATCTTATATTGCTGTATGTAATCCCCATTCTCTTATGTCAATTGCCAGATGTATCTTGTCATTTTAAGAGTCTGAATCTTAAGGGCTACTAAGTGTAGAAGAAATGTCAAAGATTTTAGGTAATTTATGATCTTAGGAGGGAAAGTAAGGAAAGCTAAGAAAAACAATAGCTGTTTAGAGATGTAATCTTATGAAAAGGGCTCCTGGTGTACATGGTCAACCTGTATGTTAGTCCCTTGCCTAACTTTTTACCATTTCCTTTCCCTATCACTTCCTGAAAATGTTTATTCCTTCTTAAATGTATTTTTAATTTAGGCTTCTTTTTACCCCTTAGTGCTAATACTTCTAGGCAAAAGTAAATATTCCTACTGTGATGTTGGCAAGAGTGATTTTTATTCTAGTATCAACCCATGAGTTGATTCTTTTTTTTTTTTTTTTTTTTTTTGGTGGTGGTAGTGGGGATCGAACTCACAACTGTGCACTTGCAAGGCAGGTGCTTTTGCCACTGAGCTAAATCCCCAGGCTCTGATCAACCCATGATTAGCTGTTTTGAATGTTTTGACTTGGAAGGGTGAGGGAGAATGTAAACAATTTTAAAAGCACATTACCATTTTGAAGAGTAGGATAGGCATATTTTTATTTCTCTGATTTCTACAATAGAGAGTTAGCAAAAACATGAGGAACAACAGAAAGAATAGTAAGAAGGAAATACTAGGAAGTGTAAGGGTGCCTAAAGATAAACTCTGCTGAAATATTTTTGTCACAGGAAACGAGGAGGAAATGATGGTTTTCAACTACAGCCCCTTGAGTTTTGGATTCATAACACAGAGTAGTAATAATGGTACCATGTTATGCTCTCTCCAAATTCATTTCATTTAAGAAGTATTGTCTGGGCACCCTTAGATGCAAGGTATTGTTCTAGGCACTAGAGTTACATTTATAAACGGAAATACTTGATTTCATGATGTTTATATTCTAAGTAAATTGAAAGTGAAGTGATCCACAAAGTGGTGAAAAATAGAGTAGGATAAGGAACATCAGGAGTGCTGAGGTCATAGATTGCAAATTTAAATAGGATAGTGAGACTAGAATTCATTGAAAAGGTGAGATTTAAGCAAATGCTTGGAGTATATGTTGTACATATACCTGGGAAAGAGCCTCCAGACAGTCAATGCAGCAGCCCAAAGATATGAACATGCCTGATGTGTTAAAGAACCCATGGGAGGCCAGCATGGCTGGATCAGCGTGATTGAGTGGGAGGCAGTAGGATGAAGTCAGAGGTAAGAGGCACTAGGGGACAGAGAATCAGTGCAAAGTCTTAGTGTGGATATTATGTGAGGGTTTTGAATAGGGGAGTGATATAAGTTAGATTTTTCATTTTCTTTGTTTTATTATCAGTATTTTCAAGTATAAAGAGAAGAATAACTAATGTATGACTATAACTTTATCACCTGGAATTAAGTTTACTAATATTTTGCCATGCTTTTTTGAAATATGTATTTATTTATATTAGTTATCATGAAAGTTTCTTCTAGAATATTGTACTTTGCACTCTTTAAGGACATTTTAATCAGAGGGCTAATTTCATACCTAATGAAATCACTGTCATATAATAAAGTGAAACTATATTCAGATTTCCTAAGATGTCCCCAAAGTGTATTCACAACTAGTTTGTTGAAATGATGAACCAAAGACCATATGCTGCATTTGATGGTCAAGATTTTTCAGTCTCTTTTTATTTAGAATGCCTCCTGTTAGTTGCATTGAATTGCTGATAAGATCATTCCTCAGAAGATTCACTTTGGATTTGTATGGTTGCTTTTTCATGGCTGATTTAATTTGCTCTTTGTCTCTATATTTCTTACATATGTGCAGTCAGGTGTAATGGCTTGATTATACTCAGTAAAATATTTAACAGCAAAAAACTTTAGAGGTTATGATACAGGTTTCATGTACTTTAATATCTGATGTCCGTCTTTAAATGGATCAGTAGCAGTCTGAGCCTTGTGTTACACCCCCCACCCTACCACTAAGTTACATGCAGGTTGATACTTTGACACTAAAGTGAATATTCAGTTTCTCATCAGCCTTATTTTAAATGGTTTAGGATCCATGGGTAATCTTTGGTTGAGCCAGTGTTTTGCCCGAAGAGCTCTATATTCTTGGTTTACTAACTTTATCATGCCCTTCACATCCATTAGTTGTCATTCTTAAATAAAGAAGAGTTGCTTATTATCAACTCAGGCCATTTGGTTTCCTTGAAATGCAGTTTTTACTGGAAAGTCAAGAAAATTGCTGTAATATTTTATCATTAGTAACTTATTGAGGAAAGAGCTTCTTTAGTAGCAATCTTCAAGAGTATAAGGGTGGGGGAGGGAGAGAGAGGCAAAAAGAAAAAGTGTGAACATACTTGAGTATGTTTGTGTTGATTAAAGTTTTACAAGGATCCACCAGATTGTGATAGCAGTGAATGTTGGTCAGATTCTGAATATATTTTGAAGGTGAGATTGCTGATGGATTGGATGTAGAGTATTAGAAACTAGAGTTAAGGACTACACATTTCAGATTTTTTTTTATCAAGAAGCCAAAAAGATGGGAGTTGTCATCAGGTGAGATAAGGGAAATTTCAAATGGAATGGATATGGAGTGTTGGAGGTAGTAACAGATCAGTTGTGTATGTGTTAAGTTTGAGAAATCTGTTAGATTTCCAGGTATAAGTAATTGGTATATGGGTCTGGTAAACAACAGGAACTGAATAAATAGTTAGGTGTTTAAATCTAGCATTCAGGAGCAATCATAGGGCTAGAAATGAAAATAGATATATTGAAAGATTAGATGCTGTTCAAAGTTACAATACTTGATGAAATCACCCCAAGTTGAATATAGAAAGATAGAAGAGAATCAAAGACTGAACTCTAGAGCATGTCAATTTTAAGGGCTTTAGAAGAAGAGAAGGGACCAGCAAGAAAGTAGAAAAGGAGTGGTGTGCAAGTTAAGAGGAAAATAGAGTTTATGGCATTTTGGAAGCTAAATGGAAGAAGAAATAATCAACTCTGTCAAATGCTTCTAGTAGGGGATTTAAGGACTGAGCATTGGCTATTGGATTAATCATCAAAGACATAAAAACTGGTTATTTTGATGGAGTTGGGTTGTGTTAAGGGAGAATGGGAAGAATGGAATGAGAGACAACTGACAACTCTTTTAAGGAGATACTACCAAGCGGTGCAGACAGTGGAGTGGTAGGTGGCAGGGGAAGTGTACTAAAGTGAAATAATTTTTTTGTAAAGATGAGAAAGAGAATACTCCTGTATGCTGATTGGAATGATCAAGTAGAAAGGAATATGTGTGGTAAAAAAGAATAGGGAGAATTATTTGGATTATATTATTAAATAGAGAAGGAAGGTTAGTGTGTAAGTAGGTAGGTTGACTTTAAATAGCATCAGAGTTCACTTTTCATAGTAGTTGAGAAGGTAGCATATATAGCTATAGTTGTTGATAGGTACAATTGTGGGATTTTTTTTCTTTTTTCTTTTTTTATTGGTACCGGGGATTGAACTCATGACCACCTGCTTGCAAGGCAGATGCTTATGCCGCTGAGCTAAATCCCCAGCCCCCAATTGTGGGGTTTTTGTAGAAGCCCAATTGATCCAATTTTCTTACTGAAATAGAAAACAGGAAGTCGTTGAGTGCATGGATGAGACAAATAGAGTATAATTGGCCAACAGCATTCAGGGTCTATGTGAGCGTGGATATATTGGTATCATGGAGGGGGTTATAGATATTGGTGATACTAAGATTTAGGATATGAGTTGAGTGGCTAGGATAGGGTAAAGGAAAAGATACTGGGAAGAGAGGAAAGAGTTTAAGGCCAGCTTGGTAGAAGCAGTATATACACATGTATATAAAAATCTCTGAAGTTGAGAAAATTAAGAAAAGAGTTAGCTGAGCCTGGAGGCAGCATGTACCTATAGTTCCAGCTACTCTGGAAGCTGAGGTGAGAGGATCACTACTTAAGCCTAGGAATTGCAGATTAATCTGGGTAATACACAAAAACAAAAACCCTAACCTAAAACCCAAGTAGAGCCTGCAAGAAGAGTGATAGTGAATCAAGAGTGAAGGGTGCCAAGGTCTGTTCAAGCACAAGGTGAATGGGATCTTTGGAAGAGGAGTCTCGATATATAGGGAGATTTGTTGAGGATGGATTAGAAATTCCAGAGAATTCTATGAAAGCGTTTCAAGGCTATGGAAGAGTGAGTTAAAACAGAGAACAGGGATTGTGGAGAATATCATGATCCAAGTGTGAGAGTTGATGTTTGACTTGGGAGTCTGGAGCTCATTTAAATAAGGATAAAAGAAATAATGGAATCTTAGTATATTTCATTTGGGTGGTGGAGGAGAGGTGGTCAGTATTAAGTTAGCCATGTTTTTGTGAGTTTGCTCTGAAACTCTGACCAACATTTGTTTTCATTAAAAACTATTGTGATTCTTACCATTTATAAGCAGACATTTAAAACCAAGGAATTATTGTTAAATTGAAGATATATCTGTATTAAATGACATAGTCTTTAAATAATACGTGAAGTTTGATTAGCTCCATATTTTATGTTCCAAATACCCATCACAGTTGTGATGGGTGAATTAACCACAAAGGTTTATTGTCCATGTGCAGTAAAATAAAAGCTTGGTGTGTTGTCAGTATTTGTTCAATTTTATTCGAACATTTGACTTGGTATTGCCAGTTTTTTATTTTCTATTCATCTGATCCCAGAAGTTTAAAAATTTTCAAAAACTGTTATTCAAAAGATCCTTGTGTTTTAGTGTGTGATCCTCATGGCTAACCTGGAATTGACTTTGATTTCCATGGCTGTAGTATATATGGACGCTTGTTTTGAAGGAGAAGTTAGAAGACAAACATATAATGCTTAATATAGAATCCAAGAAGTAAAAGTATAAGGAGAAAGTAGAAAGCAAACAAATAGTTATATGTGTACACATTTGCCAGTCTTGTCTGTCTGCGCATCCATTGAGAGAAATACTAGAAAAAGCAAGTTAAGAAAACATATAAACACAGATGCAGGCAGTTGTTATACAGTTTAAGTTTTTACTTATTCTGTTCAATTGTCAAATGTTATTCAAATGTATAATGTAAAAGCCTATTTTTAAAACTTTCTCATGTTTGTCAGAAGATACTCCAATGTGAAGAATGATGCTGATACAGTAATTTTTGCCCTAAATTCAGGTCTTTTATGTGACAATGAAGTATATTCTTGAAGTATATTCTTCATTATAAGTAGATAAAAGATACAATTTTAATCGTTTCACTTTATACACTAAGTTGAAACTTTTCTTTTGTTTTAAAGGAACCAAATGGCGAGACTCCATCATCTTTATACAGAGTTGCAGCAGTACTTCTGCAATTTAATCTTATTGATTTAGATGATCTTTATGTACATGTAAGTCAAGTGCACTGCTTGTAATACTTGCTTATCTAGCCCAGGGATGGGGTAGAGGAGTAGGCAGTCATGTAGCACTGCAAGGTTGGTTTTAGCTCTCAAAAGTCTTATTTTTTAAAGCCCTAATACATTAATACTTTGTTTACTTGATAAAATGAATGCGTTTAATTCATTTCTTAGACACTTGTGGAAATCAAATACCTTTTGGTCACCTTTACTGAAGTTAAGATTAGATACAAAGTTCAAATTCTTTCAGTCATTATCAAGGCATGTCTAATGGGAAGAAAAGCCAAGTTTTAATATAGTTTTCTGTTTCTGTATCATGTGAATAACAGGAAATATGGGATTATCCAGCACTTCTTCCTTTTCTCTATAGTGTTAATCTTAGATCCATTGCAAGATGAATGATTAGCTTTGTTAGCATATTTATGTTTTTGGTGTATCTAAAAAGTACTTGTGTTTTTATTGTGTAGCAAATGACTACTATTGTGCCTTTATTGCTAGATTGGGGATTTAGAAGAGTTGTGATTATGATAAATAACCTATAGGTTATAACGATAGTTTAGCTGTCAGTTTGAAAAAGCTAAATTTTCAGTGTATAAATTACATTAGATTTGAATTAGAATACGTGTTGTCTTAAGCGTGTCTAAAGCTGACATTATCTTGTCTGTTTTTGAAATCACTTTATAACTTCCTTGCCCATTTTTATACAGAATTGAATAAAACTTGGTTTCTATCATTAAAGCAGTTGTATTCTAAGAAGGAGAAAAATAGTATTGTAAAGTATGCTATTGGGGGTATTCACAAAGTGATGTCAGAGCTCAGAGTAGATAGTGATCATATATTTTGGATTTTGGAATACGTTTCCAAATAGTGATGTTGAATTGAAATCTTGATAGGTGACTAGGAGTTGTCCAGGTTTAAATGCTTGAAAGCTTTGGAGTTAAAATTAAGTTAATATAAAGGCAAGGAGTTTAAAGAGACTTCATCATCCTATTATGTAACTATCAGGAATCTCAAGTTGGACCCTATGTGGTATGTAGGGGAAATGAAGATGGAGAAGTAGGTTGAAACTAAATTATTAGTAGGACTTTGAGTGCACATAGTCTGTTTTATTTCCTCTTGGGCAGAGACAGCCATTTAGCGTTTAAAGAAGAGAAGTAATACACAAACTGAGAATATAGAAAATCAATCAGAAAAGGGAGAATTTAAAGATGTAGGCAATCTGGCATAACAAATGAAAGATTTAAAATGGTGATAAATTTAATAATGATTATGTCTGAGTATAACAGTAAATGCAAGCAAACCATATGTTCCTATTAAGAAGACAAAGATTGTCAGGTGGGATAAAAAATTTGGCTTATTGTTTATGTTAGATACATATAAAATCGAAGGATATATTTTTGCTTCATATACACCCAATAATATACTGTTTTCAAAATACACAAAAGTACAAATTGAGATAACTGTAAGAAGAATCATTCAGTTTGTGCATTAGAGGAAATTGCAATGGTCCAGGTAACAAAGATGAGGACTAATGCAAGGCATACAAGTAAAGCTGGAAAAATGTGTTTGCCATGCAGACTGAAAAAAAAAATCTTTTTTACCTCCTTGCACCAGTCCATAGTGACTTTCTCCCTCCTTTTTTCTTGACTAATGAATGAAGCCTACAGTATTTAACATTTTTACCTTTTCTTTTATTATTTATTGATTGTTTACTTGGTGTTTGTTTTAGCTACTGAAATAAACATTTCTAGGGAGTAGAACTACTGTTTTTGTAGCTCTATGGTGCTTAGAAACTAAGTAGTTTGTTGATTGTCTTTTTTCTTTATACCATGGTTATTATATGAAATACTTATATTAACCATGATAAAATGTGGCTGTTCTTGAGTCTTTGTCGTTAGAAGGTTGACTATAAATGTTTACTTTCTCTTTTACAATAAAATAGAAACTTGTCTGAGACTTAAATAGATACTTAGAAAATAAAAGAAGATGTCAAACTTGACATTTTTAGAGTTCAAATCTATTCCTTGTTATAATTCAGTAACCCACCCTTCCCAGATTTGATCCATATACAGTAATTTATTTAATTAGGAGATTGGCCTTGAAAGCGGGAAATATGTGGTATTTTTAATGGAATAGATATAGGTATTTTGGGGGGCAGACTAACAAGTTTAGTGGTAACATCACTCTTGTGTTCAGTTAGGACCTATAATAGAGAGAAGACATGAAACTTTGAAATGCTACAGAATTTTAGGATGTATACAAAATTAGGTAATACCTAACCCTGTCAAATTACAATAACTGAGTGAGAGTTTAGAAGGGAAATCCTAGTCATGAATAGGCTAGACTTCTTATTTATAGTTTTATCAAATGAGAATAGTGCTGTTTGCTTTTTATATAAGTATATAGTTGGCACTAACTGTTTCTTGAAATTTAATGAACTTTTTAAAGCTTCTTCCAGCTGATAATTGCATTATGGATGAACACAAACGAGAAATTGTGGAAGCTAAGCAAATTGTTAGAAAACTTACAATGGTTGTATTATCGTCAGAAAAACTCGATGAACGAGAGAAAGAAAAGGAAAAAGAAGAGGAGAAGGTAGAGAAGGTATAGAATTTATTCTAGTAAATTTAACATTGTTTTCTTTATTTAGAAATTTATTAGAAATTACTAGATTTCTAATAATTTCTAATAAATAGCTCATAATAAATTATATAAATTTAACTTCTGATAGTTTGTCAGCGTATGAGAGCATAATTTCTTAAATTTGAATGAGTAAGTACCTGATTTAGGGAATGCTCATTTTGCAGATGTGATTTCATTTTTAATCTGAACGGCACCCTCCCAAAAGAGGCTACTATATTTTTAAATATAAATTTTAAAATATATTCTATGTAAAATCAAAGTGTATTAATTGTATTTTTGCCCTATATCTGAATGTCCCTTAACTCCTAAAGGAATTCTCAAAGATAAATTAATTCTAATTCCCTGTGGCACCATATAGTATTAACTAGTGTTTAATCCCAAGTTTATTAAACTGTAGTGCATATGCCTACTAAATGAAAAAGCAGATCGTATTTTCATTTTACATTAAATATTCAGGAAAATGCTGTTTCTCAGGAGTGGCAGATATTTTTGATACGTTTTGGCACAGAATTTTTGTGTTTAGCTCAATTTTTAAAGAGAAGTTTTGAGATTTCTTGATGTCTGTATCATAAGTATCTTTGTTGTGCCTGTTCATTTTTAGCCACCTGATAACCAAAAACTTGGTTTGTTGGAAGCCTTGTTAAAGATCGGTGATTGGCAGCATGCACAAAACATTATGGATCAGATGCCTCCATACTATGCAGCTTCACATAAACTAATAGCCCTTGCTATTTGCAAGCTGATTCACATAACTATTGAGCCTCTCTACCGAAGGTATGTTGCTGTGTACTAACACTGAGGTAGAACTAGTTTAGGACTACCTTAAAAAATCTGCATATTTATCTTTTCTCTTCAAACCACACATGTGTTATGTATTCTCAAAAGATAAGAACTGTTCACAGTTCGTTGAATATGTATTAGTGACTTCTTTCCTGATGTCTAGTGAATTATGAAAAATTAGATTTACCCCATTAAGAGTGAAAAATTTTTTTCCTCTGCTTTTGAGTTTTCCTCCTTTTTGGGTGGAAATAGACAATTCCTGAGGTTTTTACTTAGTGTGGTGTTTCTCTATCATGGGTTGAGCGACTCTGAGGGAGGACATTAACACTGTGTGCCTTATGTCTCCTGGCATATAGTCTGCTGTTCAGGAAATTACTAGTGAAGCCTCTCTTATCGTCCCTAGTTACTGTGTCAACCAGTCTTGTAGCCCTGAGCCTATTTGCAAGGTGTTGAGGAGCAAATATTGGCAGCAGCTCTGACTTAAGCTGCACAGATAAGAGACTGATTCAAAGCTCCAGGCTAGTGACTTGTGCATAGCTACTGGCTGCTGCCTTCAGTGCCACCTGGGCTGTGGACCATGAAGGCTTCTAAGAGAGTGACCCCAGTGATTCCATAGTGGAACACTTGCTCAGCAGGTGAGAACTCTGGGCATGCTACTTTCTTTAGTATGGTACCTTCTTTCATTATGCTGCTCACCTTCCTTACTATCATTTCACTTGTATCAGTCTCACTTGTATCACTCTGACTGAGAAGTGTTTTATTGACTTGAATCAGTGATATTATATCCATATTTTTCTGTTTCATCTTCAGGTGTATCTGAAGTCCCCTTGTTCTCTACTGCTGTATCCCTATTCTTGATACTGACCAAGTTTAACTCAAATTCATATGATAATATGTTAAATATGACTTGAAATCTACACTTCTCTGGTATCCTTTTGTTAGAATCTATTAATTTGAAACATTTTCCTCTGAGCTCTGATTTTACTCCTAATGAATATTTTTCTTTTTATACCAGCTAAGAACTATTTAGTATAATAAAGTTAAGTACAGTTGAAATACAGAAAACAAATGTGAACAAGAAAAGATTCACTTACTCATTAAGATGATTGTGTTGATTTTAAATGGTATATATTATATATATATTCATATTTATAATTTTTTTCTTTTTATAGAGTTGGCGTTCCTAAAGGTGCTAAAGGCTCACCTGTTAGCGCTTTGCAAAACAAAAGAGCACCAAAGCAAGCAGAGAGCTTTGAAGATTTGAGGAGAGATGTATTCAATATGTTCTGTTACCTCGGTCCTCACCTTTCTCATGATCCTATTTTATTTGCAAAAGTGGTGCGCATAGGCAAGTCATTTATGAAGGAGGTTAGTAAAATTTTTCTCTCTTGTAGAAAACTAAATTTGGAAATGAAAATTTCTGAGTATACCTGTATTTATCAGGATTTCTAGAAATAAGAAAAGTTGAGTAAGGTTTGTGTAAAGCTTATTATGTACTAAGCATGTATGTATCTTATGATTATATCATATATGTATTCTAAATCCTAAACACACAAATAAATACATAAATCATAAACTACAATACAGATCAGGGACCTTTCCCAGGCTGAGTACCCAGTTGTCCACCCATACCAAGACATACAGTAGCACCAGGAAGCTGGAGTTTCCCTTTGTACTCCCTTCAAGGCATAACTCCAGGCATTTTATACTTGTTTTACTTTTTTAAAGTTAGCTTTGAGGTATAATTTATGTGTGGTAAAGTTCTCCAATCTTAATTGTTTAATTTGATGAGTTTTAGCAGATATATACAGTTGTATATCTACTACCACAATCGCAACAAATAATCAGTGGAATATTTTCATTACCCATAAAGTTGCTCTTGCCACCTTGCAGTCAGTTTTCTCATTCCCTTGTTCTGATAGGCTTTGTGTCACTGTGGTATTACTTTTTCTATAGCTTTATGTAAATGGAATTATATATACCCTTTTCTGTCCTAATGTTTTTGAGATCCATGTGAGTTACGACATATGTCAGTAGTTCTTTTGCTGAGTAATATTTCATTATATAGAAGTACTAGTGTTTGTTTATTCCTCAGTTGTGGAATTTAGGTTGTTTTAAATTGGGATTTATAACTAAAACTGCTTTGAATGTGTTGTGCATGTTTTTTGGGAGGCATATATTTTTATGTCCCCAATAGTGAGATTGTTGGGTCATATAAGTAAGTGTATCTTTAACTTAATGTAAAATTGTCAAACTGTTCCAAAGTGTTTATACCGTTTCGTATCCTTAGGAGCAATTGTATGAGATTTCCAATTGCTCCATACCCTTACCACACTTAGTATTTTCACTGTCTTACCTCATTCCATTGAGTAGATATGTTGTTCTAGTAAGTATGTTGTGTTCTCTCTTTGTGCTTTTTTTGTCTTTGATAACTAGTCATAGTGATCATCTTTTCATGTGCTTATTTGCCATTTGTAATTATCTTTAGCAAAAGTATTGTTCATGCCTCTTGCCTATTTGCAGATTGGGTTGTCTTTTCATTATTGAGTTGTATATGTTTTCTATATATTGTTAAGTATAAGGCCTGTATCATACTTGATTTTGAAATTATTTTTCTTAGTTGGATTTGTCTTTTCTTTTTAACTGCCTTGTGATAAAGGAAAGGATGTTTTCTGATTAATTCCAATTTAATGATATTTTTATTTTTTTGTACAGAGAAATCTTCTTTTTTAATTGGTACCGGGGATCAAACTCATGACCACACACTTGCAAGGCAGGTGCTTATGCCGCTGAGCTAAATCCCCAGCCCTGAGAGAAATCTTTGCCCAATCTAATACCTTATATCTGAAAAGGATGTATAATTTTGTGCTGGGTCTGGTGGTCTACCTGCATCCCCAGTGGCTTGGGCACCTGTCAGGGGGATTGGAAATTTGAGGCTAGTTGGGGCAACTAGTGAGACCCTGTCTCAAATCGGGGGGAAAAACCACTTACCTCAGTGCAAAGGCCCTAGGTTCAATCCCCTGTACTACTACAAATTTATATATTGTTTGTTAGTTGCATTTGACTTTAATTTTACACAATAACTTAAGAAAAATGAACAGTTTTTGTATTTGAATCCATTGATACCTGGAATATTTGACTTAGTTTTTACTACTTACCTTGTAGATTGTTCTTAATGCTCACAAATTTGCATTTTAGAAAGGTACTTTAAAAGATATCTGTGAAGTAAATGTTACTATACATATCATTTACTATTTAGCACATTTATGCAGTTCTGAAATGATAGTGTTTCACCATCTTGATCATTATAAAGGTTTAGAAAAAGATGAATCATGTTAAAAGTACCAGCTTCAAGAACAAAAGGGGCAGGCCTGGTATATAGTTTGATTCCTGGGACCACAAAAAAAAAAGAAGAAAAGGGCAATCTGTCTTTTTCAGAGCATCACATTAAATTTATTTGTTCCATTACTAGTGATACTAACTTTAATTACTTGTCTAAAGTCTTAGCATCAGGTTTTTCCACTATATGGTTATAATTTTTTTCTTTGTTTTATGTAATACGTATTTTATGAGGAGTTACTTTGAGACTGTAAACAGCCTTTTTTTTTAAAATCATATTTTCATGTAAGTTATGCAGTTCTTTTTAGTTGAAAATATTAAAATGTTCAGATCTCTTGTTTTGCAGTTTTTTGGCTATAGGTATCATAAATTTTTAAACAAGAGACCAAACATCTAAATTATGGAAATCCTGTACAAATACACATATATACATATACACTTTTGCCAAGATACACAGTTGCTAGAGCTGCCACATTTCCCCTTACTGCTTTTCCAATGCAGTCCTCCTCTTTTTTTTTCTGTCCTACTTATACCTGGTTCTTACACCATCTCCATTCCATTCTTGTAGTAGAGGTAGAAGATGAGAAAAATATTGTCAGAGCCAGCATGTCAAGCAGAAATGTGTCTTTTGCTATTACTAGTGTTGTTGTAGGAAAAATGAATCTTTTCAGTAATCTAAGTCAGGAATTTTTTTTGGCCTTTTTGAGACAAAGTCTTGCCGCGCAGTTCAGGCTGGCCTTCAACTCAACTTAGTAGCCCAGGCTCGCTTCACACTCACAGCAATCCTCCTGTCTCAGCCTCCCTAGTGCTGGGATTGTAGGCATGCACTATACCTGGCTTTTGATTCATTTTTGCCCATAGAAATATTTTACTATGACCAATTCTTTGGTCTGTGTTTATGAGTTTAGAAGACTTGTTGGCCTAGTTTGGAATTCAACCAGAATTTATAAAGTTCCTTTAAAAGGTGACTAAAACCTTAGTTCCAGATAATGTATTTGTAATTAAACTGCCTTGGTGGTGGAGGCAGTATTTTTATTTTTATTAATTTATTATTTTTGAGGCAGATTCTCACGGAGACACGAAGTTGCACAGGCTTGACCTGAACTTGGAATTTTTATACCTCAGCTTCCCAGAATGCTGGAATTACAGACATGAACCACTGTAACCCCAGCTTCAGTTAAACTTCTTTGATAAGTGTCACTCAAGTTTAGAGCCACTTACACATGTTTTTTAAAAGTAGCTTATATGTTTGTATCAGCTATTGCTTAACAGAATAGTTTCCTATTGTGTGGTTATTTGAAGTCAGTTACTTGATTGTGTGTATCTGTATTACATTTGAAGTATGTAGTATAGGACTTTATTGGTACAGTGATACTCAAACTTTAGCATATAACAAAATTACCTGCAGGGTCTGTTAGAATGCAGATGATCAGTCTTACCTTCAGTATTTCTGATCCAGTAGATCTGGGTAGAATCTGAAAATTGGTGTTTCTTACAAGTTCCCTGATGATGTTGATGCTGCTGGTCATAAGACTAAATTGTTCTAGTATAGCAACCAGTATAGCAACCAGTATGTTTTCGTACTTCCCCCTTATAATGGGGTGGTTGTGAGTCTATATAATTGTTACATATGAAAGAACTTATTTTGCTATCATTAAAATTTCCTTTCTTCATAGAGCACAGCTTTGATGTGCTCAGCTGACATAAATGTTTTTGGTCACACCTACGCACTTTATTTCTAAAATTATTTTGCTAGTATATGTTTGCATTGCACATTCATCATGGGGAATTGGTACATATACATATGGCATATTAATCCTTTTTACATTCCTTTCTGTCCTCCTCCTTTCCTTCCATCCCTATATCCCCTTTTCTTCCCCCAAAAGTATTTTTCTGTTTCCTATCATCTTTTATTTTGCTCCTTAAATTATTTTTCAGTTCACATGTAAGAGAAACCACGTGGTATTTAACTTCTGTGACTGATTTATTGCATTTCACACCATTGTCTCAAGATGGATTCGTTTTCCTACAAATGACTCAAATTTATACACCTCGTTTTCTTTATTCTTGCATCTATTGGTGGATGTGTAGGTCATTTCCAAGATAAAGCTATTGTGGGAGCACCTGTACACTTTAATTTTTTTTATTTTAGAGCCATTTTAGGTTCTTAGCAACATTGAGAGAAAAGTACAGAGATTTCCCTTATCTCATTCTACCCTCAAACATAGATGGGCTCCTTAATAAATCAGTGTCCCTCATTAGAATGGTATATTTGTTACAAGTGGTGAAGCTACGCTGATACAACACATTGTTGTCACTCAAAGTCTATAGTTTACATTAGGACTTACTTTGTTGTACATTTTAGTAGTTTAAACAAATGTGTAATTACATTTATCCACAATTATAGTATCACAAGGAACATTTCCACTGTCCTAAAAATCCTTTGTGCTCTGCCTATTTATCCCTCTCGCCTGACACCTGGCAACTACTTGATTTTTGTACTGTTCATAGTTTTTGCATTTTTTGGAATGTAATATAATATCAGCCTTCCTCCTCCTCCTTCCTTTCTTCTTTCTTCTTTTTTTTTTTTGTGGTATGGAGTATTGAACTCCAGGACTTGTTCATGCTAGGCAAGTTCTCTACCACTGAACTATAACCCCACCCTGTCAGCCTTCTATTTATGGATTCTGCATTTACAAATTCAGCTAACATAGGACATACTTTAAAAAATATATCCGTACCAAACGTGCATAGAATTTTTGGATAATTATTCCCTAAAAAATGCAATACAACAATTATTTGTACTTTGTTAGGTAATGTAAGTGAGACATGATTTGAAGTGTACAGGAGGATGTGCTTAGGTTATATGTAAATACTGTGCCATTGTACAGTTAAGGGACTGGGGCATCTATGGATTTTAGTATCTTAGAAGCAGTACTCCTCAGATACCAAGGAATAATTGTATTTGGAATCTGTCTTAGTTAGTTTCTTCGTCACTGGGGTTAAATATATGATATGAGGAGAGGTTTATTTTGGCTCACAGTTTTTAGAGTTTGTAATTGGCTGGGTCCAATGTGGTAAGTAGAAGGACATATTGGAGGAAAAGCTGCTTTGTGTCATGGTAGCCTGGAAGCTGACAGTAAAGGAAAAAGGCTGGGAGCAAGATACATTATTAGGTTAAACCAGACTGACCACTGTTTCCCACCTGACCTTGTCTCTTTTTTTTTTTTTTTTTTTTTTTTTTTTTTTGTCTTTTTCGTTTTTACCGGTACTGGGGATCGAACTCACGACTGCCTGCTTGCAAGGCAGGCGCTTATGCCGCTGAGCTAAATCCCCAGCCCCTCTGACCTTGTCTCTTAACATCACACATAACTATAGAGTTTTATGATTGATTCAGTCACTTGTCAGAAGCCCAACTGTGAGCACATGAGGCTTCGGGGGAGGCATTAGATATATAACATAACAGAATCTTTCAGTAACCTTTTCAAATTGGCATTTTTCATTTGATAAGATAATGTGCATTTATGTTTTCTCCACATCTTTTCATGACTTGGTAGCGCATTTCTGTTTTTTCCCCATTCCTTCCCCCCACCAAACCCTCCTCCCCTCCCCATCATTTCTGAATAGCTGAATAATATTCTAGGATATTAAAGGATATTTAGGTTGTTTTCAAGTTTTATCAGTCATAAAGCTGAATTTGTGTGTAGGTTTTTGAGTAGAGATAAGTTTTTGTTGGTGTACATTTTCTGTGTTTTCAGTGGTGCACTTAGACTATTGATGTTAAAAGCAATTAGTGATATGTTTGGATTAGTGTCTACCAAACTTATTACTGTTTTCTATTATTTGTCTTTTTTCTCTTGTATTTAATTATCATACTTTTTCTGCTTTTGGTTGCAATAGAACATTTTACATGACTCCATTTGTTCTTTACATGTTAATTCAATTTATTTTTATTGTTTTTTCACTTTTTTAGTGGTTGTCCTATAGTTGCAGTTCACATTTATAAGTAATCTAAATGCAGTCTATGCTGCCTCATGGGTAGTTGGAGGACCTTACAGCAATAGAATAACCCTCATTCTTTCTTCCTGACTCTTGTCATTGGGGTCATTCATTTTGTTCATCGAGTACACAAACATATAAGCATACATATTGAAATACATTGTTGCTGAGAACTTAGCTGTTAGCCCAGTTAATGGTAAGAAAAATAAGGATTTTATTTTATCTTTACATAGTCCTTGTTTTTCTTTGAGGTAGGGTTTTGGTATACAGTTCAACCTGGTCTTGAACTCACTTTGTAGTTAAGGCTGGTCTCAAACTCAGCAATCCTCCTGCCTGGAATTACAGACTGGGTCACGGCTAGCCTACATAATCCTTTTTTAATATCTTCCTTTCTTTGTATAGATCTAAGTATTGACTTGTATCATTTTTCTTCTTTCTGAAGAACTTCATTTCTTACAAGGCAAATCTAACAAATTCCAACAACTTTGTCCACAGAAGTCTTTTTTCTGTTTCATTTTGACAGATAATTGTGAATCCAGAATTCTAGGTACTTTTGTTTTCTTTCGGCACTTTCAAATATTATATCCCTTTTTTTCTTGCTTGTATGGTATGTAAAGAGTCTGATGTAGTTCTGTCTTTGCCTTTTTATAGGTGAGATGATTTTTCTCCTTTAGGCTTCATTCATGATTTTTTTTCATCCATCCTGTTTGGTTTTCTGTGAATTTCCTGGGTAAGTGGTATAGTGTCTGATGTTTATTTGGAGAAAATTCACAGTCATTAATTGCTTTAAATATTGCTTCTGTTCCTATTTTTCTTCTGGCACAGTGTTCTCATTTATGCTTATGTGATACCTTTTGTAGTTGTTCCAAAGTTCTTGGATATTCCAATCTGATTTTGTAGTCATTTTTTCTCATTGATTTTTAATTGTGAAGGCTTCTACTGAGATACTGTCAAACTCAGAAATCTAGCTGTGTCCATTCTACTAATAAACACTTCAAAGGTATTCATTCCATCTCAGTGTTTTTAATCTATAGCATTTATTTTGGTTCTTTCCTAGGATTTCCATCTCTGTGTACATTGCCCATTTGATTTTGCATGCCATTTAGTTTATCTATTAGAACCCTTAGCATATTAATCATAGTTGTTTTAAAATCCTAGCCATATAATTCCAACATTAGTGCCTTATGTGAGTCTGATTCTGATATTTCAAACCATTCATAGTGTATCTTTTCAGACTATGGTGTTTTTGTTTTTTGGCCTTTTAGTATGCCTTGAATGTTTTCTAGGTAGTTGGACATAAGTACTAGGTAAAAAGAACTATTATAAATGAGCCTTTAGTGATATGGGTGTAAGGGAAGCATTTTATTGTTCTGTAATTGGGTCTTAGTTTTTGACCTCCTCCATCAATGTCACCTGTGTTTCTCAGTCTCTTCCCCTTGATTCTCCTCCTATTGCCATCCTGATGAGGACACAGTACTGATACATTTTAAAATAATTCAGTTTTCTATTCTTCTGCTAAAAAAAACCACTGAATCAGAAATTGGAAGACAACAACAACATTTATAAAAGATGATGCTTGTAATCCACAGACAAGCCCCCAAACTCGAGTTCAAAATATGGGGCAAAAACATATTTTAAAAAGCAGCACTGATTTATTTTATCTTGGGCCCAGTGACAAAGTGCAGTTGGAGTTTGCAAAAGCTGTGTATTGCTCCTCTGTACTTGCAGCCTTTATGTACATATCACAGTTTACAAAATAACGGTTATGAGCGTGGATCAGGAAATCTGCTAATAAGGAAGACCTTTGTTTTCCTTAGCAGAGAACAGAGAAGTCTAGCAGTAATTAACAATCTTTTGTCAGCTTATTTTAGCACCATATCTGTTATTTGTAGAGGGCAACAATGGTTAACATATCAATTAGGTCACCCAGAGGGGAGGAAAAACGCATACAGAACAGTAGGCAATGTTACAGGTACTTTGGCATAACACAAACATGACGAGCAATAACAAAGCTCTTTTTGCTAGTGTAGAGCATTCCCCACTGATTTCAGTCAGTGAACCAAATCATTGGCTCATGGGGTTTTTAGACATAGGTATCTGTTTATAACCTTGTGTCTTTAAAATCATAAGCTTTTATAGTTTGCTCATCTGTCAAGTCTGGTCCCCAGTATAGTCGTGGAGGGACAAGGAGGGGCATCATCGGCAGCAGAGTAGCAGGGTTTGAAGCTGCTGTCCCCTTGAAACTGATGGTAGTCAGATCTAGAAGTAGTGCCTGATAATGCATGACTTGGGAGTTGGGCAGCCATCAGTCTGGCTGAGCCTTGAATAGAGTCTCTAGTGAATAGGAGGGGACAATTAAGAGTTTCTTCCAAAAGTCAATTTTTAAGCCTCTTTTACCAGGAGGGCCACCGAGGAAATCACCCACAGACAAGGTGACCATCCGGCTGCCACATAATCAAGTCTCTTGGAAAGATAGGCAACAGGCCTCTGTCAGAGTCCCAAACTCTGTGTCAGTTTTATGGCTCCTAGAAATTTTTGCATTTGCTTTTTAGTCACAGGGACTGGAATCTGTTGGATGGCTTGCATCCGCTGGGAGGAGTCTTCTATTTTTTTTTATGGAGAGTCCAACAACCAATGTAGTATTTCTGCCCAGCAGAAACCTCTTAAGCTTGGTCTTTAAGGTCCTCCAAGTTGTCAAGTATCTTTAAGCAACCTCTAATAACTGAAGGGCATTTCCTCAAATCTCTCAAACTTTTGTAATTTTTACTTAATGTCAGGGGCCAACTGGGTTACAAAGGCAATATTAATGGCCCTTGCATTTTGAGGTGCTACCAGTGTATAAATGTGATAGGCCTTTTGCAATCTTTTTAGGAAACCCCAAGGGAGACTTATTAGACAATTGTCTCACCTCTGCTGTTTTGGGCATATTGGTGTGTTTTCTGGAGTGCCCTAATTGCTATCGAGAACAACTGGCGATACTGATTGGGAACTTCTTTACCTCTGGTTGTCCAATTGGGGTGGGAAAAAAGGAAAATACGGTTTTGGCATTTTGGATCAGAGGCAGGTTTCATCTGGATGGCACACTTTTTTGTCCCAGGGTGCCATGTGGCAGTTCATTGTTACTGAAATTACATACTTAACAAAAAAGGGCTTTTTTATAGGTAACAAAAGTAATTGTGCCACATAATCTCCCAGATGTCCACAGCATATGCAAGAACTTGTATTTTATCTCTATAATCACCAATCACATTAGGTGCAATAGTTATTTCTTTTAAATTTAGATTGGCTTTTTCCAGTAAAAGATGAATTTTTTTTCTCTGTTTTTTCCTATCAATCAAAATCTCAACCATGTCTTTACAATCTATAGCATTCCTGGAGATTACCCTCCCCCAAACTCACAGTATAGCCATGCCACAGAAAGCATTTTCTCTTTTACATTTTTACTTTAATACAAAACCACCTTTTTTTTTACTTATTACCAGTCAATTACTTTTTCTCTTGATTTTTAGACAACATTAAAACCTTTAACAAAATCCTTGAAGTGACCTTTTTTAGTAGTCTAAAACATATTTAATCATTTTATGTCTTTTCACCACATTAAAATGCTACACTTAAAAACTGTAACTTTTTTAGTTGGTTCAATTACAGTACGGTCTGGTTTTACTTGGTAAAGTTAATATGATTTTCAAAAACCATAAATATACATATAAGTGTTTACATATATTTACATTTTAACCAGAAAGAAAAATACTTTTCAAAAGGCATGCCGAGGTTGCAAGTAATCAATTGAGGACAAAACATTAAACAAGGTGCCACAAAAGACAAGATCAACATTAAAGACACAAACAAAGGTTTTTTGTCCACAGTTTGGTGAGCTAAAGAACACAAATGGGCCCCAATGCCCCACTCGGGCCTAAGCCCTCACACGGGCCTAGGCCACACACACGCACACACACACATGCACACACACGCACACACACGCACACACACACGGGCCTAAGCCCTATACATTACAAACGGGCAAAAGCCCTCGGAGTCCCATGCAGAAGGAGCCCTAGCTCGTCTGCAGTCACTGCGTGCATCCAATTACAAATGGGCAAAAATCCCCACACGGACTGAAGCCCAAAGTTACGAATGGGCCCCAAAAGCCCTTAATTACAAAACAGGCAAAAAAGGCCCCCAGAAGTTGTCTCATTTTATTTATCCGCAGTTACAGATGTGTACACTCAGATTACAAACAGGCAAAAAAAACAAAAAAAAAAAAAACCAAAAACAAAAAAAAAAAACAAAAACCCAAATACTAACAACAGATGCTTAGCTGATTGAGCGATGAAAAAATAATTTTTGGGGGGGTCCCCCAGTAATCCTAAGTGAGCCCCCAAATCTTGTAATCTACAAACGAGTTCCCAAACTCGAGTTCAAAAAATGAGGCAAAAACATATTTTAAAAAGCAGCACTGATTTATTTTATTCTGGGCCCAGCAACACAGTGCAGTTGGAGTTTGCAAAAGCTGTGTGTTGCTCCCCTGTACTTGCAGCCTTTACGTACATATCACAGTTTACAAAGTAAGGGGTTATGGGCGTGGATCAGGAAATCTGCTAATGAGGAAGACCTTTGTTTTCCTTAGCAGAGAACAGAGAAATCTAGCAGTAATTAACAATCTTTTGTCAGCTTATTTTAGCACCACATCTGTTATTTGTAGAGGGCAACAATGGTTAACATATCAATTAGGTCACCCAGAGGTGGTGGGGGGAACGCATGCAGAATAGTAGGCGATGTTACAGGTACTTTGGCATAACACAAACATAACGAGCAATAACGGAGCTCTTTTTACTAGGATATAACAATGACAAATTCTTTGTTGGTTATGATCAATTTTTTTGTATCCAGCTGATTTAATGGATTAATGTTTTTATGATGATGACAGTTAATCTCAATTGAGCTCTTACTGTATGTAGGCCCTATTCTAAGTACTTTACATGAATTATGAATCAGCTAATTTAATCTACCAAATCTTTTGTCCTACTGTTTAAGTAATTTGTCCCAGATTACACAGTTGCTATGGGATAGACCTGTGATTTCACTCTGTGCATTCTAACTTTAGATCTGACTAAGGTCAAAACCATCATGCTGTACTGCTTATACAATGTAATGTGTTTGAAATTGAACAGATGGTAAATCTTCTACAGTGTAAATTTCTTGAAGTTCCTCGCTATTATTATATCTGTTAGTGCTTTATCTCTGTAATCTCTTTTTTCATCCTATTAATTTCATGTAAGCTTTTCTTGGTTTATTGAATTGTTTTAAAATATTTTCTTTGCATATATAGCTACTTGTAGAAAATGCACCTATGTTTTATTTTGTATTTTCTTCTAGACTATGTTCATTTGTCCAGTTCCATTGTCCCCCATTCCCTGTCTCCTCTCTCCTTTTCCTTTTCTTCCCCTCCCGCTCCCTTTCCTTTCTCTGCTTCCACTTCACCTTCCTCAGGTATTGCAGCATTTCTTTTCACCTTAATATGGGCAGCTCTGTTCAGACCTTCTATTCTTTCTGATGGCATGTAAGTGAATCTTCACCTCCTTTGCACCATATTAATGGCCAGTTTTCCTGTTTTGAACCTTTTAACACTCTACAATAGATGAGGGACTGAGCTCAATGGATGCTGAATACAGCCCTTTAGAGAATCTAAGTTTTACTTTCTTTTCAGATTTATTTGCCCATCCTGTGCAAGACACATCTAGCCAAGTGGGTATTTGGCTTCTTTGTCTTTGAATCCTTCACCCATCCAAGTACAGTGCTTTTGAAACATAGCAAAGCTTGATGGCTCATTTTTCCTTTGTCACAGTCCTAGGCTTTTCCTCACAGAGGTTTTTCCTTAGGCTTTTGACATACCTTGTTAGCCATGTTACCAAAGATTCTATTTAACTTCCTTGCTGAGCACTATTGCAGATTGTGTTAGTGGCACAATACATGTGACGCTGTAGTACCAAAATCTTAATTTGATTGTTCCACCAACCCCCAAAGTTAATAGCATAGGTTTCTCTTTTCTTGTTTGGTTGCTGGTGGTTAGTTTGGGGCATTAAAAAAAACCAGAAAACAAACAAACAAAAAAAACCAACTTTGTCTACTGCCTTAGAAATTTTGGTGGGAAGCATTCCATGTTTGTTCTTCACTCTGCCATGTTAAGTCATTTGTTTAACTATTTTTTACTGTTATTTCATATGTTGGTTCTTGGTAAAAGCTGAAGTGTTGTAATTGATTGACAAATAAAGCTTAGGGAAACTCAAAGTGAGATGATTTGAATGTACCTTAGATGATAATATACGAGATGTGACAGTGATATTGTGGTAATGTAGAAAAATGTTCTTATGAGATAGATCCTGAATTATTTCAGGCCTGTGGGATTTTATGTCAGTGAAAATTTTTCATAATAAAAATTTGGAATGCTGGAGTGAAAATGAACCTTAAGTATCTTAAGTCCGAGTTTTCCAGCATTCCAGCTTATTAACTATCTACTTTAGAATTTTGTGGGTGTTGATAATTACAGCTTTTTGCTTTTCATCAACTGTTAGGGGAGAAGAATCTGTGATCCTGCTTTACATCACTTCTTTGGAAATTTCCTACCTTGGTTTTATAGGTTAGAACCCAAAATGGATATTCTTTTTGGATAGAGGTATGGAGTTCAAGTACAGTTGCATTGTGCCATACCTGTTTTTAATTTATGTGAGTGTAACTAGATTTGTACTATCAAAATATTCAACATGTATGCACAGAAATAGGAGTAAAATTTCAGATCTTTTGATTTTCTTTTTTTTGGTTCCATTTCTCAGGTCTCAGTATTATAGCACAGTCAATGTGAACCTGGTATTTAATTTTTCATGTGACATGAACCTTAAATATAAGCCAATTATTTCATCTCATATTCACATCTCATGTTCACTTAGTAGTGAATTTTTCTTATGCTAGAATGGGAAAAAGTGTATGGTAAACTTAACTGAAAGATGATGTATGTCTATAAACTTCATGGATGATTTAGGAAACTTTTTCATCTATTTTACTAGCTTTAGAACCTAACTTAGCCACAAAGTATACTCAGTTAAGGCTTTGCACCAAAGTAGTGAAAGGATTAAAATTAATCTTAACTAGTTTCATCAACATGAACTGGTAGCTACTCACTAATTATGTGACCTTAAGTTGGTTACTGTTCCAAGCCAGACATTGCTGGTAATATTTGCCTTTTCTAGTTACTATGAAGATCAAATGAAATATGTCTAAATATTTATTAGTTACTAACATTAATTATTCCATGTCATAGAGTTAGAAACGTGAGTAGTAATGAATTTTTAATATAGTGAGTTGCCACTTTTCTGTTATTTTACTAGTTTTTTTTGTCTTTTTCATTTTTATCCGTACCAGGGATCGAACTCACGACTGCCTGCTTCCAAGGCAGGTGCTTATGCCGCTGAGCTAAATCCCCAGCCCCTATTTTACTAGTTTTTAATGATTTAAGTATTAGTATACTTTATTTTCATCTTTAAATATTAAGCTACTTTAAAATAGCAGCTTCATTTTCTTTAAGATCACATTTCTTAAGTTTACATTTTAATGATAATCAGATAGTTACCCTGTTGAAATGTATGTTGTAGATTTGGTAACAAATCAAAGATAATTTTTGAAAAGCAAGTTGTTGTTACTATTTTGTGTGTGAATTAGAGGAGGTATGGTTGTATCTCTCCATTTTAAGTAGAAATGAGTTTTGTAAGAATACTTAAACAATAAGATCTTTTATTATAGTTCTTATTTTCCAAATAGAAAAGGCACTGCTGTCATTGGCATCAATCAATTAAGCTCCCCGGTGTACTTTTGCTAAGAATGTAAATGGTCTTATTCGAACTGCATGAGGAACTCTAGTGTTGGAGACCAACTTTGATCTAAAAAAAACCTCACAAAAACAAACATCTTGCTCTTTAATGAGCCTGACATAGAAAAAATCATTAGGGTGCTTACACTTGCACTCATATTGCTTCCTATAATAATTGATTTGAATTTTGAGCACCTTATCTTTTATTGAGTATGTTCATGTGACAGTTCTAATTAAGGTACTCAATCATACTTAAATGAATTACAAATCAGACTTCAGCACTTCCCCCAGTAGTTAAAAGGGGTAAATACTCAAGGATAGGAGAGGCTGTATTAAGAATTAATAGGCAAATTTAGACTCTGTACAAATAGTGTATAGTTTTTAGAAGTGTGTTTTATATAAGAAACAGACTTTGAAATATGGACCAAATGCATGCTATGAGCAGTTTATTCAATTCCCGCCCCTCCTCGCTAATAATTTTTTTTTCTGAAAATGAATCTCTGAAGTTAATTTTAGGAAGAAACTTCAAAATATAAAGAAGATAAGTAATGTTTGATAGCATTTATGAAAATGTGCACTGGTTGGAGATTTGGGCATTTGTTTTTCTAAGAGCATAGCAGATGCTTTCACATTCCATTCCATTTCATTGTGTGCTAGATTAATCTTCAACTGCTGGTACCTATCTGTCTTTGTCTTCAGGCTGGTGCCACAAAGACCAGTACTGAAATGCCAGAGAACTAACACTTCATTGGCCCCCACCTTTCAACTGATGAAAGACAACAGTTGGTGCAGTGAAATATTCCTACAATGCATTTCTACATAGACTCAGAATCTCCAATGGTATAGAAGTCCATTTATCTGCAAGAATAATTTCCTAGTTGGTGATTCCTATGATAACTTCCCAAATAAACAGTGCCTGTACTTGAATAAATTCAGGATCTGGGGGAAGCTAAACCAAAACACAGGAACATGTTACTTTAAACAAATCAATATAAAAACTTTAATTTGCTCCAAAGTTAGGGCAGTTTTGTGATTTTGTTTTATAGACACTCATTGGACCAGGTATGCTGGTTCACTGCTGTAAGCACAGCACTCAGGAGGCTGAGGCAGGAGGATTGTTGCAAGTTTGAGACCAGCATGGGCTACAAAGTGAGCCCAAGGCCAGCCTGAACTGCATAGCAAGACCTTGTCTCAAAAAGACCAAAAAAAAAAATCATTCAAAATATAGCACATTTATGTATTTATTAAGGGCCTGAAAGTGTTTGTACTTTGCTTCTTAGAACCATTGTGTAAAACGAAATGAACTTGCATAGCACAACTGATATTTTAACCAAAATAGTTAGCTCTGATTAGTGAATTTGGAAGCTGAGTATAACTATATAGCAGGGTTGGAGGTATGTTTTGATTGTTTTTTTCTTTTTCATTTTTATTGGTACCGGGGATCAAACTCACGACCGCCTGCTTGCAAGGCAGGTACTTATGCCGCTGAGCTAAATCCCCAGCCCCCGGTATGTTTTGATATTAAAACTACTCTCACAAGTTGTTTCCTGCAGTTCGAATGTTACTTACATTGTAGGTAGACTACTTATTGTCTGAAATAGGACCCTTGATATTGAAAAATTGTGCTATTAATTACACTGTGGTAGGTGGCCATATTATTATGGTGTGTAGGTGATGATATTATTGATTTGTTAGCCTCTTAATACAGTATAGATATTAACCTAAATGAAATACAGTAGGGAGTTAATACTTTTTAATTTAGCGTCTCTTTCTCTTTTTAAATGATATCTCAATGTTATTAGATATTTCTAAGCATTTTATAAAATATCTTGAGTTTCTGATTGGAATATAAAAAGATTCACAATATAAATGTAAAATTTTTATTCTAGTACATGTCACCTAGTAGATATATAGGGGTTAATAGGAATGAGAAAAATAAAAAGAGTGAAAATTGTGCCGTAATTTAAATAGGAGGAGGTTCAGGTTCTGGTCTAGTCATAAATCTTTTTACTTTTTTACCTCTTGGGGATTAAGTATTAGTCTTAAATAACATTGA
The DNA here is from genome assembly GCF_034190915.1 of Cavia porcellus. NCBI lineage: Eukaryota > Metazoa > Chordata > Mammalia > Rodentia > Caviidae > Cavia > Cavia porcellus. Next base: position 85,280,987 of record NW_026947486.1, on the reverse strand, counting down.
AATGTTCATAGATTAAATATATTAAAAATAGACTGTTAACAGTGAAAAGGTAATTTATCTAGTTCTATCTATAGATTTCCCTTTTATTCCTCAAATCTTCCAAAGCCTCCCTCTTGATGTTACTGACCTGTGCTATTCCTTTGGTGCCCAGTACTGTTGTGTACACCATCAGCTACTCTGTCTTTGTGGAGTGATACTGGAACTTGTTTTGGGTCTCTCTAGATGTAACTGTAAGTGCTACTTCACTCAAGCTTAAAAATTAAATTGCTAATTGTACATTGGCAATTGTAACTTTGATCTTTAGGTAGTTGTCCTCTCACGGGTAGGAACTTTGCCCTGCTCATCTTTGAATTCCCAGTGCCTGACACTTAGTGAATAAATGAATATCTCTTGTCTTCCTCTATTTCTGTCTCTCATTTTATCCTGACATTATTATCTGAATTAATAAGCATAGTAAATGGGGCCAGGAATTTAGCACAGAGGCTCAAGCTCTTCCCTGGTAAGCACCAAGTTGTGAGTTCGATCCCTGGTATCAAAAGAAAAAAAAAAAGCAAACTTAAAAAGCATCAAGGGGATGGAATGCATTTCTTTGACCACTAAAAATAAAGTTGCTTTTGTTTGCATGTATCGCTTGATTTTTTAATCCTTGCTATCATTAGTCTTCGATAGGAAGAGTATTTTTTGTTTTTACTGTTCTCCTAAGTGGCATTATTTTGTTCACCATTTTTCTTTTTCAAGTTTTCTTGCTTATAACATCTAGAAAATTGATGCGTAAACATTAGAAACTCCTAATAGGTACCTGTCAAGAGAATCAGGCCTTATTAGTAACTCTAAGATGATGCTTTATTTCTACAGAGAAAACTATTTCTAATTTTATTAGGTTTTTTGAATCACAGTACACCAGGAAAAGGGGAGTTTAACTGCCTTAAATTTTAACATAGTTGACTATAAACCTAATTTTTTCCAATTAAGTTATATCTTTATTTCTTCTGTTGTATATCCAGTATGCCACTGTAATTACAAGTTACCCATGGGAAACAAAAGAAAAAGAACTATTGTAGCTCTATTTTTGCCAGGCTACTCCTCTGTAATCCAGTTCCTTATTTGCTGACAGTTGACTTGTGTCTGTGAAAGAGAATCATAACTTTTAAACCCATTATTTAGGGGGGGGGATGTATTTGTATGTATTTTCCCATTAAGGTAGAATGATAGGTACTAAATTAGCAGGTGAAAATGTAGCAAAGAAGTTAGACTTTCCAGTGGCAACACCCATTAAAATACTCAAGCATACAAATGAGTACATGCACAAAATACCCTCATCTGTGAAGAAAATTACCTTATTAGCTACATATTAGCTTTTCCTCTTTTTTCACTTGATTTTAAATTATGTCCTCAGCAAACTAGATTGTCCTTAAGTGTCAGTGTTTGAAGAGTCCTGTTTATTTGTGCATACTCCTCTACTTGTGTATATGCATAACAAATACCACTATTTTGTTTTGAATAACTAGATAATAACATCAACAAATGTATCACTTCAGGGGCCCATTTGGGAATCAGTGATAAAATACAGTTTTTTTTTTTTTTTCAAATTCAGTCCACGTTAGGCATTGGTTTTGTCTTTTCCAGCAGTGTTACTAATAATTTGAGCTTAGTTGCAGTGTGTATGTTGATATTCATGAATTAAAACATAGCTGTAAATTTCTTTGTGTTTGGCTATAATGGCTTTTCTCATAATAGCCTGTCCTGCTTCTTCCAGTATGTACTTTTATCTTGTCTTTTTCTCTTTTACTCCTGCAGAGCCAGTTTTTCTCTCTTGCTTTACTTTTATTTTTTCAAATAAACTTTACTACTTTAAAAAAATTTCTTTTTGTTTAATTTTGGCTTTGTTTAGTGTTTGATTTTACTAATTCTGTAGAGAAAATCTAGATAAAAATATAAATGCATTATAAGCTAAATGTATGGTTACAGTTTTATATTTATATCCTTAGCTGTTAGCTATGTATTATATACTGAGATCAGTTTTAGGATTTTTGGTTTATGATAATGAGATTGAAAAGTGTTGGTTTGTGAAGCTTACAGAGGATCATGATAAAGATGATTTAAATGTTAGGAATCTAGATGAAATTTTAAAATGTTAATTATAATAGACTATATATAGAGCTACATGTGTGTAAAAACAATCCACTTTTTTGTGAGTTTATCTTTTTCTGATTAAAAATTATATTGTGACAGCATAATTTGAGTCTTTTTGCATTTTATTAATTTTTAAAAAAATTTTAGTTTCAGTCTGATGGGAGCAAACAAGAAGATAAAGAGAAAACGGTAAGAGACTGAAAAAATCAAATGTATATAATGTTTGTCTAGACATAGTATACTACAAATTTTACTGTGAATGAGCTATGATCATCTATATGAATAACTATTTTATACTTTACATGTTGACTGCAAGTTTTGGCAGTTCATATAAAGTTGTGTTTTAAGATTCCCATTCCCTCCCCACTTTTTTTTGAAGATTAATGTATTGAGAAAGGAAGAGAGAAAAGTTTCTCATTTCCTTGCTGCTCTTCTTCACCCAATTTGCTGTTAGGATATATAAACAAATATGGACAGTGATAGGGCAGAGAATTGCATATTATGTGGTTTGATTTTTTTTTTTTTGTGTGTGTGTGTGTGTGGTAGTGGAACTCATGACATTACACTTAGCAGGCTGGTGCTTATACCACTGAGATAAATTCCCAACCCCTATTATGTGTTTTGAGCTAAATCCCCAGCCCCTATTATGTGTTTCCCCAAGAATATCATTTTGGGGGTAAATTAATGTGGACTTTTTACTGAAATAATTTTTCTCTTCTTAGGAAGTTATCCTTAGCTGTTTGCTTAGCATTACTGACCAGGTACTACTTCCATCTCTTTCTTTGATGGACTGCAATGCTTGTATGTCTGAGGAACTGTGGGGAATGTTTAAAACATTTCCTTATCAGCATAGGTAAATACATATTTTCATATTTTTAACAACTAGTAATTCTACTGTTAACCTCTAATTGTTTAACTTTTCCTAATTCTTCATCTCATCATTTTTAAAGATACCGTCTGTATGGCCAGTGGAAGAATGAAACTTATAACAGTCACCCACTTTTAGTAAAAGTTAAAGCTCAAACAATAGACAGAGCCAAATATATCATGAAGTAAGTTTTGATTTATTTTTCTTCATAGTAATATAAATTATATCTAGATCTAATTTGCTTTGTTTCATCTAGTTTACATCAGTGCTTTAATTTTGAGAAAACTCTGTAGCTGAGTATATACTCCAGAAAGAATGGCTTATCAATTTTTGTGGTTTTAGCTTCTTTTAATTACCAATTTAATATTTTTATAGTTGTCCAGGTATAAAATTTAATAAGAATTTCTTTTAATATATCATAGGATGAGTTATTCAAACAGAAAAGAGTTTGCTATGGGCTTTCTTTACACAGCTAATGGCTTGTGAAAGGTAGTCAAAGTTCTAGGAATTATACCAAAAGTTATTGTATAATGTTATATAATGGAGATGTTTTTATGTTAGGAAGATGTATTGTGATTATATAGAACTGTCTCTGTAGCGAGCCAATTTTTGAGAAAATTCTCTTTTATTTGATTTTTTCCATTTATTTTTATATCATTAAAAACACAAGAGTGGCCGGGTGTGGTGGTGCATGCCTGTAATCCCAGCGCTCGGGAGGCTGAGACAGGAGAATCGCCAGGAGTTCAAGGCCAGCCTGGGCTATATAGTGAGTTTGAGGCCAGCCTGAACTACAAAGCGAGACCCTGTTTCAAACAAACAAACAAACAACAAAACACAAGAGTGATGTTAGTTCTACTTCCAAGTAGACTATTTGACATTAGATTTATACTTGCTATATTGCACATATTTTCATGAAGTCTGTTTATTGTCAGTTGTCATTTCTTTTATAAATTTATGTACCATTATGGTTATTCTAATTAAAAATCATGCATTCTGCAGGTTGAATAGATATAGTATTTAACAATATACAATCTTTTATCCTTGTCTAAAGATACTGTCTTTCATCACAGTCCATTGGGAAAACAGGAATGTGCAGGGTCAGTTTGTCTTTGAGGTGCTGTTATGCAGAATGTATAAAGTGGTATGGACCAATAGACAGGAGAATGAATTATTTTACCTGGGACTGTTATTACAGATATTAGGCTCTAGACCTCCCAAATAAGTTCTGGTCTTAAAGAGTTCTTCAGGGGCCTGGGATTTAGCTCAGTGGCACAAGCGCCTGCCTGCAAGCGCAAGGTTGTGAGTTTGATCCCTGGTACCAACAAAAAAAGAGTTCTCTACATATAGTTTGTAACTTAATATCACAGGTAATATTTATCCAACCATTGCTAGGTGTCCTAGGCACTGATCTAAGTGCCTAGTTTTGTTTGATAATGTTAGGTATTGTTAAATTCCTTGAGTCCATCTCATCTGCTGTCTCTACTAACACAACCTTAGTTCTTTTGTCTGGAGCAGTATGGTACCTTATAATTCTCTTGCTTCAAAATTCTGTGGTTAATAGCCATTGCCTGCAGACTGTACATCAAGCTTTCTGGCATGGTGATATAAGAGGTACTCCTTGCTTTTTCCCTCCGTATATCCATCCTCATTTCCCACCAGTTCAATCTCCAGCTGTACTTAGTCTGTTTATGTTTTCCTAAGTGTACCGTGGTCTCCTTACCTTCACTTCTGCATATATTTTTTATTTTCTTTGTACAGGTTTTCCCTTACCTTCCTTTCCCTTGTCCATGTAGTGATTCATTGTTGGAGAACAAGCTTCAATGTCACCTCTGTGAATTCTTCCCTGGAACATACTACTCAACACAACGGATTGTTCTTTATTGTGCCACCACTATCCTTTAAGCAAATAATACTAATGTATCACTTAGGAACATTGCTTTGATTGTTTTCTCTTTTTAATTATCTTTTTGAAAAGTTTATATTTCAGTAACTGTAAAGAGGTATACATATTCTGTGTATCAGTGAGATTATGCGATATTTGTCTTCGTGTGCCCAGGTTATTTCAATTAATTATACAATTTTGTAGTTGCATCCATATTGTCATGGATGACAGAAATTCCTTCCTTTTAAAGGTTGTATACTGAAAAGATGATTACTAGAGAGGCTACTAGGGAGGGGTACGTATGGGGAAAAGGGTGATATTGATCAGTGCTTACAAAGTTTTAGTGAGACCAGAGAAATAAATTTTGGCAAACTGTTCTGCATTGGTGACCACAGTTAATGATAAATTATATTTGGAAATTATTGATTACATAGATTAATATTTTCATGACAAAAAATTGGTGCCACAGTGTTAATTAACTTGACTTTTGCTAGAAAAAATCCAAATAAAATCCATTAAAATACAAAGATCGAAACATCACGCTGTGCCTCCTAAACATACCCAAGAGAAAAGCTATACTGTAAAAAGTCTTTTACTTCATCCTGGTCCACTCAGTTCTTTCCCAATACAAAAAAAAGTAACTAGTGTTTAGATTCTTATTTATCTTTCCAGGTATTTTTATGTATATACAGGACAATACAAATATATTATCCTCTTTTTAAATTTTATTTACATCATATAAGTATTGTTCTGAAATTTGTTGTTTTTAAAAAAGAATATAGAAATTTAAAAAATGGTTTTAAATCTGTTTCCCCATCTAGACCAAGCTTGAGAGTAGTAATTCATCTTTGTATTCGTAATGGTTAATAATTTGTCATAGTAAGCATTAAAATGAATGAATAAATGAATAAAAATATAATGTAGAACACTGTGTTTTTAATAAATATACTGGGTTTTTGTTATATTTATAAGCTGTAATTATATCACCAAGCTTGAAGACTTTGAGTTTAGTATTGTTTGAACTTTTTACATTGAAAATGGAATGTATTAATTTGTCACTGGTAGAATTTCACAAAGTTTGTATACTTCTTTAATTGAACAGTGAGCTTGTAGTCAGGCTTGGTGGCACATGGCTGTAATCACCTCTGGAGGCTGAGGTAGGAGGATCACCATGAGTTAGGGACCTGCCTTTGCTGAATAGTCAGTTCAAAGTCAGTCTGAACTAAAGTGAGATCATGTCTCATAAAAACAAAAACAATAAAAAGCCCCATGCTTGCTATAGAGTACTCAATTCTACAGATGATCATTACTTGTGTTTTGTATGCTAGATACCGTGAAAAGCTTGAGTGTAAAACAAAACCAAGAAACTATTCCTTTAATTTTTGTTTTTCCTACTAATGTGGTAGAGGTAAAAGGAAATGAAATAAAAAGCCAGGTTGAGTGTGTGGGGTGGGAGGTTATCCTTGGCAAGTAGGGGGACACCTGAAATATGACTAGAAATAGGGACAGATGGTAGTAAATTTGAGGTAGAACAAAGGTTAAAACTAATTACTTGTTTTCTCCAGTAGGAGGGGAATGGGGTAGGCTATGTAGAGTAAAAGGAGAAGCAGCTGATGAAATCATATTGAATATTGGGTGGGCTTTTTTTGTTTTAAGAAGCTTCTTCAGGTAATTATATTGTTTGGTATTTCTAGAATGGTCATATTCTTTGAATTATAAACTAAATTCAAAACTTATTTTCATTTTAGAAAGCCTCTTTCATTTTGTTTGTAGCCTTTCCACATTTAAGTTTTTAGATTTATTATGTAATTCAGAGGAGCTTAAGGTTCTGTGTAATAGTTGTTTTGAGCTGTAAGAATTTCATTGATATTCACAAAATGTTGGTAAAAGAATACTAAGCTTAGGGGAAAAAAAGGAAAAAAGTAGAAAATATTTTAGGAATGTGTTCCCTGAATATGAAATCAACAGAACTTATTTAGGAGTGTCACATTTGCTTTTATTCTATAAGAGCTATTGAACTGGATAGCATGAGGCTTTTCGTTGCATTGCACCACACTGGATATCCTTAATCATTAAACTGATAACCCTTCTACATCTAAAATAATTATGATTCACTATAAAAAGAATTTTATGTACTTGTTGAGTATATCAAGAATTTAAATGAATTGTAGACTGTTACTATAAAATGGAAATGTATATTTTCTTTTTTTTTAAATTTTTTGAGAAAAGGTCTTATTGTACAGTTCAGGCAAGCTTGAACTCACTATGTAGCCCAGGCTAGCCTTGACCTTGCTGCAGTCCTCCTATCCCAGCCTCCTCAGTGCTTGAAATGTATATTTTATAAATATTAAGCATTTAGTATAAAATTTGTATGTCCTTTGGGAACATTCCAAACCACAGTTATTGCAGTAGAGTACAGTATATGGTGAATACAGTTGTCTACATTGATCCATTTTGGATATTCAGGAAAGAATTGCTTTTTCTACTGTGATGTTTCAAAGCTTTTGGCCTTATGAATAATGTTACTTAAGATGATCCCTGCCACCTTTTTCTCCCTTTGTAGGAGGCTAACCAAGGAAAATGTGAAGCCTTCAGGAAGACAAATTGGGAAGTTGAGCCACAGCAATCCAACCATTTTGTTTGATTATGTATGTCTTGAGATTAATATTGTTTTAAGGAATATTTTTGTTTAGCTGCTTTAAAATCAGCACTAGTGGAAAAAAATGTTTAAACTAGTGTTTTAAAGTGGTAGTTTTAGGGAGAAAATCTTTAGCAAGTGAAATGTCAAGTTATGCTAAACAAAATTACTGTATAAATGTATTTAATACATTGATTTTTCCTAGTACACAAGACAGTGCCGATATTATAAATACTTTGCTGTCTTGTTTATTCTAGAAGCATTTGCTGATTTGTAGCTTTTAGAAACATTTGAAAAGCTTTTCATTGTGATTTAGATACAACTTGTTTTTTTTTTTCAGTGCCATACTAGGGTTGAACAAGGGCCTCTTCACCAAAATACATTCTTGGCCCTTTTTATTTTTAATTTTGACACAAGGTCTTGCTTAGTCACTAAGTTGCCTAGCCTCGTCTCTAACTTGGTGATTCTCATGTCTCAGCTTCCCAGACTACTGGGATTACAAGCATGCACCACCACACAAGGCGTTTTTTTTTTTTTGTTTGTTTTGTTTTGTACTGGGATTTGAACACACAAGACTTTCTATTTCATTTTTTAGAAAAATCCTAACACACATTTGAGATAAAACTATCTTTCCATTATCCAAACTTGGACCTCCTCTAATTATTTTCTAATTTGAAAATATATTTAAGGAAAATACTCTCAATGGCAATGATAGCATAAGCTTTATTCAAATATGAAATTATAGGAAACCACTTTATTTTTCTTTTTTGAAAAACTATATTGTTTACTTGGCATAGTAGAAACCCTTTTTTTTGTTTAGTTAATACCATCTGTTGTTCGTTGCTATCTTCTAGATCTTGTCACAAATACAGAAGTATGATAACTTGATAACACCTGTAGTAGACTCATTGAAATACCTCACTTCATTGAATTATGATGTCTTGGCCTGTATCCTTTCAAGTGAAGTAGTGCATAGATTGTAATGATGAATGATTTATTTGCCAAGTAACCTATCTCAGATTGATTCAGGTGGCTGAAGTTTACTAAGTAAAGAATCTGAAAGAGAACATGAGTGTGTGTGTGTATGAATACTTTTGTGTTGTATAAAGGGAAAGATGTTAGATTTGTCAAATTGCTTGATAATGGACTCTTGCTTGCTGAAAGATGCAAAAGAGGCTAAGGAAGAAGAATCAGTACGACAATGAGTATTTTAAAAATACTTCATAATAACTTGAAGCAAAGAGTTTTATTTTTTCCCAAAATATAGCATTTCTTTTGTATAAGGGTCTTTGTTAGATATGTAATGACAAAATATTTTCTTAACTCATGAAAGATTGTATCATTGAAGCTTTAGCTAATCCAGAAAAGGAGAGAATGAAACATGATGATACAACCATTTCCAGCTGGCTTCAGAGTATGTATTTTTTTTTTTTCAAAAATGAAGTTACTGTTGGTACTAATGACTTTTTTTGTATTGTGTTACCTATGTTTAGACTTTTAAGAGCTTATTTGTCAAGAGGTCCTTAAAAGATTGTCTAGCCACTCGGCTTGTTCTACAGTGTTCAAGTTCTTGGCTGTATAAAGACATTTGTTTGCTCCTTACTACTTTTCATGAACTGAGACTGTCCTTGACTTTGATAAAATTTGGAGCAGCACTATTGGGGAGGTAAAAATCATCTTCATGGGCCAGGGATACATAGCTCAGTGGCAAGTGAGAGGTCATGAGTTTGATTCCCAGTAACAAAAAAGAAAAAGAATCATCATCTCTTTGACTACTGTTATTAGAGGACTCATGCTTCTTGCTCTTCAAATCTGAGATTCTGATTATCATTAAAAGAACATAAATTTGACTATTAACCAAAATGTCTAAACATGTATCTTTTTATTTCATGTACCTTTGAGTTTTACACACCACTTCTATTTCTTCAACCTGTTATTTTGATACTGAAATCTTTCATTCATTCTTTATTGACCTATAGTTTGAAATATTTAAGTCGTGTAATTAGTTGCTTTTAAAATCAGTTCTGCACTGTTGTAACCTTATCCCCTCCCCACATTAGTCTGGGTTCCATTAATATTGAACTTGTTGTGCTTTCTATAGACTTTTTGCATGTTATTCCTTCCTCTTGGATTTTTCTTTCGTGACCATTCATCTTCCCTCGTCCACCTGGCATTTGTTCAATTTCAGAATATGGGTCATTTCCTTTAGAGAGTTTTCTTGGTTAATATTCTTACATGCAAGTGTGAATTAAGTCCTCCTCTTTTGTATTCCCATTGGGCTTTTTATTCATTGTAGGCACTGCATTTTATTTTTTGTATCCCCCTCTAGACCATAAGATCTTTAAGGGCAGGACCTATATTTTGTCTAATATCATTTATGTGCTTAGCAAACAATTGTTGAATAATCTACAGATTACTAGACTCTGCTCCTCTTGTCTGGACTGTAGTTTCCTTCTCCCTTATGATATTATGAGGACTATTGGTTAAAACTGGTCATTTGTCTGTTTCTTAGTCTGACAATATTTATGTGTTTTCTTGATCCTCTACAGTTAGTAGCAGCTTTTGAGATAAAAAGAAATTTTTTTGACTCAGACATTTGAGGAGCAGGGATCTTGTTTAAATTTACATAATGACATGTAAGTTTTTGTTGTATCTTAATCAGGTTGGTTCATTTTAAACCAATGGCCTATTTTGTGCTATGTGACCACAAGGAAATTACGTATGTTTTTTGTTTTGTTTTGTTTTGGGAGGTTGATAAAGGGTGTCAGTATGTAGTCCAGGCTGGCCTCAAATTCATGGTGATGCTCCTGCCTCAGCTTCCTGCGAGCTGGTGTTGCAGGTGTTTTAAAACCATGACTAGTTACTGTCTATTCTGAATTTGCCTCATCAATAGAGTTATACAAAACTAAGATGATTGCTGTGAGGGTTAAATGAGAAAGTCAATATAAAGTGCTTGGTATGGTATTTGACATATGTGTACTCAATAAATCTTAACTATTGTTATTGTAAAACTTCATTTCATGGCATCAGCAGTACAGTTCTTTCTACTTCATTTTGTTTTAGAAGTTGAGTTAGTTGAAGAAATGATTCCTAATGTGCTTTCTGTGTTATGAACTGTTTTGATTCTGTTTTTTTTTTTTTTTTAATTTTATATAGGTTTGGCTAGTTTCTGTGGTGCAGTTTTTCGTAAATATCCAATTGATCTTGCTGGTCTTCTGCAGTATGTGGCCAATCAATTAAAGGCAGGCAAAAGGTAATTGTAAGAAATTACATATAGATGAAATTCTATAATTAGAGTACTTCTAGTGGTTTTGAAATACTGAAATAGCTACAATCCTGAAAGGCTATTGTAGGATCAAGAATAATAATTGCTTATTAGTATGAAATTGTTTAAGGAAGTTATAACTTCATACATGAAGGATACCTTTTCTGTACAAGTAAATAATATTTGGCTGTATATATAACCCACTAAAAAGATACTTTTACTTGTTTTGACTACCTAGTCTTAGGCCTTTTGGTAGTGAACAGCGATATACTGTATAGCCTTCAAAACATTTTACACTATTGATTATGCATCTGGACAGTAATAAACCTTTTCTGTATTAAGTATCTGGTGGAAACATGTATATTTTAAGGAATATATAGTATTTTGAAGCATAATTTTGAATTTGAACTTTAAAGATATGAAAGGCTTACCTGCCATTTGGACAATGTTCTCTTTATAAGTACTGACATTTATTTTATTCTGGGCAAGTATCAGTGTTTAGAATTTGAATTAATGTATGTGTGGTGTGATCACAAAGTAAGGTGAGTGTTTAAATTTTAAACATTACTATAGTGAAAGACACATTGCTATGAATCCTTAACACACTCCTCCTTCTTTGAATACCCTTATCCTATCATTCTGGAAGCAGTTCTGGAGCTTCTCTTTCATAAGTGTATGCTGTCGTGACTGTGTTCGTGTCTTGAATTGTTTCAAAATATTTATGTATTGTGGTCACTTTGACCTTGGGGAAAGACTAAAATCTCATGGTACCAGGTCCAGTGAATAGTGTATGAAGATACACACTGTAGTGTTTTTATTTGACAGAAATTGCCATAAAATTCTGATCAGTGAGGTATTCTCAGAAAATATGGTGAAAGCTTAATAGCACACTTGTCTTACTGTTTTTGGCAATGTGATCTTTAGTTTAATTTAAAATTTAAATATATATATATATATATATATATATATGTATGTATGTATGTAATGTTTATTATCACCCCCTTGTATATTAAACTTCAGCAGTAGCTTAACTAGAGTCAAAGAATCAGAAATTGTTTCCAAAAGCTTCCTGGTAGAAAGAAAACAAACAAAAATTAGAAGCTATCTGGTGTTCTAAACAAATATATTCAAGTAATTCTTGAAAGATTGTTATTTAACCTTTGGGAAAACTTCAGAAATTGTGTAGTCTCAGGGTTTGGTCAACCTATCATTTATGATATACTCATGCATCACCATTTGCTATGTATTTCACACTTCTCTGTAGTCCAGTAGGACACATTATTTTAAATTTATAACTTCTCTGTACTATGTCTATATTTCTTTGACCATGTAATTAAATATGTAGTTTTAAAAAATTAAAATATTTTATTGATACTTGTACACTAATTTGCATGAGGCTACCTTGCTTTGAAAAACTGTCTTTAGGGAAAGCAAGGCAATTTGAGAAAATAAACACTCTAGCAAAGAATATTAGAAAACTTTCCTTGCCCTGGCTTATATCCTGTGTATATCATACTTTACCTTTGGAAAAACTTAGAAAATCTTAAAAGTCACTAGATGTTATTTCCATTGATGGGCCTAAATTTTGAGATTTAAAATGCATTCCTGTTGACACATTATTAAAATGTACTTAGGACTAGCCAACCAACTACCAGGTTTAGTTACCAGTTTTTCTTTTTTTCTATTTTCTAAGTGTGTATGGCCTTTCTATAGATTTATTCATTTTTAGTAAGTATATTCTTTAGAGATATGACTTTATACCATCAAAAATATATTGGCCGTCCTGTATTATAGAGAAGAAATATACTACGAAGGACATTATTGGGACAGGTGATAAAAATGAAATTTGAGTGATAGGTTTACTAAAATTGATAACTATTCTGTGATTGTGTAAGAGAACAGATCTCTTCTTAGGAATTTTAGGGGTTACAAGGCCATGATTTAAATGATTTGCCTTAAGATGGTTAAAAACATTGTGTGTGTGGAGGAGGGGAGGGAGGAAGAGAAAATGTAAATGATAGAGCAAAAGTAAAAATTGTAAAATTGAAACTTCATCTGGCTGAGTGTGAATGAAAGCTGGAGGCTTTGTTTTGTACTCTGATTTTAGGATGGCTAACTTGCTCTTTCTGTGTGGCCAGAATGTCTCTGTATGTCCTGGTCTTTGGCCATCGCTTTCTGAGAATAAAGTGGTGGATCCTTTAGCCAAACAAAAAATTGTAAACTTGGGATAAAGGGTTTTTGAGTGTTCTTTATAGTCTATTTATAGTTTGAAGTAATTTCCAGGTACAAATTAAATATATTCATCTAAAGAATGCAGTTTTTTCTTAAGTTACATTAATCTCATATTATGTACAAATCATGAATTCTAAGTATATTAATTATAATGTATTGTCACTTTTATATATGTTTTAACTATAGATTTTTTTTATTTTTTGGAATAGTTTTGACCTGCTTATATTGAAAGAAGTGGTACAAAAAATGGCAGGAATAGAAATTACGGAGGAAATGACAATGGAACAACTAGAGGCTATGACAGGCGGTGAGCAGTTGAAAGCTGAGGTGGGGGCTGCTACTTTTGTTTATTGACTATTTAGATGCAAAATGTATACTAGTACTTCCTTCCCCATGACTCTGCTTTTGAAGGTTTCAATTACCCCAATCAACAATGGTTTGAAAAAATTAAATGGAAAAATCTAAAAACAAATTATACATTTTAATTTGAGTCCCAATCTGAGTAGCATGGTGAAATCTTGTGTCTTCCCAGTCCTCTCTCACCTTGATGTCAATTATGTTTGGCTATCATATCTGCACTGTACACACAACCTGCCCAAGATTGACTGTCTATCAGACTGAGTCTATTACATTAGTTGTATTCACGTATTCCTTACTTAAATAACCTAATGGCACATCAAAATGTGTATGTCCTTCATGTCATTGGATATATGTATATTGTATCATCTCACATCATAAGATCGTATAAGAAACCATATTCATATAACTTTTATTATATATAATGGTTTTTCTATCTCATTGTTACTCTCTTACTGTACTAGATTTATAAATTAAGCTTAGGTGTGTATGTATGAGGAAAATATGTCATGTATGGAGTTTTATACCATTTGCAATTTCAAGCATTTGTTTTGACTCTTGGAATCTGCTGCAGAAAAGAGGAATTCTACTTTGTGCATGGTCATAGTATAGAAAACAAGCAATTTATAGGTACTGTACATAAAGTCAAAGTTATGTATATCCTTTTCTCACATTCCCTCACCTCTCTCTTTAAAAACTGAGATATACTAATATTGTAATCTTTTTTTAAAAAACGGAAAATAATATGAACAACAAAAGTAATACATTTGTATTAAAAAGAAATTTTCTGTGGTCGTCCTTGATATCCTCCTATTATAAATCTTAACATAGTTACTTTATTGAGTCTCTTCAATACTGAAAAATGTAAACCTGTATAAAGGACTACAAGATGCGAAGGGAGTGTATGCAGAAGTTTAAACACAATTGACAGTTAACCTTTAAGCCAGAGTATAATCAATAATAGTGTCACTAACATAAATTTGTGAAGGAGAAGGAATGTATAATACAGGAATATTTTATCTTAAATATTGGAACTCAACTTTCCTGTCTTTTTCAAAAAAGATGGCATGAGCTATGTGTTATACATCAGTGATTTTGTATCTTCTCTTATGCAGGGTGGTTATTTTGGCCAGATCAGAAACACTAAAAAGTCCTCTCAGAGATTAAAGGATGCACTGTTGGACCATGATCTTGCTCTTCCTCTCTGTTTACTTATGGCTCAACAGAGGAATGGGGTTATCTTTCAGGAAGGTGGAGAGAAACATTTGAAACTTGTGGGAAAACTCTATGACCAGGTAAGTTGTTATGGATGGTTTAATACTCACAGTGGGAAATAGAAAATGCGATATAATTTGAAAAGTGTCATTTTTGTGCATCATATGAGTATGAAACAATGCTAATGTCAAATAGGGATTCTAGAAATAAGGTCACTGCAGATTATGAGGTCACTGCAAATTATAATATGTGTTAGTTAGCTTATCAGGGCGTTAGCATCTTTCTTGTAATGTGATTATGTGATTATATTTGTAGATGGTCTCTAAAGTCCTTTTTCATTGAAGAATTTGGATTCTCTTTGTTTTGACAGTGGTTAATATATACTTGGCTAATTCAAATATATGAAAGCATCAGGCTTTTAGTTTTAATTTTTTAATTGATATAGAATAATTGTGTATTTATGGAATGTAGTGGAATAATTTGATATCTATATACAGTATATAATTACCAGGTTAGTAATTAGCATTTACATCTCCTTAAACTGTTTATCATTTGTGTATGTTGGGAACCTTTGAAATCCTTGTTTTCAGCTCTTTGTAAAATGTATAACAAATTTTTGTGATAGTCACCCTACTGTATACAATTACAATACTAGAAATGATTTCTCCTATATAGTTATATTTTGATATCCGTGATCAAACCCTTCTAGCCTCTTGTGACTACTTTTCTGATCTCTACTTTGATGAAATCAACATTTTAGCTTCCACATATGAGTGGAGGCATGCAGTAACTACTTTCTGTTTTGGGCTTGTTTCACTTGACATCTTATCCTCCAGTTCCATTCATGTTGTCACAGTACAATTTGGATTCTTAACTGTTAAAAATTTTTTTTAAAAATGATTTATGTTAATCATCTTGGAAAATACTTGTTGGTTTTTTAAAATGATTAACGTATCTGTGTTTTTGGTCTTATTTTTAAAATTTAGTGTCATGATACCCTGGTACAGTTTGGTGGGTTTTTAGCATCAAATCTAAGCACAGAAGATTATATAAAGCGAGTGCCTTCCATTGATGTGCTCTGTAATGAATTTCATACACCCCATGATGCAGCATTTTTTCTGTCTAGGCCAATGTATGCACACCATATTTCGGTAAGTACAAGTATCTTTGTTGACATTCACAAAACGTTTCAAATCATTCCTCAATTATTTGATTTTTACATGCATTTTAGTTTGACCTAAATATAGATTATGTCACAGAGTTATCCTTTTTTAAATATTAATGTCTCAACAGTGTACAATGAAAATGTCCTTTTTCGGTCTTACTGGTTTTATAATTTTACTGTTATTGCTCCATCAATTGTCCAGGTTGATGTCTTATGGACTTTTTAGAACTGTAGTTTTTAGATATTAGAGTAGATAAGAATAACCAGGGAAGCTTCTTAACTCAGAATCCTTTGGCCCAAAATTCTAATTCAGTAAGTTTAAGGGTACCTTGGAATTTTTAGTTTTTGTTTTGTTTTTTTTGGTTGTGCTTGTTAACAAAATAGGTGGTTTCTGGTGCTTACACCTATAAGGAAAGGAAGAGTGTAGGAATCTCTTGGCCCCCTAAATATTCTTGTCTAATCTGATATGTAACTTTTAGGAAGACTGTGTTCATGGTTCTTATATTTTTTGCACTTTAATGAAACTTATTAATAAAACTTGACCCAGAGTAAATCAGAAACTTTCAAACCATAACATTCAAGTACTGACTATTGAAATTCAAATAAAGATGTGGTGGTGGGGGGGCGGGGGGGACCCTCTTTCATCTACCACTTGAAATGTTCTTTTGCACTTGAAATGTTCTTTAAAGGGAATTGTCTTTTCCTTTTGGCACCATAGTCAGTTCATGGAGCCTCAGCATATTCTTCATTCTTCTGTAAGCTTGGATTCTATCCATTCTTCTGTTTATTGTTTTTGAGTCTGTACTTCACGACCTTTCATTTCGTCATATTTTAGAGGTTTTGATCTTCTCTTTTAAATCAAGATTCCTTTATTCCCAGAAGTAGAGGTATACAAAAAGGTGCTAAGAAATTTGAGTTTCAGCTGATCTTGTAACCAACCATTTGGTGTTGTTTACATATGTCAGTTGCTATAGCTGGGTGGTGACAAACCTATAGCAAGTGCTGCTGCAGTAGGCTGTTATCATTGAAAGTGCTAAAAGGTTCACCATCACTGCTATAGTCTCTCACTTCTCTCTTAACAGCAAACTCAATGTTGCTTAATTACCACTTTATTAGCGCTTAGCTCTTTTATACTCTAGGGGGGAACAAGGAAGTAAAGTTTTTTTCCCTTTAGACTCTGTCCATCTGGAGAATTGCATGCTTTATTTAGACCCATTCTGCAGTAATTAGAAGGTACCTCTTTTCTTGAAGGACTGAGATGGGAGAATTGTTTCAAATCAGCAATTCTGACTTGTTGCTATACTCAGAATTGAACACACTAATCAATAGAAGTGAACCCTAGCAAACAGGAACACTTGTTGCCTGAGCTATTCGCAGTCACAACCAAGTTGTGGATACAAGTAGCTGTCTTTTTCCCCCCTAGCCTGTGTAAAATATTGTTTCTTTGTCTTTTAAGAAATACAAATTTTAATAAAGTAAATGATCTTTCCTTTTCAGGCAGGGTTGAGGAGGAAAACAAGTATATAGAAGTAGCCGTATAGCCCAAGCCTCAACTAGTCTTCTATCTAATAGGCCATTTATACTTCTGTCAAAAAGGAGTTCCCCCAGTAACCTAGGAAGCACTGGACAGGTACTCAGACTGCCCTGGGGATACTTGCTTTTCTTTCTCAGGTGAAATACTCTCTTGAAGAGCCTTTGATAAGAGAGGAAAAATGCATGAGTATTAGAGGACTGCTAGGTCCCCTTCATAAATTGGCTACAAGGCTGTCTTGGGAATAATTCACCAAACATTGCCCAGATTCTGGGCCAACAAGAACTATTTTGAACAGCAATTAGAAGTACAATAATTTGAGGTCAGTTCTGTTCTATACATTTAGTTTCCCAAGTTACTTGGGATGTAGGAAAGTATTTATTATTCTTCATTTGACTGATGATGTGAGTTTGAAGTACTAATAACTTTAGATAAAGAAATAGTTATCCTAAGTAAATGTGAAGTATAGTTGTCTTTTCTGATTAAGACTATTTTTCTAACTAGGTAGGGAATAGGAAGGGGTCTCATGATAGAAATTACACATTTTAGAACCAGAGAACTGGGGAGACTGGAACTATCAGATAACCTTCTCATACTAATAGCTTAATTTTCACTTTTAATTGTTGACATTCATCTTGAGACACAGGTCTCAAAGAGGCTTTCTCCTAGTTTGATTCTAGATCTTTTCCAAATTAGGTAGCTGGGCTATCTTTGCAGGTCGTTTCAGTACTATTTTAATCCATGTTGTGTAAGAACCTCAAGAGATGTTACTCTGCTCATCTAGATTCATATTAGTTACATTCATTAAGAGCTATTTTCTAACTTTAAAAACTTTTGTTTTTAAAGGTCTCAGGTCTCTGATGTAGTTGAGACTCGCTGTGCCATAATTGTTTTTTGTAGCTTTGTCTCTTGTATAATCTCAGTAGCTATCAGCATACTCTGTAACATCGGGATAACAGGAGATAAATCTTTCTACTTGTAGAACAATTGTAAGACTGTTAGGTCCTGCTTGAGATACTCTGTGTAACAAAGAGGACTTGTTATGTTTTTAGTCCAAAAGATTCACAGTAAAGCAGCATCCAGGGCATTCAGTTAGAGGGCATAGGGAAGGAAGGCAGCTGGATTATAAGAAGTTGAGACTCTGACCTTGTAGTATAAAACTAGAGCAGAACCTTTGACCACTGACCATGTAGTTCTGGGTTACATGTCTAGAATAAATTGATTTATATGCTTTTCTGACATAAAAAAGCAACTAATTTTAGGACTTCTCTTAGGGGCACCTTAAAGATGATGCATAACCCAAGTGAAATTTTCTCTGTGAGAGCTCTTTTGTCCTAAAGAGACTGAAGGACACGAGACAATAACAGCAGTTTTACTTTGTAGTAATCTTTTTCACTTTTAGCATACACTAAACTAATATGCAGTCCATTCCATTGCACTAACAGATTTTTTTTCTCATATAATTAAGAATATGGCCTTCTTCCAAAGAAGCTGTAGCATCAGTTCTCACATGGCTTTAAACTTCAGTGTGCCACAGGTATTTATAGAAAATTTTATTTAGCTCTGAATTAGAGTAATCAACTGGTCTTGGTTTGCCTGGGACATTCCCAATTCTAGCACTAAATTCTTATGTCCTAGGAAACCCCTAAAACCCTGGCAAGCCTGGCAGTTGGTCACCCTACTTAGCAGTCTTAAATTAATTTTCTCATAACCTTTCTTAAGTATTAACCCAGCTTCTTAATTGACAAATTCTAATAGCTGGCTGGAACTACATGTAATGACACTACATTTTGTCCTGCTTAGATATTTCTAGTTTTATTCTACTTCACTAAAGTTAAGACCACTACTTGGTTCTGTATCCCAGATACAGCAGTAAAACAATACGGAGGGGTGGGATGGATAGAAGCAAACATATTCTATTCACTAATCAGGTTAGATTTGTTAAAAATAAATCTTACAATAAACTTCTACCCAGAAATGAAACTAAAGATTCCAGTAACTTCCAGGGATGACTTACCTGAAAATAAGTATTGTTGGTAAGACACTAGAATTCTCCTAATAGTTTTAAGATGGTCATCTTCTGGGTTTTTGTATCACAAAAGTTAAAGCTATAAACTTTGTTGTACATGTATATTTATATAAGTATGTGTGTTTTTACCTTTTATTTCCAGTCAAAGTATGATGAACTTAAAAAATCAGAAAAGGGAAGTAAACAGCAGCATAAAGTTCATAAGTACATTACATCATGTGAGATGGTGATGGCTCCTGTTCATGAAGCAGTGGTCTCCTTACATGTTTCCAAAGTCTGGGATGACATCAGTCCTCAATTTTATGCCACATTCTGGTCATTGACAATGTATGACCTTGCTGTTCCACATACCAGCTATGAGCGAGAAGTCAATAAGCTTAAAGTCCAGATGAAAGCAATTGATGACAATCAGGAAATGGTAGGTTTTTCTTCAGGTAGTTTAAGTATAATAACTTCATGATATTAATTCAGTGATATCTATACTTCATAATTGTTTTAGCTCAGGATCGTTGAAGCTATGATCCTCTTGCTGGATAATATTTTCTTAACTGGGCTTAAGTACAACCTTACAGAGCATGTGAAGCAGGGGTTAGTAAAAGGGTAAAATTATGACTAATCAAAGACTTCTATGGCTGGGCATTGTGGTCCCCATCTGTAATTCTAACTACTCAAGAGGTTGAGACAGGAGGATTTAAAGTTGGAGTCTAGCTCAGACAACTTGGTGAGATTGTATCTCAAAATAAAGTAAAGGCCAGGAATTTAGCTCAGTGGCATAAGTGCTTGCCTGGTAAGCGCTAGGTCATGAGTTTGATCCCCAGTACCATAAATAAATAAAGTTAAAAAAGATGGGGAAGTAGATTGACGTCCCTCGGTTAAAATTCCTAGTACCATCACCACCAAAGCAAAACAAAACAAAACAAGACATTTGCATTTGATTTTTTACTGAACACTATGTAGTATGTCAAAGTGATCTATATGATTCCAGTTGTAAGAGCAGTAGGAGTTTCCAGAAGGGCAGCACATTATGAGACTTTGTTGAAGAACTGAGTCTAGAATTGTGCAGACCTTGAAGGTATATTCGATGTAGAAATATGGAGCCAATAAAGAGGCCATTACAGGGTTTCAGCAAAGGCAGGAAGTAGTATGAGGACTGAGGGAGATCACTTTTCCTGTATAGAATAGACTTAGTGAGAAATTAGGCTGGTATCAGATTATATAAGGTACTAAAAGTCACATGAAAAATTGGCTTGCTTAAATTTAGAGCTGGTTTGAATATGTGAGCAGGGAAGTGATAATAGTAAAAAAAGTAGTACTTTAAAAGATTATGACAGTAGTTTGAAGGTTGCTTAAGTGGGGATATAGGAATGAAAGAGCAGAGACTGTGAAAGATGAATTGATCAGTGCCTCAGGTGGTTTATTACCTATTTCGGAAGGTGACCTGTTTAAATGGTGTAAGAAGAGTAAGTCATTGTCTTGGGTGTGAATGGAGGTGAAAGTATATTCAAGTAGGTCTAGTGTACATTTGTGTTGAAATAATTACAAAGTGTCAACATTTATCTCTAAATTTTGTAGTCAAAGGAAGAGAGGTAATAGTATATAGTAGAAAACTGTTTCAATTCTACTTCTTAGCCTCCAAATAAAAAGAAAAAAGAGAAGGAACGTTGTACTGCCCTCCAGGATAAACTTCTTGAAGAAGAAAAAAAACAGATGGAACATGTACAGAGAGTTCTACAAAGACTCAAATTGGAAAAGGACAACTGGCTTTTAGCAAGTAAGTTGTTGGCATTATTATATTCCTGCTATTAAATTACAAATGCAAACCTGTACAATTTGGAAGTGTTGAAGTACGTTGTTTCTGTTTCAACTCAGCATTCACTAGCCCATTCTTTGATTATTCATGAATTAATCATTCTTTGATTATTCATGAATGCAAAAAAAAAAAACATGTTCACTTGAAGGAATTAATTTAGTTTACTGGTGAAATTCATTATGTTATAACTAATTTCGACAGTTTCTCATTCAACTTTTCTGAATAAAATATTTCTGGGAAAATGATAAATAGAAAAATGTTCATAGAATGAAAATAATAGTCTTACCCTAGGCATGAGTGGTTATAAGCTATAAGTAGTTTGTGGTTTTATAGCATTCATATACTAAAATTAATATGTTGTCATGTTTAGTGGGCATGAAACACTTGAGGAAGAAGTTTACTACTTAATATATTCTTCCCTTATTTTTAGAATCTACCAAAAATGAGACCATCACAAAATTTCTACAGCTGTGTATATTTCCTCGATGTATTTTTTCAGCAATTGATGCCGTTTACTGTGCTCGTTTTGTTGAATTGGTACATCAACAGAAAACTCCAAATTTTTCAACACTTCTTTGCTATGATCGAGTAAGTTCTTTTTATTGTAACTTTAAAAAATGTCTCATACAGTGATAACTAAATGTTGTTATCTATAGAAGTATTGTGTGTGTGATTAAAAGCATGAACTCAAGTGCATGCACTTGAATCTTAGCTAATCTGGTACTTTATTTATGTAGTCTTTTTCAGAAAGGGCTTCACTGTGCAGTTCAGGCTGGCCTTGAACTCACTTTGTAGCCCAGGCTGGCCTTGAACTCAGAAGTGATCCTCTTGTCTCAGCCTTCCAAGTACTGGATATACAGGTGTAAACCACTATACCTGGCCCTCTACCTACTTTCTAGCTATGTTATCTTTCAAAGGACTTCGCTGTGCTTCAGTTTCTCTTATCATCATGAGTAGAAGTCTTAGTCTTGACTCCTTGAAAAACAAATAAACTAACAAACCAAACCCCAGAAATTCAGCAGAAAAGCTTTATACCTTTAGACATAAAATCAGGGAAGCTTTTTAGTGTGACCATATTCACAGGTTTTGTATCTGGCGTTTTCTTTTCTTTTCTTTTTTTTTTTTTGAGATAACTATTTTCATAATATCTAGTTACAATTCTGTCTCAAATGTGATATTTTTTCCTCATCTTCCAGGAATGTATTCTTTTTTTTTTTTTTTAATTTTGAAGGTAGTAAAATACAACAGAACAAGACAGAACAAAGCCAATTTAGACAGTGTAGAGAAATTGGTACAGAACTTCACAGCAGGTTACCAGGATAACAGTAATAGGTACCATGGTATATCTCGTTATCTTCACAGTTGCTCTTTTAATCAGATGTAGCAAAATAAACCAAAACAATGATATTATAGAAATTACCAAAACAGTGTTGAATAGAGCAATACCATTAATCAGAATAAAACAAAACAGTGGTAAAAATATTTGCCTGCAAAGAGATGGTAGAAGGAAATCCCCCTTATTTGCTATATTGCATATGGTCAACCTCCCAAGAGATGCTCAGATCTCTGGCTCCCATTTGCTTATGGGGGTGGTGGTGTGATGTTTGATTCTCAGCCTGTGTGCCAGTAGGCTCACTACCACTTACCAGGAGGTTGAGCTGGTTGCTTGGTTTCCCACCGCCCTAAATTCCAAAATGGCGTGAATCTCAGGAGTCACTGGTGGTTCCTGCCCTGGGGCTGGTGAAGCTTGCTGAGCCACAGCCACTTACCAGGGAGGCGAGCTGGTTGCTTGGTTTCCCAGCCCCCTAAGTTCCAACATGGCATGGATCTCAGGTGTCACTGGTGGTTTTTGCCCTGGGGACACTGCAGCTTGCTGAGCCACAGTCGCTTACCGGGGGGTCGAGCTGATTGCTTGGTTTTCTAGCGCCCTAAGATCCAACATGGCGTGGATTTCAGGAGAGGCTGGTGGTTCTCCCCCTGGGGAGGCTGCAGCCTGCCACACCACAGCCGCTTACCAGGGAGGTGAGCTGGTTGCTTGGTTTCCCAGCGCCCTAAATTCCAACATGGTGTGGATCTCAGGAGTTGCTGGTGGTTCTCTCCCTGGAGTAGCCATAGCCTACTACACCACAGCTGCTTACCAGGGAGGCGAGCTTGGCATTTTCTTATAATAAATTAACTCCCTTTTGTGGTTTAGAGATGTCATATACATTATATCGTATTTGCTGCCTATCTATTTCTAGTTTCAATCAACTTTGAAAGTTGTTCCCCAAATTCCAGTCATTTATATGGTTGTCATTAAGAAGCTATTATGTAGTAATAATGATAGTTGTTGAGTCATTGTAAATCAATTTTATTTATAATATTTTTTGCTTGATTTATAAATATGCTATTTCCCCACAAAAACCAGAATCTTCAAAAGTTTTTTTTTTTAATTTTATGGAAAAAATTAAAACAAAATTTCATAACAAAATAATAAAATAATAATTAATACATTGAATGTTATTATCATTAAAGAAGTTATCAGACTATAAGACATGGGCATAAAATATTCCCTAAACCATATTAGTTACAAAACTTCTTTTAAATGAACTAAAAGAAACAAGGAGTATAAGTAACTTGCATTTTGGTATTTTTTTCCCTTTTCCTTTTCTTCATTTCCTCTTTCCCCCAGCCTAGTTCCATTTTCCTTTAGAACAATTTCTTCCAATTTCAAGTTTTGGCTTAATTTGCCTATTACTATTTTTCTATAACAATTCTTTAATATTTTCAACTGATTTTGACCTTCCTTTCCCTCCCCAAACTTTTCTTTTTTCCTGTAGGTTTTCTCTGATATTATTTACACAGTTGCAAGCTGTACTGAAAATGAAGCTAGCCGATATGGGAGATTTCTTTGCTGTATGTTAGAGACTGTGACCAGGTGGCATAGTGATAGAGCCACATATGAAAAGGTATGGCTAATAAATATCTGTAATATTTTACCTATGTGTATAATGACTATTTTCAGTAATCTTTATATTACTCAATTTTAAAAGGAAAGCTGATTTTGATTCACTTGTAAAATGGTGTGTAAAGGCATAATTAATGCATTAAGAAGTGATATACTTTTTAATTCTATTTCAAACTAAGTTACTATCTTTGAATAAGCTAAAATTTTCTGCAAAAGCAACCTATCATCCAGATGCACGTGCTGTTTTTTGTGGAATCACTGATCTAGTCTACTTAGATTTCAACTTTGCTATTTTGTGGGATACAACTTTTAATAGTGACAAACTTTTTCCCCCTTATTTAGGAATGTGGAAACTATCCAGGGTTCCTTACCATATTACGGGCAACTGGATTTGATGGTGGAAATAAAGCCGATCAATTAGATTATGAAAATTTTCGACATGTGGTACATAAATGGCATTACAAACTAACGAAGGTAAAATAAAATCTGAATTTTCAAAGCTAATTTTTTTCTCTTCATACTTATAGTTTTATAATGGATCTTAACTTGTTTTTTGTAGGCATCAGTTCATTGCCTTGAAACAGGCGAATATACTCACATCAGGAATATCTTGATTGTGCTAACAAAAATACTTCCGTGGTACCCCAAAGTTTTGAATCTGGGTCAGGCTTTGGAAAGAAGAGTGCATAAAATCTGCCAAGAAGAAAAAGAGAAGAGGCCAGATCTATATGCATTGGCTATGGGGTAACAAAATTATACTTTAATGTAATTTGTGAGAATAGATGACAGAAGAATTCTGAAGACTTTAAAATGTTTTACAGTGTTGAAGTTTATCTTCTGCCTTACTTCAGGAGATTATGGGAGATTATGCGATCATGTTCCCACAGGCTGGTGAGAGTTGTCACTTCTGATTATCAACTTCCGGTCTATACTGGATGAGAGCTTCAAAAGTCACATAATATGACATGAATGGGCGGAATTGTAATTTTATCATCATCGTTATCAGCTCTTCAAGAGCAACAGTCAAATTTTAAGGATCAGTTTTATTTTTATGAAAGTAGATAGGGCTCTCTTGAAAGATTTTTAATAACTTTAAAAAAATCAACTTTTTCCCTCTGGAACCAAATAGCTGAGTGAATAACTTGCTAATTTTATTCATTTAAACCCCATGTTTTTGCACTTTGATTTGTGTTTGTATATTTAAACACTTTGTGCGACTTTCAGCTACTCTGGGCAGTTGAAAAGTAGAAAGTCATACATGATACCAGAAAATGAGTTTCATCATAAAGACCCTCCTCCGAGGAATGCTGTTGCCAGTGTACAAAATGGGCCTGGTGGTGGGCCTTCATCATCAGTAGGAAGTGCATCTAAATCGGATGAGAGCAGTACTGAGGAGACTGGTATGCTTATTTGTAGAAATTTATGTAATGATACATTTTATTTCAGCAAAGTGAAATGTTCTGTTTATATCACATGACAAACAATGCAAGCCTAGTATTACTTCATTTTCTAGGTAACTGTTAATATGTAATCAGCTTGCTGATTCTTAATTAAGCTCCAATCATTTTGCTGTGAAATGGTAGTATATTTATGTTTAGGCTCTTGTTAAAAGAAATTTTTACTTTTATTTCAGATAAATCAAGGGAGAGATCTCAATGTGGTGTGAAAGCTGTTAATAAAGTTTCTAGTGCCACACCTAAAGGAAATTCAAACAATGGAAATAGTGGCGCTAACAGGTAGGACCATTGACTTTTGTCACAATTCTGCATTCATATGTAACTGGTTTCATTAACCATGAATGGAAGGGGATAGTAGTTGAGTTGAATGGAAGTCATTTATGCTGGATTTTGAAGTTTTATAGGTAGTCTTAATTTTAATAATGTACTTACTATCCTAATAATATTCTATGTAATTATGTTTTATATAACAGCTTTCTTTCCCTTGCTGAGGTGGGGAATGTAGGTGGTAAAGTTTAAAACAAAATAAAATTTAGGATAGAGCTATTGCTCTAGGGGATCTATGTGTGGCTAGTTTACATAAAAAAACCCCACACTAATTTAGAATAGTTATCCATCTATCTCAGTGATCTGTTTCCCCATAGTAGTACCCTTGGTTGGTTTATGGAATATATTTTTGGTCGTTGCCTTATTAGCCTACAAGGTTATGAATGGATACAAAACCTGACATTATTTTAATCATTGATTCATGTATTTTTTTTGTTTGTTTTCAATGCAGGGTCTAGCATTGTAGTTGAGAGTAGCCTTGAATTCACTAGCCTAGTCTGTCCTTGAACTCAGTCTTTCTGCCTCAGTCTCCTAAGTGTTGAGATTACAGGCGGGTGTTCATTGATGAAATTATTATTTACTGGATAAAGAAGTTACTCCTTTTTACTTGTTTTGAGGTTGTCATTTAGTTTTCTTCTAGAATTTTTAGAATCAGTAAGACATTCTTTATGATTTTAAACATAGACTGTGTTTTATAATTGTCTTAAAATTCTATGTTTTTTATTCTGAAGCAGCAAAGCTGTTAAAGAAAATGACAAAGAAAAAGGGAAAGAGAAAGAAAAAGAGAAAAAAGAAAAGGCTCCAGCTGCTACTCCAGAGGCCAGGGTACTTGGTAAAGATGGTAAAGAAAAACCAAAAGAAGAGCGGCCAAATAAAGATGAAAAAGCAAGAGAGACCAAGGAAAGAACACCTAAGTCTGACAAAGAGAAAGAAAAATTCAAGAAAGAAGAAAAAGCTAAAGATGAAAAATTCAAAACTACTGTCCCCAATGTAGAAGCAAAATCAACTCAAGAAAGGGAAAGAGAAAAGGAGCCATCGAGAGAAAGAGATATAGCAAAGGAAATGAAATCAAAGGAAAATGTTAAAGGAGGAGAAAAAACACCAGTTTCTGGGTCCTTGAAGTCACCTGTTCCCCGATCAGATATTGCAGAGCCTGAAAGGGGCAAGTATATCTTTGTTTATATTTGTCTACCTTTTATCATTTTGATGCATAGTTGATTATTGTTTGTTTTGACAAGTTATAGGGATTTTGCTAGGAGAAAGAGTAATTGTTGATGTTAATAGTTCATTTTTTGAAAAAAAAATAGTTTGAAAGATTGGAAACCTATTTTATTCTGACTATTTCTTTTTGTCCTAACAGAACAAAAACGCCGCAAAATTGATACCCACCCTTCTCCATCACATTCCTCCACAGTAAAGGTTAGTATAGCCTGAGGAAGGCAGCGTCCATATTAGGCTCACCTGTTTGGAATACCAGTGTCCTGACTTCCTTCAAGTCTTGTGCCAAGTATTCACTGGAGCCACTGGAGGTTTTATATTGCATTAGAAAATGAATTTTTTCTGTATTGGTGGACTGATATTTTTTTCCTATTGAGTATTTTTATTATAAAAAAGTTAAAGCTTCAAGGACCTAGCACTAATTTTGTAGTGTTTCAAAGTACAAGAGAAATTTTACCCAGAAGTGCCTCACTGCTTTAAGCAGTCTTTTTTGGAGTGCAATGGTAGCTACAAGCAAATGAATCTTTTCAGCAAAATGAAGCCCATTTTTCAGCATAAATATTGAAGAATATATAGCACTGAAGACATCCAGGATGATACAGGATAAGCAAGATACCTCTGAATTTATCAAGCTTCTTGATGAGCATCATACCGATGTGCCTTCTAAGAAGGAGTCTTGAAAGGAGTTCCATTTTAAAGTCTCCTTGGTGATCAGTTCTCCTGTAGTTGTGTATATTCAGTGAGCATGCAGCTTCTGTTGTATCTTCCCTTGGAGGTTTGTTTATACCCATTGGGTTCCCAACAAGTTGAACCTTCCGTTACGATAAAAGCAGATGTGGCATCCAATCCTACCACCCAGCAAAGAGAAACCCCAGGCATTCAACTGCAGCACAAAATCGTGGGTGTAGCCTTCTTGAAGACTCAGGGTAGCCATTCTTTGCTCCATATTTAATTTTAATTCTAAAGTCATCTAATTTCATGGAATCTTTGAATTTGCAGTACGTTGAACTTTTAAAACTGTAAGTTATTAATTCTTCATCAAGAGCACTGTGGTGGAATACCGTAATTGATTTACTTTTCTTTTTTTTAAAATGCTGTGTGTGTGTGTGTGTGTGTGTGTGTGTGTGTGTGTGCGCGCGTATACTTTACGAGATTCACCATAGGCACTTTACAAAAAAAGTGATTACTCTTTTATAGAATATATTTTGTTTTCTTGTAGTATAATGCCACTAAGTTTTTTTAGCTATAATAAAACATGTCTAGCTTTATTAGATTTATAAGTAAAGTCTGAAACTTTCCAACTAAAGAAAAATCTATGAAAATATGTCATTGTTCTTCCACAGTGAACTCTGCTATTTAAAACTTTTTGTGTGGAGGAAAAATGCTTTGTTTTCTTAAGCCTTTTAAATTAATTATAACTTAAATGCAGAGATATAAATATTGTGGCATTGACATTTATGTTTAAATTTTTAGCAGAAAGAATAAAACTTGTATTTCTTTCTCATTAAGTACATATAATTTTTTTGACATTACAATCCCATTACATGGTTTTGTTTTTGTTTTTTGTTATTGATACTCATATTGATAATTCTGTCACTGAATTTATCCTCACAAGAAGTAGCTGGTTTATTTCCAGGTTACAGCCATACTTCCCAAAGTTCCTCTGGGTTCTGAGAACTATGCCAGCTCACCTGTCATCTCCATTCATTTTCTACAGGACAGTCTCATCGATCTCAAGGAGTCTTCAACAAAGGTTTGAGCCTTTTAAAATCATCATGCCTACGAAAACCAAAAAGTTCTTTACTTCTTTTATCCAGTGTATATATTCAACCTAGTAGATTCAGTAAAGTAGGGTCAGTGGCAAAAAGCACTCTACTTAGAATGACTTTTAAAAACTGTTACTACAAACTAAAGAAATGACAATGGTCTTTTTATATAATGTGTGTAATGTGGCAACACTTCTATAATTTGTCTTTGGCTTGCTGTGTTATATATTCTCCTTTTATGCTTTAAAATCTGGAAATTAGTTTATAGTTTGGGGAAAGGAGTTATACGGGTTTGTTTTAGGGGAGTAGGTTTCTTTAATTTTTCAAAACAAGCCAGACTTCTCTTTTTAAAGGACAGTCCGGAAGACCAAAAAAGTACTTTGATGCAGACACATAACTGTTTTAACAATTGAGTCTGTCTCAGTTTTATTTAGTTCTTTATACTATCTCTTCTGATGAGGTATCTTTTTGGTGGCTGTGGCATAATATCAAAAGATAAACTTAATGTAAAATATTTATTCCACTAACATGGAAACACAACCAATTTGGGTATGTCAGTATTTATTCTTAACCTGTTAATCTGCTTTCCTGGGTATTCTACTTCTAAAAATAGTGTATAGTTTGTATATTGTATTACATAATTAATTCTAGTATTACAGTTGGATTGTCTATTGTTCAAGCTAGTTTGTTTTTATTATAAAATTTGTACCATCCTTTATTTTGACTTTATACTTCTCTTTTATCTGCTAAATATGTTTGTTTACTGATGGACCAAATGGAATTTTGGGATGACTGCTTTTACTATAGTTTTATAATGAAATTTCTGTGGATTCTGGGCAAATAAGCACTGATTTTTAACAAATTAGCCACTGTGCCTGTGCCCTAAAAATATGGACATTGTTTTTAGACTGTACTATATTAATCAAAAGAGTATCAGAAATACAATAGATTCTTTCTTTAAAGTTAAAATAAATGTATTATTGGGTAAACTGAATTTGTATTGCAATTAGTAGGTCTTTATAATTGGTTTGAGATTGTACTTGTCAGTCTTAACCATCAGTGGCTTTTGTGGGCTATTTTAAATTCATGGGTTAATAGTCTTGTATTTATTTACTGAAAGATATTTTGAAGCGGTTTTGAAACCTGCTGTAAAATTAACAAGACTTTCTAATCATTGATGAAGATTCCTTTCATTTGTGAAAGCCTTTTGAAAATAAAATGTGGGATAATATATATATTTGTCTCATTTCATGCTCATAATTAGTGCTGTGGGGTTAAATAGGGCAGATAGTACATATCTTTTTGACAAATGAGATATTTAAAATCTTCTTGAGCCTTTGTTAGTATATTACCTGTTAGTACCAAAATGTGAACTAAGATTTTTTGATTCATAGCACCTATCTCAACAGTAGTCAAAAATGTTCCTAGCTCCTTTAGTGTGTTTATCTTATTTTTTAAATTACAGCGATTCATGTGGATTTTCCCACTTTTTGGTTACAGTTTTATGAAGATTATAATACAATAGATGTATTCCACATACAACCAGAAAATCTTGAAAATGGCATATGTGTCTAAAAATTATGTGACGTGTACCACTGTTCAGATCATTAGAGCCTAGCATGGTGCCTAGCAATAACATTCGATATTCAGTGAATATTTAAAATGAACTCTTAAGCATTTGGACATTAGTAAATCATCTAAAGTACTGGTTTGTATGGTTGCTGATGTTACTACAGTGTTGACTATTGAGTTTATATATTTAGAAAGTTTAATAGCATGTTTTAGAATAAATTTTTTTCTGGACTTTGATTTCTAAAACTGATTTTCTATAACTTGACTATTTCTGGAGTAGCTTTTGCTTCTTAGAGGATTTAGCAGATAGTGTCTGTTTTTCATGTTGTCCT
Organism: Cavia porcellus; assembly: GCF_034190915.1. Lineage (NCBI taxonomy): Eukaryota > Metazoa > Chordata > Mammalia > Rodentia > Caviidae > Cavia > Cavia porcellus. The sequence continues at coordinate 85,250,243 of NW_026947486.1, read as the reverse complement.
GTCACTTGTCTGTAGAAACTGTTTCCCTCATTAAGTTTGACTTCTTAGTTGTGCTTTTGCCCCTAGGATTCTTTTTTGTTATTTTTACTTCCTCTGTCTGTCTGTCTATCTATCTATCTTTTTTTTGTTATGAGAGCTTCCTCTGTCTGTCTGTCTATCTATCTATCTTTTTTTTTTGTTATGAGAGATTAAGCACAGGACCTTCACACTGAGCTACATACCCAGTCATTTAAAAAATTTGAGGCTATATCTTGCTAAGTCCCCAAATTGCCCAGGTTGAGCCCCAGTTTGAAATCCTCTGCCTCAGCTTTCCAGAATGAGGGAATTAATAGGCACTTAAAACCAATGACAACTGCTATTTTCACTTTTTAATGCCCGGTAAAACTTACACATGAACTTGATTTTTCAGATAAGATTAAAGAGCGAAAAATCATAATATCTAAATCTTTTGTTTTAGTGCACCGTCTATACCAGTTTTCTCCTGGGATATGTCTAGTTTTAATTAGTTGTGCTTTGACCTAGCAATCCCATGCAGATACATTTGATAAAGTGTTAAAAGCATGTTCCTCTAACCAGGCATGTGTTTTAAAAATAGGTCTAGTTCTTTTTTTGGACCATAATGATCCCAGTGTTAGGAATAAAAGCAAAGCAAGGATAAAATTCAACACTGTTGTATACAGATCATTTATTTTATTTGGAATACATGTTGAGTACTCAGGGTATACACAAGCTACTAGAAAGTATGTAAAAGTAGGAAAATTATCCTAGTTTTCTTACTGTATTAAAAGCTCTTGGGGACAAAAATAAATGGCATGAAACTAATAATACCAAAGGTGAGTGGGATAGCACATGCTTGTAATCCTGGCACTTGGGAGTCTGAAGCAGGAAGATTGCCATGAATTCAAGACGAGCTTATGCTACATAGCGTAGTGAGTTCAAGCCTAGCTTGAGCTATATAGCAAGATCATCTCAGAAAGAAATAAAGACAGACAGACAGACGAACACACTGGAAAGCAAGTTGTAGGGTTGAATGACTGATGGAAGTGCTAATGGCTATTAAATTGTCTTTGTAGACGAAGTAGAATTTTAAGAGTTTAAAATAAAAGTGAGCAACATTCTGGTCAAGAGAACTGCTAAAATGGATAGGAGTTAGGGAGTAGTATGGCCACAGCATGGAGCTTGTTTGGTTGTAGTAAAGAGGGGTATAATTGTGAAAATATTGTGGAGAACTTGGAATGCCTTAGCCTATGCATTTCATTCAATAGGCTATGAGAAAATACTTTTTTTGTGGAAAAAGTATTGTAGTTACAGCTGTTCTTAAAAGAGTAGAAAGGAAAATTGAATTAAGTATATATATATATATATATATATATATATATTTTTTTTTTTTTTTGTCTTTTTCCTTTTTATCGGTACCGGGGATCGAACTCACGACTGCCTGCTTGCAAGGCAGGTGCTTATGCCGCTGAGCTAAACCTCCAGCCCCGAATTAAGTATATTTTTAAACAAATAATTTATTGTGTATCTATTGAGCTTTTAAAGTTTTCGTATCAGGAGTGAAATATTTGATTAATGTCAGAAATAAGCCCCAGAAATTTGCTCAATTGCTTGCAATACAGAATTCAAATAAGCACAGGTAAACATTTCATTCTTGTAGAAGGGTGTGTGTGTGTGTCTTGTAGAAGTGTGTGCCTTCATTCTTGTAGAACGGTGTGTGTGCCTGCATGCACGTGTGTGTTGGTGAATAAACCTTTTTCTATTATTAGAAAAAAGTAAGCAATACCATCTTTAGAAAAATCTTTGAATATTGCAGTAATATATTATTACCTTTGTCTTTATCAGTTTCTTGAGTAAATTAAGGTGTGATAAACCTCACAGTTAGAAAAAATCTTGAAGCATTAAATGTCTATTCAGCAAGAGTATCTTTTAGACAAGTACTTTATGACTTTATAGTTCTCTTGCTCTTTGTTATTAATAAACATTCTATTTCAGTTGATCAACTTTTAAACATAGAAATTTTAAAGAATCCACTTCTGCATTGCAAGGCAGTATTTATGAGCCAACTGAATTGAAAATGTTTGATGATATTAAAATCGTTTAATTTTTACACTTGTGGCCTTTTTTTTCTTGTTGTTCCTTTTACTACCAAAGAATTGTTCATGTAAAAATATTTGCCTCACTCTTACATTTACTCTTAAGGTATATGTAGAATTGTATAGTTATGCAATAAGTTTTTATTGAGTATTCTGTTGCCTAATAGTTTTAGTTATTAAATTCAGTTTGTAACATTGTTAAATGCTGTAAGGCTAGGCATCTGATTATTTCCTACTACTTCTTAAATATTTTCTCTTATGGTAGATTCCCATATTTTCATCTTCCATAAGTAGGGTTGTCTCTTGGCTATTTAGATTTAGAGTATCCTTACTGTTTGATTGCCTGTAGGTAGACCTTTTCGCAGTTAAAGCACAAGCATAGGGCAGTATTTTTCATTATTTTTCAGTCTTTGAGTAGTTTAGTTGCCCTCAGCCGACACATTGGCTTTCTGACTATTTAACACCAATACAATAAATGTCAAAGTCAGTTATGATTATTCAGTGGAATTGGAGTATTGAATAATCTCTGCCTAGTTTATACTGGGATAGAAAGTATTTACCATAAAGAAATGGCTTTGTTTTATTTTTACATTCTCGCTTACTGTCATCATCGACTGCCTATTAGTGGATGGTAAGAACTTTTCATGATTGTGCAGAGGTTTGTATTTTGTTTCTTTATGATAAAGTCCAGCCACTATTTTTCACTTGTAGACTCTTGTAATGGTAGTGGTGACTAGGTCTTTACAATAGTGAGATAAGGAGCTTACTTCAGAAATTTCAGTTGAGGCAGTGATATACTGGTTTGAGTTTAAATGGAAATTTTTACAAGGCTACGAATCAAAAGCTTTTGTATAATTTATGTGATACTCTTTTATCTCTTATAATACAAACAGCTGACCAGTTTTGACTTTGGGTCTAACTACCAATTGTCTTCATTTAATTAAAAACCAAAAGGTCCCAATACTGGAAAACTAAAATAATCTTTAGTAATATTGCCTTAATTTAACAGCTCTACCTTAATCATACTACTCCACCACTGTCCAAGAGTAAGGAGAGAGAAATGGACAAGAAAGATTTGGACAAGTCAAGGGAAAGATCCAGAGAAAGAGAGAAAAAAGATGAAAAGGACAGGAAAGAACGGAAAAGGGTGTGTAACGTTTTAAAACTAGTTTGGAAACCTCATTATTATATAATAGCGTTTATTGCCTTTAAAACATACATAGCAATCTGTTGTTTTGAGTTTTAATTGGTATTTTTATGCTCAAGTGTGTTTGCATCTTCTGCAGTATCAAGGATCTTTAGTCTAGTAATCTCTACCAGCTCTGCTTTTCTTTCACGCCGTTTTACGAAGTATGTGAAACTACTGCAAATAATTCACCATGATAGTTGTACCTTTTCTTATAGAAAAGTAACTGAAACAAAAACATAAACCGTTTATCAATATCATTTACAATTCTTGATTCTAGGATCATTCAAACAATGACCGTGAAGTGCCACCAGATTTAACCAAGAGGAGGAAGGAAGAAAATGGGACGAGTAAGTAAACATATTAATACTTTCAAAGCAATTATCCAAATGAATTATAAAAGGCTTTCATGAATCTCTTTTGTAATTTTAGTGGGGGTTTCAAAGCACAAAAGTGAAAGTCCATGTGAGTCTCCTTATCCAAATGAGAAAGACAAGGAAAAAAATAAGTCAAAATCTTCAGGCAAAGAAAAAGGCAGTGAATCATTTAAATCTGAGAAGATGGATAAAATCTCCTCTGGTGGCAAAAAGGTAAATTAGGAAAACAAATAATGTACTTTTTCTTAAAAAAGTCAACCCTTTAAAAATTTCGCAAATGTTGAAATTTTTCTTTGTCAAATAATCTTTTGTTAATTTTATTTGGAGATGAGACATGGGAGGGAGGTGAGCTATTTGATTAGGGAATTTGAATCAAATTATCCCCAGATTATTGGGAGGGTAGGTATAGTTAGTATATTTCTGAAATTATTTTTCTCCATCCCATTCCCACCTACTTCTGTTCTTTCAGTTTTAACCTTCTCTTTTTTTCCTTTTTTCTATCTATACTTCTTTGCTTTTAGTTTCTCTTTATTCTTAAGATTAAAACATAGTAACATGTATTCTCTGTGACCATCAGAGTGTCATAGTATTCATTAAATAAGATTTTAAATATTTTTATATTTTTCCTAATAAACTAATTTGCTTGAAACTTAATTTGCTTTTAAATATAAGGTATATTCTCTTACATACTAATGGATGGTTTTCAAACTAAATCTCATGTCTGTGCCATAATGTAATAAACAATTGCTAAATATGAAGTATTCACAAAGCATTCTTGCATATATTCAAAATTATGCAGTATATTCATGATTCATAAAAAGTTTAGAACATTAAAAGGTGACGACTACTTGTATATGCTTTCAAAGATAAACTATTTTAAATGTCTTTTTGATTGAGGTGAAATTATTATAGTGTAAGGAACTTTTAAAGTGTGCAATTCAGTGACATTTAGCCTATTTACAATATCACACAGTCATCCCTGTAGTTCCAAAACATTTTACTCACCCAAAAGGGACCCTACATGCATGAAGCAATGAGTCCCCACTTTCCCTGTCCTTGACCTCTGGCAACCATTAACGCGTTCTCAATGGGGCTTTGAACTACAGGTGGTACATGCATGACTGACCCAGCAGGCAGCTTGTACTAAATGGAGCTAATCACTGTTATTGTTTTTTTTTTTACTAATAAATTAATAAAAAGCCACAGGACAGTCATGAATGTACCACCAGTGTTTCAAGCCATCCAGCAGCTAGACAAATGTATTATTGGCCGCGTCATGAACATGTTAATCTACTTTCTGTCTCTGTGGATTTACCTGTTTGTAATATTTCCTATAAATACAGTTATACAATAATGTGACCTTTAGTGTCTTTTTTCACTTTGCATAATAATGTTTTTTAGATTCTTGTATGTTGTATAATCTATTATTTTCTTTATATAAGTAATATTCCATTGTGTGAGTATACTACATTTATGTGTTTGTCAGTTGATGGAATTTTTAGGTTGTTTCAACTTTTAGGCTATTGTGAATAGTCCTGCAAACATTTGTCTGCTGCCATGTATTTATTTGAATATCTGTCTTTAATTCTCTTGAGTATTCACTCAGGAGTGGAATTCTAGTTTATGCTTAACCTTTTTGAGGAATTGTCAAACTCTTTTCCTCCTGGCTATACAATTTATATTTCTACCAGCATTGTATCAGGGTACAAATTTCTCTAAATATCCTTTGCAATATTGGTTATTTTGTTTTTTGTTGTTGTTTTATAGCTATCCTAGTGGATGTGAAGTGGTATCTCATAGTTCTGATTTGCATTTCCTTAATGACTAATGATGTTGAACATCTTTCCATGTTTCTGTTGGCCATTTGTATATCTTTGGAGAAATCTATTCAGATCCTTTGGCTGCTTTAAAATTGAGTTGTCTTTTTGTTGCTCAGTTGTAAGAGTTTGTTATCTAATTTAGATTACTAGATCCCTATACATGATTTGCAAATGTTTTCTCCCATTTTGTTGGCCATCTTTTCACTTTCTTGATAGTGTGCTTTTGATACAGGGAAGATTTTACTTTTGGTGGAGTCAATATATCTTTTTCTTTTGCTGCTTGTGCTTTTGATGTCATATTAACTTTTTGAAGAAAAATTGTAGCTGGTGGGTGATGAAAAGTGAGCTGATTTTTAAAACAAATACTTGGTTTTCCCTCCCCCAACTAATTCCACCATTCCTTATAGGAGTCCAGGCATGATAAAGAAAAGATAGAAAAGAAAGAGAAACGGGACAGTTCAGGAGGAAAGGAAGAGAAGAAACAATATCCTTTTCATCTTTATTAATTAATATTTCAATCAGTGTTGTCGAAAGCTTTGATAAAACTGATGTTTGGAATTACATCTTGTAGTATGTGGTGTAAATATTTAGGTGCTGGTTAGCTTTCAAATGGTCTTTTTAGTTAACCTTCTCAAATATATGAAATCTGAAAGTGAGAGATTTGATGTTCGTGACTTTTTAACTTCTTTTGTGACTGAGATGTTTTATGCCACCAAGGGATTTATATTACCTCTGTCTTTATTGTCACCAAGAGGAAGAAAAGGAAAAAGAGTGCCTCGGGCTGGGGCATGGTGATGGAAAGGCAAATTAATGTGTCAGATAAGATTTGGTAGAGTTTGAGGCTGCCAAACTGGTCAGAGCCAATTAGTACCATAGTAAGCTAAGGGATTACTCTAGAATATGGGACACTATTCAAACACAAGACACACATAGGCACACACACACACACACACAAACACACACACACACACACACACACACACCTACACACCTGCCCACCTGCCCACCCCAAGTTGGTCAGAGCTAAATAGTACTGTAAGCTAAGGGATTACACTAGAAGATGGGACACTATGCACACATAAGACACAGGCACGCACACAGGCACACACACACACACCTGCCCACCCCAAGTTGGTTAGAGCTAAATAGTACTGTAAGCTAAGGGATTACACTAGAAGATGGGACACTATTCATACACAAGACATCCACAGGCACACACCCACACACAAACACACACACACACACACACCTGTCCGCCCCAAGTTGTTTTCCCTTAATTTGTCATCTACTCATAAGTCCTCGGACAAGCACAGATAATGAAGACTTTCAATCAAGGTGAGTGTTCTCTCACCTTTTCATTTAAAGATAGAAACAAAATGGGTTTGATAACATTGAAAAAGCTAGATCCAGTTTGCAAAATACAACTACTTCAATTTTCACCTAAGTAAAATGTAATTAATTGCCTTTTAAAACTATCTATAGTCCTGAGTGGTGATAGAATTTGCATTTTACAGGTGAAAATACTGATTGAGACTCTCGAGAGTTTAAGTTGAAGAAAGTCACAAGAGATATTAGCCAGTGTAGCCAATAGTCAAACTTAGGTCTTACTCTTTAGTGTTCCCTATTCTTCTTGCCATCTCATGTGATCTTTATCCAAATATTTTTGTTAATGTTTTAGACCTCTTTTTCTACCACTGACTGTATTTTGCAAAGCTAGAAAATGAAGTGTATGTTTTTAATTCTAGAATTTAAATATGCAATTTTATTGTCAATTAATGCACTCAGGCATTAGGTCACATATAAAAAGTATTTTAACCATCTTAAATAAATCTTGGTGGGCAGAATGTTTAGACTATAATATAGCCTGTTTTAAACATTTATGCTCAACTTATGAATAGTTACTATTTGGTGGTGTTAGAATTACTGATAAGACACTTTGCCATCTACATTTAATACTTCTACATAGTACTACATGTTTTTTGAAGTTTTTTTTTGTTTTTGTTTTTGCGACAGGTTCTCCCTATGTAGTTAGGCTTTCCTTGAACTCATATGTAGCCCAGGCTGGCTTTGAACTCTCTCCTGCCTCAGCTTCTGTAGTGCTGGGATTATAGGCACGAACCATTAACACCCAGCCAGATCATATAAAGTTATTAACTCTGTATTTTATAGCTCATTTTCTTGCTTCCATTTTAGATATCATTTCTTAAGGATATTAAATGTACCTGCTATCTATACCTTACCCCTAATATTATTGACTACATCTAATCTTTCATGAAGTCAGATCAGATAGATTTCAAAGCATTTACAGTTGTTCAAATTAAGAGTGAGAAAAATAGCCAAGAGCCAGTACAGTATAATATGGCCTTTAGAATATGAGTTTCGTCATTTTTCTTTTGGCTGCAAAGCAGCCAGACTAGTGATCACCTGATGAGTGGTGTTTTTCTATGTTAAAGTGAAACAAACAAGAGGTTTTTTTAATAAAAGAGTATTTGGGATTTAATAGTTTTTTAAATCAAGAAGATTATAAAAGAAATATTACCCATCATTCAATTCTATTCACCTTCCCTGCTATCTTCTGCAGTGAAGTATAAATTTTTAATCTTTCTTTGTTCATCCTTCATCTTTAAATCTTTTAATTTGGCATGTTGCTTTCATATATTCTTTATCAAAAAAGCTAACAGTTTACGTCTGAAATATTCATTAGGAATGGTCCACCCATTATCACTGATAGCTTTCACTGTGATTTTTTTTTTTTTTTTTGAGACACGGTTTCACTATGCAGTGTAGGCTGGCTTCAGACTCGCTCTGTAGCCCATATTGACCTTAAACTAAGGGGAATCTCTGTTTCAGCCTCTTCAGTGCTGGGATTACAGGCATGTACTGCTACATCTGGCCTTATTGTGATTTTATACATGTCCCCTTATTTAGTAACTAGGTATTATTCTTTTGCATGTGACCGTTTTACTACAGATTTCTGAGTTGTTTTTATACTGGCCTTGAGTTTATACTTCTCTATAAACCCTCAGGAACAAAGTCATGAAAAAACTGACCAGTGGTCAGTTTTTAGCTGATGGTCTTGTAACAAAGTGTCTCGATTCAGATATCCTTTTAAAGGTACATTTAGCATGTTTCCCTTGTTCAGATTTCTTGCTAACAACTGTGTACTGTAGTTTTGCTTGGGAAGACTCCTTCTTTTGTGAGATTCTGGTTGACATTTTTCATTTTCTGGCTGTCTTCTGAGTGTTTTCTGGGTACCTCTTTTCTGTTTGAATTCATTCTGTGGTTGGGCCAGCCTGTGTTTTCCTTTATTTCAGAGATCTCTTAATTTCTGATTGGTACCACCTATCTGTAGGCTACTCCTAATACCACTCCCCTTTTTTCTTTTTAATTTATTTTCTGTTCTATGGAAGGAGAGCTTCTAACATGTATTACACTGGCATAATTAAAAGATGTCACTAATTCCAAGATTTCATTGTTGATTTTTAGAACATTTTTAAGGGGAATGAGTAGAGAAGTGACACTGATTTGTACTTATCCTGATTTCAAAACAATAAAATGGTCACATTACCTTTGTTTTGGTACTGGGAATCAAACTCAGGACCTTGCACTTGCCAGGCAGGCACTGTGCTGCTGAGCTATATCCCCAGAAAAATGATCACATTAGAGTTAAGGAAAGAGGTATATAATGGGACCCAGATTAAATTCATTCAGTCTGTCTTGTTGTGTCTCCTATTTTTGGTTCCAGATTCTTCTATCAATTCTCTGTATCTTGTGTTTCCTGTAAAGTTTGTCCAATTTCGTAATACTTCTCTATTAGCTTCTTAAACATTACTACCTGTTGCTTTGTTTTTAACTTTTCTTCTTCTGCTTTAATCTTTAGAAATGGCTGCCTATTATTTAAATTGTCCTCTAGGAGCCATCTGTTAGCTTTTCAATTTTAATTTGATATGGGTGGCCCTCAGCTCATACGCTGTGCATCTGTGTTTTTAGTCTGTTATATTCCTATTCTAATTCTCCATTACAACAAGGCCTAATGCATGTAAGTTCATTTCTCAACCTCCAATCTCATGTCTGGTATAATACTCTTACCTTCAGAATGCAAGGTTGTAAATTCTGTTATTGGGCAAAATGAGGCTTGTTACTTGTACCTTTTTGGCCCCATGCAAAGTGTAAGTTTTGAGAAAAAACTTGGTTGCCCATAACAGTTAAAAGAATTGACAGTTCTGAATTTCCATTTCTTTTGAATCAGATTATCTGAGAGCATTGTGTCCTAATTTCTGCGTGGCAGCAATCAGACTTGCCTAGGTGCTACCCTCTTTAGAATGAGGATTGCCTCCTACCCTGCAAAACAGTTAATCTCAATAGATTTCCCCACTCAGGTCACTCGTTTTCATTACATCCCTAGCCCCTATACACAGCTGATAATGTAATTCTTGCTCTAAACTTTTTAAAATTATTTTCAGTTCATACTTAGAAACTGATCTCTTAAGTGATCACAGATTTATTTTATGAACACGTTGCCATTCTGGGGCTAATTTCTAGATGTTGGTAATATATATTGGATAGGGAGTGTTTAAATTTCTTTCTGTTTTAGCTAGCTTTAGCCATTGCATGTGAGTCTGTCTGGGTTAGTGGTTTCCATGTATATATGAGTATGTTACATATCTACCTTCTTAGATTGTGATTTTGTTCAAGGAAATAACTATCCCTGCCTGCTTAAAAAAAAAAAAAAAAACCAAGAATTTTTTCTTTATTTTTCTAGAATATTTTAGATGTTCTGTTAACTATGCCTGAAGAGCAGTACAGAGTTAGCAAATATTTTGGGAATCAGTGTGAACTTGATAAAGGGCAATTTTTAAAAAGTATGTCATTTAAAGAAAGTTCATTTAACTTACATCATTTGAAAGAAAGAAAAAAAACATGCTTATTAAAAAGTTGTTCGCTGCAACATTTTTTGAAGTCATAGTACTATGTTTTCATTTTAGTTTGTATGTGTTAGTCATTAAATATGTAATGACTCTTAAGAGATTGAAATGATAGAGACCATCCTTCTATTTATTATCTTTTATACTCCTTCAAACACATGGAGTTTGAGTTCTGTGCATTCATACTTTTAATAGTTACCAAACATTTGAGGGCAGGAGGAGTTTTTCGTTTCCTTGTTCTTTCTGTTAGGGTAAACCAAATATTCATTAAGATGCTATTTTCTTTTTTTTTTTCAGTCTTGACATAGGCGTAGGTTAAATACTTCCATTCCATATTTACCACTCAGTGTGACTGTCTTCTGCATATATATATTTATGTTGAGAGGTATCTTTGGATAAAATTAAGATTTATCTCACTGAGTGTGGTGGCACACACCTATAATCCTAGCACTTGAGAGGCTGAGGCAGAAAGATTGTCATGAGTTCAAGGCCAACCTGAACTACATAGCAAGACCCTGTCTCAAAAAATTTAAGATTTATCTCAACAGAGTCTCAGTTTTTAACATTACATTTTACTTACGTGGAACATCTCAGGAACTGTGTTTCCTGGGTTGTAATAAAAGAGCAAATCAAAGTATAAAGTGGAATTAGGATGATTGTCCCTGTCTTCTCTTCAAAATTTGTTTCTTCCTTATATTCATGTGATGTCTTTAAAGTGTCAGTTTCATCATTATATACCTTTGTGCATGTGCAAGTGCATGCATGTGTGTGTGTAAAGAGAGAGAGGAAATACTAAGATCATGAAATCCTGACAATCTCAAACATTTGTAAAAATGAAGGAACACACAATACTGAGATACTTCCTTTGAAGTACAGACACTTAACCATGAGTAAGCTATTGTTTTGGTGGGCTTGTATTTTGTAGTTGTTAATTTTTTATTGTCATCCAAAAGGCTATTTTAAGAGGAATCTATGAACTACTGAAACATTTCTTAGAAATTTTTTTGTAAACATGACCATAAAAAAACTGTGTATATATAAAGGCATACCTCTCATAAGAAGGCTGATTATATGTTCCCCTTTTCTTTATACTTTAATCACCACTCTAACTGATATCTCCATACCCACCTTTTCAAATTTGCCTTTTGCCATCACAGCTCAAGTCAGCTACCCTAATTTTATGATCTGATGCCCTAACAAAGAGGAAGGTATATTAGAATATAGGTGTATTTTGGGTTAAAAGTGAAACATAGGAGGTTCAGATAATTACCAATATAAAGTAATTTTTACAAATATAATTTTGTCGCAGCAGAGTGAAGGCCACCTTTTGTTTGAATGTGTCCCACAAATATGGTATTATCAGTACAGTTCATAGAACCAATAGAGAAGAGGTGTGTCTGTGATGGAAGACAGCAAATTGTGAACTGAGATTAAAGTAGACAGTGCTATTGAGAAACATCAATAACTTAAATTTGAAAAAGATCTCTGCGATTCCATTTCAAACCTATGCTTTTGTATATGGAATTGTTAAGGTATGTTTTAAAAATTTAGTAAGAAAATAGTTGTAAGAATGTTACAGGTAATGTGGTATTAACTCAGTGTTAAATGAGAACAAAATATTATGCTTTTTAAGATGCCCCAAAAGCTGACCTTGATGTTTCCTCACTATGTGACTTTCTTGATGGCAGGTAGCTTCTCTTAGAAGTTCATTGAACTCAGGGAGAGTTTGCAAGTTTGTAATTCCAACACTTCAGCATTGTTTTGTAACACTGTCTGGACACTGCTGAGAGACTGACATCTAGTATCTTCTTTCCACTTGCTCTTGTGCTTGCTGATTTGTCATTCCAGGGTATGGACAGACCCCTAAGCTGAAGGTCTCCCAGAGGAGGATGCCAAAGCTCCATGCGTCATTCTCAGAACGATACTCCCATAATTAAGAGCTTCTGGTGCTGTCCATTTAATGGGAATCTGCTTTAAGTCAGAAGATGAATATACATCACCATCCTCTTGATGAGACATTCCAAAGTCACTGATTTTCGGAACATTATTTTCACCTCCAGGCAGTTTCTAGCAGCAAGGTCCCTGTGCATACAATTTTTACTCGAGATACTCCATGCAGAAGCAGCATCTAATGAAAATTTCACTAACTGAGTTTTAGTTTATCCTTTCTCAGGAAGGAGAGGAAATCGCCTCCTGGAACCAGTTCCTTAATGATGTAGATAGGCTGTCTTTGTGTGTGAACTATAAGTTTTACAACATTGGGATAATTATGTTGCTTAAGGATTTTGTCTTGTAAAAAATTTGATTTGCGTTCTGGCGAAAGATCTCTACTTGTTTTAAAAGCAACAGAGTTTTATTCTTTAATATGCACTTAATTATGCCGTCAAAATTTCCCTTGCCTAATGAGTCTCCTAATGTGACATCTTGATGATTGAGAAGTGTTTCTTACTCTAGTTATGATCATACAGACACCATGATGTTCTTTATTAGAACATCACTTTTCTTCAATTTAAAAAATTGAGATAAATTCACTTTTAAAGTGTGCAATTCAGTGGTTTTAGTATAGTCACTATGCTGTGCAGTCATCACCACTGTCTAATTTCAGAACATTTTGCTTACCATAAAAAGAAGGCCCATATGTGTTAGCAGTTATTCTCAATTCTCCCCTTCTCCCACTCCGTGGAAACCACTAATGTACTTTATGTCTATGGATTTGCTTATTTTGGATATTTCACATTAATGGAATCATGCAATATTGTGGCCTTTTGTATCTGGATTCTTTCAGTTAGCATCATGTTTTCAAGATTCATCCATGTTGTAGCATGTATCTGTACTCCATTCCTTTTTATGGCTAATATTCCATTGTATGAATGTGTATCATATTTTTTTTTATCCATTCTTCGGTGAATGGACAGGAACAATGACTTTTTAAGTATTAAAACTGTAAGTTCAAAATCAGTGTATCCATAATTATTGATAATGTCAAGATTATACATGATATGAACAGAATGCTGTGTAGAAATGATATGTAAATTATTTGTCAGCATTTCATGCAAGTGTGATTATTTTCTAAGACCCCTTCTAGCTCTGGTTTTATGAAATATGTGAATGTAGTATTTTCATCAATAAAGATTAATGCATTGAGCATTAGTTTAAATTTTGAATGAGCAATGTTAGGCAGATATGAAGATATTTGCCACATGTTGTAATGATCATGTTTTGAATTATTTCAATATGCAGTATTTGAAAAAATGTCAATACATAAAGGAAATGAATATAATTGAGTCAATATATTTTTAAAGCAATTTTTATAATTTAGCAGATATTGCATCTTAATATAAGTCACTATTAAAATTGTCCTTGTGAAAAATAATGTCATTTTCTGTTTTTCTTTTTGTTGATCATGTAAAATAGGTTCCTTTTCTTTGCTACATGTTCTGTTTATTTTTTATAAACTATTGCTTTCCCCTGTGAAATGTTTTACTTGTTGCGATCCCCACTCCCATGTTCAGTTCAAGTCATTGTATGCTTATCTTAATGGTTTCTAAGAGTGGACAATAAGAAATACACAACTGGTTCATCCTTTTTCTGGGGACTTCATTCAAGGCTTTGTTTTAACAAAACTCACCAACTTTTCTTTCTTAATGTGTCCTTTCTTCTTTCCTTCCTTCTCTGCTTCCTTGCTACCTCTCCTCCCTCTTTTCTGTCCTCTTGCCCTCTTCTTCTCTTCTTTCCTACCTCTGACCTCTGTCCCCACCCTTGCTCCCATTCTCTTTTTTTCTCATTCCCTCATTCTTTCCCTATCTATCAATATAATCACTTTGTTTCTTTCAGGTGAGATTGGAATGAAATTGTTCTGCTGTGACCAGAAATTTATTTTCCTGAGTAGATTGCTGAGAATTAAGAATGAAGAGGGCCCATTTGCATCTCCTTAAATTATTCAGTAATCTACTTTATTGCTCCATGTGGAAAACTTAAAATTGTTTAAGTTGTGAATTATTGTGTTTTAATTTGTTGCTTAATTTCTACATGTTTATTTTCAGTAATGGCTGAAAGTGTTAATTGTTCCCATATTTTTAGCACAATGTGCTGCATCTACTTCCAATAAGCAACCATGGTTACATATGTACAGAATTTCACTTTTGGTTAACTAAATATTGCGCAGGTGTAGCTTCTCCCAACCTGAAATGCTTCCTTTTTACTGTTTGAAACTGAAAATAAACAGTTATTGAACCATTTTGGATTTACCTCATTTTGAAACTCAGTTTTAATTTATTATTTAGCCTGTTTTTAATATTAATCACTAACAACAAAATGGGAAACGTATCTTATGAAATGCCTAGCAATCATTTTATATACTACATGTACAACATTAAAGTCTGTTTTAAAAAAAAAGATACCAGCGCTCGCCTGTCCCTTCCATGTTCTCTTGTAATTAGATAAATCTGGGTGGGGGTTAATCAAAAGCTAATTGTTTTAATTTGACAGCAGCAGGAGCTTTGTATTGCTGAATTTTCGTCTGTGAAAGTTTCACAGTGACATTTTTAAAAGAGAATTTTTTTAATCAAATGAATTCTACCAGTGTAACCCTTTTTCTAAATAAAAAATAGTTTTCTCAAATGATTGTATATCATTGTGTGTATTGTTGATTATTTAGAATAACTTAACAAAGGTACTTCAATATACTTTCTAACCTGTCTCCATCTTCCATGGGCTACATTGTTGTCAAATGACATACCCAGTAATATGAAACATCTTATTTGATTACATCTGCACTAGGAGGAAGCATTGAGCTAGAAATATGCCTAAAATTATTTATTCAGTCTTTATTTTCTTAGAAACATTTATGACTATGCAAATTAATCTTTTGAGACAAAAAGGATCAACCAAGAAATACTGAGCATATCTTAAAATTGGCTAAGGAGTATAACTTTTGGTGCCTCTTTTCAGGTGTTATAATTTGCAGACGATGAGTAGAATAATTATTTGTGGGAAAGTGATGTATTCACTCACTATTGAGAACCTGTGCAGTACTTGGCATAAAAATATTTCATTAACATTTTTGATTAAGACAAAGTAACTGTAGCTCATCTTGAAATCATTTGTCTGAAACATTAGAGGAAGAGCTTTCCATCTATGTTGCATTCACATTTTAAAGATTTAAGTGGTTTTTTTAACTTGAAAGTTGGTGGGTACTAACTACTCATAGCATCAGTTATCTATTGTTCTCCAGGTATTGAATACCAGCAATCTTTGCTTGTGTCCTTGCTAAAATTTCACTGATGGTAGAAAATAGTAACATTTGGATTTCACTGTGCAAAAATAATTTAGGTTGGAGGTTGGAAATCTATATAGTGATAGCTGTTTCTGAACATTGGTCTGTTTTATATCTAAAGAAATAATGAGACCCAACAATAGACAAAGGTCTATTGTAACCTACAAAATAAGGGCCAAATGAGTGCTATCAAACTTTTTTGGTAAAATGCCAGATAATAAATACTTAAGACTTTGTGGGCCATATGGTCTTGCTGCAACTTCTTAACTGTGTATTAAAGTTAGTGAGTCATAGTAAACTAATGAGCATGGCTGTGTTTCAGGAAAACTTTTTTTACAAAAAGGTAGAACCTGAATTTGGCTTGTAGGCAATAGTTTGGCAACTCCTTCTATAGAGTGGTCTCCCACAATAAAGGTCAATGTTATATGTGGCAAAATGAACTTTTGAAAAATGAAAAATGGGGAAAGAGTATCTAGAGACAGAGGAGATGGCCGGGGAGGGTAAGGGGAATAAAGAATCAAGATGCATATGTGTACCTTACTCCGTGAGGTGAATATAAACTTCATGTAATGCAAACATGTTCAAATACAATTTTAAAAATACTTGAGTTGCCTGCCAGGCATGGTGGTACATGGCTTTAGTCTTAGTACTCTAGGAGGCTGAGGCAGAGGACTGTTAGATTCAATCCCAGCCTGGCCAAATTAGGGACTTAAACTGTTTCAGTATAAAAAGTAAAAAGGGCTGGGGATATAGCCAGGTCTGGAGTCCCTGCATTCAATCTGTAGTACAGCAAAAAAAAAAAAAAAAAGTAAATTTGTAAAACGTTTTCCCGTTACGTACCAGAGAGATACCATGAGCAAAAAGGACTTTGCTCTCTCGGAACTTTCATTCTAGTCAGTGGAGGCAGATAATATATATAATAATGTTCGATGGAGGGGAGGTGAGCTGAGGAAAAGTAAACCTAGGTAAAGAGGCTGGGCAAGGCAGGGCTTACTACTTTACATGCAGAGTGATTATGGGATGAAGATAAAACAGCATTTTGAGGTGGTTATCGCAGTATTTTTATTGTCAAGTAATATGAGCAGGAGTCCTTGCTCTCCAATCCATCTTTGGAACTCTCATGAAAATCAGTTACAGTGCAGAATCTGAGTTGTAGTTTGTGGCCACTTTCCATTTTTCAGAAAGGAGTTCCAGTTCATTAATGGGCTTGGGCATACTGGTCTATCTCCTTACTCTCAAATAGATACAATTTTGTAATAAGGTGCTCTTTTCTAGATCTATAGCTTTCACCTGATTCTCAAAAAGACTTAAGGTGGCAAGTCATACCCTTCTTCATTCCTGTTCAAAATAAGTAGAAAACTTTATTATGTCCCTGACTATTTGGAGCTGGTGAAAGTTCAGACAGTTCCTTGTATCTCTACCTTGGAATAAATCACAGGAATGAAAATTAGAGCAGTTTTTTTTTTGCCCTGGCAAGTAATTACTCAATGGAAATAACTGACCTAGAAGATGATTTGTTATTTTGGGGACCTAATAGCCTTATAACAATTTTGTAATATTTTATTTCTATCCCTTTTATGTTCCAGAAAAGCTTTATGAAAAATACAGCTATTCTAATTTTTTTAGACAGAGTCTTGTTAGGTAGTTCAAGGTGTCAGTGAACTCCATCCATCCTCATGCCTCAGCTTCCCGAGTGCTGGGATTACAAGTGTAAGAAAAGTACAATATTGTATTTTATAAGTAAATAAAAAATTTGGGTTTGGATGAAATTTTTAAAAGAGATTAGTAGCAGAAATGTGTATACTTGGGCCATGTATTAGCTCAGAGAAACTGGTTGGCCATATAGAGAAGATAATGTGAGTTATAGTAGCAGTCCCCAACTTTTTTGGCACTAGGAACTGGTTTCATTGAGGAAAGTTTTCTTTCTTTTTTGGACTGGGGAAGAAGAATAGTTTGGAGGTGATTCTAGCATGTTTATTGTACATTTCATTGTATATATGTGTGTGTATTTATATGTGTGTGTGTATAAAATACACAAATCAGAACCCTGAGCTTCCATCATCCCTAAATCTAGGGATGATGGAAGGCTCTGACACTCAAAAGTGTGTTGTTTACATCTATTCTCCATAATCTCATTTTGGTTGCTGTCATTGTAAAAAGAACACTGCTTCACAATGGCAAAATATTGAGAATGGACGCAGGCTTTCTAGTGTTTGTGTGGCAATCTCAGAATGTTCCACCTTGACTATAAAAAGTATAACATTTGAAGTTGTCTCAAACATATTTTTAAGACCACCATCATTTGTAATGTCAAGCAGTTAGTCCTAGCATGGACAAAGTAAATTCTGGCTTATTCACAAATGGCTCTTTGTCTTAGTTACTTTTCTCATTTCTGAGACAAAATACTCAACACCCAAAGATAAAGTATAGTCTTATTTTGGCTCGTAGTCTGTAGAGATTTCAGTCCATAACCAACTGGCTTCAAGGCATGGCGGCATTCCAGAGGGGCTTCACAGAGGAGAAATAGTTCATGGTAGGCAATAGGCAGTAAGCAAACAACAATATTAGCCATTTTTCTGTCCCTTATATTGTACCCAAAACTGCAAAACTCATCAGTGGCATAATTTAGTAATCACACATTCCCAACATCATGTATTCTAGATCTAACCACCTCTGGAAAAGTCCCACCTATGAAGCTTTGGAGGACATCTAGACACAAGCTGTAACAGTCATGGATCCATTCCTTCCCAATTTGGGGATCTTTTTATGCCTGGAAAGTAATGCTCAAACTCTTTTGAAAGCTTAGATAAGAGATTGAATAGCTGGGAGGGAAAAAAGACCCTGGCTCAGTCTTTTTCAATATCTCTGCTATAGAAATGCTTAAAATGTCAAAAATACCAATGTCACCCCATAATTCTAATTTGTCTTTAAATGCAAGTACTTTGCTGACTTGGACACAGTTGTTCTCTCCTGAAGTGACAGAATGAGCAGGTGAGTAGGTCAAATATATCACAAGCAAGTTTTGTTACCTATTCTCTGTCACTGCAGTATGCTGCCAGGGGTGACATTAAAAATAAAGTTTCAAACAACTCAAAAACTAGTGATTTTTAGAAAGCCGTCTCACTTCTATGTATCAGAAGTGTGTGCTGTGTCCATCTCACAGAGCTGTGTGAATAATGTGAGTGAAGGGCATGTATCTTAATGTAGTTGAAAATTTTAATTGGCTGCAAAATATTAAGTTCGGTTGACATTTTTCAGGTAACCTGAATTTCTTTAAGGATAATATTATGTAGAATCATATTCAGAACCAACTTCTTGGACTCAAGTAATGAAACCAGTTACAGCAGCCACATATACCAACACAGAAAAATCAGTTAAGTTTTCCTAATACCAACACATAAAAATCAGTTAAGTTTTCCTGATACATAATCATTCAAAGATTTGAATAGTTCTGTAGCTGTGGTGTTGGTTCACAACCAAGTGCACGTAACATGTCCTCGGATTTCTTGAAAAACACAAAAAACAAGCATCATTGCCTTGTCACCATTGATAGACTGGATTGCATTTTGGAGCAACTCAATCCTTTTGTAACAATTGTGCCTCATCATCTGCTGGTATTTCATCAATTTATTTGGTTATGGTGCTAGAGAAAGAGGAACACATTTGAACTGTAGCCTGAATTTCACAACAAATGTCCTTAGCAGCAGGTCGGAACAACTTTTTATCAATAATGAGGAACTTCTTAGCTTTTGTAATGTATTTAGCTACCAAGAATAATGCTCTCATTTGATGAAGTAGTGGCCTTCAATAATTGCTTCCTTTGTGTTTGCATTTCTTTTCTTTTGAAAACTTCAAAGGCTTGTCTTTTAAAGCAGGGTGTTTGGTCTCCATATTGTGAAGCAGTTTTTATGGTTCATGGTTTCATTGGATAGCCTGTCACGACATACAAAACTTGGGGAATGAATGATTGTGGTAATGAACCCATAATTTAAGTAGGAATTAAATTCATCCATTTAGTTACCACTAATAGGTCGTGCCAGCAGATGCAGCTTGTCACTAGCTACTTGCTGATTGTGTTTTGATGTGAGTCTGTAAGCAACTGATTCATTATAGTTCCTGCAGTCAAATATCTCTGCTAATGTTGATATGTATATGCAGCATCTCTCCAGTGCTAACATCAATGCTTCAGCTCCACTTTGGATCATCAGGCATTGGATTCTCAGAGTATGCAACCTTGCATGTGCAGTTCACCCTAAGTTTTTAGATTTTATGAGAGTCTAATGCAGGGCTGGGGATTTAGCTCAGTGGCATAAGAGCTGGCTTGGCAAGTATGAGATCATGAGTTTGGTCCTCATGTACAAAAACAAAAACAAAAACAAAAACAGAGAATCTAATGCCACTGCTGATCTGAAAGTAGCTGGGGCTCAGGAAGATAATGTGAGTGATGAGGAGTGTGTGTAGATATAGGTGAAGCTTTTCTAGCCTGCCTACCCCTCATCTGCTGTGTGGTCCATATTCTAACAGTCCATGGACCAGTACTGGTGAATGGCTCAGAAGGTGGGGACCCCTAAGTTATATGAGTTATGGTATCCACAATACAAAAGATGAGGTGCAGTGGAAAAGAATGTTTTCTGGAACTGAGATCTGAAAGAGGCTTCTTTGCATTTTTAAGCCATTTCTTTTTAGCAAATAAAAGAAGGCCTTGTAATAATCCTGACACATCAGTTCACACTAGGAAGAATTCTTCTATGATACAAGAAAATATAGTTCAGGCAGGTTTCAGTGATTTCTTTTGGCCTGGGAACATTTTTTAATATCATGAATACAGTATATAAACTGGTATTTACAATAAATATACCTTGTTTAGGCATGTTTATAAAGTTGGAAAAATAATGCAACCATTGTTTGGTTCCTATGATACAAATAATTTGATCAGTTTTAAAAGCTCTGGTCATCCTACACTTAGGAGGCTGAGGCAAGGGAATCATTACAAGTTAAAGGCCAGCCTGAAATGCATAGTGAGACACTATCTCAAAAGGCCAAAATAAAGCTCCAGCTAATTTCATTTTTATACATACTGATCTCTAAACACGCCTGTTAGCTAGACTGGAGCTTACAACACAGTTGCTTTATTTATTTAGTCTTTTTGTGTTTTAGAGACAGAGTCTCACTATGAAGTTCAAGCTGGCCTTGAGCTCACTTGTAGCCCAGGCTGGTCTTGAAATTGTAATCATCCTCATGCTTTAGCCTCTCTGGTGATGGGATTACGGGCATGTGCCACTATTCATGGCTTTGTTTAATATTCTATCTCATCACTTATTAGAAGAATGTTGTAAATATTTTTTAAAGTTTTTAAATTGAAGTAACATTTTTAGAGACTTCCGTGAGAGCACAAGAGATTTTAATAAGTCTAGAGTTGTGTATAAAAACAGGCACTGCTTAAAAGATGCTAATTCATGCTAATTCAATGCAGAATGTGTTGTATTTATAGACACAAGTAATCGTGATAATTAAGAGTAACAAGAAATGTGATATTAGAAATAGTAAAGGAAAATACAGCAACTGAAAAGATGAAATTTAATGTAAGAATAATTGCTTTTTCTCCCCCTGATTCTTAAGATACTGTTTTAAACTATAGTAACTTTCTGTATAGATCAGCCATAAAACACTTACTTTCTTTCATGTGTTGTTGAACAGAAGTGGTTAATGGAGAAAGGAGAGGGAAAGAAGATTGTAGCTGGGCACAAACATAATTGCAAATCAGAAATAAGAAAGAGAGAAAATGACCTGGTACTTAACCTCTAGCTTAGACTGACCCTTTTGTTTGTTTGGTTTTTTCCTCTTTCCCTCTCTTTTTTGTCAGGTAACAGCTAGATGTTCTTGAACACTGGACTGATAAAAAACTATTTCCTTTATTCCCACAAAATCTTGTATTTTAACCAGAATGATATTATACTCTGTTCAAGGACTTCATCATCCTAATTTTATTCAGTATGTAATAGGATTTATCTCTTATTACATATTTCATCACTAACAAAGAACATGTATGAGTTGTAATTGGATGTGCTACTACTGGGCACTGTTATGCAGACCATATTTGTGCTTTCCAGGATAATTGATCCAAGATGCCAATAAAAAATGCAAAAGATTATGCTTGCATGATATCAACAGGAAACAAAATATAAAATCAAGTATTCATATCCTGACTGCCATGGATTGAGCACATTTTCCTGCACCACACCCTTCTGCCATACTGTTTTGGCCTTGAAGCCAGCCAATCATGAAGTAAAACTCTGAGCAAAAATAAACCTCTCATCTTTTAAGTTGTGGGTGTTGAATATTTTGTGCAAACGATGAGTAAATGACTAAGACAATGAGATGACTTTACTGGTCCATTTCTGTTCCTCTAAGTGGGGATGAGCTCTACTAAACTATTTATACTTCTTCATATGATATTCACAATACAATTTTGCCAATAAATCAAATTTAACAATAAACATAAAGAACCTATTTTGGGAAAATCTCCTTAAAGATTTCTTAGTTCTCTAACTGGTATGTTGGATCCTATACTAGAAATCTATCCTAATACTGTCCTAATACTAGAAAGCAGTATTTTAAAAGCAACAGAATTAGCCTCAGGTCTGGGATTAGAATTCATCAACTTTGCTAGCTCATCCTGATTTTTTGTTCAAGGACCCAGCCCCTCAGCCCACCTCTCTAGCCTACCTTCACTGACCTTCTTTGATCTGACCACTTGTTAGTGTAAATATATATTATCAGCACCTATTTACTACAAATATAAACAGCTTGAAATCCAAAGTTTCTTCTGATAACACATATCCTTGTACTCTGTTAGCTCTAGTGGTTCACTTTTCTATGATTGGAGTTGTGTTCAGGAATGGATTTTATCACCCTGTCTTAGTTACCTTCTTGTCATTGGGACAAAATACCTGACACAACTTGAAGGAGGATAGGTTTATTTTGGCTCATGATTTGTAGAGGTTTCAGTCCATAGTTGGCTGGCTCAAAGGCAGGATAGCATGGCAGAGGGGCATAGCACAGGAAAGCTGCTCAACAAGTGACAGCCAGGAAGTACAGTAAGAAGAAATGGAGGTAGATCCTTCTAGGCTACACCCACAGTGACCTATCTCTTTCTTTTAAAAAAATTACTTAGAAGAGACTAAAGCAAAAGAGACAGAACAAAGCAAATCAGAACCAAACAATGTAAGCGACACAGCACTTCACAAGACAACAGAATATTAACAGTAGATACTATAATGTCTTTCTTTGAAATAGTTGAGCATACATTCACATACAATAATATCAAACTTAAAAAAATAGTATGAAAACATTCAAGAGAATGAAAGTATTACCAGACATTAAAAACCAAATAACACAAAATGAACAATGGCTACTATATCTCATTTTCCATAAAAAAATTTATTTATAGTATCACACATATTAAAATCTAATAAGATGCAGCATGATAGAACCAATGGAAAAAGAAGAACAAAAGCATGGTAGAACTTAAAAAGCACAATGATATTAAATCAGCAATGACTGCCATAATGTCTTGCTTTCTTCAAAGTAGCTGTTCACACCATCACACATAATAAAACCAAGCAAAACAGAATAAAACCATTCCAACCAATGAAATAAAACATTATAAGGCTTTTAAAGCAAGGTAATGGGGAACCATGATTATCATAAAATCTTATGTACCCATCATCTCTTACACTAGGGAGACTATATGTTATTTATACATGTGAGTTTTATCTCACTTATGAGTATGGTCTCAAGTTGCATCTATTTATTTATAAATATCTCAATGTGATCATTCTTTATAGCTGAGTAGTACTCCATTGTATAAAAATACCACAACTTTTTTATCCATTTCTCAGTTGATGGATGCTTAGGTTGTTTCCAAGATCTGACTATTACAAATTGTGCTGCTATAAACATGGGTGCACATATATCACTGTGGTATGGTGTTTTTCACTTCTTCTGGAATTATGCCTAGAAGTGGAATAGTTGGGTCCAATGGGACTTCCAATCCCAGCTTTTTGAGGAATCTCCAGACTGACCTCCACAGGGGTTGCACCAGTCTACACTCCCACCAACAGTGCAGGAGAGTTCCTTTTTCCTCATGGCCTCTCCAGAATTGGTTTTTGGTAGTTTTCTTGATCCTGGCCATTCTTTCTGGAGTGAGATGGAATCTCAGTGTGTTTAAAATTTGCATTTACCTAATGACTAACGATGCTGAACATTTTATCGTGAATTTATTTGCCATTTGTATTTCTTCATCTGAGAACTGTGTATTCATCTTGGATGCCCATTTTTGGATGGGGTCTTTGAATTTCAGGGGTCTGATTTTTAAAAATTCATTATATGTTCTAAGCAGAAGTCCTTTGCCTGAGGGAGGGTTCACTAAAATTTTTTCCCAATTTGTGGGTTTTCTTTTCACTATGCTGGAGATTTCTTTTGACATGCAGAAACTCTTTAATAAGACATGATCCCAGTTAGTGATTTTGGGAAGTATTTCCCATGTGGTTTGATTCCTGTTCATGAATTCTATACCTACCCCTATGTCTTCAAGATTTTTACCTAATTTGTCTTGCAGTAGATTTAGTGTTTCTGTTTTAATATTTAGACTTTGATTCATTTAACTTTTAGTTTAGTACGTGGTGATAGGCATGGGTGTAGCTTTAGTTTTCAGCATATGGAGAGCCATTTTCCAGCACCATTTATTAAAGGGGCTATCTTTATTCCAGTGAATATGTTTGGTCCCTTTATCAAAGATAAGGAAGCAGGGGCTGGGGATTTAGCTCAGCAGCATAAGCGCCTGCTTTGCAAGTGTGCAGTTGTGAGTTCGATCCCTGGTACCGATAAAAAAGAAAAAGACAAAAAAAAAAAAAAAAGATAAGGTGGCTGAGTGTGTTTGTAGTTGTAGTTGTATCTTCAAATCTATTCCACTGATTTTCAAGTCTGTTTTTATTCTAGTAACATGTTGGTTTTATTACAGTAGCTTTGCAGTATAACTTTAAGTCAGGGATTGTGATGCCTCCTGCTTTGTCTTTGCTGCTTAGAATTGCTTTTGCTATTCTAGGTCTCTTCTGGTTCCAGATGAATTTTAGGAGTGATTTCTCTAGATCTATGAGGTACGCTAGTGGTATTTTGATTGGAATTGCATTGAATCTGTATAATAATTTTGGGGGAATGGCCATTTTCACAATATTTATTCTTCTTATCCATGAACAATGGATATATTTCCATTTTCTGAGGTCCTCTTCAATTTCTTTGTCCAGGGTGTTATAATTTTCCCGGTATAGAGTTTTTACTTCTTTCGTTAGATTAATTCCTATGTATTTCATTTTTTTTGGGATGTTATTGTGAAGAGTGTGGATTCTCTTATTTCTCTCTCAGTGATGTTACTGCTAGTGGATTAGGAATGTTACTGACTTTTGAGCATCGACTTTGTATCCAGCTACCTTACTGAACTTATTTATTATACCTAGGAGTCTTTCAATGGAGTTTTCGGGGTCTTCTATGTAGAGTATCATGTCATCTGCAAACAATGATTATTTATTTTCTTTTCCTATCTTTACTCCTTTTATTTCTCTCTCTTGTTTAATTGCTCTGTGTATTTCCAGTACTAAGCTGAGCCAGAGTAGTGATAATGGACATCCTTGTCTTGTGTCTGACTTTAAGGTAAAGGCTTTCAGTTTTTGACCATTTAATATGATGCTGGCTGTTGATTTGTCATAGATGGCCTATATCATATTGAGATTAAGACCATCTATTCCAATTTTCTGTAAGGTTCTTATCATGAATGAGTGTTGGATTTTATCAAAACTTTTTCTGCACCTATAGAAATGATCGTGTGATTCTTACTTTTGGCTCTATGGATATGGTGGATTACATTTATTGATTTATGTATGTTGAACCATTTCACATGCCAGGGGTGAATCTCATTTGATCATGGTGTATAATCTTGATGATTTTCTGCATCCTGTTTGCCAATATTTTATTGAGGATTTTTGCATCTGTGTTCATTGGGGAGATTGGCCTGTAGTTCTCTTTTTCAGTTGGGTCTTTCTCAGGTTTTGGTACTAGAGTAATATTGGCTGCCATGAATGATTTAGGAAGAATTGCTTCCCTTTCGATTTCACTGAAGAGTTTGAGGCATGTCAGTATTAAATCTTCTTTGTATTTCTTGTAGAATTCCACAGTGAATCCATCTGGACCTGGGCTCTTCTTTGTTGGTAAGGACTTACTTACGTTTTCAATTTCATAAATAGAAATTGAGTTATTCAGCAAATTTACATGTTCTTGACGCAGCTTTGGTAGTTCATATGTTTCTAGGAATCTATCGATTTCTTCTGTGCTATTCAACCTATGAGAGTAGAAGTTTTTAAAATAGATGTTGATGATCTTCTGTATTTCCACAGAGTCTGTAGTTATTTCACCTTTTTCATTCCTTATTGTATGAGTTTGAGCTTTTTCTTTCCTTTTTTAAATAAGATTAGCTAGGGGCTTATCAATTTTATTTATTATTTCAATGAACCAACTCTGTGATTCATTGATTCTTTGGATTGTTTTCTTAGTCTCTATTGCATTGTTTTCTGCTCTGATTTTTATGATTTTCTCCCTTCTTTTGGCTTTGAACTTGACTTGCTCTTCTTTTTCTAGATGTTTGAGGTAGCATCAGGTTATCTATTTGTGTTCATTCCATTTTCCTGGTGTAGGAATTTACTGCAATATATTTTCTTCTGAGGACAGCTTTCATTGCATTGCACAGACTCTGGTAAATTGTATTTGTATTTTCCTTTGTTTGTAGATATTGTTTAATTGCTCTGTGACCCACTGGTTGCTCAAGTGTATTATTCAATTTTATGTGTTTGTGGGTTTTTTCCAGTTTCTTTTATCATTAATTTCTAGTTTCATGGTGCTATGATCCAATAACATGCATGGGATAATTTCAATTCTTTTGCATTTACTTAAGTATGTTCTGTGGGCTATTATATGGTCTATTTTAGAGAATGTCCCATGTAGAGCTGAGAAGAATGTATATTCTGATCTTGTTGGATGGAACCCTCTGTATATGTCTATCAAGTTCATTTTACAGGTGTGATACAGTTCAGTTATTTCTTTGCTGATTTTTCTGTCTGGTTGTTCTGTCCCTTTGTGTCAATGGCATGTTAACATCTCCTGCTATAATTGCATTATTGCTTATTTGATTTTTCATTTCTGTTAGTACTTGTTTTGTATATCTGGGTGCTCCAGAATTTGGTGCATATATATTTAAGATTGTTATCTCTTCCTCTTGAAGTTTTCTCCTAACTAGTATGTCGTGACATTCTTTATCTTTTGGATCATTCTTGATTTGAAGTTTACATTGACTGCAATCAGAATAGCTACTCATGCTTCTTTCATTGGGGGTTCCTGTTTGCGTGAATTATTGTTTTCCATCCTTTGACTTTCAGTCTATGAGTTTCCTTTTGGGTTAGATGGGTTTCCTATATACAGCATATGGTTGGATGCTGTTTCTTGATCCGTTCTGCCAGTCTGTTTCTTTAGTTGGTGAATTGAGACCTTTTACATTAATGGATATAATTGTTATATATTGGTTTGTTTTTGACATGTTATCTTTCTGCTGTTTCTTTCTACTCTGTTTAATTGTCTCCCTTGCTTAGAGGTTTTTTCCTATGTTTATCTACAATATCATTCAGTATTCTTTGCAGGGTTGGTTTAGTGATCATAAAGTTCTTCAGCTGTTCTTTGTCAAGGAAGTTATCTTATTTTTCCATCTATTTTGAAGGACAGTTTTTCAGGGTACATCAGTCTGGGTTGGAAGTCATTTTCCTTTAGGATCTGAAATACTTCACTTCATGCTCTTGTTGACTTCACTGATGTGTTGAGAAGTCTGCTGTGATTCTGATAGGTTTTCCTCTATAGGTGATCTGTCTTTTCTCTCTAACAGCTTTTAATATTCTTTTCTTATGTTGGATTTCTGGGATCGTGATTATTATATGTCTGGGTATAGTTTTATTTTGGTTATGGATATTTGGAGTTTTATATGCTTCACTAATTCCATTCTTATGTTTGGAAAAATTTCAGCTATTGCTTCTATAAATAGCCTCTTGATATCATTTGTGTTGTCCCCTTCTTTTTCATTTATCCCTATCAATCTTATGTTTTTTTCTTTGCATCACCTTGCAGCTGTTGAATTGTTATTTCCTGATTCCTTGTTATTTTTAAAAGATCTTTCCTTTCCTGTTCAGTAGCTTCATTGTTGTGTTCAAGGTCTGAAATTCTATCTTCACTTTTGTTGAGGTGGTTTTACCAACTTTCAATGGAATCTTTGGTTTCCTGCGTATCTCTTTGAATCTGCTTCATGCATTCTGTGTGTTTCTTAAAGTCTTCATTCAGAGTTTCCATCTTTTGGCATTGTTCTTCTAAATTTTTAACTGTGTCTTCTTTAGATGTGTTCAGTGTTTCTTTCAGTACTGTTATCATTTCTTCTTTTACATTGGAGATTATTTCTATTTGGAGTTCTATTTTATAGCTTCCCAAAGTTGTTTCTTTATTGCAGTTGATATCATTTCTGGCATTTCAGGTGTATGGCTTGTATTTTCTTCTATGTACATGGCTCCTAGGCTTTCTTGGGATGGGCTGGAGGTTTGTGATTACATTTTGGTCTTTTGTCTTGTCATTTTCCTATATTTCTGGGTTTCATGCAATGTTTAAAAGCTTCCCCTGGGCGGGTTGGAAATCACCTGGTATACCCTCAGCTCCTGGGACTGAATGGAGGTTGCTGAGCATGGACTAGCCAGGCCCACAGTCCCTCCTGTGCCTCCTCTGTTGGTTCAGGAAGCTGGGCGGCCTCCTTACCACTGGAGCGATGGTCCAAAGCTCTCCCTGAGAGGACAGAAGTGCACTGGAACACATCTCATGTGCCTTCAGCTTCCTGGATTGAAAGAAGGTCACTAGGCATGGTCCAGTTAGGCCCTCAGAACTTCCCGAGCCTCATCCAGTGTTTTGGGAAGCTGGGAGGGCACCTAACTTCTGGGATCGATGATCTAAAGCTCTCCTCCAGCCAGTGCAGGCACACTGGAACACACCTCGTGTGGCCTCAGCTCCCTGGATTGGGCCCATCTCTTTCAACTAAGTTTCACCTCTCAGCACTTAGCTATAAACTCCTCAGTGGACTAGTCCTCTGATGTGTATGATGTCCCCATGATCTAATCACTTCGCAGAAACCCCATCTGGATACAAATCATAACCTGCTTGTTTTTTGTAAAATATAGTGATGATGAATGGAAATTTGTATTCACATTTAGTAGTTTTAATGCTATACATTTCCCTTCAACAACAGCCCTAGCTGCATCTCACAAATTTGATGTGTGGTATTTCATTCAGTTCAAAATATTGTAACTTTCCTTGTTATTTTTTCCTTGGACAATGTGGTTTAATTTCTAAATATTTTCAGATTTTTCAGGCATCTTTCTGTTACTGATATATAGGTTAATAATTTTGTGGTCAAATAACCTACTTTTAATTATCTAAGCCCTTTTGTATTTATCGAGCCTTTTTTTATGGTCCAATATTTGACCCATGACAGTGAATGATTTTTATGTTTTTGGAAATAACATGTAGTCTGTCTGTACTGAGTATAGTGTTCTGTGAAACCAATTAGGTTAAACTGGTTAATGGTGTTCCCAAGTCTTCTGAATCTTTGCTGATTTACTGTCTAGTTGTGACAATTTTGAGAAAGCCATATTGAAATCTAGAAACATGATTGTGGATTGCATTTTAGTCTTGTCAGTTTTTAATTCATGCATTTTTAAACTTTATTGATTACATACACATTTAAGAGTTTTTATTTGTTCCAAAATTTACTTTGATATTATTATGTGGCTCCCAGATTTTTATTTATCAAGTTTTAAAAATTTATCTTCACTTTAGTAAAAAGGAAGACAAAACAAAATGATCTATTCAAAGCTAGCTCCAAGGAGATGGAAGGGCCTGTTTGCCTCACATCATGATTTCCCTTTATACAAGTGCGTGAGGGTCCCTTATAGTAAGGAAAAAGGGAGTAGGAGCACAAAGAGAAAATGTGGATCTTCATTTCTGCTTTTTATCATTTTTAGCCACCTGCAGCTCATCTTTCTCTTTCTTGTGGAAAAGAACTGGCTCCAGGTTACCGAGCCAGCATGTACATTGTTACTTCTTTTGGGCTGAAGAAAGAAGGAATCGTTGGCTATGAGCTCAGAAAGAGGAAGTTTGGAAAAATTATTTATGTCTTAAAAAAATCAAACTTTTAAAGTTCCATTTTGCAGTGTTGGTTATAATTCCCCCTTGCTTTATTACAGTCCTTAATCTTGAGGGCCTTGAGATGCCACATCACCTGACTGTCAAACACTGAATTGGCATACATGTTCCATCACAAGTAGCTGAAACATACACAAGAGAAAGCCAGATGTTTGAACTTGAAAAAGTATCACTAAAGGTTGTAAAGTTAAATAAAAAAGAAAGCCAAGTTTAGAAGATGTCTGATCATTATACCTACCTCAATGGCTTTTTGCTTTGAGGCAATTACCCTTGAGAATCCTCTTTTATAACTTCTTCAGCTTTATTTATTTTGGTAGGGTTGACATGCTGTTAGTTCTTTGATGTTCACAACTCCTGCTTCGCTTGTGTGAGTGCATTTCCTTCTGTTCTGAAGGTATTGTCCATTAACATGTGGCTTAGTGCTGAGGTAGCTTTCCTCAGTGACGGTTAGTCAGATCATGTCCCACACTGGAGAGTATGTGACAGACAATTAGTCAGTATCATAAAATTGTGAACACAGTTTTTTTTTTTTCTCTTTTCATCGGTACCTGGGATTGAACTCACGACCACCTGCTTGCAAGGCAGATGCTTATGCCGCTGAGCTAAATCCCCAACCCCAGTCAGTATCATAAAAACCCATTCTTGCTAAATGTTGATTTAGCAATTTAGAAAAATTGGCTCTTAAGTTTATGTAAAGTTCATCATCAAGTCTAACCCTTTGTATTTTGTAGTTAGCAACCAAAAATATTAAAACTTTGACAAATTGTTATAAAGCTTACAAACAGAAGAAGCCAATAAGAGCAAACAAATCCAGTCTGTAAGTAGACTTCAGCTAAGAAACGTAGTGACTGAATTAATTTTAAAAAGGCAATATTTCTGTGAAGCAAGCTTAATTTTGTCAGAAAGGCATATAAAGCAAATACTACTTAAGAGTCCCTCTCACCCCAAAAAGAGTCCCCTCCTCCTGTGAACCGGTCCAAATTACTATTAGGGAGAAAATACAGAATTTACTAAGGCCAAGACCCAGAATTAGTTTACTAATACCTTTAGTATTTCTAAGGTACACATACAGAACTATAAATATTTTTAATACAATATGTGGTACAAAGATTATTGTCTATTTTAATAAGAACATACTTTTTAAAACAAAACTGTCTCTTATCTACCAAAAGGAACATGGCTTTTACCAATATATGACAAGTGGTGTAAGCAATACACAAGGAAGCAATTTAGCAAAACGTTAGTAACTTTTACAATATATTAAGGCAACAATCATGTCTGCCTGCATTATAAGACAATTATATTTTTAGTTCTTTAAAATGATTTTTTCTTTTTTTAAAAACAATTACTTTATTGATTTCTTAAATCAAATACTGCCAGCTAGCATTACTTCCACACATGTATTATTAACAATGAAGGATACTTCCTTGGTATTTTTAAATGATGCATTATATAACAAACAGACCTTAAAATATACCCTAATTAATTATGTAAACAGGTAATATTTTTTAAAACCATAACTAACAATTTGGTTTCTTTCTTCATAAAATGGAAATTTACATATTTCTCCTGATAGTCTTGAAGTTATCATTATGAGTTGTGCTAGTGCGGCACATTTAGTTTCATGTAGAAAGATGTGCAGCTTGCACACCTTTAAGCAAAACGCGCATAACAAAATGCATATAGTCAATGCATGATGAGCATGTTTCAGATACATGGCAGGCCCTCAGGCCATTGTATTATTTAGGTTTTACATTATCATTTATGATATTATAGATTAATTACACATAACATACTTTTATACATTTAAATCTTAATGATACAAAACATAATTGTTGCTTGAAAATATTATTCCAGGTAGCCATTTGGTTTTTGTACCAGAAGAAAGCCAGTGCCCAAGTGGTGTCTGACAAGTTGAAATCATTAGCTATGTTGGTGAATCAGATCCACACACTTCACAGTGACTGTTCCCAAGTCTGGACCTACATCTCTTGCTCAGAAGCCAGATGATAATTCCGGGACCGCCCTTGTATGTATTTTTCCCTTCCTTTTCTTCTTTTCTGTATTAACTGTGTTACTCAATTATTTGCTCTTCTGGCCTCTCTGCTGACCTTGCATTTTAACTACTCATAAATCCTTTCAGAATGTCCTCAGAGAGCTCCAAAAGTGGAAGTTCCGGAGATGAAAAATCCAAGGGAAGAAGTTTGGATGTTGGAATATCCTTGTCTTTCCTGGTATTTGCTGCAAACTTCTGCCAGGACAAAGTGGCTGCAGCGTTTTCTGAATGGTGGCAAACTCCGCAACTCTGATTTTTCTACAAAATCAGCATCCACATTTAGCTTCTTTTTGATTGAACTTTTGAGAAGTCTGGCCTTTTTGGACCTTAGTTTATTTTCTTTCCTTAATCTGTCATTCTCAGCCACAAGGAATTCTGCATCTCTTCAAATCTGCAATTTTGGTTGCCTGCTCCTCTATAATAGTTTTGTTATCTTTTGGGGATTTGTTTCCAATACATGGCTCCATTGGCTCACACTTTTGCTGGAGTAAATCTAGCAGTGTCTGGATCCCAGTCAAAAACACCCTGGATTCAGGGAGGTGTTTCTCTGTAGAAGGGCTGTAATTCTGAGCAAGAAGTGGATTCTGGCCCTCCGTGTCCTCCACAGAGGGTTTGTGAGATGCCTAGAGATGAGCAGCTGTGTCCTCGTTGGTGCTCTCTGAGGCCTTCAGTTGCCCCTCGTGCTTCGCCCTCTCCCACCTCTTGCTCTTCCATGTGGCTGTCCCTCCGCAATTCCAGGGACAAAGAGACTGATCAGGCCATGTCAGCTTCATGGCTTCACAAAGACATGCTGCAGCCTTTTTGTGATGGGATACAGCCTCTTGATATTTCCCTCCAGCTAATAACCAGTCTGCTTGATGAGTGCTGGCATGTGGCCAATCTTTCTTCTGGCTTGAGTCCATCATCAGCTTCTAGAAGTCTACTCTGACTTCCCTTGAGAAGGTGCAGTCTTGATTCCTGTAATCGGGGGTGTTTCCTGCAGTTGGCTTCTCTTACTGCCTTGCAGGCTAGGTTTTCCTTAAATCCACTCTGCTTAGCTACAGCCTCTCTTCCTCATTCCCACCTTTACCCATGTATGTAAGTCTCTGCTTTGCTGGAAAACACAGCTCGTGGAGATTGCAAGTAGCAGTAAATAATTAAAGAAGCCAAATTAATTAAATTTTGCCTTTGTTGAGACAGGGTATCACCATGAAGTTCAGGCGGGCCTTGAGCTTACTTTGTAGCCAGGAAGGTCTTAAACTTACAATGATCATCCTGCATCAGCCTCCCAAGTGCTAAGATTACAGACATGTGCCACAGTACTTGGCTAAGTTTACTTGTGCAAAGGGCACAAGTGCGCTCAGACACGAGGCAGCAGGTGCACAAAGTGGTGGGGAAGGGGGGTTTTAAGTTTTAACACATGGGAAGCAGTTAGCCTTTAAATTCATTCCCTGATTTCAAAGGCTTACCATCTATCACGGTTGACTAGTTTAAACTGCGTGGGGTGGTTCTGAAGGATTGCTGAAGAGAAGAAGCAAGAGTGAAGAGGGCGTGGGGAACAGAAAGTTCTTGGCTTTGATAAGCTGTCTTTGATCTGCAGCTATAATTTCAAAATGCAGGCATGTCCTGTAATTTCAGTGTGAGGGTGGGCACCTAGTCGGTGAACTAGAGTCTAAAATGAAGGCACTCTTGCTTGTATCTTTTGATAGAAAAAAAACAAGGCTGCAGTTTCTAATAAAGGGTCCCAAGTGAGTCAGCATATCCAGAACTTCCTATAGATAAGCAGAACATGGGCACTGCTCAGTTGTTTAGTGGCCACAGGTGGCTCTGTGGGTTTAAAACGACCAGGCTTGGAACCCAGGCTTTCCTCTACAATAGTTTTGTTATCTTTTGGGGATCTCAGGTTTTCTAAACCACTTACTCAGCGTATAGAGTTTTAACAAAACTGGAATGTTAAAGAATAACCAGTTATTGTGCATTTCATTTGAAACTGAAGAACATAGTAGGGAGGGGCTGCAAAATCTTGCTCCACTGCCTATTCTTATTTTAATTTTTATCAGTGAACTGAGCACCGGACTCCATCTCAGGTCCTTCCCTAGCCAGCTGCCTGTTTGTAGGCTAAATAAACTGACTTTTACAATGGGAAAAGCCCACAGTCTTTGCTTCTGCTAAGGCTTTCCTGAAAAAACAGAGAGATTAAAAAAGTCATTTCGAAGTTTAGTACTTAATTTAAGCAAAGACTAGACAGTAAAATAGCAATTTTTGTACTACTGAGAAGCAAACAAGCTGTTTTTAGCATCTCTTATAAATGTTAGCATTAGGTCATATAAACAAACCCATTAACAGACCAGGAAAGTCATAGTTATTAACCCTTCATAGTGAAAGATTTTTTTTCTTAAAACCATTATTAGAATATCAAATGAATTGCACTTATATAGACTATTAACTTTAGGATAATTAAGATGATGAAGAGTCACAACCTTCAATCACTTTGAGATTTATTCTTTAAAGCTCATTTTTAACTTCGACTAGTCTTGAAAGTCTCCATTTACAGATATTTCCAGTCACTGGGTTTGGGTCTATGATCTCTGAGGTTGAAATAAAAAACTCAATCCACCCTTTTAAAATAAGTTTGCAGTTTTTCTGACTCCCATTGTGGAAAAAGAATTTTTAGGATGCATCAGTAAAAGAGACATGAGAATTTATTATCGGTAGATATAGGATGCACTTCTGAGCAGTGTACTGATGCTCAGATAAATGAAGCATGATGCAATCGAGAGCTGAGTATCTCACATGTGTTATGAGTGGCAGAAATCTGTGGAACTTGATACTCTAGTCTTAAACGTTGTCTAAAGAGTGGATGACCCACCCACAGGGCGATAATGGCCTACTTATATGAGAAATCATAAAAGGTAGTCTATTGATAGGTGAAAGAGGACCATTTACAAATAAATGGCAATGGGTGAACCATTAATAGGTGAAAGAGAGTTGCCCAAATTTATTATGTTTTGGGAAAAGAGAAGAAGACCAAAACTTGGCTCAGGCTGTGTCTTGAAAGTGCAATATGTCTGTCAGGTACAATTTTCTTTGAAGAAAATTGTATATTTGTAAATTTGTATATTTGTTCATTTCATGATGTGTCTTAAGATCAGTTCTCATGAACTGTTTAGAGGTTCTACACATACATGAGTCTTATCATGTATTTCTATTCTTTCTGTATTAGAGGGAGAAACAAAACAAAGCAAGACAAAACAAAACATATTCCTATAAACACATGAAATAAAAAAGACATATAAGATTGTTGTACAGGAGTTCTACCATAGTTCCTGTGTTGTCTCTTGTTATCTTCAATAGAATTGGCTATATCATCAGACATAGTATAATTGAATAGATCAGTATATAACAGTATTAATAAAAGCACAACTTTGTGTATAGTATAAAACTTCAAAAACAGAGAGTAATCAAACAGAATGTGTATTGTAGTGAGTCTTGTCATCTTCAATGTAGTTGCCTATACTCTCAGACTTGATACTATCAATCATAACAGTTTTGAATAAAATCTGTCAATACCAAACAGCAATCAAACAAACCAGATTTAACTAAGATCAGTCATGATAAAACAGTATAAGTCACACAGGGCTCCAGATTAAGTTAATAAAAATTAAAGATGATTACTGTCTATATCCTGATGTTTTGGGGATAGCTGTCTGTGCCCTCAAATCTAATGCAAGTAGACAAACTGGGACAGAATAAAATCTATCTAAGCAGAGTGGTGAGAGCAATGTGGGTTTTAAATCCTGATACACTATTAACAATATCTTCTGCCGTATTTTTAAAGACTCTCCCTCCTGTTTCACTTCCCCAGAGTACACTGTGCATTTTTGGGTCTGACCAAGACCCTTGGTTTTAAATGGGGGGGGGGACAACCTGCTATTTACCTAAGTAGTTCCAAACCTTCTCCCTCCTGTACTTGATCTCTAATTGTATTCCTTTACCTATTAAAGTCTGTCTTTCCAACCTA
This sequence comes from Cavia porcellus, assembly GCF_034190915.1. Lineage (NCBI taxonomy): Eukaryota > Metazoa > Chordata > Mammalia > Rodentia > Caviidae > Cavia > Cavia porcellus. The sequence continues at coordinate 85,214,180 of NW_026947486.1, read as the reverse complement.
TCCACAAAGACTGGTCTAGTTGCCCCTATTACTCTCCGGTTCTCTGTCACATAGAGCACTGTTTATTCATATTTGATTTTCAGTCCATGTTCTCTTTTTCATGTTAATTATATTTCTTAAAAATAGCATCTCAGTGGACCCTACCTCCTCATCTACTCTACGTGTGGTTCTTTTTTTTTTAATTTAGTGTATCAAGGCCATCTATATTAGAGATTATAACCAATCTTCTCTGCCTCATTTCTGTTGTGCTCTTTTATTGCCATCAGTTGTCTGCTTGTCTTCTTCATTCTGTTTCTTGCTCCATTCATTGAGGCCTCTCTGCCACTCTTCCTGAAATCCTAGTACTTTTCTATTTCTTTAGAATTCCCTGCAGTATTCTCTGTAGAGTTGGATTGGTGGTTGTGAATTTCCCAAGTTCCTCTTCGCCTTGTAAGCATCTTGTTTCTCCATTAATTTCTTTCTTTCTTTCTTTTTTTTTTTGCAGTACTGGGGATCAAACTCATGACCTCGTGCTTGCCAGGCAGGCACTTATGCCACTGAGCTAAATCCCCAGCCCTCTCCATTAATTTCTAGAGACAGTTTAGCAGGCTATATCAATCTGGGCTAGAGGTTATTTTCTTTCAGGGCTTTGAGATTTACTTTTTTTTTTTTTTTTAAGGGTACAAGTTATACAGATTTACAGAAAAAAAATGAAGAGTAGGAAATCACTAGTTAATGGATTACATATTGTCATCTTAGAAATAATTGTTCAAGTCACAAAATTAAAGCTTGTAAAGTGGACATTCCATCAATGATACTGCAAACAGTTCTGTTCATTGATCCAATAAAACTCTGTGATATCATTTTCTATCTTATACACTTAAATATACATGCAGTTATATAGTTTGGAGCACTTTCTTTTCCTTTCTTTTGTACCATGACTATTACACATTTTGGGTTTCATTGCTCCCACGGTTCTTATTACTTTTTTGGAAGAGAGTAAAACCAAATGTGACATAACAGAACAGAATTGGTCAAGTCAAAAGGGTGGACATAATAGATAATGTAAAAACATAATACAAGGTGATCAACAATGGTTACTATAATGCCTCCCGCTATCTCTAATAGAATTGCCTATATCGTTAGTTATAATACAATTGAACAAAACAGTAAAGAATAAAACCGACAAAACCAAAACATTGGAGATATTGTAGGTCTTCAAAAGTAGATAAAAGTCAACAAGAATGGGCGTCATAATGAATCTCATTATCTTCACAGCTGATGCGTAAACTTTCGAACCTGATACTATCCAGCAAAACAGAATAGGGGAACATCAGTTAAAAACCAGATGGTGAGAGTAATACAGGGCTTTAAATCAAGGTAATGAAAAGTCAAAGTGGGTTACTATAATATATCCTGCTATTTTTTTCCTTTAATTAAAAGGATAAAGATAAAAAAGTAAATAATGGAGTGGAGATTGAGATAAAAGAGGGCATAACAACGAAACAGCGCAGATCAAAACATAACCATTTAAGCAGAATAGTGTTTCACCACCAGATAATCCTAACCTAAAAGTAGTTACCATATTGTCTCTTTCTTTGAAATCCTTGAGTACAACTTCGTATACTGTAGCATTAAGTATATCAAAACAATGTAAAACCATTCAAGAGAATGACAGCATTACAGAGTATTTAGAATCGACTAACAGAAAATGAATAATGGTTTCTGTATAATCTCCTTGTCTTTACAAGGTTTTTGCTTATACTATCGTACATAATAAAATCCAGTAAGATACAACCTATTTAGACCATTGGAGACAGAAGGACAAAAGCTAGATGAGACTTCAAAACAAGATGATACTAAATCAGTATTACCTATTAAGATGTCATTTTCTCCAAAATAGCTGTTCCTATCATCCAATCTTCTCTGCCTCATTTCTGTTGAGCTCTTTTTCTGTCAGTAGCTGTCAGTTTGTCTTCTTCATTTTGTTCTCTGCTCCATTCGTTGTGGCCTCTCTGCCATTATTTCTGGATTCTTTGTATTTTTCTTTTTTTAGAATATCCTGCAATACTCTCTGTACAGTTGAATTGGTGGTTGCAAATTCCCCCAGTTCCTCTTTATCCTGGAAGCACCTTGTTTTTCCATCAATTTCCAGGGACAGTTGTGCAGGATATCTCAATCTTGGCTGGAGATTATTATCTTTCAAAGCTTGAATTATTTCCCCCCATGCTCTTCGTGATTTGATGGTTTGTGCAGAGAAATCTGCTGTAATTCTGATGGGTGTTCCTTTGTAAGTGGTCTGTTTCTTGTCTCTTACAGCTTTTAATATTCTGTTCTTGTATTGAATTTCTGGAATTTTTATTATTATATGCCTGGGTGTTGCTCTGTTTGGGTTGTAGGTAGCTGGGGTCCTGTATGCCTCATACATCTGAGTATCTTTACCTTTTGCTAAATTAGGAAAATTCTCCTGGATTATTTCTGTGAGTAGCTTTTGTAGTTCACTTGTTTGTGTCCCTACTTCTTCTTTTATGTTCTTAATCCTTAAGTTATGGATCCTCTTATCATCTTCTAGTCTTTGTATTATTGCTGTTTGTTTCTTTGTTATTTTTAAGAAGTTTTTCATTTCATTCTCCCATATTACAAGTCTGCCCTCCAGTTCAGATAGTCTGTCCTTAGTTTCTTTCAAGCTGTTATGCCAGTCTTCTATAGACTCCTTAGTATCTTGGTAGTCCCTTTGAACCTGCTTCACGTATTCTATGCTTTCTCTGTTTTCTCCATCAAACAATTCTCCCCTTTTTTTCTGTTCTTCCATTCCACCGCCTGTTTTTTCTTGGGTGGTACTTAGCATTTCTCTAACTATTCTGCATACTTCTAGCTTCAGGTCATTGATAACTTCATTCCTGAATTGGTCTATGAGGCTCTCTATATGGTGCCTTATGTGTATTGGTGCGGTGTCTGCTATTGCCTGTTTCTCAGAATTGGGGGCCGAGGAGCCTTTCTTGTTGCTGCCTCTTCCCATGCTGCCTCTTCTCTGTTCCTTATATATGCAAGCTTATATAAGAGGCCCAGCTTCTCTCCCAGTCAGCCACAGCCTGATCGAATTGCGCCAGTTAGGTATTCCCGCTCACCGCTGCGCACCAGGGAGTTACGGACCAGGCAGCCTACGCATCTCCCCTCCCGGCCACCGTCAGGCTCTGGGATCTGGGTTGGGACAGCCTACCAGGTCCGCCAGCAGCGTCACGCAGGCCAGGCACTTTTCACCAATCCCGCCTGAGAGGGGGATGTGTGGCTGGAGTCGCCACCGCGCCCTGCTCCCGCAGGACTGCTGGGGCCCAGAAAGTCCTCCGCTGGAGTCAAACTGTGGTAGAGTGTCAGTTTCTCTCACTCACCTCACCACAAGTCAGTGCACGCCTCCCTGCTGTTCGCAGATTGCCGTTCTCAGAGCTTCTGCGCGTCTCTCTCCTTGCCGAGCCACTGTAGAGGCAGCCAGCCGCCACGCGGCGGGAAACCCAAATCGCGGCTTACAATGGCGCGGGGTCCAGCCTCCACACCTAGGCTTTTCTGTTCCTGTTTTAGCACCAGGACTGCATTCCAAGTTGGTTTCTCTCAGCCCAGTTCGTTCCTGAGTCAGCAGAGCATATCTCCACCTGCTTATGTCTCCTTAGTCCGCACCATTCCTGGCTTCTGAGCCGAGTCTTTCAGAGAGCCTCCGGTAGTTGCTGTTATCTGTCCGCCATGTTCTCCCGGAAGTCACTTTTTTTTTTTTTTTTGAAGTTACCTTTATGTGTTAGTGATCTCAATGCAGCTCCTCAAGGTTCCTCAGGAAGGGCTGCTGCACAATCACTGGCTTGAAACAGAAGGTCTTCATTTCAGAGAGAGTCAGGGCAATATCACATCCACAGGTGCTGCTTTAAGAAGGCTAAGTTTAAATATAAAGTCTCAAAACTTCTGTATAATGCAGTTTCTTCTCCAGGTGTCATTTTTGATCCTTCTCTTTTCCTTACTCATATTTCCATGTGACCCAAAAGTTGATTGTTTTTTCCTTAGAATGCTTTGCATATAAATCCTTTTCATTTTTTCCTTCTCTTCCAGGATTAGTATGTCATACAGTTTTTGAAGGTTTCAGTCCACACTCAGTTGGCTCCAAGACAGGCGGGCATGGCTGGGCCGCAGTTCATGGCGGCTGCAAAACAGCAATCCTAACCTGCAAAGCCTTTCAGGGCTTTGAATATTTCACTCCAGGCTCTTCTTGCCTTGATGGTTTGTATCGAGAAGTCTGCTGTGACTCTGATGAGCCTTCTTTTTTAGGTTATCTGTTTCTTGTCACTAGCAGCTTTTAATATTCTGTTCTTATATTGAATTTCTGGGATCTTGATTACTATATGCCTGAATGTAGCTCTGTTTTGGTTGTAGGTGGCTGGAGTTCGGTATGCCTCATACATCTGCATGTCATTTCCTTTTCCTATGTTTGGGAAGTTTTCCTTAATTATTTCTGTGAATAGCCATTGTAGTTCCTTTGTTTGTAGCCCTGCTTCTTCATTCCCATTCTTTATTCTCAGTTTATAGATTCTCTTGTTGTCTTCTAGCCTTTGTATTGTTACTGTTTGTTTCCTTGTTATTTTAAAAAGTTTGTCCTTTCATAATCCCATATTGCAAAACTGTCCTCTAGTTTAGATAATCTATCCTTACTTTCTTTCAAGCAGTTTTGCCATCTTTCCATAGAGTTTTTAATTTCCTGGTAATTTCTTTGTATCTGCTTCATGTATTCTATATTTTCTTTGTATTCTTCATCAAATGGTTCTCTCCTTTGTTTCAGTTCCTCCATTCTGTCTGTGTCTTCTTGAGGGGTGTTTAACATCTCTTTTATTAATATTCTTATATCTTGCTTTAATTGTCTAAGTATTTCCCTTTTGAACTCATCTATGAGGTCCCGAAGATATCTCTTTATGTCCACTGGTGCCATGTCTGATACTGTATGTTTTCTGTCCTCATTCTCCTTTGTATTTACCTGTCCTGTGTTAATGTTCTCAGGGTTGGGACCTGGGGACTTTTTGTTGTTGCTTCCTCTTCCCATATTTTTTACTTCTTCTAGGAGGCCCCAGTTTCTTTCTTTGTTGGTTACAATTCTTCCAAAGTTGCCTGTCTAGATGACCCTTTGCACTGCAGTGTGCTAGTGAGTTGCAAATAGGGGCAGTGTATGCTGGCCCTTCCCATCCAGATCAGTCAACCTGCTGAAACCTTCACTATATTAGTGTTCTCTGCCTCCCCTCTGGGCCAGTCAACCTGCTGAGGCTTTCACTGTGTTAATGTGTGCAGCCACCTTAGGGAACTGATTTCTGATAACCTATTGTGTCTCAGCTAGGTCATGTGACCCAGGCCAAGCTCACTCCACCAATTCTGTTCAGGAAGGGAACAAATGATAGAAGTCACTGCTGCCCCTTTTTCTTGCCAGTCCTGCCCAGTCCCTGAATTTCATCCCTTGGAGCCCCTTCCTCTGTTGAATGGTTTTATTCCTGTCAGTCACCACAGGTCGATTCAGGTTCCCTGCTAGCTCAGCTCTCCTTTTGGCTCACCTACGCCTGACCTCAGTGTGACTGCATTTCCAATGAGTTGAAGCAATGGGATTTTGGACGGCTTGGTAAATCGTTGTCGCTTGAGTTCGGGTGCTGCAGTGGAAGCACTGAATCTTTAGCTGTTCCAGTAGTAGCACCAGGACTGTATGTTTGATTGGTTCTTCTCACTTCAGTTTCTTCTTGGGATGAGAGAATTTATCTTCCTCTGTTTGGGACTCCCCACGCTGTATTATGTTGAGTTCTAAGTTGACTATCTCAGGGAGCCTCTGTAGCTTGCTGTTATCTATCTGCCACCTTTGTTTCTCCTCTGGGTTTTCAGTATTTTGAGACAAGGTCTCACTATGTAGTTCAGGCTGGCCTTGAACTCATTATGCAGACAAGGCTGGCCTTAAGCTTTTGGTGATCCTACTTCCTCAGTGCTGGAATTACAAGTGTGTGCCTCTATGTTTGACAAAAAGCATCTATATTATAAAGGAAGAAGCAAAACTAAATTTGATGATGGCATGATTTTTGTATATTTTAAGGAATCCTCTAAAAATTGTTGGAACTAATAAATGACTTCAGAGGACAAGTTAATAAAGTTAGATCATATGGGATTAGTATAAAAAATAAATTGTAAACCAGGAGTGGTGGCATGTGCCTATAATCCTAGCAGACAGAAGGCTTATGCAGGAGGATTGCTATAAGTTCAAGGCCAGTCTGGGCTACATAGTGAGTTCAAGCCTAGTCTGAACTACACAGTAAGATCCTATCTCAAAACAAAACAAAACAAAACAAAACCACAAAAATTGTTCTTCTATATGGTAGCCATACACAACTAAAGTGTCAAATTAAGTTACTTTATGAAACTGAGCAACAGCATCAGCAATATTAAAATACAGAAAATTAAAAGAAAATGTACAGAACTTATATTCTTAAGTCACCAAGAAATTACCAGGCTATAGTCCCATCTGCTAAGGAGGTTGACACAGGAGGATCATTTGGGCTAAGAAGTTTGAAGCCAGTCTAGGAAACACAGTGAGATGCTGTTTCAAAAAAATTAAGTAATAAATAAATACATCCTATATTCGTGAGTTGATTGACTTAATGTTATTAATATGATAATACATCCCCCACTTGATTTATAGAGTCAGTCGACTCCAAATTAGAACCCCACTGGCCTCTTTGTAAAAATTGATGTGATGATCTTGATATTTATATGGCAATTTAAGGGACACAGAATAGCCAAAATATGTTAAAAAGAAAAAAAAAAACAAAGAAAAAATGGAATATTCACTTTTTCATTTCAAAACTGTGATGTAACAATAATCAAGACAATGGGGTACTGAAATAAAGACAGACATATAGATAAATGGAATAGAATCAATAATCAAGAAATAAAGCCTCATATTTATTTATTTATTTTAATTTGAAGAGAATAAAACAAAATGAAACAGAGCAGAATCGAGTCAATCAAAACAAAAGGATGGACATGGTACATGACTTACAATCAAAATACAAGATCAACGATGGCTACCATAATGCCTCTTGTTATCTTCAAAAGAATTGCCCATATCATCAGACATAATAAAATCAAACAATATAGTACAGAATAAAGCCAATAAAAACAAAAAAATGGAAACAGTGCAGGACTTCAAAAGAAGATAATAGTAAAACCATAATGGGTATCATAATGCATCTTATTGTCTTCAAAGCAGTTGCCTATACCATCAGACATGATCAATCAAACAAAGCAAAATAGAATAAAATAAGTCAAAATAAAACAATGAAAGCAATACAGGGCTTCAATTCAAGCCAATAGGAAATCAAAAATGGAAACCTCATATTTATAGTTAACCAATTTCAAAAAGATGCCAACATAATTAAGTGAAGGAAGAGTAATTCTTTCTAGTTATACTACTAATTTCTATCAAAAAGACTGGTTTGTGTTTATAATGTTTCTTCAATTTTTCTTTTTTTAAATTTTATTTTGAAAGTATTAAAAATACATCAGCACAAGACAGAACAAAGCCAATCGAGACAATGCAGTGAAATTGGTACAGGATTTCACAGTAGGATAGTGGGATAGTAGTAATAGGTACTATGGTATGTCTCCTTAACTTCACAATAGTTGTCCAGTCAATTAGGTATAGCAAAATCAAACCCAAAATAGAATATTAATAAAATTAGTTGAGAGTATTGAATAGAGCAAAAGAAACATAACAAAACGAAACAGTGAAAACAACCTTTGCCTTCAAACTGAAGATAGAAGGAAATCCCCCATATTTGCTGTACTGCACATGGTCATCCTCCTAAGAGATGCTGAGACATCTATCCCCAGTAGCTATGGTGGGGGGGCTGGGGGGGAGTGCTTGATTTTCAGCCCGCGTGGCAGTAGGCTCACAGGAAATGGTCCTCTTACTAGCCCGCACTGTGAGTGCTTACCAAGAGGGCAGAACAATAAGCTGCTTGAGTCCCACCATGGCAGGATCTCGGGATCCTGGCTCTCCTTCTGGCCCATGCCTCAGGTGCTTACCAAGAGGGCGGGTGAATAAGCTGCCTGAGTCCCACCAAGGCTGGATTTCAGAAGCGCTGGTCTCCTCCTGGCCTTCGCCGGGGCGCTTACCAAGCCGGGGCACTTACCAAGAGGGTGGGTGAATGAGTTGCCTAAGTCCCACCATGGCTGGATCTCGGGAGTTCTAGTTCTCCTCCTGGCCCATGCTGCCATTTCTTCAATTTTTCATACCTATATTTTGTAATATGAGCAACTACTTTGAAGATAACAATATGCAGTGCATTTTGTTATTCTCCTACTGTCTTGTTTTGAAATTTTGCATCATCATTTTTGCTGTTTTTTTCTCTTTAAAATAAGTAGTTCTTTCAACAAGCCATGTTGTAACAACTGGATATACATACGCAAAGGGATACCAGAGGCAGTGCTCCAAATTTTCCTTTGCATATGGTTATCTACTTGTCACAGCTTTGAAACTGATCAAAGACATAAAGGTAATGGACAAGGCTATAAAATTTTTAGAGGGAAACAAGAAAGTATTTGTGTTCTTGGATTTGAAAATGGTTTTTTAGATATGACAGCACCAACATTACCAGAAAAGAGAAAAATAGATAGCCTGGGCTTGATCAAATGTAAAGTATATTGTGCTTTATAGGATAGTATCAACAAAATGAAAAAGCAAGCCACAGAATGAAAACAATATTTGCAAATCATATAAGGGACTTTTACCTAGACTATATTAAAGTACACTAACAAATTACTAATAAAATGACATTTAACCCAATTTAAAAATGGCAAAGGATCTGAATAGACATTGATCCAAAGAAGATATAGAAATGTTCAATAAATACAGAAACATTGCTATCAGAGAAGTGCAGATCCAAATCACAACAAGACTCTCATTCACATCCATTATAATAAAAAGATAATAATCAATGTTGTTTAGAATATTGAGAAATGAGAATCCTCATATACTTTTGGTGGGAATAAAAAATGATATAGCCACTTTGGAAAAGAATCTAGCTGTTCTGCAGTGAAACATACAGTCATCATTTGGCCCATCAATTGCACTCTTAGGTGTACACTTCAGAGAAATAAAAAATATATGTCCACACAAATACCTGTAAACAAATGCAGAATGATTTACAGTATTAAAAAATGAGAAAATTCCATATGTTCAGTTGAAAAAGTAAAATACATATATTCATACAATGAAATATGATTTGACCATAAAGGTAATAAAAATGCTGATACATGCTAAAACACAGGTAAAATTTGAAGACATTATGCTAAATGAGAACATTATGCTAACCTTGAAAACACTGTATGAAGTTGTTAAAGAAAACAAGTTATTAGCAGAGAAGAAAAATATGCAGAGAAGAAAAATCTATAAAGAGGAAGAGGAGTTTAGTGACTGCATAGGTCTGAAGGAGACAAGGAATATACAGGGCCTTAGATAAAGGTATACGATTTCTTCTTTTTTTTCTTAGAGGAAAAAAAGCAAAAGTAGAAATAATAGAGAATTTCAAAAAAATAACAGTAAGAAATGACTAGTCAAAAAATTAACAGTAAGAAATCATTAGTTGATAAATTACCTATTGTTATTTTAGAAGTAGTTGTTCAAGTTACAAAATCAAAGCATAAAAATGGACAGACAATCAAACAATGACTACAAACTATATGATTTCTTAGGGTGAGAAAAATTTTGTAAAGTTTTATTTTGGAAATGATTGAAAAATGCTGTGAAATGAAAACATCAGACTATAATTTTTAAGAATGTGATTTTTAGGACATGTGAATTATATTTTAATAAAGCCAATAAAATTATTTTTTTTGCATGCTGGGGATTGAACTCACAACCTTGTGCTTGCCAGGCAGGCACTTACACCACTGAGCTAAATTCCCAGCCCTTAAAATTGTTTTCTGATAGTACATGTGAGCTTACATTTTTAATCTATCTGGAAGAATATAGTAGTTGAAATATTGCTATTAAGAATATTTGGTTTATAAAAAAGTACCTGACACAGTTTATGATTCTTTTATATTTGGATTTTAGACAGGTCTCACCATGTAGTTCAGGCTGGCCTTGAACATACTGAGCAACCCAGGCTGGCCTTGAAGTCACGGTGGTCCTCTTGCCTCATTCTCCTGAGTTCTGGGATTATAGATGTGTGCCATCACACTTGGCATCTTTCTTGTTTGGAATTGTTTCTCATATTGTGGATTTGGTGATGTGGAAGCTATTATAATAATATATACTTTTAAAACAACATGGGGGCTTCTGTTAATTGTGGAAGAATGAAGTGGTCAAAAGAGTCTGTTCATAGGCAACAATTATGAAACTTGATTAAAAACCTATTAAAAGCACTACAAAAAGCAAAAAGGAAAACGGGAAAGAAAAAAATCTGCCAGGATAAGAGTTGTGAGTTCATGGCTTTCTGGTCTAAACATTTTTCCTGGTCCCCATGGCTATGGCTGAGAGAAACAACAGTGAAAACACATAATGTAAGGCACTTTTTAGAGCCAGAAATGCACCTGGATATTTAAAGAAGAGAAATATTGAGAGCAAGAGTGTCGATGTCCGCTCCCGGCCGGCAGGAAGGACACACGACAAAGTCTGGTAGTGGACAACCTTTTCTTTTTATTTTCCTTCTCCGTACAGCCTGCCCTGGGATCGCTCCCAGCCAAAGCCTCCTCTGGTCCGCTCCCCGCGGCTCCTTCCGGGCTTCGCTCCGAAGCCTCTACCGGTCCGCTCTCCACGGCTCCTTCTGGGCTTCTACTTCCGGGCTTCTACCTGGCTTCTTCTTCCGCCCAGGGGTGGCACCGGTATATATACGGGTACAGTGTCCAATCATGTTAAAGTAAGCAAGGCAAGCTGATTGGCTAACATCATCAGTTGCCAGGCAGACTATATTGTTGAGCGGGTTGCTTACGCGGTAAGCAGGAAACTAACGTGCTCGATGGGAGGGGCAATCTACCTCAGGCTTCACTCTTTACTACAGGCCTCACGTCCGCCAAGTGAGGCGACCGGGCTCGGGGCTGTGGCTCCCAACATCTCCCCCTTTTTTATTTTTTATGAATGTGCGCATCGTAGCCCTTTCTGGACTGGGTGCAGAGGCTTATGCCCTATGCGTAGGCCCACCGTAGGTCCTTGGCTTAGACCCTGGTCGGCCGTCCCATGGTCTGCCAAGGCCCTGAGGCCCTCGTCCTTTTTCTAGGGCCAGGCACAAACTGGACGGAACCTGGATGCACACAAGCTTGCACTCATTTCCTCTCCGTAAAGAAATCCCCTCGGAGAGAAATTTAGACCTAGGCAGCATCTAACAGTCCAGCGGCTTACGTGCAGGATGGGGTAGGGCCTGGCTTAGGTCGAGTCGTGCTGGGGAGGCACACTCTTACCCGTCATTGACTCACCTACCCTGCTGTGTATTGTCACCTTATGGAGGAGAATGAGGGATGCCCGCCATATCTAGACTCGGTCGTGGGCCAATTGAGCAAGCCATGCATATGCCTGAGGATCTTCTTGTCCATTTCGGGCTACCGCTATTTCTATTCATCTTATTGGTTGGTCTGTGATGGATCTCCAGTAGGGCAGGTCTGATCTTCAGTCGAGGGCTTTGTTGCCCGTGTCAGTCTCTCCGGTATCCACAGTGGTTCTCGTCCCGGTTCCTGTGGGAAAACACAAACCGCGCCTCGGTTCCAGCTAACCACCGGATCCGGGCCCATCCATTGTCCTGTCAGGACATCTTTCCACTTCACCCACCCTTTATGGTTGGGGGAAGGGTTGCAGTGCTCCACAGCTGGGGAGCGATTATCATTATTTAAATTTAAAAAATTGTGTGTGAATAGTGCCATGGATAATCGTGCCTTTGGGGCCAGGCCTTGGCCTACTCCCCCTTTTTGTTTTTGTAAAATTTCTTTGAGGCTTCTATGAGCCCTCTCAATGATTCCTTGACCTTGGGGATTGTATGGGATACCATGTTTTAATTGAACCTCCATCATTTTGCAGAACTCATTGAAGGCTTTGCCTATATAGGCTGGTCCATTATCAGTTTTTAATATTTTTGGTTTGCCCCATGCGGCCCAAGCCGCCAGGCAATGATTGATCACATTAGACACTTTTTCACCTGTTTCTGCTGTTGCAAATATGACGTGAGAACAGGTGTCTGTGGAAACATGAACATATTTAAGAGTCCCAAACTCCTGTATATGTGTGATGTCCATCTGCCAAACATCACCAGGGATCAAACCTCGAGGGTTTACTCCCATCGGTATGGCAGGTTTGTATGTGGCACAGGAGTCACATAGTCGCACGATATCTCGTGCATCTGCTCTAGAAACATGGAAATGGTTTGCTAGTGTCCTGGCATTAACATGAAATTTATCATGGAAGGCACGGGCTCGCTCGATTGGTGTTAGTAAGGTAAAAATCCATAACGGGCGAGTGGCAGTGTCAGCGGCCGCATTCCCCTGTGCCATGGGCCCCGGCAGGGATGTATGTGCTCTTATGTGGGTGGTGAAGACCTTATGGTGTCTGTTCTGAAGCAATGTCTGGATAGACAGGAACAGTCCAGCCACTGTGGAAGTGGATCTAATTAAACCGGCAGTCTCAAGCACTTGCATAGCATTGACCACATACCTAGAATCGGAGACAATATTAATGGCTTCTGAGAACCGTTCAAGAATCATTTTAACGATCTGCAGTTCCACCACCTGAGGCTGATCTGGTTCAAATTGTATGGTAACCGGGGGCTTGCCTAGGATCACATAGGCGCCTATCCCCGTCTTGGAGCCATCTGTATATATTGTAGTTGCTGGGACTAATGGCTCAGAGGCAGTAACCTTTGGAAAAATTATAGGGTGCTGAGTGACAAATGACAAGATAGGGTCTTTAGGGTATTGATTGTTTATATCCCCATGGAAAACACATCTCAGAATGGCCCAGGTATCTATGCAGGCAGCCAGGGTCTTGATCTGGCTGGCGGTATAGGGTACTCGGATGGCTTGTGGTCCTGAGCCAAAATGTTGGACAGCTCTATCATGCGCTTCAAGGGCCAATGAAGCGACTGCCTCCGGGTAATGCTCTATGACTTTTGCAGGTGAGACCTTAGGGTGTATCCACAGTAGTGGTCCTTTCTGCCAAATCACCGCTGTAGGCTGTAGACTAGTCTGTAGCAAACAGACATCAAAGGGTCGCCCTGGTTCAATTCTGCGTAAGGTAGCCCCACCTAAGGCTTTTTCCACTCTCTGTAAGGCAGCTCTTGCCTCAGGAGTGAGCCTCCTGTGGGAGGCTATATCTGGGTCTCCCTTTAGAAGGTCGAACAGGGGTTTGAGATCTGAATTTGGTATATGTAAATATGGCCTAATCCAATTAATGTCTCCCAATAGCTTTTGCATGTCATTTAGGGTCCTAACGCCATCCGTCCTAATGGTGACCTTCTGTGGAGAGACTAGCATAGGGGAGATTCTCGCGCCTAAGTAGGTCACCATTTCTCCTCCCTGAATCTTGTCGGGGGCAACATGCAGATTAGCTTGTCTCAGGGCCTCGACCAACTGGCTGAGCATATTATTTAGCATGTCTGGGTCCCTGCCGCTGAGCAAAAGGTCGTCCATGTAATGCATACATCTTATCTTGGGAAAGGATTTTCGTAGGGGGGCCAGTAGGGAATCAAGGTAAATCTGACACATAGTGGGACTGTTGGCCATACCTTGGGGCAACGTTACCCACTCGTATCTGAGATCAGGGCTTTCTTGGTTAATGGTGGGCAAAGTAAAGGCGAACCTATGAGTGTCCTCTGGGTGCAGGGGAATTGAGAAGAAACAGTCTCTAAGGTCTATAACATAAACTGGCCAGGACTGAGGGATGGCTGAGAGAGCTGGCAGCCCCCTCTGGACCGCCCCCAGGGGCTGCATCTGCGCGTTGACCGCCCTTAGATCATGGAGCAGCCTCCACTTGCCAGACTTTTTCTTAATTATAAAAATGGGGGTGTTCCATGGGGAGGTTGACGGCTTAATATGTCCTAATCTAAGTTGTGTACTGACTATTTCTGACAAGGCTAATAGCTTCTCCTTAGGCAGGGGCCACTGAGGTACCCAAACCGGATCATTTGATTTCCAGGTGATTTTGATCGAAGTGGGTAGGAGAGCTTCTTCAGCGGCCCCTAAGAAAAACCCAATCCTTGCCTACCTTTTTTGTTTTCTACTGGTATTGGGGATGTCCGACCCTGTAGGGCATTGCCCAAGCCTTTGCCGGGGGTATATCCCTGGTTCCTGAGTATATCCTTAGCCTGGGGGGAGCAGTTTGACGTAAGCGTGACATCCATCTGAGTGAGGATGTCCCTTCCCCATAGAGACACTGGCAACTGTAACACAAACGGTTGGAAATGGCCCTGATGACCCTCCTCATCGCACCAGAGCAGGGTTGAAGCACTAACCTGAGGAGCTGACACCATCCCCAGGCCCTGCAGCGTGTTATCTGCAGTGTTGGTGGGCCAGTTGGAAGGCCAATCCTTTCTGGAGATAATGGAATGGTCAGCTCCTGTGTCTAGGAGCCCTGTTATATTCTTGCCATTGACCTTAAGTGAGAGCATGGGCCTTTTACCAAGTGTCATATGGAGTCCCTCAAAGACTTCCCCTGAGGAACCGAAACCTTGACTTTCTCTAATTTTCTGCTTTGAGGGAAATCTCTTGTGGAGACTGGGGAGCAGCAAGAGCTGCGCTATCTTGTCTCCTTTATTGATTACCATAGTACCCACAAGAGATTGAACCATAATTTTAATATGTCCTGTGTAGTCTGAGTCTATGACCCCTGGGACCACTGTGAGACCCCGAAGGGCCGTGGAGGATCTCCCGATCACCAGACCCACGGAATTTTCGGGTAACGGTCCCTTAAAGGTGGTTTCAACCACTTGAACACCCATATCAGGCACCAATATAAGTCCTGAGGCGACACTGAGGTCCACACCTGCTGACCCAGGGGTGGCCCTTGTTGAAGGCTGCCACCCTGAGCTGTCCTGTCTCTGGGGCGGGGGCCCGCCTGTGAAGGGGGCCCCCTCTGGCCGTTTTTTGGCCCTCTAGCATCTCGTCCACAAATACGGTTGCCCTGAGCATCAAAGACCGACCTACACTCCTCAGCTTTGTGTGATCCCCTCTTGCATCGCCCACAAACATATGGTTCTTCATTCCTAGGGCGAGGCCTAGCATCTGCATTGTTTGGGCAATGACGTTTAATGTGTCCTGGCTCCCCGCAGGCAAAACACCCTTTAGCCTTACATTCCCCTTCTAACCCGCGAGGTCCCCTCTGCTGTACAGCCGCGGCCAGGAGAGCAGCCACTCCCGAGTTGGAGAGCGGCCCCCCTATCTCTCTGCATATCCTAATCCAGGCGTTGAGGTCCTTGTTCTTATGAGGAGCTATCGCTGCCTTGCACTCCTTTGTACATTGCTCAAAAATCAGCTGTCTTACCAGCGGTTGAGCCACTCCCGGATCAGGAAATATCTTATCGGCAGCATCTTGCATTCGGGCCACAAAGTCAACAAATGGCTCTGTGGTACCCTGAATTATTTTTGAAAGACACAAGGAGGCTGTTCCGGCACCACTTACCTGTTTCCAGGCGCGGAGCCCTATGGCATTGATTTGTTCATAGACAGCGCCGGGGAACTGGGTCTGGTCATCAGCGTGCCGACCTTCTCCCATAAGCATTTCCTTGTTCCACCCCCGGTTTCCCCGATTGGCGTTTCTCTCAGCCTGCTCTGCAGAGAACTCTGCGTACCAGGCTCGCCAATCCAGGTAACTGCCCGAGGGCAGACACGCCTTTGCCAGCTGAATCCAGTCCGCGGGGGTGAGGGGCCCAGAAGACAGGTTCTCCAGCATGGCAATGGTGTAAGGCGCAGTCGGCCCAAAGGTTGTAACTGCATTTTTAAGTTCTCTAATCTGCTTTATCTCAAAAGGCTCCCATGCATTGCGTCCCTGGCCCATAGCTACTTGTACAGGAAATATCCCGTAGGGGCCACTATCTATCCCAGGTGGATGTACCTCATGAGACAAGCGTCCCCCCTGCCAAAGCCGCCTGTAAAAATACCGACCCGCCGGCGGCGGAGCATAAGACGGCGGCCGTGATTGGGCGGAAAATGGGGGCCCGTGCATCACTTCCTGTTCTGGCGAAGGGGAAGGGAGCCCCCGGGCGGCCGCCTCGCGGCGAGGGATCGCCTCCGGGAACAGCTCCCAAGGTAAAGAACCCTGCAACTCCTTATCGAGCGACTTAGGCTCCTGACAGCTGGTCTCTTTGGCCTCCTTGCCATTCAACTTTCCCTCGTCCTCGGAGTCAGACGACTCCGAGGCTAGAGCCCCGTCCTCCTCCTTAGCATCCTTGTTTCCCTTGACGGACCCCTCTCGGGAGCTCCCTGACTGGGCCTGCTCAGATACCCTGCGTACTTTTGTAAGCTCTTGAGAGCTTTCTCCACAACCACCCTCGCTCTTAGTGTTGCTACCTAACATGTTTCCCATCTTTTAATATGTTACTCACCGCGTGAGGCCCAAGGAATCCGCCACTTACGCGTGAGCCTGAGGGGAGTCTAAAAGCCCTGTAGGTGCGCGCCACCCAGAGCCCAGGCTTATCCCCAACTCACCTGTCTCGCAGCTCTGTACTGGAGCGTTGTCCACTTCCACGTCTCGGGGGTGATCAGTCCCCGGGCGGGCCTCCAAATGTCGATGTCCGCTCCCGGCCGGCAGGAAGGACACACGACAAAGTCTGGTAGTGGACAACCTTTTCTTTTTATTTTCCTTCTTCGTACAGCCTGCCCTGGGATCGCTCCCAGCCGAAGCCTCCTCTGGTCCGCTCCCCGCGGCTCCTTCCGGGCTTCGCTCCGAAGCCTCTACCGGTCCGCTCTCCGCGGCTCCTTCTGGGCTTCTACTTCCGGGCTTCTACCTGGCTTCTTCTTCCGCCCAGGGGTGGCACCGGTATATATACGGGTACAGTGTCCAATCATGTTAAAGTAAGCAAGGCAAGCTGATTGGCTAACATCATCAGTTGCCAGGCAGACTATATTGTTGAGCGGGTTGCTTACGCGGTAAGCAGGAAACTAACGTGCTCGATGGGAGGGGCAATCTACCTCAGGCTTCACTCTTTACTACAGGCCTCACGTCCGCCAAGTGAGGCGACCGGGCTCGGGGCTGTGGCTCCCAACACAAGAGAATCATAGGCAAAGCATTGGTAAGTCTACACTGTGGCTCTTTTGTTTGGCTATAGTGTCTGAAGGCTATGTGTCCTGAGCCGAGCAGAGCCTCTAGCAAAAGCAAGCATGCCAGCTCTTTTAGGAGAACCATGTTTTTTTTCACTGTTGGCCCAGATCGTGAACTGGGTACAACATATTGCAAATGCTTGTCAAGTTTGTTAAGGATTCTGATCCTCGTAAAGAGGACCATGGGAGGAACTATGATATTCAAAATTCACCAGTGTCTTGAACCCTAAAGAACACCCAAGGGACTGATTTTTTTTAAAGGGAAAAGCAGTTACATTTATTGAAGGTCATAAACAGAGAAATGGTACAGGGATGACAAAAAGGCACACTACAAGCCATCCAGATAAATCAGGTTCTTGTGTTCAAGAGTGAGAGAAGGAGAGAGAGAGAGAGAGAGAGAGAGAGAGAGAGAGAGAGAGAGAATGAGAGTGAGCATGTGCGTGCTTTGGTTCAATGGAATGCTCCTAAGGTGGCATCCAACCTCAAGTGGGTGGAAGAGAGTGGTTGGGAAGGGATGCCTTTATTTTATTTTTCAAAAATGCTTCCCTTTGTATTAGTATAAGTTTGTGATTTTTTTGATTTTTAAGTTTTGGCACTGGGAATTAGACTCATGACCTTGCACTGGCCAGGCAGGCACTATGCAGCTGAGCTATATCCCCAGCCTGTAGTACATGTTTATGATACATAATAAATACATTCATCATGGGGAATTGATACATATACATATCATATCTTGAACCTTTTTACTTCTCCTTCCCTTCCTCCCATTTTCCCCCATCCCTGGATTTCCTTTCCACCTTTGTAAAGCCTGTCTTCCTGTTTCCTGTCATCTCGCTTTTATTTTGCTCTTTGAACTATTAATGCATTACTCATATAAGAGAAACTATGTGATGTTTAACTTTCTGCGTCTGATTTCTTTCACTTAGCATTATGGTCTCATGATATATCCATTGCTTCTAAATGACTCATGTACATCCTTTGTTGCTGAGGAGTACTCCATCATGTGTATATACCACATATTCCTTATACATTCACATGTTGATAGGCATATAGGCTGCTTCCAAGATTTAGCTATTATGAATTGTGCTGCTATTAACATAGATATGTATATATCCATGTGTCTTGTAATGTGATGTCTTTAACATTTTTGGGAAGATAACCAGAAGAGATACAGCTGGGTCAAGTGGAATTTCTATTTTTAGTTTTCTGAGGAATCTCCATACTAACTTTCATAGTAGTAGTACTAGTTTGCATTTCTTTCTTTTTTATTTTAAAGAAAATAAAACAAAGCAAAGCAAAACAGAAAAAGCAGAACAGAGTATAACAATGCAAATAGCACAGGATTTCAGAAAAAGAGCAGAAAATCAACAATGGCTACCATAATGTCTCTTGTTTTCTTTGAAATAGTTATCCATACCTTCACACAAAATAAGTTAATACAAATCAAAATTGTATAAAAGCAATCAAAATAAAAGAATGAGAGCCATAACTGTTTTCAAGACCAGAAAACAGGAAATCAATAATGGCTACCATAATGTCTCTTGTTTTCTTCAAAATAGATGTCTATATCTTCATATATATTGAAATCAATTTATTAAAAACAGACTAAAACCAATAAAACCCAAGAATAAAAGCATTATTGGACTTCAAAACAAAGTGATAGGAAATCATCAGTGGCTACCATTATGTCTCATTTTCTTCAGTATAGTTGTTCTTATTATCACACATAATAAAATCAATTCATGTAAACCCTTTAGGTGTAGTTCTAGGCATATGTAAGCTTATACAAGTACATCCATCCCTTCTGCATGAGAGGGAAAAGCAAAACAACAAATAAATAACTATAAGAGCCAAAAACAATAGCAATGTTGGCTTTCAAAACAAGGTGGTAGGAACATAAACATTTTTGTTATTTTGCATAGTTATCTTCAAAAGTCTTACTGGAATACCAGTTACAGTCATGCAAAATTGATCTAATCCTACTGTTAATTGTTTTGTTCCAAGAACCAATAGAATTAGTAATACAATCACCTTGGTAAGCTTAAGTGTATACATGCAAATTTATGTCTTATTTCTATTCTCTTCCTTCTTTTCTCCTTTTCCCTGAGTTTTTTCCTCTTTGAGCATTTACTTACCCTTTCACAATATTTATTGAAGATTTTGTATCTCATTTACTTTTCAGTTTCTTACACTAGGCAGACAATATGGTATTTACACATGTGAGTTTCATTTATTTCACTTATGAGTATGGTCTCAAGTCTCTTTCATTTACCTATAAAAGCCTCAATTGGTCTTTATATCTGAGTAGTACTCCATTGTATAAAAATACCACATCTTTTTTATCCATTCCTCAGTTTATGGGCATTCCGGTTGTTTCAAAGATTTAGCTATTACAAATTATGCTGCTATAAACATGGGTGCACATATATCACTGTGGTATGATGTTTTCAGTTCTTCTGGAAATTTGCCCAGAAGTGGAATAGCTGGGATGTCCAATCTCAGATTTTTGAGAAACCTCCACATGATTTCCACAGTGGTTGCACCAGTCTGCACTCCCACCAACAGTGCAGAAATGTTCTTTTTTCCCTACAGCCTCTTGAGCATTTGTTAGTGGTGGTTTTCTTGATCCTGGCTGCTCTCTCTGGAGTGAGATGGAATTTCAGTGTTGTTTTAATTTGCATTTCTCTAATGACCAATGATGTTGAACATTTTTTTGACATATTTATTTGCCATTTGTATTTCTTCAGTTGAGAAGTGTGTATTCATCTCAGATGCCCATTTTTGAATTGGCTGTTTGAATTTTGGGGGCCTGATTTTTTAAATTCTTTATGTGTTCTATTTGGAAGTCCTTTGTCTAAGAGACAGTTCACTAAGATTTTTTTTTGCAATTCTTTTTTTTTTTTTTTTTTTTTTTTTTTTTGGTGGTACCGGGGATTGAACTTAGGACCTTGTGCTTGCCAGGCAAGTGCTTACACCACTGAGCTAAATCTCTGGCCCGAATTTTCTTTTCACTCTGTTGGAGATTTCTTTTGACATGCAAAAAGTTTTTAATAAGATGAGACCCTAACTCTTTATTGTGGGAAGTATTCCCCTTGCAGTTTGATTTTGTTCATCAATGTTCTGCCAACCACTATGTCTTCAAGATTTTTATCTACTTTGTATTCCAGTAGATTTATTGTTTCTGTGTTAATATTTAGATCTTTGATCCATTGTGACTTTAGTGTATGGTGATGTGCATGGGTCTAGTTTTAGTTTTTGTCATATGGAAAGCCAGTTTTTCCAGCACCACTTATTAAAAAGGCCATCTTTCTTCTAGTGAACATGTTTGGCCCCTTTGTCAAAGATAAAGTGACTGAGTATATTTGTAGTTGTGGTCATATTTTCTAATTTATTATGTTGATCTTCAGGTCTGTTTTTATTCCAGTTCCATGCTGATTTTATCATAGTAGCTTTGTAGTACAGCTTCAAGTTAGAGATTGTGATGCCTCCTTCTGTGCCTTTATTCCCCAGAATTCCCTCTGCTATTCTAGGTCTCTTCTGTCCCCAGACAAATTTTAGGAATGATTTCTCTAGACCTGTGAGGTATGCTAATGGTTTTTTGATTGGGATTGCATTAAATCTGTATAAGATTGTTGGGAGAATGGCCACTTTTACAATGTTTGTTCTTCTTATCCATGAATAGGGAATATATTTCCATTTTCTGAAATCCTCTTTGATTTCTTTTTTCAGAGAACTGTAATTTTCATTGTATCAATCGTTTACTTCTTTTGTTAGATTGATTCCTAAGTATTTCATTTTTTTGGATGCTAAAGAGAAGGGTATGATTTTCCTTATTTCTCTTTCAGTGAGTTTGTTGTTTGTGTACAGGGATGTTTTTGATTTTTGAGTGCTGACTTTTGAGCTCCATTACTGAATTTGGTTATTACATGTAGAAGTCTTTTAATGGATTTTTGGGAGTCTTCTATGTAGAATATGGTGTCATCTGCAAATAATGATAGTTTAATTTCTTGCTTTTCTGTGTTTATTCCTTTTATTTCTCTCTCTTATTTAATTGCTCTTGCTAATATTTCCAGCACTATATTGAATAGCAGTGGTGATAATGGATATCCTCATCTTTTTCCTCATTTTAGAGTGAAAGATTTCAATTTTTGACCATTTAATATGATGCTGGATGTTGGTTTGTCATAGATGGCTTGTATCAGATTGAGGTAGACACCATCTATTCCAATTTTCTGTAGGATTCTTATCATGAATGAGTGTTGGATTTTATCAAAAGCTTTTTCTGCATCTATTGAGACGATCATTTGATTCTTATCTTTGGATCCACTGATACGATGTATTATACTTATTGATTTGCATATGTTGAACCATCTCTGCATTCCTGGGATGGATTTCATTTGGTTTTGGTGTCTAAGACTTCTTGATGGCTTGCTGCATTCTGTTTCTCATTATTTTATTGAGGAATTTTGCATCTATATTCATTAGGAAAATTGGCCTGTAGCTCTCTTTTTTGGTTGGGTCTTTCTCTGGTTTTGGTATTAGGGTAATTGTTGGAATATGTGCCTAGATCCCCAACCCCTCAAATGGATGCACAGCAAGGCTCAAAGGAATGAGACAAGTGCCATGATCTTTAGGCCTGCAGGAGGACTAAAATCCTCAGCAGAGCTTGTAACTCTGCTAGCCAGCTGACTGACTGATGATAGATAGTATTTAATCAGAGCAAACAAGGAGTTGAGTGGACAATGAAGGAAACCTGAACAGGATCTTGGGAGGGGTTGAAGGACCCCTCAGAGCAACAGATGATGCTAATTAATGAAAACTATCCAGAAAGTTTCCAGGTGGTCTCACTGTTGCCTCTCTTGCCTCCTGAGTGTCTCCTCATTCTCAGTTCAATCATGCCCAGCCAAACCACAGTCCTCCTCATGTATTCAGCTTCAACAATTTCCAACAGGTAATACTTGCTTCCAGGAATGAGTTAGGGAAAACTGCTGCCCTTTCAATTTCACTGAAGAGTTTGAGGAGTGTTGGCATTAAGTCTTCATTGAATTTCTTGTAGAATTCAGCTGTGAATCCATCAGCACCTGGGATTTCCTTTGTTGATAAGTTTCTAATTACATTTTAAATTTCATTAACTGAAATTGAGTTTTTCAGCAGTTTTACATCTTCTTGAGCCAGCTTTGGTAATTCATGTTTCTGGAAATCAGTGCATTTCTTCTGTGTTATCAACCTATGAGAGTAGAGATTTTTGAAATAGGTATTGATAACTTCTATATTTCCACAGGATCTGTTCTGATTTTACCCTTTTCATTCCTTATTGCCTGAATTTGAGTTTTTTTTTTCTTTTTTAAAATAAGTTTGGCTAGGGGCTTATCAATTTTATTTATTCTTTCAAAGAACAAACTCTTCGATTAATTATTTGTATTGTTTTCTTAGTCTATATTGCACTAATTTCCACTTTGACCTTTATAACTTCCTCTCTTCTTTTGCTTTGAACTTCACTTGTTCTTCTTTTGCTAGATGTTTGAGTTGTAGCATCAGGTTGTTTATTTGTCTTCTTTGTGTTTTCCTGGTGTGGGAATTTACCACAATAAATTTCCCTCTGAGGACTGCCTTCATTGCATCCCACAGGTACCAGTAAATTGTATTTGTATTTTTGTTTGCTTGTAGATAATGTTTACTTTTTTCTTTAATTTACTCTGTGATACAATAATTATTCAGGAGTGTAGTGTTTAATTTCCATGTGTTTATGGAGTTTTTGCAGTTTCTTTTGTCATTAATTTCTAGTTTCATGGCAGTATGATCAGATAATATGCATGGGATAATTTCATTTTTTGCATTTACTTAAGTGTGTTCTGTGGGATAGAGTATGGTTTATTTTAAACAATGTTCCACGTGCAGCGGAGAGGACTGTATATTCTGATGATGTTGCATGAAACACTCTGTACACATCTACTAAGTCCATTTGTTCAATAGTTTGATTCAATTCTGTTATTTCTTTGCGGATTTTCTATCTAGTTGATTTGTCTCTGTGTCAATGGTGTGGTAAGGTCTCCTGTTATAATTGTGTTATTGATTATTTAATTTTTCATTTGTATTAATATTTGTCTTAGATAGCTAGGTGCTTCCATATTTGGTGCATCTATATTTGGGATTGTTATTTCTATCTCTTGAAGTTTTCCCCTAACTAGTATGTAATGACCTTATTTATCTCTTCTGATCATTCTTGGTTTGAAGTTTATGTTGTCTGCAAACACAATAGCTACCCTTGATTTTTGGGAGGGTTCCTGTCGCATGAAGCATTTTTCCATCCTTAGACTTTCAATCTATGAATTTCCTTTGGGGCTAGATGGGCTTTTTGTATATAACATACGGTTGAATGCTGTTTCTTTATCCATTCTGTCAGTCTTTTTTTTTAATTGGTGAATTGAGGCTATTTATGTTAATGGTTATAGCTGATATATATTGGCACATTTTTATCATGTTATCTTTCTGCTCTTGGTTCTTTAGCTTTCTCCTCTTTTTAATTGTCTGCTCTATCTAGGCCTTTTTTCTGTTGGTGTTCTTGGAGTTATTTTTATGTCCATCCAGTATATCAGTATTGTTTGCTGGGTTGGTTTGGTGGTCATGAGGTTCTTCAGCTGTTCTTTATCATGAAAGTGTCTTATTTCTCCATCAGTTTTGAAGGAGAGTTTTGCAGGGAACAGCAATAAGATTTGGAAGTTGTTTTCCTTTAGGATTTGAAATACTTCACTATATGCCCTTTGTGACTTCATTTTTTTTTTGTGTGTGTTGAGAAGTCTGCTGTGATTTGGATGGGCTTTCTTTATAGGCAATCTATTTCTTTTCTCTGATAGATTTTACTATTCTGTTCTTATGTTGAATTTCTGGGATGTTGATTATTATCAACATCTAGGTATAGATTTATTTTGGTTATGGCTAATTGGAGTTCTATATGCTTCACTTATCTGTATATAAGTTTCCTTTCCCTTGCTTGGGAAATTTTCCACTATTATTTCTGTAAATATTCTTTTGATATCATTTGTGTTGTCACTTTTTTGTTTACACCTATCAATATATTATTTTTCTTTGCATCATCTTACAACTGTTGAATTGTTATTTCCTGATTCCTTGTTATTTTTAAAAGATCTTACCTTTCTTGTTCACTAGCTACAATCTTGTCTTCAAGATTTGAAAGTGTATCTTCACATTCATTCAAGCAGTTTTGTCACCTTTTGGTGGAATTTTTGATTTTCTGGATATCTCCTTGAATCTGTTTCATAAGTTCTATTGTTTTCTTATGTTGTCCATTTTTTGCAGTGCTCCTCAAGTTTTTAAGTATGTCTTCTTTAGATTGTGTTCAGCATTTCTTTTACTATGTTTATCATTTCTTTTTCTGCCTCAGAGAGTATTTCTGATCTGAGTTTCTTTACTGCTCCATGGAGTTGCTTTTTTTAATTTCAGTTGCTGTTATTTCAGAAGTTTCCAGTGTATGGCTTACACTTTCTTCTATGTCCATGTCTTCCAGGCTTGTTTGGGATGGACTGGAGGTTTGAGATTACATTTGGCTCTTTCATTTTGTCATTTTTATGTATTCCTCAGTCCCTACTGGCTGTCAGAAGCTCCCCAGATGGTGGGGTATGCACTGGCAGGACCTTCAGCATGCTCCACGTGGCTCTCCAAAGCTCCCAAGATGCTTGAGGTCACTAGGCAGGGCCCTATCAGATTCTAAGTGGTGTACAAAGGCCTGATGTTACATGGAGTACAGTAGGAAGGCCTTCAGCTCGTGCCACATGGCACACCAAAGCTCCCCAGCTTTTTGAGGTCTCTGCATGGGGCCCTATCAGCTTTTGAGCAAAGACCTGCAGCTGTGCAGCTAGGTAGAGTTCACTGTGGCAGGCTTCAGCTCACCCATGGCAGCTCCTGGCTACCTGGAAGTCACTGGGATGGGCCCAGCCAGAACTCCTGTGAGGACCCAAAGGTCCTGGACTATTTGGAGATGTTGGGTGGGACCCTGCCAGGTTCCGAGCAAAGTCTCATGGCTACACAGCTAGGTAGGGATATCTATGGCCACCTTTAGCTCACATGTGGCAATTTCTGGCTACCTGGAGGTCACTGGGCTGGGCCCAGCTAGGACCTGAGTGATGACCTAAAGGTCTCTGACTGTTTGGGGATACTGGATGGGGGCCTACCAGGTTATGAACAAAGTCTCATGGCTGCACAGGTAGATAGGGATTGCTGTGGCAGGTTTCAGCTCACATGCAACAGCTCCTGGCTAACTGGAGGTCTTGCATTTCTACTAGTGACATAGAATTTCCCTCACAACTTCTCAAACATTTATTTTTATTTTTGTGTTTTTTTGAGACAAGGTTTTGTTGCACAATTCAAGCTGGCCTTGACCTCACTTTGTAGCCCAGGCTGGCCTAAACTCATAGTGATCTTTCTACCTCAGGCTCTGGAGTGCTGAAATTATAGGTGTGTGCCACCATGCCCCATACATTTGTTGTTTTTTGCTCTTAAAAATAGCCATTCTTTCTGGAGTAATATGGAATCTCTGTCTTGTTTTGATTTGCATTTCTTTAACGGCCAAAGATGCTGAATATATTTTCATGTACTCACTGGCCATTCCTTCTTCCCTTTCTCCTTCCCTTCTTTCCTCTCTCTCTGACTCCCTCCCTCCCTCTCTTTTTCTCTCCTTCCTCCAACCGCGAATGACTCCCAGGGCAGTGCATATGCTAACTACTTCCCCTGGCATTGAGCTATACCCTAAGCCTGCATACAGTTGTAAAGTATATAAAACCAGCACCAACCCAAAATTTAACACCCCCTTTTGACATACTGTAATTGGATAGAGTGAGGGAAAAATTTCCATCTGGGTGGAACATTTCAAATTTAAATAACATTTTTGAGAGGCAGGAGATTTAGCTCAGCAGCATAAGCGCTTGCCTTGGAAGCGCGGGATTGTGAGTTCAATTCCGGGTACTAACAACAAAAATAAAACAAAAACCCCCACCATTTTTGTATCTTTAAGGTTGAAAATAAGCCAGAAATCCAAAGATCACTTTTCTTTAAGGCACCACCCTTACATATAAGCTTCTGTTTTTAAAATCAGTCAAGTAGTTTTAATACACTTCATATATACTTGAATGCAGACATGTAGTGATAGATGACTATATTGTTTAAATATTTAAACATTAATGTTAAAAATAAACCATAGCAATATGACTTTTATTGGTTTATAATCTAAGTGTAATAAAGAACAGGCATTAATTTATATGCTGGTGAATCAAAAACAATCTTATGGTGACTAAGTTTTTAAAACTTTCTGTGTCTCTTGTCTTTAATTTTTAAAAATATTGTTACACTTCTATAATGCAACATTATAATATGGTTATGGCTTGTGTTGTCCCTCTGAAGCCTCATATGTACTCATAGGTAGGGGTTCTTCAGAGGTAGCTGGATCTACAGTGTGTGACACTGGAACTGATTCATGGTGCAATGCTAAGATTAAGGGTCATGTTCTACCCACCCTTAGGGTACAGTGTAAGGGAAAGGATGAGACTTGTTTCTTGGACTTGCTCTTACTGCCTTTTGCCTGCTCTTCTTTGCCATGGACTGGTTCTCCTCTGTGATGCCCCTCTGCCAGGCTGACCTCCCTTTAAGCCAGCTGATTATGGACTGAAACTTCAACAAACTGCAAGCTAAATAAACCTTTTCTCCCTAAACTTGTGAGTGCTGGATACTTTATTTCAGCAATGACAAAACTGAGACAAATACTAAGTATAATGAAAACAGGGAGAAGAAACACCCTTTTCTGCAGTAAAATTTATCAAATCACTGATTTTTGGAAGGATTCATCTTGATTAGGTGTATTAGATGAATTAGAAATATAACATGTTAGTACTTTTATATTTATTTTAAAATAAAAGTTGCTTCACAGAAGTTAATAATAGTGCTTTTTGTGGTTACTAACAGCTAGCATGCTTCCTATGTTAATTTCTTTTTTTAATCTTTGGAAATTACTATCCAACTACTGACATGTACTGTATATGTCCATAAGCTTGTCAGTTTCTGGATTGGCAGTTCCTGTTTGCTAAGAGGTTTTCTTACATTTAAAGTATCAGAAGTTCAATTTCCTCCTTATATGGAAATGTGTTAGTACTTTTAGGTTTATATAAATACTTATTAGTCTTTTATAAGTAGCAGAACTGTTCTAAACTATTTTCTTAGAAAACACTATACATTCATATAGTAGAAGAATCATATTAAACTCTTGTTCAAGCTAGGTTGTCAAAGTAATAGTTTATAGTTAAAATTTAGTTTCCTCCCTGTCATGGTTTATGTTTGTGTCCCCCAGGCCTCATGAGTTTGCATTGTTCATATGTGATGGTTCATTGTATAGTGCTTGGATTGATGGTGTCAGTGCTCCACCCACATAGGGGTGGAGCCAGGATGTGATGTAATGGCAGGAAGAAGGTGTGTTTTTCTCTCTTTGCTGGTTTGAGTTCGCGTTGGCTGTGGGCGGCCGCCATGAACTGCAGCCCAGCCTTGCCTGCCTGTCTTGGAGCCAACTGAGTGTGGACTGAAACCTCCAAAAACTGTAAGAAATAAATCTTTCCTTTCCCAACTTTGGGCTTCAGGTATTTTGTCTCAGTGATGAGCATAAAGTAACTAAGACACTCCCTCTATTTTAGTTTTGTGCTGTTTCCTGTAGTTCTTGTCCAATCAGTGTATCAGTTGAGCTAGAGACTTAGTACCAGCAAAAAAGTTTTTTTCTCCTATATTTTTATTTGGCTTACTTAGGTAAGTCTGTATTTCCTGACTTCTTACAAGGGGAAAACCCCAATATAATTGAGAATTCAGTTGGTGATCATAAAGAGTATGGACAGGCAAAAAGTACATGGCTATACCCTGCTTCTTAGGCCATTTGCAGCCCAAGATTTTAAATACATATACAAACTCATTCATATTATTATTGTGCAATCAGATAAATGCTTTAGAAGTCAAAACTCTTCTCTTTCATCTATAAAAAATCTATTTCAAATCTCTATATACCTCTACCTTTGATTGTATGTCTTTTTGTTTGGATTAGATATATTTATTGTGTGTATAAATAATAGATTCCTATGAACAATTAAGTTCCAAAAATTATCCCCACAAAACTCAAAGGGTTACAATTGTAAATAGGTATTGTAAATGCCTAATTTATTTTCATGTTTAGAGATATTAGAGGCTTTTCTTGCTTAAATACAACACAGAGAATTATCTTCAGCCAGGAAATGAAAGAAAACACAGGAACAGATATATAAAATAAAGATGGTTATTACCATAATTTTTATAAGAACTTTTACTATTTCTTAGACTCAGGGCATACTGTCATGGGTCACATGTATTTTTTCCCATTTAGTCATAGTATTTATGATCCCTAACATATGGAATTATGTAAACAAAAGAAAACTGACAAAATTCTGCAAATTCTTGTTCTACTTTGCTTGCTTGAAACCTTTATAGAATTTCATATGCAGGACATTACTCAGATTCTGGTACCCAGATCAAGTCTCTCAAAACCAGCCAACAAACCAACCAAACAAAATAGAAAACAAAAAACACCACTCAAAATGGCTAGTGATGTAACTCAGTGGTAGAGCACTTGTCTGTTATGTGCAAGGCCCTGGGTTCAAATCTAAGTATTACACACACACACACACACACACACACACACACACACACACACACAAGTATCTAAGTCTCACAAGATTTCAAACAATAGATTGTTGTGATGTAAAAATTCAGATTTTTTCTCCATATGAGAAAAGGGAGAACTAGAAGCACTGAGATTCTATGTGTGTCATTTTTTTTTATTTTTTGGAAGTCAGTGAATTCCTCTGGAGTCTAAGTTGTCATCTGCTTTCATCACTGTCCTTGTGATAACATGGTAGGCTGGATTATGATATTACCTATTCCTTAAACAAGATGAGTATATATTGTCCAGAAAGAAGATTAAGCTCTCAACTTTTTAAACCAAATTTTATAGGTACATTTTAGATATACAAGCTGATTACCTTTATCATATAGAATTTGTCGCTGTATATGATACAACTTGTTTCCCCCCCATTCTTCTACCCTCCCTTTAATAAGCTCTCAATATTGTGCAACACTCTTTTTGAATTAGACATTTTTAAAACTTTTGTTGGTAGGGTTTAACTTTTGATTCTTATGCACTGACCAACAAATCTATTTCTCAGAGAATATGGTCTGAGTATCTTCTGATGCTGACACATATTCTCTCACAATGTTTCTCCTTTGTATCCAAGAAGATCAAAGTTCTCTGGCTTTCAGTTACCCACAGTCCTAGGCCAACTCCTGGACCACACCCAAGTAGGGAGCAAAGGTAAAGGTTTTTCTTTTTTAATTTCATTGCTTTTGAACCAACTTTGAAGCTTGTAAAGAGTGATATTTTAGTTCCTGTGACATATTATTGGTAGAAATGGGGAGAGTTTTCTCTGATTTTGATTCTTAGGTATTACATACCTAAATCTCTGCTGTGAAGTATATTGATAAGTTTTTTGGTAGATGACCTGCTTCCTTTCTTTTCTTTGTTTTGGCTTGTACTGGGGATTGAACCTAGGGCCTTGTATACACTAGGCAAGTGCTTTATCCAATGAGTTAACTCCCCAGATCTCTGCTTCCGTTCTTTTCATTCAATCAAGATGGAAATATTTTCTTGCTTAGAGCAAAAGAATATGCATTATGTTCACTGCATAGTACTTCATATCATTGCATATCACTTCATGTTGTTTCAGACATTCAAATTGCCCCAGGTGATTAAGGTGACTTGTATTATGCTTCTGCATTTAAGATGGTGGACAATAAAACTTCACAAAGGAGGAGAATGTTCTTTAAAATGTGAGGACTTTGCTGGCACTAGGCATTCATTAACATGGTATAGTCTTAATTTCTGCACATAATGGTTCTCTTTCAGATAGGGTCAAGATGCCCTCCATGTTACAGTGGTCCTCAATTGCAGGCAGATGTGATGAAATAATGAACTCCACAGTAAAAGTAAAAAGGACCCTGGAAAAAATTGTCAAAATCAACTTTTTCAGAACTCTGTAAATTAGCCAAAGCTTAAAGTTATACAAGAAGCATTTATTAAAAAAAAACAGTAGAACTTCATAAGAATAGTGCTTTTTTGTGCCATTACAATGTGCCCTAATCTCATTCCACTTCTCGCATCTCTGTGATGCCCTTGAAAGTCCTAAGTCGCTGAAAAAGGAAAGAGGTACTTCAAATTCTCCCTAAAGGTTCTTTCTCTGAAAATTATGACTACTTGACCTCCTGGAGGTTTCCTGGGAAGTTCCTTTCTCAGTGTCTAGAGTTATTTGATTTGTTTTAGAGCTTGCAATGCATTAATATCCCTATCAGAACATTTGTTGAAAGCATTCAGTGTCAGTTGTTAAACATCACAGTTGCCTAAGCTGGTGGTACCAGTTAACAAGAGCTGTTAACAAGGAGTTGATGATAATTTGTGCAACAAAAAATTGAACATAAAAACCAAGGAATGAGATTTTATAGGAAGGTTTAAAACAATGTAACTTTTTTCTGGGACTCTAGAGGATTGCAGG
Organism: Cavia porcellus; assembly: GCF_034190915.1. NCBI lineage: Eukaryota > Metazoa > Chordata > Mammalia > Rodentia > Caviidae > Cavia > Cavia porcellus. The sequence goes on along the minus strand of NW_026947486.1, from coordinate 85,183,278 downwards.
GCTGTATGCATGCCCAAGTATAGCCTGAAAATCTCCTGACTTGATTTAAAGCTCTGTAAGCAAGTAGTAAAGGATAAGGCAAAGTTATAAACTGCTTGGTAGGATGTTGAAGGCATGCTCCAATGCACTCATAGCCTCTTGACAATTGCTTCAAGACTTTTGAAGAAATCTCTGTCCAATACTTTAGCTGACTACTATTCTAAGCAAGCAGAAATTTCAGGAAGTGCCTATCATAAGGAATACAGACATTACAGAATTAGCTGAGAAAAGCCACTAACCCTACAAAACAGCAGCAGCTAAAACAATAGCAAATCCTGAGGAGGAGAAAAATCTGATTCTCAGAATTGCCATATTGTACTATTTAAGATGTGCAGTTTTCAAATCAATGTTATGAGATAGGCAAAGTTATGACACAGGCTCACACATACTGGTAAAATAAATCAATAGAAACTTCCTCTTGAAGAAGTTTAGCTGTTAGACCTAATAGACATTAAAATAGCCATATAAATGAGTTAAAAACTAAAGAAAAACATATCTAAAAAAACTAAAGGAAAGTATGAGAACAAAATAATATCAATAGAAAGAGACGATAAATGAGGAACAAATCTAAATTGTAGAGTTGGATATTACTTCAGCTGAATAAAAGAATTTGTAAGTAGTAGTACAGCTAAAAATTTTTACTGGAAGAATAGAGAAGCAAAGAGCTTTAAATTAGGTCAGTTGAGATTATTTGATCTGGGGAACAGAATTAAAAGAGTGGAGGAAAAGGAACAAAGCCTCCAAGACCTGTGGAACATCATCAAGCATATCAGCATATACACAATGTTCATGTGCAAAGATGTGATTTATAAGACAATATTAGCTGCAAAATACAGAGAAGTAAGGAAAAGGGACTATATAGGAACAAAATTTCTAAATATTGTTAAAATTAAGTTGATATTAATTCAAACTAATTTTTATGAATTTTTTATTAGTAATCACTAGTAAGAAATACTAAACTGTACTATAAGAAATGCCAAGGGAATTAAAATGAGACACCAGGAAACATTTGTTCAAAGCAAAATAAGTCAGTTATGTAGGACTAGGGGAACAAAGAGGAAATAAATCATGGAAAACAAGTAATATAATGGCATAAATAATATTGTATAAATTACATTCTATATAAATAGCTTTAACCCTGAAAATAAAAGACAAAACTTTGCAAAATTAATTTTAAAACATGATTCAACAATAGACACATTTTAGAATCAAAAGCACAAGTTGATTGAAAATAAAAAAGAATGTTAAAATATATACTATGGAAACAATATCAGAAAGAGCAGAAAGCTATATTAATATTAGACAAAAAAAGACTTAAAACTAAAATTTTACTACAGACAACAAAGGATACAGGACAGTATATTGCTAAAAGGGTCAAGCTATCAAGAAGCTAAAACCATTTTAAAAATATATGGACCTATTAATGGAGCCTCTCAAAACAAAGCAAAAGTAGTCAGATTTGAAAATAGTAGTTGGAGACATAAATTTTCCACTTTCAGTAATGAATAGAAAAGCAATACAGAAGATTATGAAGAAAATAGAAAATTTAAATTACAATATTAACCAACAAGACCTAAGAGACATTTCTAAAACACTCCACTCAACAAGAGAATATATATTCTTATCAAGTCCACATGAAACATTCTCCAGGATAAACCATATGTTAGAACATAAAACAAGTCTCAATAAATTTAAAAGGGCTGAAGTTATACAAAATATGTTCTCCATCAACAGTGGAATGCATAAGGAATTTAATAACCAAAGTAAATGTGGAAAGTTCACAAATATGTAAGAATTAAAAAATATTTTCAACCAATGAGTTGAAGAAAAAATGATGCTGGGTGTGGAGGCCTGTAATACCAGCATTCTTAGAGTCTGAGGAAGAAGGATTGCAAGTTTGAGCCCAGCCTAGGCTATTTAGCAACAAGGTGAATCCTTTTCTCAAAATTAAAAAAATAAAAAATAAAAAGACTCGGTAATAAAAATAAAATAAAAAAGCTTACTGCAGAGATTCTGTGTTCAATTCACATACTGCCAAAAAGAAGAAAAATCACAGATTATAAAAGAAATTAATAATATATATGTATATACATATAATTTTAAAGAGAATAAAACCAAGCAAAATAAAACAAACCCAATCAAAATAAACCAGTGTGACACAGGACTTCAAAAAATATGAAATCAACAATAGTTACCATAATGCCTTCTGTGGTCTTCAATATAGCCGCCCATATCTTCAGACATAGTAAAAATCAATGAAACAGAACAGAATAGAACCAATAAAAACAAAACAATAAATGCAATAAAGGACTTCAAAACAAGAAGTAAATTCAAAATGGCTACCATAATATATCTTGTTATCTTTGAAATAGCTGCTCATGCCATCGGATATAACAAAAGTCAAACAAAACAAAACTGAAAAAATCCCAACCCAACAAAACAATGAAATGATATCAGACTTCAAAACAAGATAACAAGGAATTAACACTGGCCACCACCATCAGGAGATGCCCCCAGATGCCATACTGCATACTCTGAATAGATGATCAGACCACTGGCCCTAGACCTGCAAAGTCAGTGAAATGCCAAACACCACAAGCATACAATGCATTTCATCTCAATAGCTTTCAAGGCACCCTGCATTTCTCCAGATGAGCTGGTTGCTTAAAAGCACCAGTACACTGCTCAGAAGTGCATCCTATATCTACCTCTAGTAAATTCTCATGTCTCTTTTACTGATGCATCCTAAAAATTCTTTTTTCCACAATTGGAGTCAGCAAAACTGCAAACATTTTAAAAGGGTGCATTGAGTTCTTTATTTCAGCCTCAGAGATCATAGACCCAACCCAATGACAGGAAAATAAATATCTGCAAATTGAGACTTTTTCAAGACAAGTCAAAGTTAAAAATGAGCTTTAAAGAATAAATCTCAAAGTGATTGAGGGTTGTGAGTCTTCATCCTCTTAATTATCCTAAAGTTAATAGTCTATGTAAGTACAATCCATTTAATATTCTAATAACGGTTTTAAGAAAAAAAAATTCACTATGAGGGTTAATAACTATGACTTTCCTGGTCTGTTAATGGGTTTGTTTATATGACCTAATGCTAACATTTATAAGAGATGCTAGAAACAGCTTGTTTGCATCTCAGTAGTACATAAATTGCTATTTTACTGTCTAGTTTTGCTTAAATTAATTACTAAACTTTAAATGATTTTTTAAAATTTCAGCTTGTTTTCAGATCTCTTGTTCCTAAAGTGAAATGAGAATAACTATTATAGAAGGGAGTAAAAATATTATAACAATGTGTTACTCCTTCTATGGCTAGAAGATTGTAAAGTAACAGGACTTAGTAAGCTAAATTTATGTGGTATTGATCTTTCATATTTTAAAGAATAATTTTAGTGAAAGTATGCCATTCAGAAAATAGAATACAGTAATTATAAATGAGTAACAATATGGACATTCACAAAATCATCAGAGCTGTCACCATAATTCAATAAAAACCAGATACTATGAGAACTCCAGAAAGCTCTGTCACACTCCCTACAAGTTCTCTCCCACCCTCTCTGCCAAAAGTAATCACTCTCCTGATTCTACCACTATAAAATAAATTTTCCAGGTTGTGAATTTTAGGTACATGGATTTATAGAGTATTTCTTCTCTGTGCCTCTCTTCTTTCACTCATTACTAAGTTTATAGGATTCAGTTCTGTTGTGTGAAGTAATAGACTATTCATTCTCATTAATATGATTATTTATTATTTCATTGTTTAGTCCTTTTTAGTTTATTGGCTATTAGAAATAGTAATATAGGACTTCGGAGATTTGGGCCTGCTGGCGCCCTCAATTCTGGAGACTGGTCGGCCTGGGGTGAGTGTCCCCACACCATCCCCTGAGCCCCTGGGAGTTTACTTCACAGCTTCCTGCTGCACTGGACCAGCTCAGCAGGTCTTGGGCTGGCCTGCACCAACTACCCGGCTTCCTTCCATGCTCAGCTGGCTCCAGAGATTTGGGCCTTCCTGCGCCCACAATTCTGGAAACTGGGCAGCCAGCTGTGAATGTCCTTGCACCATCCCATGCCCAGGAGTTTGGGATCATTGCTCCCATCAGCCAAGGAACTTCACAGCTTCCTGTCACACTCGACTGGCCCGGCAGGGCTTGGGCCTGCCTGCACCACCCCCAGTGACTCTCTCTCAATCTGGGGAACTGGATGGCCAGAGTTCCAGGAGCTGAGGGCATAGAAAAGGATTTCCAACAGGCCCTAAGGAAGCCTTGGAATAGCACTTGAAACAAAGAAATATAGGAAAATGGCAAAATGAAAGACCAAAATACAATCTCAAACCTCTAGCCCATCCCAAGAAATCTTAGGAGCTATGCACATAGAAGAAAACATAAGCCATACATCTGAAATACCTGAGATAATATCAACTACAATTAAGAAGCAACTCTGGGAAGCTTTAAAGGAATTCAAACTAAAAGTGATCTCCCAGGTTAAAAAAAGAAATGAAAGAGATACTGAACATATCTAAAGAAGACACAGTTAAAAAATTAGAGGAACAAAACAAAAAGATAGAATCCCTGGATGAACAATATAAGAAACAAACAGAATACATGAAGCAGATTCAAAGAGATATACAGGAAATCAAAAATTCCATTGAGAGTTGTAAAAACCATCTCAATGAAAGTGAAGATAGAATTTTAGAACTCAAAGACAAGACTGCAGAAAGTGAACAGGAAACAAAAGATCTTTAAAAATGACAAGGAATCATAAAATAACAGTTCAACAGCTGCAAGATGATGCAAAGAAAAACAACATAAGATTGATAGGGATAAATGGAAAAGAAGGGGACAACATAAAGGATGTCAAGAGGCTATTTACAGAATAATAGCTGAAATTTTTCCAAACATGAGAATGGAAACTGACATATGGATTAGTGAAGCATATAAACTCCAAATAGCCATAACCAAAATAAAACTATACCCAGACATATAATAATCACCACCCCAGAAATCCAACATAAGAAAAGAATATTAAAAGCTGTTAGAGAGAAAAGACAGATCACCTATAGAGGAAAACCTATCAGAATCATAGCAGACTTCTCAACACAAACAATGAAGTCAACAAGAGCATGAAGTGAAGTATTTCAGATCATAAAGGAAAATGACTTCCAACCCAGACTGATGTACCCTGCAAAACTGTCCTTCAAAACGGATGGAAAAATAAGATACTTCCTTGACAAACAACAGCTGAAGAACTTCATGATCACCACAGCAACCCTGCAAAGAATCCTGAAAGACAGTTCAGATTCATTTAGGAAAAAACCACTAAGCAAAGTAGACAATTAAACAAAATGGAAAGATAAAAATGAAACAGGAGAAACATAACATGTCAACAATAAACCAATATATAACAGTTATAACCATTGATTTAAATGGTCTCAATGCACCAATTAAAAGAAACCCTGGCAGAATGGATCAAGAAACAACATCCAACCATATGCTGTCTACAATAAAGCCATATAATCCAAAAGGATACTCACAGACTGAAAGTCAAAGGGTGGAAAACAATACTTCACACAACAGGAACTGAAAAAAAGCAGGGGTAGCTATTCTGTTTGCAGACAATGAAAACGTCAAAGCAAGAATGATCAGAAGAGATAAAGAAGGTCACTACATACTGGTTATGGGAAAACTTCAAGAGGAAGAGATAACAATCTTAAATATGTATGCACCAAATTCCCAAACCCCTAGTTATATAAAGCAAGTATTAACAAAAATGAAAAATCAAATTAGCAATAACACAATTATAACAGGAGACCTTAACACATCATTGACACCAAGGGACAGATCAACCAGACAGAAAATCAGCAAAGAACAGAAATCGCATCTGTGAAAAAACGGACTTGGTAGACATTTACAGTGTTTCATCCAACAACATCAGAATACACATTCTTCTCAGAAGTACATGGGACATTCTCTAAAATATACCATATACTTGCCCACAGAACATATTTAAATAAATGCAAAAGAGTTGAAATTATCCCTTGCATGTTATAGAATCATAGTGCCATGAAATTAGAAATTAAAGATAAAAGATACTGCAAAAATCCCACAAACACATGGAAACTATATAACACACTCTTGAGTAATCAGTGGGTCACAGGCAAACTTAAGGAAGAAATTAAATATTACCTACAAGCAAATGAAAATTCAAATACAACTTACTGGAATATGTGGGATGCAATGAAAGCCATCCTCAGAGGAAAATTTATTGCACTGAGTTCCCATATCAGGAAAAGAGAATGGATACAAATAAATAACTGGATGCTACACTTCGAACATCTATAAAAGGAAGAGCAAGCCAAGCCCAAAGCCAAAAGAAGGGAGGAAATTATAAAAATCAGAGCAGAAATTAATGCAATAGAGACTAAGAAAACAATCCAAAGAATCAATGAGTCAAAGAGTTGGTTCTTTGAAAGATAAATAAAATTGATAAGCCCCTAGCCAACCTTATTAAAAAAGAAAGAAAAGCTCAAATTCATGCAATAAGGAATGAAAAAGGTGAAATCTTTACAGACTCTGATACAGAAGATCATCAACACCTATTTTGAAAACCTCTACTCTCATAGGTTTGAACACAGAAGAAATAGACAGATTCTTAGAAACATATGAAGTACCAAAGCTAGGTCAAGAAGATGTAAAACTGCTAAATAACCCAATTTCTATTAACGAAATTGAAAATGTAATTAAGTCCTTACCTACAAAGAAGAGCCCAGGCCCAGACAGATTCACTGCAGAATTCTACAAGAAGTACAAAGAAGACTTAATGCTGACACTCCTCAAACTCTTAAATGAGACTGAAAGGGAAGCAATCCTTTCTGAGTCATTCCTGGAAGCAAATATTACTCTAGTACCAAAACTGGAGAAAGACCCAACTAAAAAAGAGAACTACAGGTCAATCTCCCTAATGAACACAGATGCAAAAATCCTCAATAAAATATTGGCAAATAGGATGCAGCAAATCATCAAGAAGATTATACACAATGACCAAGGAGGATTCATCCCAGGCATGCAGGGATGGTTCAATGTATGTAAATCAATAAATGTAATCCACCATATCATTAAAGCCAAAAGTAAGAATCACATGATCATCTCTGTAGATGCAGGAAAAGCTTTTGATAAGGTCCAACATTCATTCATGTTAAGAACCTTACAGAAAATTGGAATAGATGGTCTTTACCTGAATATAATAAAGGCCATCTATGACAAAAAACAGCAAGTATCATACTAAATGGCCCAAAACTGAAGGCATTTACCTAAAAATCAGGCACTAGACAAGGATGTCCCTTAGCACTGCTCCTATTTAATATATTACTGGAAATACTTGCCAGAGCAATTAGACAAGAGGGAGAAATAAAAGGGGTAAAGATAGGTAATGAAGTTAAATTATCATTATTTGCAGATGACATGATACTCTGCATAGAAGATCCCCAATATCCAATGAAAGACTCCCAGATATAACAAATAAATTCAGCACTATAACTGGATACAAGATCAATAATCAAAATCAATAGCATTCTGATACACTAACAACAAAATCACAGAGAGAGAAACAAGAGAAGCCACACCCTTCACACTAGCAACCAACAAAATGAAATATTTGGGAATTATTCTCACAAAAGAAGTGAAAAATCTATATAGGAAAAATTATAACACTCTCAAAAAAGAAAATGAAGAGGATCTCAGAAAATGGAAATACATCCCTTGCTCATGGATAGGAAGAATAAATATTGTGAAAATGACCATTCTCCCAAAACTGTTATACAGATTGAATGCAATTCCAATAAAAATACCATCAGCATACCTCATAGATATAGAGAAATCACTCCTAAAATTCATCTGGAACCAGAAGAGACCTAGAATAGCAAAGACAGTTCTAAGCAGTGAAAGCAAGGTAGGAGGCATCACAATCCCTGACTTGAAGTTATACTACAAAGCAACTGTAGTAAAATCAATATGGTACTGGAATCAAAACAGAGGCGAAGATCAATGGAATAGATTAGAAGACACAACCACAACTACAAACACACTCAACCACCTTATCTTTGATAAAGGGGCCAAACAGGTTCACTGGAAGAATGACAGTCTCTTTAATAAATGGTGTTTGAAAAACTGGCTCTCCATATGCCAAAAACTAAAACCAGACCCAGGCCTATCACCATGTACTAAATTAAAATCTAAATGCATCAAAGAGCTGAATATTAAAACAGAAACACTAAATCCATTGGAAGACAAGTTGGGTAAAAATCTCGAAGACATAAGGGTAGGTAGAGAATTCATGAACAGGAATCAAAACGCATGGGGAATACTTCCCAGAATCAATAACTGGGATCACGTCTTATTAAAAAGTTTCTGCATGTCAAAAGACCTAGCATAGTGAAAAGAAAATCCACAAACTGGGAAAACATCTTAGTGAACTGTCCATCGGACAAAGGACTTCTGTCTAAAACATATAAAGAATTAAAAAATCAAAACCCCAAAATTCAAAGATCCAGTCCAAAAATGGGCATCTGGGATGAATACACAATTCTCAATGAAGAAAAACAAATGACAAATAAGTACATGAAAAAATGTTCATCATCATTACTCATTACAGAAATGCAAATTAAAACCACACTGAGATTCCATCTCACTCCAGAAAGAATGGCCAGGATCAAGAAAACTACCAACAACAAATGCTGGAGAGGCTGTTGGGTAAAGGAACTCTCCTGCACTGTTGGTGGGAGTGCAGCAGACCGGTGCAACCATTGTGGAGGTCAGTCTGGAGATTTCTCAAAAAGCTGGGATTGGAATTCCCATTTGACACAGCTATTCCACTTCTGGGCATATTCCCAGAAGAACTGAAAACATCGTACCACAGTGATATATGTGCACCTATGTTTATAGCAGCACAATTTGTAATAGCCAGATCTTGGAAACAACCCAAGTGTCCATCAACTGAGGAATGGATAAAAAAGATGTGGTATTTTTATACAATGGAGCACTACTCAGCTATAAATAATGATCACATTGAGTTTATTATGAATAAATGAACACAGCTTGAGACCATGCTTGTAAGTGAAATAAATCAAACTCACATGTATAAATACAGAATAGTTTCCCTGGTGTAAGAAATGGTAAGAATACATAAAAGTATGTGGTAATCATGATTCCCCATTATATTGCTTTGAAGCCTTATAATGTTTTCATTCATTAGTTGCAGTGGTTATATTCTGGGTTGTTTGATTTTATTGTCTGTGATGCTATGAACAGCTATTTTGAAGAAAACAAGACATTATAGTAACTAGTGATGATTTAATATCATCTTGCTTTGAAGTCCCACCAAGCTTTTGTTCTTCTGTCTCCATTGGTTTTTTCATGCTGTATCTTATTGGATTTTATTCTATGTGATAGTATAAACAAAATTTTTTATAGACAAGGGATAATATAGTAACCATTGTTCATTTCCTGTTAGTTGGTACTGAATACTTTGTAATACTTTCATTCTCTTGAATGGTTTTACACTGTTTTGTTATGTTTGATACTATAGAATATGCAGGTATGCTCAAATATTTCAAGGATAGAGACACTATGGTAACTAATGTTATGTCGGTATACCCTGTGGTGAAATACTATGTTGCTTAAATTGTTCTGTTCTGACCTGGGTTGTTATGTCCTCTTTTATCTTAATCCTTTTTAAAAAATAAAAAGATAGTAATATATATAAGATTGTTAGGTCTTTTGGTTAGTGTATGCATGAGTTTCTTTTAGGTACGTATCTGAAATTGCATAGAGTATACATATATGTATTCTGTTTTAGTCGATATTACCAAATAGTTATCCAAAGTGCTGCACCAATTTACACTCTGATCAGTAATGTGTTTGAGTGCCATTTTATCTGACATTTTTAATACAATATATTCTATTTTTTCACATTTTCACCTTTCTAGTGGTTGTATATACATATGCAACAATTTATAATTCTCTGTTGACTGAGTTATGCACCTTTGTCTGAGTTACTTTTCTCTCCTTGTTGAGACTAAGTATCCCTCACTCAAAGTAAAAGGGGGCAGCTTCATTTAGATCACAAATTGTAGAAGATTCAGTGCATAACTATCTGGCTCCAAGGCAGGGTAGCATGGCAGACAGGGATTGCCGAAAGAAACAGTTCAAGGCATGTAGAAAGTATCAAAGCAAGAAATGATAACTATAGCTCTTTTTAGTCCTTCTAGTTTATCCAGGATACTTAGTCACAATAGCATTCACATTCTTAGTCCTAGTGTCCTTGATTTTTGCACTGCGCCATGAATCAGCCCTAGCATCACATATTCTAGATCCATTCACCTTTATAAAAGCCCCACCTGTGACTTCATGAGGTTTTTGGGGGGACATCTAGACTTAAGCTGTAACAATATTTTTTATACTTTTATTATTCATTTGTGAAGCACCTGTTCAAATCTTTAGCCTTTTTTTCTGTTGGGTTGTTCTTTCCTTGCTGAATTTTAGCAGTTTTTGATATATGCTGAAAATAAAGTTTTTAAAAAAATGTTTCATTTTAGGTCTGCAGAGGAGGAGCTGGGCAGATCTGGGGTGCCCTCACCGGCCTCTCTGCGTGTCTTGGAGGACTCTGGATATCTCCGCCCAGACTGCTGGAGTTCCCCCAGGCTTCCAGGTGCAGTGAAGGGGTGAGGTGGGTTTTAGGCTTCCATATCAGCCTCCCCATTCCGGCTTCACTTGGAGACCTGCTGAGCTGCCGACGGATGGGCAGGCCCACACTATCAGCCTAGCCCAGCCTGTTTAGCTGCCACGCCTGGCCATAGGTCTGCAGAGGAGGAGCTGGGCCGATCTGGGGTGCCCTCACCGGCCTCTCTGCATGTCTGGAGGACTCTGGATATCTCCGCCCAGACTGCTGGAGTTCCCCCAGGCTTCCAGGTGCAATGAAGGGGAGAGGTGGGTTTGAGGCTTCCACATCAGCCTCCCCATTCCGCCTTCACTTGGAGACCTGCTGAGCTCCTGATAGGTGGGCTGGCCCACACTACCAGCCTAGCCCAGCCTGTTTAGCTGCCGCGCCTGGCCATAGGTCTGCAGAGGAGGAGCTGGGCAGATCTGGGGTGCCCTCACCAGCCTCTCTGCGTGTCTGGAGGACTCTGGATATCTCCGCCCAGACTGCTGGAGTTCCCCCAGGCTTCCAGGTGCAGTGAAGGGGTGAGGTGGGTTTGAGGCTTCCATATCAGCCTCCCATTCCGGCTTCACTTGGAGACCTGCTGAGCTGCCAACGGATGGGCGGGCCCACACTATCAGCCTAGCCCAGCCTGTTTAGCTGCCACGCCTGGCCATAGGTCTGCAGAGGAGGAGCTGGGCAGATCTGGGGTGCCCTCACCGGCCTCTCTGTGTGTCTGGAGGACTCTGGATATCTCTGCAACCAGGGAGGGTCCACAGGTTCCTGAAGAACTGCGGCCTGTGGTGAGTACCCTAACCCGGCTGCGATTGAAGAACTGTGGAGCTTCCAAGGGGCAGGTGGGCGCACAGTGTCCCTGAGGCCCAGCTTGTCTGGAACTGCGGAGTTCTGAGCAGGCAGAGGAGGGCCACTGGTTCTGTAGGCCCAATGGCTTGGGGTAGCATGGTGCCAGAGTCTCAGTAGCTCCAAACATAGAAGGGGATTTTCAACAGATCCTGAGGAAGCTTTCAAATAACACTTGAAACACAGAAATATAGGAAAATGACAAAACAAAAGACCAAATTACAACCTCAAACCTCCAGCCCATCTCAAGAAACCCTAGGAGGAATGTATTTAGAAGAAAATATATCCCATCCACCTCATATATCGGACACAATAGCCACTGAAAATGACAAGAAACTCCAGGAAGCTTTAAAGAAATTCAAACTCGAAATAATCTCCCAGATAAAAGAAGAAATGATAAAAGAAATGAAAGAGATTCTAAATATATCTAAAGAAAACACAGATAAAAAATTGGAGGAACTAAACAAAAAGATAGAATCCCTAGAGGAGCAATATAAGAAACAAACAGAATACATAATGCAGATGCACAGAGATATACAGGAAATAAAAAACTCCACTGAAAGTTGTAAAAACCGCCTTAATGAAAGTGAAGATAGAATTTCAGACCTTGAAGACAGGATTGCAGCTAGTGAACAGGAAAGGAAAGATCTTTTGAAAATAACAAGGAATCAGGAAACAACAATTCAACAACTGCAAGACGATGCAAAGAAGAATAACATAAGAATGATAGGGATTAATGAAAGAGAGGGAGACAACATGAAGGATGTCAGGAGGATATTTAGAGAAGTAATAGCTGAAAATTTCCCAAGCATGAGATCAGAAACTGACATCAGGATCAGTGAAGCATATAGAACTCCAAACACTCATAACCAAAATAAAACTACACCCAGACATATAATAATCACCATCCCAGAAATCCAACACAAGAATAGATTATTAAAAGCTGTCAGAGAGAAAAGACAGATCACTTATAAAGGAAAACCTATCAGAATCACAGCAGACTTCTCAGCACAAACGATAAAGTCAAGAAGAGCATGGAGTGAAGTATTCCAGATCCTAAAGCAAAATGATTTCCAACCAAGACTGATATATCCTGCAAAACTATCATTCAAAATAGATGGTGCAATACGATACTTCCATGACAAAGAACAGCTGAAGAACTTCATGAACACCAAACCGACCCTGCAAAAAATATTGAAAGACAGTTTAGATACACAAAGGAAAAAACCACTAAGCAAAGCAAATAATTAAACAGAACAGAAAGATAAAGATGCAACAGCAGAGAGATAACATTCCTACAATTAACCAGCATTTAACAGTAATAACCATTAATGTAAATGGTCTCAATGCACCAATCAAAAGAAACAGACTAGCAGAATGGATCAAGAAACAAAATCCAACCATATGCTGTTTACAGGAAACCCATCTAACCCAGAAGGATACTCACAGACTGAAAGTCAAAGGATGGAAACAATTCTTCATGCAGCAGGAATCCAAAAAAAGGCAGGAGTAGCCATTCTGTTTGCAGACAACGTGAACTTTAAACCAACAATGACCATAAAGGACAAAGAAGGTCACTACATACTCATAAGGGGAAAACTCCAAGAGGAAGAGATAACTATCTTAAATATATACGCACCAAACTCCAGAGCACCCAGTTATATAAAACAATTATTAACAGAAATGAAAACTCAAATTATCAGTAACACAATTGTAACAGGAGACCTTAATACACCACTGACACCAAGGGACAGATCAACCAGACAGAAAATGAGCAAAGAAATAACAGAACTGAATCACACCTGTGAACAAATGGGTTTGATAGACATATACAGAATGTTCCACCCAACAACATCAGAATACACATTCTTCTCAGCAGTACATGGATCATTTTCTAAAATAGACCATATATTAGCTCACAGCACATATTTAAGCAAATGCAAAAAAGTTGAAATCATCCCTTGCATATTATCGGATCATAGCGCTCTGAAATTAGAAATTAATGACAAAAGATACTGCAAAAATTCCGCAAACACATGGAAACTAAATAACACACTCTTAAGCAATCAGTGGGTCACAGAAGAATTAAAGAAGAAATTAAACAATACCTAAAAGAAAATGAAAATGCAGATACAACTTACCGGAATCTGTGGGATGCAATGAAAGCCGTTCTGAGAGGAAAATTTATTGCACTGAGCTCCCACATCAGGAAAACAGAACGAATACAAATAAATAACTTGATGCTACACCTCAAACAGCTAGAAAAAGAAGAGCAAGTCAAGCCCAAAGCCAAAAGAAGAGAGGAAATTATAAAAATCAGAGCAGAAATCAATGCAATAGAGACTAAGAAAACAATCCAAAGAATCAACGAATCAAAGAGTTGGTTCTTTGAAAGAATAAATAAAATCGATCAGCCCCTAGCCAACCTTATTAAAAAAAGGGAAGAAAAAGCTCAAATTCATGCAATAAGAAATGAAAAAGGAGAAATCACTACGGACCCAATAGAAATACAGAGGATCATCAACACCTATTTCGAAAACCTCTACTCTCAAAAGTTTGATAACACAGAAGAAATAGACAGATTCTTAGAAGCATATGAAGTACCAAAGCTAGATCAAGAGGATATAAAACTGTTGAATAACCCAATCTCTGCTAATGAACTTGAAAATGTAATTAAGTCCTTACCCACCAAGAAGAGCCCAGGCCCAGATGGATTCACTGCAGAATTCTACAAGAAATATAAAGAAGACCTAATGCCGACACTCCTCAAACTATTCAATGAAATTGAAAGGGAAGCAATCCTTCCTGAGTCATTCCTGGAAGCAAATATTACTCTAGTACCAAAACCTGAGAAAGACCCAACATAAAAGAGAACTATAGACCGATCTCCCTAATGAACCCAGATGCAAAAATCCTCAATAAAATATTGGCAAATAGGATCCAGCAAATCATCAAGAAGATTATACACCATGACCAAGTGGGATTCATCCCAGGAATGCAAGGATGGTTCAACATACGCAAATCAATAAATGTAATCCACCATATCAATAAAGCCAAAAATAAGAATCACATGATAATTTCTATAGATGCAGAAAAAGCCTTTGATAAGTTCCAACACTTATTCATGATAAGAACTTTACAGAAAATTGGAATAAACGGTCTTTACCTCAATATAATAAAGGCCATTTATGACAAACCAACAGCCAGCATCATACTAAATGGCCAAAAATTGAAAGCCTTTACTTTAAAATCGGGCACAAGACAAGGATGTCCTTTATCACCACTCCTATTTAATATAGTACTGGAAGTACTAGCCAGAGCAATTAGGCAAGAAAGAGAAATAAAAGGGGTAAAGATAGGAAAAGAAGAAGTTAAATTATCATTGTTTGCAGATGACATGATACTCTACATAGAAGACCCCCTAAACTCCATTGAAATACTCTTAGATACAATAAATAAATTCAGTAATGTGGCTGGATACAAAATCAATACTCAGAAATCAATAGCATTCTTATACACGAACAACAAAATTACAGAGAGGGAAATAAGAGAAACTGGACTATTCACATTAGCAAGCAAAAAAATGAAATATTTAGGAATTACTCTTACGAAAGAAGTGAAAGATTTATACAGTGAAAATTATAATATGCTGAAAAAGGAAATTGAAGATGATCTCAGAAAATGGAAAGACATCCCTTGCTCATGGATAGGAAGAACAAACATTGTGAAAATGGCCATTCTCCCAAAACTGTTATACAGATTCAATGCAATCCCAATAGAAATACCATCAACATACCTTATAGATCTAGAGAAATCACTCCTAAATTTCATCTGGAACCAGAAGAGACCTAGAATCGCAAAGGCAATTCTAAGCAGCAAAGACAAAGCAGGAGGCATCACAATCCCTGACTTGAAGTTATACTACAAAGCAACAGTAGTAAAATCAACATGGTATTGGAATCAAAACAGAGCCGAAGATCAGTGGAATAGATTAGAAGATACAACCACAACTACGAACACACTCAACCACCTTATCTTTGATAAAGGAGCCAAGCAGGTTCACTGGAAGAACAACAGTCTCTTTAATAAATGGTGCTGGAAAAACTGGCTCTCCATTTGCCGAAAACTAAAGCTAGACCCATGTCTATCACCATGTACTAAATTAAAATCTAAATGGGTCAAAGATCTGAATATTAAAACAGAAACACTAAATCTATTGGAAGACAAATTAGGTAGAAACCTTGGAGACATAGGAGTAGGTAAAGAATTCATGAACAGGACTCAAACCGCACGGGAAATACTTCCCAGAATCAATAACTGGGACCACTTCTTATTAAAAAGTTTCTGCATGTCAAAAGAAATCTCCAGCATAGTGAAAAGAAAACCCACAAACTGGGAAAAGATTTTAGTGAACTCTCTCTCAGACAAGGGCCTCTTGTCTAAAACATATAAAGAATTAAAGAAACTCAGACCTCCAAAATTCAAAGATCCAATCCAAAAATGGGCATCTGAGATGAATACGCAATTCTCAGATGAAGAAATGCAAATTGCAAATAAATACATGAAAAAATGCTCATCATCATTGGTCATTAGAGAAATGCAAATTAAAACCACACTGAGATACCATCTCACTCCTGAAAGAATGGCCAGGATCAAGAAAACCAACAACAACAAATGCTGGAGAGGCTGTGGGGAAAAAGGAACTCTCCTGCACTGCTGGTGGGAGTGTAGACTGGTACAGCCTTTGTGGAGATCTGTCTGGAGATTTCTCAAAAAGTTGGGACTGGAAATCCCATTTATTCCAGCTATTCCACTTCTAGGCATATTCCCAGAAGAACTGAAAGCATCATACCACAGTGATATATGCGCACCTATGTTTATAGCAGCACAATTTGTAATCGCCAGATCTTGGAAACAACCCAAGTGTCCATCAACTGAGGAATGGATAAAAATGTTGTGGTATTTCTATACAATGGAGTATTATTCAGCTATAAAGAAGGATCACATTGAGATATTTATCAATAAATGGGCGCAGCTTGAGACCATACTCATAAGTGAAATAAATCAATCTCGCATGTGTGAATACCGAATAGTTTCCCTAATGTAAGTAATGATTCAAATATATAAAAATATGTGGTAATCATGATTCCCCATTAGGTGGCCTTGGAGCCTTATAAAGTTTTCACTCATTAATTAGAAAGGCTTTATTCTGGGCTTCTTGATATGAAAACATTTGAAGCTAGAGTATATGAAGTTTTATCCAAATAATTCAAGGAAAAACACTATGGTAACTACTATTAAGTCAGGTTATATGGTGGTGAAGTACTAGGTTGTTGAAACAGTCATGCTGTGACCTCTATTGTTATATTGTTATGTCCTGTTTTATCTCAATCTCCCCCTTATTGTTTTAAAAAAATTATTTAGTCATTTCTTATGTTTGTCTTAATTAAAGAAAAAATTCAAAAAATTAGGATATATAAATAGTAACTCTTTTTGATTTCCTATTAACTTGTTTTGAAGTCCTGTAGTACTCCCACGATCTTGTTTTGACTGATTAGACTCTGTTCCATTCTATATGATAGTATCAAGTTTGAAGACATAGGCAACTACTTTGAAGACAATAAGATTCACTAAGATACCCATTCTGGTTTGACTATTGTCTTCTTTGGAAGTCCTGTGATGTTTACAATGCCTAAGTTTTATTGGTCTTGTTCTCTACTGTTTTGTCCAACTTTATAATATCTAATGAGATAGACAATTCTTTTTAAGGAAATAAGGGACAACGTTGATAACCATTGTTGATAAACTTGTACTCTGTTCTACACCATGTGCTATGTCTATCCTTGGTATTGACTGACAGCTTTGTTTTGCCATATTTGACTGTATTCTTCCCCCCCCCCAAAAAAAGTAATAAGCACTAAGGAGTAATAAAATCCAAAATGTGTAAATTTTGTTGTAAAAAAGAGAGGGAATAAAAAAGAAAAAGAGCTCTAACGGATATAACAGCAAGTGTGTTTAGGGGTGTTAAATAGCTGACTATATCAATGTTTTTGGATCATTGAACACAGCTGTTTGCAGTTTCCCTTTTTGAATGTCCACCTTGTATTCTTTGATACTGTGATTTGAGGAACTATTTTCAAGATGATAATATGTAATCTACTAACAGGTGATTTCTTACTGTTATGTTTTTTTTTTGTTTGTTTTGTTTTGTTTTTTTGTAGTTCTGTATTATGTGTACCCTTACACCGCTTTGGTTTGTTTTGTGTTTTTCTCTTTTTCCTCTTAAATAAAAAAATATGTTTTATTTTAAAGAGGATAAAACAGATTAAAACCAATCAAAACAAACTAATGTAGGAGATACTTCAAAACATTATGAAATCAGTCATAGTTATCACAGTGCCTCTTTGTGTCTTCAAAATAGCTGCAGATAACTTCAGACAGAGTAAAAATCAAACAGAACAGAATAGAATAGAAATAATAAAAACAAAACAATAAATGCAGTGTAAAGGACTTCAAAATAAGACAATAATAAATCCAAAATTGCTACCATAATGTTTTTTGTTGTCTTTGAATTAGCTGCTCCTGCCATTGGATTTGACATAATCAAACAAGAGAAAATAAAACCCAACCAGGCAAAACAAGATCCCCAAAATTCAAAGACCCATTCCAAAAATTGGTATCTGAGATGAATACACAGTTCTCAGATGAAGAAATACAAATGGCAAAAAATATGCAAAAATGTTCAGCATCATTGATCGTTAGAGAAATACAAATTAAAACAACACTATGGTTCCATCTCACTCCAGAAAGAATGGTCAAATAAAGAAAACTACCAACAACAAATGCTGGAGAGGCTATGGGGGAAAAAGGAACAGTTCTGTACTGTTGGTGGGAGTGTAGACTGGCACCACCATTGTGGAGGTCAGTCTGGAGATTTCTCAGAAAGTTGGGATTAGAACTCCCATTTGTTTCAGCTATCCCACTTCTAGGCATATTCCCAGAAGTGAAAACATCATACCACAGTGATATATGTGCGCTTAGGTTTATAAGCAACACAATTTGTAATAGCCAGATCTTGTCAACAACCTAAGTGTCCATCAACTGAGGAATGGATAAAAAAGATGTGGTATTTTTATACAATGGAGTACTACTCAGCTATAGAGAATTATCACACTGAGATACTTATAAGTAAATGGAGGCAACTCAAGACCCTACTCATAAGTGAAATAAATCAAACTCAGATGTGTAAATACTGTATAGTCTCCCTAGTGTAAGAAATGGTAAGAGTACCTAAGATAAAAAACTCTTATTTGTAAACCCAAATATCGAGTTCAGTCATCTAAGTATAGTAACCCTCTTTCAAGTTTTCCTCAAAATCCATAATGTTATATTTGTAATCCCATTAAGACTTTATTGGAATCTCAGCAAGTTAATTCCAGTCTACCACCACCAATGCAACCCACAGCAAGAGTAAAGACACCAAGACATATTCTAAGTTAGGGCAGGCAAGTGATCCTAAGGCCAATCCTTGTGAGAACATGTGGACAAAGGCCTTGATCCTAAGGCCTCTCCTAGAATTTATTATCTTGTGAAGAAGGGGGTGGCTCAGGGATGAGTGACAGTGAGGATGAGGGGAATTAATGTGAGTAACTTGAGCTGGCTAGCCAGGTACAAAAAAAGGCATCTCTATAAATTGCAGAGATAAAGATATGCAGAAGGATCAATTTACATAATCCAATTAAGGTAGCAATGCAATTCTTTTGGGAGGCTATGGCTTTGGTTTCTGATATGCAAACTCGTCTGCCCTGGGGAGTCAAAGCCTGTTTATCTTGAGGCTCCCCGGAGCTATTTGCTCTAACACCTGGTGTGCTCATATCCTGTGCATATTCTGTACAGGAGAACACTATGTGAGGAAACAGGACTGTCTGTTGGCTTTAGAAATTACATACCTATACCTTGGCTAGCCTTGTTAGAAATGCTTAGAGGCAATTGAAGAGAGAAAGAAATACCCTAGCCAGCTTTTTACATATCAGTACAAGGAAATGAGTCTCCAAATAATCGAAGTCAGAGTAAATTGTTTTTCATTCAGTGGGAGTCACTAGAGTTGTCTCCCACAAAACTCAATAAGTATAGTGACAGGATAAGAATCTGCTTAAAGAGGAAAAATAACATCTCAGGGAAAATGAGGAAAAAGAAGGGAAAAGAAAAAATGTCTAAAATTATATAAACACACTTAGGATAGCTAAGATGATTTCACTACAAACTATAAGTTCTTGGAACAAAATGGTTCATAGGATTGCAACAATTTTGCATGTTAGTGTCTGGTGATCTGAGGAACTCTTGAAGATCATTATGTAAAATAACAACCCTAGTTATGCTCATACCACCATGTTTTGAAGGCCTATACTGTCAGTGTTCTGGGTTCTTTGCTATTGTTTATATGTCTTTTTCATTTTGTGTTTTTCTAGGAATTTTTTTTGTCTTGATTTGTTTTGTTTTTCCCTCTAATACAGAAAGCATAGGTATACATGTAGAGACTCATGCTTGCATAGAACTTTTAAAAAGTTTATGAGAATCGATAATAAAATGCACAGTGAAATGAACAGCTACTTTGAAAAAAAAGAGACACAAGGTACCCAGTGCTGATTCCATAGTGTCATGATATGAAATCCAGAAATACTATTATTCTTTGTTCAGAGTGACTTTAGCCTGTTTTCTTTTGTTTAATTTCAACATACGTGAAGGTATGGACAGCTAGTTTGAGGAGAATGAGAGACATTATGGCGACCATTCCATTGTTGACTTCTTTATTGTCTGGTCTTTTCTTTTTTTTTTTTTGTCTTTTTCATTTTTATCAGTACCAGGGATCGAACTCACGACTGCCTGCTTTCAAGGCAGGCACTTATGCCACTGAGCTAAATCCCCAGCCCCTATTGTCTGGTCTTGAAGATCTAAAATGTCTTCATCATCCTGTTCTGATTAGTTCTATGCTATTTTTTTTGTATGAATTCATTGAGTGTGAGGATATGGACAACTATTTGGAAGGAAAAAAGAGACAATATGATAGACAGTGAAGATCTCTGGTTGTCTTGCTTTGAAATCTGTGTCTCTTACATTGTTATCTTATGATCTGTTCTGTCATGTTTAATTTTACCCTCTTTAAAAAAACAATGGAAATGATTTAGGACTTCCAAAACAAGATGATAGGGAATCAACAATGACTGCAACCCTCAGAAAGAGATCCCCCTTAGTATGTCATACTGTGTACCACTATCCTCTGAACCTATGATCAGACCACTTGCCCTATACCCACAATGTTATGGAAACAGCAAAGAACCACAGGCATCCAATTGCATTTCATCCGCATAGCTATCATCATAGGTGGTGTTTCTATGGATCAGCCAGTCACTTACAGTGGTGTGTGTGTGTGTGTGTGGGGGGGGTTGGTACTTCTTGTTTGCCAGCCAGCGCACTGGAAGGGGCTGGAGTCTGGCTTTTGTAGTCCGGGGGTGGCCAACACATGGCGCTGGTTTCCATACTGGGCTTGCTTCCTGTTGTAGCCTTCTTCTTACTACCCAAGGTCTGAAAATGGTGCTGACTCATGGGGTAAACAAAGTTTTTCATAAATACCTTCTTCAAGTTGTTGACCTACTTTTCCACTCTTCTATTGGTGAAAAGCAATTAAATTTAACATAGTCTCTCTTATTAATCATATAATAGTGACTTGTGCCTTTTGTGTCCCACTAACCATTTGATTTTGACTCTTCCAGTAATCTTTGTTTATGTGGGCAATCAGTCTTCATTTGCCTAAAAGTACAAATGATGTGCTAGTTACATTAATACCCTAACTACCATCTCAGCCTGAATGTGGGAACCATATTCTGAAGTTGACTTTTCCACTCTTTGTTTTTGATTAGCAATTGAGATTATCTTTTTCCTTCAGGTGAAACATCAGGTACAACTCACTGGATAATTTTGGTACACAGTGAACCAATGTCAGTCTTTTTGAGAGTACTATTAATAATTGAAATAAAATTTAATAGGAAAATTTCAAGCCAAAAAATGCAGGAGAATAGTATAGTGAGCCCATATGTACATATCATATGGCTTCAACAATTATAATCTCATGGCCAGTCTTGTTATATTTATATTACACTTACTTTTCTTTTTCCTAAATTATTTTCAGGCAAATCTTATATATCACATAATTTTAACCATACATGATTCAATGTTTATCTCTAGAAGTTTGGCATCTTTAAAAAGTAGTCACATTGTCTACTAATATATCCAATACTTACATTTTGATAGTGTCAAGTCACGATTTTTTTACAGATGCAAATTTTTTTAAGTTTAAGGAGAATAAAACTAAACAAAATAAAACATAATTAAAACAGTAAAAGTGATACAGGATAACCAGGTTATCTGGTTATCAAAACAAGATAACCAGAAATCAACAATGGCTAACATATCTTGCTATCTTTGAAATAGCTGCCCATGCCATCGGATATAATAAAATCAAACAAAACAAAAAAGAATAAAATCAAATGAAAGAAAACAATTAAAATGATACAAGACTTTAAAATCAGATAATAAGGAATTAACAATGGCTAACACCTTTAGAGGAAAATCCCCCATAGTGGTTATATTGCATGTCATTATCCTCTAAATAGATACCCCGACTACTGGCTTTAGGCCTACAAAGTCAATCAGACAACACAAGCATTAAGGTTATTTTTTTTTACTTCAGTAGCTATCATCTCATCCTTATTTCTCCAAATCAGCCAGTTGCTTACTGGGGTGACGGATTGGAATGTCTTGTCTCCCAGTCTGTGCACCAACCAGCTCACAGAAAGGGGTGGCTTCTTGGTTCTCCTCTCATATGACAATTTTAAAACAGCTTTATTGAGCTGGGTGTAATGGCACACACCTGTTATCCCAGAACTTGGAAGGCTGACACAGGAGGATTGCTATGGGCTCAAGTCCAGCCTGCATTATACAGTGAGTTCAAGGGCAGTATGGATGACATAGTAACACACACACACACACACACACATGAGTTTTAATGAGATAGAATACACACTACATATCTTACTTCATTGAATTGTAATATGCAATGGAATTTAGCATAGTCATAGAATTATGCATACCTCATGTCTTACTTACTTTTCTCATTCCTGAGACAAAACATCCTATACCCAAAGATAAATAAGGAATAGTTTATTTGGCTTACAGTTAGAGATTTCTGTTTATAGTTGCCTGGCTCCAAAACAAGGGAGAAAAAGTTCATGGCAAACAGGCAGGTAAGAGTACATTATAGCCCTCTTTCTGCCCCTTATATGTTAAGCAGGTTACATGCCTAAAGGCAGGTGTAGCACTCACACTATTAATCCTAGTCAGAAATATGTCAAACCAATCAGTGAACTGACTTACTACACACACTCTTAATCCCAGCATCACACTCTAGATTCACCCAACTCTGAAAAGCCACCTTCCTGGCCGACTGCATGTGGTTTTGGGAAGACATCTAGATACAAACTACAACACCGTGCTATAATCAATTTTAGAATATTTTCATCACACTAGGAAGAAACCACTTACCTAGTTTGGCCACTTCTTCACCCATTTTCCTCCTACTCTCCCAGCCCTACTAAACCCCTCATATACTTTGTCTCTATACATTTGCTTATTCTGGACATTTCACATTAGTCAGGTATTATGGTTTAGATCTAAAATGTGCCCCTTACATCTCATGTGCTTGGAGATGGAGCTTTGTGGTAAGGAGGAGGTCACTGAGGGCATGAACTAAAAGTGTATATTCTTGTCCTTGATTCTTCCCTTTACTCTCTGCTTCCTGGTGCCATGGCGTGAGCAGCTTTCCCCTACCATGGCATTTTGCATTGCTGTTTCTGTCTTGGAGCAAGTTGACTGTGGACTGGATCCTCTTAAATATGAAACAAAATAAGCTTTTTCTCCTTTAAGTTGTACTTATCGAGTATTGTGTCCCAGCAATAAGAAAGTGACTAATACATGGTGTCACATAATATGTGACTAGCTTTTTCACTTGGCATAATATTTTCAAGAATGTAGAAGTACTTCATTTCTCATTGCCAAATAATTGTCCATCAATTGATATGCTTCTTGTGCACCCATTTAGTAGTTGATAAACATTTAGATTGTTTTTAGTTTTGAGCTATTATGAGTAAGACTCATATGATCAATTATGTATAGGTTTAAAATTTTTTTATTTTAGGGGCTGGGGATTTAGCTCAGCGGCATAAGCGCCTGCCTTGCAAGCAGGTAGTCGTGAGTTCGATCCCTGGTACCGATAAAAATGAAAAAGACAAAAATAAAATAAAATAAAAAAAATAATTTTTTTTTATTTTAAGGAAATAAAACCAAAACAAAAAAAAAAAAAACAGAATAAAGCCTTCAAAACAAATATTTAAAAATCATACAGGACTTCATAACAAGGTAATAGGAAATCAACAGTGGCTACCATAATGCCTCTTGTTATCTTCAAAATTGCTCCCTATACCATCAAACATAACAAAATCAAACAGAATAGGATGAAACCAGTCAAAACTAAACAGTGAAAGTGATACTGGACTTCAAAACAAGTTAATAGGAAATCAATAATGGCTACCATAATTTATCTTGTTATCTTCAGAATAGCTGATGATGCCATCAGATATAGCAAAATGAAATGAAACAAAACAATGAAAATGATATAGGACTTTAAAATCAAATAATAGGGCATAAACAATGGCTATCACTTTCAGAGGTAAATCCTCCATAGTTGCTATATTGCATATTGTTATCTTCTAACTTGATTCTCAGACTAATAGCTTTAGGCTTGCAAAGTCAATCAAACAATACAAACATTAAATTATTTTTTAACTTCAGTGGCTATCATCTCAGCTTGTGTCTCCCCAAATCAGACAGTGTCTATGGGTGCTGGGGCATGGAGCTTGGCACTTTTTGCCCCCAAGCTGGTGCACCAACTGGATCACCAGAAGGAAGTAGCTCAGTCTGTGACTGCTGCTGGCTCACAGGAAGGGGTTGTCTACTTCTTGGTTCTCTTCCTAGGACCCATGGTGAACTCTGGCTCACAGAAAGGGAGTGGCCCAGCCCATGTACTGACTTTTGTATGGATATGAATTTTTATTTCTTTTAGATATGTAATTTTTTAAAGTGTGAGTTAGGATCTGAATAATGTCTACATTATGATTAGTTTATATGTGTTTTAAATCTCTTAGTTTATTCTTTCCATCTCTTTTTTTCTTGAAATTACATACTTGTAGAAAACAAGTCATTATCCTAAAGAACGTCCCATGGCTTGAATTGTGCTTCTTGTGGTGAGATTTGACTTGTTCCTCTATCATTACTGTTTATCATCATCTTTCTCCTCCTCCTTCCTCTGTCTCCCTCTCCCTTTCCCTTCCTCTTTCCAGGCCTCCCTATATCTGTTTCTCTATCTTCTTTCCTCAACTTATTCTTCCTGTTTCATTTTTTTCATTGTAGGATAATATACCAGACAACACAAGATAAAGAAAACCAGGTTTATCTTAGTTCACATTTGGTGAGGTTTCACTTAGTAGTTGGCTGCCTCTAACACAGAGCAACATAGCAGAGAGGAATCAGAGGAGAAACAGTTCATGGCAAAGCCTGCAGGAAGCAGCAATCAGCAAGCAGAAAGCCTCTCTTTCCCTTTTATCCCATCCAAACTACAAGCCTTTTGGATGTGGCTATTGGCACCCAGGATGGGCCTTCCCATTGTCACATCCAAAATTATGCTAAAGCAATGAATTTATTTAGTTATCACACCCTTAATCCATATGCATGCACCTTAGATCCAGCCACCTCTGTGAAGTCCCATTTATGAACACTGGAGACTTTGGGGAGATATCTAGAGATATAAGGTATAATTCCTTGCTCCCTCTCTTTCTTCCTCTCTCCTTCCCTTATTCTTCATTTTGTTTAACAAGAATACTTCATTGGACATGCAAAATAAATGAAATACTAAATATGACATTTTTCATTTATAATCTGGAATATTTTATATAGACTATAACTTTTTCATTTCTTTTTTATTTAATGAAATTTATTGATACATTTTAGAAATACATAAGTATTACATTCATCATAGGGATTTTGTGCCTGTACAGGATATATCCTGATTCTTTTTTTCCCCTTCCCCTACCCTTCTTTAAACCTCTCTTCTCTCCTTATTTACAAAGTATTTTTTCCATGATTTTATTCTTTTGTTGTTTTTTCTTTTCTTCTCCTTCGTCTCTCACCCCTGCCTTGTTTCCCTCCCCATTTGAATTTTTTTTTGCTATTTCACAATATCTATCAAACATTTTGGTTCTTTTTTATACTTTCAGTTTTTCACATCAGAAGAATAATGTTGTATTTACATATATGTGTGTGATTTATTTCATTTAAGAATATGGGTTTAAGGTATATCCATTACGTAGCAATGTCTCAAGTTTATCAGTTTTTATAGCTAAGTAGTACTCCAGTATATAAAACCCCACATCTTCTTTCATCAGTTGATGTACATCTGATCTGTTTCCAAGATTTGGCTCTTCTAAACTGTGTTGCTATAAACATGGGTGCACATATTTTGCATGTGGATGTGATATGATGCTTTTAATTCTTTCAGGAAGATACCACGTAGTGGAATATCTTGGTCAAATAAGATCTCTAGTTTTAGTTTTTTTTTTAATTTTGAAGAGAATAAAATCAAACAAAATAAAACAGAATACAGTCAATCAAAATAAAACAATGTGCATGGTACCTGACTTTAAAACAAAATACAAGGAAATCAATAATGGCTACTATAATTCCTCTTGTTATCTTCAAAACAATTGCCCATACCATCAGAGAAAATAAAATCAAACATAATAGTGCAGAATAAGACCAAAAAAAGACAAAACATTGTAAACAGTACAGTACTTCAAAAGAAGATAATAGTAAAACCACAGTGGGTACCATAATGCATCTTGTTTTCTTAAAAGTAGTTGCCTATACCTTTAGCACGATACAGTCAAACAAAACAAAATGTCAAAACAATGAAATCAATACGGGGCTTCAAGACAAGATAACAGAAAATCAATAGCGACTACCATAATATATTTTGTTATCTTTGAAATAGCTGTCCATACCATCAAATATAATAAAATTAGACAAACCAAAACAGAATAAAACCAAACTACACAGAACAATGAAAACAATATGGGTTTTAAATCACCACAATAGATTAACAATGGCCACTGCCTTCCCTTTTTAGACATTTCCTCCCCTTTCACTTTCACAGTGTGTATTGTGCATTTTGGATCCCACTAACCCCTCTAGTTTTTTATACTAGTGAGACAACATGATATTTACCTCTGTGACTCTGCACCATTTCATCCATGAGCACGATCTCCAGTTATATCCATTTACCTTCAAGAGCCTCAAGGTTACCTTTCTTTATAGCTGAGTAGCTTTCCATTGTATAAAAGTGCCATGACTTTCTTGTCCCTGTCTCATAGAGCACTGTTCTCTCTCCTTTGACTTTCAGTCTATGAACCCTTTTTAGAGTTAAATCTATTTCTTGTATAAAGCATACTGATGGATCATGTCTCCTGATCCACTCTGCTTGTGTTTCTTTTTACTGGTGAATTGAGGCCATCTACTTTAGTGGTTATGGCCAGCATGTACTGCCTCATCTCTGTGATGCTATTTTCCTGCCAATGGCTGCCTTCTTTTTCCCTCCATTCAACTGTCTATCCCATTCAGTGATCCCCCTCTGCCACTGTTCCTGGAACCATGGTCTTTTCTTGCATCTTTTTTTTTTGTAATTGGTATTGAACTCATGACCTCACGTTTGCCAGGCAGGTGCTTATGCCACTGAGCTAAATCACCAGCCCCTCTGTGGTCCTTTTTAAAAAATCTCTCCGTAGAATGCCCTTCAGTATTTTTTATAGGGTTGACTTGATGGTCATGAAGTCTTTCAGTTGTTCTTTGTCATGGCAGCGTCTTGTTTCTCCATTAACTTTGAAAGATAGTTTTGGAGGACACATCAATCTGAGTTGCAAGCTGTTTTGTTTTAGGGCTTGAAATACTTCACTCCAAGCTCTTCTTGATTGGAAAGTTTGTGTTGAGAAGTTCTGTCATGATTCTGATGTGTTTTACTTTATAGGTGATCTGTTTCTTTTCTTTAACAACTTTTAATATTTTGTTCTTATGTTAAATTTCTGGTATCTTGATTATTATATGTCTGGGTGTAGATTTTTATTTTTTATTTTAAAGAGGGTAAGATTAAACATAACAAAACAGAACATTTCATAAGGAAACAATTTTAAGAAACACAGATTTCAAAGCAAGTCCACTGGAGACCTTTACTGTCTATCTTATTGTCTCTAGTTCTCTTCCAAATAGTTGTCCCAATCTTCACACATATTGGATGCATACTGAACATTATAGGATTAATCAAATCATAACAGGATGATGAAGGCTTTTTAGGTCTTCAAGAGCTGACAGTGGGGAAGTCAGTAATGAATACCATAATGTCTCTCATTCTCTTCATAGTTGCTGTCCTTATGTTTAAGTATGCTGAAATTGAACATAAGAGACTAGACTAATATCACTCTGAACAGTGAATAATAGTATTGCTAGATTTTATATCATAATGCTACAGAATTAGCACTGGGTTTCTTAATGTTTCTTCTTCTGAGTATCTGTTTATTACATCATGCATTATATAATCTGTTCCCATAAACAGTTTAGAAATTCTCCTCACGTGTGAATCTCTACATGTATATCTATCCTTTCTATATTATAAGGAAAAACATATCATAACAAGGCAACAAAACAAATTCCTAGAAAAACATGAAGTAAAAAAGACATATAAAACCACAATAGTAGGTGATCTACAATAGTTACCGTGCTTTTCCTTGTTATTTTCAATAGAATTGTCCACATCATCAGGCATAATATAATCGAACATAGCATTACGTAGCTATTTTAATAAAAACACAACTTTGAAGACATTGTAGGACTTGAAAGCAGTTCATAATCAAAACCAGAATGGATATCTTTTACATCTTGTCATCTTCAGAGTAGTTGTCTCTACTCTTAGACTTGATACTGTCAAGCATACCAAATTCGAATAAAATCAGTCAAGGCAAAACAGCGGTCTAACAAACCAAATTCAAATAAGATCAGTCATAGTATACAATGTAAGTAATACAGGGTTTCAGTTTAAGTAAATAGGAAATTAAGGATAGTTACCGTGGTATAGCCTGCTATTTTTGGGATAGCTGTCTGTGCCCTCAAATCTAGTATGAGTATGCAGACTGGAACAAAATAAAATCAAACTAAACAGACTGATAAGACTACTGTGACTTTTAAATCCCGATACACTATTAACAATGTCCTCTGCCTTACTCTTTTAGGCAATTTCTCACCTTTCCCCTTCTCAGGATGCTTTGTAAATTTTGGGTCCCACTAGCTCCTTTAGTCTTTTTTTTTTTTTTTTAACATTTTATTTAAAAGGAAAAAGAGAAAAAAAAGCAGAACAAAACAAAACAGTGTAAGGGTACAAGTAATTCAGAACTACAGAAAAGCAAAAAAACAAAAAACAGTATGCTATCACCAGTTAATAGATTACTCCCTATCATCCTTTAGTCTTTAGATTAGGGGGTAACCTGTTATCTATCTGAGTGTTGCTGAACCTTTTTACCCCTGAGCTTGATCTAGAGCTGTACTCCTTTACTTACTAAAGCCACAAGGTTTTCCTTCCTTCCAGCTGTGTAGTTCTATACTGCACAAAGGTGTCATAACTTTCCAACCTATCTGCAGCTGCTGGATGAGTTGTCCTTATTTCTCTCTGGTTTCCTGTCATATATAGATTTACTTTCTCATCTTTGACTTTAAGTTTATTAACCCTATTTCAGGTTGAGTATATTTCCTATTCAGAGTTTCTCGATGGATCTTGCCTCCTAATCTATTCTGCCTGTATTTCTTTTTGTTAGTGTGTCAAGGCCTTCTATATTAAAGATTATAGCCTACCTTCTCTTCTTAATCTCTGCTATTCTATTTTTTTGCTATTATTTGTGCACTTTTCCCCTCATTCCACTGTCTGCCCCATTCAATGAGGTCTCTCTGCCACTGTTGCTGGAATCCTGGCATTTCTCTCTCTCTCTCTAGAATGTCCTTCAGTATTTTTTGTAGGGTTGGATTGGTGGCCATGAACTCCCACAGTTCTTCCTTGTCTTGGAAACATCTAATTTCTCCATTAATTTTGAGAGAGAGTTTTTCAGGGTGCATCAATCTGGGTTGTAGGTTATTTTCTCTCAGGGCTTGCACTACTTCATTCCAGGCTCTTCTTGATTTGGTAGTTTGTGTTGAGAAGTCGGTCATTATTTTGATGGATTTTCCTTTATAGGTGATCTGCTTCTTTTCTCTGACCACTTTTAATATTCTGTTCTTGTGGTGAATTTCTGGGATCTTGATTATTATATGTCTGGGTGTAGATCTGTTTTGGTTGTAGTTGGTTAGAGTTCTGTATGCCTCATTTATCTGGATATCATTTCTTTTTCCTATGCTTGGGAAGTTTTCCTTATTTATGTGAAAAGTCTTTGTAATTCATTTGTGGTTACTCCTGCTTCTTTGCTCACTTTTTTATTCTTAAGTTATAGATCCTCTTGTCATCTTCTAGCCTTTGAATTGTTTCTTCTTGGTTTCTTGTTATTATTAAGAGATATTTTCTTTCATGATCACACATTATAAGTCTCTGTTCAAGCTTTGAAAGGCTAACTTTAGTTTCTGTCAAGGCATTTTGCCAGCTTTCAATGGAGTTTTTAGTTTCCTGGTAATCTCTTTGGATCTGTTTCATGTATTCTAGATTTTGTTTACATTCTTCACCAAAGATGTCTCTTCCTTTTCTGGGTTCCTCCATTCTTCCATCTGTGTTTTATTGGGAGGGGCTTAGCATTTCCTTAGTTAATCTTTTTATATCTTGCCTCACTTGGATTAGAATTTTAAGTTCATTTATGAGGTCACAAAAGTATTTCTTTATGTCTGCTGATGTTGTGGCTAATATTGCATGATTGCTGCACTGGTTTTCTTCTGTATTTACCTCTCCTGGGCTTACTTTCCCAGGGTCAGTTGCTGGAGGTTTTTTCTTATTTCTATCTCTTGTCATGTTTCTGGTTTCTTTCAGACAGGTATATTGTGGAGGTCTCAGGCCTTTTCCGTGTTGTTTACAGTTTTTCTGAAGCATGCTGACTGGGGTTTTGCTGCCTTTTCAAATTTGTTGTTATCTGAGATGCATGCAGGGATGATGTGGGCTAGCCCCTCACCTCCGAGCCAGTCAACCACCAAGTGCCTTCAGCAACTTAGGCTATGCTGTGGCAGACATCACAGGATCATGACAGTTTTGTCCCTGCCTATTGGGTCCCAACCAGGGGTGTGGCTCAGCCCAAACAGATACCACGAGTCCTCTCTGGGCCAGGAGCAGCTGACTGATGCCACTGTAGTGCTGGGCTCTGCCCCACTCCAAGATGTCTTCCAGCCAGCGACACCCACCATGGGACCCAATTTCCAGCACTCACCGAGAGAATTAATGCAGCTCTCCACCTTGGCTCCACTCCATGCTGTGCCGCGTCCTCCCACCAAGGGCCCGGGATTCACCAACTCCCATTATTGGTGGCCATGGCTTCCGTGCAACCTTGAATCACCTGACTCCATGGCACTCCCAGCACAGCACGAGACCAGTCTCAGTGAGTGTTTTGGGCTCCAGCCCTCTACTTGCATTTTTCTTTCCTCTTCCTATTTTTCTTTTTCCTTCAGTTTCCTCCTGGGTTTGTGCGAGTCCCTCTCCATTCATTCGGTCCTCTCCATGTTGTCAAATTCCAGCATTTGAGTCATTTTTCCAGAGAGGCTCTCCACCCAGCTACCTAGCAGGCCACCATCTTCTCCCCATCTCTCTGGTGGAGATTTATTTTGGTTGTGGCTAATTGGAGGTTTATATGCCTCACATTTCTGACTGTCACTTCCTTTTCCTATGCTTGGAAGTATTCTCTGTAAATTTATCTCTGTAAATAGACCCTTACTGTCATTTGTGTTGACCCCTGCTTTTTCATTCATACCTATTATCATTAAGTTATGTTTCTTTTGGTTATCTTTAAGTTATGTTCATTGATTGTTACTTCCTGATTCCTTGTTATTTTTAAGAGCTCTTTCCTTCCATAATCATAACTTGCAAACCTGTCTTCAAGGTTTGAAAGTCTATCTTTAGTTTCTTTCAAGAGGTTTTGCCAGCTTTCAGTGGAGTTTTTAATTTCCTGGATATCTCTTTGAATCTGTTTCATATATTCTAAAACCTTTTTACATTGTTCATTCAAGTTTTCCCTCATTTTCCTATGCTCTGCTATTCTTTCATCTATGTCTTCTTTAGAGGT
This sequence comes from Cavia porcellus, assembly GCF_034190915.1. Lineage (NCBI taxonomy): Eukaryota > Metazoa > Chordata > Mammalia > Rodentia > Caviidae > Cavia > Cavia porcellus. The sequence goes on along the minus strand of NW_026947486.1, from coordinate 85,151,227 downwards.
GCCTAGCAATTCTTTTATTGTGTTTTTCATTTCTTCTTTTACCTGAGATAGTTTTTCTGTTCTAATTTCTTTTATAGCCTCATGAAATAGTTTCTTTATGTCAGTTGCCATCACTTCAAAAATTTCAGGTGTGTGACTGCCAGTCTCTTCCATGTTTACACATCCTAGACCAGCTTTGCTTGGATTGGAGGCCAGAGTCTGCCTTTTGCTTCTTTTTCTTGACATATCCCTGGGCTCTTCAAGAGAAGTGGATAGTAGAGTCCTAGGCATTTCCTGCATTGGCTACAGTTTCTCTGAAATGAGACTGTTCAGTTCTTCTAGCCAGTGCTGGCTATGGCCTCTGAGTGTTTTGGTGTTGGGGCGGTCTGCTGTTTTTCCTAGCCTGCATTAGCTCACTGGTGACTGCCAGAGTGTGAATGGGGGCAGGGCTGGCTGCTGCTTCCTAGCTGGTTATTCACAGGGATCTTTGATGGTGGCTTTTGGAGGGGGAGCAGGTGGAGGGGCTAGCCGCCACCTCTGGGTGGAGCTGGTTACTGGTAGGGAGCCCTCAGCATGGTGTTGGAGTGCACTCAGGGGCAGGATTGGCCACCACCTCCAGGCCAAGCTGGTTACCAGTGGGGAATCTCAAGGGGAAACTCAGCAATTGCTGCTGGGATGCATGCAGGGGCAGGGCTCAGTCTAAGGAATTTCCACAGGTCTGTTCCCATCTCCTGGAGGGAGCCAGCCTAGGTTTTGGTTTCAGGCTTATCTGGTCCTACTCCAAAACGGTTTGGAGGACTGAGTCCTCTACACTCACTACTACTCAGTGCAGTCCTGTGCATCTGCTGCTCCCCTCAAGTGCTGTGTCTCTTTGCAGAGTCCTCAGGGTTCACTAGCCACCACCATCACCATGGCCATGCATCTCCAGGTTCCAATAGCTCCTCTCACATAGTGGATCTGACTCTGGGTGAAGGTGCACCCAGCTACTGCCTTCTTCATTTGAGTTTTTTTCTTTTTTTACTCTCTCTGTGGGCTTCATTTCTCACTTTAGATTCTTCCTGGGCCCAGGGGACCCACTTCCTCCCTTCTTGTCTTCCCCATGATGCTATATTCCAGCATCTGGACTGTTTCTCTCAGAGAGGCTGTTTACTGTGCTGCTTACTGTTCTGCTATCTTCCTGGAAGTAGTTTTAGTTTTTTGAATAATTTCCACACTGATTTCCACAGTGGTTGCAGCAGTCACTACTCCCACAAACAGTGGAGAGGAGTTTCTTTTTCCCCATAGCCCATGTGGAATTTGTTATTGGTTTATTTCTTGTTGATAGCCATTGTTTCTGGAGTGAGATAGAATCTCAGCATTGTTCTAATTTGCATTTCTCAAATGATGGGTGATATTGAACATTTTAAAATATATTTAGCTGTCATTTCCACTTCTTCATCTGAGAAGTGTGTATTCATTTCAGATGCCCATTTTTGAGTTAGGTCTTTAAATTTGCGGGAGGTCTGATTTTTTGAGTTTTTTATGTATTCTACATATTAATCCTTTGTCTGAAGAGAACTTGACAAATATTTTCCCCTCACTCTTTGGGTTAGCTTTCCAATTTCTATTAATTACTAGATAGTATTTTCTATAGGAAAGGTAGGATAAATGCTTGCCCCATCCCATTTATGTTTTCACAATAATGAATTATTTCACTAAGAGCCTCTAAAAATGACCAATAATTTGTATTTGAATATCATTATAAACTCATGGATTTCAACATGTTTAATATGTTTCAGTACATATATGATTTCTATATATAGTTAGGTTACTACAATAGGAATTTCTTCCAAGAATGTTTCTACTTCTCAGTCTGCCAAAAGTGCAGAGTCAAGTTTGTGTTGTAGAAACAAATGTGGCTGTGGTGTCTGGCTCAGATACCATGTGACTGATGGAGGAGAAACAAGGTCAGAAATGTACTGAGTTACAAGCCAATCTTTGGAATGTCTCTTCAATCATCAGACAAGCACAATTTTATATGTGTTGGGGTTTGGTTTATTATCAAAGTCCAATCAAAATATAAATTCTTGTCTGGCAGAAATAAAGCCAATAATGTAGCATAAGTGATTATAAATGTATCATAAACATTTTTCTTTTCTTGACGTAAATATAGTTGAAAAGCATATATCAGAATTCATGCATTTTCAAAGCTTAAATCTGTAGAACTGCATGCAGTGACTGTGTATGAAAATGTTGTGTCTTATGCTTCCTAATGTATTAGACTGTGTGTATGTATATATATATATATATATATATATAATGCATGTATTGGACTGTATTTTCATATATATATATATATATATATATATATATATATATATATAGTCATCCAGAGTTGTCCAGATGATGTTGGGGAGTTCTGTATGGAGAAGTGTGCAAAACTGACATTAACACACAAAAAAAGGCTTGAAGAAACTAATGTTCCAGTGGGAAAGCTACCGACACCTATTTATCTGAATGTCCATGTCTAGAGTATAATAGCAATCTGATAATGAACAGCTATGTACCTCAACGTGATGCAGTAGCATGTCAATTTCTCTTGTGAGTGAATTAATTGCAGGTTAATTTTGTGTATCTTTAGTCAGAAATATTAACCAATCAATATGACAGAAAAAAAGAAAGTTATCTTAGTAGAAGCCAAAAACAAAAACTGAAAGAATATTAGAAGCAGCTTCAGTATGATAAAACCACTCTTACCTTTTGACAGAGGCTGAACACTTTGAAGATTCAAAGTGATGAAATTAAGGAAAATATACTATACTGGTAAGATCCATCACATGATGCTCTCATATTTTTCCAGAGTTTTCTTCTTCTTTTCTATTGTGATTGCTTTCTTTACTTCCCCTTCCTCCCTTAGCTTCTTTTTTAGCACTTTAGAGGCCATTTTGATAGCAGTAATCACAGCAATTATATACAGCACTGAGTGAAATCACATCAACAAACACATACATCTGGGCTTAGACTGATGCTCACTTATGTTTACATACACTTTACTGGCATCATGAATCTTTGTTTACTATCATGAAAACAAGTGGCATTCAGTTCATGACAAGACTTTGATCATAATCCTAGTTGTTTGTATGTGTGGCTGGTCATAACATGAGGGGCCACCGAAATGCATTTATGAAGCCTAGGAAAGAGCCTGCTGTCCCAGCAGACCACCTTGTGGGACCCAGGAACTCCAGCCAGTGGTATACACAGGGCCAGGTTAGAACCAGGCCCCTCCCATGACCCCCAGCATCTGAGCAGACCACCTCACAGGACCTGGGAGCTCCAGCCACAAGCAGGTGAGCCAGACCAGAATCGGGCCTCTCCCATGTCCCCGCAGTTCTGGCTACCCACCTCAGGAACTAGAAACTCTAGACTATGACATGCAACCTCAAAGTCTCACTGCTGCCATCAGGGACCCACCGACCTCCTGGATCTAGTATTTCTGTCAATCTTCAGCTTCCACACCTTCCCCCAGAACCATGGACTGCAGTGGATTAACCATGCAGTATCGAGGGGAGACTCAGTAACCCCTCATCCAAACAGAAAAACTCAGCAAGCTTCTATCCTTGAGGTGAGTTTGTCCCTAAAATAGGAATAGAGTTTGCCACTTTTAGTGGGTAAACAGGGGCAATTGTGAAGCCACCTACAGAAGTAGACCATAGGCGAGCTTGGCAAGGGGTTGGGTGAGTCCTTCCTCCACACAGAGAATATCACGTAGGTTGAGGAGGGTGCCAATAAGACCTCTCCCAACCTGAAGAAAATTAAGGGACATCCAGAGACACAATACAGTCCCAGCTGAGATAAACACTATAATCAGGGAGATCTGGTGACTCTGAACAACTTGAAGACAATAACAGCAGGAATTAGGGGTTGATTTCCATCAGTACTCCTAGGCTTGTCAGCCTAGGAAGAACATAGGACTCACCCAACAGGCCCTACAGGGGGAATTCAGGAGACTGGCCCAACTCTTCATTGTGAGACTTAGCAAATGGACAAACATCAACGTTACAATAGGACCCCAAGACACACACTACCAACAGTTGACACTAGTGGGATTGAAGGAACAAATATTAACCTGAAAGGGGAAAATGACAAAACAAAAAAAGTAAAACACAATTTTATTTTTTAAATTTTATTTAAGGAGAAAAAGGAAAAAAAAAGCAGAAAAAGGGTACAAGTTATACAGAATTTCAGAAAAAAAATAAACAGTAGGACATCACTAGTTAATGGATTACATATTGTCATCTTAGAAATAATTGTTCAAGTCACAAAATTAAAGCTTGTAAAGTGGACATTCCATCAATGATACTGCAAACAGTTCTGTTCATTGATCCAATAAAACTCTGTGATATCATTTTCTATCTTATACACTTAAATATACATGCAGTTATATAGTTTGGAACACTTTCTTTTCCTCTCTTTTGTACCATGACTATTACACATTTTGGGTTTCATTGCTCCCATGGTTCTTATTACTTTTTTGGAAGAGAGTAAAACCAAATGTGACATAACAGAACAGAATCGGTCAAGTCAAAAGGGTGGACATAATAGATAATGTAAAAACATAATACAAGGTGATCAACAATGGTTACCATAATGCCTCCCGCTATCTCAAATAGAATTACCTATATCATCAGTTATAATAAAATTGAACAAAACAGTAGAGAACGAAACCAACAAAACCAAAGCATGGGAAACATTACAGGTCTTCAAAAGTAGATAATAGTTAACCAGAATGGGCATCATAATGAATCCCACTATCTTCACAGCTGTTTCCTAAACTTTCGAACCTGGTACTATCAAGCAAAACAGAATAGAGGAACATCAGTCAAAACAAGATGGTGAGAGCAATACAGGGCTTCAAATCAAGTTAATAGAAAATGAAAGTGGGTTACTATAATATATCCTGATATTTTTTATTTATTTTTCCCTTAATTAAAAGGATAAAAATAAAAAAGTAAATAATAAGATGGAGATTGAGATAAAAGAGGGCGTAACAACAAAATAGCACAGATCAAAACATAACCATTTAAGCAAAATAGTGTTTCACCACAAGATAATCCCAACATAAAAGTAGTTACCATATTGTCTCTTTCCTTGAAATCTTTGAGTATAACTTCGTATACTGTAGCATCAAATATATCAAAACAATGTGAAATCATTCAAGAGAATGACAGTATTACAAGTTATTTAGAATCAACTAACAGAAAATGAACAATGGTTTCAGTATAATCTCCTTGTCTATAAAAGTTTTTATTTATACTATCACATATAATAAAATCCAATAAGATACAACATGTTAAGACCTATGGAGACAGAAGAACAAAAGCTTGATGGGACTTCAAAGCAAGATGATATTAAATCAGCATTACCCATTATGACGTTGTTTTCTCCAAAATAGCTGTTCCTATCATCCAATCTTCTCTGCCTTATTTCTGTTGAGCTCTTTTTCTGTCATTAGTTGTCAGTTTGTCTTCTTCATTTTGTTTTCTGCTCCATTCATTGTGGCCTCTCTGCCACTATTTCTGGATTCTTTATATTTTTCTTTTTTAGAATATCCTGCAGTATTCTCTGTAGAGTTGAATTGGTGGTTGTATATTTCGCTAGTTCCTCTTTATCCTGGAAGCACCTTGTTTTTCCATCAATTTCCAGGGATAGTTGTGCAGGATATATCAATCTTGGCTGGAAATTATTATCTTTCAAAGCTTGAATTATTTCCCCCCACACTCTTCATGATTTGATGGTTTGTGCCAAGAAGTCTGCTGTAATTCTGATGGGTATTCCCTTGTAAGTGATCTGTTTCTTGTCTCTGACGGCTTTTAATATTCTGTTCTTATATTGGTTTTCTGGTATTTTGATTATTATATGCCTGGGTGTAACTCTGTTTGGGTTGTATTTGGCTGGGGTCCTCTATGCTTCATACATCTGAGTATCTTTACCTTTTGCTAAATTAGGAAAATTTTCCTGGATTATTTCTGTGAGTAGCTTTTGTAGTTCATTTGTTTGTGTCCCTACTTCTTCTTTTATGTTCTTAATTCTTAAGTTATAGATCCTCTTATCATCTTCTAGTCTTTGTATTATTGTTGTTTGTTTCTTTGTTATTTTTAAGAAGTTTTTCATTTCATGCTCCCATATAACAAATCTGCCCTCCAGTTCAGATAATCTCTCCTTAGTATCTTGCAAGCTGTTATGCCAGTTTTCGATAGAGATTTTAGTTTCTTGGTAATCTCTTTGAACGTGCTTCACGTATTCTATATTTTCTCTATTTTCTCCATCAAACAATTCTCCTATTTTTTTCTGTTCTTCCATTCCACCATCTGTTTTTTCTTGGGTGGTGCTTAGCATTTCTCTAACTATTCTGCTTATGTCTTGCTTCATGTCATTAATAACTTCATTCTTGAACTCGTCTATGAGGCTCTCGAGATAGCACTTTATGTCTATTGGTGCCGTGTTTGCTATTGCCTGTTTCTCAGGATAGGGGGCGGAGGAGCCTTTCTTGTTGCTCCCTCTTCCCATATTCTTTGTTCCTTATATGCAAGCGTATATAGGAGGCCCAGCTTCCTTCCCTGTCAGTCACTGTCTGTTTGAATTGCACTGACTAGGTGTTCCCACCCACTGCAGAGCACCAGGGAGTTACAGACCAGACAGCCTATGCAGGGCCCGCCCCTCCAGGTCAACCTCCCGAAGGCTTCACTGCTAGGGTGTACCTCCAGGTGCTTGGACCTGGGTTGTGCTAGCCTACTGGGTCTCAGCCAGCAGCGTCACTTAGGCTAGGCACTGCTCACCAATCCCGCTTGAGAGGGGGATATGTGACTGAAGTCACTACAGTGCCCTGTTCTGGCAAGTCTGCCTGGTCCCAGAATGTCCTCTGTTGGAGCCTCCTAGATCGTGGAAGAGTCCCAGTTTCCCTCACTCACCGCAGGTTGATGCATGGCTCCCTCCCCATCCCGCTCTCAACTCTGTTCACCGATTCCCATTCTCAGAGCTTTCATGCATCTCTCTCCCTGCCAAGCCAATTCAGACACTGCAGCAGCAGCGGCTTCCAATGGCACGGGCTCCAGCTTCCATGCTGAGGCTTTATCTGTTCCTGTTATAGCACCAGGATTGCATTCCCAGTTGGTTTCTCTCAGCCTAGTTCATTCTTGGGTCAGCAAGGTATATCTCCTCTTTCTTAGGATTCCTCACTCTGCACCATTCCTGGATTCTAAGCTGGGTCTTTCAGAAAGCCTCCGTAGCTGCTGCTATCTCTCCGCCATGTTCTCCCAGAATGCAAAACACAATTTTAAACATCTAGTCCACCAGGAGCAAGTACAGGAGACATTGAAATAGATGATTTCAAAAGTAACACATTAGAAATCTCTGAAAAGGTAGCAAGTGAAATAAAATAACAACTCTATGAGGCTATAGAGGAAATCAAATTAGAAGTGATCTCTCATGTAAAAACAGAAATAAAAATCTTAGTAATGGAGTTGCTCAGTGCAGCTAGAGAAGAAATAGATAAAACATACAGGAACATGGGAAACTGAAACCTTGAATGAACAATATAGAAAACAAGCAGAATTCATGAAACAAACTCAAAGAGACGTCCATGAGACAAAAAATTCTATTGAAAACTGGCAAAACCGTTTAAATGTAGCTGAGGATACAATTTCAGACCTTGAGGACAGGATCACAATTAGTGATCATGAAAGGATAGAACTTTTAAAAATAACAAAGCAGAGGGGTTGGGGATTTAGCTCAGTGGCATAAGCGCCTGCCTTGCAAGCAGACAGTCGTGAGTTTGATCCCTGGTACTGGTAAAAAAAGAAAAAATAACAAAGCAGCATGAAATGACAATACAGCAGCTTGAAGATGATGCCAAGAGAAACAATATAAGATTAATAGGCATCAGTGAAGATTCAGGAGTCAATGCATGTGACATAACTAACATATTGACAGAAGTAATGGCAGAAAATTTCCCAAACATAGGGAAAAATCTGATATGCAAATAAGTGAGGCATAAAGAATATCAAAAAAATGACAACCAACATAAATCTACACCCAGCCATATAATAACTAAGATCCTAGACACACAGCCTAAAAACCAAATACTAAGAGCTGTTAGAGAAAAGAGAGAACTCACCTATCTATGAAAGCCCATTAGAATCATGGCAGAGTTTTCAGCACAAACCCTCAAGTCAAGATGAGCTTGGAGTGAAGTATTTCAAGTCCTGAAAGAAAACAACTTTCAACCCAGACTGATGTACCCAGAAAAACTTTCATTCAAATTTAGCAGAGAAACAAGATTTTTGCATGACAAAAAACAACTGAAGAAATTCATGTTCATCAAGCCAATCCTAGAAAGAGTATTGAAAGTCATACTAGATAGAGATAAAAATGACCACAATCCCCAGAACAACAACAGAAAGAAACCAGCAGGCAGGACAAGCAATTAACCAAGGGGGAAAAACAGAAAGCAAACAACTGGAGTATACCATAGCAAAGTCAAGCCAGTACATATCAGTGATATCCATAAATGTAAATGGCCTCAATTCACCTATTAAGAGAAATAGGTTGACAGAATGAATAAAGAAACATGATCCCACTATATGCTGTACACAAGAAAAACATCTGAAAGGAAACTCATACATTAAAAGTCAAAGGATGGAAAATAGTACTCCATGCAACAAGAATTCAGAAAAAGGGGTAACTATTCCATTTCTAGATAATGTGAAATTCAAAATGATTAAGAGATAAAGAAGGTCACTCCATACTCGTTAGTGGAAAACTTCAAGAGGAAGAACTAACAATTATAAACATATATTCACCAAATACAGAAGCACCCAACTATATAAGACAAATACTAATGGACATGAAAAACCAAACACAAAAGAACACAGTTTTAACAGGGGACCTTTAGCAGCCCATTGTCACAAAGATATAGATCAACTATACAAAAAGTCAGCAAAGAAATAATAGAACTGAATCATACCTATGAGCAACTGGACTTAGTAGATGTTTACCTAGTGTTCCACCCAACCACAACAGAATACACATTCATCTCAGATGCTCATGGGACATTCTCCAAAATAGACCATATATTATCCCATAAAACATTTTAAGTAAATGCAAAGGTTTTGAAATTATCCCATGTATAGTATCTGACCCTAGCAGACTGAAATTGGAAATTAATGGCAAAAGAAATGGCAAAACCTGCTTAAATAAAAACCTTCTGAACAACCAGTGGGCTATGGATGAAATTAAATAAGAAATAAAACAATACCTACAATTCAATGAAAATGCAGAAACAACATACTGCAATCTGTGGGATGCAATGAAAGCGGTCTTAAGAGGGAAATAGATAGCAATAAATTGTCATATCAAGAAAACAGAATGAGCACAAATAAACAACCTAATGCTTCATCTCAAGCTTCTGGAAAAGAAGAGCAAGTTAAACCCAAAGCTCAAGAAGAGAGGAAATTGTAAAGATTAGAGTACAAATCAATGTAATTGAAACTAAACAATTCAAAGAATTAATGAATCAAAAAGCTGTTTTTTTGAGAGAATAAACAAAATTGACAACTTCTAGCTAACCTTACCAAGAAAAAGAAAGAAAAAATGCAAATTCACAAATTGAGTACTGAAAAGAGGGAAATTACTATAGATCCCATGGATATTCAAAAGATCATGAATACCTACTTTGAAAATCTCTACTCACATAAAATGGAAAACACAGAGGAAATGGACAAATTCCTAGAAACATATGAACTACCAGAGCTCAACCAACAAGATTTTGAATAAGCCAATATCAGCTATTGAAATTGAAAATGTAAGTAAATCTTATCAACAAAGAAAAGCCCAGGTCCTGATGGATTCATGGCTAAATTCTCCTAGAAATTTAGAGAAGATTTGATGCCAATACTCCTTAAACTCTTCAATGAAATTGAAAAGGAAGCAATCTAAATCATTCCTTGTGGAAATATTACTCTGATACCAAAACCAGAGAAAGACCCTACCAAAAGGAGAACTATAGGCCAATCTCACTAATGAACATTGATAAAAAGATTCTCAATAATATACCAGCAAATAGAATGTAGCAAATTATCAAGAACATTATATATCATGAACAAGTGGGATTCATTCCAGGAATGCAGGGATGGATTAATATACACAAATCAATAAATGTAATACACCACATCGACAAAGCCAAAAATAAAAACCACATGGTCATCTCAATAGATGCAGAAAAACCTTTTAATGAAGCCCAACACACGTTCATGATAAAAAACCCTCCAGAAACTCAGAATACATGGTGTCTACCTCAATCTCATAAAGGCCGTCTATGACAAACCAATAGCCAACATTATACTAAATGGACAAAAACTGAAAGCTTTCTTTTTTTTTTTTTTTTTTTAAAGAAAAGGAAACGAAAAAAGAAAAGAAAAAAAATACATGGAGATTAAAGAATAAAAGGGTAGAAAAATAATACTAAATTACAGACAAACAAAAGGTAAGAAATTGCCAGTTGATAAGTTACAAATTGTCTTCTTCGAAATGGCTGTTTAGGTTATAGAATTAAAGTATTTAGAATGACATTCAAAAAAGTGACCCTACAAACCATTCTGCTCTATGGCCGAACAAAAGCTCCGTAATATGATTATCAGTCCCACCTATTTGTTTTACATCTCTAAGAGGATAAGGTTAACCATATCAAAACAGAACAGAACATTTAAAAAAAAATAAAAAACAATTTAAAGAAATACAGATTTCAAAGCAAGTCCACTGGAGATCTACCTTATCTAACTGTCTCTAGCTTCTTACAGATAGTTGTCCCTAACTTCACCCACTTTCTATACTTATTGCATATTATAGAACTAATCAAATCATTACAGGATGATGGAGTCTTTTTAGGTCCTCAAGTTCCAAATTAGGGAAGACATTTCCAGCTACCATCGCATCTCTCATTCTCTTTGTGATAGCCGTCCCCATCTCTGCATATGCTGAAGTTGAGCTGAAGAAACCAGTCCAGAGTCATTTTGATCAGCAAGCAATAGATTGCTAGAATTTATATTATAATGCTACAAAATAAGCCTCGGGTTTTTCAGGTCTCTTCCTCAGAGTATTTGTTCCTATCCTCTCTGTATTATAGGGAAAACCAATTCATAACAAGACAGCGAAACAATTTCCTAGATAAACATGCAATGGATAAGACTTACAAAACTATAATATAAATGATCTTCCGTAGCTACTATGTTTTCTCTTGTTATTTTCAATAGATTTGTCGACAACACTGGCTTATTATAGTTAAATATACTATCACCTATTTTTATAAAAACTTATCTTTGACTGCATTGTAGTATTTGAGAGCTGTTACTGATTCATACCAGTATGGATATCCTTTACATCCTGTCATGCTCAGAGTAGTTTCCTCTACTTTTAGGGTTGATTCTAACATGCATACGGATTTCAAATAGGATCAGTCAAGGCCAACCAATAGTCTTATGATTCAGATACAATTAAGATCAGTCATAGTAAGACAATGTAAGTAATACAGGATTTCAGCTTAAGTCAATAGGAAAGTAAGGATGGTTACCATGGTATAACCTGCTATTTTTGGTTCTAGAGGTCTGTGTCCTCAAATCTGATATGAGTGGACAGACCAGAACAAATTTAATTCAATCTAAATATGGCACTAGGACTACTGTGTCTTTTAAATCGTTATACACCATTAGCAATGACCTCTGCTTTTTTTTTTTTAAATATAGTTTCAGAGCTGTCTCTACCAAAGACTAGCTTACCATCTCTGCCTCATGTCTGCTACTCCACTTTTCTGCTATAATTTGTCCACCTTATTCCCTCATTCCATGGTCTGCCCCGTACACTGAGGCCTCTCCACCACTGTAGCTGTAATCCTGATATTTCTTCCTCTCTTTCTCTGTAATGTCCTTCAGCGCTCTCTGTAGGGTTGGATTGGTGGCCACGAACTCCCACAGTTCCTCCTTGTCTTGAAAGTATCTTATTTCTTCATTAATTTTTAGAGAGAGTTTTGATGGATATATGAACTTAGGTTGCATATTTTTTTCCTTCAGGACTTGGAATATTTCTCCCCACTCCCTTCTTGACTTAAGAGTTTGTGTTGATAAGTCTGCCGTTATTTTGATAGATTTCCCGTTATAGGTAACCTGCATCTTTTCTCTGGCTGCTTTTAATATTCTGTTTTTTTGGTGGATTTCTGGGATCTCGATTATTATATGCCTAGGCATAGATCTGTTTTGGTTGTAGGTAGCTGGCGTTCTGTATGCTTCTTTTATCTGGATATCATTTCTTTTTGCTATACATGGGAAATTTTGCTTTAATATCTCTGTGAATATTTTTTGTATTTCATTTTTGGATGTTCCTGCTTCCTCACTCACATTCTTTATTCTTAGGTTATGCATCTTTTTATCATCTTCCAGTTTTAGAATTGCTTCTTTCTGGTTCCTTGTTATTTTTAAGAGGCTTTTTCTTTCACGTTCATAAGCCCTAAATCTCTCTTCAAGTTTCAGAAGGTTGTCTTTAGTTTCTGTCAAGGCATTTTGCCAATATTCAATGGAGTTTTTAATTTCCTGATTTTCTCTTTGGATCTGTTTCATGTATTCTAAGTTATGCTTAAATTATTCAGATGCTTCTCTTTCTTTTCTGATTTCCTCAGTTCTTCCATCTGTGTTCTCTTGGGCAGGGCTTGTCATTTCTTTAATTAATCTCTTTATATCTTGCCTCACTTGGATCAGGAGTACATCTTTAAATTCCTCTATGAGATCATGTAAATACTTTTTAATTTCGGCTGATGCTGAGTCGAGCAATGGATGGTTACTGTGCTTGTTCTCTTCAGTGTTTAGTTCTCTTGGGTTTAATTTCTCCTGTTGAACAGCTCGAGATTTTTTTTTATTTTTATCTCTTGTCATGTTTCTGGTTTCTTTCAGACTGTCCTGGAGTTCTCTGGCCCTCTCCGAATTGCTTAGGGCCTTTCAGAAGCGTGCCGGCTTGAGTTTTTGCTGTCCTCCCCAATTTGCTGTTATCTGGGGTAGGCTGGGATGTAGAGGCGGTACAGACTAGTCTCTAGCCTCTGCGTCAGTTAGTTCATAAATTAGGCTGTACTTTCTGGTTGTCACTGAGTTGTGACCATTCTGCATCCGCCCATTGGGCCCCAAGCAGAGGCCTGATCTAGCCCCAACAGCTCCTGCCAGTTCTCCCTGAATCAGAAGCAGCTGGGTAATGGCACAGGATTCTGCCCAGGTCCCAGCCGTTCTCTTCCAAACCTCTCTGTGGTAGGAGCTCTAGAAAAGCAGATCTGCCCAAAACCAAGATGGCTCCCACTAAGTTCTCCGTGCGGAGCTGAAGCCAGCAAGCAATCAGACTCTGCCAGGACTCAAGATGTCTTCCACCAGCCCTCCCTACAGGGGGTCCTGGTGATGTCACCAAGCTGCGATTTCTGCCGCCAGGCTAATATGTCTGCACCAGATTCTGTGTTATTGATTTCCCCGTGGTGGCGGGCCAGCTGTTCTCTGGCCAAACCCAGCCGCCGCGGGGTTTTCTATACTCACCAGAGTCCGGTGCAAGTCCCCGCTCCGGGACCGCCACACACCAAGCCGTCCACTTTTCCCCACCTCGCGGCTCAGCGCTGACTGGTCAGATTTCTGTGCACCGTTTAGATTCGAAATGCCAGAGCTCTGTACATCTGCTCTGGTGCAGCGGTGCAGAACTGGCTGCCGCCTGGAGTCTCGATCTGGGTCTCAGTTTCCGCAGTCCCCCAAAGCAACTCAGCTTTTCGTGTTGGGTCCACGAGTCTGTTCGTTGATTTAAGGGCGCGGGATTTGCAGCCTCCGGTCTCAGCACGACTTTAAATCCTCCAGCTGTACTGTCTTGGTTGATAAGAATCGCTATGGATTTGTCTGGTCCTCTCCATGCTGTCTTTTTTTTTTTTTTTTTTAGCTTTGAGTTTGAATTCTCTGGAGAGATTCTTCGCTCGATCCCCTAGCACGCCGCCATTTTCTCTCCCTATCAAGCTTTCAATCTAAAATCAGCAACAAGACAAGGATGTTCACTATCAGCTTGCCTACTCAATATAGTTATGGAAATACAAGCCAAGGCAATCAGACAAGAAAGAGAAATAAAAGGAAAAAAGATAGGAAAGGAAGAAATTCAGCTATCACTATTAACAGATGACATGATACTCTACATAGAAGATCTAAAAAACTCCACTAAAAGGCTACTAGAAGTAATAAAAAATTCAGCAGTGTAGCTGGGTACAAAGGCAATGCTCAAAAATCAATAGCATTTCTGTACACAAACAACTCACTGAGAGGAAAATTATGGAAGTATCGCCTTTCACAACACCATCTTAAAAATGAAATTCTTAGGAATCAACCTAAGAATGTCAAAGACCTATATGCTGAAAATTATGCTACACTACAAAAAGAGATTGAAGAGGATATTAGAAAATGGAAGGATATTACTTGCTCTTGGCTTGGAAGAACCAACACTGTGAAAATGGCCATACTCCAAAACTGTTACACAGATTTAACACAATCCCAATCAAAATACCATTAACATACCTCACATATCTAGGGAGAACACTCCTAAAATTCATTTGGCAACAGAAGAATCCTAGAATAGCAAAGGCAATTCTGGGCAACAAAGACAAGGCAGAAGCATCTCAATTCCACACTTGAAAACATACTGCAAAGCTACAATGATAAAATCAGCATGGTACTGGCAAAGAAATAGACCTGAGGATCAATGGATCAGATTAGAAGATGCAAACACAACTACAAAGGGGCTAAACATGCTAACTGCAAGAAGGATAGTCTCTTTAATAAATGACATTGGAAAAATTGGCATTCCACATGCTGAAAACTGAAAATAGACCCATGCTTATCACCATCAACTAAACTAAAGTCACAATGGGTCAAAGATCTAAATATTAAAACAGAAACACTAAATCTACTGGAAGACAAGGTAGGTAGATATCTTGGAGACATAGAGGTAGGCAGACAATTCATGAACAAAACACAAACTGCATGGGAAACACTTCAAAGAATAAACAACTGGGATCTTATATTATTGAAAAGTTTATGCACTTCAAAAGAAATCACCAACAGAGTGGAAAGAAAAGCCACAGAATGGGAAAGAATTTTAGCCAGCAACCCCTCAGACAAAGGACCTATATGCAGAACATATAAAGAATTGAAAAACTTCAAGCCTCTCAAATTCAAAAATGGGCATCGGAGATGAACACACATATCTCAGGTGAGGATATACAAAAGGCCAATAAATACATGAAGAAATGTTCACCATCACTGGTAATTTGAGAAATGAAAGTTAAAACAGCATTGAGATTTCATCTCTCTCTGGAAAGAATAGCTGCCATGAAGAAAACAACTGATAACAAATGTTGGCGGGGCTGCGGGGGTGAGGGGAAGGAACACTGCTCCACTGTTGGTGAGAGTGTAGACTGGTATGGCCACTATGGAAATCAGTATGGAGAGTCCTAAAAAACTAGAATTGGAAGTTCCATTCAATCCAGCTATTCCACTCCTGGGTATTTTCCAAGAAAAACTGAAAATTCCATGTCACAGTAATATGTGTGCGCCCATGTTCACAGCAGCACAGATTGTAATAGCTGAATCTTTGTAACAACCAAAATGCCCATCAACTGCAGAGTGTATGAAAAAAGTGATATTTTTATACAATGGAATATTACTCAGGTATAAAAAGGATGATCTTGAATCCTTCATAGTAAATGTAGGCAACTTGAGACTATCATCATAAATGAAATCAACAAGTCTCACATTTACAAGCATCCCATTTTGTCTATAGTGTAAAAAGTACTAAGAATTGTAGGAATAATAAAACCCAAAATGTGTAATTGCTGTTGTAAAAAAGAGAGAAAAAGAAAGTGCTCTAAAGGATATAACTGCATGTATGTTTAAGTGTGTAAGATAGATAACCATATTACTAAGTTTTTGTTGCATTGTTGAACAGAGCTGTTTGCAGTCTCCTGTTTGAATGTACACTTTGTATGCTTTAATTTTGTAAGTTGAACAACTATTTCTAAAATGACAGTATGTAATTTATCAACTAATGATTTCTTACTGCTTATTTTTTGAAATTGTGTATTATTTCTACCCTTTTTTCTGTTTTGCTTTTTTCTCTTTAAATAAATTTTTAAGAGACTAGGAAAGAAATTCAAATATGAACAAGATAAAAAAACTATTCAAAAGTTGACAGAGTATAAGGACATTTACTAGCCATTTGGAATGACATTTTGGAATATCTCAGTCAAAAAAGAGGAATTTCTGAATCCTGATAGAGATGGAAACCAATTGCTACTATAACAAATGACCATCAATTTAGTGGCTTAGGATTTACAAATGGCACAGTCCTATGGGGATGTAGATTGGAAGGTTGGAATCAGTACCAATGGACTAAATATGAGTAATTAGATGGTTTTTGGATGCTCTTTCTTAGTTTTTCTAGTTTCCAGAGGCCACTTACTTTCCTTAGCTCAACACTCCTACTTCCTTCTTTAAGGCACATAGCATTGTACTGTCAATCTCTCTTTGTCCCCAGCTTCCACTGTTACATGTTTTTTCCCTGACTGTGACCCTCCTGCCTCCTTTTTTGTTTAGAGAGGGTCTAGCTATGTGGTCCATGCTAACATTGAACTCACTATATAGTTAAAGCTGGCTTTGAACTTGCAGTGATCCACCTGCCTCAAGCTCCTAAGTACAGAGATTACAGAGGTGTGCCACCATGCCTGGCTCTTATATAAGGACCTTTGTGATTACCTTGAGCTGACCTAGATAATGAAGGATAATGTCCCCTAGGATTCTTAATTTAATTAAATCTACAAAATTCTTATCCATGTAAATTAACATACAATTTCTTGGATCAGGACATGAGCATCCTGGGTAGGGCATTTTTGGTCTGCCACACACAAACTGTCCTCTGACCATAAAGACTTATGTCCATTCCTTATGCAAAATATATTCATTTAGTCCCACATCTGCCAATGTCTCACTCTATTAAAAGCATCAATTTAGTGCCGATTTAATAACATCTTTTCTTAAAGCCGCACCAAACTATGGTTCTTCTGTCTCCATTGATTTTATCATGTTGTAACTTGCTGGATTTTATCATATGTGGTAGTATAAACAAAAATTGTTATAGGCAGAGAGATAATATTGAAACCATTGATCATTTTTTCTGTTAGCTGGTTCTAAATACTCTACAATGCTTTCATCCACTTGAATGGTGTTACACAGTCTTGATATGTTTGATGCTATAGCATATGAAGTTATATTGAAAGATTTCAAAGAAAAAGACACTATGGTAACTACTATTAAGTCGGGTTATTTGGTTGTGAAACACTAAGTTGCTGAAAGTGTCATGCTTTAACCTGTATTGTTATGTTGTTATGCCACCTTTTATCTCATCCTCTCCCTTATTCATTAAAAATTATTTAATTTTTTTAAAAAAATCAACCAATAAAAAATGCTGCTGGATATGTAGGGAAAAAGAAACCCTTTACAACTGTTGGTTAGAGAGTAGACTAGTACAAACACTGTGGAAATCAGTGTGGAGATTCCTCAAAAAATTAGGATCAGAGGTCCCATTCAACCCAGGTATTCCCCTTCTGTGTATCTTCCCAGAAGGATTGAAAAACATCACACCACAGTGACATATGTGAAACCATAAGGTTCAAAATATACAATAGTCACTGTGAAATGGGAGGAAACTGTTCAATAAAAAGAAGAAACTAAGATAGGGGAAAAGAGAAAGGATACAAGGGAAAAGAAAAAAAAATGCAAGTTAGTTATACCATTAGTGTTACTTAGTTCACTGAATAGGAAAGGTTGTGCTAATGTTGATTGAAGAAATTTTTATGCCCATATTTTGTACTTGAGTGACTAAAGATAATGATGTATAATTTATCAATAATTGTTACTTTTTCATTATTTTGTTGTGAAAATTTGTTTTACCTTTTCTTCTTAATATTAACAAATAAAGTAATTTAAATTAAAAAAAGCATCTATTTAAGTGAAAAATCTCATCTATGTCTCATCAGTTCAAAGGTGCCATGTGTCATATAAATAATTTAAATTACATATGGGTAAGGCTTTAGCAAAATTCTTTTCCATTTGTAGCCTCGTAAAAATAGAAAATATGTTTTCTGCTGTGAAAGTGAAATTGTGGGATAGATATAGGATACCAGTTTTAGCTATTCCTGTTCAGAAAGAGGGAGAATAGGAGGGAAAATATAGTCACCATTTTAAGTAATTTTCAAATCTAGCTAAACAATCTATATGAGGTGTCGAGTCCAGGGAATAACTCTTGTGGTCCATAGCTATGCCCTCCGAGTTATTCTTCCTTCTTCATGATGAGTAGCATGCATTGCAGATGAGAAGTTTTATAGGCTGTTTCCTGCTTGTAAAATTTTAGGACTCCTATAGTGGTATCAGGATTTAATAAAAAAGAGAAATTGTTTTACTGGATTTTGTGATGTTACTGGTACTTGTGAACTTTTAAAAGTAGGTAATTTGTTATGATTTATTCTCTTACTCTAAATAAATATTCATGCCTTGCCTAATTTTGTATTCATAACTTTGTAGTATTTTGTACTAATTCTCATAAGGAAGATACCATAAATTGCTGAGCTTCAGCTTCCATAAATCCTGGATCCACAAATAGTATAGACCAGTAGATTTCAGTTTTTCTGATTGTTCCCCAGATTAGTTAAAAACAAAATTGCATATGAGTGTGGGTATTTTATATATTTGTGAATAGTATGCACAATTATACTAATGTTTGATGTACAGTATAATAAACATATACAAAATATAAATTAAAGAGAATGTGAAAAATGAACAATGCTTTAAAATATTTCATCAGTTCATAAGATCATCAGTAATTGTTTAAAGAAAATATTAGACTTGGAAAGATATTTATCATCAATAGTCTAAGACACTGATCCACAAATATTTTGACATTTTTCTTGATTGCTTTAGTTTTGTGGGTGGACATCATTGGATCTGACTAGATTGTTTATTCAAGAACTTGAGAAATGTTAACTCCCTTATTTCCTTGTTAGTGGTTTGTGATGGTATCGATAGAATTATTTTCAATTTGAAGCTATTTGTAATTTTTTTCTTTTCTTTTTATTTTTTAATTTTATGAAAAAATAAAACAAAATAACATAACAAATTAATAGGAAAAAACAATAGTTGATATATCGATTATTGTTTCTTCAAAGTAGTTAATCAGCATATGAGATAAAGGCTTCTAAAATTCGCCAAATGACAGTACCACAAACCTTTCTTTTTAATGACCTAAAAAAAGTAGTAGTATAAATATCTTGTATTTTTTTTCCTTTTCCCTTCCCCTCATCTTAGTTCCTTTTAAATAATTTGTAATTTGCAGAATTATTTTGAATTAATTTTTTTCTCATCCAGGTTCTAAAGATTGGCTTATTTAGAACTAAATGCAAGGTAAACAACAATTTGTCAAAATCTTGTGAAAAAAATGAAGAGATAAGGGTGCCCCTGGGAGCCACTCTGCCAAAAAGAACCCTTACTCATCTCTGAAGACTTTGTGACCCTGACATATGAATGGGGAGAGGGCACCATTGTGAAAACACGCGGAAAACAATTTAATAAAAGAGATCTATAGATCCACCATCCTGAACTCATATATTAGTAGTTATTTGTACTTGCTTTGAATCTTTTTATTTTGTTCAAGAAATAAAATTATGGACACAGTTGAAGTTCATTTGTAATTTTTCTTAATCACTCTTTTCATTCTTATAGGGACCATATCCTATAGTGGATGGGCATTTAATTCATTGATTTATATTTATAAAATTGTTATATACATATAGATTATCAGTGTTTCAGACTTTACATAAGTGTTTAAAATATATGCAACAGTATTATCCTGTAAATAGAATTTTATAACTTTCCTCCCATTATGATTTAGAGATTCACCCTTGTTGATACTAGTAGTATTTCTTCATCTCAACAGCTATATATTATACTGTATGAATATATACAATTTATTCATTCATGTCTTCTTGAATATTTGTTTATTTTTTCAGAAAGGATCTTGCTGTGAAGTTCAAGCTGGCCATGAGCTCATTATGTATCCAATCCTCCTGCCTCAGTCTCTCAAGTGCTGGAATCACAAGCTTGTGCCACCATGCTTAGCTCTTCTTAAATATTTAAATTGTTTCTAGTTTTTAAATATTTCAATAAAAAATTCATAGATGGGTTTTCCTGAACATGTGTATAAATGTAACACTTCTGTAGCATTTCTCAAATGTTTTGATATGTCTCTGTCTCTCTATATCACTCTGTCTCTGTCTCTCTTCCTTGCTGGAAATCAAACCCAGTACCATGCACAAACCAGCAAACACCGTACCTGTGAACCACAGTCCCAGTCCTTTAAAAATTATTTTGTGACAAGGTCTTGCTAAATCACCCAGGATGGCCTCAAACATGTGATCTTATTACCTTAACTTCTTGAGTAGCTGGGATTACACGTATGTGCCACTAACCCTTGTTGGCTTTACTCTTTTTAAAAAATTATTTTGAAGGTAGTAAAATACAACACAACAAGATAGAATGAAGCCAATTGAGACAATGCAGTGAAATTGGTACAGGGCTTCACAGCAGATTACCAGGATAAGAGTAATAGGTACCGTAGTGTATATCGCTATCTTCACAATAGTTGTTCTTCCAATCAGGTATAGCAAAATCAAATGAAATACAGAACATTATAGAACTTATCAAAACAGAATATTGAATAGAGCAATACAATTAATCAGAGTGAAGCAAAACAATGATGACAATAGTTTCCTTCAAAGAGATGGTAGAAGGAAATCCCCCCTATTTGCTATGTTGCATATGGTCAGCCTCCCAAGTGATGCTCAGACCTCTGGCTCCCATTTGCTAATGGGGGGTGGGATGTTTGATTCTCAGCTGCACATTGGTAGGCTCATGGCTGCTTATCAGGGAGGCGAGCCTATTGCTTGGTTTCCCAGCACCCTAAGTTCCAACATGGCACAGATCTCGGGAGATGGTGGGTGGTTCTGGCTTTACTCTTAAAAATAAGAAGGCATCTTAATGAGACCCTGTCTCAAAATGAAGAAATTAAAATGGTTGAAGGTGTGACTTAGTGGCCTAGCAGTTGCCTAGCATGTGCAAGGGCCTGGGTTCTAGAACTGGAAAAAAGTTTTTGAAGACTCCAAAGCACTTCTATTTATGTGAGTTGAATCTATTAATATTTACTGTATGAGAAATTAAACCTGAGAAATTTAACAATATTTAACTGTGAATCACTTTAAGTGAATGCAATTATAAGTTAGCACAAATTATTTTATGAAAATAAAATATACCTTCAAAGCAGAAAGACGAATAATATAAACAAACAAACATATCTTCCAAAACAAAGGAAACATTTAATTAGATATATTATCATTATTTATTTATTTATTTATTTATTTATTATTTGGTACCAGCGATTGAACTCATGACTTCACATTTGCCAGGGAGGTGATTGTGCCACTGGGCAAAACCATTGACCCTTAAGAGAGATGATATTGATTTTTTAAAAAAATTTTTCTTTGATGCCTACTTTAATAACAAAAAGTTGTATGCTTTTATCTGCTTCTGTATTCACTCTGCTGTGATATATCATTCTGGTTTAAAATGAGAAAATATGCTTTTTCACACATATATGTAACTGGAAAAGACAAAAATGTTTTATTAGCCTTTTTGGGTAATTGTTTCTATTCTTTCATAATATACTAAAATAGTGTATGTGGAAATTTCTTAAAAGTTGACTTCAATAAGGAAAATGAAATTGAATCAATGAATCTTTTGTATTCTCATAAATGAAAAATCCATTAGTCTATCCTTACATGGAATGGATTTTGCTTCAAAACATGGCTTTATACCATCATTCAGCAATTATTTGAAAAATGTTACTTCATGGAGTCATGCAGATCTTGCAAATATTGACATATTTGCATGACACATTATGAAAGAAGCCATGCTGTTACTACCACCAGTGTTTTTATCAGGAAAATATGTTTTTGAAAGCTATCAAGCTAATGGTGGCAGGCAAAGTTTTCAAAAATAAGTGAAAGCTTAAATTGTATATTCACTTAAGAATGTTTCAATTGTTTTACTTGAAGTTACAGGCCTATTTTGCTAATTTGAGAGAAACATCTGCCCCAGACCCAAGTTTAAATAACCAAACTTTGGGCTGGGCATACAGCTCATTGGCATAGTGCCTGCCTGGCAAGTGCAAGGTCCTGAGTTTGATTCCTGGTCCCAAAGTAAATAAATAAATAAATAACCAAACTTTGACAGTAATTATTTTAACTAAAATGTTTCATAAAAAAGTTGCTTTTAAATTGTAGAAATAATGTCTCTGAGGCAATTATGCTTCAGAGTGGAGCAAAAGTGCTTTGTTTATACTTCCCATTTTGTCATACAAAATATTAAAAATGTTCTTGATATTTATAACATTAATAACTTCACTGTTTCATCTAAGAAACTCTTCAGTACGAATGGCACTTTTAATAAAACTGCATATGGTAGTATGAACACAATGACTACTAATATCATTTGTTGTTACTGCTTAAATCTGGGCTAAGGAACCAGTTGTTTTAGCTGCTGGTTTGATTTATTCAAGCTGGTGTTACAAATTTGTATAAGCTTAATACCTTAAAACTGCACATTTTGTTATCTTACAGTTTTGGAGTTCAGAAGTCTGAAATCAGTTTCACTGCACCAAAATCAAGCTATCAGCAGGGCCACTTTTTCTTTTACATATTTATTTTATTTTGAGATAGAGTCTCACTGAGTTGCCAAGTTGCCCAAGGTGGACTGGAACAGAATACTCATACCTCAGTCTACCAGAGTGCTGGGTTTACAGTTGTGAAGCACCATGCCCAGTGTCCCAGCTTCTTTTTGTTTCTGTTTTCCTCCATTTTTAAAATTAGTACCTTTTTTTGCCTTTTGAGAGAATTTTGCTATGCAGTTTAGGTTGACCTTAAACTCACTTTGTAATCCAGGCTGGCCTTGAACTTGTGGCAGTCCTCCTACCTCAGCCTCATGAGTGCTGGGATTATAGGCTTGCCCTACCATGCATGGCCATAATTAGCACATATTTCAGTACATAATAATTATATTCTTCATGAGGAGCTGATACATGTACATAACACATCTTCATTCTTTTTAAGTTCCCTTCCCTTGATGCTTGTTCCATTTCTTGGTTCTCTCCCTACTTACAAAACCCTATCTTCCTGTTTCCTATTATCTATCTCTCACTTTGCTCTTTGTAGTAGTACTTAGGTTCATGAACTTAATTTGTTTCAAAATTCTGGAAAAGTTGGCCACATTAGTGTTCATGCAGGAAAAATGGCCATAATCATGTTTGTCATCTAATGTGGAATTCACAAAGAAAAATAAATTTTCATCAAATGCTTCTGTTTCAGAACCAAATTGTTTGAAAACAAAAGCATTTGTGAACTGAGGTACCACTATATTTATATTTTGACCTCCTCATATAAGAGAATCATGTAATATTTAAGCATGTGTGCCTCATTTATTTCATTTATTGTTAGGATTTCAAGACATACATTTTCATACAAATAACTCATTTATCTTTCCTTACAGTTGAGTAGTACACCATTGTGTGGAAGTTTTCTGTATCTGTTCGTCTGCTGATGGACATGTAGGGAATTTCTAATATTTAAATATTAGGAATTCTGCTGCTAAAACATAGGTATGCATATATCACTGTCATACGATGTCTTTTCTTTTTAAGATTAGGAAAATTTATTGGGAAAAAGGACTGGAGAATAGGAATATCTCCTGAGAGGTAGGATAGGTCCCAAATGAGTTGCCAATGAGCCCACTTCTCTGAGGAAGTTTTATAGATTAAGGCCATGAGGGGTAGGTACAACGTGGTCAAACTATTATCAATGAATAAGGTTACAAGTATAGTCACTTAGGTAATATTGATCCAACAGTATTAAGTGCATATGAATGACATCATTAACCCTGGTCAATAATTTTTAGTCATAGTACTTTTTGTCTTAGTTTTAGTCTTAGTAAGTGGGTGAGGATGGTCCACCCCAATGAGATAATGGTTTATTTATACAAGAAATTTCAAAAGGGTAGTAGTAATAATTTCCATTTATCCCTTAGGGAAGCATATAAATCTGGCCATTGTAATTTTGGCCTTCTTCAGATGATCCTCTAGCCACTGTTGTGATGGATTCTCATCTCCTACATTGCCTTCCTTGAGGTCCCAACCCTGTCTGACTGCCTACAATGTTTCTACATAATTTAGCTATCTATAATATTCCCCACTCTGAAGAGGTTTCCCTCACTGCAATTAGGGGAGAAAGGGCATAGTTTCCATTTAGCTGTTTCAAGTAGAGAAGGGTCAGTGTAGTGGAAACCGGATAGGGGCCTTCTCCAGGAGCTAATCTAATCGACCTTGGCTAAAAGTCATGTTGAAGTTTAGCAGTTATGAACTCTCTTTACAAGGTTGATCTAGTGGATCCTGGTAAAAGGAGTCTGGCACATTTGTCTTTGGTTCTATGGGCACAATCACTTAGAGTTTGGTGGCCAAAGTTGTAGGATCCTGCAGAAAAGATTCCCTCATATACTGGGTCCCCACTGACCTTGGAGGACCTGGGTCAAAATAATGGCTATCTTCTTAGACCAGTTACATTCCAGTTTTAGTCTCCAAACTTCAGTTGCTTGGTGCTGGGCATAGTGGTACATGCCTGTAATCCCAGGACTTGGAGGTTACAGCAGGAGGATCACCGTGAGTTTAAGAACCACCTGGGCTACATAAGCGAGTTCAATGTCAGCCTGCACTACATAATGGGACCCTCCTTCCAAAGATCTCAGTGGGGCTTCCCTGATAATGTAGAGGAAATGTTTGATGTCAGATATGCCAAGTTCATGTTCCTTGAACTCAAAGAATGAATTCTAAGGAACAACAGAGATTAACAATAGGAAATTTTATTGGGGAAAAGGAATGAGGAATAGGAATAACTCCTGAGAGACAGGAGGAGTCCTGCATGGGTTGCCCATATAATGTTTTTAACTCTTTTGTGAAGATACTTAAAAATGGAATATTGGGTTGAATGTAATATCTAGTTTTAGTTTTTTGAGGAATCTCTTCACTGATATCCATAATGACTATACTGCTTACATTCCCACTAACAGTGAGAATTCCTCTTGCAATGTTTACAGTATTTCTTATTATTTGATTTCTTGATGAAGGCCACTCTTACTGGGATAAAATGTACTTTCAGAATTATTTTAATTTGCATTTCTCCAGTCATATTAAACATTTTTTTGTATTTGTTGGACATTTATACTTCATTTGAGAAATGTCTATTCATTTTAGTTGCCAATTTTTTGATTAGGTCTTTTATTTTTGGGTTCTTTATGTATTATAGGTATTAGTCCTCTATCAGAGGGACTGGCTGGCAAAATTTTTCCTCCATTCTATAGCTTGTATCTTCACTGTTGGTTCTTTCCTTTACTGTGCAGACACTTTTTAATTTGATATGATCCCATTTGTTGATTCTTGATGTACTTTCTTGTGCATTTGGGGATCTGTTCTGAAAATCTTTGCCTTCAAGGACTGTACAAGATTTACCTATTTTGTCTTCCACAAGATTTACCTATTTTGTCTTCTGTAAGATTCAGTTGTTCTGTTTTAACATTTAGATCTTTGATCCATTTTTATTTTAGTTTAGTAAAAGGTGAGAGATAAGGGTCTAGATTCATTCTTTTGCATATGGGTAATCAATTTTCCCAGTACCATTTATTAAAGACGAATGTACCTTTCCTCCAGTGTGTATTTCTGGCCCCTTTGTGAAATACCAGATAAGTGAATGCGCCTGGGGTTATTTCTGCAACCTCTATTTTGTTCCATTGATCTACCTTTCTATTTTTGTACCAATATCATGCTTCTTTTATCACTATAACTTTGTAGGACAGTATAATTTGAAGTCTGGGATTGTGTTGCTTCCTGCTTTCCTTTGTATCCCAGGATTATTTTTTTGCTGTTCTGAGTATCTTCAAGTTTCATATAAATTTTAGGACTGCTTCATTCACTTCATTGAAGAATTCTATTGGTATTTTGATTGAGATAGTGTTCAATCTGTGTATATTGGTTTGGAAGTATGGCCATTTTGACATTACTGGTTGTGCTTATCCAGGATCAGTGATATCATTCCATTTTCTGATGTCCTCTTTGATCTCCTTTTTCAGAGTACTGTAATTTTCTTTTCTTTTTTTTTTTTTAATTTTATTTAAGGAGAAAAGAAAAAAAAGCAGGGAAAGGGTACAAGTTATACAGATTTACAGAAAAAAATGAACAGTAGGAAATCACTAGTTAATGGATTACATATTGTCATCTTAGAAATAATTGTTCAAGTCACAAAATTAGAGCTTGTAAAGTGGACATTCCATCAATGATACTGCAAACAGTTCTGTTCATTGATCCAATAAAACTCTGTGATATCATTTTCTATCTTATACACTTAAATATACATGCAGTTATATAGTTTGGAGCACTTTCTTTTCTTCTCTTTTGTACCATGCCTATTACACATTTTGGGTTTCATTGCTCCCACGGTTCTTATTACTTTTTTGGAAGAGAGTAAAACCAAATGTGACATAACAGAACAGAATCGGTCAAGTCAAAAGGGTGGACATAATAGATAATGTAAAAACATAATACAAGGTGATCAACAATGGTTACCATAATGCCTCCCGCTATCTCTAATAGAATTGCCTATATCATTAGTTATTTTATTTTTTATTTTTTATTTTTATTTAAGGAGAAAAGAAAAGAAAGAAAAAAAAAACAGTGAAGGGGTACAAGTTATACAGATTTACAGAATAAAAAAATGCGCAGTAGGAAATCACTAGTTAATGGATTACATATTGCCATCTTAGAAATAATTGTTTAAGTCACAAAATTAAAGCTTGTAGAGTGGACATTCCAACAATGATACTGCAAACAGTTCTGTTCAATGATCCAATAAAACTCTGTGATATCATTTTCTATCTTATACATTTAAATATACATGCAGTTATATAGTTTAGAGCACTTTCTTTTCCTCTCTTTTGTACAGTGACTATTACACATTTTGGGTTTCATTGCTCCCACGGTTCTTGTTGCTTTTTTGGAAGAGAGTAAAACCAAATGTGACATAACAGAACAGAATCGGTCAAGTCAAAAGGGTGGACATAATAGATAATATAAAAACATAATACAAGGTGATCAACAATGGTTACCATAATGCCTCCCGCTATTTCTAATAGAATTGCCTATATCATTAGTTATAATACAATTGAACAAAACAGTAAAGAACAAAACCGACAAAACCAAAACATTGGAGACATTGTAGGTCTTCAAAAGTAGACAAAAGTCAACAAGAATGGGCGTCATAATGAATCTCATTATCTTCACAGCTGATGCCTAAACTTTCGAACCTGATACTATCCAGCAAAACAAAATAGGGGAACATCAGTTAAAAACCAGATGGTGAGAGTAATACAGGGCTTTAAATCAAGGTAATGAAAAGTCAAAGTGGGTTACTATAATATATCCTGCTATTTTTTCCCTTTAATTAAAAGGATAAAGATAAAAAAGTAAATAATGGAGTGGAGATTGAGATAAAAGAGGGCATAACAACGAAACAGCGCAGATCAAAACATAACCATTTAAGCAGAATAGTGTTTCACCACCAGATAATCCTAACCTAAAAGTAGTTACCATATTGTTTCTTTCTTTGAAATCCTTGAGTACAACTTCGTATACTGTAGCATTAAGTATATCAAAACAATGTAAAACCATTCAAGAGAATGACAGCATTACAGAGTATTTAGAATCGACTAACAAAATGAACAATGGTTTCTGTATAATCTCCTTGTCTTTAAAAGGTTTTTGCTTATACTATCGTACATAATAAAATCCAATAAGATACAGCCTATTTAGACCATTGGAGACAGAAGGACAAAAGCTAGATGAGACTTCAAAACAAGATGATACTAAATCTGTATTACCTATTAAGATGTCATTTTCTCCAAAATAGCTGTTCCTATCATCCAATCTTCTCTGCCTCATTTCTGTTAAGCTCTTTTTCTGTCCGTAGCTGTCAGTTTGTCTTCTTCATTTTGTTCTCTGCTCCATTCGTTGTGGCCTCTCTGCCATTATTTCTGGATTCTTTGTATTTTTCTTTTTTTAGAATATCCTGCAATACTCTCTGTAGAGTTGAATTGGTGGTTGCAAATTCCCCCAGTTCCTCTTTATCCTGGAAGCACCTTGTTTTTCCATCAATTTCCAGGGACAGTTGTGCAGGATATCTCAATCTTGGCTGGAGATTATTATCTTTCAATGCTTGAATTATTTCCCCCCACGCTCTTCGTGATTTGATGGTTTGTGCAGAGAAATCTGCTGTAATTCTGATGGGTGTTCCCTTGTAGGTGGTCTGTTTCTTGTCTCTTACAGCTTTTAATATTCTGTTCTTGTATTGAATTTCTGGAATTTTTATTATTATATGCCTGGGTGTTGCTCTGTTTGGGTTGTAGGTAGCTGGGGTCCTGTATGCCTCATACATCCGAGTATCTTTACCTTTTGCTAAATTAGGAAAATTTTCCTGGATTATTTCTGTGAGTAGCTTTTGTAGTTCACTTGTTTGTGTCCCTACTTCTTCTTTTATGTTCTTAATCCTTAAGTTATGGATCCTCTTATCATCTTCTTGTCTTTGCATTATTGCTGTTTGTTTCTTTGTTATTTTTAAGAAGTTTTTCATTTCATTCTCCCATATTACAAGTCTGCCCTCCAGTTCAGATAGTCTGTCCTTAGTTTCTTTCAAGCTGTTATGCCAGTCTTCTATAGACTTCTTAGTATCTTGGTAGTCCCTTTGAACCTGCTTCACGTATTCTATGCTTTCTCTGTTTTCTCCATCAAACAATTCTCCCCTTTTTTTCTGTTCTTCCATTCCACCACCTGTTTTTTCTTGGGTGGTACTTAGCATTTCTCTAACTATTCTGCATACTTCTAGCTTCAGGTCATTGATAACTTCATTCCTGAATTGGTCTATGAGGCTCTCTATATGGTGCCTTATGTGTATTGGTGTGGTGTCTGCTATTGCCTGTTTCTCAGAATTGGGGGCCGAGGAGCCTTTCTTGTTGCTGCCTCTTCCCATGCTGCCTCTTCTTCTCTGTTCCTTATATATGCAAGCTTATATAAGAGGCCCAGCTTCTCTCCCAGTCAGCCACAGCCTGATCGAATTGCGCCAGTTAGTTGTTCCCACTCACCGCTGTGCACCAGGGAGTTACGGACCAGGCAGCCTATGCATCTCCCCTCCCGGCCACCGTCAGGCTCTGGGATCTGGGTTGGGACAGTCTACCAGGTCTGCCGGCAGCGTCACGCAGGCCAGGCACTTTTCACCAATCCCGCCCGAGAGGGGGATGTGTGGCTGGAGTCCCACCGCGTCCTGCTCCCGCAGGACTGCCCGGGCCCAGAAAGTCCTCTGCTGGAGTCAAACTGTGGTAGAGTGTCAGTTTCTCTCACTCACCTCACCACAAGTCAGTGCACACCTCCCTGCCGTTCGCAGATTGCCGTTCTCAGAGCTTCCGCATGTCTCTCTCCTTGCTGAGCCACTGTAGAGGCAGCCAGCCGCCGCGTGGCGGGAAACCCAAATCGCGGCTTACAATGGCGCGGTTCCAGCCTCCACACCAAGTCTTTTCTGTTCCTGTTTTAGCACCAGGACTGCATTCCAAGTTGGCTTCTCTCAGCCCAGTTCGTTCCTGAGTCAGCAGAGCATATCTCCACCGACTTATGTCTCCTTAGTCCGCACCATTCCTGGCTTCTGAGCCGAGTCTTTCAGAGAGCCTCCGGTAGTTGCTGTTATCTGTCCGCCATGTTCTCCCGGAAGTCCTGTAATTTTCATTGTAGAGACTTTTTTCACTTCCTTGGTTAATTCCTCAGTGTTTATTTTTTCTTGATGCTATTGTGAATGGTATTGTTTACTTAATTTGTTTTTCTGGTAGTTTTAAAATTGGTGTACAGGAACACTATTGTATTTTGTGTGTTGATTTCTTATGCTACACCACTGAATTTGGTTATTAATTCTGGGAGTATTTTGTTGTAATTTTGTGGATCTTCTATGTAGAAGATTATGTTGTAGACAAAAAAATGATACATTGACTACTTTCTTTCCTATTTCCCTTTTCTTTCTCTCCTTTGCTTTACGTCAATGGAATGGAAAACCCCAGGCATATTCTGCCATCTGATATTTGACAAAAGTTTCAAAGATATGTGCTGGAGAAAACAAAGTCCCTTTAATATATGATGCTGATAATACTGATTGGCCACATGCAGAATATTGACTCTAGATTCATATTTCTCACCAGGCACTAAACTAAAATTAAAGTTGAAGAAAGACCTAGACATTAAAACAAATGCTACGCTAAACTCTCAAAGGCATAGACAAGGGCTTTCAAAAGAACCCGATTGCACAGGAAAGTACATCAAGAATCAACAAGTGGAATAATGTCAAATTAAAAAGCTTCTGCATAGCAAAGGAAACAACAAAATGAAGAGACAAGATACAGAATGGGAAAATTTCATCAGCTATTCTTTATAAAGAAGACTAATATCTAGAATAAAGAACCCATCAATATTAGAACTTGGAAAATGAAAAGACTCAATCAAAAAAATGTTCAATTAAAAGACATTTTTAGAAGAAGTACAAATAGTCAATATATATTTGAAAAAATGTCCAACCCTTCTGTTTATTAGAGAAATGCAAACTAAAAGGAAATGGAAATACCATCTGTATTAGTATTTACTAGAGGCAGATGCAGAAGAGTGCCAAATGTTTGCATGCTGGAGACCTGAATGATCCAGTTGAACGCCTATTGCCCATGGCAATGTCCCTTGCAAATCTATATTGGGAGGCTGAAGGATCTGAGATGGGAGACTAAAGGATTTGCAACAGAAAGTCCCAAGGGACAGTGCTGGAAGTAGAATTGTCTGTGCCAAAAGGCCAGAGGATCTGTGCTAGAATGCGAGGAGTCTGCACTAAAAGTCAGGAGAGGATGTCCAAGATGAAGATGAGGGTGGAGACTGCCCTGAAGAAAGAAAACAGTCAAAGTTCCTTTGGAAAAAAACCACAGAAACTTCTCTAAACTTCCATGACCAGATCCATGTGGACTCAATTCAGGTGGGTGTTCCCACCCCAGAGGCTGTGAGGAAAAAGGAAATTTTCTACATTGTTGTGGGAATATGAACTAGTACAACCAGTATAAAAATCAGATAGAGGATTTATGAATAAACCAAAAACAGAAATTCTGTTTGACCTAGTTATATCCCTTCTGGGTATCTTCCTAAAGGAGTTAGACATCATAGTACAGTGACATATATATATATATATATATATATATTATATAGAGACATATATATATATATATATATATATATATATATATATATATTGTAGCAGAATTCATAACAGCTAAATCTTGGAAGCAGCCTATATGTTCATTAAGAGATAACTGGATAAAGAAAATGTGGTATTTATACACACAAGGGTATTACTCTACTATGAAGAAGAATAAGCTTGAGTCATTTGTAGGAAAATGGGTGCTCCATGAGACTAATATTAAGTGAAATAAATCAGGCTTGCAAGTTTAAATAATATGTAGTTATCTTATATGTGAAGCTCAAAATATAAATGAAGGGCAAGATGGCTGAATCCCTATACTGTTTGCCCTCTTTCTGGTAGAAGGCTCAGTGGTAACTGGGGTAATTCATTTTAACAGACAATTTTAAAGAAAAGATGATTCTCTTCACCGACAACATTTTTACTTGAGCTGCTAATAAAATGCTAAATGGATAACCATGCGATACTTTTTCTTTGGTTTTTCTGTTCTTTGAGAAGTATTTGTGACAATGAATGCTTCTCCTTGGCAACAGGGAGATTTACTTGAAATAAACAGAGGCTATATACTTACTTAAAGGGCGCTTGCCCCCAAATACATGGGAATCTGATTGGTTTAAAGAAGGTGAGAAGATGTCTGGAAGGGTGCAGCTTATTGAGAATGCATGTGTGAAGTGGTATGAACCTAGAAAAAGAAAAGGTGGCAATCATAACATTTTCCAGTTCAGGTTAATAAGATGCAGCAGGGCCTAAGAAATATTAGTGGTTAACTAGTACATAGACAAAGCATTCCAAAGAGATACTGGGAAAATTTGTAAAAAAAGGATTCAAAACAATAAAATGAAAAACAAGACAATACAAACATTATGCAGGCCAATGTTTCTCACTATGTACTCCTTGGAGCATCTGCAACAGAGCTATCTAGTATTCTTGTTCAAAATGCAGACTTTTCAGGTGTTGCTGATATCTTTGAATAAAGATCAGGGTGAAGCCTCCAAATGTGCTTAACAGTGTTTCTGATATACACTGATGTTTGAGAGGCACTGTGTTGTAGCCAGAACTCTGGCAATTACTTGAGAATGATCAGGATGACAGTGTAATCTGAAATAGAGGTATCCCTTGGCCTAGGAAGAGTAACTTTCTGAGAATTTGTGTGTTAATCATAGTTTTCTAAATTTGCGTTTATCATTTTTATTGTCATTTTGCCAGTGAGACTCATTTCACTCAAAAGAAGCCAAAAGTTAAAATGGTAACAGAGACAAAGTTCACATTCAACTGATCTTTTATGATTTTGAGTGTTAATCAATATTAGGTTCCTCTCTGACCTAAACACAATGCAGGCACTAAAAATCAGTTTACGCTTATTTCTGTGATTCTTTAGCATTTTTGCCTTTCACAAAAAAATTTTGTGTCAAGGTTAAGTTTAGAAAATAGAACAAATTAGGTTTAATTAATTTTGACAACCATGATAACATGCTTGTTATGATTATATAAATGAGGTTTTTGTATTTTCATATCAGTTGCATCTCATGTTTAAATAAAGATCTCACACTGGAGCAGAAATATGCTGATTACAAGAATGACATTAAGTACAAAATTGTATTGTGTTTGTGCATTTGAATTTTACACAAAGAACAGACTCTGAGACTGATTATCCTGTCACTGATTGCCTTGTCATTCACAGTTTTGATAAATGCTTTAATCATTTAATGAATCAAAAATTTGCTATTGAGTCAACAAAATACAAAATTGAAAACCTCAAAATCTGAAGATTAGTTGTATTCTTATCGTTTGCATTATTTAATAGTGTATGTATAATTGTTCTTTTTTTTACTGTCCTTGATCACTTCCACTTGATTTGATTCACAGGCTCTGTGCAAGATTTTCATTTTGACAGGATGATGATAGCTCATGGCACACTGAGAATTACTGCAATTGCAGTAGAGGAAAATAATGGCTTTATAGTGTGGAGATGTAGAGCCTTTATTTAGAAAATCAAATCAGTGGATAAATGAAATGCATTTCTCTCTTGTTTCCAAATTATCTGTTCAATGGGGCCCATATCAATCCACAATTTTTCAGTGTAAAGAAATCCAGAAGAGTGTAGAATCTTAAAATTCAAGATTTTTAGAATTGGAAGGAATTTAGGAGTCTAAAATTAATGTATGTGAATGACAGGCAGCAAACTGTAATGAAAGGGGTCTACTTTCTGTTTCCTGTGGAAATATGAACTCAGTGTTTCCAAATATTCTGACTTTTCAAGTGATGCTCATATCTGGCTTTCCCTTTCTATCCTCCTGTTAAAATAGTCACCAAGACTTGGAATTCTCCTCTCAGTCACAGCTGTTTGGACCAGAGCTTGACTTGAGGGAATGCTGTTTATCCATAGGTTGGCAACTGACTCTCACAACTCAATTTACAGTGAACAGGAAAGATTGTTCTTCAGAAAGTTTGATTCATGATAAAAGGGAAATTTGTCAGCTAGAAGTAAGACAGGAAGAAGTAGACACAAAGACTGGTGGTGCCAAATCATATGGATCACAGAGCACTCAACAGACCACATACGGCCACAACTGAAGTCCTCAGAGTATCTTAGACTCAAGTCTCACTTACTATCTGGGTTTCCATGTAAGATAAGAGGCAGTGATGCAAACTCAAGGGAAATGTGCAGATTATATTTAGAAATGTTTGTGCACATGGCTGAGTTAATTGAGGATAATTGTATCTACTTTCCAGAGCTGTGTTAATTAAATGAGAACATGTGCAAGTGCCCAAGTCAGTACCTGACATGTAGGGGCCTCAACCAAGGACAAAATGCCAGTATTTATGACCTATGATTTAAGCCAATGATGGAAAAAGAGTTTTTTCTCCTGTCTACTAATCAGGTATTACATGAAATGCTCCTGTCTATAACTCATAGGAAATTCAGGTCTTGAGAGGAAATGATAAAAAATTCTAGATCTGACTCTGGCCACCTCTATCTATCTGGATTCAGTATAGGAAAGTGGAAGGGATCACTAAGTATTTTGATTAGAAAAGGGTTTACTAAAGCAATTTGAGATCATATTGCTTACGTGAAATAAATGGGACTCACATGTGTAAACACTGTATTGTCTTCCTGGTATGAGAAACTGAAAGAGTAAATAAGGACCAAAATATACAATGGATACTGTGAAATGGGAAGACGTTTTCAAAAGGAAAGAGGAACTAGGTTGGGGGAAGTGGGAAAGGAAGAAAAGAAAAATTAAAAAAAGATTAAAATAGGATAAAGTGGAGACAAACTTTGTAAACAGCAAGGGGAAGAAAGGATGAAGGGAGGAGAAGAGAATGGGAAAAAAGAATCAAAATCCTGTATGGGTACAAATTCCCTATGATGAATGTGATAATTATGTATATTTAAAATGCACTAAGAAACTTAATTAAAAGCTCTTCAGATGAATACTTAGATTTCAGTGACAATAAAAAAGGAATTTAATGAGGGAGATTAATGAAGAATTTTTAAAAGTCCTTGGAAGAGTTAGAGGAGTCGGCTCTAAGATTGGGTTTAAGGATTAGCAGCCAGAGTCTTATAATACTGGTAGACCACCTGGGTATTAGGTCGGAGATCACCACTGAAATACTTGAGTCCTAGAACACAGCACCATGATTATGGCCCCAAAACAGAAGCTAGAACCAGGAAATATTACTGCTGCTTAATACTCCAGAAGCTGGAGACTAGGCACCAAAACATAAGTGTAGAATGAGCTCGATGTCTAGGCTAAAAGACTCTAGAAGGCCAGAAAGACCTTGGCTTCATTTTTGCCTTGCAGTACTTACCTGAGGGCACTTACCTGGTGGAAGCTATTCCATATACAGAATTCTAGCTGCAAAGAATCTGTGAAAGGGAGTTTTCAGTTTCTTAATCTTTGCAGCACAGAAGGGACATGAGAAAGAAATGAGAACAAAGTCAAGTGAACGAATCCACCGAATCTACTGTACTGTCTGCTGTGAGTGTTTGTGTCCACTAGAATTCCTGTGCTGACCTCTAATGAATGTGATGGTATTTGGAGGTGGGAGCTTTCGGAGATGATTAGGCCATGGGGTGGAGGTCTCATAAATGAAATGAGTACCCCTATGAGAGGTATGAGAACTGGTACATTTTTTTTCTATCATATAATGATGTAATGTTCAGATAGCCCTCTGTGAAGCAAGAAGCAGGGCCTACTAGGCATGTTACTTGCCAGTGACTTGATTTGGACTGCTTCATCTCTAGACTGTGTAAAATCAACAATTGTTCATTAAGTTACTCAGGCTATAAGATTTCCTTAGAGAATCTCAAACTATGATCCAGAGCCAGGATCAGTGTTAAGATCATTGCTCCCAGAGCTCAAGGGCCCGCCCAGAGCCCAGCCACACTAGGCTGTACTCACCTGGCAGGTTTCAGGCCTTCCCAGGACATGTCCAGTGACCCTCTCTGGAACCAGGAACCCAGAAACTCAGCTGGCAGCTGGGGTGAGTCTTCTCCCCATTCAGAGCCCCTGGGAGACTGTATTAAGATCATTGCTCCCAGAGCTCAAGGACCCGCCCAGAGCACAGTCACACCAGGCTGTGCTTGTCTGGCAGGTTTCAGGCCTGCCCAGGACATGCCCAACAACCTTCTCTGGAAATGGGAAGCAGGAAATTCAGCTGGTGGCTGGAGTGAGTCAGCTCACTATCCAGAACCCAGGAGACTGTGTTAAGATCATTGCTCCCAGAGCTCAAGAGCCCGCCCAGAGCCCAGCCACACTAGGCTGCACTCACCTGGCAGGTTTCAGGCCTGCCTACGACACATCAAGCAACCTTTTCTGGAATTGGGAACCCAGAAACTCAGGTGGCAGCTGGGGTGAGTCTGCTCCCCACCCAGTCACCAGGAGACTGCATTAAGATCATAGCACCCAGAGCTGAAGAGCCAACCCAGAGCCCAGCTACACTAGGCTGCACTTGCCTGGCAGGTTTCAGGCCTGCCCAGGACATGCCCAGTGACCTTCTCTGGAACTGGGACCTGGGAAACTCAGCTGGCAGCTGGGGTGAGTCCACGTGCCATCTGGAGCCTGGGACATTGTGTTAAGATCATGGCTCCCAGAGCTCAAGGAGCTGCCCAGAGCCCAGCCATTCTAGACTTGTCTTGGGAGGTTTTGCAGTCTGAGAAGATTACCCCTGCTACTTTCTTCAATTACAGGAGTGGAGAGCAGGTGAAGTGAGGTTCAGGGCACTGGTCTTTGCCCAGGAAGAGCTTTAGCCCAACATCCACAGTGGGTAGGAGCCTGCCCAGCTACCTGGAACACTGAAGGTAGCACAGAAGGGCCTGAGGGCCTGACTAGACCATGCTCAGCAACCTCCATTCAGTCCCAGGAGCCTATGGCATAGGAGACAATTTCAAACACATACAGGGAAAGCCTTAGAACAACACTTGAAACACAGAAATATAGGAAAATGACAAAATGAAAAACCAAAATGCAATCTCAAACCTCAAGCCCATCCCAAGAAACCCTAGGAGCCATGTACATAGAAGAAAATATATACCATACACCTGAAATACCTGTAAGAATAGCAACTGAAATGAAGAAGAAACTCTAGGAAGCTTTAAAGGAATTCAAACTGGAAATCATCTCCCAGGTAAAAGAAGAAATGATAAAAGTAATAAAAGAGATGCTGAACACATGTAAAGAACACACAATGAAAAAATTAGAGGAATAAAACAAAAAGATAGAATCCCTGGATGAACAATTTAAGAAACAAACAGAATGCATGAAACATTCAAAGAGATATACAGGAAATCAAAAATTCCATTGAAAGTTGTCAAAACCGATCAATGAAAGTGAAGATAGAATTTCAGACCTCGAAGACAAGATTGCAGCTAGTGCACAGGAAAGGAAAGATTAAAAAAAAAAAAAGGAATCAGGAAATAACAATTCAACAGCTGCATAAAGAAAAACAACATAAGATTAATAGGGATAAATGAAAAAGAAGGGAACAGCACAAATGATAAAAAAAGGCTATTCACAGAGGTAATAGCTGTAAATTTCCCAAACATGAGAATGGAAACTG
The DNA here is from genome assembly GCF_034190915.1 of Cavia porcellus. Lineage (NCBI taxonomy): Eukaryota > Metazoa > Chordata > Mammalia > Rodentia > Caviidae > Cavia > Cavia porcellus. Next base: position 85,113,639 of record NW_026947486.1, on the reverse strand, counting down.
ACATTAGGATTAATGAAGCATATAGAACTCCAAATAGCCATAACCAAAATAAAACTACACCCAGGCATATAATAATCACCATCCCAGAAATCCAACATAAGAATAGAATACTAAAAGCTGTCAGAGAGAAAAGACAGATCACCTATAAAGGAAAACCTATCAGAATCAGAGCAGACTTCTCAGCACAAACAATAACGTCAAGAAGAGCATGGAGTGAAATATTTCAGATCCGAAAGAAAAATGATTTTCAACTTAGACTGAGGTACCCTGAAAAACTGTCCTTCAAAATGGATGGAGATAAGATGACAATATGTATTATATTAACTAGTGATTTCCTACTATTTATTTTTCTACAATTGTGTATAACTTGTACCCTTTTTTCTGTTTTTTTTTTCTCCTTAAATAAAATTTTAAAAAATATAGAAAAAAATGGATGGAGAAATAAGATACTTCCTTGACAAAGAACAGCTGAAGAACTTCATGATCACCAAGTCAACCCTGCAAAGAACACTGAAAGACAGTTTAGATACATTTAGGAAAAAACTACTAAGTGAAGCAGACAATTAGACAGAACAGAAAGATAAAGATGCAACAGCAGAAAGGTAACATGTCAACAATAAGCCAACACATAACAGTTATAACCATTAATGTAAGTGGACTCAATGCACCAATTACAAGAAGCAGACTGGTAGAATGGATCAAGAAACAAAATCCAACCTTATGCTGTCTACAAGAAACTCATCTAATCCAAAAGGATACTCACAGACTGAAAGTCAAAGGATGGAAAACAATATATCATGCAACAGGAGCCCCCCAAAAAAGCAGGGGTAGCTATTCTGTTCGCAGACAATGTGAACTTCAAACCAAGAATGATCACAAGAGATAAAGAAGGTCATTGCACACTGGTTAGGGGAAAACTTCAAGAGGAAGAATATATATCTTAAATATATATTCACCAAATTCCAGAGCTCCCAGTTATGTAAAACAAGTATTAACAGAAATGAAAAACCAAATTAGCAGTAACACAATTATAACAGGAGACCTTAACACACCATTGACACCAAGGGACAGATCAACCAAACAGAAAATCAGCAAAGAAATAACAGAACTGAATCACACCTGTAAACAAATGGACTTGATAGACATATACAGAGTGTTCCACCCAACATCAGAATATACATTCTTCTCAGCAGTACATGGGTCGTTCTCAAAAATAGACCATATATTAGCTCACAGAGCATATTTAAACAAATGCAAAAGAGTTAAAATTATCCCTTGCATGCTATCAGATCATAGTGCCATGAAATTAGAAATTAATGATAAAAGATACTGCAAAAATCCCATAAACACATGGAAACTGAATAACACACTCTTGAGTAATCAGTGTGCCACAGCGGAAATTAAAGAGGAAATTAAACAATACCTACAAGCAAATGAAAATAGAAATACAACTTACTGGAATCTGTGGGATGCAATGAAAGCCGTCCTGAGAGGAAAATTTATTGCACTGAGTTCCCACATCAGGAAAACAGAATGAATACAAATAAATAACCTCATGCTACAGCTCAAACAGCTAGAAAAAGAAGAGCAAGTCAAGCCCAAAGCCAAAAGAAGAGAGGAAATTATAAAAATCAGAGCAGAAATCAATGCAATAGAGACTAAGAAAACAATCCAAAGAATCAACGAATCAAAGAGTTGGTTCTTTGAAAGAATAAATAAAATCGATAAGCCCCTAGCCAACCTTATTTTAAAAAAAGGAAGAAAAAGCTCAAATTCATGCAATAAGAAATGAAAAAGGTGAAATCACTACAGACCCAATAGAAATACAGAAGATCATCAACACCTATTTCGAAAACCTCTACTCTCAAAAGTTTGATAACACAGAAGAAATAGACAGATTCTTAGAAACATATGAAGTACCAAAGCTAGGTCAAGAAGATGTAAAACTGCTGAGTAACCCAATTTCTATTAATGAAATTAAAAACGTAATTAAGTCCTTACCTATGAAGAAGAGCCCAGGCCCAGACGGATTCACTGCAGAATTCTACAAGAAGGACAAAGAAGGCTTAATGCCGACACTCCTCAAAGTCTTCAATGAAATTGAAAGGGAAGCAATCCTTCCTAAGTCATTCCTGGAAGCAAATATTACTCTAGTACCAAAACCTGAGAAAGACCCAACTAAAAAAGAGAACTACAGGCCAATATCCTAATGAACACAGATGCAAAAATCCTCAATAAAATATTGTCAAATAGAATGCTAAATCATTAAGAAGATTATACATCATAACCAAGTGGGATTCATCCCAGGCATGCAGGGATGGTTCAACATATGTATATCAATAAATGTAATTCACCATATTAATAAAACCAAAATAATCACATGATCATTTCTATAGATGCAGAAAAAGCTTTTGATAAGATCCAACATTCATTTATGATAAGAACCTTACAGAAAATGGGAATAGATGGTCTTTACCTCAATATACTAAAGGCTATCTATGACAAACCAACAGCCAGTATCATACTAAATGGCCAAAAATTGAAGGTCTTTACTTTAAAATCAGGCACAAGACAAGGATGTCCCTTATCAGCACTTCTATTTAATATAGTACTGGAAATACTAGCAAGAGAAATTAGACAAGAGAGAGATATAAAATGGGTAATGGTAGGAAAAAAAGAAGTTAAATTATCATTATTTGCAGATGATACGATACTCTACATAGAAGACCCTGAAAACTATATTGAAAGACTCTTAGATATAATAAATAAATAAATTCAGAAAGGTAGCTGGATACAAAATCAATAGCATTCCTTTACACTAACAACAAGATCATAGAGAGAGAAGTAAGAGAAGCAACACCCTTCACACTAGCAACCAAAAAAATGAAATATTTATGAATTACTCTCATGAAAGAAATGAAAGACCTATACAAGGAAAATTATAATACACTGAAAAAAGATATTGAAGAGGATCTCAGAAAGTGGAAAGACATCCCTTGCTCATGGATAGGAAGAATAAATATTGTGAAAATGGCCATTCTCCCAAACTGTTATACAGATTCAATGCAATCCCAATAAAAATGCCATCAACATACCTCATAGATGTGGACAGATCACTCCTAAAATTCATCTGGAGCAAGAGGAGACCTAGAATACCAAAGACAGTTCTAAGCAGTGAAGGCAAGGCAGGAGGCATCACAATCCCTGACTTGAAGTTATACTACAAAGCAACTGTGGTAAAATCAGCATGGTACTGGTATCAAACAGAGCTGAAGATCAATGGAATAGATTTAAAGATTCAACCACAACTACAAACACACTCAACCACCTTAGCTTTGATAAAGGGGCTAAGCATGTTCACTGGAAGAACGACAGTCTCTAATAAATGGTGTTGGAAAAACTGGCTCTCCATATGTCGAAAACTAAAACTAGACCCATGCCTATCACCATGTACTAAATTAAAATCTCTGATAAAAGATAAAAGCTCTGAATATTAAAACAGAAAAACTAAATGTATTGGAAGACAAAGTGGGTAAAAACCTTGAAGACATAGGGGTAGGTAGACAATTCATGAACAGGACTCAAACGGCACGGGAAATACTTCCCAGAATCAAAAACAGGGATCACATCTTATTAAAAAGTTTCTGCATGTCAGAAATCTCCAGCATAGTGAAAAGAAAACCCACAAATTGGGAAAAAATCTTAGTGAACTCTCCCTCAGGCAAAGGACTTCTGTCTAAAACATATAAAGCATTAAAAAATCAGACTCCCATAATTCAAAGATGCAATCCAAAAATGGGCATCTGAGATGATTACACACTTCTCAGATGAAGAAATACAAATGGCAAATAGATACATGAAAAAATGTTTATCATCATTACTCCACAGAGAAATGCAAATTAAAACCACACTGAGATTCCATGTCACTTCAGAAAGAATGGCCAGGATCAAGAAAACCAACAACAACAAATGCTGGAGAGGCTGTGAGGTAAAAGGAACTCTCCTGCACTGTTGGTGGGAGTGTAGACTGGTGCAACTATTGTGGGAGTCAGTCTGGAGATTTCTCAAAAAGCTGGGATTGGATGTCCCAATTATTCTAGCTATTCCACTTCTAGGCATATTCCAGAAGAACTGAAAGCATCATACCACAGTGATATATGTACACCCATGTTTATAGCAGCACAATTTGTTATAGCCAGATCTTGGAAACAACCTAAGTGTCCATCAACTGAGGAATGGATAAAAAAGTTATGGTATTTTTGTACAATGGAGTTCTACTCAGCTGTAAATAGGGATCACATTGAGATATTTATAAATAAATGGGCACAGCTTGAGACCATACTCATAAGTGAAATAAATCAAACCCACATGTATAAATATGAATAGTTTTCCTAGTGTAAGAAATGATAACAATACATAAAAGTATGTGGTAATCATGATTCTCCATTATATTGCTTTGAAGCCTTATAATGTCATTCATTAATTGTAGTTTTTATTCTGGGCTCTTTGAGTTTATTGTCTGTGATGGTATGAACAGCTATTTTAGAGAAAATAAGACATCATAATAGCTAGTGATGATTTAATATCATGTTGTTTTGAAGTCCCATCAAGCTTTTGTTCTTCTGTCTCCATTGGTCTTAGCATGTTGTATATTACTGGATTTTATTACATGTGATAACATAGACAAAAACTTTTATAGAAAAGGAGATAATATAGAAAGCATTGTTTGTTTTCTGTTAGTTGATTCTAAATACCCTGTAATACTGTAATTCTCTTGAATGGTTTTACATTGTCTTGATATATTTGATGCTACAGTATATGAAGTTATACTCAAAGATTTCAAGGAAAGAGACACTATGGTAACTACTTTTAGGTCGGAATATCTTGTGGTGAAACACTATGTTGCTTAAATTATTCTGTTCGGACCTGTGCTGTTTTGTTGTTATGTCTTTTATCTCAACCTCCTTTTTTATTAATCTTTTTACTTTTATCTTTCTAATTAAGGGAAAAATAAATAAAAATATCAGGATATATTATAATAACCTACTTTGATTTCCTATTAACTTATTTTGAAACCCTGTATTGCTCTCATCATTTTGTTTTGACTGATTTTGCTCTATTCTCTTTTGCTTGATAGTATCATTTGAAGAGTATAGGCAACAACTTTGAGAACAATAAGATTCACCATGATGCCCATTCTGGTTTGACTACTATCTTCTTTTGAAGTCCTGTAATGTCTTCAATGTTTTGGTTTTTTTGGTTTTGTTCTTTACTGTTTTGTTCAATTTTATTATAACTGATGATATAGGCAATTCTTTTTAAGATAGCAAGAGGCATTATGGTAACCACTGTTGATCACCTTGAATTCGGTTTTTACATCATGTACTATGTCCATCCTTTTGATTTGACTGACTCTGTTTTGTTATGCCACATTTGGTTTTATTCTTTTCAAAAAAAAGTAATAAGAACTGTGGGAGTAATAAAACCCAAAATGTGTAATTGTCATTGTAAAAAAAGAGAGGAAAAGAAAGTGCTCTAAATATATAACTGCATGTATCTTTAAGTGTATAAGATAGATAATGATATTACTGAGTTTTTGTTGGATCATTGAACAGAATTGTTTGTTGTCTCACCGTTTGAATGTCCACTTTATATGCTTTAATTTTGTAACTTGAACAACTATTTCTAAGATGACAATATGTAATCTATTTACTAGTGATTTCCTACTGTTTATTTTTGAAATTCTGCATAACTTGTACCCTTTTTCTGTTTTTTTCTTTTTCTCCTTAAACAAAATTTAAAAAAAATGAAAAAAAGAATCTCAAACTAAGATGCAATCCTAATTTATAATATTTATCAGTAAAGACTCACAACATCCTCTTGTATGCCTCCAGATATGACCTAAATTTGAAACTATAGTTAAAACATCATAATAATGATAATTCTTAAAAAAAGATTTGTTTCTTATCTGTTATTTACTCATCTTTGGTTCTTAAATAGAGACAGGCTAATGTCCTTTATTTTCTTCAGGGTTAGCAGTAGAGTAGTTAAGGGATGGGGTTAGGAATGACAATCTAGTGATCAACTGAGCATTGATCAGTTCAGCATAAACTTTCCTCTGTATTAGCCAGATTTCTGTCACTATAATGAAATATCTGAAAGAATTGATTCATAAAGAAAAGTTTGTTTTGGTTAATGGCTCAGAAAGTCTCCTTTATGGTATTTTGTTTTTCATTTATTTATTTATTTTTATTATTTTGAAGGTAGTAAAATACAATGCAACAAGACAGAACAAATTCAATTAAGACAATGCAGTGAAATTGGTGCAGAATGTCACGGTGGTTACTGGGATAATAGTAATAGATATCATAGTATATCTTGTTATCTTCACAATAGTCCTTTCAATCAGGTATAGAATTGTCCTTTCAATCAGGTATAGAAAATCAAATGAAATATAGAATATTATACAACTTATCAAAACAAAATATTGAATAAATCAATACAATTAGTCAGAACAAAGCAAAATAATGATAACAATATTTGCCTTCAAAGAGGTGGTAGAAGGAAATCCCTCCTATTTGCTATGTTGCACATGGTCAACCTCCTAAGAGATACTCAGACCTCTGGCTCTCATTTGCTAATGGGGGGATGGGATGTTTGGTTTTCAGCCTGTGAGTCAGTAGGCTCATTGATGCTTACCAGGGAGGCAAGCAGGTTGCTTGGTTTCCCAGTGCCCCAAGTTCCAACATGGTGTGAATCTTGGGAGACACTGGCTGGTTCTCTCCCTGGGGCACCTGCTGCTTGTTTGAGCCATGGCTGCTTACCAGGGAGGTGAGTGAGTTGCTTTGTTTCCCAGTACCCTAAGTTCCAACATGACGTGGATCTTGGGAGATGTTGGGTGGTTCTCCCCTTGGGGAGCCCACCACTTGCTCAGGCCACGGCTGCTTACCAGAAAGGGGAGCCCATTTGTGCTCTTGGGGCCTCTAGAAAGGTAGTACATCATGACAGGAGCACACAGCAGAGCAAACTGCTGATGTCATCAGCCAGAAAATAGAGAGAAGAGAGATTTGAGCCCTATATTCCACTTGGAATAATCCTGTTAATATCCTAAGGACATCCCACTAGGCCCCATCTCTTCATGGCTCCACAGCATCCCAGTAGCAGCACACCAGGACCAAGTCCTTAACACATGAACCTTCAGGGAATAGTCCAGATAGAGACTATAGCATCCTGGATACAGTAAGTTTACCAGATCTTTAGTTTTGTGCTTTTTAAGATAGTAGAGATCAATTAAATTGTGGTTCTCATAATTTTGCAATTCTTTAATACTAGTTTCCTGTGAATAAAGATTTGGAACCTTACTTGTTCTTTTGTTGACAAAAATATTTCATATTTGGTTCTTGGTTTTATTTTCCTCATAGAAGTCTGGAATAGGCTGGTGTTTGAGAAACCACTGTTAGGCTACTTAAGGGAAGGGGTAGGGATAGACATTATTTTACCTGAATTTATGATCCTTTTCCTTGTCAAGGTGATAGTAGATGCTCACATCTTTAAGAATACAGTGCTCCCTTAAAGGAGGAAATGTATCAGTGAAGGTCTTAGCTATAAATATTGGTATAATCTGAGTAGTTGAGAAGAGTTTAGTACAGATGTGGGCAAGATTAGAGAAACCAGAAAAGAATAGTACAAAATATTTAGGACTATGAACAGTGAAGTTGTTACTTCTGATATCCAGAGGAACAAGTAGAGGAAGCATCCAATGATTACCAGAACATGAGGAAGGCCGCTCTTTGGGAAAGCCCTCTCAGTAGGAATAGTGGCTTTCATTAAGTCCAAAAGGAAGAAAGATTTGGGAGAATAAATACCCCTCTGCTTTCCTCTGAACTTTTATTGGTACCTATTTTCCAAACTGAAGCACAAGCATAAAGCAAGGGAGCCTATTGATTATTCCACAATGGCGAATATTCTGGGAGTATTGAGGGCAAATGGGAGACATTCAGCAGAGGTTTGATGGTAGCCACTGTTTGACTGGAACTCATGCAAGTGATACAACACTGGAGGGACTCATTCTTCTCCTTAGCTCCAAAGTTGCATCTTTGGATCTTTGGTAAGGCTCACTTCTCTCACTCCTATACCTACACATGTGAACATTTAAACATGTGGGTGTATGCACTTACTGTGTCAGGCAGCACGTGTGCCCTCTCTGTCTCTTTTTATGGGAAACATGTAGTCTCTCTCTCTCTCTCTCTCTCTGTGTGTGTCTGCTTCTCTCTTTTGTGGAGCATGTGCCCTCTCTTATGAATTGTCTAACTGCCCAAAATGAGACAAGAGAAGGACCAGTGGAATAGAATAAGAAGCCTAGAAACAGGTGTCATCATATATCAGTGCTTAATCACTGAATGTTGCATTTATTTTTAAAAAGAATAAAACAAAATGAAATAAAACAGAACAAAGCAAATCAGAACAGAACAATGCAAGCAACACAGGACTTCAAAACATGACAGCAGGAAATCAATAGTGGCTACTGTTGTAACCTCCCCCCCCCAAAAAACAAGGACTCATGAGATGAAAAATGAGGCAATATCCCCAAGATGAAAAATAGGCTAAGATGACATCTTTTTAAAAGAAGTGCTTTTATTTTAGCTGGTCCAGCAACACAGAACAGATGGAATTTGCAAAGCTGTGCAACTGAGTTAGAATTTTGACTGATTTTTATAGTTCATTTATGATTAGCTCATTGATCATTAAGTACATAGTGATGAGAAACAGAAACAAGGTGAGCCTTAATTCCCCTTTGCTTGAGGTCAAAGGCATTTCACAGTGGGTGGTTAGCCAATTCATAGCCCTTGGTCTGCCAATTCCAGGAATATTTGTCTCTCATAAAGGGAACAATAGTTGACAAAGCATCATTTGTCTCTTACAAGGGGAACAAAAGTTGACACAGCAAACAGGTTACTAAGGTGATGACACATACAGAACAGCATGGCGATGCCTCAGTTAATTTATAACTAATTTATAACAATGTGGTCGGTGCTCCAGGTACATGCTACTAGGGCGATAAGCATAGAACATGACATTCCCTGTTAATTTTTGTCAGTGATCCAATCATTGGCTCATGGAGTTTTCAAGCAGAGGTATCTGTTCATAAACTTGTGTCCTTAAAATCATGAGTTTTATAGTTTGAACCCAATCTTTGACATGTTACCAATTTGTTTATAATGCAAGGTTCAATTGTTAAACAAGTAAGTAAGATTAACAGAGATCCAGAGGCTGCTGTGATTAATATAGTCAACCAGGGATATAGAGAAAACCATCATTTAAATCAGTTCTGTTCAGCTTGTCTGGCTTGTTCTCATTCCTATTTAAAGCTGGCCATACTTTGTTGGATAATCTCAGAATAATTGGCATACAAGCAACAATTTTTTTCCTAATGCCAGACAGAGGCCTCTTTTCTTTAGGAACAGGAGATCTAGACCCTGCCGATTTTGTAAAACTGTCTCAGCCAGTGAACTTAAAGAATCATCTAATTTGGAGACAGAGTCACTAAGGGCTGTTAGATCTTGGTCAGTGAGTGTACTTAAGTGTCTCTAATTTTGGTCTCCAATTATTAGACTGGACACTCTTAGATCTATTGACTCTGCCATCCCAATTCCCAGTAATACAGGTAAGAGTACAGGATTTCTCTTCACTCAGACTGGACTCTTTAAGTCAAAGCTAGAGAACAAGTGACTCTTAGCATTATCTCTAGAGTACCAATATAGTTGGTGAAAGATATGGACTAATATGCAAAGCTCAGGGTACTGGGTGAACAGGTGATGTATGGAACAAGTAGTTATACCAGAAGTACAGGCAAACCAGGCTCCATTGGGAGCATCAAGGTGCTGATTAGCAGGATAGGAAAAATTATGAATCAAAGCTGAAGAGATAAGATTACAGAGTGCAGCATAAGGGGAAGTGCACAAGGAGTAGGAGGCAGAGTAAACACAGGTTCCTGGAGTACCCTGTACATTGTCCAGTGTGAGCAGGGGCCTACCATCCCACCAACAAGTGGTGTCATCTGCACAGGAATTTAAAAGTTGACTTGCCATAAACAATGTCCAGAGGCAAGAAGGGGTCTAGAGATGGTGCAGAAATTGCAGAGAGCAAAAAGGGCTCTGGAGCAGGAAGTCTAGTGGAGAAGAATGGAAGATGGGGTCTCCCGAGTGAGGAAAAGGTAATGGTCCCCTGTATTTCCCTGCCAAGGAGATAAAGATTTACAACCCCAATGTCTACAAAAATATTTTGTCTCTATGGACTGTGAGCACCTGTGATCACAGAGGTTAGCTGTTGCTTTTGGGGGCAAAGATACCAGCCAGTGGACTGTAATTTCTTTTGACTACATAGGTCCCTGCAAGTCTCTATTAGCAACCAATCATGCAGCATGGCATGTGCACCGAACAATATTCTCTTCTGTCTAATTTTTGCTGGAATGTTATATAATAGGGCACATAAATCTATTTTAATTATCCCATGGACAGTAATGTTGGCTACTAATAATTCACCAGTGAAATAGTACTTTTCCAAGTTCCAAACAGTGGATTACGAGGTATCTCCTTGGGATCTCCATAAGGAAGAACACGTAAGAACAAGATTATTGGATACATTTGGCAATTTTAAGTTTTAAAGAATCCTTGGAGGGAACAACAGTCCACTTATCTGTAGGTTGTTTGCTATCGGAGGCCAGAACTGGCTTGCAGTGGGAATGATGAATCCAGGCAGGCTTTCCAGCAACTTTGACAGTGGTTGGAGTGCTGAGGACCACGGTGTAGGGGCCTTCCCACCATGGTTCAAGGAATCCACAGTGATGTCTCTTGATGAGGACTAGTGTCCTAGGTTTCACTGCAGGATGTTCATCCTCAGGATGGGCTGCAGGCAGAGGTTGTTGTTCTTGGAATAACAGGTGGATGGAAGTCAGAGCTAGCTGAAGGGCCTGAAGGGACTTAAAAAGATCTTGATTAGCCAGATCAGCTAATTTTTCCTCAGAAATCTTAGGAATAAGAAGAGGAGGTCTCCCATACAGAGCTTCAAAAGGGGAAACATCTGCAACATAGGGGAGTACATCATGTGTGCAAGAGGGCAAAAGGGAGGAGACTCACACAGTTCTCAACAGTTTCCAAGGCCGTCTTAGTTATTACCATTTTTAAAGTCTGGTTCATCCTTTCTACTTATCCTGAACTTGAAAGCTGGTAAGCACAATGGAGTTTCCAATCGGTCTGTAAGGGTTGGGTTAGTTTTTGAGTTATCTGGGCTATAAAAGCAGGCCATTGTTGGACTCCATGGATAAAGGGAAGCCAAATTGGGAAACTGCTATCAAGGCTGACTCAGTAGGAAAAGCTTCGACCCATCCAGTGAAAGTATCTCATTACTAATAAGTACTTATTCCCTTGAAGTCTAGGCATTCCCATTTCTGTGAAATCTATTTCCCAATGTTTTCTAGGCATAGTCCCACATAACGAGTAGTTTCCATTTGTTGTGGTTGCTTTGGGTTTACCAACTGGCACTGAGGGCATCTAAGGCTCACAGACTGAGTAAGCTTTGATAACTGAGGGATAAAAAAACAATCTCAAAAAAGAGCAGCAAGTTTTGAGCCTCCCATGGAGTGGACTGATTTTGTTGGATGAGTTTTCATCCCAAGGCCTTGGGAAGGAGGACTCACTTATCAGGCAGTTGGTACCAGCCCCTGAGGATATCAGGCTTTGTTCAGAGTTGGGCTGCCAAATGCAAGTGATTTGAATGCAAAAGGGCTCTGAAACAGTAGGTGGAATCAGTAGCAATGCTGGGGCTGTCTCAATCCCCAATGATTTTTAAAAAATTTTATTTAAAGAAAGACTAAACAAAACGGAAAATAGGTAGAAATAATACATATGTTCAGAGAAAAAAATAAACAGTAAGAAATCACTAATTGATGTTTAAATATTGTCGTTTTACAAATAGTTGTTCAAGGTACAAAGATGGAATGTGTAAAGTGGGAATTCAAACAGTGAGAGTGCAAACAGTTCTGTTCAACTGTTCAACAAAAACTTAGTAACATGGTTGTCAATCCTATACACTTAAAGATACATGCAGTTAGCCATATCTTCATTTTTGTTTAGATTAAACAAATTAAAGCAGATTAAAATCACACTGAACAGAAAATAATAGTATTGCTGGATTTCACATCATGACACTCCATGATCAGCACTGGGTACTGTACTGTCTTTTATTAAAAATTTAATTTAAAAAAGTCTAAACAAAACAGAAAATGGGTAGAAATAATACATAATTTCAAAGAAAATAATAAACAGTTAAAAATCACTAGTTGAAGATTACAGATTGTCCTCTTACAAATAGTTATTCAAGATACTAAAGTGGAGCTTATAAAGTGGAGATTCAAACAGTGAGATTGCAACAAATTCTGTTCAACTATCTAACAAAAACTTAGAAATATGGTTATCAAGCCTATACACTTAAAGATACATGCATCTCTTCAATTATGTTGAGATTGAATAAGCCCAAGCAGGCTAATATCACTCTGAACAAATAATAATACTATTACTGGGTTTCACATTATGACACTCCAGGATAAGCACTGGGTATTTTAGTGTCTCTTTTTCTTCACAGTGTCTGTTCATTTCATCATGCATCATACGATCAGTTCTCATAAACTCTTTATAGACTCTACACATGCATGAGTCTTTTTTTTTTATTTTTACCAGTACCAGGGATCAAACTCATGACCACACACTTGCAAGGCAGGCGCTTATGCCACTGAGCTAAATCCCCAGCCCCAACATGCATGAGTCTTAATATGTATTTCTATCCTTTCTATATTATCCTTTCTATATTAGAGGGTGAAACAAAACAAAGCAAGGCAAAACAAAACATATTCCTATAAACACATGAAATGAAATAAACATATAAGACCATTGTACCAATCGTTCTACCATAGTTCCTGTGTTGTCTCTTGTTATCTCCAATAGAATTGGCTATATCATTAGACATAGTATAATTGAATATGTAAGTACATAACAATAATAAAAGCACAACTTTGTATATAGTATAGAACTTCAAAAACTGGCAGTTATCAAACCAGAATGTGTATTGTAGTCTTGTCATCTTCAGTGTAGCCGCCTATACTCTCAGACTTGATACTATCAATCATATCAGTTTTGAATAAAATCTTCTCTGCCTCATTTCTGTTATGCTTTTTTTTGCCATCAGTTGTCTGCTTATCTTCTTCATTCTGTTTTCTGCTCCATGCATTAAGGCCTCTCTGCCACTGTTCCTGGAATCCTAGTACTTCTCTCTCTCTCTGCAGAATGCCCTGGAGTATTCTCTGTAGAGTTGGACTGGTGGTGGCAAATTTCCCAAGTTCCTCTTCGTCTTGGAAGCATCTTGTTTCTCCATTAATTTCTAGAGACAGTTTATCAGGGTATATCAATGTGGGCTGGAGGTTATTTTCTTTCAGGGCTTGGAATATTTTGCTCCAGGCTCTTCTTGACTTGATGGTTTGTGTTGAGAAGTCTGCCATTATTCTGATGGGCCTTCCTCTGTAGGTTATCAGTTTCTTGTCTCTAACAGTATTCTGTTCTTATATTGAATTTCTGGGATCTGGATTATTATATGCCTGGATGTAGCTCTGTTTTGGTTGTAGATGGCTCTGTATTCCTCATATATCAGAATATCATTTCCTTTTCCTATGTTTGGGAAGTTTTCCTTAATTATTTCTGTGAATAACCTTTGCAGCTCCTTCATCATTTACATTCTTTATTCTCAAGTTATAGATCCTTTTGTCATCTTCTAGCCTTTGTATGGTTACTGCTTGTTTCCTTGTTATTTTTTAAAACTTTTCCCTTTCATACTCCCACATTGCAAAATTGCCCTCCAGTTTGGATAATCTATCCTTAGTTTCTTTCAAGCTGATTTGCCATCTTTCCATAGAGTTTTTAATTTCCTGATGATCTCTGTGAATCTGCTCTATATATTCTATATTTTTTATATTCTTCACCAAATGGCTCTCTCCTGTGTTTGAGTTCCTCCCTTCGTCCGTCTGTGTCTGCTTGAGGGGTGCTTAGTATCTCTTTTATTAATCTTCTTATATCTTGCTTTATTTGGCTAAATATTTCCCTTTTGAACTCGTCTATGAGGTCCCAAATATATCTCTTTATGTCCACTGGTGCTGTGTCTGATATTGCATGTTTGCTGTTCTCATTCTCCTTTGTATTTACCTGTCCTGGGTCAATGTTCTCAGGGTTGGGGCCTGGGGGACTTTTTGTTGTTGCTTCCTCTTCCCATCTTTTTTACTTCTTCTAGGAGGCCCCAGTTTCTTTCTTTGTTGGTTACAATTCTTCCAAAGTGGCCTGTCTAGATGACCCTTTGCACTGCAGTGTGCTAGTGAGTTGCAAATAGGGGCAGTGTATGCCGTCCCCTCCCCTCCAGATCAGTCAAGCTGCTGTGGCCTGCACTACTGTATTATTTTGTGCAGCCTCTCCTCTGGACCAACCAAACCTCGGAGGCCCCACTGGGCGAGTGTGGTTAGTGTACGCCACTGCTGCAGGGACTTAACCTTGGATCACCTATTGGATCTCAGCCAGGTCAGATGACCCAGGCCTAGTTCACTCCACCAATCCTGTTTGGGAAGGGAACAATTGACTGAAGTCATTGCTGCCCCTTGTACTTGCCAGTCCTGCCCAGTCCCAGAATGTCATCTGTCAGAGCCCCCCTATTTATGGAATGGTTCCATTCCCATCACCACAAGTCGATGTAGGCTCCCCACCAACTCAGCTCTCCATTTGGCTCTTTGACCCTCGAACTCAATGTAACTGTGCCTCCAGTGAGTCAAAGCAGGGGGACCTCAGACAGGAGGGCAAGTCACAACGCGACCCCAGCAAGGTCACAGCAGGACCCCAGCAAGATTCGTCAGGACTCTGGGCAGTCGCAGTGGGACCCTAGGCAGTCACAGTGGGATGCTGGCCAGTCATTGCAGGACCCTGGCAAGTCTTGGCAGGACCTAACCAGTCATGGTGGGACCCCAGCAAGTCATGGCATCTGCCAGTTGCAGCGGGACCTCAGATGGTGGGACAGTCACCTTAATTTCTTCTTGGGTTGAGAGAATTCATCTCCCTCTGTTTGGGGCTTCCACTCTGTATTATGTTGAATTCTAAGTTGATTATCTCAGGGAGCTTCTGTAGCCAGTTGTTATTTATCCACCATCTTTGCTCCTCCTTCCAATCCCCACTGATTTCTTTTTGTCTTTTTCATTTTTATCGGTACCAGGGATCGAACTCATGACTGCCTGCTTGCAAGGCAGGTGCTTATGCCACTGAGCTAAATCCCCAGCCCCGAATCCCCATTGATTTTGTGGCTGCTTTTTGGGCAGTGGTGTCTGCTAGATTATTTAATAGCCACCTTCCTTGGCATCCAAATGACAGCTAGCAAATCCAAAATTTGGGGAGCATTTTTGATATTTTGGCCCCCTTAAGTCAATAAACCTCATTCTTGATAAATGGCCCCATGAACATGGGCAGTAGCAAATGCATATCTGTTATCAGTCTGACAATCTGAGGGCCTCAGTGAAGGCAATGAGTTCAGCCTTTTGGGCCAATGTTCCTGGCTCCAAGGTTTATTCCCATAGAATCTGAGAGTCTGTGACGGCGGCTCCCACAACCCACTTACCTTGATAGATGTGACTGCTTCCATCGGAGAAATACGATGGAACTCCGGACAGTGGCTCATCTGTCATGTCTGGTTGAAGCCCCATGAGATGTTCAGGGGGCAAGGAGGGGTCATCATCAGGCAGCAGAGTTTAAAGCTGGGTTTAAAGCCATTGTCTCTCTGAAACTTATGGTAGTCGGATCCAGAAGTAATGCCTAATAATGCCTGATTCAGGAATTAGGCAGCCATTGGTCTGGGGGAGCTTTGAAGAGAATCTCCAGTGAATGAGAGGATAGAACAAGGGGCAGTGGTGACTTCAGCTGGCTACTCCTTTCTCAAGCGTGATTGGTGGGGTGCATTGGACCTGGGTAATGCCACGGACTAAGACCCAATTGGCTAGACCAAATCAAGACCCTATGCCTGGCAGTGCACTGTAATGCAGTGAAGCCTTCAGCAGGTTGACTGACCTGGAGGGGTGGGCCCAGCATAGGCTGCTCCAATCTGTATCTCGCTAGTACACTGCAGTGGGCAGGAACACCTACCCAGTGCAATTCAAACAAACTGTAACCAACAAAGAAAGAAACTGGGCCTCTCATGCTTGTATGGGAGGAACAAACAGTTTATGAGAGCTGATATTACATAATGAAATGAACAAATACTTTGAAGGAAAAAAACGAGCACTGAAGTACCCAGTACTGATTCTGGAGTGTCATAATGTGAAATCCAGTAATAGTATTAAGCTTTGTTCAGAATGATTTTAATCTGCTATGTTTTGTTTGGTGTCAACATAAATGAAGGTATGGATAAATGAGTACATGTCTAAGTGTATAGGATTGATATCCATATTATTTAGTTCTTGTTGGATAATTGAACAGAACTGTTTGCAGTCTCTGTGGTTGAATTCTCATTTATATGCTCCGCTTTTGTATCTTGAACAATAATTTGTGGGGGGATAATATGCAAACATTAACTAGTGATTTATTACTGTTTACTTTTTTCTTTGAAAGTATGTACTATTTCTGCCCATTTTCTATTTTGTTTCATCTTTCTTTAAATAAAAAAAAAACTCTTGTACCAGATAGTGCCTTGATTTGGTTTGCCCATCTCCCTGGGGTCTGACAATGGCCCAACTCAGATCACTCAAAATTTAGCTGCAGCTTTAGAAATCAATTGGATATTACATTGTGCCTACTGGCCTCAAAATTCAAGCCAAGTAGAAAAAAATAAACAAGACTGTAAAAGAACCTATTTAAAAACTGGCTCTCTCAATTCCGGGAGAACATGGTGGACAGATAGCAGCAGCTACGGAGGCTCTCTGAAAGACTCAGCTTAGAATTCAGGAACAGTGCGGAGTAAGGAATCATAAGCAAGAGGAGATACACCCCGCTGACCCAAGAATGAACTGGGATGACAGAAACCAACTGGGAATGCAATCCTGGTGCTATAACAGGAACAGAAAAGCCTCAGTGTGGAAGCTGAAACCAGAGCCATTGGAAGCCACGATTTGGGTTTCCCGCCACTGCTGCTGCGTCTACATTGGCTCGGCAGGGAGAGAGATGCACAGAAGCTCTGAGAACAGGAATCGGTGAACAGAGTTGAAAGCAGAACGGGCGGGGAGCTGTGCATTGACCTGCGGTGAGTGAGAGAAACTGGGACTCTTCCACGGTCTAGGAAACTCCAACAGAGGACATTCTGGGACCGGCAGACTTGCGGGAACAGGGCTCTGCAGTGACTTCAGTCACGTATCCCCTTCTTAAGTGGGATTGGTGAGCAGTGCCTAGCCTACGTGACACTGCTGGCTGAGACCCAGTAGGCTAGCACAAGCCAGGTCCCAGCACCTGAAGGTAGGTTGACCTGGAGGGGCGGGCCCCACATAGGCTGCCTGGTCTGCAACTTCCTGGTGTGCTGCAGTGGGCGGTGGGCGGGAACACCTAGCTGGCGCAATTGAATCAGACTGTGGCTGACAGGGAAGGAAGCTGAGCCTCCTATATATGCTTGCATATATAAGGAACAAAGAATATGGGAAGAGGGAGCAACAAAAAAGGCTCCTCGGCCCCCAATCCTGAGAAAAAGGCAATAGCAGATGCAGCACCAATAGATGTAAAGCACTATCTCCAGAGCCTCATAGACAAGTTCAGGAATGAAGTTATTAATGACCTGAAGCTAGACATAAGCAGAATAGTTAGAGAAATGCTAAGTGCCACCCAAGAAAAAACAGATGGTGGAATGGAAGAACAGAAAAAGAGGGGAGAATTGTTTAATGGAGAAAATAGAGAAAGCATAGAATATGTGAAGCAGGTTCAAAGAGATTGCCAGGAAACTAAAAACTCTATCGAAAACTGGCATAACAGCTTGAAAGATACTAAGGAGAGATTATCTGAACTGGAGGGCAGACTTGTAATATGGGAGCATGAAATGAAAAACTTCTTAAAAATAACAAAGAAACAAACAACAATAATACAAAGACTAGAAGATGATAAGAGAATCTATAACTTAAGAATTAAGAGCAAAAAAGAAGTAGAGACACAAACAAATGAACTACAAAAGCTACTCACACAAATAATCCAGGAGAATTTTCCTAATTTAGCAAATGGTAAAGATACTCAGATGTACGAGGCATACAGGACTCCAGCCATCTACAACCCAAACAGAACTACACCCAGGCATATAATAATCAAAATTCCAGAAATCCAGTATAAGAACAGAATATTAAAAGCTGTCAGAGACAACAAACAGTTCACTGACAAGGGAACACCCATCAGAATTACACCAAACTTCTCAGCACAAACCATCAAATCACAAAGAGCATGGGGGGAAATAATTCAAGCTTTGAAAAATAATAACCTCCAGCCAAGATTGATATCCTGCACAACTGTCCCTAGAAATTGATGGAAAAACCAGGTGCTTCCAGAATAAAGAGGAACTAGGGGAATTTGCAACCACCAATTCAACTCTACAGAGTATACTGCAGGACATTCTAAAAAAAAATACCAAGATTCCAGAAACAGTGGCAAAGAGGCCACAATGAATGGAGCAGAAAGCGAAATGAAGAAGACAAAATGACAACTAATGACAGAAAAAGAGCTCAACAGAAATGAGGCAGAGAAGGTTGGATGGTAGGAACAGCTATTTTGGAGAAAACAAGACATCATAATAGCTAGTGCTGATTTAATATCATCTTGTTTTGAAGTCCCATCAAGCTTTTGTTCTTCTGTCTCCATTGGTCTTAACATGTTGTATCTTATTGGATTTTATTATATGTGATAATATAAACAAAAACCTACAACCCAAACAGAGCAACACCCAGACATATAATAATTAAAATTCCAGATCCAATACAAGAACAGAATATTAAAAGCCATCAGATACAAGAAAAAGATCACTTACAAGGGAACACCCATCAGAATTACAGCAGACTTCTCGGCACAAACCATCAAATCATGAAGAGGGTGGGGGCAAATAATTCAAGCTTTGAAAGATAATAATTTCCAGCCAAGATTGATATATCCTGCACAACTATCCCTGGAAATTGATGGAAATACAAGGTGCTTCCAGGATAAAGAGGAACTAGGGGAATATGCAACCACCAATTCAACTCTACAGAGAATACTGCAGGATATTCTAAAAAAGAAAAATATGAAGAATCCAGAAATAGTGGCAGAGAGGCCACAATGAATGGAGCAGAAAACAAAATGAAGAAGACAAACTGACAACTAATGACAGAAAAAGAGCTCAAAAGAAATGAGGCAGAGAAGATTGGATGATAGGAACAGCTATTTTGGAGAAAATGATGCCTTAAGTGGTAATACTGATTTAGTATCATCTTGTTTTGAAGTGACATCAAGCTTTTTTTCTTCTGTCTCCCTTGGTCTAAACAGGTTGTGTCTTAATTGATTTTATTATATATGATAGTATATGCAGAAAACTTTTATAGACAAGGAGATTATACTGAAACCATTGTTCATTTTCTGTTAGTTGATTCTAAATACCCTGTAATATGGTCATTCTCTTAAATGGTTTTACATTGTTCTGATATATTTGATGCTACAGTACACGAAGTTATACTCAAAGATTTCAAGGAAAGAGACACTATGGTAACTACTTTTATGTCGGGAATATCTTGTGGTGAAACACTATTTTGCTTAAATGGTTATGTTTTGATCTGTGTTGTTTTGCTGTTATGCCCTCTTTTATCTCAATCTCCATTTTATTATTTACTTTTTTATTTTTATCCTTTTAATTAAGGGAAAATAAATTTAAAAATAGCAGGATATATTATAGTAACCCACTTTGACTTTCCATTATCTTGATTTAAAGCCCTGTATTGCTCTCACCATCTTGTTTTGACTGATGTTCCTCTATTCTGTATTGCTTGATAGTACCAGGTTCAAAAGGTTAGGCACAACAGCTGTGAAGATATTGGGATTCATTATGATGCCCATTCTGATTGACTATTATCTACTTTTGAAGACCTGTAATTTCTCCAATGTTTTGGTTTTGTTGGTTTTGTTCTTTACTGTTTTGTTCAATTTTATTATAACTGATGATATAGGCAATTCTATTAGAGATAGCAGGAGGCATTATGGTAACCATTGTTGATCACCTTGTATTATGCTTTTACATTATCTATTATGTCCACCCTTTTGATCTGACTGACTCTCTTCTGTTATGTCACATTTGGTTCTACTCTCTTCCAACAAAGTAATAAGAACTGTTGGAGCAACAAAACCCAAAATGTGTAATCGTCATTGTATAAAAGAGAGGAAAAGAAAGTGCTCTAAACGATATAACTGCATGTATATTTAAGTATATAAGATAGATAATGATATTACTGAGTTTTGTTGGATCATTGAACAGAACTGTTTGCAGTATCATTGTTGGAATGTCCACTTTATATGCTTTAATTTTGTAACTTGAACAATTATTTCTAAGATGACAATATGTAATCCATTAACTAGTGATTTCCTACTGTTAATTTTTTTCCGTAAATCTGTATAACTTGTACCCTTTCTCTGCTTTTTTTTCTTTTTCTCCTTAAATAAAATAAAAAAATAAATAAATAAAAACTGGCTCTGGAGACTAGCAAAAATTGAGTAAGTCTCCTTCCTTTTGCCTTTCTGCATGCATGAAGTACCCGATACCTCCAGGGCATTACTCCTTTTGAGGCCATGTATGGCTGATCACCCCCTTTGTTTCCCCATGTCCAAGATGATAAGTTGGCTGATGTCACTAATGGGGAAATTGTTAGGCCTTTGCAGGCTCTACAGCCCCTTATGCACTTGACCCACTGTTTGTTCAGTTATAAGAGAATTTGCACCAGACTGTTCCCCAAAGACTGATGACCCTCTAGCAGTCCAACCTGGCAATCAAATCTATGTCAACAGAAAGGACCCTATCCCACATCCTTCAAGGTTGCTAGAAAGATCCATTGGATTCAATCACTCCCAGTTCAAGTCTGCAGTACCAGAGGCTCCAGCTAAGTGGACTTTCAAAAAGTCTTCTGACCGTTTAAAAGTCAAGCTCCAAAGATGTGGGTCCTAAGTCTGTTTATATGTATAGCTTATATGTGGGTTACTATTGGAACTAATAATCAAATCCAGATGGTAAACACCTCAAACCCTGATTGTGGCTCTTCATGGTGAGGAGAGGGACCTAAGTCCTTCACTTTGGAAAATATTCACAGCTCTGGACTTTGTATTCAGTCGGTAAATTTCCCCTTGAAGCACTCTCCATTTAAAATCAACTGTAATTCAGCTGCATATGTACAAAATGTCTCCTACCCTCTCAACCAACATTTGGTCTCCCCTCACCCAGGAACTTGGTTTGCCTGTACAAACAGCCTCACCCCATGCACTCATCTGGCTGTCTTCACTGGACCAAACCCTGAACTCTGTATTTTAATTCATGTTCTTCCCCAAGTGTACTGGTATTCTGGAGGAGGTAGGGAACATATGGGGTTACCCAACCTTACAAGAAAAAAGAGGGCCCCAGTCCTAATTCCTGTCCTTTTGGGATTAAGAATAGCCAGTTCCACAGCACTAGGAGTGACAGCCTTCACAGTGGGAGATCAATATTACCAGATACTAAGTAAAGAAATAGACCATGATTTAGGCACACTTGAACAAAATGTTCATCACCTGGAGGAGTCTCTAAACTCCCTGGCAGGGATGGTCCTTCAGCACCGGTGAGGTCCAGACCTCCTATTCTTAAAATAGGGTGGTCTATGCAGTTGCAGGCTCTACAGCCCCTTCTGCACTTGGTGAACCTTGTTGTTTTTACACCAACCATTCCGGAGTTATTAAAGACAGTTTTAATCAGCTCAGAAAGTGTCTAGATGATAGGAAAAATGAGAGACATCATCAACAGAGTTATTTTGAGAATTTGTTCTCTACCACCCCATGGCCGACCACCCTATTCCTGGCTCTGGCAGGACCCCTGGTTTTCTTTCTGCTGGCCATTACTATTGGCCCCTGCATGATAAACTGTATAATGTGTTATATCGAAGACTGAGCTCAACCTATTAAATTAATGGTTATAAGAGAATTTGCAAAACTTACCTGAGAAAGATAACTTTTAGATAAAAAAGATGAACAGGAACCAAGGATTTGATTCATGTACTAAGCCCAGAGGGGAATGTTGTAACTTGGCGTAACTAATGCCATCTTGTGCCCTGTGTTTGACCCAGAAGAGTGAAAAATTTCTCAGGGTACAAATTCCATGAGAAAAGCAGAATGAGCTGTATCCACAAGAGAAAAATTAGCTCAACAAAGAAGCAGGACACAAGTGTCAACCAAAAATTAATGTAAGATTCTAGCCAAATTGTTTCCAACAGGATGTCTTTTTTGTGGTTTTCTGTTTTAAAGCTTTGTAACTTTCTAGTTCAGAACCACTCATTTGGACTCTGAAACAGAAATCTACAGGTGATCGCTGAGCTCAACTAATAAAATTCCAAATTTATCAGTTTGGCTGCTTGGATTCCTGTATTGTCCACAAACTCACTTCAAAAACCAGATAACGTGAAATGAAAAATGATTGCTGTAATGTGTCTTTTTCTTCAAAGTAGGTGCCCATACCATCACATGTAATTAAATAAATCAAACAAAGCAAAACAGAATAAAACCAATTAAACAAAAGAATGAAAACATTATAGGACTTCAAAACAATAGCTGCTCATACCATCAGGCATAGTAAAACCTAACGGAACAAGATAGAACAGAACCAAACCTAACAAAATTATAAACACTTTACAAGAGTTCAAGAAAAGACAATAAGAAATTAATATTGGTTACCACTTTCCCCTCCTAGGTGTTTCCTCCCCTATCACTTTTATAATATCTACTATGTTTTTGGATCCCACTAACTCCTGTTTTTATGCTAGTGTTCATCTGTATGCGCTCAAACTGTTTCACCCATGAACATGACCTCCAGTTGCATCCATTTACCTACAAAAGCCTCAAGATTATCCCACTTTATAGCTGGGTATCTTTCCATTGTATAAAAATACCATATGTTTCTTATCCATTCTGTGGTTGATAGGCAAGTTACTCTTGCTTTTTTCTGGGCTCCTGTTGCATGGAACAATTATTTTCTCCCCTTTGATTTTCAGTCTTTAAATTTCCTTTCAAGTTAAATGTGTTTCTTGTATACAGTATGTTGATGGATCTTGTTTCTTAATCTACTTCCTTAGGTTTCTTTTTATTGCTGAATTGAGACCATCTACATATTTGGCTATAATCAGCTTACATTGGTTTGTCGCTGCCATGCTATTCTCCTGCTGTTGGTCCTCCACTTTTCCCCTTCATTCAATTGCCTATCTTGTTTGGCAATCCTCCTCTGTTGCTGTTCCTGGAAACATGATAATCTTTATCTCCCTCTAGAATATCCTTAAGCACTCTCTGTAGGGTTGGATTGGTAGTCATGGATTCCTTCAGTTGTTCTTTTCATGGGAGAATCTTTTTTTTCCATCAATTTTGAAAGATAGCTTTGCAGGGTACATCAATCTGGGTTGGAAGTTGGTTTTTTTCAGGATTTGAAGCACATCACTCCAAACATTTCTTGACTTGATGGTTTGTGTTGACAAGTCTGCCATGATTCTGATTGGTTTTCCTTTATAGGTGATCTGTTTCTTTTTTCTAACAGCTTTTAATATTCTATTCTTGTGTTGAATTTCTGGGATCTTGATTGTTATATGTCTGGGTGTAGATTTACTTTGATATGACTAGTTGCAATTCTATATGCCTCATTTATCTGTACACCAGATTCTTTTCCCATGTTTGGGAAGTTTTCTGCTACTATTTTTGTAAATAGCCTTTTTATTTCATTTGTGTTGACCTCTGCTTCTTCACTGTTACCTATCACTCTGAAATGATTTCTCTTTGCATCACCTTGTAGCAATTGAATTGTTATTTCCCGATTCCTTGTTAATTTTAAAAGATCTTTCCTTTCACAACTGCTAGCTGCAATCCTGTCTTCAAGGTCTGACAGTCTATCTTCAGTCTCTTTCAAGCAGTTTTACCAGCTTTTGATCAATTTTTTAATTTCCTGGAGATCTTTTTGAATCTGTTTTGGGCATTATAATGCCTTTTTATATTGTTCATTCAAGATTTCTATCATTTTCTTATGCGCCTCTTTTTTTCATCTATGTTTTCTTTAGATATGGTGAGCAATTCTTTCATTAAGTTTTTGATTTTTTTCTTTTACTTGAGACATTATTTATGATTTGATTACATTTGAAGTCTCATGAATTTCTTTACTTCAGTTGTTATCTTCTCAGAGGTTTCAGGTGTGTGACTTCCATTTTCTTCTATGACTGCATTTCCAGACTTTTTCTGTGTGAGCTGGAGGTCTGCAGTTGCCTTTTGTTCCTTTGTCATAACATTCTCCTAGATTTCTCCCAACAAGCTTGATTGTGGAGTCCCAGGCATTTCTCACATTGGCTGCCCCTCTGCAGAGTAGGGAAATAGGACTGGCACCTGTGTTCCTCTGACCCTAGGTTTACAGGGAGGTAGCAGAGTGTGGAGTCAGCTTCTCCAGACCTGTGAAGCTACATTGGGGTTTTCCTGATGGCCAGGGCTGCACGGTGGTGGGGCTACTTCTCTCAGCCTGCATGACTACACTGGGACTCCTGTGATGGTGGCAGGCATACCGGGGTGTATTTGTCTCATTCTCCTGGTGGGTGATGGCTGCCTTATGGAAGCAAGGGCCTCCAATGGTGGCCTGTGGGTAGGCTGCACAGGGCTTACCTGGCTGCATGTTCTTATTCCCACTGGATGCCCACAGGAAACAAGCCTTTTAGTTTTGGCAGCTGGCAAGCAGAGGTGGATTTTTGGTTCTCTCTGCCTGTACTTGCTGCCCACAGGAAGGGGCCTTTTGGTGGTAGGGGCCAGCAGGTAGAGGTGGGTCTGCTGGCTCTCTCTGGCCATGCTGGCTGCTTGCAAGGAGTCTTCTGGTGGCAGTATCCAGTAGGTGGAGGTAGGTCTGCTGGTTCTCTCTGCCTGTGCTGGCTGCCCAAAAAACCAGTGTAGGAGATACAGGACTTCAAACATTATGAAATCAACCATAGTTACCATAATGCCTCTTGTCTTCAAAATAGCTGCCTATACCTTCAGACATAATGACAAACAAAATGGAATGGAACAGAATCAATAAAAACAAAACTATGATTTCAGTAAAGGACTTCAAAACAAGATAATAATAAATCCCAAATGGCCACTGTAATATATCTTGTTATCTTTGAAATAACTTCCCATGACATTGAATATAATAAAATCAAACAAAACAAAACAGAATAAAACCCAACCCAACAAAATAATGAAAATAATACAGGACTTTAAAACAAAATAATAGGGAATTAACAATGGCTACTACCTCAAGGGCGATCCCCCATAGATGCTACATTGTGTATTGTTATCCTCCAAATAGATGATCAGACTACCAGCTTTAGATCTGCAAAGTCAGGTCTACAAACATTAAATTGTATTTTTATCTCAATAGCTATCACTGAAGCCTGTGTTTCTCGGGATAAGCCAGTTGCTTACAGTGGCTGGGGAGGTTGGGAGGTTGGGTCTTCTTGTTTCTCAGCCTATACATTAAAGGAGCTGTGGTCTGGCTGTCCTCCTAGTAGCAGTGGCCTGTGCATGCCACTGATTCCCAGGGAGGGCTTTTTTTCTTCTCCCACAGTCCATGAATGGAGCTGACTCATGGGAAAAGGCTGGGGTCTGGCTGTTGCCCCTGTGGCAGCCCAATGACGCTGGCTCACAGTGAGGGCTTGCTTCTTGGTGACTTCTTGTTCTCCTTCCCTGCAATCTGTGAATATTGGTGACTCACAGGAAAAGACTGGGATCTGATGTTGGAGTTTTTATTTGCAATTCTTTTTCACTAAGGAAGCATTATATAAGAAAAAGATAAAATCACTATTAATATGAAAATTCTTTTGGCTTCCAATTTTTCTGTAAAGGAATTGGAATTAGGACAAATAGTCTGTTAGGCAGAAGTCTTGAGTTGAGTCAGCCTGTAACTTATTTCCTAGTGCTTGAGTTCCATAAACAGTTAGTAGGAGCAAGTCACAACATGGTAGTTTAAATGACACATTTCTGGGAAAGTTACCTTATTTACTTCTGCAGCATAAAATTAGTATTTTTTCTGACACTTGGTTTCCACCTCCAGTAGATACAGACTATCACTGTGGTTCCAAGGAATTGCAATGAAGGTAAGACTTCTTTGGTCTCAGCAAAGACTGTGGCAGGTGAAAATAAACAGGCAGATAGGCCTTAGAATTCTGTAGAGGCCTGTGCAATGTCTATAGTCTCCTATTTCTGTTAACAATACTGTTGTGCTGATAAATGAGTAGTGAGAACAAGGTGTTTGAGTCAACACTTGTTTGCCCCTTAGAATTTCTAAGTCTCATGTAATAAGAACCAAAAGCTCCAGGATGTGGTCTTGGTTTTGCCAAACTCTGGTCAGATGCCTTCAGTCGACAGATTGAGTCCATTATGTTTAAGGTTGGAAGACAACCTCAGAGAGCATGAAGGGCTTGCCAAATAGGCAGACTAAATACCTGCTTAGAGTGCCAACAAAGCAAACATGCCAGATAGTGATGCCCTTCTTGGAGAGCATGGCTTATAGGATTCATTACCATACCACTGTTGTGCAGTACAGCATCTGGCACACAGTAACTGCCCAGGATATATGTTATGACTTCCCCAACTACTCCTTCTGGATTGTATGCTCTTACTTTGTGGTGCCATAAGCATAGTATTTGTGGTCATTTCTGTCATAACCCTTATGGCACTTAGTTACAAAGGCCATTTTTATATTGGTTGGATGTAAGAAAGTAGAGATTGCATCTTTTAATACAGTCCTCAATACTTAATACAAAAAGAAAAAAAATAAGCTTAATAATTTTCCCCAGTCCTCCCTTTCCACCATCTACACAAGGAATCGTAGTAACCAGAGATCCTTTATCTTTTGTGTCAAAATAGGTCAAGTAACAATTTGGAGGAGCTAGAGTTGGGTTGGGTTAGGGGCAGGAGTGAGTAGAGTAGGGAAGGTTAGTGAGGCCAGGCAGCTTGAAATGGGAAAAGAAAAATAATATTCAATTTGTGGGATAGCTGAAGAGAGGGACTCAGACTAGAGGGAAGATTGGGTTGGGAATTAAAGATTACAAGCAATGTAAATATTTCCTCTATCTCTTCTCTGAAGTCTTTAGTACTTTGTCAGTAGATTTCCTTCTGTGTGTGTGTGAAGAAGAGTCAATGTTACTAAGCAAAACCAGATGCTGTCCTTGGGGATAACTAATTTATGGGTTGCTGTAGCCTAGTATATGTGTCTCAATTCTGTGCCCTTTTTAGATGGATTCCTTTGTCTTGTTTACATAGTTCTGCCATAACTGGTTATATTCATATCTGAGAGCTCCTTATATGGAAATGTGACTCTGGATAAAGTCAATCCCAAATGATCATAGTACGAGTAGTTACTTCTGTAGTAATTACCCCTCTCTCTGTTGCTAGCCATTATAATTATCTGATTAATCATTTCTCATTGTATAAGGAAAAATGGATAGCTAGACATAAATTTACTCTGCATTGTGAATATCATTTTCCCTTTTCTCCAATGCTCCCTTGTGAGTTCTCCAATTATCTTGTGTCCTACCTGAATCACTCCTACTCTGTTCTGTCCCCGAGTCCCTCTGGGATATTATGCTCACTTCCATTATGCCTCAAGAGGGGCTGGGGATTTAGCTCAGTGATGTAAGCATTCACCTGACAAGTGCTAGGTCATGAGTTCAATCCCTGGTACCAAAAACAAAAACAAAAATATTAGGTCTCTAAGTAATGTCTTTTGTTCCCTAGTCCCTCTGGGATCTGTTCACTTCTATTATGTCTCTAAGTCACGTCTTTTCCTGGACTTCAGGTATATGTAGTTAAGGTTCTATTTAACATCTTCATTTGAATATTTAACAGCCATGTACATTTAACATATTCAAAACTCACATTCCACATTTTCCTGAAAACTTGATTCCCTTAACATCTACTTTTCAATTAATGGACAATTTTGTCCTAATTGTGAGGATTATGTGGATATTCTTGGCTGCAATCTATGTCTTACACTTTTCATCCAGTTCTTCAGAAATTTCTTGGGCTCTACTTCAAAATAATCCAGAACCCAACCTTTTCTTACCATTTTTACTGCTACCAATCTGGTATCACTTGGATTGTTTCTGTAGGCTTCTAAATAATCTCTCTGCTTTGACCTTAATTTTCTACAATCTTTTCTCAACATAGCAGCCAGATGACCTGTTAAAAACTTAACTCAAATTATAACACTTCTCTGATAGTATGCACCTCCAATAAATCCTCATTTCTCTCAGATTAAAAACACCATGCTTATGGTGATCATGAATCCCCTTCGTGACCTCATAAGCTTCATTTCTTAATGCTGTCATTTATTATTGCTCACTGCACTCTAGGCATAGTGGCTCATTTACTGCTCCTCAAACACTTTAGGAATGCCCCTAATTCAGGGCAGTTGCATTGAATATTGCCCACTGGCTGCAATGATCTTCACACAAATACCTGCCAAGAGCACTATTCAATGATCTTTGCTTAAATTCTGAACACAATAGCTTTTGTGCAAGTTGTTTCTTTGAGAATATTATCTCAAGTAGGAGACATAAAATACAAGGGAACCACAGCAGGGAGGGAAGCAAATCCAGTATAAGGATTACTTACAGAGTTAACCAGGGCTATGGGCAACTGTTTATTCAGTTCTGATGGCTATCTAACATCGCCTGGTGGTCAAAAAAGGGGGAAGCATTTTCTCATCAGCTGCCTATTTCTCATGCAGGAATGGCTACATAAATTGTGAGACTCAGTGAAAAATGAAAATAAAAGCTCTTTTATCTAAAAAATTATTATAAAATCCTGGTTTCAGGAAGCAAGGTTACATACCTGTTACAAGGCAGTGTCATTCTGAGCCAACTGATGAATTGCACCCATCACCACAATTCTGTCTGGAATAAGGAGCAATTCCAAGGGATTTTGAAATGTTGTACAAGAGTATTCTAATAAATCCTCTATTCTTTCCCCTACTTTAATTTTCTTCATGGCACTCAGTTGCTAGGTTCTTGCCTGAATCCTCCACTAGAATGTAAATTATGACAGGAAGAACATAGTTTTAGTCTCTGTTGTGTTCATAATAACATCTAGAGCCAGTGTGAGCACATACTGTTTGCTAATCAAAGCTTTGTTGAGTGAATGAATGCTTAAAAAGCAATGTACAGGGCTTAAGAACCTAGTCTCTGAGGCTAGACAGCCTTGGTTGATTGATTCATACCAGTGTGTAAGCAACTACTGATATGTGTCAATGTCTCTTTCCTTGAAGACAAGATGGCAGCTAGGGAACAAGAAGGGAAAGATCTTAAAAAATAACAAGAGATCAGGACATTACAACTCAACAGTTGCAAGATGATGCAAAGAAAAACAACATAAGATTGATAGTGATAAAGGAAAAACAAGGGACAACACAAATGATATCAAGAGGCTATTTACAGAAGTAATAGCTGAAGATTTCCCAAACATGAGCATGGAAACTGACATACAGATCAGTGAATCATATAGAATTCTAAATAGCCATAACCAAAATCAAACCATACCAGAAATCCAACATAAGAATAGAATGTTAAAAGCTGTTAAAGAGAAAAGACAGATCACCTATAAAGGAAAACCTTTCAGAATCACAGCAGACTTCTCAACACAATGAAGTCAAGAAGAGTATGGAGTGAAGTATTTCAGATCATAAAGGAAAATGACTTCCAACCCAGACTGATGTACCCTGCAAAACTGTCCTTCAAAATGGATGTAGAAATAAGATACTTCCATGACAAAGAACAGCTGAAGAACTTCATGAACACCAAACCAACCCTGTAAAGAATACTGAAAGACATTCTAGATAGACATAGGAAAAAACCACTAAGCAAGGCCAACAATTAAACACAGTGGAAAGGTAAAGAATCAACAGCAGAAATATAACATGTCAAAAGTAAGCCAGTATATAGCAGTTATAACCATTAATGTAAATGGTCTCAATTCACGAATCAAAAGAAACAGACTGGCAGAAAGGATCAAGAAACAACATGCAACCATATGCTGCATACAGGATACCAATCTAATCGAAAAAGAAACTTATGGACTGGAAGTCAAAGGATGGAAAACAATACTCCATGCAACAGGATCCCCCCAAAAGGCAGGGGTGGGTATTCTGTTTGCAGACAATGTGAACCTCAAACCAACAAAGATCCAAAGAGATAAAGAGGGTCTCTACATATTAGGGGAAAATTTCAAGAGGAAGAGGTAACAATCTTAAATATATATGTACCAAATTTTGGAGCACCCAGTTATACAAAACAAATATTTACAGAAATGAAAAATCAAATAAGCAATAACACAATTATAGGAGATCTTAGCATGCCATTGACACAAAGGGACAGATCAACCAGACAGAAAATTAGTAAAGAAATAACATAACTGAATCACACCTGTGAACAAATGGACTTGGTGTACATATATAGAGTGTTCCACCCAACAACATCAGAATATACATTCTTCTCAGCAGCACATGGAATATTCTCTAAAATAGACCATATACTAGCCCACAAAACATGCTTAACTAAATGTAAAAGAATTGAAATTATCCCATGCATGTTATCAGATCATAGCACAATGAAACTAGAAATTAATGACAAAAGAACCTGGAAAAACCCCCCAAACACATGGAAATTGAATAATATACTCCTGAGCAAGCATAACTCACAGAGGAAATTAGAGAAGAAATTAAACAATATCTACAAGCAAAAAAAAAATACAAATACATCTTACTTAAACCTGTGGAAGTCAACAAAAGTGGTCCTCAGAGGAAAATTTATTGCGGTGAATTCCCACATCAGCAAAGCAGAATAAACCCAAATAAACAACCTAATGCTATACCTCAAACATCTAGAAAAAGAAGAACAAGTTAAGCCCAAAGCCAAAAGAAGGGAGGAAATTATAAATGTCAGAGTATAAATCAATGCAATAGAGACTAAGCAAACCATACAAAGAACCAATGAATTAAAGAGTTGGTTCTTTGAAAGAATAAATAAAATTGATAAACCTCTAGCCAATTGTATTTAAAAAAGGAAAGAAAAACTCAAACTCATGCAAAAAGGAATGAAAACACTACAGACCCTGTGGAACTAACAGAATATCATCAATACATATTTTGAAAACCTCTACTCTCACAGGCTTGATAACACAGAAGAAATGGATAGATTCCTAGAAACACATGTATTACCAAAGCTGGGTCAAGAAGATATAAAGCTGCTGAATAATCCAATATCAATTAATGAAATTGAAAATATAATTAAATCTCTATCAACAAAGAAAAGCAAGGTCCAGATGGGTTCACTGCAGAATTCTACAAGAAATTCAAAGAAGATTTAATGCCAATACTCCTAAAACTCTTCAATGAAATTGAAAGGGAAACAATTCTCCCTAACTCATTCCTGGAAGTAAACATTACACTAGTACCAAAACCTGAGAAAGACCCAATCAAAAAAGAGATCTACAGATCAATCTCCCTAATGAACAAAGATGCAAAATGTTTCATTAAAATAGTGATAAACAGGATGCAGCAAATCATCAAGAACATTATATACCATAACCAAGTGGGATTCATTCTAGGAATGCAGGGATAGTTCTACATACTCAAATCAATAAATGTAATTCACCATATCAATAGAGTTAAAGCAAGAACCACATGATCATTTCTCTAGATGAATAAAAAGCTTTTGGTAAGGTCCAACACTTATTCATGATAAGAACCTTACAGAAAATTGGAATAGATTGTCTTTACTTCAATATGACAAATCCATCTATGACAAACCAACAGCCGGCATTATATAAATGGTCAAAAACTGAAAGACTTTACCCTAAAATCAGGAACAAGACAAGGATGTTCATTATCACCACTCCTATTCAATATAGTGCTGGAAATACTAGCCAGAGGAATTAGACAAAAGAGAGAAATAAAAGGAGTAAGAATGGGAAAATAAGAAGTTAAATTATCATTATTTGCAGATGACATGATACTCCAATAGAAGACCCTCAAAAGTCCATTGAAGACTTCTAGGTATAATAAATAAATTTGGTAACATAGCTGGATACAAAATCAACACTCAAAAATCAATGGTATTCCTATATACTAAGAACAAAATCCCTGAGAGTGAAATAAGAGAAGCCACATCCTTCACAATAACATCCAAACAATAAAAAAAGAAATACTTAGGAATCAATCTAACAAAAGAAGTATAAGATCTATACAGGGAAAATTATAATACCCTAAAAAAGAAATTGAAGATGACCTTGCTCATGGATAGGAAGAACAAATATTGTGAAAATGGCTATTCTCCCGAAATTGTTGTAGAAATTTAATGCAATCCCAATCAAAATACCACTAGCATACCACAGAAATCTAGAGAAATAACTCCTAAAATTCATCTGGACCAGAAGAGACTTAGAAATAAGGGCAATTCTAAGCAACAAAGGCAAGGCAGGAGGCATCACAATCCCTGACTTGAAGTTACACTACAAAGCAACTGTAGTAAAATCAACATGGTACTGGAATAAAAACAGATCTGAAGATCAACAGAATAGATTAGAAGATACAACCACAACCACCTACGCATTCAATGACTTTATCTTTCATAAAGGGGCCAAACACATCTACTGGAAGAAAGATAGTCTCTTTAATAAATGGTGTTGGAAAAATTGGCTCTCCATATGCTGAAAACTAAAACTAGATACATGCCTATCACCATGTACTAACGTAAAATCTAAATGGATAAATGATCTAAATATTAAAACAGAAACACTAAATCTGTTGGAAGATAAAGTAGGTAGAAATTTTGAAGACATAGGGTGGGTAGAGAATTCATGAACCAGAATCAAATCACATGTGAAATACTTCACAGAATCAATAACTGGGATCACATCCTATTAATGAGTTTTTGCATGTTGAAAGAAATCTCAAGCATAGTGAGAAGAAAACCCATAAATTGGGAAAAACCCTTAGTGAACTGTCCCTCAGATAAAGGACTTTGGTCTGGAACATACAAAGAATTAAAAAAAAATCGGATTCTCAAAATTCAAAGATCTATTACAAAAATGTGCATCTGAGATGAATACACAGTTTTCAGATGAAGAAATACAAATGGCAAATAGATACATGAAAAAATGTTTTGCATCATTGGTCATTAGAGAAATGCAAATTAAAACAACACTGAGGTTCCATCTCACTCCATAAAGAATGGCCAGGCTGAAGAAAACTACCAGCAACAAATGCTGGACAGGGTTTGGAGGAAAAAGGAACTCTTATTCACTCTTGATGGGAGTTCAAACTGGTGAAACCATTGTGGAGGTCAGTCTGGAGTTTCCTCACAAAGCTCGATTGGAAGTCTCATTTGACTATTCCACTGCTAGGCATATTCCCAGAAGAACTGAAAGCATCATACCACAGTGATATATGTGCACCCATGTTTTTAGGAGCACAATTTGTAATAGCCAGATCTTGGAAACAACCTAAATGCCCATAAAATGAGGAATGGATAAAAAAGATGTATTTTTATACAATGGAGTACTACTCAGCTATAAAAATGATCACATTGAGCTATTTATAAATAAATGGATGCAACTCGAGACAATACTCATAAGTGAAACAAATCAAACTCACATGTGCAAATACCATGTTGTCTCCCTAGTGTACAAAATGGTAAAAACAAATAAGGTACAAAAATCAGTAAATACAGTGAAAGGGTAAGAATCTGCTCAAAGGGGAAAAATAATATCTCAGGGAAAATGAGGAAAAAGAAAAAGGAAGGGAAAAGAAAAAAAAATCTAAAACTATATAAACACACTTAGGATATCTAAGATGATTGTACTACAAATTGTATAAATTCTTGGAACAAAATAGTTAACATTCATAGGATTGGAACAATTGTGCATATTATTGTGTGGTGATTTGAAGAACTTTTGAAACTCATTATGTAAAATAACAACCCCAGTCATGCTCCTACCATCTTGTCTTGAATGCCTATACTGTCAGTATTTGAGCTCTTTGCTATTGTTATTTATTTGTCTTTTTTGTTTTGTGTTTTTCTAAGAATGTGTTTTGTTTTTCCGTCTAATATAGAAAAGATAGGTATACATGTAGAGACTCATACATGCATAGAACTTCTAAACTGTTTATGAGAACTGATTATATAATGCATGATGAAGTGAATGGCTACTTTGAAGAAAAAGAAACACTATACCCAGTGCTGATTCTGTAGCATCATGCTGTGAAATCCAGCAATGCAATTGTTCTTTGTTCAGAATGATTTTAGTCTATTTGTATTGTTTAATTTCAACGTACATGAAGGTATGGATAGCTATTTGGAAGAGAATGAGAGACTTTATGGCACCCACTGTTGATTCCCCTATTGTCTGGTTTTGAAGACCTAAAATGCCTTCATCATCCTGTTATGATCAGATTATTACTATTTTGCTTTGTATGAAATCATTGTATGTGAAGACATGGACAACTATTTAGAAGAAAAAAAGAGACAATGTGATAGACAGAGATGATCTCCTGTTGTCTTTCTTTAAAATCTGTGTCTTTTACATTGTTTTATTCTGATCTTCTTTGTTCTGTTTGTTATGTTCAGTTTTACCCTCTTTAAAATACAATTTAAGAAATAAAATTACCGATACATTTCATTAATTAAAATTAAAAAACAAATGTTCAAATGAGAAGAGGCACAATCAAGGTAGGTGGGAAAAAGGAAGAAAGGGAAATGAAAAAATTAAAAAGAAATTTGAAGCCAAGCTTCTGAAAATAAGAAGGGGAACAGAGGTAGGAAGGAGGAGAGGAGAATGGGGGAAAATTAAGAATCAAGATATATGATGTACAAGTACAAATTTTTATGATGAGTGCAATCATCATATATATCTAAACTCTACCAATAAACTTAATGATAAAAAGATGTGTTATGAAAATGTACAAATTCCACACGATGAATTGGATCATTATGTGTTATAAACATGTACAAATAAAAAACAAAGTATAATAAAGGCCATATACAATAAATGCACAGCCAACATCATTCTGAATGGGGAAAAAGTGAAAGCATTTCTTCTCAATAAAACAAAGATGTCCACTAATATCACTCCTATTTAGTATAGTACTTGAAATCTTAGCTAGACTAATTAGGTAAGAGAAAAAGGGATATGAATAGAAAAGAAAGGAGTAGAATTATATTTGTTTCAAGATGATCATGTACTTGGAAGACTTTAAAGACTCTACCAAGAAACTTTTAGAGCTGATAAATGAATTTAGCAAAATAGCCATATATCAAATCAATATTAAAAACATCTTTTCTTTACACATATAAATGACTAGCTGAGAAAGATCAAGAAGACAGTTCCATTTTCAGTATCCTCAAAATAAATATCTATGGGTCATCAGGTATTCCACTTCTGGGCATATTCCCAGAAGAACTGAAAACATCATACTACAGTGATATATGTGCACCCATGTTTTTAGGAGCACAATTTATAATAGCCAGATCTTGGAGACAACCTAAATGCCAATCAACAGACAAATGGATAAAAATGATGAGGTGCTTTTATACAGGGGAGCACTCTTCAACTCTAAGGAAGGATAGACTTGAGACTTCTATAGGTATAATAGATGCAACTTGAGGCTGTACTATAAGTGAAATAAATCAAACTCACATGTGTAAATACCATATTATCTCCCTAGTATAAGAAATGGTAAAAGTACATAAGATATAAAATCCTCAATAAATACAGTAAAAGGGTAAGAATCTGTTCAAAGGGGAAAAATAATATCGCAGGGAAAAGGAGGGAAAAAAGGAAAGGAAAATAAAAAGTACCTAAATTTTTATGAACACTTAGAATAGCTAAGATGATTGTGCTACAAATTGTATTATTTTTTGGAACAGAACAGTTAACATTCATAGAATTGGATCAATTTTGCAAGTTTATAGCTGGTAATCTGAGGAACTATTTCGAAGATTGCTATGCAAACTAACCTTAGTTGTGTTCCTACCACCTTGTTTTGAAGGCCTATATCATCATTGTTTTGGGCACTTTGTTATTGTTATCTATTTGTGTTTTTTTCTTGTTTCTCTCACAATTTGTTTTGCTTTTCCCTCTAATACAGAAAGGATAGGTATACATATAGAGGCTTATACATGCCTAGAACTTCTAAACAGTTTATGAGAATTGACGATATTATGCGTGATAAAATGAACAGCTACTTTGATGAAAAAGAGACATTATGGTATCCATTGCTGATATCCTATCATCATGCTGTGAAATCCAGTAAGGTTTTTATTCTTTGTCCAGAGTGGTTTTAGTGTTTTGTACTGTTTAATTTCAGCATACATTAATGTTTGGACAGCTATTTTGAAGAGAACCAGAGACATTACAGTAGCCTATTGTCTGGTTTTGAAGGCCTGTAATGCCTTCATTACTGTGCTTTGATCAGTTTTATACTATTTTGTTTTGTACAAATTCATTGTGTATGAAGACATAGACAATTATTTAGAAGAAAATGAGAGACACTATGGTAGCCACTGTAGACCTTCTGTTTTCTTGCTTTGAAATCTGTGTCACTTACATTATTTTCTTCTGATCTGCTTTGTTTTGTTTTGTTATATTTTGTTTTACCCTCTTTAAAATAAAAAAATGAAAAAAAACTATAGATCAGTCTAATCAACAAGGTGAATGACCTATACACTTAAGATTTCAGAGCACTGAAGGAAGAAATTGAAGAAGGTACTAGACTATAGAAAGACTTTCCATGCTCATGGGTTGCCAGAATTACTAAAATGGCTATATTATCAAAATGATGTACAGATTCAATGAAAGGCTCATCAAAATACCAATGATATATATATTTTTTTGTCTTTTTGTTTTGTATCGGTACCGGGGATCAAACTCATAACTGCCTGCTTGCAAGGCAGGCGCTTATGCCACTGAGCTAAATCCCCAGCCCCTCCAATGACAATCTTAATAGAATTAGAAAGAGGAATCCTAAAATTCGTATGAAAACACAAAATAAGAGAATAGCCAAAGAAATCTTAAGCAAAAAGAATAAGGCTGAAGATATCAAAATATGTGATTTCAAGTTATAATAAAATATGAATAAAATATAAAAAATGTATGTTGGTGAAAAGCTTCTCTACCAAACAATACTGGGAAAACTGAGTACTTATAGAAGATAAGTTAAAAGATTACATCCTTAAAATTAAAATTAGATCATTATCACTCATTTACCCTGTGAAAAAATTAATTTAAAATGGATCACAGACTTTGATATAAGACCTAAATATTTGAAACAACTCAAAGAAAAAAGAAGGGAAACACAAGAAATTGTAGATACAAGGAAAAATTTCCTGATAGGACTCCAATAGCAAGGAATCAGCAAAGGAGTCTACATCAAATTAAAAATTTCTGCACAGCAAGAGAAATAACTAACAGAGTGAAGAGAGAGCTTACAGAATAGGAAAAATGTTTGCTAAAAATAATATCTCAAATATATTAAAGAACTTAGAAAATGTAATCCTGAGAAATTAAATAGGCCAATCAATAAATGAGCACTAAAGGGGCTGGGGATTTAGCTCAGCAGTATAAGCAACTGCCTTGCAAGCAGACGGTCGTGAGTTTGATTCCCAGTACCGATAAAAATGAAAAAGACAAAATAAATAAATAAATAAATGAGCAAAAGAATTAAACACATATTAAAGGAAGTACAAATGGCCAATAAGTATATGGAAAAATAGTGAACACATTGAGCCATTAGAGAAATGCAAATCAAAACTACTTTGAGATCCTATTTCACTCCAGTCACAATAGCTATAATCAATTGTACACAAAACAATAAATACTAGCAAGATTTGAGTGGAAAAGGAATCCTCTACACTCCTGATGAGTATGTAAATTAGTACAGCCATTACGGAAATCATTATGGAGATTCCTCAAAATACTAAAAATAGGGGTACCATTTGATTCAACTATACCATTTCTTGGTATGTACCTGAAGTGATTAGTGTCAGCATATCATAGAGATACCTGCATACTAAATTTATTGTGGCACAACTCACAATAACCAAGATATAGAATAAACTATGGTGTGCACCTACAGTAGAGGAGTGGATAAAATAAATATGGTGTTATTGAGAGATTGAGAAAAGTTGGAAGATAGCAGCAGTTACAGAGGCTCTCTGAGATAGCCAACTTAGATTACAAAAATAATACAATGTGGGGAGTCCTACACCAAGGGAGTTACAACCTGCCGACTCAGGAATGAACTAAGCTGAGAGAAACCAGTTGGAAATGCAGTCCTGGTGCTATGACTGGAACAGCTAAAGTCTCGGTGCCACTGCTTGAACTCACGGATTGAACTTGCTGCCCTGTTGCACTTGAATTGGCACAGCCAGGATAGCCCACTAGTTTCAACTTACTGTGGGAACTGGCAAACCAAATTGAGAGCAGAGCTGGCAGGGAACCCTGCATCGACCTGTGGTGAGTGAGAGGAATAAAACCCTTCCATAGACAAAGATGCTCCAACAGAGGACATTCTGGGAATGGGTAGACTGGCCAGAACAAGGCACTGCAGGGACTTCAGTCACATATTCCCTTCTCAAGCAGGATTGGTGGGGAGCGCTTGACCTGGGTGATGCCACAGACTGAGGCCCAATAGGCTAGCCCAAACCAGGTCCCTGAACCTGGCAGTGCACCCTAACACAGTGAAGCCTTCAGTAGGTTGACCTGAATGGGTGGGCCCATCATAGGCTGCCTGGGTCTGTACCTCCTAGTATACTGCAGTGGATAGGACCACCTAGTCAGTGTGCTTCAGACAAACTGAAACAGACAAAGAAAGAAACTGGGCCTCCTATATACTCCTGTATGGAAAGAACAAAAAATATGAGAAGAGGAGACAACAAGAAAGGATCCTCGCTCCCCAATCCTGAGAACACTGATCCAGGAAAGGTAAATGCAAAGGAGAATGAGGACAGAAAACATGCAGTATCAGGCATGGCACCAATAGACATAAAGCAATATCTTCGGAACCTCATAGATGAGTTCAAAAGTGAAGTATTTAACCAGGTGAAGCAAGATATAAGTAGAACAATTAAAGAAACACTAAACACCTCCAAAGAAAAAACAGATGGTAGGATGGAAGAACAAATAAAAGGGGAGAATTGTTTGATGGAGAAAATAGAGAAAACATAGAATACATGAAGCAGGTCCAAAGAGATTACCAGGAAACTAAAAACTCTATTAAAAGCTGGCATAACAGCTTGAAAGAAACTAAGGATAGATTATGTGAACTGGAGGACAGGTTTGTAATGTGGGAACATGAAAGGAAAAACTTGTTAAAAAATAACAAGGAAACAAGCAGTAACAATGCAAAGGCTAGAAGATGACAGGATCTATAATTTAAGAATAAAGAATGTGAATGAAGAAGCAGGGATACAAACAAATGAACTGCAAAGGCTATAAACAGAAATAATTTTTAAAAATTTTATTTAAAGAAAGACTAAACAAAATAGAAAAGAGGTAGAAATAACACATATGTTCAGAGAAAAAAATAAACAGTAAGAAATCACTGGTTGATGTTTACATATTGTCATTTTACAAATACAAAAATGGAACGTGTAAAGTGGGAATTCAGTGAGACTGCAAACAGTTCTGTTCAACTGTCCAACAAAAACTTAGAAATATGGTTATCAATCCTATACACTTAAACATGCATGCAGTTATCCATCTCTTTAATTATGTTGAGATTGAATAAACCCAAGTAGGCTAATATCACTCTGAATAAAGAATAATACTATTGCTGGGTTTCACATTATGACACTCCAGGATCAGCACTGGGTATTTTAGTGTATCTTTTTCTTCAAACTATCTGTTCATTTCATCATGTATCATATGATCAGTCATCATAAACTGTTTATAGATTCTACACATGCATGAGCCTTAACATGTATTTCTATTCTTTCTATATTAGAGGGAGAAACAAAATGAAGCAAGGCAAAACAAAACATATTCCTATAAACATATGAAATGAAATAAATGTATAAGACCATTGTACAAATCATTGTATCATGGTTTCTGTGTTGTCTCTTGTTATCTCCAATAGAACTGGCTATATCATCAGACATAGAATAATTGAATATGTCAGTACATAACAGTATTAATAAAAACACAACTTTGTATGTAGTATAGAACTTCAAAAACTGGCAGTTATCAAACCAGAATGTGCATCATAGAGTCTTGTCATCTTCAGTATAGTTGCCTATACTCTCAGACTTGATACTATCAATCATATCAGTTTTGAATAAAATCTTCTCTGCCTCATTTCTGTTATGCACTTTTTTTGCCATCAGTTGTCTGCTTATCTTCTTCATTCTGTTCTCAGCTCCATTCATTGAGGCCTCTCTGCCACTGTTCCTGGAATCCTAGTACTTCTCTCTCTCTGTAGAATGCCCTGGAGTATTCTCTGTAGAGTTGGACTGGTGGTTCCAAAATTCCCAAGTTCCTCTTAGTCTTGGAAGGATCTTGTTTCTCCATTAATTTCTAGAGACAGTTTAGCAGGGTATATCAATCTGGGATGAAGGTTATTTTCTTTCAGGGCTTGGAATATTTTGCTCCAGGCTCTTCTTGACTTGATGGTTTGTGTTGGGAAGTCTGCCATTATTCTGATGGGCCTTCCTCTGTAAGTTATCTGTTTTTTGTCTCTAACAGCTTTTAATATTCTATTCACAGAAATAATTCAGGAAAACATCCCAAACATAAGAAAAGGAAAAGATGCTCTGATGTATGAGGCATAGAGAACTCTAGTCACCTATAATCAAAACAGAACTACACCCAGGCATATAATAATCAAGATTCCAGAAATCCAATATAAGAACAATGTTAAAAGCTGTCAGAGACAAGCAATATATCACTTACAAGGGAAAACCCATAAGAATTACAGCAGACTTCTTAGCACCAACCATCAAATCTCGAAGAGTGTGGGGCAAAATAATCCAAGCCTTGAAAGACAATAACCTCCAGCCAAGATTGATATATCCTGCACAATTGTCCCTAGAAATTAATGGAGAAACAAGGTGCTTCCAAGATAAAGAGGAACTGGTGGAATTTGCAACCACCAGTCCAACTGTACAGAGGATACTACAGGACATTCTAAAGAGAGAGAAATACCAAGATTCCAGAAACAGTGGCAGAGAGGCCACAATGAATGGAGCAGAAAGAGAAAGGAAAAAGACAAACAGACAACTAATGACAGAAAAAGAGTACAGCAGAAATGAGGCAAAGAAGGTTGGATATAATTTCTAATATAGATGGCCTAGATATAATAACTTAAGGGAAAAAAAGAGAGAATTACAGGCAGAGTAGATCAAGAGGTAGGGTCCACTGAGATGCTCTTTATAGGGAGTATAATTAGCTTGAAGAAGGTTATATGGACCAAAATCAAATACGAGAAAATGGAACTCAATGTAATAGGGAACTAGAGAGTAGTAGGGGTAACTGGACCAGTATTTATGGATAGGTTGAACAGACAGGCTTTAATAAATGAAGAAATATAACTAGAAATCCAGTCCAGGAGTGATAAAGTTTGGAAATACTTAGGTAAATAGCAGGTTGCCCCCCAATATAAAATGTGAGTGTTGGGGAGACCCAAAACTACACAGCTCATTCTAGGGGAGTAAAAGAGAGGAGCAGCCTTCAAAAAAAACCCAGCAGGAGATATAGCTAATAGTGTATCAGGAATTAAAACCCTTATGACTCGTACCACTCTGCTTGGATGGAACTTGTTCTGTCCTAGTTTGTATACAAGCACTGGATCTGAGGGCATAGACAGCTGTATTGAAGATAACAGGACATAGCACAGTGGTCATCTTTAATTTCCTATTAACTCAATCAGGATCTCTGTATAACTTATACTGTTGTATCATGACTGATCTTAGTTAAATCTGATTTGTTTGATTGCTGCTTATTATTGACAGATTTTATTCAAGACTGTTAGGCTGCTGGTATCAAGTTGAGGGGTATAGACACTATACTGAAAATGACAATGATTCACCACGATTTCCATTCTGATTTGATTACTACCTGTTTTGTAGCTCTATACTATCTACAAAGTTGTATTTCTATTAATTCTGTTATGTACTGATACATTCAATTATACTTTATCTGATGATATAGCCAATTCTGTTGATGATAACAAGAAACAGCATGGTGACCATGGTAGAACTCCTTATACGGCAGTTTTATGTCTTTTTAGTTTTATGTGCTATAGGAATATGTTTAGTTCTGTCCTGCAACCTTGTTCTATTTCTCCCTCTAATGTAGAAAGGATAGAAATACATGTTAAGACTCATGCTTGCGTAAAACCTAAAAACAGTTTATGAGAACTGATCTTATGACACATGATGCAATGAACAAATACTTTGAAGGAAAGAAAGGGGCACTGCAGTACCCAGTGCTGATTCCAG
The DNA here is from genome assembly GCF_034190915.1 of Cavia porcellus. Taxonomy (NCBI): domain Eukaryota; kingdom Metazoa; phylum Chordata; class Mammalia; order Rodentia; family Caviidae; genus Cavia; species Cavia porcellus. Next base: position 85,070,864 of record NW_026947486.1, on the reverse strand, counting down.
AGTGTTATGATGTGAAATCTAGCAATATTATTAATCTTTGTTAAGAAGGATATTAATCTAATAAGTTTTGTTAGGTTTCAACATAAATGAAGATATGGATAAATGCTTACATGTCTAAGTGTATAGGATTGATATCCATATTACTTAGTTTTTGTTGGATAGTTGAACAGAACTGTTTGCAGTCTCGTGGTTGAATTCCCATTTATATGTTCCACTTGTGTATCTTGAACAACTATTTGTGGGGGGACAATATGTATACATCAACTAGTGATTTATTACTGTTTATTTCTTTTCTTTGTAAGTATGTACTATTTCTGCCCATTTTCTATTTTGTTTTATCTTTCTTTAAATGATAATAAAAAATAAAAGGGGAGCAGACGATGTTTTTGAAACACACACACACACAAAATAAATATGGTGTTATTATATACATAATGGCATATTATTCAACCATAAAGAAGAACAAAATTTTGTCATTTACAGAAACATGGATGGATCTGGAGATCATCATATTGAGTAAAATAAGCCAAACTAAGAAAAATGTTGAATGCTCTCTCTAATTGTGGAATTTATTTATTTATTTTTAGTTTTGTTGTTTTATTTTAAAGAGGATTAAATAAGATAAAACCAATCAAAGCAAACAAGTGTAAGAGATACAGGACTTCAAAAAAATTACAAAATCAACAATAGTTACCATAATTCCTTTTGATGTCTTCAAAATAGCTGCAGATTACCTCAGACATAGTGAAAATCAAACAGAACATAATAGAATAGAAAAATCAAACAGAACATAATGGAATAGAAACAATAAACACAAAACAATGAGTACAATATGGACTTCAAAACAAGCCAAGCATAAGTCCAAAATTGCTATCATAATATAACTTGCTATCTTTGAAATAGCTGCTCCTGCTATGGGATTTAATGTAATAAAACAAAAAACAAAAGAGAAAAAACCCAATGCAACAACAACAAAATAAATGATATAGGACTTCCAAAACAAGACCATAAGGAGCCAGCAATGGCTACAACCCTCAGGAGATCCCCCTAGATGCCACACTGCATATCGCTATCCTCTGAATCTATGATCAGACCACTAGCCCTAGACCTGCAATGTTAGGGAAAAACCAAAGCAGCATAGACATCCAATTGCTTTTCACCTCCGTAGCTATCATCACAGCCTGTGTTTCTCCAGATTAGTCAATTGCTTGTGGGGGTAGGAGGAGGGAATTGGTACTTCTTGTCTGCCAACCATTGTGCCGGAAGGGGCTGGGGTCTGGATGTTCCTAGTTCAGCAATGGCTCACACTTGGCGCTGGTTCCCAGACTGGGCTTGTTTCTTGGTGTGGCCTTATTCTCTCTCCTCCCAGTCCACAAATGGCTAATTGTGGAATTCAAAATAGATGACAAGAATGTAAAAAGAAGGCTACAATTAGACAAGAGGAAAGGAATTAGGGGAAAGTGAGGGAATATATGGGTGTGTAATTGAGGGAATAGATATAAGGATGATATTTGCAAAATGCTAAATGCACTAAGCTAAAGTCAAAGTGGATGAAAGATCTAAATTAAATCCAAAACACTAAATCTGCTGGAAGACAAAGTAGGTAGAAATCTTGAAGCCGTAGATGTAGGCAGATAATTCATGAACAAAAGTCAAACTACATGGGAAATACTTCCCAGAACCAACAACTGCATAAAAGGTTATGTTAAAAAGGTCTTGTTAAAAGGGTTTTGCATGTAAGAAGAAATCTCCAACAGAGTGAAAAGGACACCCATGAATTGGGAAAATACCTTGGCCAACTGTCCCCCAAAAGCAGGATAGCTTAGTTAAATGGAATCTGTAATTCTGCCTTTTCTTCTGTCTAGAACACACAATGAATTTTTAAAAAATCAGGCCTCCCAAAGCACGGGAAGACACCCCAGCGAAAGCAAAGCAGGAGACGATGGTCGCCAAGGAGCCCTAGATCGCGTCTGTCCCCCTTCGCTGCCATTCGGAGACCTCACAGGCACTGATGTGTCCCGTGTACCGTGTGGTTGTCGGTTCCAGTGTCGTGCACGGCATCTGTGGCCTTGGCTGATGTGACGCTGTCCATGGGATTTGCTTACCGACTAAGGACTTAGTGATCAGACTGTGCATCCTGGGTTTTAAAGTTTTTATTATGCATTATATTAAATCCTCCACTGCCCAGTGGAAATTAAGACTTTATGTAGTTTTTATATGTTGTAATATTTCTTTAAATAAATCTCTCCTATAAAGCAAAAAAAAAAAAAAAAAATCAGGCCTCCAAAATTCAAAGACACAATACAAAAATGGGCATCTGAGATGAACACACACTTCTCAGCTGAAGAAATAAAAATTGCAAGTAAATATTTTAAAAATGTTTGGTATCATTGGTCATTAGAGAGATGCAATTTAACACAACACTGAGATTCCATTTCACTCCAGAAAGACTTCTCCACTGTTGGTGGGAGTGTAGCCTGATGCCACCACTGTGGGAGTCAGTGTGGAAGGTCCTCAAAAAAGTTACAATTAGAGATTCCATTTAACTAAGCTATCCTGCTTCTGGGTGTTTTTCCAGAAAAATTGGCAACATCATACCACAGTGATGTACGTTCCTCCGTGTTTATAGCAGCACAATTTGTAATAGTCAAATTTTGGAAACAACCGTGCCCATCAATCAAGAATTTGATAAAAAAAAAAAAGCTGTGGTAATTTTGTATAATGGAGTACTACTTAGCTATAAAGAAAGATTGCACTGAGGCTTTTATAAGTAAATGGATGTGATTTGAGATCATACTCATAAGTGAAATAAATCAAACTCATATGTGTTATATCATATTGTCTCCCTGGGGTAAGAAATTGAAAGTGTAAATATGATCCAAAATCTACATTAAAATTTGTGTAAGGGTAAGAATCTGTTCAAAGAGGAAAAGTTACTGGGATAGGGGAAAAGAGGAAATAAGGAATGGAAAAAGAAAAAGACATAAACTTGTATATATATATATACATAACATAGCTAAACTGGCTATATTACTAATTTTATTAGTTCTTGGAAAAGAACAGTTAATATTAACATGTTTAGTACCATTTCACCTGTCTATATCTGGTAATCTAAACAACCCTTTTGAAGGTAACAATATGTAATATTGCAACCATTTTGTTTTGTAAACATTTTTATTGTTTTGAGTTAGTTGTTGATTGTTTCTTTCTTTTGCCTTTGTTTTTCTTTTCTGTGCCTTTTTTTTTTCTTTAAAAAAAACACCCTTTAAGCTTGGCTTGAAGCAATCTAGGGCTTCTACAAAAATTTCTGAATTCCCTCCACAAACAAATTCCCAAGGCTTCAGAAATACATGGTTAGGTATAGTCACAATAATAACCACACTCCTGGTACCAATGGTCTGTATTAGCTTTATAGTTTTTAGAGGATTTATTCCATGGTTGGTTTGCTTTAAGGCAGAAATGGCATGGTGTAAATGCATGGCAGAAGAAAGATGTTCAGTCCATGAGAGACAGGAAGCAGAAATAGAAGAGATGAACATTGGAGTGAGATATAACCTCCAATGGCATACTCTCAGTGACATACATATGTTATTTTGAGACAGGGTTATACTATGCAGTTCAGACTGGCCTTGAACTTACTATGTAACCCATACTGGCCTTGATCTCATAGTGATCCTTCTGCCTCAGCTTCCCAAGAGCTGGGATTACAGGTATGCACCACAACACTTGGCATGACACACTTTGTTTTAACTACATCCTACCTCCTAATAGCATATTTAGCTATCAGTTGATCAATCCACTGGTAAGTATAGTGTCCTTATGAGCCAGTCACCTTCCAAAAGCCCCACTGTTTAATTTATGAAGTTTTGGTGGACAATTTAGATGTAAAATGTAACAGATGTATATCAAAGTAGGGTTCACTAGAAGAACTAATGAAGAGATTTACAAAATAGACTTACAGTGCTCACCTGCAGAGTTAAGGGTAAAAGAATGCAAAAGAACCTTCTGCATGCTGGAGAGAAAGCCTGAAGCTCACTGCAGAACTCCCCTTGAAGCTATATTGCGAAGCTTAAGGAACTGTGTAATAAGATGGATATTTACAGATGACGAGGACTGGAACTCCTCTGAAGAAGGAAAAGCAGACTTCCTTATTTTTTCCCTTTTTATTCTACCCAGAATACAATCCTATATGGGTTGGTTCCATTCTTGTACAAAGTGGCTCTTCCCTCTTTGGTAAGTCCATCATCCCGACACACCCACAAACAATCTGCTAAATGTTTCTTATTCAAATTGAGTCCACAATCAATTATCACAGAAGATGATGGATGTGTCTGTGATGTCTATGGTGGTTGTGGTCATCTCATTGGTGTATACTTATCCCCAGACTTACTGAATTGTATACACTAAATAAGTACAGCATTTTACTTGTCAATTGTATTACAGTAAAGTGATTTTGTAAAAAATTGCATCCTAAGGAAAATAAAATCATTGTATCAGTGTGAATATTTGTTATTGTTGTTCATCATTTTGCCCAAATATACTGTATACCAATTCTGTATGGACTTATACAAGAGCCTCAAATTCAAGTTATGATCTTTTTTCCTCCAGTTAAGTGATAGCAAATTGCATTATACCTGCAAATAGAGATTGTGTTCTTTTCACAATGGAAATATTTGCCCAAATAATTCCATAATCTCTATTGTTCTTGGGGCCAAAGTCAAGTGTGAGATTGGCACTGGATGAAAGTTGACATCCATGTCCCTAGAAAGAAAACCAGCCTGAATTGAGATGGAATCCATCAAGACCAGAATATCATTAACAAGCACAAATCAATTGAGTTAATGATTCTGGGCAAAGAAAGCCTGATTGTGTAACAATATGTTTTATTGAAAAATTAAATAGTGAAGCTAAACCATTTCAATTTAATAAAAGATCCTAGTCACAGAACAAAGAAATCACATTTTTTCATTCCAACTTGATTCTATGCTTTCTAAAGATTGTATTCTGTGGGAAATTTCACTTGACTGGTTTATTAGAGCCTCAGATTTTCTTGAGCAAAGAAAAGTAGAATTGTCCAAGAGTTACCAAATCCCAGACACTTGATTCAAGGAATTTTGTATCTTGATGGCACAGAAAAGCTATCCTTTCTTTAGTGACTAGAAATGAATCTTTGTCTTCTTAGAAGGCAACAGAAGGCCTTTGTTGATTCTATGAAAGCAAAATTGTAAGATGAGGAAACACCAGCTGTGTGACCTTCTCGAAGACACTAAGAACTGTGCACCCTTAAAACACAAAAGAAGTAGAGTTAAATTAATTTATCTGAAAGTTTAAAGAGTGGGATGCAATTCTTTAGCAAGGAAGATTTACTCCTTTTTATAATTGGGTGGATAGGAAGTGAAAGTGCACAAATAATTAAGTTTATGTAAGAATTAAATATTTATTTGCCTTCAAAGAAATCGAAGCAATAAATCATAATGTAAATGCCTTTGAAAAAATTCTTATCTCTTTCAAGGAGAAGTAAATCTACTACTTGGTTAGCACCAGGTGGTATTAGTAGTTGGTTAAAAGTTTTCAAATAAACAAAATGAATTTTGAGTTAGTTTGGGACCACTTGTGTATATTTTTCTCAAAAGTGAATGCTGCTCTTGCTGGTACACTATCTCAGTATTTGTATAACATGCATTTTCTGTTCTTCCATATTTTTTGAGCATGAGAAAATAGTTTTGTCCATTCATGTCTCTGTTAACATGGCTTCATAATCAACCAAACCAAAGCTTAGTGGATTAAAGCTGTAATCACATTATTTGCTGTCTATTCTATAGGTAAATGATTTGGGCTAAAGCTTATTTCATTTAAGATCTCTTATGTGCCTGGAATCTCTAGTGACTTGGCTGTGGCTGTTTAGCATAACACAACTTATCTATTACCTGGGCCATTTGTATTAGGCAGGATAAGCTAAGCTGCTTCACATGGCAGCAAGTTTCCTATATCAAGAGGTCCCATGCACCATTTTCTAGCTTGTACTTGTACCAAATTTGCTAATGTCCCACTGGCTGAAGCAACTCATATGATCAAGCCCAGAGTTAATTTGGGATGTAACCACACAAGACAGATGATATAGAAGGGTGTGGTACATTATACCATCATTGATGGTATCTATGATCTATCATAGACATTAAACCTAGTGGCAGAGGCACTCTAGATACTCAAGAAACTCAATATTTTTATCAATGAATTTGGATTTAACAATGAATTTGGTGTTTTAACAATAGACATGTTGTTAAATAACAGGCACAAATACTAGGGCATATCAGATGCATTTAAAACCTGTCTGAGACTTTGCTTTCTCCATGAATGGAGCTAATGCTAAAGGTTTGAGATCCCAATGACAAAGAATAATACAATATCAAGGAAAAGATCTTTCTTTTTTGCAAACCAACACCTTTGCAATGAACATCATTAGAAGCACCATTTGAAGCAGCAAGAGGGAGGTTCTTTCAAGGGATATTTTCCTTGTTCAATAGACATTTATTGAGCACTTACTATTAGAAGTGGTAAACATTAAGAGTGCAGCTGTTAAGAAACAGGCACTAATTGAACAAAATCAACACACAAAATCAGTATCATATTTCCAGGATACAAAATCAACATGCAAAGTCAGTTCTGTTTCTATACAATTACAATGAACAATCTTAAAAGAAAATTAAGAAAACAATGACATTTATAACAGCATCAACAAAGTTAAATATTTGGGCAAAACTTAACCAGAGAGATGAAAAACTTCCTTACACTTGAAAGTTGTTGCTGAAAGAAATTAAAGAAGGCACAAATAAATAGCAGGACATCATATGTTAATGGATTAGAATATCTCTTCTTTTATTAAAAAAAATTAAGCTAAAAGACGACATAACAAAACAGGTCAGAACAGAACAATTTAAGCAACATAGTGTTTCACCACAAGACAACTCAACATAACAGTAGCTACCATGGTGTCTCTTTCCTTGAAATATTTGAGTATACCTTCATACACTATAGTATCAAACATAATAAGATAGTGTAAAATCATTCAAGAGAATGAAAGTATTACCGGATATTCAGAACCAACTAACAGAAAATGAACAATGGTTACTATATGATCTCCTTGTTCATAAAAATTTTTGTTTATGCTATCACATATAATAAAATCCATTAAAATACAACATGATAAAACCGATGGAGACAGAAGAACAAAAGCTTGGTGGAACTTCAAAACAAGATGATATTAAATCATCACTAGCTATTATAGTGTCTTGTTTACTTCAAAATAGCTGTTCATCACTGACAATAAAATCAAACAACCCAGAATAAAACCATTCCAACTAATGAATGAAAACATTATAAGGCTTCAAAGGAATATAATGGGGAAATCATGATTACCACATAATTTTATGTATTCTTACCATTTCTTACACTACGGAAACTATTTAGTATTTACACATGTAAGTTTGATTTATTTCACTTATGAGTATGGTCTCAAGTGTCCATTTATTTATAAATATCTCAATGTGATCATTATTTATAGCTGAGTAGTACTCCATTGTATAAAAATACCACATTGTTTTTAATCCATTCCTCAGTTGATGGACACTTAGGTTGTTTCCAAGATCTGGCTATTACAAATTGTGCTACTATAACATGGGTGCACATATATCACTGTGGTATGATGCTTTCAGTTCTTCTGGGAATATGCCTAGAAGTCGAATAGCTGGAACAAATGGGACTTTCAATCCCAGCTTTTTGAGAAATCTCCAGATTGACCTCCACAATGGTTGCACCAGTCTACACTCCCACCAACAGTGCAGGAGAGTTGCTTTTTCCCCACAGACTCTCCAGCATTTGTTGATGGTAGTTTTCTTGATCCTGGCCATTCTTTCAAGTGTGAGATAGAATCTCAGTATGGTTTTAATTTGCATTTCTCTAATGAGTAATGATGATGTACATTTTTTCATGTTGCCATTTGTATTTCATTTTCAGAGAATTGTGTATTCATCACAGATGCCTATTTTTGGATTGGATCTTTGAATTTTGGGCGTCTGATTTTTTTTAACTCTTTATATGTTTTAGACAGAAGTCCTTTGTCTGAGGGACAGTTCACTAACATCTTTTGTCCCAGTTTGTGGGTTTTCTTATCACTATGCTGGAGATTTCTTTTGATGTGCAGAAACTTTTAAATAAGAGGTGACCCCAGTTATTGATTCTGGGAAGTATTTCCCATGTGGTTTGATTTCTATTCATGAATTCTCTAACTACCCCTATGTCTTCAAGGTTTTTACCCACTTTGTCTTCCAACATATTTAGAGTTTCTGTTTTAATACTCAGATCTTTGATCCATTTAGATTTTAATTTAGTACATGATGATAGGCATGGGTCTAGTTTTAGTTTTCGGCATATGGCGAGCCAGTTTTTCCAATACCATTTATTAAAGAGACTGTACTTCTTCCCATGAACATATTTGGCCCCTTTATGAAAGACAAGGTGGTTGAGTGTGTTTATAATTGTGGTTGTATCTTCTAATCTATTTCATTGATCATCGGCTCTGTTTGGATTCCAGTACCATGTTGATTTTACTACAGTTGATTTGTTGTATAACTTCAAGTCAGGGATTGTGATGCCTCCTGCCTTGCCTTTGTTGCTTAGAAATGTCTTTGATATTCTAGGTCTCTTCTGGTTCCAGATGAATTTTAGGAGTGATTTGTCTAGATCTATAAGGTATGTTGATGACATTTTTATTGGGATTGCATGGAATGTGTATAATAGTTTTGGGAGAATGGCCATTTTCACAATATTTATTCTTCCTATCCATGAGCAAGGGATGTCTTTCCATTTTCTGAGATCTTCAATTTCTTTTTTCAGTGTATTATAATTTTCCCTATATAGATCTTTTACTTCTTTCATGAGAATGATTCCTAAATATTTCATTTTTTTTGGCAGTTAGTGTGAAGGATGTGGCTTCTCTTATTTCTCTCTCTGTGATTTTGTTGTTAGTGTATGTCATGGTTTATGTCTGTGTCCCCCAGGCCTCATGAGTTTGCATTGTGCATTTGTGCATTTGCATGGTCTAGTGCTCGGATTGATGGTGTTAGTGCTAGATCCACCTAGGGGTGGAGCCAGGATGTGATATAATTGCAGGAAGAAGGTATGTCTTGCTCTTTGCTGGTTCCTGCTTGCTGTTTGCAGCTGCCATGAACTGCAGCCCAGCCATGCCTGCCTGCCTTGGCGCCAACTGAGTGTGTACTGAAACCTCCAAAATCTGTAAGAAATAAACTTTTCCTTTCCCAGCTTTGGGCTTCAGGTATTTTGTCTCAGCGATGAGTAAAAAGTAACTAAGACAGTGTATAAGAATGCTATTGATTTTTGAGTATTGATTTTGTATCCAGCTACATTGCTGAATATATTTATTGTATCTAGGAGTGTTTCAATGAAATTTTGGAGATATATGCAGAGTATCATGTCATCCACAAATAATGATAATTTAACTTCTTCTTTTCCTATCTTTACCCCTTTATTTCTCTCTCTTGTCTTATTGCTCTGCCTAATACTTCCAGTACTATAATAGCAGTGGTAATAAGAGACATCCTTGTCTTGTGCCTGATTTTAAGATAAAGGCCTTCACATTTTGGCCATTTAGTACGATGCTGAATGTTGTTTTGTCATAGATGGCCTTTAGTATATTGAGACCATCTATTCCAATTTTATGTAAGGGTTCTTATCACGAATGAATGTTGGATCTTATCAAAAGCTTTTTCTGCATCTATACAAATGATCATGTGATAATTACTTTTGGCTTTATTGATATGGTGGATTATATTTATTGATTTATGTATGTTGAACCATCCCTGCATGCCTGGGATGAATCCCACTTGGTCATGGTGTATAATCTTCTTGATGATTTGCTACATCCTATTTGCTAATATTTTATTGAGGATTTTTGCATCTGTGTTCATTAGGGAGATTGGTCTATAGTTCTCTTTTTTAGTTGGGTCTTTCTCAGGTTTTGGTACTAGAATAATATTTGATTCCAGGAATGACTGAGGAACGATTGCTTCCCTTTGATTTCATTGAAGAGTTTGATTTCAATGAAGAGTTTCATTGAAGAGGAGTGTTGGCATTAAGTCTACTTTGTATGTCTTTTATATTTCCCTAGTGAATCCATCAGGGCCTGGGCTCTTCTTTGTAAGTAAGGATTTAATTACATTTTCAATTTCATTAATAGAAATTGGCTTATTCAGCAGTCTTACATCTTCTTGACCTACCTTTGGTACTTCGTATGTTTCTAGGAATCTATTTCTTGTATGTTAGAAAACTTTGAGAATAGAGGTTTTCCAATAGGTGTTGATGATCTTTTGTATTTCTACAGAGTGTGTGTTGATTTTGCTTTTTCATTCCTTATTGCACGAATTTGAGCTTTTTCTTCCCTTTTTAAAATAAGGTTGGCTTGGGCCTCATCAATTTTACTTATTCTTTCAAAGAACCAACTTTTTGATTCATTGATTCTTTGGATTGCTTTCTTAGTCTCTATTGCATTCTTCTCTGATTTTTATAATTTCCTCCCTTCTTTTGGCTTTGGGCTTGACTTGCTCTTCTTTTTCTAGATGTTTGAGGTATAGCATAAGGTTATTTATTTGCATTCATTCTGTTTTCCTGATGTGGGAACTCGGTGCAATAAATTTTCCTTTGAGGACAGCTTTCATTGCATCCCACAGATTCCGGTAAGTTGTTTTTTTATTTTTGTTTCTGTGTAGGTATTGTTTAATTTCTTCTTTAATTTCCCCTGTGACCCACTGATTGCTCAAGAGTGTGTTATTCAATTTCCATGTGTCTGTTGGATTTTTGCAGTTTCTTTTTTATTAATTTCCGGTTTCATGGCACTATAGTCCGATAACCTGCAAGGGATAATTTCAACTCTTTTGCATATATTTAAATATGTTGTGTGGGCTAGTATATGGTCTATTTAGAGAATGTCCCGTGTACTGCTGAGAATGTGTATTCTGATGTTTTTGGATGGAACACTCTATATATCTATCAAGTTCATTTGTTTACAGGTGTGATTCAGTTCTGTTATTTCTTTGCTGATTTTCTGTCTGGTTGATCTGTCCCTTTGTGCCAATTGTGTGTTAAGGTCTCCTGTTATAATTGTGTTATTGTCAATTTGGTTTTTTATTTGTATTAGTATTTGCTTTGTATAACTGGGTGTTCTGGAATTTGGTGCATATATATTTAAGATTGTTATCTCTTCCTCTTGAAGTTTTCCCCTAACCAGTGTGCAATGACTTTCTTAAATCTTGTGATCATTCTTGGTTTGAAGTTCACATTGTCTGCAAACAGAAGAGCTACCCCTCATCTTTTGGGGGTTCCTGTTGCATGAAGTATTGTTTCCCATCCTTTGGCTTTCAGTCTGTGAGTATCCTTTTGGGTTAGATGGGTTTCTTGTAGACAGCATATGGTTGGATGTTGTTTCTTGATCCATTCTGCCAGTCTGTTTCTTTTAATCGATGACTTGAGACCATTTATATTAATGGTTATAGCTGTTATATATTGGTATATTGTTGACATGTTATCTTTCTGCTGATGCATCTTTATCTTTCCATTCAGTTTAATTGTCTGCTTTGCTTAGTGGTTTTTTCCTAAGTGCATCTAAACTGTCTTTCAGTATTCTTTGCAGGGTTGGCTTGGTGATCATAAAGTTCTTCAACTGTTCTTTGTGATGGAAATGTCTTATTTCTCCATCCATTTTGAAGGGCAGTTTTGCAGGGTACATCAGTCTAGGTTGGAAATCATTTTCCTTTAGGATTTGAAATAATTCACTCCAAGCTGTTCTTGACTTTATTGTTTATGCTGAGAAGTCTTCTGTGATTCTGAAAGGTTTTCCTTTATAGGTGATCTGTATTTTCTCTCTGACAGCTTTTAATATTATATTCTTATGTTGGATTTCTGGGATGGTGATTATTATATGTCTGGGTGTAGTTTTATTTTGTTTATGGCTATTTGGAGTTCTATATGCTTCTCTGATCCTGATGTCAGTTTCCATTCTCATGTTTGGGAAATTTTCAGCTATTACTTCTCTAAATATCCTCTTGACATCCTTTATGCTGTCCCCTTCTTTTTCATTAATCCCTATCAATCTTATGTTGTTTTTCTTGGCAGCATCTTACAGCTGTTGAATTGCTATTTACTGATCCCTTGTCATTTTTAAAAGATCTTTCCTTCCCTGTTCACTAGATGCAATCTTGTCTTCGAGGTCTGAAATTCTATTTTCACTTTTGCTGAGGTGGTTTTGCCAACTTTCAATGGAATTTTTGATTTCCTGTATATCTCTTTGAATCTGCTTCATGTATTCTGTTTGTTTCTTATATTGTTCATCCAGAGATTCTATCTTTTTGTTTTGTTCCTCTAATTTTTTAACTGTGTCTTCTTTAGATATGTTCAACATCTCTTTCATTTCTTTTTTTTACCTGGGAGATCACTTCTAGTTTGAACTCCTTTAAAGCTTCCCAGAGTTGCTTCTTTATTGTAGTTGCTGTTATTTCAGGTATTTCAGATATATGGCTTATATTTTCTTCTATGTGCATAGCTCCTGAGATCTCTTGGGATGGGCTGGAGGTTTGAGATTGTACTTTGGTCTTTCATTTTGTCATTTTCCTATTTTTCCATGTTTCAAGTGTTACTCCAAGGCTTCCCCTGGGCCTGTTGGAGATCCTCCTCTATGCCCTCAGCTCCTGGGACTCTTGCTGCCCAGTTCCCAGGGTTGAGAGAGGGTCACTGGGGTGGGGCAGGCAGGCTCAAGACCTGTGGAGCTTTTCAATGTGGCAGGAAGTTGTGAAGTTCCTTTGCCAGTGGGAGCAGTGATCTTAAACTCCCAGGCCTGGGGATGGTGCAGGGACACTCCCCTCTGGCCGCCCAGTTCCCAGAATTTAGGGTCCAGGCAGGCCCAAGATCCCTGGAGCAGATTAGAACATTTCATATTGGTAAAATGTCAATATTATCCAAAGTGATCAATAGCTTCAACATAATCCCTACCAAAATCTCATTTTTTTCTTTTTCAGAAAGAAAATCCATCCTAAAATTCTTGTATAATCTCAAGGATTCTTGAATAACCAAAAGAATCTTTAAAAAGGAGTACAGGTTGAGGTTCTCATATTTTCTGATTTCAAGTTGTATTATTATGTTATGGTAATCAAAATATTTATGACATAATGACAGACATTCAGAAAGTGGCATATAATGCAGAGTCTAGAAAAAAACCTTTGCATAATTAGTTTTGATAAGGATACAAAGACCATTCATTCAGGGAAATGCACAGGCTTTTCAAGACATGCTTTTGGTTAAACTGGACATCCATGTTGAAGAAAAGAAAGTTGAACTCTTACATTACATCATATATGACAATTAATATGGATCAACATAAACATGAAAAGTGAAAGTATAAAATATTTTAAATAGAACTTCATGATCTTACATTTGGTGATAGTGTCTTCGATATGCTGTCAAAAACATAGGCAACAAAATAAAAACTAGGTAAGCTGGATCTTATCAAAATTAAAATCTTTTGTGTATCAAAGGACACTATCAAATAGAGTGAAAAGACAACCTGCAGAATGGAGAAGATATTTGCAAGTCATTTATCTGATAAGGGCTTGATATCTAGAATATATGAATAACTCCTACAATTTAGCAATGGCATGCAGCAGTCTGATTTTAAAGATGGAAAAGGCCCTTGGTACCTCACATAGTTATGAGAAACTCTTCAGAGAAGGCTGAACATCTAGACAAAGTCATGGAATTAACTGCTCTCAGTATACTGCTGATGTAACCCACCTTCTCTTACTGGTGTTCAAAAACTAGGGTGTGAGAGACCAAAACTTAAAAGATAACTGAATTAAAAGGATAACCAATATTTTGACCCTGACCCTCCAAAGTAAACAAGAACCCAAGATGTGTGGGAACATTTTTACAGGATCCAATAACTTTGGTTAGTCACCCAACTTCCTGAGCAAGGAGATTTTTGTTCTCCAGAGGACAGGAGTTAACCAGGGTGCATCATGCTACAAGGGAGGTCACTAAAGGGAAAATGTTCCCATGCTTCCAAGGAGAGCCGTGTAGCCTATCATAGACTATAACTGATTCTGGTAGGTGACACACTTGACAGAGGAAGAACCAAAAAATCTAAGAGGCTCTGACCATAGCCCCAGAAGATATGCTTGAGACTTAACTGACTTAGATATGTATCAGGAGGTAAATTATGGTTGAAAAAGTTCTTACCTTAACTGGGTGATGAATATCCAATAAGAAGACATAGCCAGAGATATGTATGAGTAATAACAATATGGGTTAGATATATATACAGAAGGGTCTCCAATCATTGACCCCTGCTGACAGTGCAATTGTTATTTAGTCCTTTAAAAATAGTCTCTAACATGGCTCCTTCCTCATTCTGCTTTTGCATACTATTGCTCATGCTTTGGTCATACATGCTTTGAACTTTCAGTAAAGCTTATTTTTTCCCTTTGCTTAAATGCTGCCATCATATATGGATGAAACTGAACTAAAGCTGTGAAACCTCTTCCACTGAGGCCCACCAAATGAACCTCCCTGCTAAAGGCTTCTATCTTCTGTTTCTCAAGAGTGACACCTTCAGCTTGAAGAAGCCATCTTTTCCCTACAGCAGTTGGATGGTTGTCTCAAAGTGGGCAATGTTTCCTTTCATGTAGGAAGGGGAAATGTAGGGCAAAGGCTTCTTTAAGCTTTATTAAAAATTAATAGACAATTTTGAACTCTGCAGCCAGACTCAAAAGGGCAAAATCAGATGGACTCTGAGGAATTAGAAATATAAAGGCAGCTATACTCAAGCAATTAGGAAGACCAAAGGGAAGAAACTAGGTTTGGGAAGTTCCTTAGTAGCATGATTAACATAAGAAACATGCACTTTCCCTTTACTTAATCCTAAGCCTAAGTAACCTGCCCTGACATAGGCCTACATAGAAAGCCTAGATGGGAGGAAGAAACCTTATAGAAACAGTTGGTAGCCAGAGCCCATGAGCAATTCACTTTTGAATTCTACTTGTTTTGAGTAGCTGTCTATCATCTCTTTTTCTCCTTTCTTATGTTCAAATAAATTGTTTTCTTTTTCTTAAAAAAGGACAAGAATTTGATGAGGCATTTCTCCAAATAAGATACATAAATGGTCAATCAGTACATGAAATGATACTCCACATCACTAAACACTAGGGAAATGCAAATAAAACCCATAATGAGATACTAATTGGATATATGTTATGAAAAAACCCCAGAAATAACAAATGTTGGTGATGATGTGGGCAAATTGGAAGTTTTGTGCATTGTTTAGTGGGATGTAAAATAGCATAGCCACTCTACAAATAAGTATGGGGATTTCTCAAAAAATTAAAGAGGATTACCACATGACCCAACAATTCCACCTTTGTGTACATATCCACAAATATTGAAAGCAGACTCTTAAAAAGATTATGTGTACACTTATGGACACAGCAGCATTTTTCCCAATAGCTAACATGTGGAAGCAATCCAAATGGTCATTGACAAGAACAGGTAATATGTGGTACAGTTATGCAGTGCAATATCATTCAACCTTTAAAAAGAAGGAAATTCTCTCAGTGCTATGACATAAATAAACCTTGAAGACATTATGCTACATGACTTTAGCTAGCCAAAAAATGACACATATTATATGATTCTACTTATACAATGTAGCTAGAGAAGTCAAGTTCATAGAAACAGAAAGTACAATGCTGGTTTCCAGGGACTGGGGGAGAATGAATGGAGAATTATGTAAACTGTATAGAGTTTCAGTTAGGAAAGATGAAAAAGTTCTGAGGATGAATGATGATATACAGCAATATAAAAATATTTAATGTCCGAGTTGTACATTTAAAATGGCATGTCTTCAGCATATTTCACCACATCAAAGTCAATCAGTAAACTTTAAAGATAGTAATAAGTAAGGAGATAAAGACTTGCCAGCGTCTCTTGGCACACCTCCACTGCCACTGCTGAGTGGCGAAAGGTACCGTGCTAGGGAGGCCACCAAGCTCCACACCAGCTCATGCCTCTGGGCATGCCTGAGTGCCTCAGTGCTCCTGGCTGCTGCCACCCACCCCTCTGCATGGAAGAAGAACACCAAGCTTTGCCCCTCCTTGGCTACTGGGCTTGCTGGCACACCTCAGTGCACCCCACTGCTGCTGCTCCATGGTGAAAGGCACTGCCCTGAGGAGGCCGCCAAGCTCCACACCAGCTCAAACTGCTGGGCCTGCCTGTGTGCCTCAGTTTCCTGCCACGTGGAGGAAAAACAATGAGCTCTATCCCAGCTCAGACAGCTGTGCCAGACTTGCTTGCATCAGCACCCTCCCTCTGCCACCACACAGAGGACAACTGCCATACTCCTTCCTGGCTCAGGCCACTGAGCCATGCCATTGACCCAGCATGCTCCTTCCATGTGCTGACCCATAGAACCACCACACCCATCCTGGCTCAACCCATTGCCGTTGGCTACCCTCTCCATCTCTTAGACCAAGCACTACTGTGAACGTTTGGCTCCCACTCACCCTCTCAGAACCTTGAACTGTGGTGAACTGACAGTGCTGGTTTGACAGGAGACTCAGTGACCCCTTGCCCAGACAGAAGATCCTGGTAAGTACTGGTCAATATGTACCCAACAATTTGGCTGACATCAACCACACAGTAGGACCCTGGGACATACACTGTCCACAGTTGTGACTACTGGGATTAAATAACCAGATATTGACCCAGACAGTAAAAATGACAAAAAAACCCAAAAAACCAAAAAACCAAAATGCAGTCTCAAACATCTAGTCCATCAGGTGCAAGAACAGGCAACAGTGAAATGGAAGACTTTAAAAGTCATACACCAGAAATCTCTGAAAAGATAGCAAATGAAGTAAAGAAAGAAAACTGAGAGGCTATAGAGGAAATCAAATTGGAAGTAATGTCTTACATAAAGACAGAAATAACAATTTTAGTAAAGGAGTTGCTCAACATAGCTAGGGAAGAAATAAATAAAAAGTACAGGAACATGGGAAATTGATTGAAACTTTGAACAATGTAGAAAACAAGCAGAATCCATGAAACAAATTCAAAGAGATATCCAAGAAACAAAAAATTCTATTGAAAGCTTGCAAAACCATTTAAATGAAGCTGAGGAGAGTTTCAAACCTTGAACACAGGATTGCAGATAGTGACCATGTGAAGACAGAACTTACAAACACAACAAAGCATCATGAAATGACAATACAGCAGCTTCAAGATGATGACAAGAGAAACAATATCAGACTAATAGGCATCAGTGAGGATGCAGGAGACAGTACAAAGGAAATAACTAAACTGTTCACAGAAGTAATAGAAAATTTCCCAAACACTGGGAAAAATCTGACATACAAATAAGTGTGGCATAAAGAATGCAAAACAGTCATAACCAACGTAGAGCTACATTCAGACACATAACAATTAAAATTCCAGACATACATCATACAAACAGAATACTAAAAGCTGTTAGATAAAAGACACAACTCACCTACCAAGGAAAACCCATTAGAATCATGGCAGACTTTTAAGTACAAATCCTCTAGTCAAGAAGATCTTGGAGTGAAGTATTTCAAGCCCTAAAAGAAAACAACTTTCAATTCAAACTGATATATCCAGAAAAACTATCTTTCAAATTTAATGGAGAAACAAGATACTTCCATGGCCAAGAACAACTGGAGAAATTCATATATACCTAACCAACCCTACAAAGAGTATTGAAAGACATACTAGAAAGGGATAAAAAGGACCACAATCTCCAGAACAACAACAGAAGGAAACCACCAGGCTGGAGAAGAACAGAGAGTAAAGCAGGAAACCAACAACTGGAAAATAACATGACAAAGTCAAGCCAGTACATATCTGAGATATCTATAAATGTAAATGGGCTCAATTCACCTGTCAAAAGAATCAAGTTGATAGAATGGATCAAGAAACAGGACCTCACGATGTTTGCAGAGCGTTCCACCCAACCACATCAGAATATACATTCTTCTCAGCTGCACATGGGACATTATCCAAAATTGACATATATTAATTCATAAAATGTTCTTAAGTAAATGCAAAGGGAGGGAAATTATCACATGCATAATATCTGATCATAGTGCACTAAAATTGGAAATCAATAGCAAAAAAACCCTACAAAACCTGCATAAATACATGGAAATTAAATAACAACCTTCTGAACAACCAGTAGGTTACAGATGGAATGAAAGAAGCAATAAAACAATACCATAATACAATGAAAATGCAGACACAAATACTGTAACCTATGGGATGCAATGAAAGCAGTCTTAAGAGGAAAATATATAGTAATAAATAGTCACATCAAGGAAATGGAACAATAACAAATAAATAACCTAGTGGTACATCTCAAGCTTCTAGAAAAGAAAGAGCAAGTCAAACTCAAACTCATAGAAGAGTGGAAATGGTAAAGATTAGAGCAAAAATTAATGCAATTGAAAATAAGAACAATACAAAGAATTAACAAATCAAAGAGCTGTTCTTTTGAGAGGATAAATGAAACTGATACATTTCTAGCCAACTTTATCAAGAAAAAGAAAGTAAAAACTTAAATTCATGCAATAACAACTGAAATGAGGTAAATTACTACAGATCCCATGGAAATTCAAAAGATCATGAACACCTACTTTGAAAATCTCTACTCACATAGGGTAGAAAACACAGAGGAAATGGACAGATTTCTAGAAATATATGAACTACCAAAGCTCAATCAAGAAGATATAACAGTCTTGAATAACCCAATGTCAGCTACTAAAATTGAACATGATTAAAATTTACCAACAAAGAAAAGCCAGCTGATGTATTCACAGCTGAATTCTACAAGAAATTTAGAGAAGTTTTAATGCTAACAGTCCTTAAACTCTTCAATGAAATTGAAAGAAAATAAATCCTCCCTAAATCATTCTTTGAGGCAAGTATTACCCTGATACCAAAACCAGAGAAAGACTCAACCAAAAAGAAGAACTACAGACCAATCTCCTTAATAC
The DNA here is from genome assembly GCF_034190915.1 of Cavia porcellus. Taxonomy (NCBI): domain Eukaryota; kingdom Metazoa; phylum Chordata; class Mammalia; order Rodentia; family Caviidae; genus Cavia; species Cavia porcellus. Next base: position 85,051,743 of record NW_026947486.1, on the reverse strand, counting down.
CAGAAGGCTGATAGAAAGCCTGACAGTAAAGACCAGGTTTGGGAGGTTTCTGCTGGGAGGAAGGACTGTATTGGTTGTTGAACTCCCCACGATGTGTGTTATGGCTTGGCAGAAAGTTTGTTGGCATTTTGCTCATGCCCAGAGACTTTGCCTGAGACTGAGACAAAGAGCAATGGACTGATTAATCTGGAAAAGGAAATTTCAAGGCAGTCAAATGTTGAGGCTGTAGCATGGCTATTGTTGGGGGCTTTTAGCCAGCTTCATGTTGCAAATCAAGAGCAAAGAGCCTAGCAGGATAACTTACAACTCTGTGAATTTGGCCAGAAGGAAAATTTCAGTAAAACTGTGGATTGTAAAGTTCGAACTGAGACTTTGATTCCTGAGAAGAAACAGAGATAAGAAAGATGGCCCTGGGGCATCCCAGGAAGCAGCGGGTCACCACCTTTTACAGCCTCAAAACTGCAAAAGTGAAAGAATTTGTTCAGAGGAAAAAGCTGTAGAGCACCATGCTCCAGAATCGTGTCAGAGGCCACATGAGGTTCCAGAGTGGTGACAGCCACATGAGGTTCTAGAATGGTGGCAACATAGAGAAGCCTTTTTTCACAATCAGGTTCACAGAGCCCAGCAATCCAGGCAATCGACCCCTACAGTCAAGAGAGAGAAAAGCCTGGCTAGTGCTCCAGCTGGCAGCAAACCATGGCAGCATTCACATGGTGCTGATTTTAGGTGCAAGAAAAATGAACAAATTCTGTGGTTAAGACAGCTTCCACCTCAATTGCAAAGGGCCTGGGAGGCCAAGCAGTGTGCCCCTGGGAGGGCAATTTGTAAAGATGTAAAGGTGAAGCCAAAGGTGCAGTGGAGATCCCAGAAGTTTGGAAAAGCCAGGAACGTGGATCATCCAAGGAAAGCTGCAAAAAGTGAGCAGAGAGGGTTTAAGAGAGAAGCTGCAGGAGCTGATATCCCTGGAAGTGCTGTGGGGGTGGAATCATCCAAGCCTTTTGGAGTTTGCAACCAGATTACTTCAAATGCTGAGCATGGGATTCTAGGACTTAATGTTCATCCTGTTGGATGTCGGACTTGCTTTGTTTCCAATGCTTTATATTCCCCTGTATGTAACTTTTGGAATGGTAATGTTCTGAAATGCCTTTGCATTTCAGAAATGCTTAAACTTGTTTCATTTGTACAGAGGGTTATAGTTAAGAGTTTGCCATAGATCTTGGAGGAGACTTGGGACTTGGACTTCTCAGCAATGCTGAAACTGTTAGGACTTTGGCAATTCTTGGAGATGGACTAAATGTCTTTTGTATAAAGGATGTGCATGAGTCCTGGGACCCAGGGGTAGAATGTCATGGTGTATGTCAGTGGGCCCCAGGCCTCATGTATTTGCATTATGCATTTGTGATTGGTTTGTTGTCTAATGCTTGGATTGGGGGAGTGAGTGCTACACTGGCCTAGGGGTGGAGCCAGGATGTGATGTAATGGCAGGAAGAAGGCTTGTCTTGCTCTCTTGCCAGTTTCTGCCTTGCTGTTTGCAACCACCATGAACTGCGGCCCACCATGCCATCCTGCCTTGGTGCCAACTGATTATGGACTGAAACCTCCAAAACCTGTAAGAAATAAAACTTGTATCAGGTATTTTGTCTCAGTGATGAGTTAAAAGTAACTAAGACACTAATGAACATTGATGCAAAGATACTCAATAAAATACTGTCAAGTACAATGCAGCAAATCATCAAGATGATAATGCACCATGATCAAGTGGGATTCATCCCAGGAATGCAGGGATGGTTCAACATATTCAAATCAATAAATGTAATACGCCACATCAACAGAGCCAAAATTGAAAATCACATGATCATCTCAATAGATGCAGAAAAACCTTTTGATGAAGTCCAACCCCGTTGAGGATAAAAACCCTACAGAAACTCAGAATAGACAGTGTGTACCCCAATCTCATAAAGGCAGTCTATGACAATCCAACATTATATTAAATGGACAAAAACTGAAAGCCTTCACTCTAAAATTAGGAACAAGACAAGGATGTCCACTATCACCACTCCTATTCAATATAGTTCTAGAAATATTAGCCAGAGCAGTCAGAAAAGAGGGAGAAAAAAAGTAATAGGAATAGGAAAAGAAGTTAAATTATCACTATTTGCAGATGACATGGTACCCTACATAGAAGACACAGAAAACTCCATTAAATAAAGACTACTAGAGGTAATAAACAAATTCAGCAGTGTAGCTGGATACAAAGTTAAAACTCAAAAATCAATAACATTCTCATACACAAACAAAAAGCTCACTGAGAGAGAAATTTTGGAAAGATCACCTTTCATAATAGCATCTAAAAAATTCAGATACTTAGGAATCTACCTAAACAAGAATGTAAGAGATCTGTGTGCTGAAAATGATAGTAGTCTAAAAAAATAAGATTGTAGAGGATACTATAAAATGGAAGGATATTGCTTGCTCTTGGTTAGGAAGAACCAACATTGTGAAAATGGCCATATTCCCAGAACTGTTATACATATTCAATGCAACCCCAATCAAAATACCATTAACATACCTCACAGGTCTAGAGAAAACACTCCTAAAATTCATTTGGAAACAGAAGAAACCTATAATAGCAAAGGTGATTCTGGGCAACAAAGGCAAGATAGGAGGCATCTCAATTCCTGACTTGAAACTATACTACAAAGCCACAGTAATAAAATCAGCATGGTACTAGCCAAGAAATAGACCTGAGGATGAATGAAACAGATTAGAAGATGCAAACACAAGTACAAAGACACTCATCCACCTGATATTTGACAGAGTCTAAACATGCTCACTGGAAGAAGGATAGCCTCTTTAATAAATTGTGTTGGAAAAACTGGCATTCCACATGCTGAAGACTGAAAATCAACCCATGCTTATCATCATAAACTAAAGTCAAAATGGGTCCAAAGATCTAAATGTTAAAACAGAAACACTAAATAAAGTAGGTAAAAACCTTGAAGACATAGGGGTAGGTAGAGAATTCATGAAAAAAAAAAAACAGAAACTGCACAGGAAATACTTCAAAGTATCAACAATTGGGATCTCATATTACTAGAAAGTTTTTGCACTTCAAAAGAAATCAGCAGCAAAGTGAAGAGAAAACCCACAGAATGGGAAAGAATGTTAGCCAACAATTCCTCAGACAAAGGACTTATATCCAGAACATATAAAGAACTGAGAAATATCAAGCCTCCCAAATTCAAAGCCCTCTCCAATGATGGGCATCAGAGATGAACACACAGTTCTCAGATGAAGATACACAAATAACAAACAAATACATGAAGAAATGTTCACCATCAGTGGTCATTCGAGAAATGCAGATTAAAATAACACTGAGATTTCATCTCACTTGGAAAGAATGGCTGCCATTAAGAAAACAACAGCTAACAAATGTTGGCAAGGATGCAGGGAAAAAGGAACATTGCTCCACTGTTGGTGGGAGTGCAAACTGGTGCAACCACTGTGGAAATCAGTATGGAGATTCCTCAAAAAACTAGGATTGGAAGTTCCATTCAGTCAGCTATTCCCCTCCTGGGTATTTTTCCAGAAAAATTGAAGGTCATGTCACAGAGATATATGTGCATGCAAGCATAACGGCATAATTTGTGGTAGCTAAATCTTGGAAACAAAATCCCATCAACTGCAGAGTGGATGAAAAAGATGTATTTTTATATAATGGAGTACTACTCAGCTATAAAAAGGATGATCTTGAGGCCTTTATAGGTAAATGAAGGCAAATTGAAAATATTCTCATTAGTGAAATAAACATGGCTCACATGAGTAAATATCACATTGTATTTCTAGTGTAAGAAACAATAAAAATTGACAGAATAATGGGATCTGAATAGTATAATAGATACTGTGAAAGTGAAAAGGAAGGAAAGTGCTCTAAAGAGTATAAAGGCATGTATTGTGTGTAAGATAGATGGCCATATTACTGAATCTCTGCTGGAGCATTGAACAGAAGGATTTGCACTGTCAATGTTTGAGTGTCTAGCCACTATGTTGCTTTAATTTTGTGACTTTTGAAACTATTTTTAAGACAATGAGAAATGTAACAACTATCAATTCTACGATGATAATTTTTTTTGAATTCAATATTGTTCTACCTTTTCTGTTTTTCTATTTAATATTCTTCTCTTTATTTGAAAAAAATGAACAATATGCAATATAACAACCATTGATAAATTTCTTTCATTCTGTTTTGAAGACCTGTATTGTTATTGTTTTGAATTTGCTGTTGTTTATGCCTTTTGCTTTTTGTTTTTCTTTTCTGACTTTTTTTAAAATAAAATTTAAAAAAGGAAGGAGATAAAAATCCCAGGCTAAATGGACCTTATTCTAAGGGTAAAGTACATAGATGACTTAGAGAAAAAAATCACATATTTGTCAGTTCTCCAACTCTTGTGAAAATACAGGCTTCCTGAAGTTTAATGGAGGTTTGAAAATCTACTGGTCTTTCAGGAAGTGGGCAGTGACAGGTAGGTGTCAAAGCAGCACTGGAATAGGGAAATAGCTGGGTGGTGATGCCTTTTGTAGTGGTCTGTGCTTGGTCTTGTCCCTTCACTTGTGATTGGTGGAAATGTAGTTTAGCATCTCAGGTCAGCCTCCTGGCCATACTTTAAGGGTGTGATGTTGGAGTGGCCACTGGCTATTTTTCTTATCATGTAGAGAACCATCTGCAGTAGGAAGCATGATGCCAATTAGAAAAAGGCTTACATACAAGATGAATGGGAGAAATTCTCAGTGCCACTAGGTATTATTCTCCAAGACACTGATTCTGCATGTCTTCCCTCAATTCTCTGGCTTAACCCAGTATAGTTCCTAGCCATGTGAGTCATTCAAATTATGCTTTTTTCTTAAGCTAATTTGAGGCACGTCTCTTTCCCATGCAATTTAGAACCTTGAATAATTTTATAAACATATAAGATCCCTCTTTAAAGATTTCCAGAAATACTGGGGGTAGCTTTTCAAAGTGGTAGTGCACATTGTAGTGTGTGAAGAAAGAATGAAGGTGTTATGTGTTGAGTGTGGATATTCTCCCAAAGCCTCATTTCTCTCTCAGTGAGCTTTTTGTCTCTAGATCTATGAGGTATGCTAATGGTATTTTGATTGGGATTGCATTAAATCTGTATAAAATTTTTTGGGAGAATGACCATTTTCACAATATTTGTTCTTCCTATCCATGAACAAGGGATGTCTTTCCATTTTCTGAGGTACTCTTTGATTTCTTTGTTCAGGGTATTATAACTGTCCCTGAATAAATCTTTTGTTTCTTTTGTTAGATTAATTCCTAAGTATTTCATGTTTTTGGATGCTGTTGTAAAGCGTGTAGCTTCTTTTATTTCTCTGTCATTGCTTTTGTAGTTAGTGTGTAAGAATGTTGTTGACTTTGAGTGTTGATTTTGTATCTAGCTACGTTACTGAATTTATTTATTATACCTAGGAGATTCAATGGAGTTTTGGGGGTCTTCTATGTAGAGTATCATGTCATCTGCAAATAATAACTTTTCTAGTCCTTATTCCTTTTATTTCTCTCTCTTGTCTAATTGCTCTGGCTAGTATTTCCAGCACTATGTTGAATGGGCATGATTATAGTGGACATCCTTCTCTTGTTCTTGATTTTAGGGTAAAGGCTTTCTGATTTTGGCCATTTAATATAATTCTGGCTCTTGGTTTGTCATAGATGGCTTTTATCATATTGAGGTAAAGACCATCTATTCCATTTTCTGTAAGGTTCTTATCATGAATGATTGTTGGACCTTATCAAAAGCTTTATCTGCATCTATAGAAATGATCATGTGGTTCTTATTTTTGGCTGTGTTGATATGGTAGATTACATTTATTGATTTGCATATGTTGAATCATCCCTGAATTCCTTGGATGAATCCCACTTATTCATGGTGTATAATGTTCTTGATGATTTGCTGCATTCTATTAGCCAAAATTTTATTGAGACTTTTTGCATCTATATTCATTAGGGAGATTGGCCTATAATTATCTTTTTTGATTGGGTCTTTCTCAGGTTTTGATATTAGAGTAGTGTTTGCTTCCAGGAATGGGTTAGGGAGGTTTGTTTCCCTTTCAATTTCATTGAAGAGCTTGAGGAGTGTTGGCATTAAATCTACTTTGAATTTCTTGTAGAATTCCGCAGTGAATCCATCTGGACCTGGCTTTTCTTTGTTGATAGGGATTTAATTACATTTTCAATTTCATTAATTGAAATTGAGTTATTCAGCAGCTTTACATCTTCTTGACCCATCTTTGGTAATACATATGTTTCTAGGAATCTGTCCATTTCTTCTGTGTTATCAAGCCTATGAGAGTAGAGTTTTTCAAAATAGGTATTGATTATCTTCGTTATTTCCACAGGGTCTGTAGTGATTTTACCTTTCTCATTCCTTATTGCATGAATTTGAGTTTTTTATTTCCTTTTTAAAATAAAGTTGGCTAGAGGCTTGTCAATTTTATTTATTCTTTCAAAGAATCAACTTTTTATTTCATTGATTCTTTGTATTGTTTTCTTAGTCTCTATTGCATTGATTTCTACTCTGACCTTTAAAACTTCCTCCCTTCTTTTGGCTATGGGTTTGACTTTCTTTTCTTTTTCTAGATATTTGAGGTATAGCATTAGTGTTTATTTGTGTTCATTTTTTTCTGATGTGGGAGTTCACTGCAGTAAATTTTCCCCTGAAGACTGCTTTCATTGCATCCCACAGGTTTCAGTAAGATGTATTTGTATTTTTGTTTGAAAATACTGTTTAATTTCTTCTTTAATTTCTTATGTAACCCACTGGTTTCTCAGGAACGTATTATTCAATTTCCATGAGTTTGTATGGTTTTTCTTTTGTCATTAATTTCTTTTGTCATTAATTTTCTTTTGTCATTAATTTTCTTTTGTCATTAATTTCTAGTTTTATGGTGCTATGATCTGATAACATACATGAGACAATTTCAGTTCTTTTGAATTTACTTAAGCATGTTCTCTGGACTAGTACATGGTCTATTTTAGAGAATATTCCATGTGTTGCAGAGAAGAATGTATATTCTGATGTTGTTGGGTGGAACACTCTGTACACATATACTATGTCCATTTGTTCACAGGTGTGATTCAGTTCTGTTAATTCTTTGCTGATTTTCTGTCTGGTTAATCTGTCCCTTTGTGTCAGTGGTGTGTTAAGGTCTTCTGTTATAATTGTGTTGTTGCTTATTTGATTTTTCATTTCTGTTAATATTTGTTTTTTATAACTGGGTGCTCCCAAATTTGGTACATATATATATATTTAAGGTTGTTATCTCTTACTCGTGAAGTTTTCCCATAACTAGTATGTAGTGGCCTTCTTTATCTCTTTGGATCATTGTTGGTTTGAAATTCACATTATCTGCAAACAGAATAGCTCCTCCTGCTTTTTTTGGGGGGGGATCCTGTTTCATAGAGTATTATTTTCCATCTTTTGACTTTCAGTCTATGAGCTTCTTTTTGGGTTCAATTGGTTTCCTGTATGCAGCATATGGTTGGATATTGTTTCTGATTCATTCTGTCAGTTTGTTTCCTTTAATTGGTGAGTTGATGCCATTTATATTAATGGTTATAACCAATATATATTGGTTTATTTTTGACTTGTTATCTTTCAGCTTTTGATTTTTTAATCTTTCCACTCTGTTTCATTGTTTGCCTTGCTTAGTGGTTTTTTCCTATATCTATCTAGAATGTCTTTCAGAATTCTTTGCAGGGTTGGTTTGGTGTTCATGAAGTTCTTCAGCTGTTCTTTTTCATGGAAATATCTTATTTTTCTATCCATTTTGAAGGACAGTTTTGCAGGGTACATCAATCTGGGTTGGAAATCATTTACCTTTATTATTTGAAATACTTCACTCCATGCTCTTCTTGACTTCATTAATTGTGTTGAGAAGACTGCTGTAATTCTGAAAGGTTTTCCTTTATAGGTGATCTGTCTCATCTCTCTAGCAGCTTTTAATATTGTGTTCTTATGTTGGATTTCTGGAATGTTGATTATTATATAGTTGGGTCTAGTTTTATTTTGGTTATGGTTATTTGGAGTTCTGTTTGCCTCACTGATCAGTATGTCAGTTTCCATTCTCATGTTTGGGAAATTTTCAGCTATTACTTCTGTAAATAGCCTCTTGATATCATTTGAGTTGTCCCCTTCTTTTTCATTTATCCCTATCAATCTTACATTGTTTTTCTTTGCATCGTCTTGCAACTGTTGAGTTGTTATTTCCTGGTTCCTTGCTATTTTTAAAAGTTCTTTCCTTTCCTGTTTCCTCTCCTGTTCCTTCCCTGTTCCATCTTGTCTTTGAGGTCTGAAATTCTATCTTCACTTTCATTGAGATGGTTTTGCCAACTTTCAATAGAATTTTTGGTTTCCTGTGTATCTTTTTGAGTCTGCTTCATGCATTGTTTGTTTCTTAATGCCTTCAGAGTCTGCATTTGTTTGCATTGTTCTTCTAATTTTTAAAAATTTGTCTTATTTAGGTATATCCAGTGATAGCATTTTCAGTGCAGTTAGAAGAGAGAATATAAAGTAAAAGTGGCCTTTATTCTAAGAACATGGAGAGAATCCCATGACCATTGGTGCCCTGGCTTTCCCTGCTGCATACATGGTGTGGGAGGCATACATATACCTTTGGTCTGGGTAGGTGCCTAAAGAAGGCATCACTGATGAGCAAGCATCTGATTGGAATTCTTTTCACTCCACTGCTAAATTGCCTAGGAGTGGGGAAAATGACCTCAAGGTAATAGTTGCTTGGTCCCACCTCTCACTGCTGTAGAGTTCTATCTAGGGCAAAATCCTTTCATTCAGCATTTCTTTCATTACATTTATCATTTCTTCTTTTATCTGGGAGACTATTTCTGATTTGAGTTCTTTTATAGCTTCCTGGAGTTGTTTCTTTACTTCAGTTGATACCATTTCAGGTGTATGGCTCATATTTTCTTCTGTGTCCATGTCTCCTAGGATTGCTTGGGTTGGGCTGGAAGTTTGAGATTGCTCTTTTGTTTTGTCAGTTTCCTATATTTCTGGGTTTTGAGCAATGTTTCAAGGCTTCCCCCATGCACTGAGAATCACCTGGTCCATTTTTGGCTCCCACAGCAGACAGCAGGCAACATCTAGCTGCTTGGGGTTCCCTGGGCATGGGCCAGTTAGGCCCATGGGAACTCCCATGCAACCTCTTGTGATTTCAGGAATGGAATGTGGTCTTACGGCCTAGGAGTGAAGTTCCAAGAGTTCCCTGTGTTCTGGTTTTTGACCCACATGTGCTGTGGGCCCAGGACTCAATTTGAGCCCTTGTCAGCTGCTTGGAGTTTTCCTGGTGTGGCCCATTTAGGCTTGTTTGGACCTCCTGTGTGTCCTTGGGTGATTTCAGATGTGGAGCTTGGTCTTACCCGCTGGGAGTGAAGTTCCAAGGTTTCCCTGTGTGCTGGGTTTCAAGCCATGCATGCAATGGGTCTGGCACTCAATTCCAGCCCCTTCCAGCTAGTACATAGTGTTTCTGAAGCTCCTACAACTTTATTGATAATGCTGGATCACAGAAGTACCTGCAGTTACCTGATGCTGTCACTGTAGAGGCAAGCACACAATGCCTTTCCCCTTCTCACTTATTTCATTATTTAAGGAAGAAGTTTTTCACTTGCAAAAACTAACCAGATTGTATCTGGTAGAAGAGTCTTGAAGATGCAGATTTTCTGGCCCTCATGCTCAGCAGTACAGGAGAGACTAGAGAAGGTCGGGTATAGACCTAAGCATCCACAGATGAGAAATGACACAAGCACCTATCATAAAGGAAGTTGAAAAGATTAATGAGACAATGTGTGCAAGCTGCATGCTGTGGTACCTGGTACATAGCAAGCATCCAAAAAGTAGTACTGCTATGTGTATTTCTGAGTATAAATGCATATATAAGTAGTCACTTTAAATGTTCCTAGCTTGCCTGGGAAGTAAAAGATCTCTACCTTGATTCACTAACCTTACAAGAATTTTTAAAATAAATAAATTAATCTGATGCTGGGAAAATAAAAGGAGGTGGAAATAAGAAAAAATAGAATTGAGATGGGTTATGTAACATGCACTGATTCCCTACAAGAAATGTAAAAATAGCATCCTGCAAATGTACTAATAAAAATTAAAAATTAATAAAATTAACTCAGTGGTAAAAAATGCATCCACCTTGCCTATGTTAAATAGTTCTTTACTATCTAAATGTTTTTCTTTTTTCTTTTATTTTTTCAGGGTTTTTTTGGTTTGTTTTTGAGACAGGGTCTTGCTATGTAGCCCAGGCTGGCCTTGAACTCATAGTGATCCTTTTGCCTCAGCCTCCTGAGTGCTGGGTTTATAATCATGCGTCATCATGTCAGGCTGATTTCTTTTTCCACCTCATACTAATTTGTACAATATTAAGAGTTCCATATTGAAAACCTTCTGATTTATTTCTAAATATTTCATTGACAGAAGTAGGTTTAAAAACTTTTGCTGTATAAATTGCTCTAAAGATGTTAATGCAGCATGTGAACATCTTTCAACATATTTCAATTTGCTTCAATGCCTACAAAAATATGGCTTGCCACTTGTCCACAATGTGGTTGTTGAACTCTACTAAATATGAATATTTCTGTGATCCATTTTCATTTTATTCCTATGTTTTTTGATATTTTTGATCAAACTTCTGAGCTTTAAAGGTCAGTGAAGCTTGCTGGATATAAATCTTGGATGTATTTGAATTTCTTCATCATAATGGTAACTTCAGATCTGAGATGTCCACTCCCCATTGTTTCAGCCCATTTTGCTGAACTTGTGCTGACTTCTCAGACATCTGCACATCAGCCATCAAAATGGTCTCTTATTTATCTGAACCTGGTTTTCTTACTAAAGTCAGATTTTGAAGTCAATCCACAAAGGAAGTTTCTGGTAGTTAGACTTGGTGTTCCTGTGGTCATGCTTAAGTGTAATAATGCCACCAATCAGTCCAGTCCTAGTCCTGCATGTCCACTGCTTCCCTCTACTGCTGTGTCTCTCTGTAGAGGCCTTCACCATCACCATGACTGTGTCCCCAGGTTCGAATAACTCTGCCAACACCAGTGAGTCACGTCTCAGGTTGGAGGCACCACCAGCTATTGCCTTCTTCTTCCTTGAAGTTTTATCTCTGTGGGCTTCAATTCACACTTCAGATTCTTTCTGGGTCCAGAGGACTCACTTCCTTCATTCTTGTCTCCCTCATGATGCTATATTCCAGCATCTGGATGATAACTCTCAGAGAGGCTGTTTTCTCTGCTGTTTACTGCTCCCTCATCTCTGTGGAAGTTTAATTAAGGTTTAACAATGGTTGTGTTTGTCAGTTCCTTTCCATCACCAATCCTACTTCAACAGCTTTGGCTACCACCACAATCTCTGACTACCAGGCACAAACATGATTTCTTTATTCTCTCTTCTTCTTTTATCACTCCTTGGCTTAATACTGTTGATTTTTATTGGTATCTCATTAAACAGCTCATGTAATGATTCCCTTTTTTTCTCACTCTCTTATGCTGTTCTAGGTCAGCCCACTACCATCTCTCCCCTAGAATACTGTACCAGTCTCTTGACTAGGCATCCTGCTTACAAGTAAGCCTGCCTCCAATTCACCCAGTTTACCCTGCAAAAATTATCTTTCTGAAATCTATATATAAGCGTATTCATTGCCTTCCTTATTAAAGACAAGTAGCCAATAATACTACAAAGTATATCTGACTATCTACTCTTCTGGGCACATGGTAAGATCATACTTCCTCTTCCTTTGGTGGCCATGCAAATAGCCATATCCAAAGAAATGCAAGTAGAAGTATCTTGAGATAGAAACTTTAAGGCTAGTGTGTAATTTGCTCAATTATTTGTCCCTTTCTCTAAATGAAGACTGCTTTGTTGCCTAGGGTCTAAGATATTTTGTTTGTTTTTTGAGACAAGATCTTGATATGTACTCCAGACTGGACTTGAACTCACTATGTTGTAGCCCAGGCTGGCCTTGACTTTGTGGCACTCCTCTTGCCTCTGCCTCCCACATGCTGGGATAACAGTTGTGTAACACCCCACCTAGCCTGGGTCTAAGACTGAGGGTCTCCCCCCACCTAGACTCCCACAATGGAAATATAGCATGAGTAAGAAATAAATCTCATTGTTTAGAGTCATTTATTTCACATATTTAATGTAGAGTAATCTGACACAATTTGAGTAATATAAAGATGAATGTAAAACTCAAATTCCTTGACAAATTATTGATAACTCTGTAATGTTACCTATGCCTTCCAATTTTATTTAAAATGATTCCTCATTCTATATCTTACATTCCAGACAAGCTGCTGCTCCTAATATATACTATTTGCTTTACTGCTTTGCTTATTTGTCCTTTCACCTCTGTTGCTAACCTAGCATGCCTCAAAACTATCCTATCTTTTAGTAGTCTTTCTGTAGAGAAAATTGGGACCATTAGCTAAGACTAGAACTAGGAAGCCAATCCCTTTAAGAAACAGGGAAAGAACAACCTCTGGGATGCTATGGGGGCTGTAAGCAGTGAGGGCTGATAGATTGTGATTTAACACCCTCTGTTTTCCAAGCAACAGTATTTATCCTACTTCCTCCTTCTGCAGGTTGCCATGCTGACTCAAGTTCCCCTGCTGGCCCTCAAAACCCAAACCCCTAGAAACAGTCCAACATCTAATCAATCAACTTTCAACCCTTAAGGGGATAGAGACTGGCCCTTACCCTATAAAATAGGACTGCAGCCTCTGCTCTGGACTCCCTGTTTCTTTCTATAAATTCAGTAAAGAATTTATAGAAAAAGTGGCTTTGTACTGCTTCCTTTTTAAAAAGTTAATTTTATTGGTACATTTTTTACATACTTGATCACATTCATGACAGGGAATTTGTACTTGCACGTAATATATTTTAATTTTTTTCATTCCTCTCCCTTCCCTTGAATATGCTTGCTTTGCACTGTGTCTTCCAACTACTCTTCTTTTTTCTATTTTGGAGAGATAGACAAGCTTAGGGAAAGTTTTTCAGATAGGACAGTGACCTAATAACTGGATGCCACATCTCCCTCCTTAAACTCTTATAGCATTTCTTCTGGATCATTTTTCTACTTGTATTAGAGTGAATATATATATATATATATATATATATATATGTGTGTGTGTGTGTGTGTGTGTATATATATATCCTACTATATACATATATCCTATATATATATATATATATATATATATATATACCCTACTCTTTCCCTAGAAACTCCTTCAAGTCAGAATCTGTGTCTAAATCATCTTTTCTATGCATCTATGAAATTTAGAGCACTGTTCTTCATGTTCATGCTCAAATGTTTGTCAAATGAATATACTCTGTTCCTGAAATACAGTAAACCTATAATATTCATCTTAACTTTTTTTAGTAAGGTTTGTTTTCTGTGACTGAAAGAGTTGTGGAGATGGTAAGGAGTAGCTCTGTGAAAGTACAGGGTAACTGATTAAGAGTGTGGTATAGAGGAAAGAATAAGGGCCAAAACAGTAGAGTTAAATGTATTGTTACCTGACATCGTCTCTAAACCTACCATTGTGCTAGATGCAGTAAGGAATTTATAGAAGAATTCAACACTATTATTGACCCAAGTGGTTTGGAGATATAGCATCACACACATGAAGTCACATAAAACACACAGAGTTTGTAGTACAGACTTGATTTACTAGGATCCTGTTCCACACAGTGACTTTTCAACTATTTCTAAAATATGCTGTTTTGTGTCCTAAGGATTTTGTGAAAAATTTCACACAAAGTTAGCAACTGTTTACCTCAAGTAAAAATTTGCTATGACAATAGGGGGCCAATTCACAAAATGGCAGTTGTACAAACTAAACCAGAATGAATGACAAGCTGGTGTAAATCTGAAAAGACTGGCTGAGTTGAAATTGCTTATACAAGATTATCTATGGTTGATTTTGCTTTGTAGGACTAGAAAGCAATATTCAGTCCCCAAAGCTCTTTAAAGAAATTAGACATGACTTGAATATGTATATTGTGTGTGTTGCACTGGTCAGTGGTGGGATGCAAAATGTTTAATAATCACCACTGTGGCCCGTAGAACTCCGATTTGTAGCATTTGCTGATTTCTGGAACTTCCACTTGGTGAAATTGAATTGAACATCATTGAATGTGAGTTTAGGAGAGGATATATACAATGAGCTTTTAAAACCTTGCAAACAAACTCCAGTGCATGACTTGGCATAGGAGGTTAGCAGGAGTTTCATAGAATGAGGAAAGACAGGAATTGGAGAGAGAAAAGGCAAAAGAACAGTTTTTAAATCTTAAAAGAGGATGCAGGATCAGAGGCTTAGTGTCGGTGTCACTCCCGGCCGGCAGGAAGGACACACAACAAAGTCTGGCAGTGGACAACCTTTTCTTTTATTTTCCTTCTCCGTACAGCCTGCCCCGGGAATCCTCCCGGCCGAAGCCTCTGTTGGTCCGCTCCCCGCGGCTCCTTGCGTGCTTCTCCCTACAGTCTGTCCCGAAGCCTCTACTGGTCCGCTCTCCGCGGCTCCTTGCGTGCTTCTTCCTACAGTCTGTCCCGAAGCCTCTACCGGTCCGCTCTCCGCGGCTCCTTGCGTGCTTCTTCTGCTTCTTTTGCTTCTTCTTCTTTTCTTGGCGGGAGAGGCACTCACTTTTATAGGGTTCAGTTGTTGCTAGGCAGACTATCTTACAGGGCGGGTTGTGAAGCAGGAGATCTTACAGGGCGGGTTGTTTACCAAGCAGGAAGCAGGAGATCTTACAGGGCGGGTTGTTTACCAAGCAGGAAGCAGGAGATAAGCGCCATCTTAGCACACTCGATGGGAGGGGTAATCTAGCTCAGGCTTTGCTCTTTCCTACAGGCCTCACGTCCGCCAAGTAAGGCGACCGGGCTCGGCCGCGGCTCCCAACAGCTTAGATAGTTTTGAATGACATAATTAGCCTCCTGAAAAATCAAAAGTTATTATGATTAAGCTTTATCCATAAGATTGCTGGACCTTTGAGTTTTATTTCTTTATTTTTGGTACCAGGGATCAAACTCACAATCTTGAGCTTGCCAGGCAGGCGCTTATGTGACTGAGCTAAACCATCAGAGACTTTTATTTTTCTAACCATTTATCAGTTCCAACTATTTAAACACAGAATGGACAAAAATTGCATAATTTTTATAAGAGAATATAATATGAAATATAAAAAATGATAATTTCATCAACTTTATTCAATACAAAATTGACTTGTTGAAATGACACCTGCCCAAGTGACTCTAGGGGTTGTGAGTACACGAACAAATATGTGCCCCAAGTAAACTGGGTTGGGAGTAAACTGTTAAGTGGTTAAAGTGAGCATAAACCCTTTCATTTCATTATTGGCGTAGTCTAAATGTGTTTGAGAGTACATCTCATCATTGGAATTGAGTTTTCAAAAATTTTTATTAGTATATATTTGGCACACATAATGCCCATATTCATCATAGGGAATTTGTATGTGTACAAAACACACCTTAATTCTTATTTTCTTTCTTCTCCTCCACTCCCTCAACCCTTATTCCCCTTCCCATTTACTTTGTTTTTTAATCTCTTTTCTCATCCTTCCCTCCCACTTCCCTTGCTCCTTTTTCCACTTGGACATGTCCATCCTACTTCTAATGTCTATCCTCCAATTTATTGAGCTGTTTTTGTAACAAATTGCTTCAGTTTTCACTTTAGGAGATTTCTAATCCCCAAATCTACATTTTTAAGTGGTTGCTTACTTTAACACTGTATAACAATAGGGATTACCTTCTGGGTATAGACAAGAAACTTTCTAGGGGTGATGAAAGTTTCTGTATCATGATTTGCATGGTGATTATTTGTATGTTCATTTACATTGCTATAATTAAAAAAAGGAAAAAAGCTATTCATTTCAGACCTTTGACCCTTTGCCTCTGAAATACTTCCTCCAGGTATATATTTGATTAAAATAATGAGAAAAGAGTGGGTGGCAGAGAAAATATAAATTATCTTATTAGGTGAAATACATATGAATAACTGCACTGTATATAAAATGTGTTTTTGCATGGTATACATTTCAGACAGTATATTATCCACTGCACACATGGTGGTATTAAACTAGGAAATTGGGAGCAGGTAAATAATTCCCCAAAATAATGACTATTAGCATTACATGCAGTAATCTGTTTTCCCAGAACAAACAGCAAATGTATTCTGCTTGAAATTAATATAGTATTTTAAATTTTATCCATAAAAATGACTTATGAGATTGAATCCATTAATTTAATGGAATATCACAATCATCATTCCAAACTTATTTATATTGCAACCAGTAGAATGGGACAACTTTTCCAAATAAGAAAATTAATGTGGATGTAAAGATTTTCTCTTATTTAATTTTAATGATTATAAATCATATGTGACATGTATTTTTCATGATTACGTCTTTAAATGAATCTCAGCAGAGAAAATAGAATAGAGAAAAGGCACATTAAGACTTGCAAACTGTTTCTCTTTGATAGTTTTAGGGCTATATATTCTCATTTTTCTTTTTCTAAATTTTTTTATTTAAAGAGAAAAAAGAGAAAGAAAACAAAGCAGTAAAAGGGTACAAGAAGTACAGAATTTCAAGAAAAAAACATACAGTAAGAAATCACTAGTTAATAGATTACATATTGTCATCTTAGAAACAGTTGTCCAAATTACAAAATTAAAGCATACAAAGTGGACATTCATACAGTGAGATTGCAGACAGTTCGGTTCAATGATCCAACAAAAAACTCAGTAATATGGTTTTCTATCCTGCACACTTAAATATACATGCAGTTATATCCTTTAGGCCACTTTCTTTTCCTCTCTTTTTTGCAATAACAATTACACTTTTTGGGTTTTTATTACTCCCATAGTTCTTATTGCTTTTTTGAAGAGAATAAAACCAAATGTGACAAAACAGAGTCAGTTAGAACAGAAGGATGGACATAGTATATGATGCAAAAATAGAATACCAGGTGATCAAAAATGACTGCCATTATGCTTTTTGCTATCTTGAAAAGAGTTAGGGCTATAGATTTTCACAATGAAATGATTAGTATCAAGACATGGTCCTGAATCAGGATCCAGTAGAGGCTGTGAGTTATGACCAAGGGAATACCCATGGTGTGACATTCATTGCTTGAACCATATCAGAGAAGCCGTTTCTAACCAGTCTTGGAAGATCTTGAAATGATGATTATTTTAAGAAATAATGTTCAAAGAAGGATGAGTGTGATACTGTACGCTCTGTCATCTGTGGAAATTAGCCAGCCAGTATGTTTAGAAATTTTTCTACCAGACATGCATCCTTGCCAGTTGCAAGTTGCATTTAGTAAATATTTTTTGACTAGCAATTGAACTTAGGACCTTGTGCTTGCCATGCAGGTACTTATGCCAGTGAGTTATATCCCTGGCCCCCATTTAGCAAATTTTGTAGCCCATTTTTGTGTCAGTTTTCTTATTTGTAAGAGTATCTACAACATAGGCTTTTACAATGATTAAATATGCAAATTGCCTTTCACTTCAAGGTATCATTGATTTATCATATAATCAAATCTCTCTTTTAGAACATTTAAAAAACTAGGTGTAGGGACCTAGCATGTTTAGAAGGAGGTAGGTTCTAAATAGACATAGTCATTTTTTTCTTTCGAAGATATTTAATATGCTTTCCCCTTCTTCTTTCAGATATAGGACCTTCCTTATAGTTGACTTAAGGGCTGGGGTGCTAGGAGGAGAGTAGAATTAAAATTTGCATGAGAGAAAAACATATAGCAAGGATTCAAAGATAAAAAATAGTATTCCATTTCTGGTTTGCAAAATAGGATTTTCAGGTTCAAAGCAAAAACATTGCTTTGAGAGCCAGACATTATTAAGAGGGAAAAGGATTTTCTAAATTCCTTTATCCTCCTCTTTATATTATAAAAAAGACCTTAGCCAAGCTAATCATAAAGTTTCTCCTAAGAGACCTTTAGGTCAGCCAAGAGATAGAAGGATTATGAAGCTTATTTCTCTGAATTCCTCTGGACTGCAGAAGGCAGGTAGAGAAAGACAAACAAAAAAAAAGAAATATGACCAGGGATGTAGCCATCTTCACTTGTTAGGTCAAAGTTCTAGAGTAAAGTGGTATCTACCCATTTTTTCCAGTTTAGGAATCTAGAGAGAGGTGAATACAAAAGTTGCAAAATAAACTTGGTGAACAAGAATGGTCCTGCAGAGAGAGGTCTAAAGTTGAGTTCTTTGGAGCTGCTCTTGATTTCAGCAGTGTGGAGTCAGAATTTGAAGTCCTTTCATACTCCCAATGTAGCAGAGGTTATGGCTGCTGAACTTGCATTAGTCAGTCAACATGGCAGGGACAAAGTAGCCCTGTACCTGGGGCAAGACCAGAGGCATGCTACAGGCAGATGTCTAGAAAGGAGATTCAGAGAACCTATAAAAGTTGAATGTGACTGAATCAAGATGGAAATTGTCTAGGTCATGAGCAAGCTGAGAAGTACAAATGTTGCACAAGTGATTGCAGCTGTAGGCTTCATTTAAAAATACCAATAGGATGCCCATAAGTGGGAACATTGTGCCTTGGGGACCAGTACCCAGACTATCCCTGTTTCTGAGCAAAACATAGAAGTTAAAAGCCCAAGGACACACTGGATCTTGTCAATCTTGTCTATTCTCTGCTGTCATGAGGTCACTTATTGCCACATACTGCCCCAAGGCCTTGGGCATGGGCAGGAAGCATGCTTTCTTTTTTAAAATTAATTTTATTGATATATACATAATGGTAATATTCATCACATGGAAATGGTACCTGTACATGATATGCCTTCATTCTTTATTTCCTCTCTTTTCAAACTTTCTTCTCCTTCTTATTTACAAAAGCTTTGTTTAGATATTTTCTTCTATTCTCTTTCTCTTCCTTTTCCCTTCTCCCTTCCCTAGTTTCTTTTCCCATTTGAACATTTTCTTCTATTTCACAGTGTTTATCATACATTCTGGTCCTTATTTACACTTTTGGTTTCTCACACCATATAAATGATGTTATATTTACATACGTGTGTCCAATTTATCATTTATGAGTATGGACTCAAAGTATATCCAATTATCTGGAAATGTCTGAAGAATATCCTTCTTTATGGCAGATCAGTACTCCACTGTGTAAAAATTCCACATCTTTATACATTCATCAGTTGATGAGCATTAGTTGTTTCCAAGATTTGGCTGTTACAAGTCATGTTGCTGTAAACATGGCTGTGCATATATCTCTGTGGTATGATGTTTTAATTCTTTTGAGAGCATATCAAGAATAGAAGTAGCTGGGTCAAATTGAACCTCCACTTTTAGTTTTTGAGGAATCTCCACATCGATTCTCACAATGGTTGTACCAGTTTACAGTTTTCTCAACAGTGGAGAGGGGTTCCTTTTCCCTCATAGCCCCACCAGCTTTTTTTGTTGGTTGATTTCTTGACAATAGCCATTCTTTTTGGTGTGAGATGGAATCACAGCATTGTCCTAATTTGCATTCCTCAAATGACTATGTCAAACTTTTTTTATATATTTATTTGCCATTTCTATTTCTTTGTAAGAGAAATCTGTTCATTTCCAATGCCAATTTTTGGATTGGGTCTTTAAGTTTCAGGTCAGTCTTATTTTTCAGAATCCCTTATATATTCTAGATATATAGATTTGTCTGAGGAATAACTGGCAAAAATCATTTCCCACTCTGTGTGTTGTTTCTTCGTTCTGTTAGAGGTTTCTTTGCTGTGCAAAACTTTTTAATAAAATGAGTTCATAGTTGCTGATTCTTTGGGATATTTCCTGTGCAAGTGGGGCTCTGTTCATAGTCTTTACATACACCTATATCTTGAAGAGTTCTACCTATTCTGTCTTCCAGCAGATTTAGTGTTTTAGTTTAATGCACAGTGGATATAGTCTTTGGCATGTGAAGAGCCAATTTTTCCAGCATCACTTGTTCAAGAGGTTATCTTTCAGTGTAGGTGTTTTGCACCCTTGTCAAACATAATTGGGTGAGTGTATTTGGAGTTGTTTCTGAATCTTCTACTCTGTTCTATTGATCCTTGGGTCTTTTTTTAAAGTAATATGCTGTTTTTACCACAGTAACTTCATTCATGATTTCAAGTCAGGGATTGTGATCGGCTTTGCCTTGTCTTTGTTGCCCAGAATTGTATTGCTATTCTAGGTCTGTTCTGATGTCAGATGAATTTTAGGATTATTTCTCTCTCTCTCTCTCTCTCTCTCTCTCTCTCTCTCTCTCTCTCTCTCTCTCTCTCTCTCTCTCTCTCTCTCTCTCTCTCTCTCTCTCTCCTCTCTCTCTCTCTCTCTCTCTCTCTCTCTCTCTCTCTCTCTCTCCTCTCTCTCTCTCTCTCTCTCTCTCTCTCTCTCTATATATATATATATATATATATATATATATATATATATACATATAAAACTGTCTCAGTATGAGGTCCAGGCTAGCCTCGAATTCACATGATCTTCCTGCCTCAACCTTTCTGAGTGCTAGGATTACAGGCATATGCCACCAAACTCAGCTGTTTTCTCTAATTTTGTGAAGTATAACAATCTGTATGATAATTTTGGGCACATGGCCATTTTCACTATTTTGGTTTTTTCTACACAAGAGCAACTGATATCCTTTCATTTTTCTGATATTCCCTTCTTTTTTAAAGTACTATAGTTTTCAATATATAGATCTTTACAACACTTGTTAGACTCCTAAGTATTTCATTTTTGGATGTTATTGTGAAAGATGTTGTTTTTCTAATTTTTCTCTCAATGAGTTTGTTATTTATGCATAGGAGTGCTATTGATTTTTGAGTGTTGACTTTGTATCCAGCTATACTATTGAATTTGATCATTAAATTTACAAGTGTTTTGGTGGAGTATTTGTGGTCTTCTATGTAGTGTACCATGTCATCTGCAAATAATAATAATTTAGCTACCTCTTTTCCTGTCCTTATACCTTTCATTTCTTTCTCTTGTCCAATTGCTCTGGCTAATGCCTCCAGAACTATGCTGAATAAAAGTGGTAATAATGGACATGATTGCCCTGTTACTGATATTCATGTGAAAGTTTTGTGTTTTTGAACATTTAGTGTGTTGTTGTTGGTTTGTAATAGATGGCTTTTATCCAGTTGAGATAAAGGCTATCTAATTCCGATTTTTCTGTAGTGTTGTTATCACAAATGGGTGCTGGATTTTGTCAAATGCTTTTCCTGCATCTACTGAGGTGTTTATATGGTTTTTGTCCTTGGCTCTGTTAACATCATGTATGACATTTATTTATCTGCATATATTAAACCATCCTTGCATTCCTGGGATAAATTCCACTTGGTGATGGTGTATAGTCTTCTTGATGATTTGCTGTATTCTCTTTGCTAGTACTTTATTGAGGAATTATATATCCCTGTACATGAAAGCAATTGGTCTGTAGTTCTCTTTTTTTGTTGGATAATTCTCTGGTTTTAGTATCAGTGCAATGCTTGTTTCCAAGAATGAGTTTGGGAGTATTGCATCCCTTTCCATTTCGTTAAAGAATTCTCTAAATTTCTTGTCAAATTCAGCAGGGAATCCATCAGGACCCAGATTTTTTTTTTTGTTGGTAGTTTTCTAATTGTATATTCAATTACTAAAGAATCATTATATCTTAATTTATTAAGATTTGGTAATTTATATGTATCTAGGATTCTGTCAGTTCTTTTGTTTTCCACCTAATTAGAATATATTTTCTCAAAGTAGGTATTAGTGATCTTTTGGATTTCTGCCAGATTTTTTTTCTTTCATTCTAAATTACATGGATTTGAGTCTTTTCTTTCCACTTTTGGATAAAGTCAGCTAGGGGTGTATCAACTTTATTTAATCTTTTAAAGAATTATCTCTTTGGAGAACTTCTGGGAGAACATGGTGAACAGATAACAGCAGCTACAGAGGGTCTCTGAGAAAGCCAGCTTAGATTCCAGGAATGGTGCGGTGTGGCGAGTCCTAAGCAGGGAGAGACATACCCTGCCGACCCAGGAATGAACTAAGCTGAGAGAAACCAACTGGAAATACAATCCCGGTGCTATGACTGGAATAGCTAAAGTCTCACTGCTACCACAGGAACCTGCGCCTCTGGAAACCGTGGCTTGAATTTCCTGCCTCTGCTGCTGCATATGAATTGGCACAGCAGGGATAGAGATGCCAAAGCCCTGAGAGTGGGAATCAGTGAACGGAATTGAGAGCAGAGCTGGTGGAGAGCCCCGCATTGACCTGTGGTGAGTGAGAGGAGTGGAGACCCTTCCATAGACTAGGAGGCTCCAACAGAGGACATTCTGGGACTGGGCAGACTAGCTAGAACAGGATGCTGCAGTGACTTCAGTCACATATTCCCTTATCAAGCAGGATTGGTGGGGAGTGCTTGACCTTGGTGACGCTGTGGACTAAGACCCAGTATGATAGCTCAAACCAGGTCCCTGTGCCTGGCAGTGCATCCTAATGCAGTGAAGCCTTCAGCAGGTTGACTGATTTGAGGGACAGGCCCAGCATAGGCTGCACAGGTCTGTGTCTCCCTAGTACACTGCAGTGGGTGGGAACACCTAGCTGGCGTGAATCAAACAAACTGTAACCAACCAAAGAAAGAAACTGGGCCTCCTGTATGAATGTATGGAAAGAACAAAAATATGGGAAGAGGTAGCAACAAGAAAGGGCCTTCAGTCCCCAATCCTGAGAACACTGATGCAGGAAAGGTAAATGCAAAGGAGAATGAGGACAGAAAACATGCAATGTCAGGCATGTCACCAATAGACATAAAGCGATATCTCTGGGACCTCATAGACAAGTTCAAAAGTGAAGTATTTAACCAAGTAAAGCAAGATATAAGTAGAATGGTTAAAGAAATGCTAAACATATCCCAAGAAAAAGCAGATGGTGGAATGGAAGAACAGAATAAAAGGGGAGAAATGTTTGATAGAGAAAATAAAGAAAACGTAGAATACATGAAGCAGGTTCAAAGAGATTACCAGGAAACTAAAAACTCTATTGAAAGCTGGCATAACAGATTGAAAGAAACTAAGGGTAGATTATGTGAAGTGGAGGACAGATTTGTAATGTGGGAGCATGAAAGGAAAAACTTCTTAAAGTAAGAAGGAAACAAGCAGTAACAATACAAATGCTAGAAGACTTAGATAAAGGATCTATAACTTAAGAATTAAGAATGTAAAGGAAGAAGCAGGGATACAAACAAATGAACTGCAAAGGCTATTCACAGAAATAATCAAGGAGAACTTCCCTAATATGGGAAAAGGTAAAGATACTCAGAGGCATACAGGACCCCAGCCACCTACAAACCAAACAGAACTACACCCAGGCACATAATAATCAAAATTCCAGAAATCCAATATAAGAACAGAATGTTAAAAGATGTCAGAGACAAGAAACAGATCACTTACAAGGGAACACCCATCAGAATTACAGCAGACTTCTCGGCACAAACCATCAAATCACGAAGAGTGTGGGGCAAAATAATTCAAGCTTTGAAAGACAATAATCTCCAGCCAAGATTGATATATCCTGCATAACTCTCCCTAGAAATTAATGAAGAAACAAGGTGCTTCCATGATAAAGAGGAACTAGGGGAATCTGCAACCATGAATTAGCTCTACAGAGAATACTGCAGGACATTCTAAAAGAGAAAAATACCAAGATTCCAGATAAAGTGGCAGACAGGCCACAATGAGCAGAAATGGAGCAGAAAGTGAAATGAAGAAGACAAGCTGACAACTAATGACAGAAAAAGAGCTCAACATAAATGAGACAGAGAAGGTTGGATGGTAGGAACAGCCATTTTGGAGAAAACAAGACATCATAATAGCTAGTCTGATTTAGTATCATCTTGTTTTGAAGTCCTATCAAGCTTTTTTTCTTTTGTCTCTGTCAGTCTTAACATGTATCTTATTGGATTTTAATATATGTGATAATATAAACAAAAATTTTTATAGACAAGAGATGATACAAAAACCATTGTTCATTTTTTGTTAGTTGGTTCTAAATACCCTGTAATACTGTCATTTTCTTGAGTGGTTTTACATTGTCTTGATATGTTTGATGCTACAGCATATAAATTTATACTCAAAGATTTCAAGGAAAGAGACACTAACTATGCTAACTACTTTTATGTTGGGATATCTTGTGGTGAAACACTATTTTGCTTAAATGGTTATGTTCTGATCTGTGCTGTTTTGTTATGTCCTCTTTTATCT
This sequence comes from Cavia porcellus, assembly GCF_034190915.1. Classification (NCBI taxonomy): domain Eukaryota; kingdom Metazoa; phylum Chordata; class Mammalia; order Rodentia; family Caviidae; genus Cavia; species Cavia porcellus. Next base: position 85,027,386 of record NW_026947486.1, on the reverse strand, counting down.
CAATCTCCTTTTTTATTATTTTATCTTTTTAATTAAGGGAAAAATAAACAAAAATAGCAGAATATATTATTGTAACACACTTTGATTTCCTATTAACTTGATTTGAAACTCTGTATTGCTCTCACCATCTTGTTTTGGCTGATTTTACTCTATTCTGTTTTGCTTGATAGTACCAAGTTCGAGAGTATAAGCAACAACTGGGAAGACTATAAGATTCACTATGATACCCATTCTGGTTTGACTATTACCTTCTTTTGAAGTCCTGTAATGTCTCCAATGTTTTGGTTTTATTGGTTTTCTTCTTTACTGTTTTGTTCAATTTTATTATAACTGATGGTATAGGTAATTCTTTTTAAGGTAGCAAGAGGCATTATGGTAACCATTGTTTATCGCCTTGTATTCTGTTTTTACATTATGTACTATTTCCATCCTTTTGATTTGACTGACTCTGTTTTGCTATGTCACATTTGATTTTATTCTCTTCAAAAAAAGTAATAAGAACTGTGGGAGTAATAAAACCCAAAATATGTAATTGTCATTGTACAAAAGAGAGGAAAAGAAAGTGCTCTAAAGGATATAACTGCATGTATATTTAAGTATATAAGATAGATAGCCATATTACTGAGTATTTGTTGGATCATTGTACAGAATTGTTTGCAGACTTACTGTTTGAATGTCTACTTTATATGCTTTAATATTGTAACTTGAACAACGATTTCTAAGAGGACAATATGTAATATATTAACTAGTGATTTCCTATTGTTTATTTTTTGAAATTCTGTGTAACTTGTACCCTTTTATGTTTCTCCTTAAATAAAATTTTAAAAAATTAAAAAAGAATTATCTCTTTGATCCATTGATTCTTTTTGTTTTTAGTCTCAATTGCATTAATTTCTGCTGTAATCTTGTTTAAAAATTTTCTTTAAAGAGAGAAAAAAGCAAAACAGAAAAAGGGTAGAAATAATACAGAAATTTAAAAAGAAATCACTAGTTGATAAATTACACACTGTCATTTTTAAAATAGTTGCTCAAGTTACAAAATTAAAGCATACAATGTGTGCATTCAAACAGTGAGACTGCATACAGTTCTGCTCAACAATCCAACAAAAACTCAGTAATATGGTTATCTATCTTACATACTTAAACATACATGTAGTTATATTCTTTAAAATACTTTCTTTTCCTCTCTTCTTTACAATACCAATTACATATTTTGAGTTATATTACTCCTACAGTTCTTAGTACTTTTTACACTAGAGATAGAAAGTGATATTTATAAATACGATTCTTATTTATTTCACTTATGAGGATAGTCTCAAGTTGCCTACATTTACCTATGAAGGATTCAAGATCATCCTTTTTTATATCTGAGTAGTATTCCATTGTACAAAAAACCCACATATTTTCATCCACTCTGCAGTTGATGGACATTTTGGTTGTTTCTAAGACTTAGATATTGCAATTTGTGCTTCTATGAACATGGATGTGCATATATCACTGTGACATGACCTTTTCAGTTTTTCTGGGAAAATACCCAAGAGGTGAATAGCTGGATTGAATGAAACTTCCCAGCCTAGTCTTCTGAGAAATCTCCATACTGATTTCCATAGTAGCTTCACCAGTCTACACTCCCACCAACAGTGGAGCAGTGTTCCTTTTTCCCCTCAGCCTCATCAACATTTGTTATCAGTTGTTTTCTTGATGGCAGATACTGTTTCAGGAGTGAGATGCAAACTCAGTGCTGTTTTAATTTGCATTTCTTGAATGATCAGTGATGGTGAATATTTCTGCATGTATTTATTTGCCATTTGTGTATCTTCATCTGAGAAATGGGTGTTCATCTCAGATGCCCATTTTTGGAGAGAGTCTTTGAATTTGGGGGCTTGATGTTTTTCAATTCTTTATACGTTCTGGAGTTAAGTCCTTTGAATAGTTGCTGGATAAAATTCTTTATCATTCTGTGGGTTTTCTTTTTACTCAGTTGGTAATTTGTTATTAAGTGCAGAAACTTTTCAATAATATGAGATCCCAGTTGTTGATTCTTTGAAGTCTTTCCCATGCAGTCTGTGTTTTGTTCATGAATTTTCTGCCTACTTTTATGTCTCCAACATTTTTACCTACCTTGCCTTCCAGTAGATTTAGTATTTCTGTTTTAATATTTAGGGCTTTGATCCACTTAGACGTTAGTTTTGTGCATGGTGATATGCATGGGTCTATTTTCAGTCTTCAGCATGTGGAGAGCCAATATTTCCAACACTGTTTATTAAAAAGAGACTATCCTTCCAGTGAACATGTTTAGCACTTCTGTATAATATCAAGTAGCTTAGTGTCTTTCTAGTTGTGTTTGCATCTTCTAATCTGTTCCATTGATCCCCAGGTCTATTTGTTTGCCAGTACCATGCTGATTTATCACTGTGGCTTTGTGGTATAGTATCAAGTCAGGAATTGAGATGCCTCCTGTCTTGCCTTTGTTGCCCAGAATTCCCTTTGCTATTCTAGGTTTCTTCTGTTTTCAAATGAATTTTAGGAGTGTTTTCTCTAGACCAGTAAGGTATGTTAATGTTATTTTGATTGGGTTGCATTAAATATTTATAACAGTTTTGGGAGTATGGCCGTTTTCATAGTGTTGGTTCTTCCTAGCCAAGAGCAAGGGATATCTTTCCATTTTCTAATATCCTCTTCAATATCCTTTTTAGCATAGCATAATTTTCAGCATATAGGTGTTTTACTTTCTTAGTTATGTTGAGTCCTAACTATTTCATTTTTGCAGATGCTATTGTGAAGGTGATATTTCCATAATGTCTCTTTTGGTGAGTTTTTTGTTTGTGTACAGGACTGCTATTGATTTTTGAGCACTGACTTTGTATCCAGCTATACTGCTGAATTTGTTTATTAACTGTAGTAGTCTTTTAATGGACTTTTTTGGTCTTTTATGTAGAGTATCATGTCATCTGCAAATAGTGATAACTTAACTGCTTCCTTTCCTATCTTTATTCCTTTTATTTCTCTTTCTTGTCTGATTGCCCTGGCTAGCATTTCCAGAACTATATTGAATAGGAGTGGTGATAGTGGACATCCTTGTCATGTTCCTGATTTTAGAGTGAAAACTTTCAGCTTTTGTCCATTTAGTATCATGTTGGCTGTGGGTTTGTCATAGATGGCTTTTATGAGATTGAGGTAGTCACCATGTATTCCAAGTTTCTGTAGGTTTTTTTTTTTTATCATGAACATGTGTTGGACTTTATCAAAAGCTTTTCTGCATCTATTGAGATTAGCATGTGGTTTTTGTTTTTGGTTCTGTTGAAGTGATGTATTACATTTATTTATTTGTGTATATTAATCCATCTCTGCATTCCTGGAATAAATCCTATTTGGTCATGATATATAATGTTCTTGATGATTTACTGCATTCTATTTGCCGGTATTTTATTGAGAATCTTTTTATCAATGTTCATTAGTGAGATTGGCCTATAGTTCTCCTTTTTGGTAGGGTCTTTCTCTGGTTCTGGTATCAGAGTAATACTTGCCTCCAGGAATGATTTAGGGAGGATTGCTTCCTTTTCAATTTCATTGAAGAGTTTAAGGAATATTTGCATCAAATCTTATCTAAATTTCTTGTAGAATTCAGCTGTGAATCCATCAGGACCTGGGTTTTTCTTTGTTGGTAAGTTTTTAATCACATTTTCAATTTCAATAGCTTATATTGGGTTATTCAAAATTGCTATGTCTTCTTGGTTGAGCTTTGTAGTTAATATGTTTTTTGAAATCTGTCCATTTCTTCTCTGTTTCCCACTTTCTGTGAGTAGAGATTTTCAAAGTAGGTATTCATGATCGTTTGAATTTCCATGGCATCTGTAGTAATTTCCCTCTTTTCAGTCCTTATTGTGTGAATTTGGGTTTTTTTCTTTCTTTTTCCCTAAGATTAGCTAGAGGTTTGTCAATTTTGTTTATTCTCTCAAAAAAATGGCTTTTTGATTCATTAATTCTTTGTCTTGTTTTCTTAGTTTCAATTGCAATGATTTGTGGTCTAATCTTTACAATTTCCTCTCTTCTATGAGCTTTGGGTTTAACTTGCTCTTCTTTTTCTAGAAGGCTGAGATGAAGCATTAGGTTATTTGTGCTCGTTACGTTTTCTTGATAGGGCAATTTATTGCTATATATTTGTCTCTTAAGACCACTTTCATTGCATTCCCCAGATTACAGTATGTTGTTTCTACATTTTTATTGACTTGTAGGTATTTCTTTATTTCTTCTTTAATTTCATCTGTAGCCCACTGGTTGTTCAGAAAGTTTTTTAATTTCCATGTATTTATGCAGTTTTTGCAATTTCTTTTGCCATTAATTTCCAATTTCAGTGTGCTAGGATCAGATATTATGCATGGGATAATTTCAATACCTTTGCATTTACTTAAGAATGTTTTATGGGGTAATATATGGTCTATTTTGGAGAATGTCCCATGCATAGTTGAGAAAAATGTATATTCTGATGTGGTTGGGTGGAACACTCTGCAAACATCTACTAAGTCCAGTTGCTCACAGGTGTGATTCACTTTTATTTTTTCTTCGCTGACTTTTTGTCTAGTTGATCTTTGTTTTCTTCAAAATAGGTCCAGGTCTAGTGCGGCCCTGTGCATGCCTCTGGCTGGAGTTCCTGGGTCCTGCGAGGTTGTCTGCTAGGACAGCGGGATTTGCAGGAGGGCCTAGGTTCAGCCCAGCCCCTGTGCATGGCTGGCTGGAGTTCCTGGGTCCCGCAAGGTCATCTGAAGGGGAAACGGGAGTGATGGGAGAGGCCTGGGTCTAGCAAGGTCCCTTTCATGCCCCTGGCTGGAGTTCCCAGGTCCCACGAGGTTGTCTGTGGGGAAGGCAGGAGTCCTGAGAGGGGCCCAGGTCTATCCCAGCCCCACTGCACACTGCTGACTGGATTTCCTGGATCCCGCAGTGTCATCTGCAATCAAGGCAGGAGTCACAGGAGGGGCCTGGGTTTAGCAAGGCCCTTTGCACACAGCGCTGCTGTAGTCCTTATAATTCTCCCCCACCATATGAGCTTTGAGTGAGACTTGTTCTTGTTTTTCTAGAAGCTTGAGGTTCAATATTAGGTTATTTGAGCTTGTTGTGTTTTTCTGATGTGGTAATTTACCACTAAAAATTTTCTCATAGGACTGATTCCATTGTGTTCCGTAAGTTCTGGCATGTTTTATCTCATTTGTCTAAAAATAGACACATTCAAAAAAAAGAGAAAATAATAGAAATAAATTTGAAAATTAAAAAAGTAAAGAAAGGAAGAAAAGGAGAACAAATGTGCACTTCAGGGTATGTCTCTTCTGTCACAGTTTGGCACAAGGCGCAGACAGGCCGGATTTGTGTTGATTCAACCCAGAAAATCAGCAGTAGAATTATGATGGTGGTGGATAATCCCAGTAAACCTGGGCCTTTAGTTTCTGAAGTTCAGGCTGCTTTTGGCTTCTGGTTGTGGTACTGAGATCCAAACTTTTCAGCCTGCAGAACTCCAAGTAACTCCTACCACCTTGAACTTGGCTCCATGACAGTCTGAATTTGGCTCCCCGACCTCCTGCTGGCTTGAACTCTGAGGCACCTCATCCAGACTTTTGTATTTTCCAGATGAATTTTGACTTCTATTGACCCTTTTACAAAATGGCTACCAGCCAATCACCTTCTTCTGGGAGCCATCTGAACCTGAGTAGCTCATCAGCCACTGCAGTCTTACAGCATCCACTGCTCCGTTCCACTGCTGTTTCTCTGTGGAGGCCTTTAAGGTTGCCAGTAGTCACTATGCCTCTGCAGGTTTGACCTGTACCTCCTATGCCATAAGCTAGAGTTCAGAGAGTAGGTACCACTTGCCACATCCCTCCTCTGTATTGTGATCCTTCTCTTCACTCTCACCTTCCTGATCCAGATCCTTGGTGGTTCTTGGTGACCCACTTCCATCCCCTTTCTCTTCCTCATGTTCCTATATTTTAGAATCTGGATTCAAAATATTGGAAAGACTTTTTTTCTGCTCCACACCATTCTACGATCTTCACAGAAGAGGAAGCATAATTTCTAAATATGAAGAACTTTATTTTAAAAGAGACTATTGTAGAAAAGATGAGTGCCTGGAAAGCAGATATTGAAATTTATTTGAGAGGGATTCTTGTGACAGAGAAGTGAACAAGAGTGGGCATGAGAAGACTTCAGACTTGATGAATACATGACAAATTTCTGGCAGTTCAATTTAGTGGGCAATTTTGGAGCAGATTCATCCTAGAGGAGTCTCACACTGGGAAGAAATGGCTATTGTCTTGTACCACTGCTTTATTTTACTCAGAAGAACATGAGTTTGGCTCAAGATCTGATGCCAGCACTGATGGTGCTAACAGTAAATGACTTTCAAGCAGTTGATCTTTTTGCATGTGGGCAGTGAGTCCTTTGTTGAATGACCAAAAAAGGAAAGAAATAGATATTTCCGGAGACACCTAGGGATTCTCTATTTCTGCCACAATTTACCTCTTGTATCATACTGCTCTACTTATGCATATGTATTGTCTTTTTGTTTTTGAGTCAGGTTCTCACTGTGTAGTTCAAGCTGCCCCTGAACTCACTATGTAGCCCAAACTGACATATATGTTCTGGAAGAATATAATCTAGAGCAATTGTTTGTCTTTTTTAAAAGAGGCAGGTTAATAGTATAAATTATAGCCAGTCAACCCCACCTCAGCAGCTTTTGAGTTGCAAATGACATTCACTGTTTTCTTCTTCTATTCTCTATCCTAAATGCAATTGGCCTCATCTATGACCTTGGCAAATTTTGGTGGCTTGTTTTGTGGTTTGACCCAAACCCTCATTCTTTATAGGTCAGAGCCCCTGATAACATTCCCTTCTAAGACTGAATTTGATGGATACGTTCATTCACAGTTACACTTAGATAATTACTGGGGGGGGGCCTTAGGTGGGCCATCAGAGTTCCATGTATTCTTCTCTCTACCTGAAAACAGGCTCAACTATGCCTAATAGAATGGTGAATTTTCTTCTGGGCTTCTGGTCATTAGATACAAACAGCCAAAGTGTCCTGCTGTCAACCAATACTTGTTGGTCAACACATTGCTGTGCCTGCTGGTTAAGGTACATCTCATTGTGAACCAGGACCTCTAATATTACAAAGGCAAGAATTTCAGGTATAGGAAGCCCAAGATCTTCCAATGAAAGGCTCAGCAAAGCTGGGGCTGCTTAACAATATGTCACAGATGAGGTCCCTTAAACTACAGAAATTTATTTTCTCACAGTACTCGAGGCCAGAAGTCAGATGTTAGGTTTCCAGGATGTTCAAGTTCCAGTCTTTCTTCCTGGCTTGCAGATGGTTATCTAGCTGTGTGCTCGCATGATCTTTCTGCTGTACATGAATATGACAAGTGAAAGGTCTCCCTCTCCTCCCCTTCTTATAAGGCTACCAATTCTTTCCAATTAAGACTACATCTATATGACCTTATTTAACTTTAATTATTTTCTAAAATCCTTATTTCAAATTCACTAGTATTAGGGCCTAGCATTCTACATACAAAATTTAGAGGGGACACAATTCACTCCATAGCAAAGAGAAAGGAAAGAAATCTCAGGAATACACTGAACACTTATGCAAACGTGCATGCTTGAGTACATACAAACTGAATGTACAACCACTCAATGTTGTTTTTGTGCTCTATGAGTCCACTCACATTTCATCTAATATAATCCTTGGAAGAGCAGAAGTTATTTCATTGTATTACTGTTTGATGGGGCAATTTTAGGTCCCTGGTTAGCAGACTTAGGGCTTGTACATTCTTTCTTTGATAGCCCTGCTTGGTTTTCCTCCATCTGTGTGCAGCCCATTCCTCATTCTGAGGTCCAAAAGATACAAATAACTATATGATTACAATTTACTGCATCTTATAGTAAGTAATACAAATTGATGTCAAACTGAATCATCATTTTCACTGTTATTGTATTGTGTGTGATTGTATTATATTGTATTGTGTGTATTGTATTGTTATTGTATTGTGTGTGAGTTCTGTTTTTTAGTGTGAGCCTGTTTTTCTCCAATTATGACATCTGTTAATTTTAAGGGTCATTAAAATTATTCTTGTATTTTATTTTATCTCCTATCTATTGGCTTTTAAACCAAGATAAACATTTTTAGAAAGATCTCTGATAGCACTAGTGTGAGAACAAAATTGAGCGGCTGTGAGCATGGTAAGCTGTGGTGGCCCAGGATGGGAGCCATCGACATTTACTGGGACCTGTGCCATGCTGGGACCTGGAGCCCCAGGAAACCAAGCAACCCCCTCCCTCCAGTGAGCCGCTGTGAGCGTGGCAGGCTCTGGAGTACCCAGGAAGGGAGCCACTGGTGTTTACTTGGACTGGTGCCATGCCAGGACTCAGAGTGCTGAGAAACTAAGCAACCCCTCCCCATCCTGGTGAGCAGCTGTAAGCATGGCAGGCTATGGCAGATATTTTGAAGAGAACGAGAGACTCTAAGACAGCCATTACTGACTTCCCTATTGTCTGGTTTTGAAGACCTGAATCACCTTTCTCATTCTGTTCAGATCAGTTTTATAAAATGAGTTATAATATGAGTTCTCTGTATGTGAAGACATGGACAACTATTTGGAAGAAAACAAGAGACAATGTGATATACAGTGAAGATCTCAGGTCATCTAGGTTTGAAATTTTTATCTCTTACATTGCTTTTTTATGTCCTATTTTGTTAAGTTTTGTTGTGTTGAATTTTATCCTCTTTAAAATTAAAATTAAAATTAAAAAAATTGGCCACCATAGTTTCTTGTTAAAAATGGGGGAAGATCATCACTTTTTTCATGCCTAAATCTAATCTGAACAACTACTTCTAAGATAATACTATGCAATATATTAACTAATGTTAGTTTCCTACTATTTTTTTGAAATTATGTACTGTTTATATCCCTTTTTGTTTTGTTTTTACAATAAAAAAATGCAGTTAAGGGATGAGAGGGCTTCACCTGGTTCAGGTAGGATTTACAGTCTCTCAGGGAAACTGAAAGAATCTCTTAGGGGAAGACTGCAGTGTTGTTTGGGAATACTTGCAGAAGTTGTTTCCCTATCTACCTATATTTAAAGTTCTTGTGAGCTACTGCCAAAACTTAATTGACTTTTTTAAAAGTTATAAATCAACTTTTGCTATAAGATTGTAGCTCACTGAAACCACTATATAGGTAATGTTAAAACTGCCATCATAAGGAAAGGGTTATTTCCTAGGCTGTCATTGCAAATTTGTTTACACTCTTATAGCTAGGGCATCATGAGTCAACAAATGTAAGTGGCTAGCCCATGACTTGTCATTTTAGATGTTCAGGATGTTTTCTATCTCTTCATTCCTTCACTCTTAGTTCAGAAGGCATTTTTCATTAATTCTTAGTGTCTTCCAGTACTCTCTTCCCAAAATATACCCCTCCTTCACTCCAGAATGATAGAGGTGAAATTCTAAGTTCTTATAGTGCCCTTAGATGTAAGAGAGATTTTCCTATTTGGTTCTAAGTTTTGTGTCCTCTCATAGTTGCACGCAGATGTATTGCTGCTGCGTTTTTGTTTACCACGTGACTGATAATAAACTGGTGCCAACAGGGTGAGTAAAAAAGGGATAGATATACCCCTGAGCAGCAGAAAAGTTCATTTCAGTTTTTGAAAGTAATTCTCCAACAAATAGGTTTTGTTGTTGTTTGTTCTGTAACTGGGTTCTGACCTTGTGAAGCGGTGTATTAATGTCTATTTTGCTTGGTTGACTCTGGATTCTGAAGAATAGTGGTTTTATTTCTTCTCAGCTTGTTACTCTCTATGTTCATGTGTCCAAGACACAGTCAACCCTTTCTCTTATTCACCAGTAGGAAGAGAGCAGCATTCTTTCTTCCATGATTGTACCAAAGATTCTTTTAAATATATTTGCCTTTCTTGTTTAAAGATTGTTCTTTTGAAAGGGTGTGATTAGAGGTGAGTCTTAACAGGGCAGGAAAACCAAAGCATAGCTCAAGAGTCATTCTTTTGTGCACGGGGATGGTGGGAGGAGAAAATCATTTGAAGTTCAAGGTCTGTTTGAAGATTTGGCTGGCAAGGCTGACCTTATGTGTAAGCAAAATATATAGATACCTAGAGTCCAATTTAAGAAACATTGAAAGTACTCCCCTTTGATTCTCTTTTCCTTCAAGGAGAAAAATACCGGATACCATCTAAACCAAAATACTACTTCATTCTCATCTGTGACAACAACTGAGACTAATCTCTCCTCTGGGGTAAGGAATTAGAGGTAAAATAGAATTTATTATTTTGGAAGATTTGGGGACATCATTTGGTACTTGAGCTGATTTCATCAGCCCCCAAGAGAACTATCAGTCTAGTCTAATCTAGTCAACTGAATCTGCTCCCTAGAGAATTAATTTTCTTTTGATAGGTCTGTTACATATGTCTTAATTTTTAAAAAAGAAAAGCAGTTGAAGAATCATTATAAAATATAAGTGTTTCAACACTTAGTGAGCATTTCAGAACATGAAGGAAATGGCAACAGTTATACTATGCTAGAGCCTGTGGGCCAAGTTGACTGCAGTGTGATTATATCAGAATTTTCTGAGAGTTTGCTTTTTCAATTTATATTTTTTCTTCTCAAAAGTCTTATGCTACTTTCTCCATAATTCCCTAACTCCAGACATATTTCCTTTTATCTCTCTAGACTCTCAACTGTATTTTACAGTTTCCCAGCTCCATTGCAAATTATGTCCTCTTTCTTCTATTTTTATTTTTTTGGTCATTCTATAAAACTGATATGCACTTACACACTTAGTTAGCCTATTGGATAAAGTGGAATTCCCTATTCAGAATCTAAAAATCAAGCAGGAAAAACCTTTTATTTCTTCTCCAGAAATATCCTAAAATCCATTGAGTCCTCAGTTCATTATTTTTTCCCCCATTCTAAATCAGTGACCCTTGGGAGAATAAAAGTTGCCTAGTGGAGTGGGGAGGGTGACAAAGGGTAGAGAAAGTAAAGAATGAGAATGGAAGGCCTTGAATCACACTAATCTAACGTCTTGACTTGTGGTACAGCTTGGGCTGAGGGATGTGAGCCTGACTGTGGTTACGATCCTTCATGAAAATCACCAGTAAGGTGATGATCATTTCATTGGTAAAGCTTCAGGTGGGAAATCAGTTAGTAAATGACTTCTTGGCATTGCATCCAACTAAATTTTAAAGAACTAGACAAAGCATAGAAGCAAAACTCTTTCTTTACAATTTTATTTACAAAATGTATTAAAACTTTGTACAATACCTCATGGCAATGAGGCTCTGTAATTATGCCCACACATGCAATTTATGCTTTTATGGCCATTAGTTTGCTTGGCAATTTTTCTGTTCACTGAAGTACAGCTTTAACAACAAAAAGAAAAGAATTGGAAAAAATATCCTCAAGTGAGTACTGCCAAACTCCCATAACTTGAAGTTAGTAGCAGAAATTTGAAGCAATCAGCTTTTTAAACATGCAAGTTTTAAAAATAATAAACCAATTTACTCACTTCTTTATCCCAGTGAAGTTTCCGCTCTGAAAAACTGATTTGAATCAATAAACATACATTTCTCTTATACAGTGCCTATGAAAATATTTGTGTGTAGGTTGGTTGGTTTGTTTTAAACAACTTTGTATTCACACAGCATTAGCTTCCCACACTGGGACATTATAGCATTCATAAGTTGAAAAATCACAGTTTCATGAAAACAAAACAAAACAAAACAAAACAAAAATACAACAGCTTTCCTTTTTTGTTGAATACCATTTAAAATCTGACAGGTGAATTATTTGCTTATGACACAATTTTTGGAATGAAAGTTTATATTACACTTTTCTGAAAATGTTTCGTGGGAACGAGACTTCTTCCTTTCTTTTCTGAAGACAGGAGCAAATATCCAGTAAGTCAACTAAGCATCTAAGGGTCACACTTGGGAAATGAAGGTGAGCTCCTAGTTTTTACAGTCTGCAAACTTCCCAATGCACATTACCGATGAGAGCAAACTACTCTACTACAGCAAGCTTACGTTGTTATATAGGAGGTAATTAGTGAGCGGAGACTATTTCCTCAGGCTGTTCAGATGATGTCAGTGGCAGGTATGCAATTAGTTACTTGATAGCCTGTGGAGCAGTAGATTGATCTTCTGAGAGTCAGCAGAGAATTTGCTCCAAGCAAGGACCTGGGAATGATGCTTAGGCCCTCAGATTAGCAGTAGGTTTGGGAATGCATTTTAGTCTTTGCAAACTAGAAAAGGACACATGCAGTTTGACGGAGAGCCGCGGGCAGTAACAGGCAACAGCTGGTAAAACAGACCTAGCGCGAGTAAAGTCAGATTGAGAACTGTGGTCTGAACCCACTGGCCCACCTTGCAACACGGTCCTGTCTTGGTGGTGTACACTTTAAAGGTATACTTAGCAGAGAAAGCAGAGCTAAACACAGTGTTGTTTCTGAGAAAGATACTCTAAACACATCTGGGAGTATAGGCAGCATTTCCCTTACCTCAATGCTAAATACTCAGCTATATTGACTTAAAATGCACACTGAAGCAAGAAAAACAGATCTGTGAGCTGAAATTCCAGGCTTCTTGGAAAGCCCCGGGGATCCATTGTAGGAAAGCACCGAGAGGTTTGCCTGATAGTGCCCCATCTCTTGCTACACATACATTGATTTCAAAAGCTCTCTTAATCCCTTTACCAAGTGGGAAGTTTTCAAAGCATTTTCACAAAACCATTTCAAGAACACAGAGAAGTCACCGTTTAGTCCCTTTTTCAAAGCATTTGAATTTTCATAAGTGTCGCACTTACATTCTAAAGATACACACATTTCAGCAACATTGAAAGGAAATAGGGTATACAGAATATCACCACCAACAGGAAATACCAAAAACATCTGGTCTGCAGATCCTAGAAGAAATGCCAGTCTGTCTTCCCAAATACCGGGAGACAGATATATATATATATGTATATATGTATATATATATAATATTTATTATTTTAATCAGGAGGAATTAATTCTTTTAGCTAAGATGAGTGGGCCTATTTGCTAAACTGGGATTTTAAATGTGTGTGTGTGCGTGTGTGTGTGTGTGTGTATGTGTGTATATTTGTATGTGTGTGTATATTAAAGAACATGTTGTTTATATACTGTGCAGTGGTATCAAAGAATGGCTTTTGTTGAATTGACTTTTTTCAGTAAGATTTTTTTTTCCGCATACTGGAATCTTGCATGTCCGTTTTTTGTTTGTTTTTATTTTAATTTTTTTCAAGCAAAGCAAAAAGATTTCAGTGATGGTTTGCATTGTTGCAAGTCTCAGAGTGTTCCATAAGGCACTGAAGGAAAAAAAAATCAGTTTTTCCTATTGAAAGGTCATTGCACCATCAGCAATATTCGTGTCATGCCCGACACCAAGGAGAGTGAAATCTGGCTCAGGATCCTTGAAGCAGCCAAGTTTTCAGTGATTTCCTCTCATTGTATGCCTCCAGTGGGAAAGGATCTGCAAAGGCAAGGGGAAATTTAAATTTGAAGAGAGCTTTCTATTGCAAATTGAGTCTCATGATGGCTCAGTCTATCTTGGGCAAAACCTGTGGCTGCTTTCTCAAATTGGCACTACCTGGGATGTGTCTTATTTGACTGGCCTTAGGCAACACACCTGGTTAAATTTGTCAGTTTTGATGCAAATGCTTTGCAATAGGTTAAGTTAGGATCATCTTCTACTATGTGTGTTTGTTGTACTGAGAAACATGCAGGCCTTGCATGAAGTCAGACTCGACTTCATTCACTTAGGACATAGATCTACTAGAAATTTTAGTGGCATTTATGTGGAGATACACAGAAGAACTACATTGAAGAGTATACACTTATTACAGAGTCTGTGACAAAGCACTTAAACCTAAGACCACAGGTGAGCAGTATTTTAGCGCTTACTAATTGAAATCTATTTTAACTGTGAGAGGAAACTCTGCTCGTTGACAGGTGAATTCTCTTAATTTATACAATGTTCTTAAAATCTGAAAATAGCAAAAGAGCACTTTCTAGGAAGAGGCTAGAGCAATGGTATTGAAGAACTACAGCCATGGAGTCCTTGCCTCAACACTAAGGGTCTGATTAAGATGCTGCTGGTGCCACCCTTGTTTGGAGGTCATAACTAGTGTAGGGGATCATTTATCGCTTACTCTGAGCATAGGAGATCAATGCCTTGCTTCTTCTTCAAGCTCACACTCTCCTATTCATCATTTCCCTGTAGGCCAATTGAACACTTCTTTTTCTCCAGAGTGAACACTGAATTTATCCCAAAGGAAGAACATAATAATTATCTACAACTGGCTCTATAATAAAATGTCTGTAAGAAGAATGTCAGACATATACCTGAAGGCCAAGGATAGCAAAACAAAATTAATATGGATGTGGGCCCAACTCTTCCTTGGATTCGCTAGTCCTGAGTCATATCTCTCAGAGCTTGGAGAAGTTTTATATCTACTGCAGAAAGATCGAAGCCCTTCCCTGCCTAGGCTATTGGGTGTCACTATCTATGTGGGTGATTTTAGGAAAGTAACCCAATCCTTCAAGGTCTCTGTTTCTTTTCTTTTCTCTTTTCTGTTGGAACTGGGAATCAGACTCAGGACCTTGTGCTTGCCAGGCAGGCATTGTACTGCTGAGCTATATGCCCCCTGTTTCCTTCTTTTAAATGGGGATAAATGAAGTGTTATCACTAAGGTAAAAGTTCTTTTGAGAGGAAGAACATCATCACCCCAGTTATGCAGAATTTTGTTTCCACTAGACATAAGCTGAAGAAGGAAAATTTCTCCAGGAAGAATGCATATGCATAGGGTGCAAAAGGAAAATTGATCCCTTTGAAAATAAGCCACACACAAAAAAGTTAATGTTTCCTAAACACAATAGTTGTCTCAGAAGAAAAATGAAAATGTTTTACCCAAACTTCAGGCATATTGTAGTTTTGCATATGAGAGGGATTTCAAAAATATTGTTGAAGAAACCAGAAAAAAGCTAGAAGTAGTTCTGAACACCAATGAGGAAACTGGAAAAGTTTCTTAAAATAACTAGGATAGTCAAACCTACAGTATAGCAAATCTGGAACACTTGATGGTAGGTCAGTTGCCAAAGCATGTGGTGCAGCAGGAAGATTTCCAGTGACTGGTCAGGAATCCAGAGAGTTATCAGGGAGTCAAGAAGTTGTCTCTCTAGTGACTGCTAAACATGATCTGAGCCCGGGACACATGTGCCTGTCTAATAATCCTGATCGCACCATCAGTGATAGAAGAGACAAATTCATTGTTTTTCAAGGATTCCCTTTCATTACCCAGATTTCACTGTGTCATATTCTTGCAGGTGAGTTATGCTGAGTCATTGTTCCTGAACAATTACTAGCACTATAAGTCTCCCAGGTGAGCTCTGACAATTATCAATAAAAGTAAAATCTCAGGATGCCTCTCCATCTGTGTTCCCCTGAATATAGGCCCTGACAGATCTAGGCCAACTCAGAAATGGAAAGCCTAATATCTAGATAATAAACTACAAGTTTCTAGGAGATATTTTAGAATTCTCTTGGAAATAAAAGATGAATGGGTAAAGAGCTCACTCTTCATTTACCCAATGCTCCTTTAGCAGCACATCAACAAATTGTCTGAGGGCAGCAAGGAGGTTTCTATTTCTTGCTTAGTCAGCTTTGTACCACTTGACTGACACATGTGAGGTTTTCTTGACATCTTCTGAGGCTTTTTCTTCTTATCTTGGGGCTTTACACAAGCTTGGAGGGCACATTTGTTTATGGAAGTTCTTCCCAGGTTTTCTTAGCATGTCATAGATGGCTGCCACGGTGCTAGCTAGCTAGACTCTAATCATAAGGACACCAGTGTCTATTATATGTGACTTTTGTCTAAGTTAGCCTAAAGTTTGTTTCATAAAAGTGGATCAACTGAAAAGACTTAAAACAATCCAAAGTCAAAAGTGTGGCAAGTTAATTTCTGAGGCTGTTTTTTTTTCCAGTTTGATGTTCCAGGCCTCAAATTTAGGATCTCAATGTTCTGTTCAAAAAATTGATTTCTGATTCAACTTGACTTTCTTTCTAAATTTTTTTCTTTTATTTTTTATTTCTATTTTCTTACTTTTATTTTTCTCTTTCTTTTATTCCCTCCCTTTCCATCTCTCATTCCTTCTTTCCTTCCTTCCTTTTTTCCTTCCTCCCTCTCCCCATTTTCCTTCCTCCTTCCCAGAGAATAGCATTTTCATGTCCTGTACCTTGTAAAAAGTGTAGAATTTTAGGCCTTAATATAGATCCACTGAATCAGGATCTTTAGGTTTATAAATCATCACATGATTTGTGTGTTTGCTGATGTTTGAAGAGCACAACTCATGGGCTTTAACAAGATAGTCAGGTTATAGTAATTGGTAAGCAAGGGCATAGATTCTCAGATGGAATAGCTTACAAATAGTCTGGAGGCTTACATCATTTACTGAAGAGGAAAACATTTTAAGAACACTGAACATTAAATGCTTTGTGTCAAATATTCTGCAAGGGGAACACTTTATCAAAAGGTTAGTTCAGTGCATTGAATACGCTGTGGGAAATGGCTACAACTTGCAGGAGGACAGGACAACCAGTAACTTCATTAAATAAGGTCACTTCCGTGGGGATAAAGAAGACTTATTTGAGTGAAATGTTTAAAAATTGGCTGAATTTAGACTCATGTTTGAACAAGAAGTTCAAAACACAAATGCATTAGTAGAAATTCTAGCACATTGACAAGGTCCAAATCACTAACCTAAAATAAATGGGCATGAAGTTGCTAATTCTGTTCCACTTTTAAGCATGTTAGGAATGACAGATGCACTCGCAGGTAGTTAGACTATTTCTTTTAAACACTTCCAGAAAGGAGACATTATCCTAACACAAGCCCGTCTTTGAATATATCTCAGTTATTGGTGGGGTTTGGCTATAGCTGATAGAGTCAAGGCAACATCAGTCAGGCTCACTCAAATATTAATTTGGGTTTGACCAGCATCAGTGACTCGAGTACATCTTTTGAGAGACACAGTTCTAAGGAAGGGACAAACGCAGAGCTCAAAGATAAATGATCTCAACCATGACTATTTACTTGGAAGAACAATAGCTCCCTAATGGGAATGCTGCACTACCTGAGGTGACAGGGCCTTATATGGAGTTCTAATTGTAATGTCAGTGCTGGAGCAGCTCCTTTCCTTAGTGCCCACTAGAGGAGCCACTGAGCACATGCAACTATTCAATATCTCATATGTGGCTAGTATGAGGTGAGAAGTACCCAAAGTATAAAATATACTCCAGATATCTAAGATCAATAGGAATAAAAGAATGCCGAATACCTCATTCATTTTTAATATTCTCATTTAATTGATAACATGCTGAAATGATAATGGAGATATTGGTTTAAATGAAATGTATCATTAAAATTAATTTCTCTTGTTTTTCAAATGTGATTGCTAGACCGTTTAAAAGTATACATGTGGTTTTTATATGTGGTTTGCATATATTTTTATTTAATGACATTGCTCTAGAGAATTCTCTTTTCTTTTAGGCCACAGATCACATTTTAATTATACCTATGGAATTAGAAAAGTATCACTGCCTGACAAGAAAGGTCAGTCATTGTTTCAAAGAACTGAATGGTTGCAAAGAAGGGTCAATGCTTAAAATAAGAAGCCAAACTTAAAAAAAAAAGAAAAAAACGAAGAGATTAGAATACAGTCATATAAGGCTGATTAGTTTACTAGACCTTAACCGTACCCCTAGATCTTAACACTTTCTGTTCCATACACGTTGTAGCCTTCTCTGTATGTAGCATAATTCTGAGTGTTGGTGGCAGGAGCAGGCTTAAAGTTTTGGGTGTTCTTTGTGAGTTTCATGCGTTTGGACTCTGCCCGAGATTTGTAACAGAATTCTATCAAAGCCACCATCATGGCCAGCCCCAGACCTCCGACAAGTATATAGAAAACGCCTGCCACATTGCTCAAGCTCAGAGCGCTGGTCTTGTCCTAAGAAAAATGAACAACATGGTTAGTTCTTGGGCAAAAACAAAGGCAATGGAACATTATAATACAGTTCAACAGTACAGGACAGTTCTAAATTGTAAAATAACTAAATATTGATGTAAAGTGTTTTGACTCAACTCTGGTAACTGGCTAATGTTTCACAACGACCAGCAAAATGATATATTGTGCATCTGTTGACAGTTTTGATCCTTACCTAAATAGCCCTTTAATTTTCAGTCCTTATGCTCCTTTAGTACTTAAAAATGGTGTTCAACAACTACATAAGGCAGCACTTGGTCATGGGAGCAAAACAGTAAACACAAGCATAATTTATTCCTCTGCTGGTCTCAACAAACACCATTTTCCAGAGTTGAGCTGTGGCATAAGCTCTACAAATGTTAACAGTCTTTTCATTTGGGGACTTGAAGCACTCTTTCCTCTCTCTGCCCCGCAACACCCCTTTCTCTCTTGTTCTCCCGTTGACCAACTTTGATAACTAGTCTTTAAGATACCGGGTGAGAATAGTAAAAGTTTCTGATATTCTTTTCTGGAAAGTTACTTCACGAGGGTTTGTTTAAAAAGGGTTAACTCTCCTCTTTCCCCCAGTGACTGAGAAATTGCTTCCTTTGGAAATTGGTTGCTAGGTTTTCATCCTAGTCAAAATCAGGGCAGCAAGTCTTTGTACTGCTAGAACAAAGGGTAGCACAAAGAATTGGCTCTGTTCCAATCTTCCTGAAAGTTTAAGGTGTCAGTCAGGAGGACCCTTTGGGTCCTGGTTTGGCTCCATACAAATTAGAAAGTTTTTCCAGGAGGCTGATGATTAAAAAAAAATCCAGCTCATTTTCAATTTTTACTCCAGGGAGTGTAGAGATTAGTTAAAAACAAAAGAAAGAAAACTACTCCTAACTTCTTTCTATTTAACATGGGGGAAAATCAAGGAAGCAGGTCAGTGACTTTCAGGTCAAACAACAAATCTGACTAAGCTATCTACCTGTGTGAAAAAGCAAAAGCTGAACTGCTGAACAATGGAAAGAAAAAAGTGGTGTCTTGAGCCCTACCTTGAGGTAGGACACACCAAGGGCCAGGAGTCTTTCTTTGAAAAGAAAAAAAGTAGCATTTTGTAGTCTTTTTAGAGGAAATGTAACCATTTTGCTGCTGAGTGTAACTGAACGGAATACTCAGATTTTTCAAGCCAGTGAATTTTGAGCATCTTATTTAAATGATATTAGAATAAGCAGATGATAGCCATTGCTGACCCTTAATATTGTGGCTTAGCTAATCCTGGTGTATTTAAGGCATCAAATGGAAAGGGAATATGACCATGTCCTTTTGATCTTATTTTCTAAGGAGATAGCCCTGTACTTATTTGCCTAAAAAATAAAGGCTAATTGAAACTGGATCACATTCAGTAAGGGGGGTGTCGGGATGCTGCATGTCTACAACAACCTTGCAAATAGACACTCTAAGATGAATGACAGTAAAGTGGGTGGTAAATTGTTGTCACTTAAGAAACAATGAATTATCGCTTTAAAGAGGTTGATGAGACTATCTGCAAGGATGTTCCACAGTCTATTAGGAAATGGATTAATTTCTGGTAACCCTCCCACTGCCATCATATGTATATATGTAGATGGTATTTAAAAGGTAGGGGAGAGGTCCTTTAGCATCACCCATGAAAACTATAGCAATAACAAAAGTTTCAAGTTGCATGTGTTTGTTTCATAGCAGTTATAAAATTCCCTCATGTGGGGTATAGAAAACCAGTAGCAAAATGGTTCACTGCACAGGGAAAATGAGTGGCATTTCATGAAATGAATTAACTGATACCACAATATTAGTTCAAAAAAAGGAAAAGGCAAACATTGAAAGTAAAAAGAACTTTCTTACGGGAGTGAAGGGGGGCAGGAAGGAGGCGGGGAAGAGTGTTTCATGCTTATCAATGTGATGTAATCCTGACAGGGTATACCCTTAAGGAGCATGCGACTAAATTTTAAAAGTGTTAAGTACAGAGATTTAAATGACACCTTTGGCAAGAGAAGTGTGACAGATTTAATGAACTTTGAGATCCAAATAGATGCTGAATTCAATAAGACAGCAGCTGGGAGGGAACTAATCACTCTGCTTACAGAGACCAGTCTTTATTTGTTTTCAGGTGGGATAGCTGTAATATATTAATATTAATAACCAAAGATATTTACAACTACAAAGTCTCTGACATTGTAAGAGTTCTTTTTTTAAAAAGTACTGTCACAACTGGATCATTTTTTTCCTCTTGGTTGTTACTGTTATGTTTTCTCTTTGCACTTTCGAAATGTGAAATACAGTAAAACCCCCTTATAACACAGCTTATAATTTTACAGCTTTGGAATGCACTGGGCCACACTGAGTTCCCTTATCATTATCACAGCGCTGCAGAATCTATGGTCGATGGCACAGGCAAGCCTCTGGGGCTGACGTTTGCCTTATCCCTTTGGCGCTGGTGTTATAAAAGGGTCCCACTGTGTCAGGGACTGTGTGTTGGGAAGGAAAGCCATTTTGGGGTAGAAAATAAACAGTGGGTCAAAATGTGATTGCTAATCAGTACAAAAAGACCTTCAGCGACTGACCTTACTCCCGGAGTCCTTGGCTCCACATTCCCCCTTATCGTACCACCATTTGTTTTTCAGCTTGTCTAAGATGCCTTGTTCACTGAGTTTCAATACTGCAAGGTTTACAGGCGTTCTTCACGTGGGAAATAACATAAATAACATTATATTATGTTATTTTATGTTATTCAAGCTTTAAACTACTTTAAAACTATAGAAAGCGATAAAGCAGGGGGCCCTGGCCACAGAGTAATTTTAGACACTGCAGGCAACCTGAGCATTACCTTATAAAAAGTTAACACTACAGCAACGCTATATTTACCAGGGCCTGCCCATATCGCTTTGAGTAATCGGCACACACTGTTAAATAATGAGGATAGAAAAAAGGCACTCCTCAGATAGGCTGTGTGTGGTGAGGAGGGTCTCCCCTCAAGTGACAATCGTCGGCGGCAGCTTAAAGTAGTTTAGTGATGGAGGCACAATAGCTTTGATCTAACTGGGTGTCTTGTTGTACTTCCAGACAGAAAACAACTTTTATGGGGGAATCAGGAAGGGGATGGTGCCAGAAAAGGACAAATGGATGAATCTGAACAGAAGATAGATTCTACTTAAAATAACATACCTTCTGATCACTTGTCCCTTGTTATTTATACAAATCTATTGCCTGGAGGTGATCTCAGAACTATATGACATGTATATCCTCATTTCACAAAAATGTCTTCTCAATTCTTATGTACATAAGGACCTTATGATCTTAGTGTTAAAGGTATAATGTGAACTTCTGAGTTTTGCTTGAGTATTTTTTAAAGTGGAAAAACTGGTCTATGCATTGTTTTTTGAGTCACTGACTTTCTGATATGATCATATGTTTATTGTTAACTAAGGTCACCAGACAGTGGACCAGATTGTTTCAAAACAAAATATTAATATAGAATGCCAAACTAACTGTGCCACTGTCGGGTATCTCAGTTTATGTAAGTTCTAGTAAGATGAGACACGCTCAATTGAGAGGCTAATGCAATCCCTGGATGCCATGACACTGCTCCTTTGTCCTTCACTGATTAAAGTATAAGGACCATAATTGGAGCCGCGGGGCAACTGTGTGAAACTTACTGGCCCTAGGATAAAGATTTTTCTCTCTCAGAGATTTTTTTAGCTATACATAGTTATACTGACTTTTACCCTGTCTTCTTCCTAAAACTATTGAATTTTAAATGGAGAATCTCAAATAGTTTTGAGTAAAAACTCCATTATAGAAAGGGTGGCATAAACCACCATTATGAAACAATAAAATGTGTTCAGATTCATGTGAACAATATTGTCAATACTAGTACCTGGTGGTCTGAATGTCATTGACTTAAAAGAACTTATCAGACAAATCTTGCAACCATGAACATTCCATAAAATTTGCTAGCTTATTTTGAGTAAGTTGGACCCATTAACTGACAAGAATTGCTACAGCCACAAAGATATGACCTTCTACCATAGCAAGTTCTAATACCTATTTCTTTTCTTCCTTCATTTGCCATTGAGAGCAGAAGGGTCATCTCATCTGAAGGTATCTGAAATATGTATCATCACTTAAAAATAATATGCAATTTCACAATTCTTGAGATTGGACAAACTATATAAGTCTTTAGCGTAGGGGCAGGTGATACTTCCTTGGCTAGTGCAGAGGTTAGCAGGTGAAATTGGAGTCCCTTTTTATTTATACAAGTTACTTCAATAAATGTTCAAAATCCTGCCTTCTCAAAGGCATATCAGAATAGCTTGGAATACAAAGCAATAAAACTGAAGTTCAAAACTGAGCCTCTAATATGTATTTTGGCAGTGAAAGTGAAATCTTAGGATTTGTAAAGGCAGGAGAGGCCACCTATGGCCCTGAGATAATGCTGGAGCTGCCCTCCACTCTGCTCACACCATCTTCCTCCCTCCATTCTATCCCTTCCTTCCTCTATTGTTTGTATCGCTTCCCTCCCAATGCTATCTCCTAAACCAGACATTAGCATGAAGCTCAGCAATGTGCAAGTTGATTCAGGATGCAGGGCAAATGTGATTTCCAGTGACATAGAGGTGAACTGAACTCATCAGAACCACAGCAAAAAGTACAAAATATTTTCTTCCTCCTTCCTTTGCTTCTTCCTTTATTGCAAAGGGCCCTGTGTCATCACTCAGCTTTTTGCTGAGTCCTTACCAGGCCCCATCATTCAAGATTCCATTAAGTTTCTTTTACTGCTACTTTCACTATGTTTTAGGTATAGAGCAGTCAGATTAAGGTACTCATACTAGGGCATGAGGGAAGGGTTATTATTCTTTAGAGAGCTTGATTTTTAAAGACACTGTTAATCCTTAAGTGAGCTCATTTGATAAAAGTATAGCATGTCAGTTTTAAACAGTGATTTTCAACATGTGTTCCAGGAACCTCTGGGGGACACTTGAAACTCTTTAATCAGAGGGTCTGAGAAGTCAAAACTTTTAATAATAATATTAAGATATTACCTGCTCTTCTCTCTATTATTCCCCCATGATGTACAGTGAAATTTCCTGGAGACTACATGATATGTGACATCACAACAGATTGAATGAGAAGACAAAAATGAGAATCTCATTCTCTTATATTAAGCCAGATGTAAAAGATATTTGCAGAAATGCAGGCCAATAGCACTCTTATCAATATTACTTTTGTTTGGGAAAACTATAATTGTTTCCACCAAAAGTATATTCATGTTAACATGCTGGCATATTATTTTTAGATGAATGAATAAGTCCTTTAACATTTTTCAGTTTTCATTTCTGATGTGGTAAACATTAATAGCTATAACACATAAATGTAATCCTTTGGGGTTCTCATTTTTTGGGGGAATATAAAAAGGTCCTGGGACATAAAGTTTAGGAAGCACTAATTTTAGAGGAGGAAAATCTTTTCATCTACTAGGGGTGTATCCTGGGATGCCACTATATACACTTTTGCCAAAACCCAGGGTTAGCACATCAGTAAGCAACTTGGTATCTGACTTCTGGCCCATCCTTGTTTTTCCATCCAGTGGCTTTCACAGAATGGCTGTAGCTGCTCTTCACTCCCATGACATATGCAGTAATGGTGGAGGTTACTTTAGAGCAATGGTCCTCAACTGGGGGGCATTTTTTACTCCAGGAGACATTTGGTAGTGCTTGGTATTATTGTTTGTTATTATGACTGTGGGGGGGGGGTATGCCGTAGACATTCAGTGAGTAGAGGCCAGGGATGCTGCTACACACCCTAAAATGTAGCAGAGAACTTCACAATAATACCGAGGTTGACAAAGCAGGCATCAGAGCATCCAGATCTCCTCTGGGATACTGGAAGGTATTAGAGAATTTGGACAAATAACATTCTGCTAAAAATTTAGTCTCTGATTGGAAAATAAATTACAAGGTTTATGAAATCTGGCAGAGTACCAATGTGCATTTGGGAATGTCTAAATAAAAATGAGAGAAGAAAACAAATAATTCAAGTAGCAGCACTGCCAAAGAGCATATAAGAGCTGTAATCAGAAATCACAGATAATACCACTCAGTGAGGTTAGGATAGCTGCCAAGTAAATAAAATACCTTAAATGCTAAAGTTCCTAGAACTCCATCTTGCTGTGGTATAGACTACATTTCCAAGATGGCAGAGGCAAACTGCTTTTATCTACACACTGATTTTTCTTATTGCAGTTTATTAGGCATATTGCCTAGCCCAAACCAAATCAACTAAGTGTTTTGATATATTCTCCACCAATACACAAACACACACACACATCCATGCACATAAACACACATTCACACTCACAAACACAAACACATATGATGGTACTTTGAAGAAAAGGAAATTAGGTGGGCATTTGGTCATTTTAAACGTCACTTGCTTCATGAAAACATTTTTGTTCTTCCAATATTTTCTCTCCCCGCCATCACGCTCTATCATGCTTTATCATTTATGTCAATGTCTGTGATCCCCACTGGACTGTTTGCTTTTCAAAGGCAGGGACCTTGGCTTATGCACCTACATTTACAATTATACTTTTCTCAAGAGCTAAATTGATAACTATCTTTTAGGGATTTTTTAAACTTTGTCAGCCTATTACCTTTAATAATTATTGTTCAAGTTTAATGATTACCCTAAGAAGGTAAAGCTGTGGTATCCCTGCATTTAATGAATAAAGAAACTGAGACGCAGATAGGTTAATCAATGTGCTCAAACCACTACAGCAAATTATGGGGCAGGCCAGAAGGCAAATTAATACACATTGCTCTCTGTGCTTTTTCCAGTGGAACACAAAACAGGGTAGCAGCTGCCCTTGTTTTTGTTCTTCAGGCTTAGATGTTCACAATGATTTTTTTTTTCTTTAGGGATCATGATTCTCCAAATCACTATCAAATGAGCAAGGGCATATTTTGCAGCTGGGGCCTTTTACTGTGATGAAGTGATATGTTTTCAGGGTAGTGTTTCAAGCAATTACTACAGGCCCTTATCTGGTACCTGAGAGAATTATGAGTCAGAAATATTTATTGTATTCACCTTAATGGAGAAAAAAGAGAATTAAACAAAGTAGGTCAGATGGCTATCACGGAAATTAGTCAAGCATTCTCCCCCTCAAGGGCTTGCTATGAATTTTTTGCTGACTAGAGCCCTCCTAAGGCAAAGTCATGGTTCAGCAAGCTTAGGAAAAAAACAAGAGGACTTTGTGAATTAATTGTAGGGGTCTGGGAAAAATCCCCCCTTCCAAAGTTGTTTTTCTGATTCATAACTGAGATTCTACCACGAGATTTTCACATCTGTAAGTTTGAGAAACATGTTTTGTTGAAACATAAGTCTTTTTGAAAAATAGGAAATGAAGCAGAGGGTAACTATTTACAAATAAAAACTCTTGATTCTGTTATATTTAAAAACTGTTTGGATGTAGGTAAAAATGCAAATTTCTCCAAAAGCAAATATTCTATGGAATCTAAGCCATAAAAGTGCATGTGGCTCATATGGAGAGAGCATGAGAAAATGCAAATTGGATAGCCATTTAAAAATATGTGGAGGGAATGCTGAGCTGTGTCAGGATGTTGATTCCTGATTGTGGGAAATAATTATGCAGGTACATATGCTTATTTTTATATAGGGTAACTCCTAGTACCTTGATAATGAGTTCTGTTTTTGAAGCAAAGATCGGATGATATAAATTTCTGTCTCTTCCATTTACATCTGGCAATAAGGCAGTTAAAAAACAGTGTGTTCATAGGTGGTAGGTGTCTCAATTCTAAAGCAGTTCTGGGATATACCAAGCACCCACTTCAAATCATCAGTGCTATCTTGTAATGGTAAATAATGTATTTTGGAAACAGTATTAATGTAAGAATACAGTGGTATTTTTACTTCTGTGAAAGTATATACTGTTTATGTAAAAGATCAAAATAAATATGACTTTTGATATACTTAAAAAGAACTGCCCAATTCAGAATGTTTATTTC
Source organism: Cavia porcellus (assembly GCF_034190915.1). Classification (NCBI taxonomy): domain Eukaryota; kingdom Metazoa; phylum Chordata; class Mammalia; order Rodentia; family Caviidae; genus Cavia; species Cavia porcellus. The sequence goes on along the minus strand of NW_026947486.1, from coordinate 85,001,243 downwards.
CAGAAATACTAAAAATAGCAAATAAAGTAGCCAGGAGCCATGCTGAATTCCTTACAAGAAACAAAGGGGAAAGTGACAAAAATTGGATAGTCTTGTGAATTAATTACCAAACCGATTCCTCCAAATAATCTGGTGATCAAAAACTGTTGGGAGAGGATTTTTGGGCTATGATATGAGTCTGGGCCTGAAAAATACAGGAACCCAGGTTATAGTATGATTTATCCACACAAGAGACTGTGGGACACATTCTGCTCTAAATGGCTTTGTTTCTTTTTCACCAGGGACACCTAAAAGTGCAAATGCCTGTTTAATTAATGCTAGCAGAAGACCTTTAATGGTGCCCTTAGAAGGGATAGATATATGTGTAAATATGTAGGTTACAGAGGAAGACAAGATCACAAGACATAAAAGAAATAGATGAGCAAGGACAGTACATTTGCATACTGAATTAGAAACTGGTCTGACAACACAGTATGTGGATGATGAAAATGGAAACTGATCACAATCTGAGCTGGAAGACCTTACTTCACCGTATCCCTGATGCAAACATTTGCACTAGTTACTAAAACTTGTTTCTTGGTATCTAGTGATGTTTTGAATTCTTCAGTATTACCAGTATCTGGCCTAGTGGAGGAAGAACAGTGATCTTTCCTTTTTCTGATTTTTCAAGAAATACAGTAAAGGGGATTGAACTTGGGAAGCATTGAGCTACAGCCCCAACCTGTTTTCCCACCCTTTATTTAGAAATTTAAAAAGCTTTGCTTCTGGAGAAAAGGTCTCATTAAATTGTCAAAGCTAGACTAGCTTGTGATCCTTCTACTATAGCTTCCTGAGTAGCTGGGTGGTGTTACAGATTTATGCCAACTTGCCAGCTTTTTTTGGTCATTTTCCCTGATGTCACTTCAGATTTTCATGCTGACAAGCCACTCTTCCCAATTGCTTACTCCAGTCTTGTCTGGTGAAAACCTAGCTTTACTCAGCACTTAAAAGGCATTTATAGATAGGCACAGCCATCTTTGTCCAGGTTGGTCTATCTCAATTTAGCTGAAGCCAATTGATGATCAAGCAAGAAAAGATTTTTTTTAATAATAGGGTTTGCTATGTAGTCCTTTATATTCTTTTCTGTGGAATAACTTGGGATATGTGTAGTGAATGTCTTTTTTTTTTTTTTGTCTTTTTATTGGTACCCGAGATCAAACTCATGACTGCCTGCTTGCAAGGCAGGCGCTTATGCCGCTGAGCTAAATCCCCAGCCCCTGTAGTGAATGTATTGATCTCTCCATGTAGCAGTGTTTGGAGGCCACGGCAGTTCAAACCATTCTCTAGAATACACTCATACCTGGAGCCCTTTAAAAATCGTTATTTGATTCTTTTCACATTCAGTCCTTCTCTCCTTGGGTCACCCTAAACTTTCTCCAGTATGGGAGTATTTACACATGTGACTGCTGGCATTACTGAACTCAGACTATCTAGGTGACCCTCATTCCTCAGGAGCATATGCAGTGATTTGCAGAGTTATGCAGTATTTAGCTGTTAGAAACTCTCTCTCTCTGAGAGTATATTTATAATCATATAGTTCACAAATGCAGCTCAAATCTATTTCACTCCTTATTTATGAAATCATAATTTAATATAACTGCAAAGAGCAAATTCAGTAATGCATGCATATAACATTAGGAGTTCAAACCTGTAAGTCATTTAAGTCATTGTATTAAGAGCCTAACAATGCTGGTGACTGAAACCTATTGAGGAACATCTGTGCTAACACAGCAGACCCAGAAGCAACTTGAAGGTATGTGGCGAAAGCCAGTGGTACTTAAAACAACACAGTCTATGATTTTACAAGTTGTGAATTTCACTGATGAATTTCTGTTAAGCTAGACTTCTGTCCAGCTTCCTTTTGTAGAATCAGAATCCAAAATCACTGGTTGTGGACTATTGCACACAGCTGAAGTTCTCTAAGAAGAGCATAACCAATATATCCCTGATAAAGGAAAGAGGATCAGGGAGGCTACTAAGCTGGCAAAGGCAATTTTAGTTATGATATGATCACAGATATTTTCCTAAGCACATGATAGGTATGAATCACTTGAAAATTCTATGTTAACACAAATTAAAAATTCAAACTACCAAATCTGGTTGGGTTTTACTGTGTATGCGTGTTTTCTTGAGTTCATTTTCATGGCACCAACAGAGGTCAGAAGCTCAAATTATGAGTGCTTCTGAAGACATCTATGTCACTGGGTCACAACTTTAAACTCCTGTTATATGCTTGCATCATTTGAGTTTACCAGAAAAACAAAGGGTAAGTGTTTCTGAAGGCATCTAGCACATTCCCCTGACTTGAAGCAAAATATGCATTGAGAATTTGATTTTATGGGTGCTACCTCCTCTTTTTCTCTAATAGCCATTGAAAAATAATCAGTCCTAGCATATATCTAAATATAGATTCCAAAAATGGTGTCTAGATATCAGATCTGAAAGCTGGCTACTGGTTGCCATGCCAACAGTATCTATCATTCTCCTCTAACACACATTGTAGCATATACATATCTCATCTGAATTTGCAGTAGTGATGTTAACAGGACACACTAGTAGTCTTACTATATATGTAATACATATAAACACGTGCATATGTAATAGTGTGTGTATGTATGTGTATACATTTTTATATATACATAGTGTACATATATTTAAAAGTATGCTATTGCCTTGGGTCTACATTTTGAAATGTTTTCATATCAGTGCCAGATGTAATTAAGCAAAAAGTTGAATCCAGCACTTGGATCCCATTTTTGCCACCTCTGACCAATAGATATCAGCCTCATGTGCCGAGGGCCAAATGCTATACCGCTCTCTAGAAGCCAAAAGAATTTTAGTTGTTCTCCAAAAAAGAAATTTGCACCCACCCTACTTTACCAGCCCCAGCTCCCACCCTAAATAAATGTTTTTCAGTTGCATCAAATTCTTCATGTTTCTTTTCCATGGCTGTCCTACCTTTCAGTCTGAGTGGTTCTGCAACCTCTCAAAATAAAAACAAACCAAATGATTTCGTCTTCAAGGGGAAGACAGAGCACAGATATGCACCACTTCAATCTTTGCCTCTGCAATGGTGTCTTTCCTCTTGGCAAGTGGATGACATCATTCTTACCTTCAAATTTTTCACTCGTGCTGCTCTTTCTGTAGCTATGATGTTGGATATTTGGTCGTTATTTGTCAATAAGAAACACATTCATGTTATCAGGATAACACCAAAGACAAACAGTCATGCCCTAATCATAGAACCCATGTTAAGACCACATAGTCAGTTTTGAAAAGTCACAGATGGAGTATTCTAAAAAGATTTTCTTTCTGGATTTTACATTGTTTTCTCGTAGTAGAATTTATTCTTTAGCATCATTTGGAAAACTCAATGCTTTGGCAGCCACAGTTCTTAAGGCAATAGGTTCCTTGCTTGAAGCAGCCATTTGAGAAAAAAAAGAATTTTGAGGATTTGCTGTTGGCAAGAAGACCTGAGTGAGTAAGTTCAAGGAGCAAATTTAGTCACTACCAGGGAAGAAAACTGTCAGGTTCTTCATATTTCCAGGAGGCAGTACCAGCACAGAAACATGCAAACCAACGAAGATCATAACATACTCACCCTACTCCTTGATCTCAAACCAGTCTTGGGGATTCACAGGAACTTCTGCTAAGACCCAGGAAGAGCCATCGATCTGTAATGATTCTTGCCTACACACATAACAGTGTCAATAAAGAGTCATTGGGATCCATGTTAACCCTTTTGGGTATCCAAAATTTCTACCTTTAGCGATGGCTCCTGCCAGTAAAAAGTCCATTTTGTTGCAGGTAAAAGCAGATTCAGATTCATATCCATTACCCAAGGCCTAAGAATGTCAAAGAATTCTGGGTGTGGAAGAGAAGTAATTAAGAGATGGTAGCATAGGAGAGGACAATTTTAGACATACACAGAAGAATAAATACATAACAAACTGAAGCTCTCATTTATACAATGGGAAATACAGTTACAATGTCATTTGTCTAAGCTCCACCAACTAGGGTGCTGAGGAATTTGGAAGTAGGCTGTCTCAAGTGTCACGTTTTGTTATCTTTGAATAGAAGAGATTTGCTAAGCAAATGCATGGAATTTTAAACAAAAGGTAGCTCAGAAAAGAGAGGAACCTGTTTGAATTTCTTAAGAGAACAAACATGTTTAGTTACCATAAAAGCATCCACATGAAAGTAATCACAATTTTAATTGCATACAGTTTTTGAATCTATCAAAAAATTTCCTTTTTTCTCCCAACATGTATGATGCACATAAGTCAGTTTCTTACAGTCTTTCTATATCTGAACTGCACTTCTATATCAATACTAAGTCATAACAATGATCTTACCATATATTTACTTACTTATTTGTTTTTTGGGGGGTGCCAGGAGTCAAACTCACAACCTCGCACTTGCCAAGCAGGCCCTTGTGCCACTAAGCTAAATCCCCTGGCCCCTTTACCATTTATTGAAAATAATGAAGATTTAACCACATGATCCTCCTTTGTTCCTTTTTTCACTTTAAATGCTTTACCAGTAAAGTAATCACCTGTCCTTCAATTTTCATTGAAGTCAAGGAGGGTCAGAATGGTTCCATTTAATATACTGTTCCATTGTTCACCAAAGTGCACAATACCTGCTGTTTTTCAATTTAGAAGATATGGATAACCGAAGTCTACTTAAATACCTGGGTAGAACTAAAGCCAAATACAAATCTTGGATGAGGTTGGTATAGGTTATAGTAACTTCTCATCCTCTCCAAATACGTTGTGTTACTGACCCCACTTTCTCCAGCAAATTAAAGCTAGATGGGAAAGTCAAGCTTGCACCCTTTACCTGAGATTAAGGAAATAAAACTGTGTGGGTGGAAGAACTAGAAGACTATAAAAACTTGAAGCAACAAGCAGCTGTAGAAAGCAGCTGACATATCTTTATGGTAATTCAGCAGCTAAATCCCCATTCTACTGTGATTCATAGTGACAGACTTTCACTGGCTGTGTCACAAACCTCTGGTGATCTGGCTTTATCCTTGACACAACCTGCTGGCTCTTACTACATTTGCACACATACTATAAGAAAGCACTAACATAAAAGGGTGATTTTCAGGTTAAAAATTTCTGAACTACAATTCTAATTTCTGTGATCTTTGTCTCTGCATTTATAGTCCATCAAGGGAAGCAAGTGTACTTTGCTTAGGCCTTATTAGTTCAGGTTGAGAAACTGGTAAAGCCAAGCAATATTTTGGTTCTGGCCTGTAGATCCAATTACAGTTATTGATTTTGTCCTAAATTTCTTGTATTCAAAAAAAAATTAATAAAATATCCGTTACATTAGTTTAAGCATGTATACATTTACAAGAGCCTGAAAAATTGCTGATATTTTCCACGATACAGTGATTTTTCTAAAATAGGCTCAGAATGTATAATGGCTCAATCCATAGAGGAAAAAGTCAACAATTTAACATAATTATCCATTTTTCATTATTTAAAGGTTGTTAGATTGAGACAGAGAGATAAGTAGAGCAAGTATTTCTTCCTCTTGTGGTTTCAGAGATAATAGGTACAGAGGTATTTCTGAAAAAGTAAAAGCACTTACAAATGTCAGACTTTGTGATTATTGTCATTTTTAGTAATCAGGACTGAAGCCTGAAATGGCTTAAATATGCCATTTGCCTAGTTACCAAGGTAATTGAAATTGGACTTGATTCTTATGGAAACATACCACATGCAACCAGACTGACATTACTCATTGGATGGATACATGCAATAAATAGCTGTCTGCATTATTATCACAAGAGGTGACCCTGAAAGTCAGCAGAGATTTTGGCAGCATTAGCTGTGTGACCTTCTCAAAGTCACCAATATCTCTGAGTCTCACTTTCTCTGTGAAATGATGGTATATTCAACAGTCAACTATCATATTAACTGGGGACAGAGTACAATGAAAAAGTTAAATTCTCAAATCATTTTGCTAATACAGTAAAACTTCACTGATTTGCACTGAGGGGAAGGATTGTCTGAATGAATAAAGCAAGTTGTGAATTGCAGAATGGGTCTGAAAAATGACAGCTTATTAATTTAAGTCTGTTTTATAATTCAAACTGACTATAAAACATTGCCTTCGTGGAGGTCCTTGTGAGAACTATTTCAGCAGATAAATTTTTAATGAATATAATATCTAATAAAATGTTTCCAGTATTTGAAAAGGGGTTTGTTCTCTTAAGGAAAAGTCCCATTAATAGTCTAGTCTAGTCTAAATTCTTCATTTACTTAACAAACCTCTCTTGTCTCCATCTGTAATAATACAAAATCAACTCATAGATTGGTCCCTGTTTAGCTTATCACAACTTATTATTTAAAGGGCTCCAAATCCACAAGTTTTCACTGTCATTTCTACTTCCCTCTCCATTGATTTGTATTTAGCATCATTCTCAACCAGTGGTAGAACAGAGTCAAATTCCTCTCTTGCCCCATTTTCATGCTTACTTGCAGAAAACAGCAGGTTACGAGAAGGGAGAAGACAAAGGCAAGCTCCTTGGTAATCCAGAAAAGGAATTAGCAATTGTTGGGTGCACATCACTGATCATACTATTATCCATATTTGAGAAAAGGTTTGATTTATTTCAAAGATTGACTGAAGAAATTACCAAGAAATGTAATATGAAAAATGACTGGCAGGTAGCAATATGGAAAAAAAAAGTGGCAAATATTTAGGGTCTACTGAAATATCCTCTATTTGCATATCAGAATTCAGATAATCTGGAAATTGTGACCTGGAAATCAAGTTACTTGATATAATTTTGCAGCAGTGCTAGCTGAGGAGAAAAATGTTCCCTTGTTGGTTGTAATTAGCAAATAGGTGGCCTAAAATTTTGTGGTCTTCATGATACCAAAATAACTGGGTGAAAAGGACATTTTAAGCCAAATATGTGCAGTTTTTTTGTTTATATAATATCAAACATCTGGTTATTTGAAACTTCTGGGCACTTGACATCATTGAGCCATCTTGATACAATCCACAGTTTCTTTTTACTATGCCGAGTATGAAGGGTGAGTTCATGAGAGCAATGTATCCATCCAATCCAGCTTAATTTTCATTCTGCAATTCACTTCAGTGATATAATTAGCCTCTTGGTGGCCTGCTAATAGCACAAGAAAAAGACTGGAAAGAAAGTACTAAATACTTTGAGTATCACGTTAGCCACTGTAAATCAAATGAACTGAAAACTTGGATAAATCGTCAGTGTCATCAGTTCACACTGGTAGGAAGTTACTGCTTTTTGACACATAGTAAAACCTTGATTAATTGGAATCCATAAGGAGTGATGGAATTTTCAGTAAGAATGCCCCTTCTGTTTCATTCTTGGCTATGCCATGTTTTCTTAAAATGCTTGTGTCCAGTTTCTTGCCTCAGTGAAGCAGCCTCTAATGTCTGTGGCTCAATCCAGATGGAGAGAAGTTATAGGAGAAAGAGCTGGATGTGATCTAACCACAGGTTATATCTTGGCAAGCGATAAAAATATCATTTCCTTGAGATCTTCTTTTTTTGGATATTATTGATGCTTTCTCATTAATGTGAAGTTCTGAGGGGGATAATTCAGTTAGTTGGGGTACTGGTTATGTGAGTTCTCTTTAATCAAGGTTTTACAATAAAAGGGTCTTGCTAATAACTGGTAAGATTATAAGCTGAAGTCAGTTGTTTTTAAATTTATTTATTTGAAAGTGCTCTGAATCAGTGTTTCCAAACCCATATTATATAGCAGACTGGCAAACTAACTTTTGCATCAGGATCCTGAGGAATGAAGAGGGAAAGAGAAGAGTAGAGGAGAAAAGTTTTGGCTTGCCTGTCTGTTGCTCTGTGGTTGGGAAACACTGTTGTTCACCTTAAGATGCCCATCATATCTTGATCATACGAGGGCTGGTCTCACATGCTTCAGTACCATTCTCGTACCCTTCGGGCCATGGAGAATTCTGTTTTCAGGTCCTCTCCTATACTTACCCAGTGTGTCTTTCCATGACTTGGTGTCTTGGCTTCTGAATGATCCCTTATTTCTTGTTGCTTGTATGATGCTTACTCATTCATTCTAGACCCAAAGAGTGTTAAGAACCAAAGGAATGCCAAGTAAGATGAGTTTTCTCATGATGGCAGCCTAGATTACTGTTAGACTTATTTGAGCCAAGAACATGGCTAAGGAAAAGCCAAATCAAGCATTCACACACAAAATATCACAGGTGGCGCACTTGTTTAAATACACAAAATATCATTGAAAATTCTCTATATGTGATGACCTATTGAAGAAAGACCCCATTTAACTTGAAAGCCAATTTGTTCTTTGGTTTTCAAGTTAAGTGGGGCCAGCCTAAATGGGCCACCACATACAGAGAACAACATCTCGACATTCATACACATAATTGAGCAAATCAATCCCTACTCAATCAACCAACTTCTATGAACGACCATCACATTCTAGAAAAAAAGAAACTGTAACCTGACTTTTCACTAGATGGATCTAGTTTCATACATCACTCAACTGAGGGAGATGGGGCCAGTTTCACAGTAAAGCCTTAGGCTCTTGAAAGCCTAGAGCATTGAAACCCATATCATGGCCTTTGTAAGGTAACCTGTGTGGTGTGCCAGGGAAGGGAAAGGTGTTAATGGAGGGGGGGGCTCTGTCTGGGAGTTTAAGAAGGGACCCAAGTTAGATCAAAAATGTGGGCCTAAAGTCTTTCTGGTTCCCAAAGCTGCCAAACAGGGGAATAACCTGGTCATCCCACTTTATGTGTGAGTCTTGTGCTCTCTCCTCAATAATAAGATAACAGTCTTGCCGATTACTCGTCACTAAGGGTACCCGGTTGTGGTGACATTGAGGCTGACCTTGGAGTCACCGCCCCCGCTGCCGCACTCTCCTTTGTCGTACCACCATTTGTTTTTCAATTTGTCCAAGAGGCCTTGCTCATTCAGTTTTAATACTGCCAGGTTAACAGCATTTCTTGAAACGATAAAACATAACTTGTAAGAAAATGCACAAATGCTTAGGAAATCGTTAACGTATAAAAAGGAGCACAAGAGGACAAATTGGCTAAATTTCACAGAACGTGGAGCTATAAAAATGTCTGTACAGCAAATACAGGGTTAAATATTGGAAGGTGGCATGGAGGATAACATTTGCTCAAAACTGAAGTGTGCGGGATGGGGAAATTGTCTTTGAGAAAAAAAGTAACAAGAACACCACATCCATGCAATTAACATTCGTCACATATGGCACCATAACTTGGCTTTTACCATTTAAATTGAAAAAGCCGTTGAACTGTAAAATTAAAACAGCAACAAACAGTCAGAGAGGACAACACAGAGAGAGAACATTAAAAAAATGGATGCATTAAATAGATGAGACCATAATTTACCGTCTTATTTAACTCCATGGAATATTGTAGATTTTAAACTTTTAAAAGTTACCTCAAAATCCACAAGAAAGAAAATGACAACAAAATGCATCAGGGTAGGTGGAATACTATAACAACACGGATATTGTTATATTATTCCACCCACCTTAATGCTGAGCCTTTAGGGGTTGCCACACCATAGCCTTTGGAATCCAGATTTCCACCAACTTTCATCGTATCACACGGTTTTCTCTGCTCAATGTACTCATTCATGGTCGATTCCAGCAGGAAGGCAAACTTTCCCTTGGACTTCCGCACTCGGGCCACCCCATCTGCTGTTGTTTTGGTAAACACAGATGGCTCTGCCGATTTCATGTAAGACCACATTTTCTCGTACACAGCAATTTTGGATCTCTGCAACAAAGAGATAAGAGTTCTTTGAACTGCCAAAATTGAAAACTGAAAGAGGACCTAGTGCAGTAGTTTTCAAACATTTTTGATTGCAAGCTGTGGGAAGAAAAACATGTTACGCTGCAACTGAGGAGATGCATTCAGACGTGTCAACATGTTTCTAAAGCAAGCTTCTTAAAGCCACATACGTTCTTGCTCTGTGATGCTCTTGGATATTGTCTATTTTAATTCACTTTAAAAAAAGGTTGCTCATAGTTGGCCATGGTGGCACACTACTGTAATCCCAGTACTTGGGAGGCGGAGGCAGAGGGATCACAAGTTTGAACCCTGCCCAAGGAATTTAGCAACCTAGTGAGACCCTTTCCCAAAATAAAAAAATAAAAGAGAGTTGGGGGTGTAGCTTAATGACAAAACCTTGGGCTCAATCTCCTCTATCACAGAAAGAAAGCTGGTTATTACCCACTGAATTTATTTTATGGACTCACTAATTGGTTAAAATTCAGTATGAAAAACACTTTATGTTAATCTTCCTCTTGATGAAGAAATGTCTCCGTACAATATCCTGCTAGTGATTTTCCTGTATTTGCCTGAAAAAAATCATTATAAAAATGTATGATCAAGCCAGGCATGGTGGGACACACCTGTTATCCAGGCATTTGAGAAGCTGAGGCAGGAGGATTGATGTAAGTTAGAGCCAGCCTGGGCTACATAAACAAGTTGAAGGCCAGCCTGCACTACATAGTGAGACCTTGTCTCAAAACAAACAGCCTCAAACCCCTAAATAAACAACAAAAAGGTTGTACAATCATTTTAGTCAGTCCTACTAGCATAGCACATAAATTATTGTAATAAAGTACTCCCTTATCCTGAGCTGATTCTTGTCCATAACTCCCATCCTGTAGCACTATATGCTAGAGTTATACAAAGAAATTCTATGGTTTCTTCTGTATAGTGATCCTTAAAACACTGCAAAGTTTTTAATATGTCTCCACCTTTTCATTATGTCGAACTCCACTGATTGATAATTTTTCTAGAATTCTCACAACTTTAATCTTTTGTTCATGGACTTATTCTAATTTGCGATATCTCTCTTAAATTGGAATGTCTAAACGTAACATGGCGCTCTTAGATATATGACCACAACAGAGACAAAATAAAACTACTTCTTGTTATTGGAGCATTACTTTCTATCAGTGTTGCTTGATTTTGACTTTTGTAGTTAGTCATTTATCCATTGCTTCAACAAACATTTACTGAGCACCTGACATAGATAAAGCACTCTAGTGAAAGTATAAAGCCTATATGTATATGAAGTATGATTGAAAACTAGTGAATATTTAAATTAACATTTATTAAACCAAAAGATACATTGCCATTAAGCTTCTGCAAAATAGTCTCTCTTGTTTTGAACACACTTACATGATTATTCTTGCCACTTTCTAAAGCAAATTCTGAGAGCTCTCTTTCATGAGTGTCTGTAGTTGCATTTTTTGCTCTTTATGATTCCATTTATCTGAAGTACAAAACCAGAAAAACCTGGTCTATGAAGTTTCCGTAGCCCAGGCAATGACTAGCTGAGCTGTGAAGAGGCCTCTGGAGTAGATGATGTTCCTTTTCTTGCTCTGGATCCTCTTTACACAGCATATTCCTTTCATTTATGAAAATTCAGCATGCCATATACACTGCTTTTGACAATATATAAAACTTCTCAGTAGTTATCAACTCAGCCTGTGTTTCTCCAAATCACCTGATTGCTTACAGTGGTGGTGGTGGTGGTGTTCTTGCCTCCCAGACCACACCCTGGCTGGCTCATAGGAGGGTGAATTAGCTTCTTGTTTCTCCTCTCAGACCCCACATGGCTTTTAGCTGTATTGTTGTGGCTGCTTCAACATCCCAAATTGATTCAAGATGTTTATTTTTCATGATCATTTTGGCTTTGTGGAAGATCCAGAAGTGATATGATGCCAAATCTGGTGAACGAGGTGGATAAGGATATACTGTAATGCTTTCATGATCCTGCCTTTCTGTTGAATGGCATTTGCCAGCATTTGCCAGTAGTCACTGTATTTTTTAAATCACAGTTTGTATAAATGCTCACAGAAGAGGACTTCCAGAGCTTTGTGAGAACTTTTTAGAACTGTTTGAAAGTGGCAAAAATAATGCATTATGTTAAAAAAGAGGAGGGGTATTTTGAAGTATATTAGTGGCAATATATTTTTTACTAAAATAGTGTTTTTTTAAAATTTAAATATTCACCATATATTTTCACCACTCTGTAATTTTTCAACTCAGGTTGAGGCCAGACCAAAAATTTTTTTTTGCTATCTCTACTAAGCCAGATCTTCTTCATCTTTACCTTCTTGAATTTTATTTCATTGTATTTAATCTCGGTTCACATGGTCTTTAGAACATGTACTAAATGCTTGGGTCCCTCGTTCTATGCTAGTCATTCTGGAGAACATAAAGGAAGAATAGTTACAATGACCCCAGAACTTCCAGTTGAGTTAGAAAGTAGGTCCTAACAATTAAAACTCTAATGAAAAATTCTAAAATGACATTTGATTACAGGTGAGATGGAGTAGTAAGAATCACAATCATATACTGTGCTTTCTAATGTCCTTGTCTGATATTTCCTGTCACCCACCCAAGCTTGTTTGATTAATTATTAAGTTGCTCTTTTCTGGACTTTGCTGCATTGCTTCTTTCTTGAGGTCTTCTTTGGTCTGTTCAAATTACTCCAAGGGAATGGAACTTCCAGAGCTATCACCGTGGAAATTAAGTATTTTGTTCGTGGCAATCAACCATTCTCTGAGTCACTCACTAAGTCACTGAAGCTGTTTACTGAGATGGAAATACACTCTTTTGCATAAAGTACAGCAAAAAGAAGCCATCATGGTTCAAACTGAATGAATAAAAGGAAGAGGAGTAGGAACTAAGCTTAGAAAGACAATTTAGAGACCACATCTGTAAGGCCCTGTATGTGATGGCTAAATGTTGGTCTATAGGTCATAAGAAATTATTGAAAGATTTTGAGGAATATGATAAGGTCTGATTTATAATTTTAAAACATTATTCTGAGGCTGTATGGAGAATATAGTGTAAAGTGGACCAGAGTGGAAGCAAGATTAGTCTGGAGGCTGTTCCAATAGGGGACAGATGATTGTGACTTGGGTTAGGGTTTGAGAACTGGAGGCAGAGAGAAGAGATTTGATTCAAGATACACTTTGAGAAACAACAAACAAGCCTTGATGATGGACATTTCCAATGAATGGACCTATAGATATTTTCTAACACTTTTAATCAAACTTACTATCTTTTAAAGCATGGCTTTCCTACGTTCTACCAGTAAAACCTCTGACCAGCCAAACTGGAAGGTTTAGTATTACTCCTCATTTGTTGCCTCATTATGCTGTTTACTGTAATATAGAAATACATATAGAATTTAACCTTTTGTCTTTCCATTCTCACTATCACAGCCCTTACTCAGTCAAACACTTCTTTTCTTTTTATCGGTACCGGGGATCGAACTCACAACCACACATTTGCAAGGCAGGCGCTTATGCCGCTGAGCTAAATGCCCAGCCCCCTAGTCAAACTCTTTTGAGCTTTTGCCTGGATTCTATTGACTTCTGCCTCCTTGCTTAATTTCTTTTATTTATCCTTCAACAATCCCTCCAAAGTGTAAATCTGATCATACTACTCTATTCTTTCAAATCCTCTGATAATTCTTTAATACTTGTAGGACAAAATGCAAACTCTCATGCATGATAATCGAGAATGCTCATGATCTTGGCTAAACTCTTATGTTCCAGTTCCCTTGGAATAGTCACTAAAAGTAAGCCTTATTATTTCATTTCATATGCCTTCAGTCATACTTTTGCTTCTGCCTGATTACTTTTTTTGTTCTATAAGATTAGAGCAAATTTCAAGTCTTCTGTGAATTTTTTAAAGTCTCTCTTGCTCCCACAGAAGTGCTGCCTTTGTTATTCTCTCAGAGGACTTTGCTAATAACCTTTGCTATAGAGCTTACTGTGTTGCACTGAGGTGAATTGTAGGCTACATTTCAGTCTTTCTCTTGGTAGCTGAACCTTTCTTGAGGACAAAGTCCATAATGTACTGATTTTGGTAGCACTCTTGGTAGCCAACACATTCCCTGATATACGGAAGCTACTAATGATATGTTTGATTAATAATCATAGTTTGGCCTGATTAGAGTAATGACCAAATTGCTGATCAGAGATATCATAAGCTTGGATAAAAATGGTTATTAGCATTAGCTTTATAGCATTGTAGAATCCTAGAAGTGAATTTTTCCTGATGATCATTAGGTTAAGTCACCAGCTGAACCAAACAGGATACATATTTTGCAATTTTCACTTTTAAATGTTACTTAGCCTGATTCTAATGCCAAAACAAGTAACTTCCTTTTATTAATTCAAAATATTAATATTCTTTAACATTGAGATCTTATCCATAGACATTTGAGCTCATATCATATATCATTCTCATGTGACACATAAAATAATTTCTAATCACTATAATGAAACACACTGTCAGTGACTTTATTATATTTCAATACGAATTTCCTAGGAAGTTGGTCAAATAATTGAGAAAAATTAAATAATTGAGATACATAGAAAGAGTTAAAAATAATGTAAGAATATCTGTGTTCTTGCCAGAAAGCTTAATAAGTTAAACTTTATGAAGCTACTTGAATTCTGCCTATCTGCTCTTCCCTAGTTGCATAGCTCTTTTTACTCACCAAAAGCAACCACAATTCTAATTTGGTCTTTATTTTTCCCTTGCACAGCTTACTTCATACCTTAACCAGAACAAATATATCTTCTTCATAATAGGTGTGTGCAGCAATTTAGTACATGAATGTATTATTCTTTACTTACTCAATTCCCTTTTGAAAGACTCAAATTAGTTGTATATTTTCATTATTACGGAAAGCACTATAGTAGGTATATGTTTTTGCATGTATATTTATAAAGAGGCGTTTTATATTCTTTATCTGAACCCCGTTGGACCTGAGTGCAAGGCTGGGTGGAGAGAAGGAGGTTTCAGACCAATTTGTCTCTTATACAATTTATAAACAGGCCATTACTTCCAAACATAAATTCATAAGCTAAGGGCTAAAGGGTCTATGAATTCTCATCCATATGCACTGTAATTTTGACTCATTTATTTCATCATTTCCTCAAGCTTTTTGATTGCTGATACACGTTAAAAGGTTTATTCCTTTAGATAATGATGCATTTCTAGGAGAATAAATGACAGTTCTTGAAGTGGGCAATTTAGAGGTATGTGGTGTAAAGCAGCAGGCATTAATGAATATGGTAAATGACAAGCTAGTTAGTGGCAGAAATGATTGGGCTCTGGTTGATGATGGATTCTAGAGGAGGTTAGAATGTGAAAAGTAAATGGCTCATAAATGAGAAAATTTAAGCTGAAACATTTATCTTCCTAACTAGTATTTAAGTGACAGTATAACATTCAGACCAAAAAGCAGGAAAAGGTCACTAGAATTTTCTCTTTTTCCTGTCTGTCTCCTTTTGCCTGGAATACCAAAGGCAATAAAAAGGATTGAGTCTTAGTCATTGGGGGGAGGTTTAAAAAATTATGGGCTGGATATATAATAACAAATTCATTTTGTCTCTAACCTGCGATGATTTGTTTGTTTCGTATCGCAGAGCACCACTTTATAACAAAGAAGGTACAGACCAATAGTTATGCAGACAGATCCTGAAAAATCCTCATACACTGGTAGATAATTAGCAAATGAATCCCAAAGGAGAAATACATGAATGAAGGTGGAACAGATCACCCCAAAAGAACAGGTAAGGTAGAACTCTTGCACTAATGGATCCAAAGTCACAGATTCAAAGTATTTGTAGTAAAAAAAATTGTTAAATTCTAAGGTAGAAATAATTTTATGGTGGTGAATATTTTTTAAATTTTATTTTGAAGGTAGTAAAATACAACAGAACAAGGCAAAACAAAGCCAGTGGAGACAATGCAGTGAAACTGGTACAGAATTTCACCGCAGGATACTGGGATAACAGTAATAGATACCATAGTATATCACGTTATCTTAACAATAGTTGTCCATTCAATCAGGAAGAGCGAAATCAAACCAAAACCAGAACAATATAAAACCAATTGAAAGGGAATATTGAATAGAGCAAAACAATCAGAACAAAGCAAAACAGTGAAAAGAGCATTGCCTTCAAACAGAAGATAGAAGGAAATCCCCCATATTTGCTATATTGCATAGGGTCATCCTCCCAAGAGATGCTTAGACTTCTACCCCCAGTTGCTAACAGGGGGTGGGGAGGGATGGGATGTTTGATTCTTAGCCTGCGCACCTGTAGGCTCACAGGAGATGCTGGCTGGTTCTCTTCCTGGCTCACACCCAGGCTGCTTACCAAGAAAGTCGGTGAATTGCTTTCTTGCTCAGCCACCTCAGTTCCACCATGGCTGGATCACAGGGGATGCTGACTGGTTCTCTTCCTGGTGGTGAATATTTGAATCTTGGGCCTTGTCAAGTTGAGTGTATGGAAACAGGTACATAGCGAGTCACTCAGGCCACCATTTGGACCTTGTATCTTTTTGGAGTGGTGTTGGTCACTCTTAGTGATTATGCACACGATGAGTCCCTAGGGATAAAAGTCTTCTTCTGTAGACCCATGTAAGTACAAGGTAACTGCAGTGCTGTGTTTAAATGTGTGGAGTTAGAGTACTTGTATTTGAAATCCATGTTAGGTGCATTCAATGTCTAGCCTCCATACGTCTCAGTTTCCTCATTTGTAAATTGGGATGATTTTTTAGAGTAATAAGTCTTTATCCCTAGAGAGTTACCATATGCATAATCACTAAGAGTGCCCAACATCACTCTAAAGAGATACAAGGTCCAAATGGTGGCCTGAGTGTCTCATTATTTACCTGTTTCCATGCAATTCAAATATTGCATGGCTTCTCTTATATAAGAAACTCAAATTATAAACAAAGAGTGGAATAGCAGATAGATATCAGGAAATAGAGAGATAGGTCTTTCTTAAATGGAAAGGGGATCAAGAGATGGATGAAGCAGCAGGAAGGGGAGGGAAAGGGGATGAATAAAGGAATGATAATGTGCTGTGTACATGTGCCAATTCCATACAAGGACTGTAAACATTTGTAATGCAAATATGTAGTAATAAAGATAAAATAAAATAATTTAAAAAGTGTATGTCAAAGCTTTGTTGGGAGAAATTAAATGAGTTAATACATTCTTGTAACAGTACCTAAAACTCAGGAATGTTGAAACAACTTATTTTTATCACAAATAAAGCATAATTGTGTTAGTGGTAGAATTTATTTAAATAGCACTATCAAGTATTTTGGGCTCATATTTAAAAAGCTGTAACTTCAACTATTGTCACCTGTTGCCACCTGCCTGCATTTCCATCTCCACTGCTGAATGTACAGGACTAGTGTTGTTCAAATATGCCAAAAAGAGGCCACTTCTGGCTTTAGTTGCTCAGTCTCTAACCATTGCTACTGCCTCCCTCAGTCATTCATCCTGTACCCATTTTCTGGCAGTAGCAGAACTGTTCCTCATGGAGATATTCAGTGATACTATAAGGCCAAACAGATGGCTTTTTATTAGAATAGGGAATTCATGTTCCTGGACAGAGAATCGAATTTTTGGTGTTTTGATAGGTGCCTTTTAGTAACTGAAGGCCATCCCTATGTATGTGATACTAAGAAAGGGAAATATGGCAAGAATTTCAAGCAGAACTCACATTCCCTTACTCATTGTGCCTTTGCTGTTTATTACAGACTGCTTATTGCTTGACAGTTTGATCATTTCTTCTCTAGACTGTGCCTGTAAGACAATATAATTCTCTAAGTCTTTTACCTTTTTCTAAAATTTTAAAAATAAAGACTCAGGTAGAATTGGTAAATGGAATAAATTTAAAAGGGTGGATTTGGGATTCAGTTGGCCTGAGCTGAATACGTACAGAACCCCTGCACATCTCATGTACCCTCTTTAACATTTAGGAGCAAACGTAGCCTCATAGAGTTTATCAAATATTGGGATAATGACTGGTGATTCTCATGAGGCAAGGCCCTACAAGGAGAGGCAGCTGATGATGAAACTGCCCTGGGGAGCACCTATGCCCCCCCATTTCCACCCCTACTTTTTTCCTTTTCTAATGTTTGATGGGATTGGAGGAGAACAATGTGTTTGAGTGTCCTTGTGGGTGAGCAGAGTAGAAAGATGGAGAAAGACATAGATGAGTTCTCAAATTCTTAAATACAATTGTTAAGTCTCACCTTCAGAGAAACTCTTCCTTTTGACTCTGACAATGGATATTTCAAATACTTGGTATAGATCCAGGAAGAGGGGAGTTTTCTGTGGCCTCTCATATAACCTTTTAGGTATTCCACCTTTTTATTCAGAGAGGTCTTAGGTTTGTCATTACTAGAGAGAGGAGACAGCTGAATATCTTTAAACATTAAAGTTGCCTAGACCTTTCTGATTACTAAGGTGATTTGACACATTCTGTCTCATTTCAGCCCCCACAGAAGCCCTGTGAAGCAAGTCTGGCAGCTACTGTTTGCTCATTGCTTAGTCCCCAGCACTAAGAGGAGTCTGAGCTCACTAGAGTTTCATCAAGACGTGTCGAATGAGAGAATGAATTCTCGTTTTATAAATGAGGGAACTAAGAGAAAGAGAAGGTAATCACAATGACAATGCAAATCGATGCCAGATTGGGCTTTTGCCTATCCACTCACTTTCATTTATCTATCCCCAAATCAACACAAGCCTGGGAAAAACTATGTTAGCAGGTGAGCAGTACAGATAAGTCCCACCCATAATGCCACCTTGAAGGATCTGTTATGTGGAAAATCGGTGATTTGCCACTAACTTGTTAGCTAGTCCAAGATCACGTAGTTAATGAGGAATAATGCTGACACACCACTAAATCTGTCACATTGTAATTACAGACAGATCTTTCCCTTACTGCCTCAGTTTTTTTATTCATTTCTGACGATGTTCTTTTTGACAAAAGAAACTCACCTTCAAAAAGAATTTTGGTTTTTTATTCAAGATGTTTTCTAAAATTGGGTTAAGTTGAAATGTAACACTAATCCTTTCCCACTAAGGCATCAGAATAAGTGAATGTTCTTGTCACTTACTGTGGCCCTGCTCCAAGGCCCTAGGATCCACGCTTCACTGTGTGAAAGACTCAGAGAAACTTGAGGGTGAAGAGAAAGAGAACATCTGGCTTGCTAAATGCATCTGATACATGTTTTCCTTCCTCATATTCTTGGAACAAATCAGTATCTCTGATGAGGTGTATTTGAAAAAAGAATCATTGAATTTTATAGTTTTTTTCCACTTAAAGCAAAGGAAATAGTTTCCATTTAGATTTGGAGCAAGGCATGCAGGAAATGATTTCATTTCTAAAGCATGACCCAAACACCGATTTCACTGTCTTTCCTTCAGTAAGGTTCACAGTTTTAAACATTCAGACAGGTATTGCCTGTCAGTTCTCTTTTGCTTCAATCAGCAACTGCCTTATGACTGTGTATCAGTGAAAATGGAGGGTATAAGCAGGAAGGAAGAAATTATAGTTTCTATTCTTAGATTTTTCCGTTGGTGTGTTATGATTCTGGCTATTCTGAAGATAGAGTTTTTAGAAAATGTTAGTGGAGTTTGAAGTCACCTTTTGCCTAGACACTGAGTTTTTCCCTCATGTATCAAATACTCATTCCAAATGCCTTTGTGTAACATTTTGAAACCATGCTCTGAAGTTCAGGGACATGTTTCCTTCTACTTCGAGGAGTGCTATGTCCAATGACTCCTTTCTAAAGGTAACAACTCAGCTAAGTTTCCAGTGACCTTTCCAGTGTCCCTTCCTGGCATGCAAAGTCAGATTCCTATTTTGATTCATCTTCTGCTTCTCTTGCCACATGAAGCTATGTGTACTCCTGGGTTGAACATAGCACCAGAAACTGCATGACTTTGAGAGCCAGAGTCAACAAATTCTTGGATAAAACATTTCTAAAGGTTCTGTTGCCTTATTTGGGGAGATAGAGGAAGGGACACTGTGACCTCTACTCCCACACCTCTCAGTCAGTCAAGATTTGGCTTCCAAGAAGACATCTGACAACATTTGGAAGCATTTTGAAATTGTCACAAGTTTGACAGAAAGAGTGCTGCTGGTATCTAGTGGAGAGAAGCCAGAGATGCCTTTAAACATTCTATTATACTCAGAGCAGTCCCCACAACCAAGGATTACCTGGTCCTAAATGTCAATAGAATCAAGGTTGAAAACCCTTGATTTATGAGTTTTAATGGAGCCACCATCAAGTGGGGAAAATCATCATGACTAACATTTGAGGTAGGCTCTATTTTAAGTGTCTTATATATGTTAACTTATGTAGTTCTCAGAATAACTTTATTAAATAGATTATATTTTAAACCAATTTTTAAAATGCAGAAACAGAGACACAGAGAAGTTAAGTGGCTTGCACAAGGGTAATCAGTTCTTCCATTGTGGAACTGGGAATTCACACAGCCTTCAGTCTCTTCATCCTCAAGCAGCATATTACATTCTTCTGAGATAAACTAATGGATGACTGTCAGTCAAATGCTAGAGCTAGGCTAGCTCCACCCAGATTCTTCTTCAAATGATGCCTAGACTCTACATTAACTTCAAGGGGATAAGTTATTTCTATTATTATCACCTTGAAATTTGAGATTAAGTATCAAGGGGCCAAGTCCTTAATGCACATGGAAACCCCAGTGTACTTTTTTATTTTAAAGAGAATAAAACCAAGCAAAATAAAACAGAATAAAGTCAATCAAAACAAACCAGTGTGACAGAAGAGTTTAAAACAATAGGAAATGAACAATGGTTACTATAATGCTTTTTGTTGTTTTCAATATAGCTGCTCATACCTTCAGACATAGTAAAATTCAAACAAAACAAACAGAAAAATAAAAACTAAACAATGATCACAATAAAGGACTTCAAAACAAGATAATAGTAAATCCAAAATGGCTACTATAATACACTTTGTTATTTTTGAAATAGCTGTGCATGCTATCGGATATAATAAAATCAAACAAAACAAAACAGAATAAAACCCAACCCAACAAAATAATGAAAATGATGCAAGACTTCAAAACAAAATAATAAGGAATTAACAGTGGCTCCTTCAGAAGGAGATCCCTCATAGATGCTACACTGTGTATTGTTATCCTCTGAATAGATGATCAGACTACCACTTAGACCTGCAAAGTAAGTGAAACAGTAAACCACTGCAAGCATTAAATTGTATTTTACCTCATTAGCTCTCATTGCAGCCTGTGTTTCTCCCTATCAGCTGGTCACTTACAGTGGGGAGGTGGTGGAGGCAGTTGGCTCTTCTTGTTTCTCAGCCTATGTGCTGGAAGGGGCTGGCATCTGGCTTTCAGCCCATGCATAGCGCCGATTCACAAAGCATGGTTCTTTAGAATTTCTTGTTCTCTTCCCTTCATAGTCTGAGAATGGCACTGACTCAGGGGAGAAGCAAAAGACTTGCATCTGGCTGTTCCCCTAGTGCATGACTGACTCACAGGGAGGGCTTGCTTCTTGCTGACTTCTTGTTCTCTTCCCCTGCAGTCTGCAAATGGCTGGAAACTCCACTTTAAGAACCAGAGACTGAAAAATTATTTTTCTTCTTTTGGGGGAACAAAACAAATGTAGGGCTATTTTCAAGCAAGACTGTGAGCCAGATTTTTCTTGTTGCAAATACTATTTAATTTTAACTCCAAAACCTGGGTGGTGCCATAGCTTATCTCTATTCCAAATTTACCTTTCTAGCTACACTCCCCTGTTCCACCCTGATCATAGAAAATTTTGGAAAGCATTCATGATGATGTATAAAAGATAGCCAATAGCGTAGAAGGATTCCCTTGCAGGTAAACTTGTATTTAGAAAAGATAGTATAAAACTGGACAAATCTGTTGTGCAAAAATGGTGTGTGTGTGTGTGTGTGTGTGTGTGTGTGTGTGTGTGCGTGCATGTGCTGAAAACTAACTAACCTTGCCTTTGATTGGAGAATTTATTTTTGGAACAGAAAATGGGCCACATAGAAAGCATGTCCACCACATTGGACAGGCGATTGTTTCCAACTTCTCAAATTCTCCAAGTTCCAGGCGATTGTTTCCATATCTGCTATCACTATTGAACATTTCAAGTCATTTCCTTCAGTCTGCTAGAGTTTATTTTTCAATTAAATTTCATCTTCAGCATTCCAAGGCCTATTGCCCTTGCCCATTTGGATTTCACTCAGTTGTATTTTTTTCTATAACTAAAGCATTTGAGAAGAAACATTCAACACTCATATTATTCTCAAATCAATTAATTGCAATGCAGAGGCCAAACCTGACAGTGCACACCTTAGGAAGTGAGATGAAGCTATGTTCTTTTTGTTAATGAGAAAAATCTATCCTGGAATTGCAATACTGTGAGTTTCCACAGTGGCTATTTCCCTACAGGTCCCCTGAGCAAGAATTATTTTTATATTAAGAGAAAACCTCAATGAAATAAGAAGCGATTTTGCTCAGGGATATCCAGAAAAACTGAAGTCTTCCACGTAGGATTTTGTTAGTAGTGTTTCCAAAAGTTGAGCTGGAACTAATTTGAAAAGCATTCCTGTTTAAGCCAGCTTATTTGTTTTCTACTGGTAGGTAAGATATACCTGGGTAGCAACTGATTGCTGCTCCTGTGATTCTGATTTAATTGACTCAAAGTGGGGCCAACATTTAAAAAGTGCTTCTTAGGTGTTTTTACTCTTCAAACTGCATTTAGAACAATCAACACTGAACCTACAATACCAACCACTAACTTCACTTATTACGGTAAATACTGACAGTGATAGAATTACCATTTACTGAGCATGTACACACACTGGAAATGGTGTGTCACCAATTATATACACTGTTTCTAATCCTTAGCATGACCTTGTGAAACCAATTTTATCTCCATCATGTTGTGAAAGTAAGATTTAGAAAAGTTAATTTACATGCTCAAGATGATAATGATGGTTAAATTTTTAGCCTTGACCTCAAAAAACTTCAGACTCATTTATGCAGCTGCATACCTGAAATCTCTACTAGAATATCTCCTGGGTATCTCCAACTTCACATGCCAAAATTGAAACTTCTGATTCTCTTCATCCTTGCTTGATCTTCTGCCAGTCTTCTCCCACAGAGATAATGGCACCACCATCCAATTATTCCAGTGGCGTGTGGCCAAAAAAGCCTTTTATTCATCCTCAACTCCTCTCTGGTTTCATATACCACACCTTGTCATCTCATTCTTCCAAATATATTAGAAGAGCAGCCACTTCTTGATATCTCCACCCTAATCCAAGCCAATCATTGCTCATTTGAAATACTGTGATTATTGTTTCCCTGACCTTCAAGTTATGCCCTTTTGTAGCAATCTGAGAGAAACTTTCTCACTTGAACTTGATGTCAGTCCCTCCAAATGTACCAATAAAAATAATTAAAAGTAAAAAAAAAATGAGAATCAAAAACCCCCAGACAATGATTGATCTAAAATTTTTAGTAAATAATGGAATAAAGTCCAACATCTTTCCCAAAGCTTGCAGATCCCAGAATAACAGGCTAGAGCTTGTCTTCATTGCTGTGCTCTTGGGCTCTTTCCCTCTCTCAGTTCTCTCCACCTACACAGAAACTTTTCTATAAAGCAACCAGACACATTCCCATGTCAGAGCCTTTGCTTGCAGTGTTCTGTTTAGAGAACCTTTCTCTCCACCCCATGCATGTACTCAATTCTAACTGAATGAATAAATGAATAGGTGAGATTCAAACTCAGATATTTTAAAACCTCTCTCTCTCTCTCTCTTTCTCTCTCTCTCCTCCCTTTCTAAGCTTAGAGAATTTAAGTTATAACTCCAAGCTTGCATAGATGAAAAATAACAATTAGTGTTCAAATCTAGGTTGGTTGGCTTCCAGAACCTTGGTTTTCCTATTGCTCCACACTGCCTCCCAGTGGAGAAATTGCTAGTGACGCCGTTGACCGAAATGACAGTGAATTGATTGAACTTTACTTTGACCTACTGTTTTGACATGATTTTATAAAGCCTTAATCTTCTTCATTGGTTCGGCTTTGAAGCCGGCACAACATGCTCTAAGGTTAAAAAGCACCAATAAAATGACTCACTGGCCTGTCACAAGGTCTTAAATCCTACCATTAGAGAAAATGCCTTCTGCTTGCCTTGGGCAAGTTACTTAAATTTCTCCAAGACTCTGCTAATTTGTTCTAAAATGAAGATAGAATGTTAAATGAAATAATTTGTATGAAGCTTCAGGATAATGCCTGCCACATAGTAAGTTCTTAGTAAATTAAATTATGTCTTCATGGCAATATAAAGTATATCTACTACTTTTGCATGATATGATTACAGAATTTGTCCCAGAAGAATACCAGAGGTAAAGGGAATCTCAGTGGGTCTTGGGGCGGAAAGACAGTATAGACTGGAATCTAAGAAACTGGGGCACATGAAGATGTATACATGTAAGTGGCAATAAGAGTGATGTCAGGTCAAGTGCTGTCTGTTCTACTGAGACACAGATTAATCAAAGTTAATACCCTAGATACTTGGCAGAGAATACCTTAGAAAGCCACATGGAGCCACTAAACTGTTCAGTTTCAATATAGTCACAGTTTATCTTCTCCTGTGGCTCTCAATTTTGGGCTTAGATTTAAGTCTTTTTCTCTTTGCTGTGTTAGAGGTGTTCCAGTAAGTATTATTTCTAAAGGTGCTATGCTAATTTAAAAAAGTGACTGGCTGGGGTTTTGTCTGGCAAACATACTGACTGTGAAAGCTGCAGGAAAACTGATTTTCTGGCATTTGCGTGTTCTGATGTGAAATATGCTGGATGGGTGCTCAAGTTGCAGAACCTTCTGGTAAGTGCAGTGAGAGTGATTTCAAGAAGTGATTAGGTTTCACTACTCATCACCATTTGGGTCAAAGGAATAGTTTCTAAATACAAAATAACAGATTAAAACCTGCTAATTTACTATTAGTTAATTTAGAGAAATTGTCAAATAAATAGCCACATAATCTGATCCTACGCTTAAACATAATTCATACTTTATACCCCATTCTTCAGATTCTTGCCATGATCTCAAACTCTCTTTATTTTGCCTTGGCCAACATGAGTGCTGTGGAGAAACCACCTCATCACCAAAGCTCTGGAAGAGTCCTGCTTGTCCACAGCACAACTTGCAGTTACCTAATGTTTTCTTGACATTTCTTGGCAGTTGTTAAAATCAAGGTTTGAAATGATCTAGTTTTGGCACTTATTAGCTAAATGTCTTTGGACAAATTATTTTATCTCACTGAACCTAAGTTTTCTCATCTGAAAAATGAGAACTGTCACAAGTACTGTCTTTCAGTATTCATCTTGATATGATGAAGAGAAAGATTTCTTACAATGAATTTAGCATAGCTCATGATGACATAGTGAACACTAACGTTTTCCTCCACTTGATATCTGTATCAGGTACCATAGGGGTACTGTAGGGAAAAGAGATGTGTAAAATGTAGTCCTTATACCTCAAAAGTTAAGGGAGCTAACAAGAAAGTTATCTAAAGAACTTTCTGTAATATTCTATACCTATGCTGTCCAATATGCTGCTTTCTAGTAACCATGTCTACTGAGCCACTTGAAATATGGTTGGTGCTACTGAAGAACTGAATTTTAAATTTTATTTTAATTTTGATTAACTTAAATTTAAATAGCTGCATGTAATTGATGGATACTATATTGAATAGCACAAGTAGTATAGCTTAGTAATGGAAAAACAGAAAAGTAGTAAAAGTCAGCAAAAAGGTATCAAGAACTTCTTTACCTGTTTCATATTTTCTGGTTTACCCTGATGATTCAGGTGATGAGGGTATCAAATAGAAGTGTTGTCTATATCCGATGGAGGCATAGTAATAGCTTCAGTTGAAGAACACAGAAGGAAGAGGCATAACTCCTGTTCCCATCTGTAGCTGTGGCATAGCTTATACAGCTCGTGTTTATGGAAGACTCCTCTTGAGAAAGCTAAACTATATTATTTGCATTGGCTAAAATTCCTTAGACACATGCCGGGATTGTTTCCTTTATATTTGTACTATTTGTGTAAAATTGAAAGTAAATGAACTCCTGGGTCTAGGTATACAGTGAGAGAATATTATGTTTACTCTTTTCTGAGAGCTATAATTTTCTTGAAAAGAATTATAGAAGAAAATATTTGCAAAAAGTCGAGTATGGTAGTTAAATTTCCAGCCAGGCTAATTTTCTTTTTCTAGTTCTGTAACTTTCTACATTAAGTTCTTTGGATCATCTCTCTTCAACTCTTCTTCTCAAGGGAAGAATTCCAACAAGAGTGAGTAGTCAGGTGATAACACTTATAATTCCTCCATTTTTATAAAAGACTTCTTCCCTTATCAGCTCTGATGGGTGGAAAAGTTGAGTGTAATCTAATTTGAGAATGTAATCAAATTTGAAAGTTGTAGAACCTTCATAGATGCTTTCTTCTAAGAATTTCAAATGAATATTTCTCTTACGAATGCCTTTGTCTAACATTTTTCAATTCTGTTATAGTTACATTTAATTTACCTAATCTGAGTCATCAAAGGGAGGATGACAACAATATTCCATATGTAAATAAGACCCTGGGAGTTTAGCAGTTTTAATGTTACAGCTGTTAACCTCGGTTGCTGTCCTACAGTAATCAAAGACTAGAACCAAGATATATCAAAAACATCAGACCAAAGAAAATATAGCCAAGTTGCAGATTTGTAAGTCAAATTCCATTAGGTAACAAAATTGGGAAAGATTTATGAGCTGAAGCAATCTTTTAAAAGAATAAATGAGAAAATAAGGTTGTTTTATATTGAGGTCTGTGTACTTCCTGAACAGAAATAAAACCAAAATCTGCAAATCTTCCAAAATAAACTCAAGCACACCACCATTTCCTAGACTTGAGTTTCTAACTGACAGCAAAAAGCAATATTTGAACTGTGAAAGGAAGCCATGTTGAATCCTAACGTTTAGAAGAGTAAAGTAAAACTAATTGCTTGGGTTGCGTTTCCTAATCACATGTGCAGTATATTCTAGTGCCTGTGAAACCCATGGTTTGTGAGATAATTTGTCAACAGTCATTGGTTTGCAAAGTATTTCCTTTAAATCTTCATTTCTGTACCACTAATTTATCACCAAAGGAATACAGCAACTTGAAAGAAGCCATGTCTTAAGAAAAAGTACTATTATCTGTTGTTATTCCAGAAAACTGGAGTAGGTCAATAAAACTTTTATGTATTTTTCCTTTAAGATTTTCTTTATCTTCCATTCTAACTCTGATCAACTAATTGCAGCCCATTCCCTCTCACATTCCACCAAGTGTGCCCTTGATAGTAGTTAACAAACTAAAGAATGCTTATACAGATTGGTTATAGATACTAGGATAATCTGTGGCTGAGTTACGTGGTTTTCTTCTCCATAATTAAATGACCTTTTGCTATTAGCCCAAGATTTTTAAAGTCACTTACAAAATCTAATTTCCATTAGGATGACTTTTCTGTCACAGTCTGACATGTAAAAGACAACAGAGCATTTAATTAAGGGCTTTTCTATATAGTTGTCTCTCTCTGAGATTTCATTTCTCTACCCTGAGTCTCAAAATTGCTTGTCAGTATTGGGGAAAGTGTCCCCCTCCCCTGTAGCAGTCTGCATTTCTGCTGATTTATATCTAAGTCATTCATTATCTACTTGCTGAAAGTATGTTATTAGTGGAGGGAAGTAGGAGTCACGCTGTCTTCCATAGGTTTATATGAATCCTTAAAATGGTACAAACAGACATGCGAAGTAGGCCATCAATGCAACATTCAGGTCACAAATTTAAACAAAGTAAAGGAATGCAGAACCTGTAAGTTTCTTAGTGTTTCAGTCTTAACATAGCACGTACTCCATATATAAAACAGTATTAGAAAGACATGGTTCCAAATGTATTGGAAAAATGATTTGCTTGTGTAAAGGAGACTCCAAGATGAACTATAAGACTACGGAAATGATGTAAAACATGCTTGTGTATATTGGTTCAATCTCAGAAAGTAGGTTCCTTACATCTTTGAGCTTTCCTTTCCCTGATTTTGCTGCTTTTCCTTTGCCTGGTTGACTGCTTTGCCAACATTCCTTACATTAAGTACAGTTGAATTCCTAGAAAAAGTTGTGCCATAAATTAGATCCGTTTTTGAAAATCAACTTTTGTTTTTCTATCAGTGCATGAGCTGTTTCATGTTTATTTCTGAAAATCTTCCTTCTAGGTTTCTCTGATAAATAGTTAATGATCTCTGTAAACACCAAAATGTACTAAGGGATTTCTGTTGTCTAGGGAAGAATATTTCCATGTGAATAATTATTGCTATTAATTGCTTTATTAGTTGTGAATTTTCTGATATGTGGATTACTTAAGGTAGGATCCAGCTGTGTTATATAGTGACTTTAGAAGAATCTTTAAAGATAACACATGTTTTCGACAAATCCCCATTAATCTTTGGGCCAGCAGAAGGGCAAGGCAAGAATTTGCCTGGAAGAAAAAAAAAAAAAAAAAAAGGAAAGAAGCTAGTACAGAGTGATTTGAGGTGGGAGGTCCTGATACAATAGATACTCTGTTGCATCCCCAAAGCTCCCAGGGCCAGAAAAAGGTATCCATGGTAACAGTAAGGGTCTCAGTGAAATAGAAATTGAATGGAAAACAATTGGACCCGGCTTTACAATGACAAATCTGGTCTCCACAAATCAGAGAGTAAAATTGTTCTCCAGAAAGGGGATGGGTAGTGGCCTCTTTTCTGCAGTAGTTGGGGACTGTATGCTTGTTTGAGACATGACGGCTTCCAAAAAGAAGTTAGAAAGAAGGAATGGGTACTTTTAAGTACCCACCAGAGACACAAATAATTTGTGGTGGGAATATTTTATCTACCTGTTATAAGTTCCAGTTTAACCTTGTCTGAATCTTAGCAATGCCCTCACTCAGTCTGAATCAGTAAAGGCTACACAGATTAGAAATTGGTCAGTTACCCCCAACTGCTAATATGGACGAGCACTGGGTGATCTGGCCTCTACCCCAGATGTTTTCTTCTGCTTGAGAATCAGAGAGTTCCTTTTACTACTGTGGTGCCCATATTTAGTAGAAAAAGCTCCATGGATCGGAGTCTTTGATAATCATTACATTTTTCCTTAGTATCCACAGCATGTTAAAATGACAATGACAATGTAAAACTAACAAAATGGAGGAAGAAAGATCACAGAAATCTTTTTCTTCCTTTAATGGCTAAAAGCTAGCCTTTAATTTGGTTTCCATCTGGAAAATATGACCATTTTCATGAAACATGGTCCCTCATTAACCCTCCTTGTTAGCAATTCCAAAGGGATGAGATCCAGCTCACATTCCCCTCATCAGTCACCTCCACTTACTCCCAGGTGGCCTCCTATGGGTACTTGGGGCTATCTATCTTCATATTTTCTATGTGGAGTGGGTTAGATCCCTAGTCTCTCTGCTGCTTTTAAGAAATAAATACAGCTGCTTTGGCTGCCATGTCCAGATCACCAGGTCAACTAGGCAAATTAAAAAGAGTAAGGAATCAGGAGTACAACATTAAGAAAGTGCTTCTGGCTGTAGGACAGGACTTTTTAGGCTCCTCATCCCATCTTTTCCTTCTGCACCAGTTTTAGCATCTGTTCCTCTTCCAGATTCACAGCTCCTTAATTTTGAGTTCCTTCTGATGTCCAGGTTCATATCCACCCAGTTACAGCCCTGTAGGTTGGGAACTTTGAGGGGTGAGGTTCCCTGAGGCAGCAACATAGTAGAGCTGCCTCATCAGAGAAGGCACGTGAAGGGACAGAGAAGAAGGGAGCGGGGGTAACACGGTAGTAGAGAGAGGTTTGACTAGTGGCTAAGTTCAGAGCCCTTGAGGTAATTTTTCATTCTGTCCATTTCATTTCTCTTGCCCACAGTTTCCACTTATATTTTAATACTCGGTTTCCTCATGCAAAGTCTAGGTCTTTCGTCTGGCTAGTGTCTTCCAGATTGAGATTTTGAAAGTTGGTTCTCCCTTTAGTCTCTGAATATTATCAGAGAATTTCTGACCCTTCAGGTGAGATGGGGAAAGTGCAGGAAAGGCTTATAGGCCAGCATCTTCACATTGGCTCAAGTTTCTAAGCTCTTAATCAATCTACTCTTTACATCCTATTTTATTCTTTATTTTTATGAAATTTCTTGTGCCTTCACTTCTTCCCAGGATTTATGCCTTTTGTTTTCTCATGCTGACTTGCATCTTGGGATATTCACCTAAATTCTTCCAGTTAGGGAAAGCTATGGTAAGTGTTCCCATGGAGTCTCTGCAAAGCACTAACCTAACAGCCCTGACCATCCAAGACTCAGCAGGCAGAGCAAGGAAAGAGGAGGGAAAGAAGGGTCAGTTAAAGGAAAGTAAGATAGAGCTTCTCCCTCATGGATAGGAATTTCCAGGCTCCTGGTCAGTCTCCAACTTTTGTCCCACATTTACCTGAGAAATGCCTCTTATCTATGCCATTACCTTCTAATCTCCACAGATAACCAGCAATTGTATCTGGGCACCTAGAGTCATTCAGGATAGGCAGTTTGAACTATAAGGCTCCCTACAGGGTCCATAAAGATGATAATACAAGAGTTTTAGTCAACTAAGGTTCACCCAGTGTTATGGTTTATGCCTGGATGTCTCCCCAAAGCCTCATGTAGTCTGTGGGGCAAGACTTTTTTGAGGTGGCTGAATCTATAATTTGTGATTGGTTCACTGTCTAGTGCTTGAAGTGATGGTGTGAGTGGTGCACCTACCCTAGGGTGAGTAGGTTGCATACAATATAAGAGAGGGAAAGAGGCTTGCTCCTCCCTTTTGTCCTTTTGCCCTTTTGACTCTTGTTGCTTTTGCTGTCTTCCACTACCATGAACTGTTGCCTTACGCCATGTGCCACCCTGCCTTGGAGCTAGCTGATTACAGACTCAGACCTCTACAAACTGTGGGTTAAATAAACCTTTCCTTCCTTAATTCTTGGCATTAGTTATTTTGTCCCAGCAATGAGAGAAAAGTAACTAAGACACCCAGATAATTGATAATGGAAAAGCCCCAACCTGTGATCTCCTCCCTGCACTCTTTGCATTGGAAAGAAAGCAAACCTAAATCACCAAAACAGAAAATCCCTAGTATGTTGTATAGTGGAATATTTCTCAAAGAGTGGCTCTGGGTCTTTTATGTTGAAATCACTTATGGTGCTGGCTTTAAACAACAGATTAGAGGAGTATGACAGAATCAGCATGAGACCAAGTAATGTATGTTTCAAAATATTGTCCCACTGAGGATGGTGATGTGTGTCTGTAGTCTCAATTACTTATGAGGCTGAGGCAAGAGGATTGCTTGAGTCCAAGAGTTCTAGACCACCTGGGGAAGTGTAGCAAGACTCTCTCAAAATAAAATAATAAAATAAAATAATAGTTCCCTCTGTGATTTCATATGCAATCGGTATTGGAAAACACTGGTAATGTGCAGTACTCCATCAGAGTATTGAGTTCTCTATTCAACATCTCTGATAAGTGGCCATTAACCTACCCTTGAGGCTCATCGATAATGAACAGCTCGCTATATGTGGGAAGAGCACTTCTCCCTTTGCTTTGCTCTATTGGAATGTTCTTTTTATATTGATCTAACATCTCAACCCCTGTAATATCCACTCTTTGATTTTTGTTCTGTCCTTTAGAGAGCCACAGAATAAGTTGTCTATCTTTAAAATGTCTACTTTTCAAATATTTGAGGAAAATTTTAATGTATTTTGTTGCTGCATGTTTTCATCAGGTTAAATATTATCAATTCTCGTGACATTGGGAAACAATCTTGTGAAAAGTTGTAGATCAGTTCCTGTTGGTCCAGTCTTTGGTCAGGTCCATATGGAAATGTTTTAAGACAAGACCAACAGTGAACTATGAAAAACCATGGTTGTCCTCTGGATTTCAACTCTAAAGCTTAGCTAGTTTCAACAATTTTCCATGAATCTGCACTGCATGAATTTATCCAAGCTTCTTTGAATTTGCTTAGATTTCTCTTCAATTTTTTGCTTTTTAGCCCTTTCTGCCTTTTTGGCAGTTCTTGGCCTTGAACCCAGGGCCTTGTGCATGCTCAGCAAGTGCTCTACCACTAACCTATGCTCTCAAGCTTCTCAATTACTGTCTATGCAATTCTCAACTTTCTGGTTTGTACACTTGATGAAAATCTCAGGCCAAGAAAATGGAACAAAAATGCTTTTCAGTATTTAGCTGGTGGATCTTTCTACTTTCATATATAATAAAGTTCAATAATATATAATCATTCATGGCCAAATTATATGTTTGAGTATGTTTCTGCCTATCTCTTCTGAAGGAACAAGATACAAACATTTGGACTTCAAAGTTCAAACTTTTGTACAGTGGGGCTTTAATTGATTCTCTTTAAGATTGTTCCCCTCACACTACCACCATATTAAGAAAAGGGGCTCTTTAGTTAGACTCAAACAATGCCTGATTAAATGGGATTTTTTTAAAATATGAAAAGTTTGCTACGGAATTATCCTTCATTTGACATTATTTGCTAAAGCATAGATGGATTTTGTTTTTCAATGTTGGTTCCTCAAATTCATTTAAAAGAAAACAGATTATTCTTTGGAGTGTATCTTTTTCAGTTTTTTTGTTTTTGTTTTTGAGACAGGCTCTCACTATACAGTTCAGGCTGGTTTTGAGCTCATTTTGTAGCCCAGGCTGATCTTGAACTTGCAAAGTTCCTCCTGCCTCAGTCTCCTTAGTGCTGGGATCACAGGCATGTACCACCATGCCAAGTTGGGTGTCTTTTTAATAAACATCATCTTCTTGTGAAAAATATGAAGTATAAAATTAGAAATAAGACAGTATTTAGAGTACCTTTGTTTTGAGCAATGATTTTTATTTTACTCTTGATAGTCTATATATTTTCTTCTATTTACAATTATTTCAAAGCAATGATTCTTTTCAGAAACTGTTTTTGTCTCTTCTAAACCCTCTTTCTCATATATATATATATATATATATATATATATGCTATTTCATGTTAATACATTTAGTATCAATCTTAGAACTAACAATACTATAAGCAACAGGGGCCACAATTTAATGCAATATAAAGTTATTGTCTTTTTATTGTGTTTGTTTCTGGTGGTGCTAGGGATGAAACCTAGGTCTTTGCACCTGCTAAGTAGAAATGTTATCACTGAACTACATTACCAAACCACAGGTTTTGGCCACAAATACATTTTCACATATCTCTTGAACCAATTTGGGTTCTCCTTTACCTACAAATGTTTTTAAAATGCTCTTTTATTTAGAAACTATTCATGATGAACTCAACTGACTCTTTTATCGTCTGCATAATGGACACATGCATACACACACACACACACACACACACACACACACACACACACACAGGCACACATGCACAATATTCTATTTATTCCCAGATAGTATCTAGGACAGGCTTTTTTATCCAGTGAGTTGGAAAATCAATGTTATTGGCTGATGGAAGAAAAAACTAGTTTGTAATGCAGATCAGAAACACAAAAGAAATAAAATTGAGTCAAATAAAGTATGCTCTGAACACGTAAGAATTTTGATAAAATTTGGAAGGAAGAGTCAGTTCTGGAATTCATATTTCTCTAGAGGCTAACTGCCCTTAGAAATCTATTCACTGGGGCATCAAGGAACATACAAATAGGATGACAATTATGAATGTAGCTTACAGAGGATGCTTGTAATTGGAACTAGAAAGAAATGTAATAGACAATCTTTATCCAAGCTCCTCTTCTACTAGATAATAGTATAAACTATTTAAAACAGGAGGAGGACAGGGCATTCATTTTATCATCCTCTCCTTGCAAAGTAGGGCACCAGAATTTCAGTTCAAACATAGGCAGAGTCATGTTTCCCTAAGTTTTGCTACAGATTGGTATCATTACATAAAATATCCAGAACTCTTTATACAAACATGTGCCACAGGCAAGACTTCAGGACTCTTCCTCACACATGTATGCATGCACACACATGTGCACATGCATGCACACTTCTTCAACTTCAATCATTGTCAAGATGAAAATGTGCTACCTATCCCCCATACAAATTACCTAGAAACCTCCTTTTTACTTTTTTTTTGTACCATGGATCAAACTTACAACCTTGTGCTTGCCAGGCAGGTACTTATGCTACTGAGCTAAACCTCCAGCTAGAAAACTCCCTTTGATTGAAGTAGTAGCAATTTTATCTTAGAGTGTATTTGTTTAAGTAGGAATTGGAGGAAAAGAGAAGACACTCTCATCTGTTTTATTTCAAAATAGACTTTTAAAAAGTTAAAGCAGATAAATATGGAATCTCCACAGGATCCATATATTTCATCCCATGTATATATCCAGAAGAATTTGAACAGTATTCACTGTAGCAATATTTACATGTAGTCAACACAAACAATCCAAGTGCTTATGATTAAATGAATAGATGAACAAAATGAGTTATGTACTGATAGAATACTGTTCAACCATAAAAAAATGAAGTTCTGACAAATGTTATAACACAGATGAAAGCATTGCATTAAGTGAAAATGCCAGAAACTAAAGGACATATTATATTTTTTCATTTATATGAGCTGCCAATTTAGGAAGATATAGGGCCAAGAAGTAGATTTGACATTACCAGGGACTTGAGGGAGAGAGAATGGGAAGCCACTGAATAATGTTTATAAAGTTTTCTATTTGAAGTGATGAAAATGTTTCGGAAACAGATAGTAGCATAAGTACCTGCCTGGCAAGCACAAGGTTCTGTTTTCCAAACAGAATTAAGAATGTAGCTAATATCACTGAATGATGTAATTAAAATAGTTACAATGGAAAATATTATGTTATATGTGTATTTTATCATAAGTTTATAAATTAATAATGTGATATATCAAAACCCATTATATTACACACCTTAAATGGGTGAATTGTATATTATGTGAATTATATGTCAGTAGAACTACTTAAAGTTATAGCAACATAAATTCCTAGCAAATATACTTTAAAATGCTCATTGTTACTAACCATCAACGAAATAAAAATCAAAATCACAATAGGATACTGTATCATACTAGTTAGAATGGTTATTACCAAAAAACAAAACAAAACAAAAGATAACAAATGCTAGTGAAGATGCAGAGAAAGGGAAACTTTCATATACCATCAGTGGGAACATAAATTAGTAAAATCATTATGGGAAACAATATGGGAATTTCTCAAATAACTAAAAGTGTAATTACCACATGACCCAGATATCCTACTTCTGTTTATATATCCATAGGAAATCAAATCAGCATACCAGAGACATATATGCACCCCCATGATTCTTGCAACACTACTAACAGTAGCCAAATATGAGATCAACCAAGATGTCTATTGGTGGATGAATGGATAAAAATGTGTGACATATACACAGTGAGATATTATTCAGGCATTGAAAGAATGAAATTCTGTTAATTGTGGTAACATGGATGGAACTGGGAGACATTATGTTAAGTGAAATAAGGCAGGAATAGAAAGACACATACTGTGTGTTTTTAGGGAAGCTAAAGAAGCTGATCACACAGAAGAGAGAGAATAGAGGTCACTAGAAACTAGGAAGGGTAGAGCATGGGACAATAATGAGAAAGTGGATTTGGGAGGAAGCAGTTCTAATACTCCGTAGTGTAATAGAGCAACTGTACTCTAAAACAATTGTATATTTCAGAGTATCTATAGGAGAAGAGCTTCTAAGTTC
The DNA here is from genome assembly GCF_034190915.1 of Cavia porcellus. NCBI lineage: Eukaryota > Metazoa > Chordata > Mammalia > Rodentia > Caviidae > Cavia > Cavia porcellus. The sequence goes on along the minus strand of NW_026947486.1, from coordinate 84,965,461 downwards.
TCAAAACGTATAAAGGAAAACATTTCAGGAGATGAAAATGCAAGTTACTCTGACTTGATCATTATACATTGTATGTATTTATCTAATTATAGCACTCCACCCTATAAGTAAGTGCAAATACTATAAGTCAATTAAAAATAATAAGCCTGTTGAACATAGCAAAAATTATACAGAGACAACCTTTCCTTCAGACTGATAACATGCTTCAGTGCTCTGGAAAGCTTCCTAACCATATACTATATGCTACACCTTTTCATCCCTTGTTACTACAGTTTACCAAGTGTAACTGGATCATTTAAGGAATGTAAAATTTACAGACTTCATCCCTGAAATGAGATGCTGATAAAAAATATGGGAGTCATATTTGGCTCTTCCTTTTTACTTACAGATATCATCTAACCCATTAGCAAATTATGTAAACCTCTTCCCCAAATATATCATATATATATATATATATATATATATATATATATATATACTTCCCAGATATATCCTATATATAACTTTATACACTCTCACTAAGTCTAATGTGGGCTTCCATTCTTTAGCCATATTGGTTTTCTTATTGTCCCTTAAATATTTCAGGGTTGTTTCTGCTTCAGAATCTTTGCATTTCTCATTTTTTTCTGTTTGTAATATTCTTCCATCAGATTTTCACATGGCTACCTGTTATTATCACTGAGATCTCTAATCAAATTCTGTCTCCTGAAGAAACATTCCCTGAGTTTTTTCTCCACTCACAACTGTTATAACCTAAGCCCCCCTAACTATCCTAAGGTCTGTTCTAAGGTATAAGCCCACCTGCTGCTTCCTCTCCCCTTCTCCCTTCAAATTTAACTAGGTTAAGTTTTAACTTCCTAAAGGCCATAAAACAAAGGCCTGAAGTAATAGCTCCTCTTCCCTACCCGGTAGCCCGTCACAAATTGTGTTAATTGCATTAGATTATATTAGATTGTACATTCTTCACAAAAATAGCTTCGTTTATATCACAGTAATACCTGTAACTTGGCCTTACTGTAAATGTGTGTTTTCCTTTCCCTCTGGGTAAAAGATTGATATGTTAATCAATGCTCTCCTCTGTAAAGAATTGTAAAATCTTACTAATTGATATGTTAACCATTGTTGCCCTCTACAATTAGAACAGTTGTGGTGCTAAAGTAAGGTAACTAAGGTTGTTAATTGCTGTTAGACTTTTCTATTCTTTGCTAAGAAAAACAAGATTTCTTCTTATCTAAACTTGCTAGTATGCAGGGAGACTTGCAATTGCCATTTCTGCTTTGTAGTGCGTCACACCCCATCCCCCTCCTTACATTGTGTGACCAGCAGCTGTTTGTGGATTTACAAGATAAAAAGTCCTGACTTTTAGCTGTGAGGCGCGCAGTCTCCAAATTGGCTCCCAGAGACTCGTCACCAGGCCTGGATTTTACCTAATAAAGCCTTTGCTTCTCAAATTTTAATTTCTTGCTTTCTTGGATTTTATACCGGGGTCCGAGTTATCAGAACAACCTCAAAGTTAAAATAGTTCTCCTGGACACTAAGTCATTTTCTATCATAATGCCCTAAAGCACATATCTATAATTAATATTATTTTATATATCTATTCAATCACATGTTTATTACTCATGTCTTTCCAATAGAATGCAAGTTCCTTAAAGGTAGGGATCTATGATGTTTCCTGCACTATATCCCTGGTATGTAAATTGCTGCGGCAGAACTTAATATTTATTTAGTATGCCAAAATCATAGAAGACTTTGAAGACGGGAAGAAATATGACCAGAGACTATCATCAAGTATCTTAAAAAAAAAAAAACCCTTATGTTTGTGTTAGCTTCCTTTTCCTTTCAAAAGTGGACTGCAACGAAGCATTCTAGTTCATTCTTGCTTAAACCTCAGTAGGTAGAAATTTTGCTTGATCTTTACAGTTAAGTTTTTAGGTCTTCACACAATGGTGAAGAATTGTAAATAATTAACCTGTGCAGGCTTGCCAGGTGAACTCAAGGAAAGTCTGATTGAACAGATGGGCCTCCTCCTTTTTAACTGGGAGGCTGTCAGATGATTTGACTTTGTCAGATAAGAAAGTGAGATCTTAAAGTGAGTTCTAGGGAGGAGAGTTTCTGAATTTTCAGAAAGGTGTGGGAGTCCTCTGTGATGTTAATTATCCTGATGTTGTCTGAAAGAGTTGGCAGCCTCAAGGAGAGCTGAGACTTAAGCCCCCTTAGGCTTTCTGGGCTGTGAAATGCTCTCATAAGCAAGTAGGTTACCTGGGAGGACAAAAAGAGAGAAGCTAATAATATCCATATGGTGGTTACTTTGGGCAGATGGCCTGGGTGCCACTTTGAAAGCACCTGAAGTTTCTAGGTGGTCTTCAAGGGCAGCTTTAAATTGTGCATGCTGAAGTTATTGAATCCGCAGGTCACAAAGGAATCACTAAAGACAGACTGACGAGGAGATGAATTCAGTAGTAATATTTTATAATTAGAAGTAGGAGTGGGATCCAGGAAAGTAGAGAAAGGAAAAATGAGCTTCCTTTTTATTCCCAAAGCCCCTCCCCTTGGGAGGGATGTCTCTTCTACTGAGAAAGCAGAGGTTTTCTAATTTTATTTTTGAGAAATATCCCTCAAATCTCTGCAGATAGAGTCATAAATGGAGAGCCTTCATATTTTAATTGCTCTATATCTGGGCCCTTTTCTGAAATTCTCTTGGGATTTGTAGAATCCTTTGTACTTTTACAGAATTTTTGGTAATAACACTCTCTTGTTTATGCTTTAAGGATAGTAGATCAGAGAATATTTTCTTTGACAAATGAGGAAACTAAGACCAAGTATTCATTACTGAAAGAAAAAGTCAGTGATGGATGTGGAATCAGAAGTAACTTTCACATTACTCTTGTTCTTACCAGTTTTCTCCATGTGCATAATGTAATCCTTAGCATATCAGAAAGCATGACAAACTATGAAATCATAGGGATTTTCTACCTTGATGATATTCACTCTAGTTTCATGACTGTTATCTGTTTCTCAGCGTTGTTATTTAGATCCATCTAATGTTGTGAAGAGCATGAGAGGATGTCCTTAAAAAGTAGACATGTTTCTTTCCTAGTTGATTCTATCATACGGAATAAAAGCAAAATTCATTCATGTGCCTTAACAAGTACTGAATTAGAAGTTTGATTTATGTGAACACCCCATACTTCTATGAATACTCATATGAAAATGGCATCAAAGTCTAGTGGAAAAGGATCCCACTGGGATTTCACAGCATGAAGTTTGTAGTTCCAGCTCTTTTTCACTGAGCTGAGTGATGTTTGACAAGTCACAGTGTCATCTTGGCTCAACTGTCTTTTCTATGAAATAGGTATAATAATGCCTGCTCTGGCTGGATTGTAGGATTGTTGTATGGGCTGAACATGGTAATGGATGTGAATGTGCATTGGAAGAGCATAGTCCGCTAAATTATAAGCTCCTATAAAGGCCTTTTATTTCCTGTGGAGAATCATTAACCCTGCTGTTAGTCACTGTGTGGCATAATCATAGATTGGTCCATGCTGGAAAGGAGCACAATGGGAAAACATACTAATCAGCTGCACTGGAAAGATATACATCCCGGAAATAACATCCAAATATGCAAAAGAAGCCTGTCTAGGTAGTTTCAGATAATTTGACAATATAATTTTGTTTAGAGAGATGTATGGATTCTTGTGCTTAGTACAGAATTTGGCACAAAGAATGTGTTCAAAAGAGAGTTATTAAAAGAGTGATGAATAAATAATGGAATTTAAAGCATTATTATTAGCCCATTTTGCCACATCTGATTTTTTTTTTTTTTTTGGTACCAGAGTTTGAACTCACGACCTCACGCTTGCCAGGTAGGCACTTACACCACTGAGCTAAATGATTCTTTTTCTTGAGGCAAGTATTAGATGTATTTTCAGTTATGTGCACAAGTAGTTGGGTCAGTCTCTACTTCCTAGGAGGTTGTCCTCACCCAGCCTATTCCATGGAACTATAGATCGCTGGCTACTGAAGGGCTGAAAAAGCCAACAGCTATCTCATTGTATTGTTCCCCTATCCAGAAGTCTGTGTGGTGATCAATAGCTTCACCTATGGCTGTCACTCCATCTCCAGTATTGACCTATAATGCCTGCGGTTCTCATTTAACATAGAAAATAAGACAGCATCAAAACAGCCACATCAAAATTGAAAGATAGTTTTTTCCCTCCAAAATCACTGAGTTGTATGAACAGAGATGTCTAGCATGTCATTCCTTACTGTCAATTCATATCTTTTGCTGTTATGTGTTCCCTAGTGTGTGGATTGGCTCTTTCTCTAAATGTTGTAAGATTTGTCTTCAAATTAATATAATTTGGTTGCAGTTGGCCGGGAATATTGTTGGTTACCATTCCAAATTCAGCAAAATAGTTGGAGAAAAGGTTTAACAAGAGGATATTTACAGTTTCACGTGTCTTGTAAGATTAGGGGATGATGAAAGGGATCAGAGAGGTTTGCTGAGTACATAGCTCAGTTATAACACAGCTTAAAGATTAATGATTGCTTTTCATGATGCTGTCAAAATGTTGACATACTTTGCATAGGTGCAGTCGTGGAAAGATTTTTCTCTTCTCCCCTTATACTTCAAAAGTTCTTTTGTAAGTAGCCAACAAATGTTAAAGAAATGTGGACTTCAAATGTAAATGCTGTGTGTGTGTGTGTGTGTGTGTGTGTGTGTGTGTGTGTATGATTCTAAATGTGAAATTGAAGTCTAAACACTTTGCAGGAATCTTCTCACTGCCTTATTTAAAAAGTTTTAGGTGAATAAACAACAACTAAAGGGAGCTGTATTGAGACAGAAATCTTATTCATGAATAATGCAACTATGCTTCATGGGACTTACAATGTCTACAACTCAAAAGACAAGACAGTTCCCTCAGGGGTCTCCTGATAGAGATTAATTCTTCTGTCATCCTGAAGTCACTAAGACAAATCCCTACTCTCCTCACTTCCCTTCTTTTAAATTTACTGTTTAAAATGGATTAAAATTATTGTAAACATTTCATTTAAAAAAACTCCTTTTATCCTAGAACCTATCTTCAGTGGAGAGTTGGCCAAATTTTGGAAAAGGAAGCAGGCATCCTAGTTACCTTCTAGACAAGTAGGGTTCTATAGGCAGAGATAATTTTGGAATTGCTATTTCTCTTATTACTACTTGTGAAAATCTATCTGGGTCAGTTTAATTTCGAAAATCTACTAGAGAATGATCATTTCTTTTGGTGCAGCTTTCCAAATCATAGTGGCATTTCTCTGGGCAATGACAAAAAAGCTGCTGACTTGATTTTTAGCACGTGTGTCTCTACCTCTAGCAGGGATATTTGGTTTTGGAAATGCTGTCTAAGGAAATCAGTTTTCAAGTCAAGAGGGTTGATGATAATATTCCACATGTTTTTTCCAGCTGCATGCATTTTGCTTATTCTCTGCCTTTCCTTATGGAACAGGTCCCTCTCTTCCAATGATTTTATGTGATTGTAAGATAACAGCAAGAGAAAGCTTAGAAAATGTGAGAAATAAAGGAATCATTTTAAAGTACCATCATTTTAATGGCAGCCTTACCCAGGATGAATAAAAATGTCTGCAGGGCAATCAGAAAAGAATTTTATTTTGTTTATTTATCTCTCTTAGTGGAGGAACTAGAGGGCTAGCCCTAGGCTGGTTTATGCTATTGCTGTTTTGTCCCAGTGGTTTTATAGTATGGAGTGAGAACAGGAAGAAATGAACTCAAATTATGTTTATAAATGTTGCATGTGGTCTTGTTTCATTCTTTAAAATTCAGAAGGCATACACCATCAGAGCTGATAGTAGCTGTGAGAGCTACCCAATTTGTTTATGTATGGAGGAGTCATTATTCTTAAAATCACTTCTATGCCTTGAGATCACTGAGGATTGAAGGAAGGACATAAATGGCTGTCAAGTCCCAGAGTGCAAGACAATGTCCTCTTCGAGGCTTTTTTCTCTGCCCAATTGGAACAGTGAGGTGGAGCACATAGTGAGGAAAAGTGGCTTTGAGAACAATGGGCTGGGACCCTGTATTTTATGAATAACAAGCATACTCTTGATAGGTTTATATAGCATTTTCAGTACCAACAAGCTAGGCTGGTCAGTTTCATTCTTAGATCACCCATCATTGTGTGATGCCCTGAAGGACTATCCACTCCACCGAGTACTTAACACTGTCACTAGCTGCGATTTGGAGAATTAGGAAAGGTGGCATTTTTGGAATTAGAAAATGATTTGTATTCCCTTTACACCTAGAAATATCCAGCGCCTTCTCTAATCAGATTTTCAAAACAGCTCCATTTCCATAAGAATTACTCATTGGCTGTAAAGGTCACAAACCCATTAGAATGTAGCAATAGACTTGTACTGAACTGAATATTGATTCAAATTGGCTCTAGTAATGTGATGCTCTTCAGTGGAACCATCATGAAAAGACACAAAACAAGTTGGAGGGTGGAGTATGGGTATTAGGACAATGACTACTTGGTCATATTCTCAAGTCTCTGTGCTACTAAATCTTCCCAGAGAACCATTTTGCCTACAATGTGGATGAATGGACTTGGAAAGCTTAATAGGAATTGATGTCACGTATCGATTACCATTTAGAACACATCTTCCTAATCTCTAATCATTGTTGAAGAAAAAATGCTTTCCAGTACAACAAGTATCACTTATCAGAGGGCCCAAGTCTAGTGTCTTAATATCCTAAGAAGTCAATTAATTCATGTAACTCTTTGATGCCTGTTGGGATGATGAACATAAGCTTGGCTGAAGGTTGATATCAAACAGATTTCCGTGGAGCTCACTATGTACTGGCTATTCAGTAGATGGAAATACCTGGCTTCTACTTCTGACATACGTAAGTCATTTCATCAGGGGAAGAGGTTGTTCTCAAATAGGCTTCTGGGACTGCCATAATAGACAAAGTCAATGCCAGATTAGTTTCTGAGGACGTTCATGTTATTTTGATGCTTCTTGCACTGGGTCTTTCCCCCAGCTGGGAATTATAATCTGCTTAGTAAATAGATGGTAGAGGTGAGACATAGATATCCTGAGCCACTGAGAATTAGTGAAAGGGTCTCAGAATCAATCTTTTTTCCTTCTAGGAATGAAAAGCTTTTAGTTAATTTTTATGTCAATAAACACATTCCTCTTGACTTTCCAATAAACAATTGGACAAATCTCATGGTACTACACATAGAAATTTATTGGCTTCTAGTTTATTAAAATAAGCTTGCTTAAAAACAGCATATCTTTATTCTGGATCTTTGAGAAGAATTCATTAATTATGTCTGTCATCTAATAACTTGATTATTGTTTGGTCAGACTGACTAAATGTTTTTCTCTATGTACTGCTCAAATGGCTTCAGTATCATTGCTACAACCTGTTATAAATGTCTACTATAGCAGGCAGTGGCAATGTATTGAATGGGTTCATTTTCTAATCTAAATCAGCAAATTTTCCTTGTTGGAATAACTGAAAAACATTTGAGTTCTTAAAAATGCCAGTGAAGTTTACATAGCTTTACACTAATTTTTCTAGTGAATAATTTGCTGTTTTCTCAGTAAGGCTTGACTTATGGTGGCTGGGAGAATAGGTCTGCTTAAAAATTAAAATATTTATGAAATATCCTGAGATTGAATTGTCATCATATATATTTATACTTGAAACAACTGGAATATATTTCCACAGAAAGCCAATGTCTAAAACAGAAAATACAATATCTTTTAGCTCATCACTTGTCAGAGTGTTATAGAGTCAGTTATTTGAGACAAAATTACTGCTTTAGTAAAATCTAGAGGAAAGGGACGTTGTATAGTTCATTCCCTACATTGTTCAAAAAAGGAGACCAAAGCCAACAGAAGTTAAATGACTTGCCCAAGGACAATAATTTTGTGGCAGTGTTGGGCTTCAAACTGAGCAATTCCAACTCAGTGCTTTTGACATGTCGCCTATTGTGTCTCAGCTATTGTGTCTCACTTGAGTCAGTCTTAGTTCTAAAGGAAAATGAATTGGTTCACCAAAGAAGCAGAATAGAATTTAAGACACTGCTTTGATATTACTCCCAACTTTACCCAACCAACCCTCCCTTCAAAGCACTGTGAATTTGCCTTTGTGAAAAGATAATAAAATAAAAACCAACAGGCTCAATTAACTTTAAAGTACTTACTCTGAAAAATTCTTTTGTTGAACCAGAGTCCAGGGTCCCATATGCAATTTCAGTCTGCTTAGCTAAGTCTTCAGCACTCTCTATTGGAGAAACCATCCTTTCCACAGTCAGGAAAGCAGCAAGATTGGCAGTATATGAAGAAATTATGATCAGGGTGAAGAACCACCAAACCCCTCCAACAATGCGCCCAGAGAGTGATCTACAAAATAAAATAAAAACAAATTCAGATCCAAAAGGGCCAGACCTCAATTTAAAAAAAAAAATTCTTATCTTAATTTCAAGAAGAGAAGTGTTTTCAGTACAAGTGATGAAGGCCAGAAGTACATGATGTGAAGTAATTAAAACATCAGACAAAAAAATCACTTATTAACAATAACATTCCATATCATGGTTGCAATGATGATGGTACATGTGTGTTGCTATGCAGGTTTTGCTCTAGTTTGGGTCTTGAATGTCCTCTAAAGGACCATGTGTCAAAGGCTTGGTTGTCAGTCTGTGGTGCTTTTGGGAGGTGGTGGATTCTTTAATAGATGGGGGATAGTGGAAGGGAGTTAGATCACTGGGGACGTGTTTGAGAAGGAGACATCCAGATCCTGGCCCCTATATCTCTGTTTGTCTCTTTGTCTCCATCTTTCTCTCTTTCTCTTCTTCTTCCTCCTTTTCTCCCTTTCTCATTGTTTCTTAGCTGCACTGAGGTGAACAGGCCTCCTGTTCTACACACCCCTGTCATGATATACTGCCTTGTCACAGGCCCAAAGCAACAGGGCCAAGTGACTATGAACAGAAATCTTGGAGACAATGAGCCAAAATAAATCTGCCCTCCTCATAAACTGTTTACCTCGGGTATTTGTCATAGTGATGGAAAGCTCACTAACACAGGTTTAAAAGCAAGATTTTTTAAATCACAAATAGAATCTTTCTGTTTGTATGTCAGAATTTAATACACTGAGGTATTGTTCTGTGTGTTTTGGTAGGCACACTGGTAGAAAAAGCTACGGTTCCTTTAAAGCAAGTGGTTCTTGGTCTTCCTTGCACATCAGAATTACCTGAGACCCTTGAAAATGTGTTCAGGTTCCAAAATCAATTAAAGGAGGATCTGGAAGGTGGGACCTAGACACTTGCATTTTGTAAAGCTCTTCAGGTGATTGCAGTGTGCAGCCAAGAGAGACAATTACTGATGTAAGGTGCGCTGATGGGAGAGACACAGTAAAACACCATTCTGTATTTGATGACAAATGGGTAGATACTGGTAAATGGACATTATTCACTTTGAGCTTAATATAGTCAATAAAGATATTGTCATTTTGGAGTTGGCTACCCATGAGGCAAGAAGCTATATGATAATATTTACTCTTATCCTCATATAAGTGGTTCTTCAGGATAACGAGATCAAAACTCCTCCCTTTTAAAAACTATGTCTAAACCATTGAGGGGAAGTTCCAAATATAGTAGGAAACTACCTGTATAATGTGGTTTGTCTGGTACCAAAAGTGTTGCGCCCCCCAACAATCCCCAACTAGGAAGACACTGACAACTCCAAAACAAACAATACTATTCTCTTAGTACAATGTGGTTTGTCAGGCAGCAGAACAGTTGTTCCCCCAAAACAGTCCTCAAACTATGAAAACAACAAAAACCCCAAAACAAAGAACAGTAGTCTCCTAGCACACCTTAGAAATTCTTACTAGTAGATTCACTGTCTCCAGGTTGTCTTCAAAGCTGTTGATCAACATGTTCAAAGATAACCATTTTTATTCAATTAGTAGGAAGTGGGACAGGAGATGGGTAAGTTTTAATAAAAGGAACATTTTGTTCTTCAGTGTTACTATGCACTGATATTTCAGGGTATTTTGTTAAAGATATTTTCAGAATATCAAGTGCCTAAGAATCACAAATGATTCTACTGCAAGTGGTTTGCAGACCAAACTGAGAAACAAACATGTTCTTCAGTGATTGTCAGTCAGTTCTCAATACTTTTAGAGAAGCTTTGATTAAAATAAACAAAGAAGCAAAAAAAAAAAAAAAAGTAAAAAGAAAAAAAGAAAAAGAAAAATCCCAAAAAGCAAAAAGCACCTTTGCCTAACCTCCATCCCACATCAATTAATTTGGAATTCTGGGATATGGGGCTAAGTGACAGTGTTTTATAAAACTTTTAAGGGGCAGGCATGGTTATAAGTGTGTATCACGAGTGCTGCTCATGGACGGGGACTATGGGAAGTTAGGGGGCCCACATGAGGGCGATGAATGCTCAGTGATGGGTAATGACTTTTATGTAGGAAATGTCATCTCCTTTACAGTGTTGCTGAAGACAGGCTCAGTTTGCAGAAATGAAAATCTGCTCACTAGGTTTTATAGAATATTGCCACATCATCCCCAGCATACTGCTACTGTGTGGCAGAGCTCCATCCTGGTTAGGCTGATCTCCCATGCCTGGGAAAGCTCACAGGGAAGAACTCACTGTGTCATAAAGTCAAGAATATGCATAGGACCCTGGCACATCTCGAGGCTCTGTGGGAAGAGGGTAGTTCTTGGCTAAGAGCTGACAAAACCAAGTTCTTCTTTGCTTATACAAGCATTGTACCACTTTGAAGCAAATTCAAATTCCTGTATTCCTAGATAACCTTTCTTTCAGTCTCTGAAAAATTCAGCAATTTTAGAAGTTGCCTTCAGATCAAATAATTTTGGCAGGTGTTTTATATAAATAGTATTCCTTATTGGTTAGTGATAACAAACCTACTTATTTTTTAAAGTCTGCAATACTTGTTGGTCCCTGGATGCCTAAAAAACCCATTGTATATTTATTTCTTAAACATAATCACTTTTATTTTCTCAAATGTGAAAATCTGTTGTGCAACAGATTTTTCAAACTAATAGTTATACTCTCTCAGGATTTTATCTAGGAACATTTCTCTTTTAATCAGAAAAAGGTAAAAACATCTGAATGAGTCTGAGAAAAGAATGTATCCCATTTCCCAATGCTAAAAGTATACAGTGTTTCAACTATGAATTTAGACTTTTCATAGCTTTTCTTCATTGTAGCCATACACATTTACTCAATCTGGACTAGTCTGACTCTGTAAATAATGTCAGTGTATGAAAGATTAAAAAAAGGTAGACAGTGCTGTGTACATGTACCAACTTCCTATGATAAATGTAACCATTATGTGCTGCAAAGATGTACTAATAAAAATCCAAATACTGCAAAATAAAAAAGATTAATGCTTCAAGTAGTATCATGGTAACAGGGTAATAAAAATGGTAATAATAGCTAACACTTGTTGAGGACTTCCTATGTGTCATATTCTGTTCTAATTGCTTTATGCATACAATACCAGCTTTAAAAGCCCTCCATTACTTCAGTTAAAAATGATAAGGATTATTTACAGATAATCAGAGACATTTACAGTTTTAAAATACAGAGGCATAGAAAGCAGAAATAGAAAATATAATATCTGTACTTACATACTAGGAAAGAAATACCCAGATTTCTATAGTGCAAAATACGTGAAATTCGAATAGGAAAATTCAGAATGGCATATAAATTATAGAAAGTACAATTTTCTTACAAACACTGCATAGGAAAACCAAATGTGTTTGGATATTGTTTGTTATCTGTTGTTCACTTGGAATGAAACTGCAAATGTCATCCTTATGTGGGAGAATAGGGTTTTGTTGCGACCACGAGGAGAAAAAAAAAAAAACACTGGCATAATTCTAAAATCAAAGTTTGGTACAAAAGAAAAACGTAATTCTGCTGCTGTGACTACTAATGGTAGTTTATGCATTGTTTACGTGAAATGTGAAGAAAAATACAGTAATTTATGGAAATTACATTGTGACATTTACTGAGGCTAATGGACTGTGTCTGTGTCTGTCTGATCTAAAATCAAGCCTGCACATCATAATCTGGTTATTTTGGCCACCTTAATACAGACTCCAATCATCATGTAGTTGATCCGAATGACTCAGCTGAGATTGGTTTTCATGACTGAAAATCAACTTAAATGCAAAATGGTCATTTTCATGGCCTCATGTCTACCTGCTTATTGACTTGGCAGTCACATGGTTAGTATAATGGCATACAGTTAACCCGGTATATTCTCAGGCTTCACATTGGTAGTCAACTACCAGAGAATAGAAAATATGCAACAAAAAACTGCATCTGGACTGAATGTACAGATGTTTCTCTTGTCGTTATTCCCTAAGCAACACAATATAATAGCTACTGTACTTATGTAGCATTTACATATATAATATAATAAGTAATCTACAGATGATTTAAAGTATATGGGAGGATGTGCACAGTATATATTCAAATACTATGCTATTTAAATAAGGGACTTGAGCATTCATGAGTGGTGGTATCTTTGGGGGTCCTGCAGTCAACCCTTTCTGATACCAAGGGACAGTTGTGCCAATGCGCATAGACAATTTGGGAGGGTAATCACATAGAAATTTGTATAATAATTTTACAAACCTCAGGAAAGAGGCTCTGAGGAATCAATGTGTAATGTACAAGATTTCATTCAACGTTGTACCCCTAAGACAGCAGTTGCTTGGACAAAAGAGCTGGTGAAGTTTCTACTGTTTTCTTTCATTTGAGAGGAATGCTTAATCTTTTCACTGAGAAAAGGTGCATGGAACCCACAGGGAAGAAGCACTTCAAGCACTTTTACATTGCCTTTTCATCATTAGTGAAGCTATAGCCACTTAAACCCACATTCCACATGGAGGCTATAGAAAAAGTGACTGATAGGTCAACCCCATCACATTTTATAAAGGATCTATTAAAACAAGACAAGACTTTATAGTTGAGTTAAAAAGACCTGTCATTTTCCAGTACCTTTCATTCCATTAATGCAGCTGCAAAATGTTTAACATTCATTTCAAATACTTTTGTTGCACAAGACAGATTTCAAGGTTGGCATAATGAAATGGCTATAAAATGCTTCACATTTAGTGATTCTAAGAACACATTTTAAGGAGTGTGTCATACCTTTTGAAAAAAAATGTAAGAGGAGGCATAAAGTTAATGAAAATAAATTATAACAAAAGAAAAACAGACATATGAAATATTGCAAGGTACGTATACCAAGTAATATTCACTGTTCTTGTTATCTGTAATCATAAGAAACTGAAGTTCTTAAGTTAATAATAAAATGTATTTATGATATTTGACAGGACAATGAAAGTGAGCTATCCATTGTACCCTCTATCTTGTAAGTAAATTTTGTAACCTGCATTTTACTAGCTTTATGAGATAAAGAGGTGGAACGAAAAACTGTTTATTTCTTTGTACAAACTCCTTATCATTCCTTTGCACTTCTTTTTCTAAAGCGTGTATCATTTCTATATGCTATTTAATGCTGTACCTGTGACAGAATTTTTTGTTAAAGAATGTGCAGGATGAATTCTTGGCTTTTAGAGTCTTCTCTGATGGAAACAAGAATCTATGTCTCAAAGACTGCAAGCTATAGCTTTCATCCAGAAAAATCATGCAATAGTTGTAATAAGAATTCTGCTATTTTATCATTAATTTATTGTCACATCACTACTGCTTTGAAATGAACTTTCAGTAGGGTGAAGACAGTAGTAATACATCACCAGAGGAAAGGATATTGCTTAAAGCAGAGCCAAAAAAAAAAAAAAAAAACAAAAAAACAAAAAAACCCTTGTTTTTGATTCCATTCATTTTTACATCCTTAATCTTTTACTATTCTGAAATATTTTCTATTTCAAAGGAAAAATATAAGGGACAAATATCTACACCTAACCTAGATCTTTGTCTAGTTCTCCAAATTACTTGATATCCTAAAACTTATTAGGAAAGTAATACCTTTGGAAAAATATGTACAGTGTTAGTCTGTTCTTCTTTTCTTTGGTACTGGGAATAGAACTCAGGATTTCATGCTTGGCAGGCAAGTGCTGTGCCACTGAGCTACATCCCCAGCATTAATCTGTTCTTTTTATTTTATTTTTTACTGGAATAATTCCCCCATCATCATGGGCTTCAACTTGGGTAGCCTTTGAACATCCCTGCAGCTTCACGGAAAGTCAGCAGGGGGAGCATTTGTCTGTACTTGGACTCTGGGCTGCTTCAGTGGCCCTGTCAAAGTTTTACAAAGTAAATAAATTTCAGATTTCAAAAGAGTTGCAACCTGCCAGCAATCTCAGTATTACAGTTAATACAATGACAATATTTGCAAAAGTATAATCCTTTAATGAAGGCAGTAAACAAGACCAAGAAAGAATGTTGCTGGTTATTCTTATTACCGTTCTGCAGTGTGTTACTGACGTATTTCAGCCATATTTCTAAAAAGTTTTAGTAACTCAAATGAAATATAATATTAATTGTATTTGTGAAACTAGGATGGTTAGAGGAAGCCAATTGAATAATAATGATTTCTGATATTTACTGAGCTCTTAGATGCCCAGCATTGTACTTTACATTTTATAGAACAAGAACTGAGACTTAGCAAAGTTTAGTATTTTGTCCCAGGAAATACAACCATTAAGCAGATTGTGGATATAGTGAATTTATCTTTAGTGCCCACAGCCCAACCACTCTTCTCCCTTCTGGTTGCACTGACAGTCTGTTCCCCCACATCTACTCGAGGAGAGAAGGGTTAAATTAAATCTCTTTATAATTCCTCCTGAATTTTTTCAACAAATCAGTTGGTATATAGATATGATCTCAGCTTATTACATTGATTACCCTCTCTAAGGTTGACTCAGCCTCCAGCTTCATGTAGAACAAAGTAATTCAGTCTGAACAATTAGAGTAGTTCAAATATCAAACCTAATATTGACGCAGACTCTTTAAGCTGCTAGGTAAGTGTCAATAACTTTATTTGATGGAAATGGAATGATGCCAGCAGTTTTCCTCATGATATCTTACTGCTGATTTTGCAGTCTTTTACTCAGAGTGAACACATAATCAACAGCATTTTGAATGCTCACTGCCCACTTTCATTAACAATGTGGGCAAAGACAGAGTTTCTTCAAGGGTAGGGATACAGGAAAAGAGCTCTTATTCCTGAGCAAGAAGGAAGACATGGGATGAACTGTACACATTTAGGTCCCTAGTGCAAGGCAGTGTGCTGCTGGCTTGAAAAAACCTTTGTATCTTTGGGTTCTATTCTGTCACCTCTCTGGATACTACTCTTTTGTCTATGATAGAACAAAACAGTATGAAGAGGAAAGAGCAAGGGTTTTGGAGTTGGACCTAGCTTTGAATTCTGACTCTGCTATTAGCTGTACGACTGGGCGGATTATTTAATGTGTCCCATTCTTTAATTTAAAAATAGTTGCAATGCTTATCTTATGTCAGTGTTTGGGGGACTAGGATCACTGTGAAAAGGCAGGTAAAATGCCCCTAAACAGTGGGAGCTCAATGAAGCCTGTTGTGTTCTCTCCCTAGTAAATGGCAGGAGTTGGACTAATTTTTCTCTGACATCTCCTCCTGTTCTAGTACTTGCCAATTCTGCCTTAAATATATAATTTCATAATTCCTTGAATTGCCTCAATTTTGAGAAAAGTCAGAATGTACAATGCATGCTCACATCCTGGGCTTTCTGGAGAGTCTGCACTCTAAATGGGGCCATTAAACAGGAATAAAGTATAAGGCTGATGTTTGCAGTCAAGGCAACCACAAATCTCAGAACATTACTATATTATTATCAGGCATTTCTAAGTCTGTTAATAGAGCAACACATTACATGGGTTTTGGCATTATGCAATTGGGCACAGATATATAATCAATAGAGCTCTCAAGGCAAAGAGAAATATGTTTCTTACTGGTATATAATAAATATGCTAAGAAGGCTAACATTTTATTAGAAGGTTTAAAATGTAATTTTTTCAAGGACACAATAGACAGTATCAGAGGAGAGATCACTCATATGGTCAAAAATGTGGAACTCACAGAGGTATTAATTTACTCCTCAAAAGCACAATAAGAATAGTCTTTGTTACTGCATATAAGTGTTATTCTGTAGGCAGTGTGCACCATTACTGGGGTGAGTTATGTATGACTAGCACTTAAAGAAATCAGAATGGAAAATAGCAGAGTGGCTGTCGCACTGTAAGGATAATATTTGGTAGAACTTTTATTATATACACATATGTGTACTGAGTCATGATGGAAATTTATTTCTTACTGTGGGTCATGGTCAAAAATTTTGAAAGCTATTGCTTTATGTGACAGTATCTAGAGCAGCATAATAAAATCTGTACTTTGAAAAAAGCATTTGATATATTTCAGTGTCACAGAAGAACCATAACTTAAATTCTGCTGCAAAATATTTTTTAGAAATTGGTCCAACTTGTCATTTTTAGGTTACCACTTTTAAGTTATTACTTAACAAAGAGATATGTATAAATATTTTTACAAGCAAACGGATTTTTAAGAGACCTGTTTGAGTATGCAGGATAGTATGCAGTAGTCCACTGGGGATATCTCAAATTTGGTTTTGAAAATTCACTTACAGAAATCAATCGTAATGACTCTTTAGCATTGTCTCAACACAGATTACCAGCATGTTAAAAATCTTCCAATTACACAATCATTCAGAAACAATAGTGCCTTGAAGTGAACATTTCAGAAAATAAAAAAGAAAGAAACTAGAAAAAGCAAATGAACTCCCAGATGATATCACAAAATGACACATTCTGAGCACAAAAGGAACAGAAGTGAAATAATTTGGAGGACCTGACCAAGCAGACTAAAAGTGACAAAAAAAATCTGATTTGGATAAATGAGGCTTGCCCTTCACAGACTGTTCTAAAATGCTGTTGAAGATGGTGATCATTGAGATGCACTGCGAAACTTCATTTTAAATGGCATGTCTCCCAGTGGATGACCACAAGAAGAACTATGCTGTAAAAACAGGGTAGGAACCTTCGTAGTCCATATATACCTCATTCACTGGGTCTGACACTATGCAACTTCTGACTCTTCTCCACAGTCAAAATAACCACGCAAGAGAAACATTTTGAATTGATTTAGGACATCAAGTCATCCACAACAGCATCACTAAAGACACAAAATGTGTCTTCCAGAACTTCTTCAGAAAGTGACAAGAATGATAGGATAAGGAAGCAATGATAGAATGATGGAAGCAAGGAAGAGTATTTTCAAAGAGATTAATTGTAATGTACCTATTAATGTAATAAAATATTTAAAAATTTATAAATATCATATTATTTGATCATACTTCATAAAATTGACTCTTGTCAGTATTTGGATTAACATTAAACTTCACCAAAACCTATAATTATTTGTTTCATAAGTATTTTTTATGATTGTCAAGTTGTTCACATACAACATTTTATGACTGAAAGTTCACCACCAGTTTTACTTATGTGAGTTAACACAGTAAATCCATGAGGTCAAAGATAATTAGTTTTTATAGCTTTACTGAGATGAAATTTGTATTCCGTAAATTTCACCAACAAGTGTACAATAATGGTTTTAGTAAGTTTGGAGCTCTAGAATTCTCATCACAATCCAGATTTGGGGCATTTTTATTACCCCAGTAGGCTTCCATGTGCCCATTTGCACTTAATCCTGGCAGGCCTGGGGCTAGAGGAGGACAAATGAAGCATTTATCCCACATATAATATTGAAGGGGGTGTTGAAATCTCATTAACTGAGATAAATAGCATTGTACTGCAACGTCCGAAAAACTAAAAATGAAGGCACACACACCCACGATGAACAAATTACAAAATTTTACTTAAAGACTACATTTTATGCTTGCAATTACTCTGCTTAGCCTCGCTTGTCTCATCCTTATCCTGGCCTTATTATTATCTTCCTTCTGCTCCCTGGAAAGATTGACAACCTCTGAGGTACTTTCTGTCTGTATGGATTTATCAGTCTTGGACAAAAGGAATGATACCCTATGATATGTTCAACAAATACGTGTATAACACATGGTCTTTTAGGTCTGGCTTATTTCACTTGGCATAATGTTTATAAGGTTCACCTGTGTTGTAGCATGTGTTAGCAGTCTGAATTGCTGAGTAATTTTCTACTGTATAGACATGTCAATGTTTGTTTACCCATTCACTAGTTGATGAACATGTGGAAAAGTAGAAAAGTTGTTTCTACTTTTTGATTACTAAAAATGAAGCTACTGTAAACATTTATGTATAAGATTTTAGATTGGTCTATGTTTCCATTTTTCTCATGTAAATAACTCAGTGGAATACCTGTGTCATCTTTTAAGCATATGTTTAACTTTGCAGGAAACTGCCAAACTATTTTGCAGTGTAGCTATAGCATTTTGCATTGTTACGATTATGGGTTGAGAATTATATTTCATTCTCAAAACTACTTGGTATTTTCTGCCTCTTTAATTTTAGCCATCATACAAGATGTGTAGAGGTATCTCACTGTGGTTTTAATTTGCATTTTCCTAATGAATAACAATGCTCAACATTAGACATTTGTATGTCTTATTTTGTCACAGGTCTATTCCAACCTTTTGTCCATTTTTAAAATTGAGCTTAAGTTTGGGTTTTTTTTATGGAGTGCTAACAAGTATGCTCCAGATAGAGTTGTTTTATCAGGTATATGAGTTGCTAATATTTTCTCCCAATTTATGGCTTGAATTTTCATTTTATTAAAAGTGTCTCTTGAAATGCAAGGTTTTGGATTTTGGTGAAGTTGAGTTCTTCAAAATATTCATGGATTGTGATTTTCTTGTGCTATATGTGAGAAGTCTGCCCAGTCCAAACTCACACTGATTTACCTGACAGACTTTGGTGGAACACAACAATACTATAGGTAGTTCTACTCAGTCAGAACAAAGTGAAAAAGTGTGTATCCTGAAAGTGGAAGGTAGGAGAGTTTTAAAGAATAGTTCTTTTTTAACATTTTTGTCTAGAATCAATCTCTTGACAAATGAAAAAAATTTTTAGCCCAGTTAGTGAAGAAATCATGCCTGTTTGATCTAAGATTTATTTTTTGCTTTATCAGAATAATTTAATACTGATTCAATGTTGCCCTTATCAAGAGTACAAATATTTTCTACAATTTGTGTAAATACACAAAACCATAGAAATGCATGAAACAAAATGACTTGATGATAGTTTGTTACCAGATGGAGTGTTAAAAAAAAACAACTCTGGAGGGGAAATGAATGAACACCAGACACACATGAGTGAAATGTGGCCATGAAAGGCAATTACATGGATGGAGTATGGCCATAAAATGCAAGGAGTTGTCGGGTATCACACAGAAACAAACCTTGGAGAAATATCACATCCTTGCTGCATAAAGGCACCCAAGGAAAACCAAAGACTGTTAAATATTCCAAATTCATTTGGAGGGTCAGGAGGGCTTTGTGGGTCACGAGGTTCTTCATTGTTGTCTTCTAAGTGCCATTCATAAGGGCTGAATCTACTGACTAGAAAAAGAACTACGCTGACTCCAATATAAGCGAAGACAATGCACATCCAGATTTCGTAAGCCAAGGGATCCAGAAATGAGAATACGCCTGGTTTTGATTTCTGAGGCTTCTTTATCATGATGGAGATGCCCAGGCTCATAAATGGCTTTGAAAAATCTATGACTTCTTCACGGACCAATGTTATGGTAAGTGGAGCAACAGCTATATCAGCTCTCTGAAAAACAAATGCATATGTGACTTTTAAAGATGTTAGTCATTTGCCACCTAATATGCTTCGTTAGTGGAAATCTACAATCTAAAATCACTACAACGAATCAATGCATCAATTCTCATGTTTAAAAAGTAGTACCATTCAATAGGTTCTAAAGCACTTTAACTTGATCGTAAATCAAAGGAAAAGCATTGCTTTCTTTGGAGAGATGTCTTCTGAGACATACTGCATTAAGGCAACAGGTTCCATTTTTTTTAACCTTGAAACTCACTTTGTACTCCTTATGGCATATCCTGTCTTAACTTTAGTTTTCTAATTTTTTATTTTCATCCTCTTATATCTTACCTCTCTCACTTGACCAGAGAGCTTTGTGAGAAGCACAATAGCCTATGCTTACATTTGTTTCCCTCCCATCATGTGTTCAGCTCACATACTTGGATGGTTGCCATCTTGTGTTATTCTTGAGATTGTTTATTAAACAGATAATTCAAAGGATGGGACCGAATCTTCTATTTTGTACATGTCATTGCAATAGACTTTAAATAAAACAGTAGATGTGTTTAAAATTTGCTGGTTTTTGAATGTGATATATGAAAACATGAAAGAACTCTGCATGGGTAATGGCAAGGGTAAAATAATTATTAGAATACACATTAGTGGGTTTTTTGGGTCTTTTTGAGATAGGGTTTCACTATGCAGTCTAGACTAGTTTGAATTTGTTTCATAGCCCAGGTTGGCCTTGAACTCACAGCGATACTCCTGCCTCAGCCTCTGAAGTACTGGGATTACAGGCATGTGTCACTATGCCCGGCTTCATATTAGCTTATATAGTAAGCCATGTTATCTAGTGATGAGAGTCAGTATAGCACTCACGTATATCATATCAATAAATAGAAACAGTGCATTGCATTATTAACTAAGGCCAAGTCAGGTCACATTTTTATATTAATTTTGTGAAAGTTGGCATGAAGAATTTCTGCATTTATATCTTTTTTTTTTCTGTAATCATTCCTTTACAACAGTAGATTTTAGTCTGGATCCAGCTCTTAAAATGCACCTATAGAAAAATACTTATAAGTAAGAAAAGGTATAAAGATGATATATTAGGTATGAAGTAAAAATACTAACATTGGCCAATTTTTCCTCTGTTAAATACTGAATTTTGTCTCAGTACACTTTTTAGTGGGAAGATAGAGTATGTTGTCAAAGAAATGGAATTTTACTGTCTTGAATTACACAGGGTAACTTGAACCATTTAAAAAATTTCTCTGTAGTTTAAGGGGGCATGCAGATGATAAGAAGCTAGCTCATGTTTACTTTGCATGAGACAGTGTGCTAAGCACTTCATATATATTATCTCTTTCCATTTTCATAGCAATGTTGTGGTTGGTACAATTATTATACCCATGCTAGAGATGAAAAAAGTGAAGCACTGAGATAATCTTACTTAGATTACATTAACGATTAGAACCTTAGTATTATATTAGATGGAGTATTAGAAGCTTAGTATTTAGATTCCAGAACTCAGGTTTTAAACCAGAAAAATGGTCTCCATTGACACTCGGAGGTTTCTGTGGCAGACTATTTTATTTGCAATTATTCAGTTGGCCAATCTCTCTAGGGTTTTTTTTTTCCGAAGCATGTTGTAATGTCTATTATGTACCAAGCACTATTCCAGATGTTAAGAATGAACCAGTGAACAAGGTAAACAAAACAGACAAAACTACTTACCTGCCTGGAGGACACACTATATCCTTCCAAGGAGAACTTGTAAAAAACATGTGTTTATTGAAGCCAACAGCCTACTGACCAAATCTACATTGATCACTCACTACCATCTCAAACTCACCCTTTCTAAAATTAACCACACCATCTATCACTCCCAAAGTAGGGTTTTCTCTATAAACTATGAATGATGCTTATTTCAAACTTTCTCCAGTTCTTGTTTGCAGTCTTAATGCCTCTACAGATAATCTTGCCTCTTTCTTTACTGAGAAGATTGGAAGGCATTTGATCTAAATTCTGTCGCCTCTCTGTCCTTCCTCTCTTTCATGTGTTTTTTATCCTTTCTTTCTATGAATTTCCACCTATTCTAGGATACTATTTCTAGGATTTAATCTACTTATTCATGCATTCCATATTCTGCTGTCTTAAAACACAGCTCCATCTATTTTCTCTTTTATGCCTTATATCTTTTCCTTTTCCATTAATTTATCTCAGTGATTTTGAAAGTATAGTTCTTGGACTAGAAGCAAAAATGTCACCTGGGAACTTGTTAGATGTATCAGTTCTCAGGTCACATCCTAGATGTATAGAATCAGAAACTCTCAGAGTGGAACTAAGGCTGTGTTTAAGGGTCCTGGAGCTCAGGTGGCCTTCTACAATGCTTGTTGTAGTTTTAAAAACCATTGATTTATCTTATTCGATTAAAATCATAGTCGTGTATTTCTATTTACTGACAAGCAAAACCTATTCCTTCTAACTTTTGATCCTGCTACCACAGTGACAATATTATTTCTGTCTATTACCATCAATGCTCTTTAAAAGGCACATTACTGCCTCTGAATTTCAACATCGCTTTTTCCTTATATGCTTGAAATCTAAGTTCTAACCCTTCCACTTTACTAAATTTATTTCTTTAACTATATATTTGGTTATGAAATTCAAGGATCTTCCTTTAGACATCAACTGTTCATGTGATACCATTGGTATTTTGCACCATTTGGCTGCTTTCTTTTGCTCTCTGATACTAAAGACTACAGGTTCTCCTCCTGTGAATATCCCATTTCTTGTCTTTTCTTCCTAGGTCCATTCTCTCAGTCAAGGTGTACTCTGTACTCTCAGGGTCTATTCATGAGACCTGGTTTAGAAGATAATTGCAAAAATTTGTGGAAGAGGAAAAATCCTTTAAGGTTTATCTTTTACTTTTTCTCCTCACTGTTATCATCTATGGCTTCAACTTTCATTGGAGCTCTCTCCCAAATCTCCATTCCCACACTGCTGACTGAATGGGAGCCAAAGACAAATTTTACCTATTATACCCTTTTGCCTGGGGCTCGACCTGGTTGCAGAACAAAGGCTGCTGAGAAGAATGGAATTGGCCAGAAAGCTAGCAGGGCTTTTTGGCAAAGATAGACTGAATCAGCCAGAAAGAGTCATGTCATGCCAAGAGAATTCATAGATATAGCCACTTGCTCTACTTGTCAACATGTTTCTGCCTCCTGCTCAGAGCATGCAAATACCCATCTTGTAACATTTCATTTGATCTCATTTGAATTTAATTACCTAATTCAACTAGCGTTTTAATCTTGTAAGTGTAAAAGAGAATTCTAGGAGACATTGCCATTTTTGTCTTGCAAGAAAGATGTAAGGGGGCATTTGTGTGAGAAAATCACTTTGGATTGAATGTAAGGGAATTGAATTCTTTTCAATAAGGTACAGAAAAGACTTTGAGAGTCTTGACCTCTTAAAAAAACTAAGTAACTGGAAGACCCGCTGCATAGTAAGCACAAATAAATACTAATAAGGGGGGGAGAGACAGACAAAGCATGACTTCTGTTGTCTGATCCCCAGGAACATTCAGTGAAAGAGTAGATTCCCAAAGGAGATCATTCCTAGTTTGATGTTCTTTTAAAATCACAAAAGAGAGAATCTTCTCCCCTCAGGCACCTGCCGTTTTCCTTTAGCTAGGTATTTCCACCTTTTCTGAATTTCTGCTTTTTATACCTTCTTTTTCAAAGTTCTAT
The DNA here is from genome assembly GCF_034190915.1 of Cavia porcellus. NCBI lineage: Eukaryota > Metazoa > Chordata > Mammalia > Rodentia > Caviidae > Cavia > Cavia porcellus. Next base: position 84,941,868 of record NW_026947486.1, on the reverse strand, counting down.
TTTTTGGGAAGATACTCCTCTAATGAGAGTGGTATTAAATCTCGGCTCAGGGCAGCTGCTTCAACGATAATAAGATATGTTATGGTAGCCATTGTTTATTTCCTATTGTCTTGTTTTGAAGTTCTGTATCACTTTCACTGTTTTGTTTTGATTGGCTTGATTATGTATATTTTGTTTGGTTTTATTCTTTTTAAAATAAAGAAATCTGTGCTCAGTGAAGCCTTATTAATGTGCACCTGATTCCAAAATGAGAATTCTCATGCTGACCCTTAAAGAAGACCTATTGACGGAAAAAGACAAAGGGATAAAGACAAATGATAGAAGATTAAAACCTTAACCAATAGAAAGGAAAGAAACTACTGATGCAGTCCCAGGGACAGCGATCTGGACAAGAGACTTCACAACTCCTCCATCTCTTGTGTGCTTGGTGAGAGACCAAAGCAGCATGCTAGTATGACTCAGAATCAGCTCAGAGATGGCCTTGGCGAATTTCTTGTCTTCTATCATCAATATCCCCTTTTCCATATTAAAATGCCATTGTTATGATTAGTTGTATCAGGGTTTAGAAATCTGTCTGCTCTGATATATGTGGAGCAATCAACTTGATTATTAAATAAACTGTAAGAAGAGCAGATAGCTAACAAGCGTCCCAAAATAGTCATTCATCTCTCTTGGGTCTGCCATAGCATGAAATGAGGGAGGTCATTTTTAAAGCAAGTTAAAAATTTAGATGGCAAACACTGATGAAACACTAATTGAAAAAAAGCAATTCTCCAAATGGAATTTGTTTTAGCCTCCTGTTGCTCTGACAAAGTACCTGGGAAAGTAAATTTGAAGAAGGAAAGGTTTATTGTGGTTCATGGTTCAGAGGTTTCAGTTCATGGTCACTTGTCCTGCTAAGCCTGTAGTGAGGCAGAAACATCATATAATAAGGAAACAGTAGAGGAAAGCTGGTCAGCTCAAGGCAGCCAGAGTTACAATATAGGGAAAGGGTCAAAAGATGTATCCCTGTCCTTTTGCCTTTGTTCCACCCAAGCCCTGCCCTGTTGGATGGTGCTGCCCACCTTCAGGGTAACTCTCCCCTATCATTTTGCTCTTCCACAGGCCAACTGTCTCTGGAAACATCCTCTTCTATACATCCAGAAGTGTGCTTTACTAATTTCCCAGGTGTGTGTTTGTCAATCCAATCAAATTGACCATCATGGAATTCCTTTGCTGATTTTTATTCTTAGGAAAGTCAGCGGTGATTGGGGGAGAGTATGAAGAATTACAAATAGGATATGAGTGGAGGGGGTAAGAAGTGGGTGAAATTCTGACAAAATAATGAAGTGCTTTTCATATGGTGTCCTGAACCACTCCAGGGGCCTTTTACACTCAGGCTTTTGCCTATGCTGGTAACAGCAGTAGATAAGTCATTGTCATAAACCTCAGTGTGTACACAGGTGGTAGAGGGTTCTCCAGTTGACAAACAAGTATCAGAAAATGCTAAGAGCCAAGGGTAAGGGTTTGCTAGCGTTTTTTTTTTTTTTTGTTGTTGTTGTTTTGTTTTGTTTTTTGCTTGCATCTTGGCTACTTAAAGGATTTTAATCAAAGGCTTAAGAGTGGCTGTGTGGGCTCAGTAAACACACTAAATTAGGTTTGATTTTTCTATTAGCAGCCGTAAACCCAGAGCATTATTGAGGGGATTTAGCTCAAAGGAATTTATAATCCTTTTCATAGGTGGGTTGCCAAAGTTGTAAATTTCACAAAATTTAAAAACAAACAAACTCATATGTATAGGGATGATGCACTTAAGAGTCTGACAGGTTTTAGGCAGAGATGACACTTAGTTTAAATATAATTAAAAAATTCTTTGAGCCAGAAGTCTTATTATATCTTTAGGTATTTTAGTCTGATTATCTGATATAAAATTCGTAACCCATCTGGAGACTATGCATAAGCAGACGCCCGTCAGCCACCATTATTTTGTGCTCTCTGCAAGCAAGGGAAAAAGTCAGAATATTGCCATGCCATGCATAAGGTACGCTATCGGAGAAAAGCAGCAAATGTGACCCGACCTCCTCTCATTATCAACCACAAGACTAGTGGCCTTTGGTGGACATTTCCTTTGGAAAATTTAAATGTGGAGTAAAGGAGTAAGGCAGAATCAAGCTAGATGATAGGAATATAATTGCTGTGTTGGGGGGCAGGATTTAAAGTGTTTTATTTGTTGTAATTTATGACATGTTTAGTGTCTGCAGTTGTTAAGCTCTGGGGAAAGGGGTGAGGCCTATTTAAATCTATGCAATGACCGGCAACATCACAATGGGTTTTCCTCATTTCTTTATCAAGAGCAGATATCCTAGTCCGGATCTACTGATCAAAATATCTTATCCTTGGGGAACAGAGAGTTATGCCAAAGTGAAGAAATGGAGTTGGGGGAGCTCCATTATTCTGGAGCTGGATGAAGCCCTTGTGAAACTGAACTTGGTTGGAAATATCTCTCCATCATCTCTGCTCATAATGGCAAATTTCCATGCATCATTAATGTTCCTTCCTGGACTTGCTAGCCATGATTTGAAGGAGATGGTATTTTTTTTCAAATCATCAACTCTTTTGTCAAAGCCCAGAGTAACTATCTGAAGAATAGAAGAGAATGCATGGCATCTGTTACCAGACCCTTGCTCTTCCACCTTTTAGCCAGAAGGACAGATCGACTTTTTGCCTTTCTTCATGGAAAATGAATCTGTCCTCAAATGGTGACAATCTAAGCAATAATTTCATATAGTAATAGGAAGTTTCAGTGCACATAGCATCTGTAGAACTGTCATTTGTCTTAGGCGTGGTTATCTGGTGACAGCCAGGGAATGTGACTTTGAATCAGTCATACTCCCCAAATCAACACCATCTCAAAGCTCTTTGCTGATTTCTAAGGCAGAGGAACCAATCTGGACAGTAGCTTGTCGGGCCTTTTCCAAAGCAGTCCCCTACTCTCTATTCTTAGTTCTAAGTGCAAAGAACATAAGGAACGTGGCAGTTGCCCACTGGGAGGTTTCTTTTTGATTAGGGACCTGACATCTTTCTAAGCTTTTTTTTTTTTGCCTCTCTTTTAGTTAGGTCAAATATCCTCTCTAACGGTAGAAGCCCTCACTTGCCTGGATCGGGTTTGCAAATATTTTAAGTGAGAACTAGACTTTCATACTACATTCTTCTAGAGACCATAGATAAGTAGGATGAGTATCTTTGATCAAAAAGTTCATAATCCAAGTAGATTTTCAGCCTGTTGAGGCCAGGCAAGGATACTACACTAATTCAAACAACACCAGTCTTCCTATAATCTGACAAGCTTAGTAAACTGAGCCACTGGAACCCAGTGGGCACAGCAGTAGAGCAAGAGTCATGAAACTTGAGTTGCCAAACTGTGTGACCTCGACACAATACTATAATTCCTGTCACCCCTGTCTTCCATCAGGCACTAGTTTACTTGTTTACTCCATAGGCAGTTCTAATGTCCAATCTTGGCTAGTCTCCATAGATCTCGGTAAAATGAATGAAAAAATAGGCTAAAGGATGTTTAAGGGCTCTGCTAGCAGCAAAGTGCTTTTTAAAAATGCTCTTTTAAAACTCTTGCTATTTGGAAGCCATAAACATTCTTGGTCTATAAGCCATTTGAGCTGAAACAATTACCATGTGGCAGTGTTATAGATACCCAGCTCAAAATCAAAACTGTTGAGAACAGGTGGATAGTTTCAAGTCCATAATGTTCTGAAGTGCTTACATAATGGGGGCACATTGTGTCTTACTGACATTTGTTTCAAAAATAGCATTCTTCGACAGACACAGTGCCCCAACATCCACTTTGATTTGAATTTCTTTAGAGAAAAAAAACTCACTTAGGAATCATTTAGAAAAAGACTGATTGGTTTTTTTGTTCTCTAACAAATTTAATTCATTTTGACTCTTTATTGAGACTGTATGGCAGATACTGAAATCTCTTTTGCAAAGCTTTCTTCATCTCTGCCTTCATCTTTTCCTGCTCTGATCTATTTTACATACTAAACGCATGAGGATATAGTCTAATATAAAGCAATGCTTATCTATGTGGTTTTCATGTTCACTGAAAGAAATAGTTTCCTATTTCTTACCTTTTTGCTAATTAAACATTAAGAAATCTTAAGGCTTTTCTGCTCTTTTTTTCCCTTAAACAACTTGCAAACCACAAGAGGTCAGACCTGTCAGAAACAAAAGCCTGAACTTTCATTTTCTCCATGTCTATCACTGAGAGAGAACTTGAAAACTTCTCAATGTCAAAGGATTTAAAAGGTGATAAAGATACATTTAGCTTATGGGATCATCATCTCTAACAGAAATCTCTTACTCCAAACATGATAGAAATGTCTCATTTTCATAGCCACAAGTTTTAGAGTTAGGTGGATTTTGGCAGTCTGCTTCAAGGGTTTGGTTTGCTGTCAGTACTCTGGAATCACCTTGTGCTATAAAGGCAGAAAGCATCAGAGACTTGTTCTAGGTCAGGAGAGGGAGGAGGATATTTCTGTAGGAACCTTAATCGGCTATTACTATTGTCTTTAGTAGAAAGAACTGCAGGGGAAAGGTGAAAGCTTCCTCCAGAATTTTTACCTTTTTAGAAGTGGACAGAAATTATATGAATTAATAATCAAAATGACTCTAATTTTTAAACTCTTTCCCTCACAAATATATGAATTAGAAATAGATGTAGGCATGCAGAGATTAAATAGCTACAGTACAAAGGTTTTTCCAGGGGAAAATCCAAAGGCCAGTGAAAAAGCTGACCTCCTTCTGGACAATGTCAGGAAATCTGCATTGCTCTGTACCACTGGGTCTCACGTCTTGCTCAGTGAGAGGATGATACTGATCTATTTACAGAATGACATGTTTCTTTTGGCTAAAGAGCTCTGGTCATTCAATTTAGATGGGCTAGTAAAAAACCATGAATAGCTTGGGTACCCTGAGTCAGTAGGAACTGACAACCTAAATTCTCTCTCTCTCTGTCTCTCTCTCTGTCTCTCTCTCTGTCTCTCTCTCTCTCTCTCTCTCTCTCTCTCTCTCTCTCTCTTACTAGAGATTGAATCCACGGCCTTTGCACTAAGTCACATTACCTGTCCTTTACTTTTAATCTTTTGTAAATCGTGATGCAAGGCCCCATTAAATCATTAAGTTGCCCAGGTGATGCTTGAACTTGAAATTCCTGCTTCAGTCTCCTAGAGTGCTGGAATTACAGATGTGCATCATCATACCTGGTTTAAATTTCTTGCTTGTAGTACCATAGCCAAAAACAAAAACAACAAAAAATTCTCTCCAGAGCAGCTAAAGCACTATGTTCTTTTCTAATAAATTTCAAACTATCTTTGCAGATGAGGTGAACCTGAAACAACACTTTGGCTGTTGGAGGTATAGTGTACATGGTGAAGTACATGGACATCATAGTCAATGACCTAGGTTCAAAGATCTGTGCCATTGCTGTGGTTAGAAGTCTGTGTACCTCCTCATGCACATTTAATCTAACCCCCAGAGTGACAGTATTAGGAAATGGAAGTCTTTAAGAGGTGATTCAGTTGTAGCACACTGCTCTCATGAATGTGATTAGTGCCCTTCTAAAATAGACTCAAGAGTATGTTCAACTTTTCTATCAATTATAAGGAAGAAAGTAGACCCATAGCTGGTGATGAAATTTGCCTTGATCTTTGCAGCTTCCCGAACTGTGAGAAATAAACTACTGATTTATAAGTTACCAGTATAAGCTATTTTGTTACAGTGGCCCAAACAAGCAAGATAGCCACTTAGGCTCTTTTAGTCTTTGGCATGTGACTTCACCTCTCAGCCTCAATGGTCTCACATGTATGATGAAGTTATTTACAGCATCTTATGTTATGTGATACACGCAGAGCACTTAGCACAGTATCTGGCAACTAATGACTGTACAATAAGTGATAATTATAATAATAATAGCAAAATATTGCATGATTATTTCAAGACCTCTATTATTACAAAAACTCAATTCAATGCATATTTGGTTGGCAGTACTATATTCCAGACATTAAAAAGTGAGCCTTTACTACGTATCAGATAATTTACTAAGTTCGAGGGAGAACTGTAAGCAAAATAATTCCCTTTGAAACCTGAGTGCTGGGGAGAAAAAGATCAAGTAAAAGACAAAAAAAGTTCTTATCAGTAACTTGTAAAGTGAGAGGTTATCAGAGTTTCTCAGGAGCCTCAAAAATTGTGTCAGGTGCTTTATCTCTTGTTCGACCCTCTCTGGAATTAGAGTCTTCTCTTTTTCACTGCTGGGTGTACTTGAACCTCATGTACATCGCAGCCCTACTCCAGTTCCCAGGTCCAGCCTGACAGAAGACAAGAGATGACTAGTTTCAGCCCCATAGAGACAGGCTGAGGGTTCAAATTGCCTTGCTGCTTATCTGGCTGGAGGACAGTGCCCTAGTTTTGATACCTGAGGCCCAGCCTCATTTTATGCCATAGTTCCCTTTCTGTTTCCTTATTTTTAGAAATGAGTTTTTGACTTTGTGCTTCTTCCAAAAAGTCTCTTCCAAAAACTTATTTAGTGACCCCAGTGTTCTCTTATTACTGGAGAGCTATATGCTATATTTGCTGGTTCTTGTCTCGAGCACTAGAGTCCTTTTCCTGAACCTCAATTCAAGTGATAACCTGGGTGTTTGCTTCTTACCAGCTAAAAACGTTTCTAGCCTATCGACAAGTTCCCCAATCATGTCACTCCCTGTGCTAATCTTTGGATCCAATCACTGCAAATAATCCTTATCTGTTAGCACTAAACCTCTGCTGTATTTATACTAGTTTGCTCGCGAGAGGTTCACCTAATGGTCAGTTCTTATGTCCAGATCTGGAGATCTGATTTTCCTAATTACAGGCCTATCCCATTTAAAACTAACTCATCAAAGTTTTCTGAAAATACCACTGTGGCCTGTTTTAAAGCCCTAATTATTAGTACTTTTGCTTTTGGTCAGTGACCAAACATTTGGTAGAGCCCTTTTGTCATTCATTCATTCATGTACCATAAATTTTTACTATATTCTGGCTTCTGAAATATTGAGATGAATCAGACATGTTTTCTGCCCTTGAGAAATTCATAGTTTTATAGGGAGGATTAACTTTTAAATACTTTTGTAGGGAGGATTAACAATATAGATTTAGAAATACTACACGAATATAGAAAGTATTGCAAAGAAGCAAAATACAGGAGCATGTTGGTATACTCAGGGTGCAGGCAGATATTGTGGATCAGGGAAGGCTTCCTGAAAGAGATATTATCTTTTGAGTTCTGGAGTATAAGTGGGTGGTGATACATGGCTGGAGCTAGGGAGATAGGCAGATGTTAGAATATGAATACTTTTACTTGCCATGCTAAAGAATGTGACTTTTTAAAGTAGGAAATTTCAGTAATATGGATATCTGATTCACCAAGGTAAAAACAAAGCAAGGAAACGAATTAAATGATTGACAATGATGAAAATCTTAACTATGGTTATGGGGATGAAGAGTATGTCTAGATTTGAGACTTAATAGCATTCATAGAATGTGGTGACTGACTAGGTATGAAAGAACAATAAGAAAAGTTGGTGGGATTGCTTAGGCAGAGTTGCATAGGGAGCTATGTGGGTGGATGATTCTACTGCATGAGACAAGGAACACAGAAGGAATAGATCTTCAGCAGAGGGAAGACTGTGCTTAATGTTGCAAAAAAAATCCTCCAGTTCTATGTTCCATTTAGTGAAATAATTGTGTTGCCCGAAGATGCTATTAGCAACCTACTTTTTAAAATTCCAACTACAGAAGAAAATCTTTTTCTTTATAGACCATATGAACACTATACAATTGGATAAGTGCTGCATTTGAAAATCAAATTCCTATCTTCTTTTCTAATTGTAAGGCACAAAGATAAATGAAAACAGAGTTAAAAAATCACTTACCCCATAGACAAGCTCTCCAACCATGCCATTCCATATTTTAGTCTCAGGATCCCTTGCACCGTATTTCCCATCACCAACAATGGACAATTTGTATTTGATCCTTACATGCTTGGCAATTTCATAGGCTAAATCTACACAATAGCCTTCATATCGTTCATTTCCTTCCAGTTGCTCATGGTTTTTCTTATACATTACATATGGTGATTCCTTTGAGACCAGAAGTGAATTCAAAGTATTACTATTATGTACTTTACTAAGAGATGTTATAAATAATCAAATCTTTTTCTTGGTGGCTATTGAGTTTGATGTGTGTAACACATATTTACAAATTTTTCCTTAATAAGTAGAGAAACATCCATTGACTATTCAGTAGGACACATACTCCTTGAAGTCCTTACATGATGGCTTGGGAAGTAGAGAAAATTTGACTTCTTTTTGAGAGTTTGAAAGACGGACTAGTTTTCAGCTGTAAAGTGTTTGATTTAGTCAAATTTGGCACAGATATATCTGTTAGTTACATGAATGCAAACTACCTTTGACTTCTCAGGATTTGCTAGATAAGAACCAGTCAGCTGAGGCAAGCCATAGGGAAATACTGTGGTTTTGGTGAGGTCAGGTCTGTAGCATATTTATTTTTCTATCTCCAGGACCTAGTAGAGTACTTAGCACAAAGTAAATATTTGATACATATGTTCAAGTGAAAGGTCAACCTCAGTCAAGACTCCACTGAGTTAATCAATTTCACATCTAATACAGGCCAAGTTTCAGACTTGCTTTTAACCTCATTCGATAAAAAATAGCATTTAGAAAAATAATTAAAAACTAATTAAAAATACTATCTCACATTTTAACTGTGCTTTGAATTTTATTTGAAAACTTTATATGGAGCATTGTGCCTTGAAATGGTCTTATTCCATAGGCAGGACAATGTTATGCCCATTCCACAAATTTAAAAGCAAAAACTGAGGCTCAGAGAAGTTATGACTTTCACTTTCACAGTTACAGAGGTAGGTATACTATATACTATAGTATATCTATCTAATATTAGAACCTCAATATGCTCTTTTCTCTTCACTGTGCTGCCTCGCCAACAATGAGGAATTTCATTTCAGGCTGAGATGAAACATCAATCTTATGGGAACATGGCAGGAATAAAGAGGGGAATGATACTTGAAGCAATTCAGATTCCTATTCTTTTCCTTTCTTTTAAAAACAACGTTGTATTCATGGCAAGATAATTTGAACAGTCCCTGTGTTGTCCTGTTGAAAGTTTTTACTACTTGAACTTGAGATATTTTCTACTGGCTGAACAATGCTTTTCAGAAAATAGAAGTCTTGCTACACAGAAAATCCACTTATTCGCTGCCACACTTACCAGAATGGTAGTCACTACTATGGTCCGGTTCTCTGAAGATGCACTGTCATTGCTGATTTGCTGATCGGAGAAAGGTACAAACCTCTCATACTCGTTCCAGTAGCCAGCCTAGAGAGAGCAGACATTTGACCTGCATGCCTATGTTTCACACAGAAATTCAGCTGCTATTGTGCAAATGAAACTTTGTTCCCAAGTAGTTGAGCTTTGCAAGGACTGATGTCCTGTTTTCCTTTGTCTTGCTACTCCTACAAGGACCCCAACATCAACACACAGTTCTGCTATTCCTTCATTCTGGGGTTCCCATCCCCACCTAACTCTTACTGATATGTAAAATAGTGTATCCCCTTTTTTGATGATTGGCCTTCCCCCATTTTAAACACTTGCAGCAGAAAAATAAATTGTTTTGAACTGTAGGATATCAGGGAGGTAGGGGTAAGAAGCCAGTGATTATCCTGTAGATATGACACAAGATATTTTATGTTTTGAGGTTTTATCAAATGACTACTAAATTCCTACTTCAAGCCAAATACAACTTCTACTAAGATATAAATAAACTAGTCATATAAGAAAACTCAGCTACACAAAGAGAGGTATTTTCCAGAGTCTTTTTGTGGGTGAACTGGTAAAATGGGAGGAATTCTATTTTTTAAGTAATTTTTGATTGAAAATCTATGTACTTTGGAGGCTTCTGTTTAAATACTAGCGTGATATAAAATTCATGATTCCTTTTCTTTACTAGCAGAAGCTGTTAATGAACCCACAAGTTGATCATTTTTGTCCATTCTTGCAGTCTATCTTTTTTTTTTTGGTACTGAACTTATGACCTCATGCTTGCCAGGCAGACATTTATGCCACTGAGCTAAATCCCTGGCCTTCTGGCATTCTATCTTTTAAAACAAGTGGATTGAATCTTCCAATGACAAAACAATTCTGTGCATCTTATCTGTGCTCCCCATGAGTCAAACAGGCAAAAATGATATCGATGAATCTCAGCACCCATTTTCTTGCATCTGAGTAGTGTCACCTTCTGAAAGACCTTTTCTTTGAACGTTTGTTTTGGTTACTCACTTTCCGAGAGCCAGTGACCTTCATTTCATACACATCTATGGTATAATTTGTCCTGCGTCCATAAGTGTCAAACTGAATGTTTCCAGTCATTCCTTGTACTTGGACCTATAAAAAGGAGAAATATAAAATGTTAAAATAGCACTGAATTATTGTCTTGTATGTCACTGGGTTGAAGTCCACTGACAAATCTTTATATCTTATATAATTTTTATTTAAGATCATTGAACTCTATCTACCAGATCAATGCTATACATCTCTTCGTTTCCTTTACAGTATTTTCTCAGGATACCTTTTATTATGAAGCTTCGAGTGGATGTGAGAGTCAGTTGCCTGTGTGATACAGTGAGAGCCCTACCATCACTTTTCCAAAGTCCTGAAATTTCTATTAGCTCCTTCTTAAGAATACCCTTCAGGCTATTCTCTGAACTAGGTTAATACATTCTTCTAAATTACAAGTTCCCTGGGGGCCATGGCTGTGTCTTACCTTAGTATTTCCAATATTTCAACATAATCTCATTTCAATAACATGAGCTCTGGAGCTCCTGGATATATGTCCTAGCTTTATCAGTTACTAACTGGTTGACTTTGGGTATATTCCTTAGTGCTTTTTAAAAATCTCAGTGCTGTAATCTGTTTTATCCTTCAGAGCAGTTGAGATGATTAAATGAGTTACACATATGTAATGTAGAAAACAGTGTCTGGAGTATACTAAGCATTGTAGTGCCTTCCAGCTATCTACATTAATTATTATTATTAACCAAAAGGGATTTTATTGTTTCTTGAGTGGATTATATGTTTATCAGCTACTTCAGTGACTGAAGGAGTTTTTCCACTCAGAGGTACATATGCCAGGGTAGGGAATCAGAGAGATAAACCATGGAGGGAGAATCCAAAGACTAGCCTAATTTGTTAACGTATTGGCTGAGAAATATCTTGCACTAAACAAGACAGAGGTAGTGAAATACTAAAGACCTGTTTTGGATGTCAAAAGCAGATTACACATATTTCACGATATGTGTTCCCTGAGTCTGGGCTCACTACTAGGAACTTAAAGGGGCCATCTCTGCTGAGTGGAGACATTTCCTCATGCGTCTTACTGGATGAAAGACCCTCTACCACTAAGTCATTATTGTTAACTGCTTGCATTACTCATCTAGTGAGTCAGGGCCAAGGGCTTTGCTTAAAAAAAAGAATATGCCTTTTTCTGTAGTATGAAAGAGATAATGTTTGCTTCTTTCCTGGTAGAAAACAACAAGCTGTGAAGAAGTCAGAGGTGGTATGGTAATGGGCTTGTACTGCAGAAAGGAAAATTGATGCAAAATGTTAGGGAACATTTTCTACAGGAAAGAGGGTTTGCTCACCACCAACAGAAGACTGTGGAATTCATGGTGAAGACTATGACTAACTAAAACCAAGCCCATCTGATTAAACACACTTAAGTGGTATTATCAGAATAGGCTTGCGGAAGATGAAATCAGATTTCTAGCTAAAGAAAAATGCTTTGGTGAGATAGGAGTTGCTTAACCAGTAGGATGGGACTGATGCATGAAAAGCTCTTCATATTCTACCTTGAGCACTGAAATCCAGGACAGGAGTTAGGCAGGACAGAGACAATGACATGGGAGATTATTAAGGACACCCTCTACTGTTGAAAATACTAAAAGTGTCAAGTCTCAATAAGTCTTCAATAAGAATTACATATTTCTAAAGAGTTGGCTTATTTGAGCATGATTTATGAACTAGAAAGTCATGTGTCCAAGAGATTTCAAACTTCATGATTCAAACTTCATGATTGTGAAATATGTGTAATCTGCTTTTGACATCCAAATGTTTAGCGTGCAGAAGTAGAATTGGATGACCACTCAAAGAGAAATCTATTATTATGGTATTGAATGTCACTGACAGTTTTCCAGAAACCTATCTACAATCCCTTCTTTAATTCACAGCACCCTGTGTATCATTATTAATTTCCTATGTATTTGTGGCTCCATAACTAGATTGGGAGCATCTCAGAATGATAGATACTCTTCTTTTGTGCTCTCTGAAACACTCTCTGAATGTTTGGGATATAGCAGGTGTTCAATACATTCTTATTGAACCAACCTCAATGATTTAGAATCTGTCCCAGATATCTCAGCAGAATATGCTCAGGCTTGTCTTGAACTATTTGCAGATTTTGAGGAGAATAATTAGCAAATTGCAAGAGGCTTTAAGATATTTTAAGGAATTTGGTTAACAATTTAAATGTGCACTCATATTATTTTATGATTGTTACCAATGTGGAGAGTGATACATAGCCATAGGTGCTCAATACATGTTTACTGAATGATGTGGTTATATATTCACTAAAACAGTCCCTTTAGGTGACTCTATCAGGCAACAAGTTTGTTTGCTAGATTTCTTTGAAGAAAGAATGATTTATTGAGAAAAAACTATGTGCTAGTCACATGAGAGATGCTGCTACATCATGCAATCTCACTTTTATTAATTCAAGTGAGCATAGACTTATTTTAATGTAGTAAAACATTTAGTACTTAGAGCAGCTTAACTTGTAGTCTTTTTGAATAGCGTGGTTTTACTTGGACACTTTTGGAAACAACTGATGCTTTTTAGATCCTCGGGAACAATAGAAAAAGACTGGCCTGTAGGAAGCGGTGAAAGATACTATCTGATTGAGAATTGGAATCATTAAGGTCTGGGCAGGAAAGTTACTTACATAACTTATAACTTGAGCTTTATCAGTGAGCTAGACATACAGGAATGGAACTTTCATGTGCAATAGTGTGATCAATCTCATGTTTTTCTAGCCAAATTAATTTCTCATTCTTGATTCTAGTGGCCAGTTTTTTATTTGGGGAAGGTAGTTTTTGTGCCATGAAAGGATAATCAATTGGAGATGCTGGCTCCTGCCCCTTGAGGTTTTGTTGATGAAAAATCCTTTCAATTCATTCTGAGTGAGTCTTATATTTCACTCACCATTATATTTCACCTGACAATACAAATCTTGTAACTGCTCTGAAGGTTGGATTTAATTAACTACTCTTCAAAATTGTGCAGTGCTTGCTACCTCCATAAAACTACACTTAGGGCATTTGTTAGGGGACTGACATAATGACATAAAAATCTGCATGATGAGAGAATGAGTCATATCTCTTTCTTGGAGAGAGACACAGGGGCTACTAACCCTTTTTGATTGAATGCTTCCAACTTGGCAAATTTAAGGCAGCAGTAAGAGAGCCAACTCTACAAAATGATGTACGTTATGAGGCCATTACAAATTCTTCAGTACAGGGTTGTGAGGATTATCTTATCTTTGCCTATCTCTTTATTCATTTGGATGTTCCAAACATCATGATAATTAAGTAGAAATAAGAGATTCTTGTACTCTTGAAGGCTCATTTTAATGTATGCAGGCACATGTGGCAGGCATAAAGCAAAATATTCAGGAAAGAGCTCTTGCTTGGAAATCTTCAATGAATGGATGATGCTGCTTCTAGTGTAAATAATGGAATCTGTTCAAAGGGCACTGCTTGAAGCCTTAAATGATCTTCTACCCAGTAAATACTAAAAACAAGAGACCTATTTGATGGTCTAGCCATTGATTCTTTGTACTTTTATTTAGGCCTTTTCTTTGTAGCATTGGGCAAAAGCCTTTAGGTAGGCCTAGAAATGTATCATGTTCCCTCATTCCACCACGCAGAATAGTGTAATTGTTCTTTCTGACAACAGAAATACTATCACAGTGGCTCGGTTCCACAGTCTATTCAGGGTAATTTGTCTGATGAGCCCAAGGATGCTGTTGTCTTTTGTAGTGTCTGTCTTGGTTAGGAGCATCTTATAAAATAATCACGATCTCACTAAGGGATGTTATATTTGTGGGACACTTGAATTTTTTGAAGCTCTTTACATATTGAAGCCATAACTTTCAGGACTTCTGAATTCCGTTTGTGATGTGTACTACAATCCAGAACCAAAGATTTACCCTAAATTTACTATTTTTTCAATCTCAAGATAGAATCCCCTATGTTTCAACTTCTAGATTTGGATGAGTAAATATTCATGTTCATTTTTCTTTATTCTAAGATTCTATAAATTATGATTCTATTCTTTTGAGTATGTCTTCTTTCAGTTCTGAAGTCTCATTTTTTGTGTGCCTTTATTAGACCTTTTCAGACCAATATCTCATTTGGAGTCTTTACCATTTTCAGAGCTCTCTCAATATCAATTCCTTGACTCCAGGGCACAGCAGGATTTGCTAAGCAGTCTCCAGCACTACCTCTTCGAGACACATCCACTCGCTGTCTCCTCAGGTAGCGGAAAGCTTCTGCTATGACCAGTATTGCATCGTGCGTCAATGCAGATGTATACTAAAACAGATGCATGGAAAAAAAGATATCATGACAAATGACATTCTCAAAACTTGCCTTGTTCCTTATAATTTTCACTCATTTCTATGTCTTGTTCTGTGAGGTTACCAACCTATTTGAGTCAAGAGATCTCTCTGGGTAAGCCTGACTTTGATTCATTCTAGAATGATGCCTCTTACCTCATATGTGCATGTGTTACTAAGATGGAATGGCTCAAGGGAATGTCTCTCTGGCTCTCAATATCGTGTTTCACATTAAGTGAAAAGCCTGCATCCTTTACAGGCAGGCAGATGCATATAGGTAGACAGATGCATGTGAAGTTTAAGGGTGGCACCTATAGATTGAAGAGGAAATAGCGTATCCTAAAGCAAGACTGAGTTATTGCTGTTTGTAATAGAAAAATTCAGATCTGATATTTACTTAGGGGAAAATGGAAATAGCTAAGTTAGACAGCTTGAAATTAATTTGGAGGGAAACATTAATCATTTCTGTTTGGACCATGTTTCTACTGAGCTAGGACCTCTGGCCAGCAATAAATCAGTTTTTGTTTCCTGGAGGGAGGGGGGTAGCAAAAACCGAAGCTGGTTTTCAATTGTAGAAAATTGCAATTGTTATTAAGTTTTAAATCTGATAACACTGACAATTTGTAGGCAAAGCTTCATGATGCTACATTTTTCATGCCAAAACACATATTTCCTTTCTTGGGTATATTCATATGCTCTGCTAGGAATGAGGCCAAGTCACTTAATATGGGAGATGTGATTATCTGCAATTTGAAATGGTGAATGCTTTTTTATCCCACTAATCAACAAAGCAATGATTAAAGTAGGTTTGGGCCTATTTTGTAAAGGTGACAAATACTGGTAAGATATAGATTCTGCTGAATTGTTTTAATGGAGCAAAATACACAAGGGAGAGTTCTCTCTGCAGTATCTCAATATACAGTTGGGAGTGAATATGTTGCTGTTTATACAAATATCAATTTGATTTTCTGACTTTTCTAATGGTATTTTTCTTTGAGAAACAGATCATCAAGTATGACTATAGAAAGTTCTTTCATGAAGAAAAATATCTGTGTCTCTTCTAGCATTGCATAAAGCCAGGATAGTGGTGATTTTCTTTATGGCCAAATGCATCAATTGTCAGCAATCTGACTGTAGTCCTTCCTAAGCCATTCCAAAGTAGCTAGCTAATTTTATACTTTATTTAGAGTCTACTTACCCATGCATGAGAATCCCCCCTCTAGAAAAAGTCCGAAGAAGAAAGCTTGTAAAATACTGAGTAAATGAAGCATTGCCATTTTAATTTCTAGATAATTTTATTTCCTAATGAAAATATTATACATAAGTTTTAAAATTTTTTTTATTAATTGGCTTCATTCTGGCAAATTCATACCTGCACTTAACACACTCTGATCATTTTCACTGCTCTCATCATTCCCCTTGCGTATGTTTTTAACTTGGGCTTTTTGTCTGATTTAGGAAATAATTCAGTTGTGTAATAACTAGCACTAAGGAAAAGTAACCTGCAAGCTGCAATTATTTGTATAAAACTTAAGTTTTCTTAAGTTATTTAAAAACCTGAACATCTTTTTCTTAGCAGGTTCTAGAATTTTGCATCACATAAATCAGCTGTTAAGGATCAATGGAAAATTCAGAGCTGAGATAGTCTTCTATTTCATTTCAACAAGTTCTACAAGGTTGAAAGAGGAATAAATTATTCTGCAGTATCCATTTTATGGTTTTTATACTTGTTCACCTTTTTTGTGCCTAGCACAGTTTCTGGTGCATTGTACTAAAATATTGAATACATGAATTTCTTCTATTTATTAACTGCTAAATCTGAGAATCACAATGCAGTTTAGACAGGCAGTTTTATGAAAATCTAAATTTAGTGAGAGGATAAATATCAGTTTAGTGTATTAAAAATAATTAGAAAGAATTCTTCACTGGAATTGGGACCACATTTATTGAACCAAAATAGGACACCTGATCTAATCACAGGGCAGCAAGCTTTAAAAAAGGTCTATCCTGGATAAATCTGGCATGTATAATCCACTGCAACCATAGGGTACCATTTAATTAGTAAGTGATATAACTGAATTTAAAAATTATGCTTAACTCACAATTTTTCTAGGCCAATTGTTTAAAGTACAGTCTCACAATGTGACTCATTTAGGGTAGACCTGCATAGATAGTATAGAATGTATCTCCTTTGTGGTCTGTGTTCCCTACATTTTTTATCTTTTCTATTCTTGCCAGGAAGGAAGGATGTGAAGTCAAGTATCTTGAAACCATGAGAAAAGGGAACTTTCCTTTCTTAGGAGAGAGTTTGACTCTATTTGATCCTTCATCTTGTATAATAGCCATGGTTCATACTTTTATTGTAGCAAGAAGGAAGAATTTAAAGTCAATTGTTTCACGCTTGAATCGATGCACTGAGGGAACAAGTTACTTAAAAATACATTTGAAGGATCCTTTGTGTAACATGAATAATTTCTCTCTAATTTATCTGTTTTAATTCTTAAGTTTTAAATAATAGAATTTCTAGCCATAGGGAAGCATGCATGAAAAATGTGCCCTGTAAACATGACTTTCTGTTTTTAATATTCTTATCTTGATTTTGTGAAAATGAGCAACTTAGGTAATCTAATTATTTTAAAGATATTTTGCAGCAGGCAGGAAAGCATTTCTGATACATATATATTTATATTTATATATATCACATATTCTGTATTAGAGCTTAATTCACTTGGGTGTTCTGAGATTCATGGAACTTATTAACACAAAGCAATCACATAAATAATTTAAAATCTAATTTTCTTTTTCAGACTATCAATCTTCCTTACCTATTCCCACTGCCTCCACCCTTTGCCTGGCTCAGGTTCTTTAATACTGTAGATTATTATGAATATATTATAAATGAAATTCATTACAAATTTTAAGTTAACTTATTTCTAAACACTGAATCATCCTGGGGTGTTCAGTTGTCAAATCCAATAGCATCATCTGCAGTCATTTTCATTTAGCATCTTTAAATCGCTTCTGGGGAAAATCTTATGATCACAGGATGACCATTAGTATATACAGGCTATACTAAATGCTTGGAAAAGCCTGTTTGAGGCTTCTACATGCCATGGACCATTACCTTCAGTGGTGCATTCTTGGCTTCAGGGAATTCTCTTTCATCCAGCCTCACCCAGCGCTGTATGAACTGCTGAACCATAGGGTTTTCGTTGTTGACAATCTGGAAACCTGTAATGTTGGCTCCCCCATGCATGACTCTTTCCAGCAAAATGTCGGTAAAACCCTGGAAAGAGATTGAAAGGGAATTATGGCTGTAGGAGATCACGTATTGTTATGCACTGTACTTGTTAAAGTGCTAAGGATGAGACAAAAGTTCATTTCTGAGAATCATTTATTAGCAATCAAAAAAGCCTTGGGGATGGAATAAATATGCATTCTTCCATTTTAGTGCTTGGGGCTTTATTTAGTGTAGCTACTGCATGGTCAAACGTTAAGTGTCTACTTCAAGCAAATATTTTTGTTTCATTTACTTATATATTCAGTCCTCATTGCATACAAGTGTAATGCTTTGTGTAACTGAAAATGTTGAACAATTTGACCCTAATGAAGGCTATAAAAATCTCTTCAGCTTAACATACCAAACACAGCAGATCACATCATATTACAGTGATGAAAACTTTAGACGCTTGTGCCTCAGAACAATGCCAATGAGCAAAACTGACAGCTTGGTTGTATATAATGGTACAAACCCCAGGGAATGTCTCACATGTGTCCATAAATGAGTCTTGACATCTGCATAACATCTCCTATTTTCTTCTTAACTTGTTCTGGTTACCATCTGGTGTCTTGGCCACCTAAGTCTCTTGAAGTAGTCTCCCCAGTGTTCACACCTAAGCCATCTCCACCTGGGTACCACTGGCTCCAGTGGGTATTGCTGTCTCCTGGGACACCTAATCCAGGAATTGCTGCTACTTTGGTTGGATATTTGTCTCTTTCTCATTGCTGCAAATGTATTAGAATCCTCAATGGGCTGAAGCCAGCTTGCTTGCTTGCTTGCTTGCTTTCTTTCTTTCTTTCTTTCTTTCTTTCTTTCTTTCTTTCTTTCTTCTCTTTCTACCTTTGTCTGAGACAAGATCTTGCTATGCAGTTCAGCCTGGCCTTGAGCTCACTTTGTAACCCAGGCTGGTCTCAAATTTGTAAAAATCCTCTTGCCTTAGCCTCCTGAGTGCAGGGATTACAGGTGTGTGCCACCATGCTCAGCCTTGAAGCCCGATTTCTGTTTATACAGAAATGAGAATTCTTCCTCCTTTGTTTAGATTTTAGATTCCCCTTACTATTTTTATATAAAAACTTCAAATATAAGTAAAATTGGAAAGAAATGTGCATGAACACATGTTGGGAGTCAGTGAGCTAGTGATTGTTCACACATGTGAGCTGAAAGCACAAGTAATAGAACAAGAGTTCCCCAAGGGCACGGAGCACCTGAGAAATGCCTTAAGGGTATGGAGTGCTGGAGGTGAGCAGGTGTTGCAGCCCAGGGAACACGGCGGGGGGGGGGATGGGGGTATGGGTAGGGGTGCACTGGGTGGGGTGGGGTGGTGGTCAGAAGTGAGCTAGTTAAACCAAGGGGCATGATATGACATGTGTATAAATAAATGCTTTGCGGGGGCTGAGCAGTCTCTTCCTCCCATCTGGAGACGGGCTCCATCTGACCCCAGATTTCTGCCTCTAACTTTGTTTTCTTCATCCTCTTGTCTGCCCCCCCCCCCCATTAGCTGTGGTGGCCACTGACAAACACTGTTATGGCTTGTATCTAGATGTTCCTGCACAGCTCCATGTGGTCATAGATGGGCTTTTTGGAGGTGGCTGGATCTACAGTGTGTAACTGTGGGATTAAGGATGTGACGCTGGGATTGATTCATGGTGTGATGCTAGGATTAAGGTGCCTCACCTTAGGGGTGAGTGCTGCCCACCCTCAGGGCTAGCAGTCTGGGCAGAATCCTAGAGACTGGAAGAGGGCCACTGGTGTTGCTTGTGGCTGCTGATGCTACTTTGCCGCTTTGCTGCCCTCTGCCTGCCATGGGCTGTTTCTCCTCTGTGATGCCCCCTGTCATGCCACCCGGCCTCGGAGCCAGCCAGCTATGCACTGCACCCTCGGCAAACTCTTGAGTTTCAAAAGAATTTTCCTCCATTAGCTTTGGGTGTCAGGTGTTTTGCTTCGGCAGTGAGAAAAGTAACTAAGAGAAACACCTGCATAGTCATTACTCAGATTCTGCTATAAGATTTTGCTAGCAATCCACCATACAATTTTGATTTTGAAGCACACAGAAGTATACTTTATCCCAAACAACTTCAACATGTGTACCACTAACTATAGTTTAATGTTTGTGTGGTTCTTTTTTTTCTTTTTGAAGTAAAATTTATATCCAATGAAACACAAACATTTTAAATCAACCACTCCAAGAATTCTGATAATTGTGTATACCTGTATTTTCCAAATCTCTATCAATTGTTTAAATTTTTTGTATTCTAAAATATGTTATTGAAGCACAATGATCATACAAAAGACTGTGAATATCTGTAAGTGAATAATTTTACGATTATTTACAAACTGCACAGGTGAATGTAAAATTATTCACTTACAGATATTCACAGTCTTTTGTATGATCATTGTGCTTCAATAACATATTTTAGAATACAAAAAATTTAAACAATTGATAGAGATTTGGAAAATACAGGTATACACAATTATCAGAATTCTTTTGTGTCTCTCCCGTAACCACCTCCCGCTGCATGTTTAACTTCACATTTCATTAATATGAATAAGAAGACAGTCT
Source organism: Cavia porcellus (assembly GCF_034190915.1). Classification (NCBI taxonomy): domain Eukaryota; kingdom Metazoa; phylum Chordata; class Mammalia; order Rodentia; family Caviidae; genus Cavia; species Cavia porcellus. The sequence goes on along the minus strand of NW_026947486.1, from coordinate 84,921,234 downwards.
TAGAAAATATTTCAAGAAAACAGATTTTTCAGTTATTATTTATAACACCTCTTCCTCTCATAAATAGCTTATGACTCAAAGGAGATTGATCAAGGAGCAAAATAGTTTGATTTGCACCACTGAAAATCACTCCTTTATCTGATAACTACAAAGTGTTTAAAAAGTAAGTGTTAATTTGTTATAACTAGTTTTCTTTCAATGACTACTTCATAAGAGAAACTAAGACCCAGTTTATTTCTCCCATTAGCTACCACTGCCCTAAAATATGCTGAGAAGGTAGTTTATGTAAATAAAAGTCTAGTAGACAGAAATACTGGATCTTAACCCTGTTACTCAGGTACTCACTCTACAGGCATAAAAACAAATAAAAATTGAATTTTAATTCGTTAATTCATTTACTGTATCAAAACATATTTGGTGGTAAACAAATATTACACAAGAAAATTAATCAGTTCCTTTTTGTCTGATGTTATGGGTGAAAGGTAGGTTTTCTGGTGCTTGACCTGACTATAAAAATCTGGGATGAAAAACGAAAACCAGAACTTTGTTCCTTAAGGAAGAAGGTCTGAAAAATGCTTCTGTCACTATCTTGGTCCCTGAGGTCAATGATGACAAGAGGCACTACATTAGCAGTATTTCTCACTTTGCTAAGAATCACACTTCTGTTTGCTTACAACTCCTAATAAGTTCAAATGAAAATAGAACTGATGAAAAGGAAAGCAGGAGAATGGCTTTCAGAACTCTCACTTCAACCATAAGACCTAGGAGCCAGATTTTCCCTCAGTCATCTTCACTGTCTTCCAGGAAGCTTCTCCCCATTATATCAACATGACATATTCCTACTTGGTTTTTTCTTCTTCAATTAACAGTAAACATATTGTACTTGAAACACTTTTGTAGTCATACTTATCGCTCCATCACACGTCAACCGTAACACTGAGAATCTAGAAGTTTCTCAGTCATTTTGTGTTCTATGATATTCTTACCAATGAGTGCCAACACATCTGAGGCCAGAAGAAACTTGGAGGTGCTTACAGTATGATATGTGCCCACATCCACACAACAGATAGATCCCTTCAACCTGATTTGCTGGCTAGCAAGACCTTCACACCACCAGCTTTTACAGAGTAACTTGAAAGCTTATCAGGAAATTTGGGCACTGACACAAGACTGTGAACATGAAAACTGTACACTAAGAGATAGAGGTAGAAGTAGGATCAGAAGGCTAGAAGCTCTTTTCTTTTAGCAGCAAATTGTCTCCTTTCATCTCCCAAATACCACCTCAGTTCTGCTCTCTTCATGTTGTGAATGGGGGCTATATTAGTGTTTTCCACCCAAATCTCACTTAACCTTCTGTAAAGACAATAATGCAGTAGAAATGTCCATGGAACATATGCAGAATATAAAGGAAAATAAAAGTGTTAAGACCAGTGATAGGGATCTTACTATGAGTAGCAATTGACCTGTTCCTGATTCCTATTCACTTATAACCCTCATTATATTAAGACATTTACTTTACTCATAATTCTTGTTAAATTTTTCTTTTTGAATTGACAACACATCAACATCAAATTTGGATAAGTACCAAGTATCTCTAAAAAGCTACAAAAAACCTAGTCTAACACAAATAGCCACCAAACATATAATTTAGGTAAATAGATGAGTAGAGAAAAATCTAGGAGGAACTCAGGAGAAAGTTGCTAGTTGAAGGGCAGAAACTACCAGGCTGTTAATCTTCTGGAAGGAAGTCTATCTTTATTCCACTATTTTAAAATATGTTTTGTGTCTTTCACTGATTAGCTAGATACTATTGTGATCACGGACAAGCACAGCCTATGACATTTTGAAATTACCAATTTCCCAAACTAATATAACTATAGTGTGTTGCAAAAACTAATACAAGTTGAAAAACAAGAAGAAAAAGGTTCTTGAAGCCTGACTACTCCCAAAGCCTCAACTAAACTGCTAATTCAACAAAACTACTGCCACACTTTCAATAGGCAGTGATGACACGAGATAGTTGGGGGAGGACTAGTGAATGGAAGTCATAGCTGTATTAAAAGAGAGACTTTTTCACAGAAGTAGCCTGTTCTTGGCTTTCCTCCTTTCCTTTTATTTTAACTCATTTTTTTGTTTACAACCTCTTGGTAGATTTCCTTTTTCAAGTTTTTCATCTACAGTCCTGGCATTTTGAAAACTGAGGACAGATCCTATAAAATCAGCATTATGGTATTAAGCCAAAGATCTGAACATCATACATCTAGTAAGTAGAGAAGGGGAAGGGGGAACGAGAGAGCGTAGTGGGACGGGGACTATTGTAAGTTAGTGGTTCTTGGCCCATTTTTCCTTTACTTTTGATCTTTACTTTTGAAGTTTGCCACCCAAAGTGTTCACTTTTGGGAATTTTGATCCCATCTTTTCTAAAGCCTACAAAAAGTTAAGTAACCAAATTATCAAATCAGCACCAATTTCTAGCAGGACAAGGTTAAAGAGCCTGGAGATGGCTAGCATAAAAAAAAATCTCTGGTTAATTGGTAAGAACTTCATAGCCCCTGGCCAATGTTTTTCTCTCTCATATATCTTCGAAAAGTGTAACTACAATTCTTCTCTTTTGAGAAATCGAAATCTTTCACTGCCCTGAAGCCTTTATAAAATTGCCCACATAGATTTTCATCGTTCCCAAATCATTGGATAAGAATGGAAAAGGGAAAAGGGTGGGGTGAGATGTTGGAGACCACTATGAAGAGCTCTGAGCAGGATTTAAATTTTACTAATTGGCTTTCTGTGTTTATCTGTGAGTCTGTCCTAGGCCTAGGCCCCTTGCCTGGCGATGGGAGCTGATTCATAGTAAGTGAACCTCTATGAATCACTGGTCCTGGGGAAGGCCTTTAGTGGCTTGTGAGGCCAGAGATACCGCAAAGGGCAAGATGAGGCCACAGCTGTGGACACTCTGGCTCCAACCCCAATTAACAAGATAGCAGACTGAGGCTGCAGAAATTACTCTCACAGTGTCACTTCTGCCATGTCTTCATGATAACATGGTTCTCCTAAAACGACATGAGTCATTACTTGGAGGCATCCTTGAAGTGACTTCCAAGGTCCTGATAATTGCCTGTGCTTTCCTCAGTTTCCCCGCCCCTTGTTGTTGGACTTCATAAATAAAGTAGGATGTCCAGAGAAGCTTTTGTCTTAGCCTTCGGAGTTGCGAGCTTAATTAAAGGGTTTGACCCTCCTGGAGCCCTAAAAATCATACAATTTGTCTCTTTTTATTTAACCTCCACCGTACATTCGTTTGGGAGATTGGGGATCTAGGTCAGGACCCTATAGTGAGATATAGAGACATATTTTAGGAGAGAGATTCTGATCAATCTGATCCTTGACCTTCATGGTATCGTGCTTCTTGGCTCCTGAGTTACCATTTTCTTCTTTCCGAGGGTCACCAGCAATTAGTGATGACCATCCATAATCCTCTATGTGGGGAATTTAGAGTCCTTTCGTCAAACATGTGTAAAACTCTAATGAAGCAAGGTTAGGCTTTCAGTTCTAGCTCCCAGCATGTAAAAGAGGAAAGTGATGGAATTGCAAATGGTAAAGAACAATCGAAGAGGCGACATTCTACCTGTCTGTGTGCTAGCTGTCAAATTATTTTCCATAGACAGCTACTTTAGATTACACATTTGAAACTGCTCACTGGTGCCTCTTTATAGTGCAACCTTTTCAGAATGTCGCATTCTCATCCTGTACCCCTGGATAGAAAAAACCGTGAGTAGGGCATTACTCCCTCATCCAATCAGCTATTGCCATTCCTATGAGGCAACCTCATCTCGGACATACTCCAACTATTGCCTCTCAGGTTTCCGTGATCTGTTATTTTCTGCTCTTCTGGCCCCATCTTCATTTCCTTCAGCAGACATCATGCCCCTCACCACATCATATCATTTTAAATTTTGTTTTCATCTGTTCTCATCACCTAGAAAGGACCCCAATTTTATCACCTAGTCTAGACATTTGTATTGAAATTTAATTCTTCAAGCACTTTTGCTTTTTCTTTATTGTTAATACTAATGTTGACAAAGCATAATTTTATGCTTTTATGAGGTACTCTGTGATGTTTTGATAATGTATGCAATGTAGCAAGACTAAATCAAGTGAATTAAAATATCTATAAAATCATCATTTCTATGGTAAGCCATTTGTAATTTACTTTCTTTCAAATATACAATATGTTATTATTGACTATGGTCACTTTGTTGTTCAGTGGATCTCAAAATCTACTTTTGTTTTTTATCTGAAAAGTTGTACCCTTTAGTCAACAGCTTCCCAATCCCTCCCTTCTCACCTTCCCGAGCCTCTGCTCATCATCATCCTACTCTTCACTTCTATTAGTTCTACTTTTTTGGATTCCATCTTTAAGTAAAATCACACAGTATTTTTTGTTCTGTCCCTGGCTTTTAACACTTCACATAATGCCTTCCAGATTCTTCTACACTATCACAAATGATAGAATTTTCCACCTTTTAAAGGCTGAATATTCATGCACCACACTTTCTTTATCTATTTGACAATGGATGAACATTTAGATCAACTCCATATTTGTTGATTATGAATAAGGATACAATGAATGTGGATTACAGATATTCATTCATGCCTTTACATGCCTTATATGCAATAAATATACGTGTATACTCTACAATGTCATTTTTAAGTGACTCTAAGTTCCCAAGCTCCCTGTGGTGCTAAGTGGAATTTCTGTTAAGTCCATTTTATTGTTTCACAGGGATGTTAATAATCAGAAGTGATAATTAGATACTCAACGACTTTTTAGTGCTAAGTATAAAGTTATCAAATTGTAATGCTATTTGAATTTCACCAGTTTTCCTTTGTTGAAAGTAATGATTTTATTTGTGAATTGACACAGTAGTATTTTTTTAGAAATATCAGTATAATTTGATGGTGCTTCCCTTGAGAGGGAAATTACTCATTTGTATTTGTAAGTTCTGCTGTATTTCATCAATTGTATCACTTCCTAATCACATTACATCTGTTTGTGACAGCACGCTGTTTCCTACCTCTGAACACAGTGGTATAAAATCAACCATGACCTTTGTGCCTGACCACTTTCTGCAGGGCCTTGTGAGGTTTCCTTTAGTTAATTCTCCAAGGTCATCTTTCACTCAGCTGGTGATTAAACTGGCCTTCAAACAGACCATTTCTGTTCTGAGACTAGCCAGACAGCCTTCAAAAGATTCAAATGACTTTGTTATTATCTCACTGTAATTCATTTTCCTACAGACACCATGGATAGTTGAGAGTTTGAAATAAATTTATTCAGGGGTCACTTTTGGAGCACTTATTTTCAAGATATTATGTGAAGATTTCTTTCATACAGTACTATTTTTAGGGTACATTTTATACATATTGGAAAGCTGAGACAAAATAAGTTGGATTTTTATTGAATTTATGATAGACACTGAGGGAAAAATGGAAAAGGTGGTCTGCCTACAGGGAAGATAAAAGCAGTCGAATGAGGGTTGAAAGGCTGCCAGGAAACTGTCTATCATACAGTTTGGATGAAGGTTCGCCTTGCTTTTGGTAATACTTGAATTGCTCATCTGGTGATGCTTCAATACAGAAATGCACAGTAATTGTGGTGATTCAAGTGACCAAGTTGTTAATGAAAGATATAACTCTTTTCCTAGAAAGCAGGTCCATCTTCCAGGGAAGTTTTAATATAAAGAGTAGAAGATTATACCATATAAATTTGCACTGGATTACTATTTGCTTTTTCACTAACTGTTGTGTTCCCAATCTAATCAACACATATACTTGGAAATATTCTAAATCTATTGGTACAATGTGAGCTATATCAGACTTTGTCACTGCCTTGCCACTTTAGTCTATTGGAAGTCGTTTGTATGAACAAGTAAATAACTACAATCTAATATAAGTGCTATTAGTGGGGTCATATTCATGCCTTTCTTTTTAACTAGCAGCTTTATTGAGATACAATTTATATACTATAAAATTCATTAGTTTGACATTGCTCCTTTAAAAGTATCAGTTAGATCATGTTGCTATTTTTCTTGAAACTCTTCTGTTGAAAAACTAAAACTCCTATCTCTCATTTTATTCTACAAAATATCAAGTTTTTTTTCTGCCTCAAGCGTCAAGGCATATATTTTTCTCAATGTGTGAAGCTTCCCTGATCCTTCCTGTATTTTATCTTTTTGATCATTGTTTGGAAGTCACCTTTTTCCAAAAGACCTACTGTGGCCAAATTATTCAAACTGTTGTCTCCCCACACTCTGCCTTTTTTTTGTTCCTTGTTTATCTCCTTGCCAACTATCAGACATTTTGCAAGCCTGGTTTTGTCAATATGATTGTCAATTCCTCAAGGACACTATCCTTTGTCTTCGTTGCATTGGAGTGAATAAGATTTTGGGCAACCAAATGAAATAGAAGTGAAAAACTCTAAATATCTTTAGACCAGTGCCATTCAAATAAGTGCAGACTGCTGTGGGTTCACTGTTACCAGTCTGAGATGAGATAAAGAAGGAAATTGAGAGTCTTTATCAACTTGAATAGCAGCTTGGCAAGGTAATATTAAAGCTGTTGGATGTAATCCTAAAGGATTGGACTTATATTTTATGTGTCTTATTTTGTTTATTTCATTTTTAAGTAATTTATTTTCATTGCATTTTTATTGGTCCATGAAGATTTGGGGAAAAGAAAGTGATTAATCATCACAAATACTTTTCAGCAATATTTTAGAGGACATGATATACGAGCCTGAGGGAGAAGACTGAATTCTTTCAACTAATCTTGTTAAAACATTGGGTAGGAGGTGATCTTTCCTTGTTAATTCCAGGAAAGGAGGAAGAGAGGGAGGCAGGGAGGGAGGGAGAGAGAGAGAGAGAGAGAGAGAGAGAGAGAGAGAGAGAGAGAAGACATGGAGGGAGAGAAGAGGAAAGCAACATTCTGCTATACTGCAGGCATTTGAGGAAAGGGAGAATGAGTGTCTCACAACTGGCTGCCTTAAGCTGACAAATGCTGTGGCAATTTAAATGTATGGTGAGAAGCTGGCCTCCAGCCCAATCCCTACTCCTCAGCCCCTTGGTATTTTGAGGTACCCAATCTCCATTTGAAGACAAAACTGAATGCTGAGCCACCAGAGAGATCCTGTACCCAGGGGGTTGATTGGGCTCCATGGTTCTTTGGCCCAGTGGGACTTCTTCCATCCAAGCCCACCTCCCTTGCTTGCAATGCCAGGCTCCAGCACAAGGAGGTCTGTGTTTTACATGCCATCTGCTGACGTGTCAGTGATCACAACATGTGGCTTTGAGCATTAGAATTTTTATTTAGAACACTGAAAATGTGAGAACAAAGGAAGGGAAAGGAAGACCTGCAAGAAGAAGGGAGCAGAAGGGGATAATTGTTATTGGCAAGTGAAGCAGCATGACTCAACCTCATTTGAATTTGCTTTCTCTCTAAACAAAGCAGCCCTTCTTGGTTTCAGGTACATTCTGGGATGCAGGTAAACTGCTGAGTTCATTTCTTCAAGCTCGGGCTACTCAAGGCTGCCTCTTTGGGTTTTACTTTATGAGCAATATTTTGTCTTACTAAAATAAAAAAATAGGTGCCATCTTGTACTTCTTAATTATTTCCTGCCACACTAACAATAGGAATGAGGTGAGCAAGGAGAGAAAAAGAAAAGAGAGCAAGAAAAAGAAGGTAGGTGTGTGTGTATGTATGTGTTAGAGACAGAGACAGAGGTACACACACACAAAAACAGAGAGAGGATAGTAGGAGAGAGGAGAGGACAGCAGAGGAGAGGAGAGAAGAGGAGGAAAGGGAAGGAAAAGGAGGGGAAAGGAAGGGAAGGGAAGGGGAGACTGGAGGGGAGGAGATGCGAGGAGAGGAGAGGAGAGGAGAGGGGAGGAGAGGAGAGAAGAGATGGTAGCAATAGAAAAGAAAAAAATGATGGAAATGTAACGTGTGCCTGGAAAGATTCAGTACATTTCATATTGGTCAGGTTTCACTCAGGTGAAGGTTTCAATTCCAGATTCACAAAGCTATCCTTGTTTTTAAAATCCTTTTATCTCTGATTGCTCTCATAGATTTATAGCTTGTGTTTCATTCATTTGCATTTGTGTCTTTGCACATGATCATATGTAACCTTTGTGGGGCCATCCTTCAGTCTCACTGAGATGCTCTGGTACAAAAGGAGACAGAGCAAAGTGCTATACGAACGCTAACTATCCACAGCTCGGCAGTGGATTCTCTGACACTTTGGGCAAGTTAGGCACCTTTTCAGAGCCCACGTCTTGATCTGTGTGTGGCTTGGAGAGGTGGTAGTTCAAATGAGAAACATAAAGAAAACAGCTAGTCCAGCATGGAAGAGTCTGATATACATTAACTTCTTTCACTTTTCCCCTGAAGCACAAGGACCTGTTTCATTGTCTGCTTCTGTGCTCTTTGCAGCTAGCAGCCAACATAACTTCTATTGGCAGGACCAATAAGTATCCTAACTGTGAGACCAGACTCCATGTAGGCAGGTAAACTGTCAGGTCTTCTAAAGCAGGGGTTACTTGGTACAGTACAAAATAAGCCCTGCTATCACCCAGGCACCTCATCTGCTTCATTTTCTATGTCTTTTTCTTTTGTGGGAAGGGCTACCAAATACCTGTTGTTGAAACACCTTAACCCAGATACAATTCACCTTTGTCAACCACTAGATTACTTTGAGCTTTCAGATTCTCATTTCTCTTTAGAACTTGGCTAAGAGCATTCACATTCTTCTTACGTTTTGCCTATTTGGACTGATTTTAGAGCTTTAGTTTGCCTCATGACTTTCAATCCATGAAGGATAACAGGACTCTGGTTTCACTGCCCGATTTGGGCCCTCAGCATTCACTTAGCTGCTATATTTTACACTATCACTCCTGGGCTATCCTTGTCCAAAATGATTTCCAAGAAGGAAGACATATAGAGCTACAAGTGCCCTTAGAGGGTTTTCCAAATTTTAGTCACTAGTATGCCACCTTTGAATGTTTATTCTATTTCATTTTATTTTTACTTTTTTGAGACAAGATCTCTCTATGTGGTTCAAGCTGGCTTTGAACTTGCTATGTAGCCCAGGCTGCCCTTGAACACATGACAATCCTCCTACCTCAGCCTCCTAAGTATTGGGACTACAGGAGGAGTGGACCACTATGCTTGGCCCACCTTTCCAGTTTTAATTTGGTATTTAAGTGGGCTATCTGAATTGTAATTAATATTAATCTTTACATAGACTCTTTAAATCGTACTTTAGCTTCATTGTAAATATTGGTATCTATAAACTTATCTATTGAATGATATCTATAAAGTCACAGAATCGGTGGGATATACATTCTAGTACATATTTAATGTAAATTTAAAACTGACAAGTTAGAAAACTTTTCTGTGTACTACCTACCATCAACTGATGCAAAAATAGAACATTTTGGGAAGGAGTGATCTGATCTAACTTTCCATTTTACAAATTAGGAAACAGGTCCATAGAGGTTTGGCTTCCCAGAAGGCTAGTTAAATTAAGTTTTGTGGTTCAAAGCTGTGTCCTAGCTTCTAGTCTTGGTGTTTTTTCATTGCATCACACTACCTCCCTCGTTTTCCATCTATTCTTAATTTTAGTCTAGGGGGGTTTTTGCAATGGAGGCATTTGGGGAGAAGGAGAACACAATGGTTACTTCTTAGACTGCAGTAGAAAAACTGCCTTGGAGTCCTAGAACAGAAAACAACACTTAATAATGGAACAACTCCCTAAAAACGACATCATCATCAGATACAGAATTTGTAAGACACTCACTTGCTCTTATGGGTTGTCCTCTTCTGACCTGAGCAGATCATATCTCTGACCTGTGTTTCTGGTAGAATCTTTGTTTTTTTTTCTAGGAATTTTAGCAAATTAAAGTTTTCTGCAGTTTATTGTCCATTCTGATATGTACACTCTGACCTGTGAAAAACTTTTATTGAAGCATTCATGTAACATTCCACTCTTGCTTTAAGGTGACTACTAGAAAAGGCTTTTAAATGCACATAGAAGTCTTTGCCAGATAGGTGGAGCTCAACATTAAAGACCACACTTGGAGTTTTTGTGCAGGTGATTCCAGGAAGTTTAGTTAGGCAGAGTGAATGTTCTTGAATTTCATTTGTGGAAGAAAGGAGTGGTTATGTAGTGTTGTAACACCAAGATTCACATTAGAATACATATATATATGTATATCCTCAGTTTTTACCCAGCTGGCTCATCTTGAAAGGCCAGATGGCTCATCGTCTTAGCTTCACATCCCTTTTTTGACCATCCGAATGACTTTTAAATAGTTTTAGTTTACTCTGAATTTGTATGTCTTTGCTGGAGGTGTTTGGGAGTATTTTTATCTACTTACAAAAGTCTGGAAACCGTGACAAGGATAGTCTATCCCATTATTATTATCAGAGATGAGCAGTGGTTCCTATCTCTGTTGCCCAAATGCAGTTTGATACAGTATACAGGGACTTATGGAAACACATGGCTGAGTTCAGATGAAAAGAAGGTCACTAAAGGAAGAGAAGCATGATAAATGAGTTTATGTTTTCACTCCTCAGGCTGACATGATGCTATACATTTACTTTCTTTTTGAAGGAGCAGATTCTACTTGTTCATGTTAGTACGCATTCCCCTAAGGTCTCATCATTCTGAATTATGTGTTCTGGATTCAGATTGCCACTCTTTCCCCCAACCTTTTTCCTAGCAATTCTCCTTTGCAATTCCATCACTCTGCAGACTGTCTTTTCTGTCAGTTCTGGATCTCAAAATTGAAATTGAAGCTCAGCTGAGGGATTTTCTCTGGAATATGGAGGCCAAGTTGAAATTCCAGAATGAGAAAAGTCTTTGTAGATTGTCTGGTCGTTTTTAAGCCAGCTGAGACAATCATTGATATGCGTGACTGAGACCTCTCTTTCAGATACCTCGAGAAGTTAAGATAGCTGACAACCTCCAGATTCTTCAGGATCTATCTCAACTTTCAAAAAGAAAGATGTACTTCCTGAGCAGCTGAGAAAAGTGGATATGTAATGGTTTGCCACTGGAGACAGCATAGGGGTCCTTTATGTACTGTCTTTACATTGGAACTCCCAACTGTGAAGACAAAGCCTTTCTGAGATCTACACAACAGTCTGAAGATCTTTCTACCCAACTTCTTTCCTTTCCCTCTTGTTCTGTAGGATCAGATGTGTATTGTGCTCATGTCTCTCTCACTTGTCTTTCATAAGTATTACTCCTAATAAATGTCTCGAACAGCTATTTCTGTCTTGGCACATACTTCTAAAGGACCTACACAACTCATCAATAATCTTTACTATTCCCACGTCTACATCCATAGTGTCCATGGAGGTTGTTACTTATTCAAGATACCATTTCTAGCTAGCATCAAGTTTAGTAAAATAACTGAAACATTCCAACATCCAGTTCAGTGTTCTTTCCCAAACTCCAGTTAATTACATACAATCACTACCACGTTTTGCAGAAGTATGCAGAAAAACAGGTTTGGGTATATCTTTTCATCACTCACACTATTGTTTACTTCATTAAAATATGTTTCATTATTGTTGAATCTCTAGCTGTGTATGAGGTAATAATATCTATAAACTTTTGACTTTGATATATTAGTTTAATAGCTTTTGAATATATGTTAAAGAAATATATTACAATTGGAATAAGTTTGTGGGGATATTACTTAATGTCACCTCATGTACTGTCTATAATAGGTCAACCACACATTTTGAAACCCTGTGACTATGCTATACATACTTTGCTGCTTTCTAGGATACATAAAGGGGAAGGAAGATGGAGGAAGAAAAAGTGAAGAGAGCCTATGTATTGGTGAGGAAAGAATAACAAAAAGTCATAAATAACAGCCTCGGGTGCCTTTGTTATGACATTCATATTTCCTGCCCAGCCCTGGTCTAGCCTCCACTGACTCAAAAATATCCTTTATCAGCTGCCTAAAACCAAACTGAATATATTCAGATGTGAATTAAGAATCAAGATTTCTCCTGCAAAAGGAATTCATTCATTTATCCCCGAAATGGACTGAAGTGCTCCACTTTGAATAAATTGTTGGAGAAATAATTTGAAAGCAGTGGCTCTAATTCTCATCTTATAGTGTTTGAATATACATACTTTCTAAGAAAGAGATTTAAGTAACATTTCCTTTCTCATTTAAATTTTTCATTATTAGAACAAAATAAGGTATTTTCTTTAATTTAAAAAAAACTAAGGCTATAATTACAGTAATCTTTCACCTTTGTTGCTATTCTTTTGGCTTAAGAGCATTATAATGAACATGATTCTGTTGTGCTAATGAAACAAAATTGAGGTTAGAACTCATATTATGTAAGAATATAATAGATTCTTAGAATTACAGTGAAAATTTATTATTTCCCTTTCATTCTATGAAGTCAGTATTATTTAGGACCTCTGCCAAATAGATATTACTAATTTGGAAGCCATTTTGTTAATTCCTAAACAAATTATTCTTTCAGATAAAGAAGAGGTAGAAAATAACTTTAATGAAACATTAGCTTTTAGAACATCACAAATTTTAAAGACACAAGGAATTTCAAAGTAAATATCCAAGTTGGGTTTTATGTAGGTAGGAACGCACTTTTACACCTTGACAAGGTCACTTAATGTACCTTGTTGAAACACATTCTGGCATCTGGTTTTGGAAAGATTTGGCAGTGATCTCCTTCTAAAAGGACAAACCAGGCAATGATGTGCACATCCACTTGTATCAGTTGAGCAGGAATCCGTTTTCTGTGTTGTTTGTTCCTTGGTTCATATTTCAGACCCAATTAAAACAGTTTAAATTTCAAATGCAAATTGAATCTAACAATAATAAAATGAGGAATCATATCAAATTATTTTAAGGAAAGGAATGAGCATAGTTTCACAGCTAAAACAAAGGCAACATAATTGAAGATAAGGCTATTACATACAGGTTTTGATATTTACTAAACTCATTTTTCCAGGCTTCCAGAACAAAATATTAAGTACTTCATGTATTTCCTTTTTTGGATGATTACAGGCAACAAAACCAAAACAAAATATATTGTATATTGCCTAGGGACAGTAAACTGCTTGTTCTTACCAGGTTAGCAAGCATGTAGTGATAACCTCTTGAATGTTTCCCCAGGATCACAACCTAGAGAAAGAAATGAGAAATATTGCTTATTCAAGAAGGGCATTTTCAATTGCACAATCAGCAGGATGACTAGAACAAATGCTTTTAAAGGATCAGCCGAGTATGTGGTCTTTCATATGCAGTAAAATCACAGTTAATTGGACCATGTCTCTTTTGTTGTATTTTGCTTTCAGCTAGATAAAACAGGAAGAATTGCTAATATCAAAGTTAGAATGTCAAAACAGAGAAGGGGGATCTCTACACTTCCAGGTCAGTAGCATTGCTGTCACTTAAAATAGATGGCAAATGCAATGAAGCTGATGATCCCCCGCCCATGAACTGGATTTCTGTACTCATCTGTTGAGATGGAAAATGAGCTGAACTTTGCATACAAGTCAGAAAATAGAATATACAGTACCTTTTTTGTTATCTGAAATGCTTAGGGAATAGGACACTCAAAGAATGGGGTTAATGGGATTTTTAGGTTAACTGAGGTTGCTTTTTCTTATTGAAAACTTTTCTAAAATGCTTGTCTTCCTTTTCCTGCCTTAATATGAAAGACATGATCATCTGCACATCTTTTGAACAATGCCTTTAGGCAGTCAGGGGGGTTTCCCTCAGGGGACATTTGAGGATGCTTGGTAGTCACAACAGAGATGAGTGTTACTAGTGTCTAATGGGTAGAAGCCAGGGATGCTGTTAGATCTCCTCCAATGTTCAGAATAGTTTCTCCAACTCGAATGATCTAGCCAAATGTCACTGGTGGCAAGACTCAGAAACCATTCCTCAGGTTCACCATTCTTGTCATAATTTTCATGCGTATCACTGCATTATTACTAAGACTTACAGTTTTCAAAGTGCATTCATATCATCTTAAAATAGGTACATGGGCTGAGTATTTTGCAACCAAATGCATTGGTTGAAAGTTTTCAACTGAGTAGCTGAGATAGGCTCTTGACTTGTAACAAAGTATAGTATGAACTCTGGTTAATTAAAGATTTCATAAAATATTTGATTGATTGAGTTAGTATAGATATTAACTATATGCAAAGTACTATTCTGGCTGCAGGTGGTAGAAACAAAGAGGGGAATATGATAGGGGTTAAAAGGACCATGAACCATGTTTTATGCTGACTTGAAGCTAATAAAAATTTAATGTCTTTCTTTAAGAAAAATAAGACAAAATTATGAATATAGTATTTGAAATAAGGCATTGAGAAGAAGTCATGAAAGTAAGGCGTCATTAGTCCCTATCATGATAAATTCCTCACTGGGTGCACTGGATGCAGCTGATAAAGGATTTAAAAACAATTTGGAAAAACATTAGACATTACACATAGCAAACCAGAATTATAAAAGAAAGGCTATAATAAGAATAAATGCAACTTCCCAAATGTGAGCACCTAGTATATTCCAGGCAATGTACTAGGTTCTAAATGTATATTTAACCCTTAGTAAAATTTAATAGCCTCATTTAACATATAGAGAATCCTAAGGGCCTGGGGATATGTCTTAGTGGTAGAATGCTTGCCTAGTATGCACAAGGCCCTCGATTCAATTCTTAGCACCACAATAAAATATTACCAAAATAAAGTTGTATAGGTTTTAATGTGGCTAATGAGGTCAAATAGTCCAGTCTTAAGTTCATTTTAGAAAAGAAATCTTAGCCCAAAGAGTGAATAATTTGCCCAAGGCCTAGGAAGTACTACAGCTCGAATTAGAGCTTAAGTCTTTCTGTCCTCTGTAACTGATACTTTGAACAGTACCATAAAAATCTCACTTGTGGGTTCTGCTTCCATCAATTCAATCAAAAACAGATTGAAAATATTAGAAAAATTGTGTGTGCAGTGAGCATGTATATACTTTTTGTGTGTGCTGAGGATTGAACTCATGACCTCATGCTTGACAGGCAGGCACTTATGCCACTGAGCTAAAACCCCAACCCTATGTACATATTTTTTTCTTGTAATTATTTCCCCAAGCAACACAATAAAATAGCTATTTACATAATGTTTACATTGTGTTAGATATGATAAATAATCAAGAGATGATTTAAAAGGGACAGAAGGATTTGTGTAGGTCATATGCAAATACCATGCTATTTTACATGAGGGACTCAAGCATCTGAAGATTTTGGTAATTACACAATAAGAGACATCCTTGAATCATTGTTCTGCATGGTTTCTAAATACAGATGCAGTCCTCAGCTCATGATGGTTTGGCTTGTGATATTTCAACTTTTGATGTTGTGAAAGCAATAAACATTTAGTAGAAACTGTCCCTTAATGGACATTAACTATAGTTTAACAATAAAGGAATGTAAGCTCAGAAAAATTTTCCACTTTTAATATAGAACCCAATAAACTGCATGAGGTATTTAATACTTTCTTATAATATAGCTTTATGCTTGGTAATTTTGCCCAGCTATATGCCAGTTAAGTGTTGTGAGCTCCTTTAGGCTCAGCTACGATCTTCAGTAGTTTAGCCATATTGAACATAATTTTGATTTATGATATTTTCTGCTGACAATGTATGTGTTAGGATGTAACTTCATCATAGTAGAGAAGCGTCTGTATGTACTAAATGCCAAATGTGAACAACTGCTCTAAGTTCTTGGAGGAGAGGTAAAAGAGATGCTTAAGGTCTGAGATGGACAGGGAAGGCCTCCTGGATTAAGCTGGCTTAGAGAAGTGGAACAATAGATTTGAATATCATGTTTATCATGCGTATTATAAGGATGTGAGAGAGAGAGAGAGAGAGAGAGGGAGAGAGAGAGAGAGACAAAGAGAGACATGAAGATAGAGAACATGATTGAACTGTTTTTGATTAATTTAAAATATGAGCCACATTTCTGACTGATTATTTATGAAGGAAATAAAAGGTTAATGAATGTCTTGAGGAGGCGATTTCTCATGCTGCCATGACACAAAATGAGCTGTTAGGTATCTTCTGGGATGTATTCTTCAGTGTCTGCTTGTGAGAAACATCCTTGCTGATGACATTTGTTAACTTTTGGTGGCAAGTTGGGACCATATATTTGTCGAAGTTTTAATTCACTGACAACCCTCAACATAATAAAACCAAAAGGGTTTTGAGTTCTGCTAGAAAAAAATGAGCAGTATTCCTGAGGACATGTGACAAGATTAGAGAGAACTGAGGAAGGAAGCCCAAAGGGAACCAGCAAGTCTTTCTAACCAGCGGCAGAGCTTAGTGTCCTGGGAGCACAGAAAATGCAAGAGGGAGCAATAGAGAACAGGTGTGCTGTGAAAAGAGCCCGGAAGAGAACCCAGGAGCCCGGCTTTGACACAGTTTTCTGATGGCAAATATCTCCTCTTTCCTGAGCCTCCATTTCCTTATCTACTACAGAAGTGTTTCATTATGTGTATGATACTGTTATTTCTCTGCTGAAGGGATCATTCATCAAGACGTTTTTTTTCTGGTTCAGAAAAATGTCAAGGCATTAGAATACCTGCTTCTACCTATGTCCCAAAATGCTTGCAACAAAATGCCTTATTTAAAGGTAATTGTGTCACATTTCATCCTTTCAAAATGTAGCCTTAAAGGGGAAGCGATGGCAAAGTCATCTAAAGATAACAACATTTAGATGTCACAAAACTGTTGCATCGGAGCCGGTCATTAATTCCTCATCCTTTCTGTCAGTGTTGTCTTTATTCTTATTTAACATACAATTCTTACCAATCTTGGTTTTTTTTAGTTCACAGTAATTAAAGCTGAAAACTAGAAGGGGTATACAGGGAGGCAGGGAGTGATATTAGAAAGAAATACATTAATATCAGAGGAAGTGATAGAATGACTGACAGGAGAAAGGAGGGACAAAATAAAGCAGACAACATAGTACCATGCACTGGATGAACGTGGATGTTTGTTGTGAATGGTTGAGTCATCAAGCTGTGGTTGTTTTCAGTGGTCTCTACTGAAAAATCCAAGGATCTGTATAATGTTTTAGGGATAGTTTCCACCAGAAATGCTCCCCCAGTACTTAATAGGGTGGATTTCAGTTATCTTGAAACCTTACTTATGTTGGGCAGCCATAATCCTACTGATGTGAGCTCACTGTTAAAAATGCCATGTTTTGCTCTTGGTCTTTCCCTTTATAAAATTCTTGCTACAAGGCTTATGGAAATAGGATGAAATAGGAAGGTTGTATACAGTATGGTGTACAAAAGAACTATTTAGTTAATAAGAGTGGTTCTTGTTCAGTTCGGCCTAAATCTTTATTCTTTCCATCTGTTACAGTTGAACAAGGCATAAAATTGTACCCTCAGTTATTTAATGACTTTGGTAATCATGACAATATTCAACTTTGCTTTTACACTAATTATAATAACTCTTTCTGAATTAGTTTCAGCACTTCGAGTTTAAAAGCTGTTTTTACAGTCGACTGTGAAATTTAAAGAAAAAATACCAAGTTTGCAAATCTATGTACTATTCACTTTGCCTTTGTAAGATTTGTTGGAGATGACAGACAGCTTGATGTGAGGGCAGATATGATAAGTGTAATAAGAGGTAATATCTGAAATGCAGATAAAATTCAGGGTTTTAAGGGAATTTATTTTTAACTTCACATAGAGCATCTGAAAGAATAAAAGCCAGAAATGCCCCTATCATCACTGACTGAAAGTTAAACAGCAGTTTCCTCTGCAGAAGGAAGAAATCTTACATACTAACACACTGAGGCATGCAGGTAGCATCAAATTATGAGTACAAGAAGTCAGTGAATTATAATCTACCCATTTGGGGGAGACTTTCTCATCCTGACCCCTCCTTATCCTGTGAAATTGAGAGCTGAGTATTACTGAGCAGATAAAAATAATTTATAAGTTATTCATTTGGTTTTCTATGTAAGAGGGCCTTCTTTCCTCAATTTAATGTTTAATCTAGACATTTTCATAATTTTAGAAAGTTGAAATGAAATTGCTCCACAAGACTACTTGAGAGAGGCCCACAGATCCTTTGGGAGGCAGAAGCATCTGTTTTTCTATGCTCACATTTCAGAAAAAAAAGATGTGTGTGAAGAAGTGTGTATGTTTTCCCCCCCTTAGATCCATCTGGTATGCAGATTAGGTTATTTGCAGACCTAAGTTTCTCCATGTTTGGATTTTCTATATCAGTGCCAAAAAGAGGATCTATGTATAAAGACTGATCTTGCTTTGAGTACAGAACATGCCGTGATGTTCACCTCAATTTGTTTCTCTTTGACGTGAATGCCCTGTGAATGTGTGAGGGGCTTGGAGAGAATGGCGGGTATGTGAGATTTCTGGTTTTAAATCACCAAGATTTTCTCTTTCACTGTACGGATATTTTTTCCCTAAAAAAGTTATTAGACCACATTCTTTAAGTTCAAAGATAGGGTCCCCTGTCCCTTTCTTGTTATCTTAGTTGGAGGGATTAAAAAGATGCTGTTGTTCTATGGCATCCTATCTGATTTTAACTTTGTGGGGAACTGAGTGAGTGGCACACTACAGAAATCAGCCTTACATTACATTTCTCCTAAAAGCAGTTTTTGATGTGATAAAATGCATTTATTTTCTTGGATGAAGATCCCAAGCTATTTAATTGCTTGAGTCTTAGTACATATTTATTAGAAGTAAATTACATTAAAATTATTTTCGAATAATCTCGATCTATACACATATGTTCCCCTAGGAGTGAGTTCCAGTGCTTCAGATCGTAGCCATCTGCTTGGGGTGAATGCACTGAATTAATGAGGCAGAGAAGAGCAGGTCACCCATCCTAAAGTCAGGTCAATGGTGGTAGGGGCGGGAGGCGAGGCGTGCAAACAGAGAAAGAAAGGCTGAAGCTTTGCATAAAGGAGGGAAATGAAGGTGTAACAGAGGAATTTCATCAAGCTTATGCTGTCTACAGGGAAGCTTATGCAGAGAGAAAGCAACTCAAAAGGCATTAAATAATATGCTAACATTTGAGGATTAGAGGACAAAGGTTTTACCAAAGGACATGTTTTTGGGGAAGTTCCAATTCCAAGACTTTAACATTGCATTTCCCATGACTGAATAGAATGTGTAGGGGATTTAGCAAATTGCAGGAGAAGCAAAGGGCCCGCACAAATATGGCAGTTAGTAGCCACAAGTAAGTTAAAGGAACAGCATATTATTCTTGTGCTTAGAGCTAAAAGATCATTTAAATACATGTTGGTCTTTGTGAGTACATCTTATTGCCTTAATCCTACATAAGTATTTCACTTCATAGACTTAATAATTTGTGTCTTATCTACATAGCATGATACTATTAATTACTAAATATTTTCATTACAGTTATTCATTTCTTTACTTAAATTTAGCCATATCCAAAGTGACAATAGCCATTAAACCACTTACAAGAAAACAAATATAGCTGTACAAAAACAAATCATTTTCATCCAAGTGTCACTGAAAATCCTTTTGTATGTCATCTGAGTCATGGGAAACAGTTCCTTAAGGCCATTGTGTTTTTAGGGAGGAAAGGCAGATTAAACAACTGTCCTGATAAAAGGTTGGTTTGCCTTAGCTTATGGTTCATACTTTAAGTGTATCTCCCGCCTACATTGAAAGGTTCTTGAGCTTCATAGGGTAACAAAATGATTGAGAGAGTTTGTAAGATAGCAAACAATGATTGGAACTGAGTACAAATATTATATTTTAGAGATGTACAAATCTGTTTCCTAAGGCAACTTACCCATGCTACTCCACCCAGGAGACCCTGTAGGCTTTGATCAGCTAGAGTTCTTGTTCATGGAGCCAATTGCAAATACCTAAGAAATCCAAACCTTCTTAACAGCCACCTTCCTATAAAATGATGTTCAGCTATTTCCAATATTGTCCCTATCACTGGAATACTTCATTTGCATGTCCTTTCATAACACCCTATTTATATTTGGAAATAGTCTCAGTTTTTCAAAGGGTAGATGGGGGAAATGGTTTTAAGTATGATCAATCTAGAATGATACAGCAAAAGGAAGTTAGTTTCTCTTCAACATGTCCTTGATATGATTTTCATACTCTTGCATTTTGAATTGGCTGTACTCTCAAGTTATTGATAAAATTATTTTAGACAATGCACTTAAAATGACAGTGTTTTTAAATTTTAATTTTTATTAATATATGTTTGCAGTACAAAAAGGTTATATTTACTGTGGAGAGGTGGTACATGCACATAACACATCTTAATTATTTTTTGTCCTTTTCCCTTCCTCCTCCATCTTTTTGTCCCCTTCATTTTAGGAAAAAAGCTCTCAGATTCCTATTATCATTTATTTTGTTCTTTAATTTATTTAGACATTGGCTTTCTTATATACGATAAACCATGTGATATTTAAGCTTATGTACCTGATTTATTTCACTTAAAATTAAAATCTCAAGATGTATCTATTTCTCTACAAATAACTTGTTTTTTCTTCTTTATGGCAGAGTAATATTCCATTGCATATATATTGCACTCTTTATCCAGTAATCTACTGATGGACTTCCAAGACTTTGCTATTATGAGATGTGATACTATAAATATGAGTGTGTTACTGTAATATGATGTCTTTAATGCTTTTGTGAAAATACTTAGAAGAAGAATGAAATTTTTAGTTTTAGTTTTTGGAGGAATCTCACTGTAAATGACAATTTACAGTTTATAAACTTTTGGCATTACTAGGCACCGAGCCCAGGGCCTATTTTTGAGCTACATCCCAAGCCTTTTAAAAAATTATTATTTGAAACAGGGTCTCCTTAAGTTGCTAAATTGCCCAGGCTGATCTTGAGCTTGCAGTTCCCTTACCTCATGCTCATAGGGTTCTGTAATTATAGGCACCTTCTAATGTACTCAAACTAAAATTCTTTATAGATGTGATCTGAGTTACCCTTGAATTTTCAAACATATAGGTATTTATTAAAGAACATGAACATTGTTCATTACTGCAAAAGCACATGAACCTTAAAGCTAGATGGTTTTGGATTAATTTATTAATCCATTTATTTCTTGGTTTCATTATTGTGTGTAAAATTGAAACATGAATGATAAGGTTGAATATTAGAGACTAGGTCCACTGCTGAATGACGGTACCTCCAAGCAGGGAGGAAAGAGAAAGAGACACATAAGGATACATAGGTCAGGATGCTCTCTCTCTTTGAAAACTTATTATGCCTCCATGGTGAATATATTTTATGTATGTGCAGTATTTCCTGCATTTGACAACCAAGTCTTTGAAACTCTTTAATTGCTGAAGTAAGAGATCATATTCATATTTTTAAATAAAAGTAAATATCTCTGGAAAGCACAATGTGATTTTTGTGGAAGGGACTGATTTTCAGGAAAGTTCTTACTTGGTAAGTTTCTTTCTCTTCTGGGAGCCATGTCATTTAATCTACTGAAAGTGAATTTCAGTTTGCAAATGGATGATAAATGACAGAGGCTAAGGTTACCGGCTATAAAACATAGAATTCTAATTCACAGATATTTGGTTTAGTCCCTTGCTCTTGCTGTTCAGACTTGGCATTGTTTTCCTCAGTTTGCCAGCTCACATATCTTTGTGATCATATGGAGTGACGTGTAACCAGTTCGAACACTCCAGGCAGAATTGTTGACATTCAGGCCAACAAAGGGCATGTGGAGGTGACTAAAAGTCATTGTTAAATGTCTAACATGTATGCAAGCCAGTTATTAAGCCATCAGTAGCTTGAAATCAGCAATGGTGGGAGTATTAACCTCACAGAAATCAGTCAATACTAAAAATCAAGGCTTTTTTTTTGCCAAGAGCCAGTTTTCCAACATACCACAGGACTCACAATATGAAGTTCCTAGTGGATTGAAGGGTTGCTTCCATTAATCACGTATAATTCTTGTCTTCTTTTAATGAATATTTATTCAGTGCCCTTTCTGTGCCAATTCTGAGGCTAGGTCCTGGGGAGAGAGGTCATAAAAACCTGGTTCCTAGCCTGGAGGACCTCATACTCAAATGGGAAAGACAGCCACGTTAAGAGACAGTTATAACCCTGTGAGAGAAGTATGAGAACAGAAATATGTACAAAGTACAACTAAGGAGAAAATGATTAACTGATCGCCTGCTATAGATAGAAAGTACTTTGTCTCCAACCAAAGATCTAAAAAATGGTTTTCTGTGGTTTTGTGAGAGGGAACCTGACAAACAGGTAACTTAAATGGAATGCTATTTTGACAATGAAGAGAGAAGTATTTCAGAGGGCTATTCCTCTTGGTTTCAGGAGAGTCTTGCTGTTTTACAGGGCTTACACACTAGAAGAGAGATTTTTATTTGGAGCAACCCCATGCACTTGGCATGATCATAGCCAGGACTGACTTGATGAGGAACTGTGACTGAAGTAGCTGGTAGAAGCAGCTCAGTTAGAGAGAGAGAGAGTTTATAAATAGCCAGGCAGTAAATAGAATGAGATTTGCCAGTGATAAGCTCTGTAACCTTAGGCAAGGTACTTAAGAGCTCAGCCTCACTGTCCCTTCTGTGAAATAGGGGACATAATAGTTGCAGTAGACTATGGGTGTCAAGAGGCAGTAGAGTATGGCTGTCAATAGTGCAGTCTAGGGTGGCTGCGATAAAGTCTCTATTTTGCCTGCAATTTGGGGCAGTTAATGCAAACTTTCTGTTCTCTTTCCTTATTTCCTCATTGCAAAGACTCCTATTTTTCTGCTCTCTATAGAAATCATATTTACCTTTCAAATTCCAGATCCTATGCAGTCCCCTGCATCAAGCTTCCCTGATGTCGTGTCCTCACTCCCAAAACACAGAGATTTCTTATTGCTAGGCGGTGAGGGAAATGGAGAGGTATCAGCCCTGGGCTACAGAGGAGTATTAGGGCTACTTGTTAGGACACACTTCACTGAGTTCAGGGTTAGGAGAAGGAGGTGAGGTCTGTACTTGAAATATGGGTATTTGAGTTGAGGATGCAAAATGAACAGATTTGGGGGGATAAATCAACAACAAAGGAACCCATATTGGCTCCTATTGTCCCTTCCCCTTCTGGCCCCAGCAGTGATCAAAACTAAATTCAAATCACACTGCATTCATGGTTGGGAAGAAGTGTGTGTGTGTGTTGTGAAGGGAAGGTTCCAATCTAGAGACAAAGGAGCACAGACCATAATCTGACTGGGTAGGTACAATCTTTTTTTAAATTTACATTTAAATTTTTTCACAATAGCAGAGATCCGGGTCTGAGGGTGGATAGAGAGAAGCGAGAGCAGGAACTTGGCAGTGTCAGGAAGATGGATGTCTCCTTTGCACTGTGGAACACTGCTGCAGTGTCTTAGGCTGCCCTACTCTGACAATGATTGGCCCTTGGCTTTGTGCGCATTCTATTTCTGGAATAGGGAGGCACAGTTTTCCAGGCTTTCTTACTTGAATCCACAGAGGCCTCAAAGGTAGAGAGAACACTAAGGAACACAATCTACATTCCCTGGAGTCCCAGGGTACAATAATATTTTAGGACAGTATTTCTCAAAATGCATGCTATATGGATTATTTGGGGAATCTGTGAAAATGCTGGCATTTGAGCTTTTCTCCAGAGTGTGACTCACAAGTCTGGGTTCTGGCCAGAGAGTCTACGTTTTAGTATCTTATTTTAAGGTTTTGTGAAGCAAACTGGAATTTAAGAACCACCTTTGCATCTCACTATATATGTACTTTGAAAATCTAAAAGCAGGACCCTCAACAATGGGCTCTTCATGAAAAGAGTTAGAGACATGTTAAGCATAAATGGTGATCCCTTGGGGAGCTTCCATAAGAATCCTGGAGCAGCTAGGAGGCAGCGTTAGGACACCCATTCAGACTTCCGGGAAAGGAGCCAAAGGAGGAATTTCTGGAAGGTTTTTTGTTTTAAGCAGGACTCTCCCAAAGGCAGTTCCTGAGACAAAAATTTGATGCTGTGTAGTATAATTGAAGGTCATTTCAGAAAGCACTGGTAGGGGAGTGAGAAAATTGAGGGAGGGGAAGGGAGCCAACACAGGTGTATTATGAGTAGATTTGCCTCTGAGACACACTCACTGAAAAGTCAGAAAATCTGACTCAGTTTCCATTCATCATTGGCCTGTAGCTGCTGTCAGCAGTATTTTTTCCTCCCTAATATTTCTGTGTTATCTTACTCTCAGTATAAGAGAAGGCCTGCGGGGACCAGCAGAGGCTTACAATAAGACACTATTGGCCTGTATAGGAAAGACTAGTGTTGAGGGCACATGGTGATGAATCAACAGTATTTGCTGTACTAGTTATGTTTGTATCATATATGTAGCACTTTGCAGCTTACATGTTGCCTTGGCACACATCGTTGTAACTGACAAAAGTAAATGACAAGTCATGAAATCAAGCACAAGGGTGATGACAGAGGGCTCTGGGGTCAGACAGATCAGTCCTTTCCCTTTGTAGCTGAAGTGACCTTGGAGAAGCCATTTTACCTCTCCAACCTCAATTCCCAAATCTGTAAAACAGAGGTTTCTATGACACACACTTTTAAGTCTATCTGTAAGGCCTAAAGGAGGAAATGCATTTAAAATTTATAGTCAAGCACCTGCGATCTAAGGGATTTAGTCATCATTTCTTTTCTTTCCCCTCTGATTCTTGATGTTTGTACTTATTTTGTGTACCTCACAGCCTACAGCTCCAGTGGGTGACACTGGAGAAATGCTCGATAAATATTTTTAATCTGGTGATTTTAAAAAATAGTATGTACTGGAGAAAAGTTTAGCTTTTTTATGAAACTGCAGTTGATGGTGCCTTCTGTAATAATATAAAATGTAAAGAAATTATACTGAAGTGTTGGGCACTGACTATATTCAGATGTAGGGGACAGAACTATCGAAGGGTTTTCTCTAGAGAAGAAGAAAGGACTTTTAGACTAGAGTTAACTAAGATGGAACTGTTATTGCTGGGGGGACAGAAAGAGGGTTCCTTGTGGAAAGATTCCATGGACAAAGGCCAGGTGTTGGGATATGATAGATACACACATAAAATAAAATTTATCAACTACTTGTGTACAAGGTACTGTGATAAATGATTTTATAATCATACTTGATTTCACTGAAGCCTCAATACCACTCTTTATGATATAAAATGTATTATTAATTTTATCTGCCACATTAAGAATTTGTAGCACAGTGATGAGTGGTAATCTGCCTCAGGCTTCATGAACAGAAAGTGAAGGAGCCTGATGTCAAAATCAGATTTGACTGACTCAAAAGCCCAGTCACTAAGTGTTAGTAGCACCAATAATAATAATAATAATAATAATAGCAATAAGTGATAACTGTCATTATTGTGGGATGATTGGCTCCCACCATGAATTCAATTGATCACTGACATAGTACCTACTGTTGTTATGTATTATTATCCAAATGGGGACCAGTTGTGTCCTGCGTCTTTGGAAAGTCTCCTTTGTCACAGGGCATCCTGGGAATCTCCTTTTGGTGTCCTCTGATTATTTGACAAACTGTTGTGCTTGGTTCATGTGATTTGGGCTCCAATTTTTGATTTTCTATCAGCATATGACATGAGTTGTAATTGTTTAATCACAAGCTGCACTTGTGATAAATGTTGGATAATCAGAACAAAGCATGGAAAAATAATTAGAGGAAACCAAAGGGAAGTGGCTCACAGTCTTAATAGAGACCATAAGAACATTTCCAGGACTCAGTCCCTGAAGTTCTGACAATGTATTTTGATCCTTGTCTGAATGCAAATGAATGATTTCATAAAATCAGAGGCAGCTTGTCACAGTGCAGGTTATTTAGATAGTTAATTAAAAGTCTGAATGAGTTGGCACCTCTCTGCACTGGGCTCTGAAGATAACCAAACCTATGTTCTGACCAGGCAAGTTAATTTAAAATAAGTGACCTCAATTGGGTAATGGCTGCAAGTTCAAATTCAAGAATTGCTATAATTAATCCCACATGGATCCTAATTGTTCTTTCAGGAAACAGTGGGAAAGGGAAAGAGGAATGTAAGTAATGTTATTAGCCATACCTTTGGAAAGCTGACTGGGGCAACGCATAGCTAATGTGTGTAACAGTTCATTTACTGTATCTCCAAAATCCATCCTTTTCCATGTGGTACATAAAATGTGTCTAGATCTTTAGACAATTAGGAGTAGAATTCAACAGTTTTAAGCATGTGATCTTAGGAAAGTTAGTTAAACTCTTTACATATGTTTCTCATCTGTGTAATGGGGAAAAATAACAATT
Organism: Cavia porcellus; assembly: GCF_034190915.1. Classification (NCBI taxonomy): domain Eukaryota; kingdom Metazoa; phylum Chordata; class Mammalia; order Rodentia; family Caviidae; genus Cavia; species Cavia porcellus. Next base: position 84,894,826 of record NW_026947486.1, on the reverse strand, counting down.
AGTGGTATCCACCTTAGACAAAGGAAATATTTTGTGAAAAAGCTTTGAAAAAACATGGAAAGCTCTATAAGGCAGTATTTATTCTTGCTTTATGGGAGAGCTTTCTAATCAAGTGTTTTTGATTCTACTGTGTATGGCCTTTTCAGTTTTTTTCCTTAAAATTTCCATAAACTAGGCACCTCTCAAAATGTGAGAGAATCAGGGCAAGCAGACAATATTCAGCACCATTTCCTTGTGGTGGTGTGTGACATTCTAATTTCTTAGGAGGTTCAGCCATAGGAATGAAAATTATTTTGGCCTTGGAGGCTTTGGGAAGACATTAGAGAGCACAAGAATTTAGCATTTTTTCTTATGAAACCAAATTCTTCTCATTCATGTCAATATAAATCTTTTATATGAAATTATGTACTGACACTGGACTGTGTTAACATGAAGAAAGAGTAGGTCATAGTGGGATTTTTATCTTCATTTCTTTTTTTTTATATGAATGCTTGGTTTGCCTTTTAGTATTCAAATATGTTCTACTTGCCCATATCTTCCCAAATCTTGGAAACCAAAAGTAGTAACAAAGAAGATGTAGACTGGGAAAATAAGGAGGAAAAAATCATAACTTCTGGAAAACTAATAATTGACCATTTGGGGGATGCACAAAATGACAGTATTTGAAAACGGGTTTTCTTTCTCTATCCCATTTTTTAAAAGCAGAATTGTATTTTGATGCCCAAATGAGCCCCCCTGCATGGAATATAAACATGTAAAACAGACATTTATACCTTTGCCTACCAACAATAATCACAACTGTTTATCCTTCAACCCTAACTAAAGCTCATTAACGGAACTTAATTTTAAATTACAATCCACATTCTACCTTGTTAGATGAGATATACAAATAATGGGAGTTATATTTCCTAGAATGGTGTTGCTATCTAAAGGATGCATCCCTTGCTGAAAAGAACTTGATGTCACAATGAATAAACAAACAAAAAGCCCTTAATCCACATTCCCCTTCATCATGGGAAATACCCATTCTTGGCAGGGTGCACAAGAGAATGCAAAGGAAATGATTTTAAAAATGGAGAAAGGATGGGACTTGGTATTTATTTCAAATGCTTTACTGCTCATGTGGTATCTTTTCATCTGAACAGATCTTTCATCTGAAATCATTTGAAATGCTAGTCCCATGTGTTTGGATGGCAAGTGTGGGGCTGAGATGGCTGGTGGCCTACTCAGGAGAACCTGCGCATACGTGAGTGTTTAGTCCACATAGTGGCATAGGTGGCGTGGCATTGGAGTCAGGTCTGGGTTTAAGTCCTTGCTCATTTACTCACTAGCTATGGGCATTATGTATGCCTATCCCATTCTTAGTGCCTCAGTTGTCTCATAAAAATAAAGGAATAGGTGAACTCCTAAGCAGAATTCTCTCATTTCAGATACCACATTACTGTGTTGTCTGGTGAAGAAAGTGTGTTTTTTTGAGGATGCAAAGGCCATGATAAAAGGCTGAATTGTGTTCTGTTTTATGACATCTGAATCAGTCTCAATTTCTCACTTGATGCTGCTTAACTTTCATTCACCTTAAGAAAGTAGAGATTGTCGAAGCTAGGCAAATGTAAATTTCCACCCTCCTCCTCCAAGCTGGATAAATTTCAGTGGATTCTGGAAGTCTCAGTCCTGCTATCCTGGCTCTAAATTAGGCTAAGTTAGGTTAGGGATGTTCCTTCTGCACTTCTGTTAAGATCCATGCACCTCTTTGTGACTGCACTTACTGTGACAGGCAGTACAGTTATTGAGCTTATTCTATCTCAGGGAAAGGAATTGAGCTAGAACAGGGTAAAGAGACACATCAACAAAAACTAAAATAAGAACAGGCAATAAATCTAGGGTTTTGACCAATGAGGTATTTAGGCAACCTGAAATGTAACCCCTCCTTACTAAGGAAGTTACAGATCCTCCTGATTAAGTTCGTGAGGTTTAAGGAACTTAAAAATGCAGAATAACTGGTTTCTTTTAAACTCTGCATGTTGAGTAACTAGTTTAAAGAACATGAGTTCCAGCATGCCATTTTAAACCCAAAGAGCTACTTGTGACGGGTGATCACTAAACAATTGAGCAGTCCCACTGCTTTGCTTGTCCATAAAAAGCTCTGGACTGGGAGGTTATGTGATAATTCACTTTCTAGGACCCATCCTGTACATCTACCAGGAGCAATGTTTATTCTTATTTTGCCAAGATACACTTCTTGTTTAGTCTCCTTTCTGTCTGCAATTTCTTTCTTTCTTTCTTTCTTTCTTTCTTTCTTTCTTTCTTTCTTTTTCTTTCTTTCTTTCTTTTTACTTTGTGAGACAGCAGACTTGGTTTGTATGATGATAGCTGTTTCATTACCACACTAGATCATGAACATGTATTTATTAGGATGCTTCCCTACAGAAGCTCCTTGAGGGCTGAAACCATGCTTTACTTATTCCTCACTTCTTCTTTAAACTTATGACAAATTCTTATCTGGGCAGCATGAATAGGAATGCTGTCTTGTTTTCAAGAGGAGCTTGAAATCATCTCCTTACATTTCAGCAGATCTGCTGGTAAAGATTGTGCATAATGGCCTTCTGCTTCTTTTTCTTATGAAGTTAATAAGATAAAGCCATTTGTTTCTTTCTCCCACTTCATATTTACTCCTGTTTATGAGATTCTATGAAGAGGACACTTGAGTAAGGGGTACTTTTCAGTTACCACAAAGAACTTGGTGTCAGCTGATCCTTTTTATGCAGTCTCTGTGAGCTATGTTGGAGTTTGTTGTAATAAGGTGGTAGGCAAAACCATTCCCAAGAACCTATTCTATCTTTCTCTGGAACACAGTAACAAGAAATTCATTGCCATCTGACAAACTTTTCAGCTAAGCTCTAAGCAAAGCAGATAATATAGAACTCAAAGACAGTTTGCAGGCTGAACAGCTTTCTCTGTATCTGGAAAATCCGTATCACCTTTTATTGGCTTGCAAATACTTCAGTGTCAGGACCATTAGTAATACTATGCCTTTTCTTTTTATAATAAAGTAGCACAAGATTGTCATGCATGCTTCTTGACACTAGTTAAGAAATTTAAGAGTATGAGTTGCATGTCACTGAGTAGTAAGGACCAGAAGAGAAAGTATATAGGATGTCATGCATATCATCACTGACTATTGTTTAGCAGAGTAATGTGGTGCAGGCTGTAGTTGATAGAGTCACTGAGGAAGCACATCATTGGGAAGTTTTCTCAAACCACATCTGTCATTGTTGATTCTAATAATGAACACTGAGTGCTTTATCTTTAATAGATTGGTTGTGAGAAGTAGCCACACCTTGCTCTCAGTCACTGTGGGGAAACAATAGCATTCCTCCTCTTTGAGGAAAGAGAATGCCTGAGGATCCATGGATGGGCCTGCTGCCACCTGTTACAGATGTGGCTAATACAGAGGAGATAATGGCTCTATTGGAAAGTGTGCTTTCCTGCCACTCTTTGCAGCTCTCTCTGAGTGGCTTGGTGGTGGTTGCCATAGACACAAAGTGGAAGGGTTCAGGTCAGAGTTTCAAAGATTGTGATGTGCTTGAGTGGATGAGACTGAAATTAAGTTAATGTGTACAAAAGTAATGTATGTTTCTTCCCTTTGTGCCTTTGAGAAAACTGCAACAAAGCAGTCTGCCAAGCAGCAATTTATTTTATATTGGTCAGGGAAGAGGGAGGAGGAGCAATTTATTGAGTAGGAGGTTTTCAAGTTCAATACAAGCAATAGTGTGAAACAGGTCAAGAGAAGTGCAAAGGACTCTCAGAGTTGTTGAAGAGACAGCAGTGATGGCAAGGCACTTATGAGTGGCCATTAAGAATCCTTCTATTGTACCCCTTCTCAACTGCCTACTCCATTGCTTCAGTGTCCTTGGATGTCATTTTCTAATCTAACACTTGGTGCAGCTGAGGTCAGACACTATTTTGATCCTTTTCTCTTATTTGCCTCTGAAAGAGTATGTGTGCACTAGCATCATCTCCAAGTTCTGATTTGCACATCAGTTCATCTGGTTTTCTTTTTCTATGTCCCCATTCTTAAAATTGGCTGGCACATTTTTTGCTAATGCTGAACTCTGAGAGGGACTTCTCTTTTTTCCTGCTCCATTTCTCAAGAGTAATCCAATGTCTGCCAGGTATACCACTCAGAGTTTCTACTAAGGAGAGAATCAAAGGCAGGGAAACAACTGAAGTTAAATCAGTTAATACACCACCCTTCACCCCTTTTAAGACCAGCTGATCTTACTATGGTAGCCAAGACCTGTTTGCAAACAAAACCACACTCAAATCAAATCAAGGTGTTTCCCACTCATTTGGTGGCATTAGAAAATCTAAGCCTTTATGATGATCATGGTAAAGGAGTATCATACTGTCAATGACAAACAGGAAGGCATCTAATATGCTAGGAGCATTCCTGGCCATTGCCACAGGCTTGGGTGAAGATGCTTCACTGAACCTTTCTCTGACTCTGCCTAGTCTGCCTTCCTTTCTTGACACCTGCCTCAGATTCTAGAAGGAGTTTAAATGCTTTTCAAATTCTCAGTCCCGGTAACCACATATTCTTTTCCTCATTAATTTTTTCCTCCTAAACAAATCAGGTGCAGTGACTCTAATTATAACCCCTTGTATTTGTAGACTTGCTCTGTCTGAGGGACTTAGAATGCTTTGGAAAAATTTTCTGATTCATCCTAATGTCATCCATTCAGGGTATGATTTTTGTCTTTTGTAGCTGAAGTTGTTAAGATCCAACTACACAAAGTTATACAAGTGAACCTGGAAAACAATTTATGCAGATCCCTGTCTTTGGTGTGGCAGTGGATTCTTTCATAAGCTACTTGGTCACTGATATTATTTTTCAGGATATAACTGTGTGATATTTGGGAGGCTATTGAGTATCTATCTTTAAAAATAATATATTTAAAAACTATCTCTATCTCATCTATCTCTCTATATTGCAAAATAGGTTCAACATAGAATAGTGTTGCCTTGCTACTAATCTAATTTAGTTCCACCACTAGTGACATGTCACTAATTATCACCAGTCTCAAATCCCTAGTTCCTGGAATGGTGCTCCTCACTTGTCAGTTTGTCATGATCTTTGAGAAAAGAGCTACCAAATCTGGACTGAAAGAAAGTTCTCCTAACAAGAATGGGATTAATTTGACTGTAAGGGACAAGTAGTTGGTTGATAACATCATTAGAATGATCCAGGACTGGTCCCCACATTTAGTCTCAGCAAAGTCCAGATCTTCACCTGAATTTTTTAATGGCCTTTATTCTTCAGTGTTAGTCTGGTAAAGAAGTTGAGCCACACATTTCATTTTTGTTACTGCTCTTATTTTGCATTTGTATCGTGCATTTCTGGAAGGGATTCAGAGTTCTAACTTATTTTATACTAAGGGTAAGTGCAAACTTGAACAGTAACTAGCTTTTTTGCTGCTGTTCTAAACTGTGGTTCTTGTAACCCTTACAAAACTGTTGGTTACAGTATCTTTTCCAGTCATGCGGCTATATGGCAAACTTAATTACTAAATTTTTGTTGCTTCTAATCTTGGTAAACTTTCTTCTAAAGCTGGTGAAGATTTTTAAAGGCTTTTCAATATTTAAAATCCAGTAATTCTAGCCCATAGGACTTTGCCAGTCTCTCAGTGCATGCAAAGGCTTAACAGAGGTGCTTACAATTTGTAAGCCATACAAATAAGGCATATCAGGATGTTTTACTTTCACGCCAAATGAAAATATACACATTGCTCATAGAGGGCTAAAATAGCTATGTTTAGTTAATGTGTTTCTTTCTGATTTTAAAGGGATGATCTCTGAGATCCCACTTGATTTAAGTGATATGATTAATTTGAAGCAAAAGAAAATATATATCAGTCTTATTATTCTACTTGAATCAATTCATATCTTTATGATTTTGGAATAAAGTATCACCATTAGTCATAAAATTTTCATGTTAATGGTAGGGGAAGAAGACTTTGATTTAATTTTTTTTTTACTTAGTCTATTTTACGTTGCTGTATGCAAAGAGCATCTAAGCAGGAGTGTAATAATGGATGGGGATATAATTAGAAATGTAGATTAGGCCTGCGATAAACAAATTTCAGTTCATCAGAATCCAACTACTAGGAGCTCTTAATTAATAGGAATTTTCTGTAGGCATTTTCCAAACTTTGAACAACCAGAAATGCCCATTAATGGGGACATTTCATGTTCTGTGCTCTAAGGATAGAAGTAAATGATAAACTTCTTGACTGTATCCTGGCCTTGGGCACATTATCTCAACCTCTTCATCATTTTTGTCTCCAAATCTCAGCAAAGCTCATTGATGTTGAGCTTTTAGGAGTCTTATTCAGCAGAAATACATTTCATGTTGGTCACTAGTTTGGCAATCTAAGAAAGCAGAAAACTTAATCACACTTTTAAAGATATTTATCATATTCTACCTTCCAGAATTATTGTGTAGCTTTATCCTCCTCCTACACTGTAAGCTTTTTTAGTAGGGAAGACATCTTATTTTCCCCCTGCCATATCCTGCTAACACTGGTTATGACAAAATGGATCAGTTTTCTTTGTTTCTTTCTTTCTCTTTCTTTTTTCTTTGTATTTTTTCTTTTCCCCTCCTTCCCTCCTTTCCTTCATCCATCCCTTCCTTTTTTTCTCCCCCTCTCCTTTTCTTCCTATGATGGGTATTAAACCTGTTGTCTCATGCACACTAAGCAAAAGCTCTATCCCAGCCCCTCTATCGTATTTCTTGATTGTATTTTTCTACCTTGTTTTTCATAGCTTTGGGAATCAGTCTGTTGTAACTGGAAGGGACAATTGTGTTCGACACGTTTATTCAGGATGTATTAAGGGAGATGATGAAGAGAATTTAACTTCTGGAAATCATATAGCTTGGAGCTAAAATTCAGTTCTCCTGCCTTGAGTCTTCTGTATTCTACTTTATAAAACCCCAGGGTACATCCAGTCATCTCAAGCAATCTCAGTCCTTAAGAGTTTTCCTAGGGAACTCTCAAGTTCCCTAATGAAAGTTAATTTGAATTTGTGTTGATTTTATAACAAAACCCCCAAATATCACAGGAAGCAGTCAAACAAATAATGAGCTATTAGATTTTTAAAAAATGAGAAGAGGGAACTGTTGGGTGAGTAGGAACATTTCCTTTTGGAGACTAAAGCTTCTATCATCTGAAATAAACAAGAGTCATGCTGTTTCAAAGTAATGGTTTTGAATGAGTTTTTTCTCTTTATTTTACCAGAGGGGATTTGCTTCTAAATATTCACAAAGTCAGTCTAGTCAGTCTAGTGTGAAGTATGTCCATAGAATAAGGTCATTATTTTCAATAAATCAAAGATAAAATCCCTAAATATAGAACACTGATGTCTGCTTCTAACTCCTAGGACAAATATCTTTGAATTTTAGAGATGGGTTTATGGTTCCCATGAACATTCAGGTCTCTTAAGATGTTAAATATTTTCAGTGCAAATGCAGAGTTCCACTTGTTTAGTGCCAGGAGGACATTAGATTGGATTTTAGAGAAGGCATGCTATACTGTGCATCTTTAACAAATACAACCATAGGTATTGCATTGGTGATACTGTTCTGTAGTCTGACATATATTTTTACCTTAAAATATTTAGGCAGACACAAGCGATGATCAAAATATATGGTGAATGTTAAAGAAAAATTGTTATTACCATAAAATACCCGCTGCCATTAGTCCCCTTCAAAATACTCTCCCTGGCTTTAAACATACTTATTCCATCATTTTGGCCCCTTTATGAAGCAGTTTTGGAAGCTCTCTCTCAGGTCTTTAAGAAGTGTGATCAAAAATACTTGAATGCTGCTATCAAGTGTCATCCAACAGAAAGGAAGGCTCATAAAAGCTCTGTAGTGTGTTTTCATTCACCTTCTTCATTGGATCTGGCACAATGCTATTTCAGGCTTTTCTCCAAAGCCAAAATGACCATGAAAGGTAAATGTGTTGAATTAATTCAGGATATTAAGGTAACCACAAAAGAACATGTAAAGACAGTCATAAAAATGAGCTTCCAGAACTTCTTCAATAAATGGGAAGAAAAATGGTATATATGTGTTTGAAATGAGGGGTAGTAATTTGATGCTGATTAATGGCAATGTATTTTCTATTCTAATAATTTTTAAAAAATTAAACTTGATAATTTTTATCACAACCTTTTAGTCAATAATGTTAAGTAATAGCAACAAACCATCATTATCTTTAGGTTATTTAATACATACCATTGGGTATTGTGATTGGTTAGGTAACAATAAGGGTCCTTGAAAAAGATGAATGAGGCAGCCGATTTATAGAGAGAAACCTGGAATAATTGGAGTTGGGGAAAGGAAAGGAACAACCTAGTAAGATACTAAACTATGAAAGAAGATCAGTATGTTTCACTATGTATTGATCTGTGACTATAAGCTTGTCCACAAGGGATTAGAAAGCAGGGAAAAAATGGGGAATGAGGTCTCTTACATATGGGCCTGCGAGAAGATGAAGAGACTTTAGAGGGAGTAGAAACACTTTAACCTTACATTACGTGACTAATCATATGCAAAAATAAGCTGTGGGGTTTTCTAATTTGTTTTATTCTACTATGCATATGTGCCTACTCTTTATTACACTATTTTGTGTTTGTTAAGAAGTCGCTTTCCAATGTGATTAATGTTGATATGGGCTATTACAAATTAGAAAAAAACCCTAATTTTTGTTTCTCCCAAAAGAGAATTCTGAATTTAAGTTCTCGCATAAAACTTAACCTCAGAAGAATTGGCTGGTCCTTGTCTGGGACGTTTTCCATGGAAATTACAATGTCAGTTCCAGAGCTCTGATCTCATCTGCCTTTCTTCTTCATTAGTTACTTTTTAAAATACACAGAGATTTCTATAATACCTAAGAAAGTACTCATTCACTCCAAGAAATCTCATTTTGTATTGCTCTTATGTCTCTCCCAGGATGGTTACTTGCAATTGGCCCTTGAAATCCAAGTAACCTCTGTCAAATCTTCTACTTGTCTTTGTTTTTTCTGGATTTGCAAACACCTTTCAACCAGTTCACCAGGAGATGTGAAAGAATAAAGAAATGGCATCCTACTTTGATTCAAGAGCACTTCTGTGCTATGTCTTCTAGTCTCCATCTCACTGCACAATTTGAATGTCATGAAAGACACAGAACCATTACTATGTGGAGGTAGAAGAATATTAAATTCTCAGCTTATAACCATGTCTCTGAAAGCAGGCCCTTAGCAGCACATTGGAGTTCTAAGAATAATCTTTCTGGCTCAACTGTAGCATTGAAAAGAGTCTGACTAGACATAATGCTCCAATGGAAGGTGTGGCTGAGGTAGTGGTGGAAGGAGACACGTGAGTAACTTGCTTCCTTATTCACATTCTTCCAGATTTATACTTTATTCTGATTATGCCCCCAACTATCTTTTTCTTCAAATTCTTTATGGATTGAAAGGGAATGTCTATAAGATAAAGCAAAAGATATGAAGATATCAGAAAGGTTCCCTAGAGTAGCCTGAACCTACTCCTGAGATTTAGAGCAGTCCTGATAAAAGCTTCCAAAGGGGTATGGGGAACATCACTCTGTACCTCAATTTTAACAGGTGCTTCTTTGATTCTCTATAGCATTTAAATGAGTTGGGAAAAGATTTTATTACTGTGAAAACATCTACTTCAACTCTACCTCAATCACAAATACTATGAGAGTTGAATGGAAGGGACATGTACACTGAATGTGGCTAAAACTTTGGGAAATCCTACTTCTCAGGAAGAAACTGGACCCATTTAAAGGGATATTTATGTTTTTAGGCCATAAAAGACAGGAATGAGTAGAAGTAACTTCACCCTAATATTTTTGTGGCCTATAGAAAGAGTGGAAATGGAGGACTACTTACCATCTCTAAGTGTTTAAAACCCTACTGAAGAGTATGCTGTGACCTGGCCTATGTCTTTCAGCTCATTCCCCCAAAATAAATTTAGAAAGTAATAGAAAGCAGGTTCCCTACAAAGCCAGCCCTTCCATCAGTGTGGTACATAAATCTGTTGGGGCAAGTAAGGGAGGAATGGAAGATAGACCCATGGCTCAGATCTGTTCGAGACTCTATACACATAAAGCTGAAATGCAGTGAATCTATCAAGTTCCCCAAGAAGCCAGTAAGTTCCTCTTACCCAATGCTCACTCTTATGACTTGCATTTCCTGGGCAACTCCTCACGCCTTCCAAAACTACATCATTCAAATAGCACAAAGAAAGAAATGCAGGTATTTGGAGGAACTTAACTGCCCAAACCCTTTGTTTTTTTGAGGCTGCCAGATTTAAGCAAAATTAATCATATTTACCCCTTTTGTATAGGAGACATTGTTATTTTCTCCTTCACTGCCTTATCCTGCCCCATGTTTCACTGGGCCAGACTTCTTATGCATGTATTCTTTGCCCTGGAGTGGTACTAGATGGGAGGAAAAAACCGAAAAAAGATAAGCCTCACCCAAAATACTTATCCCATCAACATTTATGCTCCTCCACAGCCAATTTTTATTTTATACTTGGTTTTGAGGGCTAATGGGGTAAATGGGAGCTGTACCTGCCAGACATTACCAGTTACATTCAGTTTACTCTCTAGCAAGGGCAAGAGGAAATCAGCAAACCCAAGGAAGTTTTTGATAAAACACTGGAGGTTGTGCTTCCCAAATTGAAGAGAAAAACACACAGAAGAACAACCTAATTGTCATGCAGATCACTCAGAGCAAGTCCCCCCTCACAATTTAGTCCTATTCTTATGGAGTCCATTTCCATAGTAAGATTGTTTGGCACCAAAAGTGAAAAAAGAAACCTTTTGTCACAGATGAGCTCTTCACAAAATGGTATGCTTACAGGGCATATTTCAATTCTGCCATAGCTCCTTGTTAAGTGGAAGAAATATCTATGAAATGTTGCGTAAACAAAGACCCTCTAGGACTCATCAGGGTGTTTATATATTATAATTTCTGGTTGAATCAACCCCAACTGAAAAACTGTCAAATGCAAGGCTGATTAGTGCAATGATTAACCTGCCAGAGTCCCTGAGTTCAAACACCAGCTTTATCATACATTAGCTATTTGAACTCTAAGTGTTAATTTTCCATCTCTAAAATGGAGATATTTCTATTCCACATATCTTATTTGGTCTAACACAAAATTTCATTATATGCACACACACATACACATAAATCTCTTTAAAGAGGCAATCTTTTGGATATGTAATGGTTAGACAAAATTGGAAATATAGTTGGTCCTCTGTATCTTCTAGTTCTACATCCATGGGTTCAATTAACTAGAGATTAAAAGCATTTTAGAAGTTGCATCTGAGAAACACATGCAGACTGTTTTGTCATTGTTCCCTAAACATGCATTATAATAACTATATATGTAACATTTACATTGCATTCGATATTATAACTCATCCAGGAATGATTTGAACTATATGAAATCATGTTCATAGGTTGTAGGCAAATTCTACAGTTTTGTGAAAGGGACTTTAGCATTCACAGATTTTTATATCTCTGAAAGTTCCTAGTGCCAATTCCTCAATGATAACTTCTTTATCTATTCACTAAAGTAAACCTTCTGTAAGGATCTTTACTTGTCAACACACAGAATGAACCTAGAATTTTTGCATATTCTTGAAACAATCTGAAAGTTCTTCTAGATCTGATTTTTCACTAGTCCAATACGGCCTCACTTGCGTAGACCCTGAATTGCTGAGATTTCCCTTTCTTTCAGTTTCCTCTCCCCTTTACAATGAGTCCAATGTAATGCTGACTATTTCTCTAGTGCAGTTAACTTATTTTCTCTGGTACTGTCCTTAGACATACAGAACAGTTTGTCAGTGACCTCTTTATGATAATTCTTTGTACTTGAGGACGGTGATTAAACTGTCTCTTGGCTCTCTTTCTCTAGGATAAACAATCCTAAATCATTTAGCCTTTCCTCACAAACCCTATTTTCTTATGTTTTAAACATTTTTTGCTGTTCTTCTTTGGATCATCTCTAATTGCGTTGCAACTGTTTTAAGATATAACCTCATGAGCATGCCAAATCCAGGGTTTAGCATTGGTTGAACATTTATGTAACTAGTAACTTAGACATGAAGGAGGGTGGTACAGGGTAGCATCAATAGCACTGAATTAAGAGTTCAAAGATGAGTTTCATCTTTGCTATGCTGCTGAGTAGGATCGAGAAGATATTCACATTTGATCGCCATCTAAATGTCTTCAATTCTCAATTCATTCATTACATGTAAATTCAATAAAAAAACATCTGGCCTACCTGCCTCCCATAGTTTAAATGAGACAGTTTACATGAAAATACTTTGTTTTAGCATCAAAGCACTATACAACACAATGTGTCTGAAATTTTCTGAATTAATTTATTTAGGTACTTTCATTCCCATTTTACTACAAGGAAATGGAGGCACAGAAAACTATGTAACTTGCACCAGGTCACACAGCTAGTAAATGACAATCCATGCGAACTGACTTCAGAACCCTTGCTCTGAAATCTTCTTCTATGCTGCCTTGCCAAATACACATCAGAGCCCAACAAAGCTATATCATTTTTATTAACTCTAATCTTTAAAAATTGTCCACAGGTGTTTATTACTGAGGGCAGAATCTATCTAGGTATGAGTAGGTAACTATCTGATAAAGAAGTTTTTCTAAAGGTAATGTTTAAGTTGGTCATTGAGTTAAGGCAGCTGGTCACCAATGAGGAGCTCGGCACAAACACAATACATTAACAGCAAAGCTATGGTGAGTCAGATCAACACTCACCCCAGTATGCTTAAACTTACAACATGCTCTTAACTTTTAGATTCAGGATCTATAATTTCTAAATATTCTCTGAGCCTCAACAACACCTTATGATTTCATCTCGGGCCCTGTCTTTTTCTGTGTTAATTCTTATCACTGTAGTTAGGAATTCCTCCCTTATAGGTTAACTGTTAAAGAGAGATTTTAAAGACATAACAGTACCTAACTGAGTCTGATCTACTGTTTGATAAAAGGCTCAGGTTAAAAAAGCTTTGGAGGAAATGTTAGAACTTTGATTTGTTTAAAAAGTGTTTAAACATTCACTGGAGAAAATAACATGTGACAAAATATGAAGATCATGCTATATTATACTGTATTGGAGACCAGATTATATTTGAAAAATTGCACTCAGCTAAGCTATTTTCATTAACACTCATTGGATATGAAATACAATATAAGCTTCATGCCAAAATCTGATCTATTGAGAACACGATGGACCCTTGATTTATGAACTCAATTTGTCCATGAGGGCTGGTTATAACTCAAATTGGTTGTAAGTCAAAACTATATTTTCCATAAGAAATAATGGAAATACCCATAATGCATTCCAAATCTCTCAAAGGAGGATTTTCTTTGAGAAAAGGGGTTATATAATATGTGTAATTTACCAGAAGTACCAATAATTTCCCTAGTATATTCTCCAAAAAGTTAGAAAATGTGTCCAGTTTATTAGAAACAACAATTTCATTCTGTACTCATCATTCAAGCTGACATCTTTGGCTTTCAGGAAGGGAGGGGGGAATGGAAGGTGACTGTTCTTTGGAAGGAGAGTCCCCTTCCACACAAACATTAGGAATCTGGATTTCTGGTGCCCTTTCTCTCCTTGAGAGAGTCTGTAGACCACTGGACTCTGCTTCTGGCTCACTAGGTCTCAACCTTTTCAAACTAAAATCTGCTCTAAGGTTGTCTGTTTCTGTCTTTTCTTTAACCTATTCTGTAGCATGATATGACATTGTCTCTGTCCGGGCAGGTCTTTTATACTCATGTTTGTAGCTTTGCCCATTTTTCAGGGTTTCCTTTATTTTCGAAGAAGAACTTTGCTGCACTGATTGTTGATACTTTCCTTCCTCTTTTCAAAGCTCCTCAGTTTCCATTCTCTGTTGCTCAGCCAGAAGTTGCTGAAGTTCCTCTATAAACAATTCCTCTATTTTTCGCCACCAGTTCCTCAACTTTGCCACTGTCTACCTGCAAGCCTATGGACTCTGCTATAGTGACAGTGTCATTAACCACGGGGTAAACTGAAGGCTCAGCTCCTCTACATAGCCTTCAAAATTTATCTCCTGTGTAATTTTAAGCCACACTTTCTTCCAGGGACGTCTTAGTGTCCTTAGAGGGTCATTGGTCTAGGACTCCCTCATTAACTCCACACAGGAAAGGGTGTTGTAATGTTCCTTCCAGAACTGTTTAAGGGTTAGGTCTGTATCTGAGACCATCTGGAAGCACTTCAGGAACAGTTCGTTGGTGTATAGCTTCTTAAAGTTAGCTATAACAGGGTGGTCCAGAGGCTGCAGAAGAGCAGTTGTGATAGCCATGGGAATCCTCAGCCAATTCTTCCAAATCTCATGGATGAGCAGGAGCGTTGTCCATGATGAGGCGAGCTCTGAGGGATAAACCTTTGTCTCCTAGATATTTCTTAACAATAGAACAGAAAGCCACCCTGATTCACTCAAGAAAAAGTACTCTCATTACCCAAGCTTTTGTGTTAGAGTTCCACCTGACCTTAGCCTATTCTTCATGACTATATGTTTTCTGAACTCTCAAAGTGATAAGCTAAGAGAGGATTTATCTTGAGGCCACCACTTGCATTGGCACATGGCAATAAGGTTAGCCTATTTTTCATAGGCTTGTGGCCCAGCATTTTCTTCTATTCCTAAGTAATGTATATTATCCTGGATATTTTCTTCTGGAAAAAGCCAATTTCATCACAGTTGGAAACTTGATGAGAGCAAAAGCCATTTGTCTGTGTTATTGTTTCAAAGTGGTGTATGTAATTTTATCAGCACTGGCTGCTTCACCATGCCTAGTTATGTTAAGAGCCCCAGTTCTTGCCTTAAAATTGTGAAGCCACCCCTTACTGACACAAAAGATTTCACCATTATCACTTGTTGGTGGATTATTCTTTATGAGATCTGCACTTACAGCCCTAGCTTTTTCATAAATTATAGACTCAGGCCACCTGCCTTTCATTTAACCACAATAATAATAGCCTTTCTACTTTGGACTTACTAATTTGAGTAATAACTTTGGCAACACTAGCTTCCTTATAAAAATCTTTCTTCTGTAAGATTGTTGAGATGGTGGATTTTGACAGGCTGTACATATTAGCAAAATCGGTTACTCAAAACCCACTCTCTTTTTCTCCACACTTTTCTTCTTTTTGATTGTGATTCCTTTCTTTATCTTCATCTTCCTTTACTTCCTTAGTTTTTGGGGGACCATTTTGATAGCAGTAATCATAGCAATTACACAAAGCAATGACTGAAATCATGTCCACAAACATGCATTTCTGGTCTCAGACTGATGCTTATATATGCTTACATATCCTTTTCTGGTAACCTGAGTCTTTGTTTACAGCTGAACAAATGATCAGGATTTGGCTTATAAGTCAAGTAATTCAAGACTTTGGTCTTAAGTGAAACCTAAAATTCTGGTTGTAACCGAAGTCTGTGAAGCTGGTCATAACCCAAGGGTCAACTATAATTTCACAAAGGTGTAACAGGCTCTTTTTCCTCAGATAGTGGTAGGAAGCACCATTTTGTGGGGGAACTTCACAGGCTTTCTTCCATGAAAATAACATCAAATGAAGTTGAAAAGATTTGGAGACTGCAGGTATCTCTTGGGAAGCTTTGACAGTGACTGAGTTTTTAGTGTTACCATTCTAACCAAAATCTGCATTGTGAATTATGAGTTTGTCCAAATAATGATTAAAAAACTATGAGAAGGTCTGGGGATATAGCTCAGTGGCACAAATGCCAGCCTGGAAAGTATGAGGTTGTGAGTTCGATCCCTGGTACCTCTCTCAAAAAAACCTATGAGAAATGTGATGTCTTTGAATCTTAGCATTTAATTAATTTTAAAAAGTTTCCTCTAATGAGATGACATGGTGAAATTATTACCTTACATAATTATAAATGCTAATTCTATAGATAGAATATAAATATGACAAATTCATGATATCATGGTACTAGGTTTAACCAGAGCGCTACTATTTTCAGCAACTGCAAATACACTTTAACAACCATATCATGTGGCTTCAGGCTGTCCTTTGGCCTTTTTATGGAAACAACAATTTGATTGGAACTTGCTGAAATGTGCTTGTTCAGTATTCATCCATCCATCCACCCATCCATCCATCTCTATGCTCCAAATGCATAGTGTTATAATGATGAACAAGATTAAACTGAACTCTAGCTCATAAAACTTATTGCCTGGTTTTATATGTCTTTTTCATTTTGTGTTTTTCTAGGAATTTGTTTTATTTTGTTTTACCCTCTAATTAAGAAAGGATATGTACACATGTAGAGACTCATGCATGCATAGAACTTCTAAACAGTTTATAAGAATTGATTCCATAATGCACAATGAAATGAACAGCTACTTTGAAGAAGAGACACTAAGGTACCCAGTGCTGATTCCATAGCATCATGATGTGAAATCCATCAATACTACTATTCTTTGTTCAGAGTGATTTTAGTCTATTTTGTTTAATTTCAACATACGTGAAGGTATGAACAGCTATTTTGAAGAGAATGAGAGACACTATGGCAGCCATTGTTGACTTCCTTATTGTCTGGTCTTGAAGACCTGAAATGCCTTCGTCATCCTGTTCTGATCAGTTTTATACTGTTTGGTTTGTATGAATTCACTGTATGTGAAAATATGGACAACTATTTGAAAGAAAACAAGAGACAATATGATAGAGAGTGAAGATCTCTGGTTGTCTTGCTTTGAAATCTGTGTCTCTTATATTGTTTTCTTAAGATCTGTTTTGTTCTGTTTTAATTTTACCCTCTTTAAATTAAATTAAAAAAAAACTTATTGCCTGGGAAAAGTTCCTTAAATGAGAGAGAAAACAACAATGAGCTGATAGTTTTATTGTAATATTTTTTAAAAAGAATAAAATTATGCATAAAGTATTTTGAGGGATATTGTGATTATTCATATAGAAGGAAGGAAGATTGAGGAATGAGACATGAGAAGAGAAAATATTTGAATAATGCCTGTTTAATTTTTTGAAAGTATATAGTAATAATCATTATACTGTCTATATAGTTTTATATCATTTACAGGAGTTATGCAAACCATGTGAAGTACAGTGAATTTTATTTTCTCTGTTATGTAGATGAGAAAAGAGTCATAAATATTTAAGGCCAAGGTCTCACAGCTCTATAGAACTTAGAACTCTTCCTACCACTTTTTGTCTTACAAACAATTGAAAAAAATCCAACGCTCCAGTGTAATGTCCTATACAACCACAAATACTTAACAGAATATAAGTTATTCAAGAATCCAAGTCTAATACAAAGGAAGGAAAACAAGGACCATGAGGAGGAATCCCTCCGCTCTGGGCTATTAAATCGGCCATCCACTAAAAAGCTATTTTGGTGTAGAATTTTAGAGGGCATGCAGTGCATACAGCAGCATCACTGACCTGATTTCTTCACTTTCAAGATCTGAGGAAACCAAAGGCAGTTTTTTGCGGGGAGGGAGAGGCCAACGGAGGTTGGATCATTTGGATAGCTCAAGAGAATGTTTGTTGGGAAACTTGGTTTAACCAGGCTAGTGCTCTAGATTTTCTGTGAGCTGTGTTCGATTCATCAGAGGTGGTGCTGTTATAAACAAGGGGCAGTTTTGTATTTCTACCATGCAGACTTAGCAATTTGTCTCCCCTCTTTCCTTCCCTCCCTTCCTTCCTCATTTTCTTCTGTTCCTCTCTTCCCTCCTTCCTCTCTTCCCTTTCCTCATTCCCTGTTATTTTTGCATTTTCTTCTTATGGGGGCATAACTAAGAAAAGATTAATATTGAATTTGCTATAAAGCAGTTCTCCCAGGCAATGGCTCTTCAGTATAATTGTGATACCTGAAGCAATTTTAGCCCCCTTGTACACTGGGATTGAGTTAAAATGGAAATGTTTCTCTTACAGTTTCGTTTATGGCAGCATGGACACTTTGTTATTAACTGAGAAATTGAAACTTCTGTGGAAAATAATAAACTCTACTATGTTTCAACTTGATTCTTTACCTCAGATCCAGCATCTATCTAGTTTAGGGTAAAAGATTTCTTCTAACATTTTGTAGTCTTAAATTTAAATATGTAAGGTAATAATGAATAGCTTTTGGCCCACTAAATCATATTTTTCTCTAGAGTCTGTTTTTTTGTACTTTGGTAGCACTTGTAAACCATAAACATTTTTCTCGTATGCCATCTTATGTTTTATATAAGATCTTAACATATTCTCTCTCTCTCTCTCTCTCTCTCTCTCTGTCTCTCTCTCTCCCTCCCTCTCTCTCTCTCTCTCTCTCTCTCTCTCTCTCTCTCTCTCTCTCTCTCTCTAATATACTGCCCTGGCAGTTTGCTTACACATATTGGTTGGTTGAAGAATGATTGGTGATTTCTGGAAGGATCTGGAAATACTACATGCTCCAGCAATAAGAAACAAAAAAGCCTGCCTTTCAGCCCTATGTAATCCTTTATTTGTTCATTCATGGGGAGAAGGTAAGGAATTGCTTTGGCTTTCAAATAGTCACCTATCGTATCTATTGAACAGAGATGTTTGTTTATCTGGTAGATAACATTAGATTATAGAGACTTTCACATTAATCATAGTATGTAATTTTCAACAGTTTAGATGCTCTCTCTCTCTCTCTCTCTCTCTCTCTCTCTCTCTTTCTGTTTCTGTTTCAGCAGTTACTGAGGAGGAAAAAAGGATTAGAGGGACTGCAAAAATGTTTGTCATGTTTAGATTGCTGGCTACTTACTTTATTAGCAGATATGGGCAGTGCCTCAGGTTTAACATATTGGCTAGAGGCTGGAATAAATCTTAACCGTACCTGTTCCAAAATCGTGTTAATCCTTTCAACTTCACAGTCAATCAAGTATCGCTTTTCTTGCCTTCTGTCCATTTCTTCAATGATGCGCCTGAATTCTTGGACATCCTTTATGCTTCCCACAGACCTTGCTGTCACTTGCCAGTTGTTTTGCACTGCTGCTTCCATAATCGCTTGTAGGATAGAAAATCCTAGAGAAAGGAAAAAATAACAGCTACGATGATTTGTTTTTTCTTTTAAAAATCTTTCAGTAGGTGTTAAAACTTCTACTGACTTTCTATTTACAGTCCTTTGGGTTCCTTTGGGTTCCTTTGAACTTTATCAGCTGGAGACAGCAGGCTTACTCACAACTCAGTCTTAACCCTCCAGACAGTTGGCATCTCCATTTTGTCTTAAAAAAAGAAGATTCTACAACTTGGGAGCATAGGGCTAGGTGTATATCCAGTTTCTATCCAAAAGTCATGACTGAACTGTAGTACCTAATTGTTTTATTGACGTGCATTATCCAAAATATCTAAGACTTGAATGTCAAGATCTTTTTCCTTATATCTGGCTGAAATTTTTCCTATTGCAGTTGAAGTTCATTTCATCTTTCACATAAGCATTCTTCAGAATTAGAAATAAGGTTAGTAAAGATAGAACCCTGGTAAAACATAGCTCATTTGCCAGGTGCAGTGACATATGCCCAATCATTCTAGCATTGGAGAAGCTGAAGCAGGAAGATCGTCATGAGTTCAAGGCCTGAACTACACTGAGTTCAAGGCCAGCCTGAACTACATTGCAAGACTTTGTCTCAAAAATAAACTTAAAAAATAAAATAAAACACAACTCATTCTTATATAGATATGATTATTCAGCAAGGTAAATTGTGTCTCCCCAAAAAGTAATTGTATGGAAACCTACCAAAGACAGTATAATAAAGATATAACTCTTACCCTTTTATCACAGCATTATGAAAAATTTCAATCATATTAAGGCTTTGTGAATTTTTTCCCTTTCTCCACTAAATTTGCCAAAAATTTCTTGTTATTTTTTAGTTAACTTATATCAAACAGCTATTAACAAGTAACACTCTGTATCTATGTTGAATGGGAAAACACAGAGAAGATATGATGTCTGGGGCAACCTATTTGGAGTTACTGTTTGAGAAATTGAAATGAATGGAATGCCTGAAGTATGAACCTAAAGAGTAGCACGTGGGTTTTGTATGTACTGGTCTTTTAGAGTAGTCATATGTCTAATACTGTATGTATGTGTAGTTTTGCTTCTGGTATGAATTCACAATCTAAGTGTAATTTCATCAAGGATAGACATCATTTTATTGGGACATTGTCAAAAGCACCTCCCTTTTTCAATAAATTTAGATGGTTTTTCATTTTAAGTCAGGTGATGACTAACGGTAGTAGTCGATAAGGATAATTTGCAAAGTCAAAATAATAATCTCTGTTATTATAATTCGACCGTTGGAGTAACAGAGAATGGAGGAAGATGGCGCTGCCCTTTGAACACAGTCCACATTCTGTGCTGTGTCGCACTCACCCTGTAGTGTAAGCAAGCTACAGTTTGGAATAGTCCTCACTGTACCATAGAAAATGGTATTGGCATTTAGAGAGCATGCTTCAGGGAGATGGCAGCAGTGACTCAGCTGGTCGTTACAACTCCTTTGTGTGCTGGGCATATGCAGGAAGAAGATCACAAATGAGACCCAAGCACTTGGTATTTTCCAAATGAACCACTTCAGCACAGAAGCTCAAAATTACAGATCAGTGTAAATTACCATCGCTTTGAATGTTAATTCTTACTCTTTTAAATCCAACCACGCATATTTATGTCTCAGATTTACATTTTCATGTGGATTTTTGAGGTGCTCTCTGCTTCGGTGGGAGTTGAGGGCTCACTGTGGGCCAAGGCATGGGATTAAGAGGCAAAACCAGGAAGAAAGAAATTAAAGCATTTGAAAATCTTTCTTAAGCAATGTACAATAAGGCCTCATTATTCTGAATCTTAGTAATTAAGAATTTATGAAAATCTAGCAAGGACTGTGCTGAATTTTACTTCTGAACTATTTATGAAGGAAGTATTGACTGAATAGTAAATGAAATTACACAGGGAGTTTTCGATTTATTTAAAGCAAACTTTTCCAAAGGCTCTTTAGCAAAATACAGCTGTTTATATATTGAGTGAGAACCCACATTCTCATAATCTCTACTCAGTGGTTCACCATTTGGGATGACACAAAACATTTTAATCCCTTTTTCCATGTGGCAGCCTTTCACGTTTTTTGAAAGTATTCAGCATGTCTCCTCAAGTTAAAGATCTCCCATCCCTCCAACAGTTACTTTTATGACATGATGATAAAATTCCTCACTGTTCTATTTCTCTTCTATGAATATCTGTCAATATTTTATTGATCCTCATAAATCAGAAGTGATACGACCAGCAAGTATGGATGGCAATGGAACTATTACTTGCTTTGATGTAAGTTGTTATTTTAGCAGTCTAGGATTGCTAATATTTATAAATAGCAGAACTACATTGTTAATTAGTATCAAACTTGGATTCAATGAATATGTGTCATTTTTTTTTTTTTTTTGTCTTCTTCCTTTTTATCGGTACCAGGGATCGAACTCATGACCGCCTGCTTGCAAGGCAGGGGCTCATGCTGCTGAGCTAAATCCCCAGCCCAATATGTGTCATTTTTATTCATTCTTTGCTCTGTTGCAACTCCAGAGTCTTGTGTCGATTCATTTTATTTGAACCGTCTATCTCCTTTTCTTCATTACAGTCCCTCACTTTATTTTACTTCCTGCTTCCTCTTTGTTTTATGCTCTTTGAAATCTGGAAAATGGTGTCTCCACCTATTCACTGTTTTCACTGTTACCTGGTCAACAATAGGCTTGTTCCTTTACCAGCATATTCTGCTTCTTATAGACTTTTGTGGGTCCCCTTTATGAACATGCTTTTACTAGCTTCTCGTTAATTTCTCTGGAGATGACTATATTTAAATTCAAGGTTAATCACTTAAAAGAAATGGAGAAATCTGGTAAAGAACTGTATCACCGACTTTTTAAAATGCAAAATAAAGCTGGATAAATGCATTGTGGAACCATATTGTGGTGCTTTTTAGAAAGAGAACTTAATGTATTTATACTAACAAAGAAAGATTCCCTCAATTATGTAACTTATTATGCAATACGTAAGAGTAGAAAAAATAAGCTACAAATTAGTATTTACGTTGTAATTTCATTTTTCAGTCAACAAACTATATATTTATATATGCATAGAAAAATCTAAAGAGGTTGACAGGAATTCTTTCTGAGATATAGGATTAGCAAGAACTTCTATTTCCAGTGTCTTTTATTTATGTAATGTTTAAGTACTTTATAAGATGCACGTATTATTTTCTGTAGAAACAATAAAGATCAAAAAGTACGACTCATACTATCCTTGCAGAGCATAAGACAAGTGTGACAGGTGAGCAGTCTTCTGTACGCTGCCTCTTGCCACAACTGTGAACTCTCTTTTAATAATCAGTGGTTTTGTAAATTTTCCGTATTTCTATTTTTTGGAGCCATATGAATGTAAGACCCATTCAAAAATTAAGTAGACAAAAATACACTGAAATTTTTAGTGAGTGTATGTCTAGGGCCTGCTGAGCTATGAGCCTTGCTCACATTTTTATTTGCAAGTCACAACTATGGCTTAGTACTGCAGTGTCTTTAACATGAAGAGTTTCTCTGTGTCTGCTTGAGCATGTGACTGTTGAAATCTGGAGCCCTGGGCGAAATCATCACTTAGTTCAGAGCTTGTCAATAAGCAATCTAAGCAGAGCTTTTATTTGTTTTCATAACTAATTTATTGTTGTTGGACTTCTCCATGTTGCAGCAGAACACAAAGTAAATTCGGACTTGAAAGACAAAAAAAAAAAAAAAAAAGAAAAGAAAAAAAAAGAAAAGAAGAGAATAAAAGGAAAATAGTAGCTTAGGTTTGTAATGAAGCCACTTTGCTGTTTTAATAGGTTCAGTTATCCACAGTGAGTAAACATTAAACATACCCAAATTTGCAACGTTAAAAATTCTTTTTATTTGAGCATCAAATTCTCTCATTCTGGTTTTAAACCACTGATGTTGTTCATCTTTTTATTCCTTCTTTTAGAATGGAGTTACCGTCTAGGTAACTGAGCAAAAGCTACATTTTCATCTGCATTCATCCAAGATAACAAAAATATATGACAATAAAGGAATATTAAGGCAACAACAGATGAAGAACTGCACTGCTGCTATGACCAGTTTAATTCTACTGAGCTTACTGTTGGGCTACTCTTGGCAACCACCCGACCATCTTGGTAAAGGATAGACTAGTGAATACTGTATAGCTAGATCCTCCTTTAGCACTACAGACCTTATTCGTTCAACAGCTTGGAAATTTGCTGGTGAAAGAGACATGCCTGACTTAAAGTCATGCTTTCTTTCCAGGACAGCTTGTACTCAATGACTCATAATGAGAGAGTATCAAGGCACAATTCCCTTACCCCCACAGGGTAACTGCAAAGACCCATTCCAGCTGCAGAGATCCTTGAAAGATAAGACTGAGGCCTTGTCATGACTATGCCACAACCCGTTTTCTCTTTCTGCTCTAATCTGCATCCTTATTTTCCCTTCACAAGTGTCAATAATAAGTATACTCCCAATCAGCTTCCTACATATTAATCACTATTTCAGTCTGCCCTTAGGGCATTCAATGAATGACTACCAGGTTGAACTCATGAAAAGGAGGTCAACAGATACAAGAAGCTCTCATATCCACAAGTTGCAAAATGATTTTTCCAGGAGGAAAATGGCCAGGAGTTTTTTCAATGTACAAATAAAATTAGGTCCAAATACCTGCTGAGCAAATTTACTCTTTGATCTGAAAACATAGAAAAGCAACAAGATCCAAGAAAATATAGCTAAAGGTAATTTTCTTCTTTCTACTTCACATCTGCCAGTATGGGCTATCACTGCCCATTGCTCATAAATCTGTACCAGATCTTTTAGAGTTTTCCTGTCTGTGTTTTTTATATAGTCTATGCAGTTTCCCAAATTATGGGTCTCAGCTATTGATAAATTGGCTTCCCAGAGTGCTGACATTTATAGCAATTTGTGTCTGGCACAGATTAGCAGAAGGTCTGTCACAAACACTGAAAGGGTTACTAACTCTCTGAAAAAGTTGTGGAGAGACAATTTGATCTTTACCAGGAGAGAAATTTGATATTTGTCTAGTGACCTATGCTAATGACTGCCTTTAAATATTTTCAGGTTGAAAAAAGAGAATTTCAAACCAGAATACTCTTGTGGCCTGCAATTATCGTAGTTACCATTACACCATTATAGGTGACAAGGGCTCTTACAGATGACTACAAAGAAGTAGGATTCAATTGTTAAAGCTGCGTATCTCCCATTTCAAATGAAATTTCAATGGAAGCTCTGGTTTAGAGAGTAGTAGTTATAAAGGGAGGGAAAGAAGTGACTTTCTCAAGGTCAGATAGTTCATTTAGAGTCAAAAACTAGCCTTGAATCTAAGCAACAAATCTAGAGCAGGTGAACAACTTAGAAAATTTAAAAAGGCATTTTCTCAAATGCAGCCTCATTTGTCTCACCCTTGCCATGGTCATGTAAGCAAGTCCTGTAACCTCCAATTTAGTGTTCTTTCAAGACATCGTGCTGTTTAGCCTATGTAATAAGTCTTGTGTCAAAATGACCCTTTGCATCTTTGTGGCATAGACAGAGCTTGTCTTTTGGTATACCTTGTCTATTCATGATGCCACATGAGATCATGATATCCCCTGTCTACCAAGTACTCCACGTAGGCCAATACTACCATTTCTAGCTTTTCCTTTTCTCCTCCTCACATCCAAACTTCCCAGTCCTATATGCTCAATCGTCTCAGTGCCCTTATCTTTTCCAGTTGCCAGTATAAGAATGACTAATATCTAGAGGACACAAAGAACTAAAAAACTTAAGCTTCCAAAATAAAAAAACCTAATAAAAGCTGATAACTGAGATGAATAGATACTTCTCAGAATAAGAGGTACAAATAGCCAATAAATATATGAAAAAATGTTCAACATCTCTGAGCATTAGAGAAATACAAATTGAAATGAGTGAGATTCCATCTTATCCCAGTAAATATGGCTATCATCAAGAAATGAAATAACAAATGCTAGTGAGGCTGTGTGGAAAACGCAATCTTTTTACATTGTTAGTGGGAGTGTAAAGTAGTACAACCACTGTGGAAATCAGTGTGGAAATTCCTCCAAAAAGTTGAAAGTAGAAATTGAATTCCATCCAGCTCTCCCCCTTGTATCTTTCCAAAAGAGTTAAAGAGATCATACTACAGTGATAAATACTTACCCATGGTTATAGCAACACAATTCATAATAGTGAAGTCTTGGAAATGGCCTCTGCCAATCAGAAGATTAATGGATGAATTAAATGTGGTACTGATACACAACAGAGTACTACTCTGTCATAGGACAGAGGAGGTAACTTCAAACTGTAATATTCAATGAAATAGACATACATGCTTAAATGTTATGTTATTTCTCTTATGTGAAAACTCCAAATATATAAGGAACAAAATTAAAGATAGATAATAGGAAATAGGGAGATAAATCTTCAAATGGGAAGGGGACTAAGACATGGAGGGAGAGAGAGAAAAGGGAGAGGAAAGAGATGAAAAAAGAATTATGATGTGCTATGTACATGAACTAATTCCCCATGAGGAACGTAATTATTATGTACTACACTCACATAGCAATAAAATATAAAAATTGAAAAAAAGTATGGCAAATAGTTTAATGTGTTAACCTCCGCCTAACATAGTTGCATTTTAGCAGTGACCTTAACATGGTTGAGTTTGGAAGGAAAGAAAAAGGGGATGGTGACCAGTACTTTGGGGTCTGGTCATTATGATGATGGTTGTGAAAGGTGGTCATGTATTTTATGACCTTATAGCATTTAACAAATGAACAGCTTGTAGCTTGTGGGCATTTAATGAGTCAGTGGAGTGAGAAGACACTGGTGGAGCAGTTGCCCAGAGGGTCAGTGTTCATCCTGCTTGTCTTACTCAAATGAATTCAGCTGAAAGAAATATTACCTTTTTAAAATATATTTTCATTTAATTTTATGCTTTCAGTATTGCTTATTTATTTCTGTAGTTTGCAGTTCTGCTGTTAATATGTTTGCTATTCATTTGAGTCATTTATTGATATAAAGTATGTGTAATATATGTGATACATATTTTCATTCAGCTTATTTGACTTTTAGTGTTAGTAGTACATTTGATAAACCTAACTCAAATAAAAACTGCTGTTCTTACTCTAGTGCTCAACTTGGAATTTAAACCTAAATATTACATGAACTATTGTCTAATTCTTGCAACTTCTTTGGTCTCTTTGGACTTTGAAATAAATTTCTCTGACATATTGTGGCAAAATAAGGGCATGTAAAGGTATTTTTTGTTTAATATGTTTATTAGTACATGTTTTCAGTGCATGATTACATTTATCATGGGGCTATGGTACATTTATATAACACATCTCAATTTCTTTTGTGTCCCTTTCCCCTCTCTTCTCTCCCCCTCCCTATTTCCTATTACCTACCTTTTGTTGTGCTTTTTATTGATAGTTGTTTCAGAGACAGAAGTGAAAAGTGGAAAAATAGGAGCAGACAGACGAGAGAGGTGATGAGCCCAGATCAGTTCTTCTCTCTTACGTTTTACCATATCTAAGAAAACTTGTACATACAAATATGAACTCAAAGCAAGTACTTTAGGGTATACTTATTCATAGTACAACGTGTACTTCCCTTTAAAAATAGCTCATGAAAGGATTTCCATAGCACATTTGAATCCATAATTTGTTGTTTCGCTGTTGCTTGTTTTCATTTTAACTTGATTTAAACACTTTTAGTTTCCATCAAAATCAATACAGTTATTGCCTAAATTTGAGATGCTAATGCATTAACAGTTCTGTATATGAGCATTTTGAAATGGGAAGATCAAAAACCCCTCTGTGTTTGCATATGGATGTCAATCTGTGAATTTTATGGAACAGAATGAAAACAAATACTCACCCACACCCAGCCCAATTTACCCATGGCAAATTAAGATCTCCCTGAGGGCTTCATTCTTTATAATTGTGTTTGTTTATGTTTTTCTTTAATTAAGGCTGACCCTTTACAAATGTTATCTTCCTTGCAGTAGTATTAAGATGCATCGTTAGCTAATTCGTGGAATAGTGAACAGAAGGTGCTCCTTTATTTCTCAGGTTGGTATCCTTTTTCCTTAATAAAAACCCTCCTTCACTTCAAACCAAACTTTTCTTGTGCTTGACTGTCCATCACTTATGATAGCTTCAAGTGTGGCCTTCTCTGTGAAGGATTGGTGTATTAATAGTTAGAATGAAAATCTTAAAGCAATAAATTCTAATGAGGAAAATTTAGACAACGTTAAATGACAGGGTATTGTTTGGCAATTTGCAGTATCCCTTTCACCCCAGTATCTCAGTGGAGGAGGCAACTGCTACTTGTCAAGTTTAAGATTGACTTTGAAGCTGGTGGTGCATATAATCCTGGCGTTTCCATTGTTCTTTCTCATCCTGTTCTTCATTAGGAACTGTTGTCTTCCTGCTGGTGACTTATATACTTCCATTCTCCTTGCCATAAGCTGAGAAAATATGCCCAAATAGATATGGCAGTTTCACTGAGTGAAAGCAAACTTACTTTGCATTGTCAGCTGAAAGGAAATTTAGAAGACCATCTGGATGTGTTTAACATCTGAGAAAAGCAGAATAGGCAAGCCTCTGATCTTCAACTATACAAGATCCGATATAAAAACAAAACACAAAACAAAATAAAAAAAATAAACCCAACAACCGGGATTTGGATTAGTGGGTTTCCTTCAATGTTTGTGGACTACTGCTTTCTAGTTTTGCTGTATATCCAGACAATTGTCCTAAAATTATCTACAATGTAGACTTAAAAAGTGCAGGAGTCATCTCAAAGCTGCTCTGTGGATTGAGCATTTATAGATGTAAAGTTATTTAATATTTTCTCACTTAGATTCTTAATCCTCTTTAGACCAATAATTTTCAGCATGAATCTCATGACTGAGTTGCCTAGCCAAGTAAGTGGCCAGTGGTCTGGGTGTTAGTTGGTATTTTATGTGTACTGGCGGAAAAAACTGATGACAGACCTCAACCAGAGAATACCATAGCCAATTCTAGTTAGTGACAGGGGAGGGAAGGTCATACACTAAAACAGTGACCCACAGACAGATAAGAAGGAGTGATAACAATCAGGCCCAGTAATGTTCCTTACAGGTCTAATTTATTCCATATGAAACCTAGTGAATACAAATAAGAAGATGACTGTCTACTCTGTGACAACTTATCCACTATGGGCTGAACTTTAATGAGGTTCCCAGAAATGAAAGTATTTTGCATTAAGCATCCACATCTTGGGCTCCCTCTGTTTTGTAAGTTCACAATGGAGCCAACGATTTATGTCTGGATGTCCCCCACAAAGCCTCATGAAATCATAGGGCTTTTTGAGAGGTGACTAAATATAGAGTGTGTATGCTAGAATTAAGGATATGTGATTAGCAAGTCAGTCCACTGATTGGTTTGGCATAATTCTGGGTAGGATTAAGAGGGGAGTGCTACACCTACCCTAGGGCAGGTAGCCTGCATAAAATCTAAGGCATAGAGAGAGGCTTGTCTGTCCCCACCTTGTTGCTTTTGCTGTCTTCTGCCTATGAATTGCTCTCCTCTGTGAAGCCATTCTGTCATTGAGCCAGCAATGATGGACTGAAATCTCTACAAACTGTGAGTTAAATAAACTTTTCCTCTTTTAACTTTGAGTTTCAGGTATTTTGTCTCAGCATGAGAGAAAGTAACTAAGACAGGGACTGTGCTATGTAGTAGTGTAGTCAATTGATGGAGGTGGGACTTTAACTTAGAAAATATGCTCTTCGCTTCCCTTAAGTAAAATACTTCTCATTGGAAAAGTCATTTACTTGGGAATATTCTACGGTATTCTCAATACTGTTTAGAAAACAAGGCCAGATGAAACTTGAAACATTTCTGGGCATTTGGCATGAGGGATGGATAATGGCTATCAACAAGAAGGAGTGAAAAGTGGGGTGAATTTATACTAAAGATGAAAAGAGTCTGGATCTGATTACAGAGAACTGTGATTTATTTTGCCTGTTGTTTCTACCAAGAATCCTGAGACTTCTTGATCCTAATATTATTGGAGGGCTGTCAAAGGCAATACTACGGGCAAGCTTTTGCCTAGAGGATACAGAAGGGCCAAAGATAAAAGGCCAAAGGACAAGAAGGAACACACCTTTTCCTTGAAGAAAAAAATATTCCCTGTTAGCTTAATACTGTGGTCCAAATCTTACTTGGAAAAATAACCGAAGTGGAATGTGGGAAACCCACAAGATAACAATTCCCAAGATCACCTCATGTAGTTAGTTGTTTTTTTTTTCAATTGCCGATAAGATAGTATATTTAGCATTATGGAGGAATGCTATCACATTTTGTTCAAATTTTGAGAATCAGAAAAAAATGGTTGAAACTTGCCTGAGCTACATAGAAGTCAGGTTGGCTGAAAAGCTATAGTACTTCCAGTGTCTCAGAACTCTCAAATATGAGAACTAGAATTAGTGGTGATTCCAATCATATCTTTATACAATTGAGAAACTGAAGCAAAGAGAAGGAAAGCAGTTTACTTAAGGACAGATCCTAAACTTGGCAATAACCACATTGCTTGTCTTGTTTTAACTTTTGATATTAATATAAAAGTATGTTTCTGCTGTTTTCTTTTTTTGTTAATACATATTTGCACTTCATGTAGATTGCAGTCATCTTGGGGAGTGGGTACATGTGCATAATACAGCTTAGTTCTTTTCTTTTAAATCTTCTCCTTCTCTCCTGCCTCCCTCCCTCCTCCTCTGGATCTCCTTTCCCCATTTTTGTTCTTGTTGATATTATTAGTCTTATGTAATGTTTATGACATATAATGTTTATAATCAGTGAGGTTATTAAGTTCCTGTACATGATGTATATTTCTTCTACTTATTTCTCTTTCCTCTGCCTCTCTTCTCTCACCAATGTTCTCTTAGACGACTTCCCATTTGCAAGAGATCTATCCTCTTGTCTCTTTCTATCTATGCTTTATTGTGCTCTTTGTTTGCACGTTGCCTTCCTTGAGTGAGAGACACTATATGTGTATTGGTTACTTTTCTATTGTTACTGAGACAGAATCCCTAACACTCAAAATTAAGGAATGAAAGATTTATTTAGCTCAAAGTTCATGGAGGTTTCAGTCCATAATCAGCTGGCTCCAAGGCAAGGTAGCATGGCACAAGGGCAATACTTCAAGATGGCAGAAGTTAGCACAACAAGAAGAGCAAAAGGGGAAAAGTGCAAGCCTCATTTTTTCCCTTATATTGTACACAAGGCACCCTGCCTCCAGGGCAGGTATAGCACTTACAAACTCTCCTTGCCCTGCTCTTTCACAGGATGAGGCAATTTACAAAGTAAGGACCCTAACTCCTGCTGAGTCATTTAGTAAAACTTCTAAAGTTCTCAAGTTGATACAATGTATCAACCGTAACAATATCATATTTATGCTTGTGTGTCTTATTTATTTCACTCAAAATTATATTTGCCAGGTGCATACATTTTCCTACAAATGTCTCAAAGTTGTCCTTATAGTCAAGTAGTATTACATTATGTGTAGATATCACATTTTCGTTATCCAATCATTTGTTGATTGATATGCAGGCTGCTCCCAGCATTTAGCTATTATGAATTGTGCTGCTATAAACACTGGTATATATGTGTCACTATAGTATGAAGATACTAGAAGGAGAATAGCTGCGTCATACGAAATTTTTAATTTTACTTCTTTGAGGAAATTCCACAATGATTTCCATAATGTTGCATTTGCATAGGAAAATTGAGGTTGTCAAAATGTCCATATTCCCAAAACTGTTATGCAAAGTCAATGAAGTCCCAATCACCATACCAACAACCTACTTTATAGACTTAGAAAAAACAATTATGAAATGTATATAGAGAGACCTGGAATAGCAATCTTGGACAGCAACACCAAAGTGGAAGGCATTATGTTACCTGACCTCAAGCTATAATACAATGCAACAGTAATAAAAATGGTACAGTATTACAACAAAAACTGACATGTGAATTAATGGAACAGAACAGAGAAAAAAGAAACACACCCAGATGCATTTAGCTATGTGATCTTTGAGAAAGGAGCCAAAAGAATATGCTCAAGGAAAGATACCCTATCCAACAAAGGGTGCTGGAAAATCTGGATAATTATTTGCAGAAGACTAAAACTGGACCCATATGTCTCACCAAGTACCAAATTAAAATAAAAATTCATCAAATACCCAACCATTTAACTAGGAACATTGAATCTACTTGAAGATACAATAGGCAAAACTCTTGAAACCATAGATATAGAAAAGAATTTCCTAAACAGAGTCATAATTGCACAAGAAATAACACCAAAAGTCAATAAATGGGATCACACCAGGTTAAAAACCTTTAGCACAGCAAAGGAATCAGTTAGTATAGAGAAAAGGCAACATACAGGATGGGGAAATTTCTTGGTTCCTCTTCCTCAGGCAGAAGACTAATATTTAGAATACATAAAAATCTAAAACAAAAACTGACGTACCTAAAAAAAAGAATCAAATTAAGAAATGGGCAAGTGGATAGATATTTCTCAGAGGAAGAAATACAAATAGCCAACAAATATATTAAAAATTCTTCAACGTGCCTGGCCACTAGAGAAATGAAAGTTAAAATAATGCCATCTCATACAAGAAAGAATGGCAATCATCAAGAAATCAAATAATAACAAATGCTGGCATGGCTGCAGTGAAAAAGGAACTCTCCTACATCGTTGGTGGGAATTTAATCTGCTATGTTTTTTGAATAAAGTTTCAGTTTTTACTTTAAAGAGAAAAAAGCACAGAAGAATCAAAAAAGCAATCATTCAAACAAAGCAGCAACAACAAAAGTCAAACAACAACAACAAAATAACAGCAATATAGGATTTTAAAGCAAGATGATAGGAAATTAACAATGATTGTTATATTGCATAGTGTTATCTTCAAAATAGTTGCTCAGATTGCCAGAAACAGGCATGCAAAATTGTTCAAACAATATGATTTCTCTTTAAGCAGTGGCTTTACATTTCACTATATATATTGTAACTTTTGGGTCTATTTACTTTCAGTTTCTTATACTAGTGAGACAATACCGTGTTTACACACGTGAGTCTTATTTATTTCACATGTGAGTGTATCTCTAGCTGCATCCATGTATAAAAGTTTCTAGTTTATCCTTTTTATAGCTGAATAGTACTTTTTGTATAAAAATAACACATCTTTTTTATCTATTCCTCAGCTGATGGGCATTTGGGTTGTTTCCAAGATCTGACTATTACAAATTGTGCTGCTATAAACATGGGTGCACATACATTGCTGTTGTATGATGTTTTCAGTTCTTCTGGGGAAATATCCAGAAATGGAATAGCTGGGTTGAAAGGAACCTCTAATGCTCGCTTTTCGAGGCATCTCCACACTGATTTCTACACTGATTGTACCAGTCTACGATCCCAACAACAGTTGAGAAGTGTTCCTTTTTCCCCACAGCCCCTCTAACATTTGTTATTCATTAATTTCTTGATGTTAGCCATTTTTTCTGCAGTGATATCTCAGTGTTGTTTTAATTTGCATTTCTTGAATGACCAGAATTGTCAGATGAAGAGATATAAATGGCAAATAAATATATAACATTTCATTTTGATGCAGGATCCAAGTCTAAGTTCAACAGAAACGTCATGACAGATATATCCCTTGCAACTTTCCTTACGAGATTTTGGTACTTCCTTTTAAGAGAACCATTCTTCTTTCTCTTAATTCCTTTGCATGGTGGAGCCAGAGAGCCAAACAGCAAGTTTGTGCACGAAAGCACAGTTTTCTTTTCAAATTTCATTGAGAATCTCATTTGATACTGGATTCCATTGGTTTCTACATACATCTTGGCTACACACATAGTTTGGCTCAGTTTTTTTATTGCACAATTTCTTGTGCAGGGCACAATCTTCTCTAGCATCTGTAATCTCTAATTATTTCCTCTGGCTGCCCTCTACACTTAGAAAAGTCTCACTTCCACCCCATAAACTCACTTGTTAAGACTCAACTCAAAATACCTATCAATAAATAGATTACCTGACCGCTACAATAGGGAATGAGATTCTGAGCTCACATCTCTCCTCCATTAAACTGAGAATCTTAAGTTATAGGTGACCACCACCTATAAGGGATTAGGAGTCAATTTCAAGTTTAAAATATTTTTTTTGAATGAGACTTGTTTTTTTATACCATGATTAAAATTTTCAGTCTTACTTTTCAGATTTTGAGTTAAACTGCTTTTCCTTTTACTTTCAGTGTTGGAGGAGGAGTAGAAACTAGGTAAGTACTTTGCGCGGTCATCTGTGATATTTATACACATTATCACATTTAATCCTCCCAACAACCCTACTTAGTAGATATTCTCAATTAACAGATTAGCAAATCGAGCATTAGAGAGATACATGTTCAGAATAAAAGCACATGACTTCTCAGTTTTGGAGATGAAATTTTCAACTAGGTCATGTTCTTCTCCTTTCCCTTCATCTGTGACTGAACATTACGCTGACACATGCAGTTGCCCAGAAAAGAGGGGATCATATATCTTTCTCTGTGTTTCTCCATGGGAGAGCGGACTGAACATTACGCTGACACATGCAGTTGCCCAGAAAAGAGGGGATCATATATCTTTCTCTGTGTTTCTCCATGGGAGAGCCCTGAAACACACTGGTATAACTGTCTGAAAACACCCCAGGGTTTGGGGGGCCTACTAGGACACATACTATGCAATCAACTGGAAGTAAATGTTTAAGAGAAACATCTCGAGGGTTCTCTGCCTAATGGCATTCTCTCCCACAGTTTATTACCACTTTTAGAACTGAGGTAGAGTTACTAGTCTGGGTGGGTTTTATCATTGCTTGAGCTTATTTGCTTCTCACACTGTCTCAGATGCTCTCTGCCTCCAAAGCAGCTGTTTCTTCTGACTTTCCTACTTCTGTCAAATTTCCAAGTTATGAAATCTGAGCATTAACCTAGGTCTTTCACTACTCTAAACATATGTGAAGTAATTAATTCATCTTTGATGTCTCTGCCTCTTTCTTTACATTTCAAATTCTATCAGTTATTTCAAAGTGATCAGTGGTACATGCTAGAGCTACTGCAATAATGTTTCTGGTTCCAGTCAAGCTGCTTACTAAGGCCACTTTTAACTTCCTCATTCTTTTGATTATATAATAAGAATGCTCATTCTTAAAAACATGCAAACTTTTTCTTTGTCTATAGGATGTAGTTCAGAGCAGGTATTACATATGTTTCAAGTTGTTTGTTATCTAGTATTTACTTTCTAGGAAAGTTCTAGGGGTTCATTAAACTGAATAAATTTGTGTTTGTTCCTTTCTCATTGTAGAACTCATTTTCTTCTTATATAAAATGATGTATTTGTAGTTGCTTATAAGAATTGTATAAATAATTGCCATTAGACAGAATTTGCAGGGTGGCTTGTGAGAGTTCAATCTTCTTAAGGAATGAAGGCAAGCTAGAACTTGTAGAAATAGGAAAGATGATCCAAAGGGGTAAGATAGAATAACTTCAAAACTATTTTTGCTCGCTTACCCTCACTGTCACCAGTTAGTGTTTCAACCCATATGTGGCCCAATTTCTTCTGCCACCAGTTGATCTAAGAAGAATGGAGGCAAAGCTCTAGACCCTGAACCAAAAGGAAGCTTACTGATATAGCTGCCATCAGTATAGTGGCTCTGGCTTCATCTAACTGAAGATCTCTAGAACAACTATTTGCAAAGTATAAACAACCACATACTGTTATTGAATTTAGAGACCTTTATCAAAGTAAAATCTGAGGAATTTACAGAAGGAAGTCCCTGAGTCACTTGGCACTAAAATGTTAAATCTGGTAATGGATTGCTATGAAACTGCACTGTTTAGGAATTTATTTGAATAAATGAATATAATTAGGAATCACATAGCTAGTCATTGCAACGATTGGATTAGTGTAGGGACTAGTTAGCCATGCTCCAAAAGCTTTTGTGTTTATTCAGGCCAAGAGCTCAGGGAGCTAAGTTCCTACAGGCTACAGGGTAGGAAGGAAATGGTTAATGATAAATATTTCTGTGTCTTGGAGCTCCTCCCAGAGCCAGCAATGGTCCAGTCCAGCAAGACTTGATCCAAGCAGCCACTGAGAAGGGTAGATGTGGGGCCATTCCAGCTCTTCAAGTTGGCCTACTTTTAAAGCTGTTTTAAATTTTCCTGTGTGTTTTAAAACACTATTTGACAACTCCCTTAGGCCATAAAACATGTTTATATTTTGGATTGAATCCACATAATCATAATGCTCTCGAATCTTCTTAGAGGAGCCTTTCCATCTGCAGTGTTTAACTTGGCAAATATCAATGTAAGTGAGTATCTTGTCATTTGCAACAGCCTGGATTGAATCAAGAGGACATTATCTTAAGTGCAGTGAGCCAGGTGCCAAAAGACAAATATCATCTGATCTCTTTCATATACAGAATCATAGAAAAATTGATATCATGGAATTAGAGAAGAGAATGGTGTTTACTAGAGGCTGGAATGGTTAGAGGGAGGGAGGGGGAAGGTGAGGTTGGTCACAGGATGCCTAGTTACAGTTAAATAGGAGTAAATTTAAAAAGGTTATTGTACAGCAGAATGACTACAGTTAATGGTAAATTCTTCAAATATATGTGGAGAGTGGATTTTTATGCTATCACCATGAAACTGAGTACTATTTCAGGTAACAAGTTCATTAGTTAGCTGCATTTAACCATTTCTCAATGCACAGGGCTTCATAGCATCATAGCATGGTAAACACATATACTGATGCCAATGAAAAATAAATTAAAAATTAAATGCAAATGTTCTCTAAGATTTATTAGGTATTTTGAGCAAAGAATAAAATCAACAACAGTGTTGAAGAAGCAGTTGATTTCTGAAGAAAATTTATGTTTTAACAACTCCAGGGGTTTTATAATTCATAACTCAGAGGATAAATGGGCTTGTTCTGTCCAATGTGGCACCAATGCACTCCTGATATCTTGGACCTCTTCAAGGAATACATTGCTCCTTACTGAGGAGCTAATTAGTGTACAAGGCATATTCCTGAAAAGTCTAAAACTGTGGTACCTGCCTAGCTTAAGGGCTTTACTTGGGTAGAAAATTTTTTTCCCAGTATGAAATAAATGGGTTGTTCCATGTGCCTTAGGTGACAGAGGTGCTTCCTTTAGCTTAACAACTGATGCAGAGCATAGCATGAGTGATACGGTAGCACCAGCCATCCAGAGCCTCTATGAAAGTGGATGCAATGTTTGGAGTGGCTGGATGCAAAACGAGTTTGACCTGCATGATTGGCTTTAGGAAGCAAGGTAGGCACCCAGAAAGGCTTATTCTAGTAGCCTAGGTCCCAGGAAAGATAGTTTATCCCAAGGCCCACTTTGCCACACCTCTGCATAGCTCTGGCTATACACATTAATTTTTTTTAGCCTCAACAGGAAAAGAGAGTGTTGTTAGCTGCTACAAGATGTTGATGTGACTCTCTGTCTTATTACAAGTTTCCCAGCTTGATTTAAGTATCTCTGAAAGGGGGCATATATTCTTTCTACTTAAAGTATAGCCCCTGTATACTTAATATACAGAAGATCCTAAAAATGATATATCTTTGTAACTTAAAGTGTTGTCATTGTTATGGCTTGTGTCTAGATGTCCCCCTACCAAAGTCTCATGCAGTTATAGATGGCACTTTTCAGAGGTGGCTGTTTGTATGGTGGGTAATCTTTGGATTAAACTCTGTGATTCTGGAGTTAAGGGTGCCCCATCCTGGGTGTGAGTAGTACCTTCCGTAAGAAGGGCTAGTTTGGATGAAATATAAGGGACAGAAAGTGATGTTCTTCTCCTCCTCCTTTTTCTTCTTCTCTTCTTCCTCCTCCCCCTCCTCCTCCTTCTTCTTCCTCCCGCTCCTCCTCTTCCTCCTCCTTCTTCTTCCTCCCACTCCTCCCTTCCTCCTTCTCCTCCTCCTCCTCCTCCTCTTCTTCTTCTTCTTCTTTTTCTTCTTCTTCACCACTACCTCTTTGCTTTTCTGCCTTCTGTCTGCCATCAAATTTTTCTCCTCTACAATGCCCCTTAGCCATGTTACCCTACTTTGGAACCAGCCAACTATGTACCGAAACTACTACAAAATGTGAACCAAAATAAATCTTTCCTCTTTTAATTTTTAGTGTTGGATATTTTGTCTCAGCAATAAGAAAAGTAACTAAGATAGTCATGTACCAGCAACTTTAACACCATCAAGGCTGACTGCTAGAAATCCAGGTTCATGCATCCCACCTCAAACTTAATGAACAAGAATATGAATTTTAACATGCTCTCCAGGTGATTCATTAGCACATCAGAACTTGAAAAGAATTGGTCTAGCATTATTGTATAACTATTGAGTACCATATTTTGACTGAGTGAAAAAATGGATGCTAAGAAAGAGAAAGCCCAGGATGCCGCAGAGATTGTAGATGGAACATGAACAGTTAAAAGTTTGCAGGGGACCAGAGCATGAATCAGAAATGTTTGGAGAATGACTAACTTGCTCAAACTATGCCCTAGTCAGACCTATTATTAGCAGGTTGAGAAATTTATGGTGAGAAATTTATGGTGATTTGGAGAGCAAGCCAGTGTGCTTGTCTCTGCTGGGTTTATTCCAAAGATTCAATCAAGGTGGACCAGGAAAAATCCTAGCATTATTGTGCTGTAGTAACTCTTTAGCACTCCATGCATTTGGGCATCTCGATCTCATCCATATTGTGTTGTCTCACTTTCCCTGTCAGCCATGAAGGCTAATGAAAGTCTGTAGCCAAACATTACTAGCATAGAGACTATGATGTGTATTGGCTCCCCATACAGGAAAAAGGACTGCGTGGAAAGAAGTCTATGGATGTGGTACGGAAAAGAGAAAAAAACTCTAGAAGGTAGTACTCAGTGTTATCTCTCCAGGAAGCATGGAGGCTGGGGACACTCAAACCAGAGGTGAGAAATGGCAAGGCAAAGCCACCTGGTGAAAGACTGCTGTATCAACTCTTCAGTTGTTTCTCTGTCTTACAGGAAGTGATGTGGTTCAATTCTAGGTTTTGAAATAGTCCTGAAGTTTGGGTTTCAGAGATCTGTACATCTCATATCAAACCATACTTACTCAAAGCCATCCAGGTTTTATTCTCCTTGACCCAACTAAAAAACTCATGTGATAATACAAACAGAAATATCTTTTATGAGCATTCTCCTTTCTCCCCACTCCAGCTCCAGCATAGTTAGCAAGTGAGATGGAGCTGTGCAACATTTTTTACCTACAGCAATATTTACATTGATGGAAATCCTGAAAGTAGCCTTCAAGGTACTATAAGGTTGTTTCAAGGGTGAAGTTGCTGTGACAATTTTGTTCTTGCTGCCTTGATGATTGCTTCATGAAGGTGAAAGGCTTGTAAATTGTTTCCTGTCCCTAGAGCTCGAAAGTCCCTTGTGTTATATTAATTTGAGTTTTTTGGATTGGAATAGTATGAACGAGCAGGGGAGGTTAATTATCCTAATTAGAAAAGAAGTGAAGCCACGGCCCTTTTAGGTCAGGCATTTGGACAAGCTTCCCCTGACTCCAAGCTTTGGGCATTACATAGTTTCTTGAATGCCAGAGGATACACAAAACATCCTCTCCAATTCTCTGCCAAAGTTCTCAGAGCAAGACAGAGGAGGATTCTTTTCAGGAAATGATGTGTAATCAGCCTAAGACCCAGGGCTGATAGAAGGTTATCTGGAAGTGGCAGATATGGGGCACAGCTGGAGGGATGTAAGTGTGTTGGTCCAGCCTTAGGCTTTCCTTCTGTGTCTGTGATGTCAAGAAAGCTCAGTGTAGCTTGGAGAAACATTGCTGTTGCAATCATTTCAAAAGATATTCATCCTTTTCTGAGTCTCCTGACATTCTTATCTTTAGCTGGCTGAAGCTATGATGATATCTTTTTGAAAGATAAACTCCTCTGGACAGAGGATCCTGGTATTTCTTGGATCGATATGTT
This sequence comes from Cavia porcellus, assembly GCF_034190915.1. Taxonomy (NCBI): domain Eukaryota; kingdom Metazoa; phylum Chordata; class Mammalia; order Rodentia; family Caviidae; genus Cavia; species Cavia porcellus. The sequence goes on along the minus strand of NW_026947486.1, from coordinate 84,855,576 downwards.
GTTAGATTTATTGATTCTGAGAAGCAATAGCTCTGTTTTCTCTTCCTCTACCATGTGTCATCCATTCTCTGACTAGATCAACCCACCTCCCAATATAGAATATGGTTTACAGGACATATATAGAAGTTCTTATCACAGTGTGTGGTACATGATAGGTGCTTTCTAAACGATTGTTACTCTCTTTCTTTCTACTAGAGAATAGTGTATCTGGGACACAGTCACAATAATCACCTGTTTTGATCTTTCCTTTGTGTTTGCATGCATGACACCTGATCAACTTGTGATCTGGTGGCATATATGGGAAACATATGCCCATAGATAAAGTAGAGACTGTATAATATTAAAGATCAAACTAGCCAATTAGTCAGACAGGCCCATCAGATATGTCTAGTACTTGCTTTTGAATAATCCATATACACAAGGGATGAATAAGAAAAGAATTGAAGAGTGACCTTTCAAAACAGGCCTCAGATTGTTGAATGATCAATCTCTGGGTCTATTACAATTTGATTTATTCATGCAAAATAGTCTGTGAACTTTAACATCAATGACTTCCAATAGAATGCTAGAGAGAGTGGAGGTTCCAATAGACATGCAGACAAACCAACCGGACTACTTCTTGCTGCCTCCCATCCTCAGCCATCCTGTTTACTTTCTCTTTAAAGTTTACTCTTGATTACTTACAGTGTAAATGGGAAATTTAAAGTGTGGATAGTATCAAGTAGTGCATACACTTGAACTTAAGTATATTTAATTTTTTATATTTCATATTTATATATTCTTGAATAAATCCACAGTGCTACAGAAAATGGGAAATCATTCCTATTTCTTACACTTATGTTTTAGGTCTTGTATACCCTCAGCTCTCAGTTTTCTCCATCTTAATTTCTTAGACTTATTCAAAGTAATCACCCATGTACAACTGCCCATCTTCATGTCCTCTCTTGTAAAAAGAGGGTGGCTACCAGCTTTAAAAGATTAATAGAAAGTAAGCAGAAGACTGGGATATCAAAAATTTATTTAAAAATAGATGCTACTGGTTAAATTCAAAAGTGGTAGTGGCATTGTAGATACTTATCCTTTGTAATTGAACAAGGATAAGATATAAATTTTCCAAGGTCTGGATGTTCATTTTTGGCATAAGACATAACTTTTGGATCCGTAGAGAACATTCATACATTAGGATATAGAATTTATACAGGCAATACAGGGCTTGTGAGGTCATTTTTCTAATTTCTTGTTTTCTCTCTCTCTCTTTTTTTCAGTACTAGTGATTGAATCTAGGACCTTCACACTGAGCTACATCTCCAGCCCTTTTTACATTTTATTTTGAGATAGGGTCTCCTTAAGTTGTTAAATTGCTCAGACTGGACTTCAATTTTGATCATGCTTTCTCTGCCTCCCAGAGTTATGGAAATACAGACATGACTTACCATGCCCAGTTTCTTAGTGTTTTATTTTGTTTTGCTTTGCTTTGTTAGTTCTAAAATCTTGGCATTGCATTTTCCCTTAAGTAGAACAGGTTACTCTCCAGCAGTCAGAATTGGCAGCAGAATTTTACTGTGCTTGAGTATTTGTGAGTTCAAAATCAGGTCAGCTGGCACAAGCTTGATTTGAAAGTAAGTTTTTCTTAGACTCCTACAAGCCCATGTCTAATGCATTTGGCCCAGGGAAGCAGCTAGAGCAATTATTGCTGGTGGAAGTAGCATAGCGATAGGAAGAAGATCCTATCGCTATTGGGGGGGGGGTTAATTATGTTCTCAGAAATATGTAACATTACAGAACCTTGTAGATTTTTTGTTGCCTTTGGTCATCTGAGCTTTATACATGATGGAGGGAGAAAGAATCTGTTGAAACATGACAAAGAATATCTTAAGGTGTTTAAGACTGCCACCAATTCCTAGACTGCCTGTAGTATTACTGACAGTAAATCAAATCACCTCTTATTTTTTATCTCATTTATTCTAAACCTCTCTTTTTGACTTTCATTTAGTAATACAAACTTAATTTCAGTGTAGCTTCAGGCCTCTACAGCTTTTCGGAAGCAATAGCCAAACTGTCCTTTAATTCTTTAACCACCCTGTGCTTGTCAGATAGGCTTCTAGTTTTGCTTACATGTGAATTGTCTTACCAGTCTTCTTGAAGGTAGTCATCAAAGGGGCTCTGGTAGCCTATCACAAATGGGATTAATAAAGCCCTTGTCCTTAATTAACTTGAGTTAGTAGTCCTGAGACTCTTCCTTGGTCTTTGATACTTTAAAAACACTGAATGAGAGAAAGAGCCTGGTGAACCTATACTCCCTTGTAGCAGACTCTATTAGAATTATATGTAATGTCTAAAAACAAAGTAACCATATAATAAATCATATGTATGGCATAATCATAGAACTTAAGAATCAAACAGGACCTTAGAGATAATTTGATCTTTTTTTTTTATTTTACAGGTATACACACCAAAGACCAGAGAAGAATATGACATGCTCAGAGTACAGTGAAAGAAGGGGAGAGGAAAAATGTCTTCTAGTAACATATGTGGAATTTGATGAGCATTTGAATCTTAAACAGACATTTTTCATTGTTTCTACTGAAAATCTACTGTGTCTGTAAGTCATGCAAGTCTACTTCCTTTCCTTAATTTAATATAATCAAATTAATATTGAAGGACCTTTTTTGGTGCCACAGTATCTTGCAGAGAATGCTTTCTGAATATAGGTATTCAATGTGCAGAACTGTAGAAGTCAAAAGTTGAGGGAATGGGTCAAATGTGTACTGATCCTGGAATAGCCCAAGGAAATTATCACTTTTACTAAATTCCTAATATCACCTGATGTTTTTGTAGCCACTTATTTCTTCCTAGGGTCTTTGGCCTGGAATTCTGGCTATTTGAAGATTCTGACCCATTAGACTGGTTGATTGAGATTTTACTATAAAAAGAAAGCTGAATGTTATTTTGGAACTTGAAATTGGGACAGACACGTGGTATGCCTTCATTGGATTCTTTTTGCGCTTAGCAGTAAAACTGGGTCTTTTCGGGCTGATGACAGAGCCTCCTTAAACAAGAAATGTTTGAAGTGATCTAGTATGCTCCTACGGCATGGAAGTCAGATGTTGGGGTACAGTGGTTCAGACTATGGGGCCAAAGAATAAGTTCATTTTTCAGAGTGACACTGTATAGTACTGAATCTTCCTGAAATCAGCAACAACGCAAAGCATAAACTTGAGGGGACGTCAGAGAAAAGAATGAACCTTTTAAACACAGTCCCTTACCAGATACATTTTTCCTTAAAACGTTTAAAGGTAAATCAAGGGATCTTATCAGTGGATGACAAACAATTCCCAGCAGTAGATGTTTTATGAGTATATTATACTCAGAGTCTCCCAAAAATGTATACACACTCCAGGAAGAGAAAAATAGTTTGATGTTTTTCAACAGATGATGCCACTCTCATATGGGGGACTCTAGAGGATGTCATATATTGCAGAAAATCCACCACACTGCTGGCCTTTATAGGAAAATTTCAAAACATATGTGCACCAGTCTAAATAACTAAGATTACTCAAGCAGGAGTTTGCTGTAAAAGTAAGTGTCTGACAGCTAATGACCACTATTCTGAGCACCTCTTGTAATTGTAGAGGTCAAAGGTAATTTGTATTAATCTTGCAATGTCTCAATAAATTTAGTATTAAAATATGTATGCAAATTTTTCTTTTCTTGAAGTATGTATACATTTTTTGGCAGACTGTATTTCAATTTACCTTGAATCTTTTCCTACATACATATCACTGTCATCAAAACCAAGGTGAAAATATTCCTTGGACATGTACTTTCATTTCTCTGTGTGGTTCTTGACTGGTATTACATAAATTACCTGGCCCACAACACTGCTCTGAAAACAGGCGGATGACTTTATGACTTGTTTTATTCAATAATAAATCAAGATCTTTTCTGCTACTAAGTAATTCTAATTTTTTATGTGATTGATCAGTAGCTTGAACACAACCTTGCTAGATTCTGCAGTACACCTCTTCCTCAAAGTGCCACAGAACATATCTGAATAAAATCTAAATATATTAAAATTGATTTGATTTTTAAAGAAATGTTTCAGTTGTTGAAAGTAATCAGGAACACTTCTTGGCTGAGGAAATGAGGAAGATGTTGGCAGTGGAAATTTTATGCTTCAAAACTTGGATTTGAAATAGTTCTTGGGAGCTCAGTTCATAGAAAAGAGATCCTTTTGTGGGTGTGCAATATTGAACATTTGTCCTTTAAGGCTTAGACAGAAGATGGAATTGCCCAGGGGAAAGTCATAACCTTTGCAATAACTACTTTTGTGGCCTTTCTTTGACCTTATCAAGAGATTAAAATCCCTAAATGGAACCTTCTGGCTTGTAAGGAAAGATTTCAGAATTAAGAGAGTGCACGGGACCATTTTTCCCTTGACATATCTTCACATACAAGAATGGCTCAAAGCAGTTACAACTCCTGGGACCTGGGAATATTGTACTCTCTAGGAGGAAACAGAGGCTCAGAGAAGGATACTTATTAACTCATGGTCACATAGAAAATGATACTTATTAACTCATGGTTACATAGCAAATAACAAACATTTTAACAGAGCATCCATCTCATTTGAACAGAAGCTAGCATTGAGTAAGAACCAAAGATTTTTTAGTCCAGGACATCAGCATTCTTGACTAAAATTGATTGTAAGCTGTTATAAAAATGTTTAATCTGTCCTTTAGAGGTGTGGCTCTCCCAGAAACCCCATTTATTAAATGATGAGACTCAGACAACTTTCTCGTAGACTTTGAGCACAAGGAAGGACCTATCACTGGTCATAAAGTTATCTAGGCTGAAAAACCTGAATCATTGAGCAAAGTCATAGCCACTGTTAGAGAAAATTCAGTTTTCAGTTAGTGAATCTGCTTGCAATCTTGTATGAAGACACAAAACCAAAATATTTTCAGCTAATTGTCTAATTCTTGCATCAGATTAGCATCCACAGTAGGATTTGATGCACAATAATTTGAAAAGTTTAGATTTAGAATTATTTTCTTCTTCAGGTGCATTTAAAAAGTTTGAGTTCTTTATCAAACAAAGCCATGTTCAAGTTGTAACTGTAACTTTTACTAGCTGTTTGACTTTGGGAAAGTTGTCCAATTTCTCTGTGTATAATATTTTTTCAGTTATAAAATGAAAAATATTAATATCTGACACTGGATGATTACTATGTGCTGAGCATTGTGTTGTGCTTTTTATACATATTAACTTTCCTCATACACATATATATGAGGTAAGCACTACAGTTAACTCCATTTTATAGATGACGAAACTAAGGTACAAGGAGTTTAAACATCTTGCCCAAGACAATGCGAAAGTAAGTAAATCGTTGAGGTGGGGTTCAAATTCAGATCACCAAACTTTAGAATTGGCACATGTGGCTTTTACACTATATCTACCTCACTGAATTCCTATAAGGATTTAATAAGAAGGTAAGTGGGAGGCCCTAGTGTAATCTCTGGCCTTTGCAGTAACTACTGTACATGATAAACATTAGATATTGTTGCCATTTCTCTCTACTTCCCCAAATATAAATAGCAACTTGCAATTTATTTCATTTCTCAAAACTTCCAGTAACTCAACCTACCTCATCTTTCCTATGATTGTACTCTAGCAATGTAAATCACAAATTTAGACTAGATTCTATATTTTTCTGGATAAGAAATAAGGTATATATCACAGCATATGCTGAAATCAAGCATTTTATTCTCATGAGACAATAAGATGGAAATTAAGTTCTGGTCATGAACAATGAGTCATTTAAGTACTATTGATTTAAAAACTCTATTGCATACAAGATCTTGTGCTAACAGTTACTGTGAATACTGTAAGACAAGTTTAAGGTACAGGCTACATACCACATAATGGACTGTCAACTTCAGTAAAGGCTTCTGCTTTTGCTCCAGTAAACTAAATGGATGTTTCATGTCCAAATTGAAATTTGGAAGGAAACTAGTATAATTATTTATTTATGTGCAATTTATTTGTGTGCAAGAATTAGTAATGCCAATTAAGGCAATTTAAATTTGCTGATTTACTTAATACTGTATTTTCCACTGTATTACTGGAGTAATCGTTGTGTCAAAGTAATTTCTGAGGGAACATAGCATAATTTATCTCAAGTCTCATTTAGATAGTCTCAATGTTTTGCCTCCTTAATAGTAGCAGGAAACACAGGCATCTAAATGGTATAGGGAGTTTGGGTGGCAGGGGAGGGTACTAGTTAAATGAAGGGGAAATAGAGCAAATTTGACTCATGGGCATAAAGTAAGAGTACAGCATCCTACTTGTTTAAATACTTCTCTCAAAGCAAATGTATCAGGGGCAGCATGTTCTATAGACAAAGAAGCTTAGTAGTAAGAAGACTGGGTCAGAAGTCAGAAGACCTGCAATCTACACTGTGCCCTTTATTGATCTGGTTATAAGACCTTGGGAAAGTTGCCACATCCCTCTAAGCATTCGGAAGTAGATTTAATCATACCAGTTTTAGCAATCAGATCCAAAAATACTATTTGGCATAATATGTTGACAAGCAAACATGGCATGAAAAGTCAAGGTAGCACTACTAATTATTTGGCACGCATTCAATCTCTTTGCATATATAGAGGAAAAGCAAATGTCATTCTCCCTTCATTCCAAGGTGAGTGTGAGGAGAAATTGCGTTCCATGTGAAGAATATCTTTTATGCCCGAAACAATACTTTTTTATTCTATTCACAAATTGCTTATCTTAGTGGACACATGTCAACATTAGAAGGGCTGCAGATAGAAGAGAGACTCAAGAAATCCATCTTTTTCCCTAAATTCCATCAATTTTGTCATTGATTAAAAAAACAACCGTATGAACCGTGTGTGCATGATTTGCTTTCTATATCAAAAAATTGGACTGTGTCAAAACCCCAATCAGAACCAATGAATGTTTCTTTTCAATTTGCTTCTACTCAACTAGGGTTTTATGGAAACAATTATTTATTCTCAGTTTTGTAGATTCCAATTCTGAGTCAGTGAGCTGCTAGCTCTAGCGATTGGCCAAAACATTTCAGTCACAGTGTACTTTCGGTGGTGCTCTTCTTGCAGGGTGACCATTAACTCAGAACACTTCCAGGATAAGGTATTTATCCAGCTCAGTATTATGCAACATAAAGAACTTCTCCATGCAATTTATTACAATAGGTGCTGTGAGGCACAATTCTGATTCTAGAGGGTCACGTGTACAATACATCCAACTGCATTCTGCTGACAATGTACATAATTACAAAATATGCAGGGTGTGTGTTATTAACTAGTCTCATGGAGAAGACCTACCATGCCATGCAAGATAAATTTTGGATTGGAGCTACAAACAGCGACTGATTATTTGAATTTTACATCTGTCCCATCCTTTTAATCATTCAGCTTCTAAGAACTGGCAAACATTTATAAACATTTAATGAATGGGAAATAAGGCCCTTTCACAAAGTCATACAAAATTTGTTAAATGAAGATTAAGTCCTGTTTTTGCTTTTAATATGAAATTATTTAACATAAAAGTTCTCATAGTGTCTGTGCAGAAACAAAGAGAAAGATATAAATCAACTGAGAATTGTCAGAGGAACCTAATGTTTCTAAAAACAATGAAGGTCATTTGTAACCTTTAACTGTTTGCATTCTGATAAAATAGAGTATCATTTTAGTTTCCTCAGTGGATAGTTATCCCCAGCAGATAGGCTTTTGCGCACACTAATAATAAAATTAAAAAAAATTAAAAACACACACAGTTCTTTGTTCTCCAGTAAAGCCACAGAAATTTATCGCTTATATGACACTTATTAAAGAAGCATGCTTATAGGGATCGACTGCAACTCCCCCCCCCCCGCCAAGATGCTGCTCAGACTCTTCAGGAAGAGACTGCATACAAAACAGATTGAGGAGTAGGTTTTGCTCAATTGATGGTAGCTTCATGCTTCTTAGTATGGTGCTTCCCAGGGTGTGATGCTACTGATTCCTGTTCTAAGAAGTATTCCCAGCAGTAGTGACAGAAATGCCTTCATTATCCCTTCTTCCTTTTCCTGTTTGGAAACAAGTCTCTTTGGGTACAGGAAATGCTAGAGTCAGCTTATATTAGTTTTAGGTGACATCTCACTGGAGAGTTAAATCTGTATGACATTAGAAAACTGATTTCCAAGCAGTGTGGCAAGTCCAGACAGATGCTCATATGTTTAACAATTGATTTGCTTAAATCCTAAAGGTAGCTGTGAATTTACCAAGTAACTGATGAAAGAGAGGTCTTGGAATTAAGCTGCCTTTAGATTTCAGTATTCATTGTTGAAAGGTAACGTTCTGTTTTTCTGTCTACTTGTCCACCAAGATTGCTAGAAGCACAGTCTTGAATCAGATTGAATAAGTTTACCTCTTAGTTCTGCTAACTTTTAGCTGCATGACTCAGAATAAGTTATATAAACACTCTATGCCTCAGTTTCTTTATTTTCAAAATGGTTTAATAATAATAGTGCCTAACTCATTGAGCTGTCAGGATTAAACTCATGTGTACACAAAACTTAATCCAGTCATTGCTCATGATAAACAGGCAATGTAATATTTATTAGTAAGGGCTCTTTCAGTTGTGGGTGACAGAAACCTGACTTAACTGGATTGAAAGAAAAGATATTGGTGTAAGTAATTGAAAAGTTAGAGACTATTTGGTGTCAAGGCTGTCTCCTTCTTCATCCGTCTGCTTTACTAATATAAAATTTTGACATAAATCTATGTGCCTTCAATGTCTTAGTCTGTAAACCAAGGCAAAACAATAAATGTTCTAAATAGGATTGTTGAATGTTAGTGCATGTGAGTTACTTTCTTTTGTTTTTAATTTAAAGAGAAAAAAAAACAAAAACAAAACAGTAAAAGGGTACAAGTAATACAGAATTTCAAAAAAATAAGCAGTAAGAAATCACTACTTAATAGATTACACATTGTCCTCTTAGAAATAGTTGTTCAAGTTACAAAATTAAAGCATAAAAAGTGGACATTCAAACAGTGAGACTGCACAGTTCTGTTCAATGATCCAACAAAAACTTAGTAATATAGTTATCTATCTTGCACACTTAAATATACATGCAGTTATATCCTTTAGAGCACTTTCTTTTCCTCTCTTTTTTACAATAACAATTACACATTTTGGGTTTTATTACTCCCACAGTTCTTATTACTTTTTTTGAAGAGAATAAAACCAAATGTGACAACAAAATTGAGTCAGGTTTGACTATTATCTTCTTTTGAAGTCCTGTAATGTTTCCATTGTTTAGGTTTCATTGGTCTTGTTCTGTACTCTTTTGTTCAATTTATTATAGCTAATGATATAGGCAATTCTTTTTACGGTAACAAGAGGCATTATGGTAACCACTGTTGATCACCTTGTATTCTGTTTTTACATCATGTACTATGTCCATTCTTTTGTTTTGACTGACTCCATTTTGTTTTGTCACATTTGGTTTTATTCTCTTCAAAAAAGGTAATAAGAACCGTGGAAGTAATAAAACCCAAAATGTTTTCAACAAGGCTTGACACAGATTCTTATATAAGTGTTAGCTACTATTATTGCTATTTTTGTTATTATTAAATATTTTATTTTTTAAAGGAAATGAAACAGAACAAAATAAAATAGTGGATACAATATTAGATCAAAAAAAATTCAGAAGGCAATTCGCCATAATTGCTATATTGCATATTATTATCCTTCAAATATAAGCTCAGACTATCAGCTTTAGACCTGCAAGGTCAATCAAACAATACAAACATAGAGCTGTTTTTAAATTCAGGTTGCTATAATCTCAACCTGTGTTCTTCTGAATCAGCAGGTTGCATGGCAGAGTGGGAGTAGTGGTTAGCACTCTTCTTGTCTCCTGGCCTGTGACTGCCTCTGGCTCTTGGGAGGGTATATCACTCTTCCCAGTTCTTTTCTTCTTTCTGTCTCTCTATCCTCTTTCTCCTTACACCATCTCTCATTTCCTTACTGTCATGGATGGGGACCTTTTTGTATACCCTTGTATATCCTAATTCTATCTTAGAGCCTGACAACTATGGACTAAAACTGTGAGTCAAAATAAACCTCTCTTCTTTTAAGTTGTGGGTGTTAGGTATTTGGTCCCAGGAAGAAGAAAGTAACCTAATAACGCTTATCTATGAAAATGTTATACTGGGTGGGGTTTCATATCAGGTATGAACAGCAAAAACTGTATAAATGAACATTTTTATTACACTGAAGATTTGCTCTTTCACCAATATTATTCTCCTTCTCAAACTTCTTTAAACAATCTTTCATGGTTATATTTTTTTAAATTTTAAAAATAGTAAAATCCAACAAAACAAAACAGAACAAAGCTAATCAAAACAATGCAGAAAAATTGGTACAGAACTTCAAAGCAGGATGCTAGGTAAACAACAGCTACCACAGTATATCTTGTTTTCTTCACAATAGTTGTGCATTCCATCAGGTATAGCAAAATCAAACCAAAATCAAAACAGAATGAAACTAATCAAATCATTTACATATTATCTAGGAGCGTGTGTAAGACACTGTACTGGCACTTTATGATACTCTGTTTTGTTTAAGAACTGGGGTCTAAATACTCCAGTACAAGTATCCTCTACTGATTCAAACAGGAGCTTGTCAAAGACAGTGTTTGAGCATCTGGCCACTTTTTACGCTTTGATTTTGTAACTTTAACAACTATTGTTAAGATGACACTATATAATGTATCAACTAGAGATTTTATGATGTTAATCGTTTTTAAAATTCTGTATTCTACTTTTTTCTCATTTTTTTCTATTTTTCTTTAAATAAAATTTTAAAAAAGACAAATGTCAGGATTGTCTGATGCATTCTGGCACCCTGCAATTTTCTTTCTCATCTTTAATACACTTTCTTTTCAAGAGTCTACTGAGTATCTGTTCTTTTTTGCTTATGCTTTACTTCCTCTTGGAACATCTCATTTAATTTTACCTGTTTCCTAAACTACAAAACACCCTGTTCCTACTACCCAAAATTTCATCAATAGCGGCAGCAACAGCACCAGCATCATCATCATCATCATTATGATTAACAACAACAACAACAACAACGATACCAACAACACAGTACCAAAGGTTATGATAGTCTTTGCATCCTGATGTCTTCTGGATAACAATTCGCCAACCAGATTTTAAAAAATCTTAGTTAACGTATTATCTTTCTTGGGAATGGCATACATCTATCACCAGAAAGTCCTTAAGAAACAATGTTCATGAGACTTTTACCACAATAGATCATGGAAAGTGAAATTTTTGGGTACTAAATTCCTTCTCATATCACATTCTGTAAGCCATTCATGCCAGGCTTCAGAAAGTTTGATTTTGAAGAGCCTATACAGTGTGATATTACTGATTACTTCCTGACTCTCCCAAAGTCTTTTTCCATTCATATTTAAAGTGTTACTGATTCTGGGTTTCACACTGTAAGGATTTCCTAGTTGGTCCCATTGACATCAAAGCAGCAATCACTCTTCCTGAGAGCCATTTATTGATCTTAGGGCGAGAGTCCCCAGGAGCCAAACTTTAACATAAATCATTGTAGAGTTTTTAATCATTTTACTCCTGATTTGAGGGGTTATAAAAAGTCCTTTGTATTGATTAGCCAGCAGTTAAAATGAGTCTGGAAACTGTGGAAATACGTGTGGCGATAAACTGGAACCTAAAGCCCGTGTGTCATTGTATTGCTGTCCATAAGAGGAATGTATTCTGTAGTCCATCTTTAAATGCAATTTGCAGTACATCCAGGTAAAAGTCCAGTTAAAATGCAGAACAGATTTGCATGTATAAAGTAACTCTGATGCACAATTTAAAAAATATGACTCTATTAGTTAAATTTAAAACCTTCCTTTGTGAGGGTCCATATATGAAGCATGGTACCTGATGTTTGAGTCTCTGCCTCAAAGTGTCCTAAAAAATTACATTTTCAAAATTCAGTGTGGCTTAGTGGCTAGGAACAAAATAAAACTAGACACATACATTGATATTTGTTTTTGTAATTAACCTCTCATGAGATGCTTCATTCTTTGCATTCTGGTTAGTATAAAGCAAAAGCTAGAAGTCCAAGCATGTGACACATTGCTTAGCACATAGCAGGTGCCCAGTGAATATTTGTTGAGTTGAATAAAAACAGCTAATGCGCTCTCTTGTTATTTGGCAGGCATTGTTTCTCGCCTACTTCATGTCAGTTTCCTTCTTTTTTGCTAGAACAATCCTGATTTTCTTGTAGGTGACAATGTGTCCAGCTAAATATTCCCTTTCCTAGAGTCCTTTCCAATATAGTTCTGACCAACGACATGTAAATGAAAGTTTGTTGAGAGAGCTGGAAACATTATTCTTTGCTTCATAAAAGAAGACAGATGTGATTAGTATTGCCTTTTCATCATTTTCCTGCCTAAAGAGTACAGATGTCATAGCCATCTTGTGACCATGAGGTAACAAGCTGCAGGTAAAAGCCAGTGTGCTTAGATAGGGAAGCAGAAGAGCTTAAGTGTTTAGCAGTATTTATGAGCAGCAGAAACAATGCTTCCAGCTAACTTGGAGTCTTTTCATGTGTAAAATATTTCCTGTTTGTTTAAACCACAGATAGTCAAGTTTTTGTTACTTGCAGCCTCATATGACCTTCACAGATATAAATCTCACTACTACCAGGATTCTCAGAACTTCCAGTTAATTCCTGGCTATTTAATGCTCTTAGAGAGTACTTTGTGCACATTGTCTTGGTGTGCCAGTGTGCCCAGCTTCAGGTCTTTCCAGACCTCTATTCATTATCACCAATAAAAGCAAACACTTTATGTTTAATTTCTTTAGGGTATTTGAAAAGTGATAGAAACAAATGGAACAAATACCTATCTATTAAAGCTTTAACTTACAGCAGAGTTCTCTAGTATGTTAGACTCAAAGAAAGACTTCTTTTATTGTGACAGTCATGTTTTGGTAACTGTGGCAGGCAGATCACACTATGCATTTTTGGTCAGAGAAAGATTTTGGGTCCTCATCAATCCCATCTGGGAAGTGGGCTGCCTTCAAAATTTCTGGTTCCATTTTGGAACTATGAGGGATGATTTTCTATTATTTTCACAGATTTTATTCAAATTGTCAGTAACATTTGCATGATACTAAAAGTAATGCATAAAATAACACTAGATATGACATTCTGCAGAACTGTAAAAATTATTATGATATATAAGTTGAATGCATGATTATGACTTCTAATGCAAATGTATTTTAGGTATATACACTTACATATGCATGCATTTGTGACATGTGCATGTGCAAACACACATGAACACACACACACACACACACACACACACACACACACACACACTCCTGGAGAAGAAATAAGAGAGATGAAATTTAGAAATAATTTAAAGCTAAATATTGATAAATTGTATGTGGTGGATGCCCCCTCTCAAAGGACCCACATGTTTGGTTCTGTGTTCTAACAGTGTATGTGTAGTATTTTCTGATCTTTCTTAGTTAATCTACTTTATGTAGAATCATATTGAGAAGACCATAACAAGAAAATTCAAGGCATACAGTGACTATTGCAAGAGACAAAAAAATATATATTTTCTGTAACTTGACAACAAATCAAAAGAGAGAAACACTGGCAGACTGAGCTGCCAAATCAAATGAAAGGACTGCATTTCATCCTTAAACTTCCAAAGTGTTCCCCACTCTAGAAAGCTAGGAAGAGGTGCATATCAAGCAATGAACTGACAACACTTTAGTGCTGCAGCAGGAGAACTCCATCCCTGAGCCTGACAATCTTTCTAATCATTGCTACTCTCAGTTATTTTCCCAACTACTTTTTCTTCCTCTTTCTTAATGTCTCTTTTCTCTCAAAACTTAAAGTATCATTTTAATATGAGCTATGGCATTTCTTAGAACATTAAGAAAAGCCAAAATCAGTATGGAATATAAACGACTTTGAACTATCTCCAGAACATGTCATAAAAGAAGAAGCAGAGATAAAAGTTTTTAAAACACAAAGAGAATATAAAATAAAATAAAAAGTATCTTAAACAATAAAAGAATCACTCCCTTGCTGGGTGAGATTTGTTAAAGACTAAACTATGCATACTTTAGTAACCTAAGATATGTCCCAAGCAGATAGATTCACATGGGGTGGGATGGAGTGAGGTATCATGAGGAAAGGTGAAGGAGGAGGACCCTGGTGTGTGTTTCCCCTTGAGCCACAAGGTTTTAATGGAATTCACAAACTCAGGAAAGGGGAATGATGACCAGGTACAATAAATGAGACCTTTCTTACAGTGTTTGTAAAAATCTAACATCAAGTCTCTTTATGAGCACTTCTCTAATTTTAGTGAGTCTGAGAAATGCCTGATGACACTTAAGGCTTCAGACTCTGAGGACTCCTGGAAATGTGGCTTTACCTAGTCTGTAATGGATCCGCATAATTTCCATTCTTAATAAACATGGTGAATAATTTTGCTACTATTTGTCTGGGGATTAGACTTTGGGAAGCAGTGCCTTCTATATCAGGAATAGAGAGATGTCCCCTTTGCTGCCTCATTCTGGACTTGAAAGAAGAGGGGTTTTGCTAGTTTTAGCAAAAGCAGGAAGTGAAGGAAGCAAATGTGTTCTCTGGAAATGGTGCCAGCCAGTGCATTTGTAGCAAGAAAATGGGGTCATTTTTCAGATGTCAGGAAGATTTCTTTCTGTGACTGAGGTGCATGGACACATGACCCTGGGTGGCAGTGAAGAGAAAGGGAGGCAGAGGAAGCAACAGAACCCTATAGAGTGTTGCTTCCTTTGTTTCAAATTTCTTTCACATGAATATTTGAAATGTCTCTTTTAACCTTAAGATAGCTATAGAATCTTAGGATGCCTAGGCTACTGGTCCTAAGTATGTTTCTTGAACTAGGATCAGTGATGCTACTTGAAATCTTGTTAAAATGTAGATTCTTGGGGCTTCTCCTATTGAAGGAGAAACTCTGGGCCTCAGGCTCGGTAATCAAAGTTTTAATAAATCCTCCTGATGGTTTTCAGGCACATTAGAGTTAGAGAGCCACCAGCCTATGCACCCAACTACCTGATAAACTCTCCAATGACCAAGTCTTAGTCCTCTGCATCTTCTTGTCACTATTCCCACTCAACCTCCAAGGTGGGATGTTGTGCTGAATATAGAATAGGTGATTGTGAAACAGCAGCTCTAAGAAGCTGCTCTTCTCTAGTATCTTAATTCCTTCAATTTTAGTAATAAAATTTTATCAGTCACTAATAATCACATAGAGTTGGTAAAGTAGGCAATTTTCAGCATGTCTTATGTAAAGCTAGGCAAACTGTATTTATAAAAAGTATGAGGAGCACTCTGATGATAAATAAGCTTTGGTAAGCAACATAGGGAAAAGGAATGTGTAGCCAGTTTTAGGGTACCATGACAACCTAGCTGAATTTCAGGACCTATTTCTGTAAAGAGAGGTCATGACTCTATCAATGATTTAAGACCATTATAAAGATCAGGAGAGATGATTACTTTTTATTACTCAAAGGACACAATTTCAGAATGCACAAATCCCCTTCTTTTCACATATTAGCATTCTTTAGCCACTCAGAAGTTCAACAGTGTATTTTTGGAGACACCAAAACCTTTCCAAAGGAAATTTATCCCCACAGACAGTGATATCACAGACAAGTATTCTCAACACAAAGATGCAAATGGGCATTTAGTATGCTAAGATCATATTATGCAAAATAATGGCTCTCAATTGAGGTGCTTAAGGACATTATTATGGCAACTGCTATTGTCCTAACCATGAATTTTACCTAATCTCCTCTGAGTGCCACAAAATTGAGTACATATTCAGATATTATTTGTACTGTGGCGAGATGAAGCTGACTCCAATGTGGTCTACATGGAAGTGTTTATACATATACATATATACATATATTATGTGTGTATATATATATATATATATATATATATATATATATATATATATAAATTTGATTACCTAATATCAACTTGCCACAAGTCCTTTAGTATTGCTAGGCCTGAGGTTCAAGAGTTCAGGTGTAAAGATGTATGGCTAAGTAGAAAGCAGTACAATGTTAAGTTTTGTGTAACTGGAACATTCAGTGAATAAGATTTCCTCATCCCTTATCACTGATTTAAAGAGGCAACAAATAAAAACCCTCTGTGACTGGAGATTTCACCAAAGCTGTATCTTGAACTCAGTTCATGTTATAGCCTTATCCACTGTCATTTATAATTCTGGAAATTAAGAATATTCAAAAGGGTATCTCAAAGATCTGCTGTGAGCCTCAAAGAAAAACAAAGGTTCAATAATAAACCAGACACTTCAAAACATTTGACAAAATTAGACCAAATGATGTCAATTTTTTAAACAGTCGTTCAGCTTAAGCTAAAAGTCAGCAGTGTCTGTTAACTGGAACAGTTGATTTCCTGAGAATTTTCATTGAATAATCCTCACCTGCCTTATTTTTAATAATAAAAGCGTGATTATGTTTAATCTGGCTTGTACTATGGAACAAGTTCAATAGCCAAACTCAAAAACACTACAAAAAAGTTAAACCATTCTCTATACAGTTTAGAGGCAACAGTAGAATAAGAAATAAAGTGAGAATATAGTGGAAAGAAGAAACACCTACTTGATCTGGTTTGGTTATGATGTTGAAAACTCTGGCTTGTCTTTTCAAGAGGAACTCAGGAGTGTTCTATGATGAGAATCAAGGCAGTGATGACTGATTTGCCCTGGGAGACTTTTTCAGAGCTATGATAATCATTTGTGAAATGAGAGTTCCTGACTTCCATTTGATTCTTTTTCTCCAGATGCAAGATAGAGGTATGAACACCAGCAACTTCGCAAACATTCAGTTTTATGTATAGTTGAGAATAGGGTGTGTTGATTTATCAGTTTAATTTAAGAGCTTTTCTCTGCACCTTGTGGGGATTTGTGATTTTCATGAAGTCAATTTAAAATAAAATAAGTAATAATATTGCATCATCTTGAGCATAAGTTTATCTTTTTTGGGCAATTTTAAGGTTTTGAAGGAGTCTTGAGCCATGAGGCGGAAAGCCAAGTATCCACACATTGTTACAAGGAAGAAAGCCTCAGTCACAGAGAAATCTGTGATGGTTTAAAGAGCTGGGAAATAGCAGTTTGCTGTATCATTCTAATGGAGCTTGGAAGATGTTAACTGAATTTTAGAAAATCTCTCTCTGTCTCTCTGTCTCTCTCTCTCTCTCCCTTTCTCTCCTCTCTTCCAGTTTATCTCAGTTCTTCTCACCTTATATACCTCTGTACTTCCATCTGCCTGCTGCTATTTGTAATATTCCATTTCCTTGGAAAAAATAATTCCAAGGTAAGGAAGTAGAAAATATGAAGTTGAATCAGGGTGACTTGAATTTAATTCTACAAGAAAAGTCTTTTATCCAATATCCAAACTCTAAATCATTGTCTCTTTTAAGTGACTCATTTTGAGTCCACTAAAAACTGATGATTGAGTAGTCTTGGACTGAGAATTCTGGGTGTATCTATCACGTGTGGAAAGGGACTCTGCTAGAAATCCAACGTGGGCTTTGGACTTTCTCAAAGAAGCTTTACTTGGAAATCTGGGCGATCTATGATGGTGGCTAAAACAATGAATGCTTGTGAAACCTGAAGCTGGCAACAGGGACCTTGGTAAGAATTTTGTCCAAACTGCTGTCTTTCTTACTGTGGGTCAAACTTCAAATTTTCAAGCTTGATGACACTTCAAATATCACTCAGTGCAGTGAATTTCAATCCTAGCTGCTCTAGGATCATATGAGAGTGGTTAAAGTCTAGGACTTAACCCAAACTCTTTTACTTTCTTTATTATTTTATCACAAAATCTGAAGAGTGATCCTATTTTATATATAGGCAAACAAGCTCCAAGATGCTGAGTGTCAGTGCTAACACAACAGCTAATAATTAGCCGACCTGTGAATTGAGCACAAGTCCTTTGACTACATTTTGAATGTGAGACTTTTGTAAAAGCATTAGAATCCTTCCTAGCACTGTTAAAGGAGAGGAGTTTAAGTCTCAACATGCACTGGTTGCTATTGTTAGGGAGGAAATCCATCATATCCTCTGAAATGAGGTGCTTCACTGACTTGATTAGCTTATCAGTTCCTCCATTTTCAGATTCAGTGTTTTTCTTTCTTTCTTTCTTTCTTTCTTTCTTTCTTTCTTTCTTTCTTGTTTTTTTGAGACAGGCTCTCTCTATAGCAGTCTAGGCTTGTCTTGAATTAACTTTATACCTCAGGTCGGCCTTGAACTCACTGTGATCCTCCTGCCTCATCCTCCTGAGAGCTGAGATTATAGAAATGCACCACCACACCTAACCCATTTTCAGACTACTGTTCCTTTCTCCAGCTTTATTTCTTACTCCTTGTTTTCTGCTTTTCAGATGGAAAGTTGGAAGGAACAAGCTTGCAGAACACTGGAAATACCAGACAGAAGAGTTTAAATTTTTAGTCTCTAGTGTAGTGTTGTATAATAGAACTCTCTACAATGACAGAGGTGTTCTCCACTTACACTGTGCTATATTTTAGCCATTACTTTCATGTAGCATTTGAGTATTTGCAATGTGGCTAGTGAAACTGGGTAGGGGGGGGCTACATTTAAAATTTAATTTAATTATAATTAATGTCATATGTAAATGACCACCTGCATGTAGTCACTACTGTATCTGTGAGCACAGCTCTTAGGATAGAAGAAGTGCCACAATATTGACTACTTTAGGAAAAGTATTCTGGCAGCAGTGTGTCTGATGTTCCTTAAAACATCAAGTAAAGACTAAGAGCGCAGATACTAAAGCTATATTACTGAGGTAGAAATGCCAGTTGGGTCTCTTATTAGCTCACTACCTTAGAAGCATCATTGACGCACTCTAAACCTTAGTATCCTCACTTGAAAAATGAGACCAATAATATTGCCCATACCATAGGTTATTATGAGGATGAGATGAGATAAAAATCATGCATCGTTTTTTTTTAAATACAGTGCTTGACATAGAGTAGGTGCACCATCAGATGGGAGAGGAGAGGAAATCGTCTTTAGTTATTCAGTTACTACTGTGTTTTTAATTAAAAATATAATATTCTGAAAATCATTATCTAGATGTTGGAGTCTATGGAAGGGATGGAAAAAACAATCTGAATGTAAGGAAGTAGGAAACAAGCAAAGAAATCAGAGAAACTGTTTTGTAAGTGAAGTTTGAAAGTTTGAAACAGCAGGTTCTGGGAATAAAACAATATGCAGTAGAAGAACAAGAATATAAAGAGAAAGAGCTGAATCCATTTAGAATCTCCAGAAATTCATCGTTGGATAGAGAGTGGAGTGTTGTGTTGGAGTCAGAAGACAACCACTAACCTGCTGTGTGATTCTAAATAACCCACTGCTCTCTTCAGGTGTTTGTCTTATGTGTCAAGTGTTGGGATAGACTAGCTTTATTTTTGTGATAAATATTGTCTCTGGGTGTGTGTGTTTGGGGGAAATGTACGCCACAGACATAAGTAGGAATAAAACAGGCTTTGGCCTCAAAAATCTTATGTTCTTTCAGGACAGACAGACGTCCATTGACGTAATGAAGAAAAAAAGCCATTAGAGCCCAAAGGAACAAATGTCTGTCTGGAGAAAAAGGGAGAGCTTCAGAGAGAATATATTATTTAAGGTGAGCCTCAAAGCATAAACTGCTACAGCAGATTTAAATGAGTTCTAAGATCCCTTCTAAGTTCCAAAGCACCATCCATCAGATATGTGTAATCTCTCTAGTCCCAACTATAAGAACATAAGAAAAACTCTAGTTTTAATTCCGGGATATTCAGAAGCCAAAAAGTATTTAGTTCATTTAATTAGTACATAGTGATGCTGAGAAGCTCACTAGGGATCCTGTCATAGACTTTTAACTTTTCCACCTGTTTGGCAAATGAATATCCCTTATACCAGCAATACTTAGGAAAAGGTGTTAATGAAAGGCTCAGTAAATCCATTCTCATGTTGGGAAATTCTCTTCAAGAACAAATTGGAGCAGTGATGTACTCTGCATGTTAAACACATGTGCTTTGGATTGAATTGCCTGTATTTGATTTTCTGATTTATCACTCAGTAGCTGTGTGCATCTGGACAAGTCATGAAATCTCTTTGTGCCTCCTCAAATCTGGACAAAAATCCTCATTGGGTTGTTGATAGGATTAAGTGTTAATTTACATAAAGTACATACAACAGTGCCTAGCACAAATACAGTTTTCCATAAGGTTTTCTATTTGTATCATTATCACCGTAGTTATTTCTATTCAATTGCTTCATTTCTAGAGTTCCTATTCCTTAGTAAGTCAGTCAGCCCACTGTTGGTGCCCTAATTTGGTCAATTTTTCAACTTGAATATGCATGCCGTAGCCACTAAACTTGGCTGACTTGCATGAGTTTAGTGCTACCTGTTCCTTTGGGTGCAATTTGTCTTCCACAGTGTCAGTCCATAAAGTTGTCTAAAACTGGCAAAATTTTGATTCTGAAGTTGTGAATATTGCTAATTAGGCTTGTAAACATTCTTTACTTCACTTTCCCATTTTTTTTTTTTTTTTGGTTTTGAAGCTCTTTTCCCTGTTACTACTGGGGTCTTCTTTTTGCTTCATTACATTTGGCCAGCTTTACAGTGGCTTGGCTGCACCCTCCAGCCTGCCTTGCTGTTTGCTTGAAACATGCTATTGGAGGTCCAGATCACTCTAGGAAAGCACAGGGCCATCTATTTGCCAAAATATATTCCTTTTCCATTTGTCAAAGAGTAGAAGAGAACAGAGTACCAGTTTGTGGTGGTTGTAATGATGAGAAGCAAACAGGACCAATTCTACTTTCTGAAAAGTTCTTTGGCACTACTTTTATATCTGAGTACAAGTGGCTCAGATGAGTCTCAGTATGGGACACTTTTCTCTTTAACATGTCTTCTCTCTCTCTACTACTTCTACACCTCTATCACAGTGCTACAGGACCAGTAACAACCAAATGTCATGAACAAGCAGATGCCAAATAGACATTTTGAGATGCTTATTCTCAGTGGGATGGGTCCTAGAAATAGGATTGAGTTGCAAGATTTAGTAAATAGAAAGAAAACCAAGTAAATTTGAGCTTCTGATAAACAACAAATAATTTTTAGTGTAAATCTGTTCCTTGTAATTTGTGACATGTTAGTATTAACAAGGTCTATGCTGTTTATCTGAAAACAAAAATTCACTGGATCCTTATTTTTTTGTCTGGTAATTTTTTATCAGACAGAATAAGTGGTCACTCAGGTAGCATAAATTAGAAAATTGAGAAACCAATTTACTCAATGATATAGCTCTCAAATGTCTGGCTCATTGCTTATAATCCTTGCCATATACAGTGTTCTTGAAGTAAGTTATTAAAACCTTCCATCAAAGCATGTATATGATTGGGGAGGAGTTGTACGTTGAACCATTAATCAGTATTTAGGTAAGTTTCTTGATTATCTCATGAACAAAATAAATGAGACACAAAACAGTGGAATTTAATTTCGGAAAGAGAAAACTAGGCTAAGACTAGATCTAGGTGGTATTCAAGGATAGTGTCTTAGTTATTTTTCTCTTGTTGCTGAGACAAAATATCCAATACCAAAAGTTAAGGAAGGAAAGGTTTACTTAGCTCACAGTCTGTGTGGAGTCCATAATCAGATGGCTCGAAGGCAGGGTGGCATGGCACAGGGGCAACAGTTCATGGTGACAGAAGCAGCAAAACCAGAAAGAGCAAAGGCAAGGGATCAGGCCTCTTTTCCTCCCTTATACTGTAAGCAAGCTACCTGCCCATGCCATATCTGCGCTCTCCTCTTGCAAAGGTTCAGGATGTTTACAAAGTGAGGACCCTGGCTCCCTGGTGAGTCACTTAGTTAAGTTTATAAACTCCTCATTTCTCATGTTGACACAACATATCAACCATTACAAATCACTCCTTGTCAATTTGGCAACCAGACACATTTCTATAAATTGGTCTCCAGATATAAAGGCATGCTTATTCTTGTCATTTCACAACTTGAACATTATAACACAGATTTGTAATCCTTAACACTCAGTATTAACTCTATTGACATTATATTACATTCGAACTATAACATTGTGCCCCTGTCCCCCCAAAGACTCATGTACATCTTTTTATGCAAAAGACATTTAGTTTGTCTCTAAGATTTGCCAAAGAACTAACAGTTTCAGTATTGCTGAAAAATCCAAATCCCAAGTCTTCTCTGAGATGTAAGGCAAACTCTTTGCTGCAAGTTCCTGTACAAATGAAAAGTTAAACACTTCCAACATTCAGTGGTACAAGATAACCATTTTCATTCCAAAAGCTACAAATGGAGATACAAAGGAATGGGACCAAAGCAAGCCCAAAATCTAGGGTAAACATTAAGTTCTGTAGTTCCATGTTCAAATCTGGTAAATTGTGACATCCAAAGGGCCTGAGTGCTTCCACCTCTATGGCATGTCTAGTGATTGTAACTCCCATGGCTTCTGTCTTAGGCCTGTTCCTTACAGGTTTCCTCAAATGATCCACATTCCTGTCTTCTCCAAACTTCTGGGGTGTTCACTGCACCTTCGGCTTCACTCTCACAGCTTCACACATTGCCCTCTCAGGGACACACTGCCTGACCTCCAAGACCTTCTGAAATTGGAGTGGAAGACTTCTTAACTCCAAAGTGCTTGCATTCTGTATGCACCTAAAACCAGCACCATGTGGATGATGTCATGGTCTGTTGCCAGCTGAAGCAGTAACCAACCTTTCCTCTGCCTTGGCTGTAGGGATTGAGTTCCTGGATCACTGAGCACTCTGAATTCAATTCTGAGGAAAAAAAATTCTCCATGCTTCTGTCATTCTGGAACACAGTACAGCCACCACCATTCTGGAGCATGGTGCTCTGTGACTTTCTCCTCAAACAAAGTCTGTCACTTTTATAGATTTGAGGCTATAAAGAGTGGAGACTTGCTGCTTCTTGTGATGCTCTCAAGCCATCTTTTATATTTTTCTGTTCTTTCTCAGCAATCAAAATCTCTTCTGCTCTATCTTTTCAGTCCACAGCTTTATTGGAGATTCCTTTTGGCCAAACATTGAAAAACATCCTGCTGGACTCTTTGCTCTTGATTATCAAAACAGACCTGGCTAAAAGCACATCAAAGGAGCCATGCCACAGCCTCAACATTCTATTGCCTTGAATTTTTTTCTTTCAGTTTAATTAGTTCACCAACATTAATCTCAGTCTCAGGCAAAGCCTCTGGGCATAAGCAAAATGCAGACAAACTTTCTGCCAAACCATAACACAAATCATCTGGAGTCCAGCACCACCTATAGTCCTTCACAGTAGCAACATCCTGAGCCTAGTCTTTACTTCCAGGACTTCTATCAAACTTCTGGTCTTCTGAGCTCTGACCAGAATCTCCCATGCAGAACAGCCTAAGGCATTCCAACTCTACTCTTTAAAGGCAACATCTCCAAATCTTTCCAAATTCTTTCCATAAGCTATCCCCAAAGGCTCTTGAACCACATGGTCAAGTACAGTCACAGCAGTGACCCCACTTTCCTGGTACCAAATTCTGTCTTAATTACATTTCTCTCATTGCTGAGACAAAATGCCTGACACCCAAAATTAAGGAAAGAAAGGATTATTTAGTTCACAGTTTGTGGAAACTTCAGTCCTTAATCAGCTGACTCCAAGGCAGGGTGGTGTAGCACAGGGGCAACACTTCAAGGTGGCAGAAGACAGAAAAAGTAACAAGAGCAAAGGTGAGAGAACACACCTCTTTTTCTCCTTTATACTGCAAGCAAGCTATCTGCCCACACCATCTTGGTGCTTTCCTTTTCCACAAGCTCAAGTTGACACAATGTACCAAACATTATAGTTGGATACCAGAATGAAGAACCTGAAGGGAACTGTATATACAGTCACTTATTAGATAGTATTAAAAAATAGTGTATGAAGTTATATTCAAATATTTCAAGGAAAAAGACAGACACTATGGTAACTACTATTAAGTCGGATTATTTGGTGGTGAAGCACTAGGTTGCTGAAACAGTTATGCTTTGACCTGTATTGTTATGTTGTTATGTCCTCTTTTATCTCAATCTCTCCCTTATTCACTAAAAAATTATTTAGTTATTTTTTATGGTTTTTTTTAATTAAGGGGAAAATTAGCAGGATATATTATAGTAACTTTTTTGATTTCCTATTAACTTGTTTTGAAGTCCTGCAATACTCCCACTATCTTGTTTTGACTGATTAGACTCTGTTCCGTTCTGTATGATAGTATCAAGTTTGAGGGGATAGGGAACTACTTTGAAGGCAATAAGATTCACTAAGATGCCCATTCTGGTTTGACTATTATCTCCTTTGGAAGTCCTGTAATGTTCACAATGTTTAAATTTTACTGGTCTTGTTCTCTACTGTTTTGTTCAACTTTATAATACCTGATGAGATAGACAATTCTTGACAGCTTTGTTTTGTCATATTTGACTTTATTCTCTTCCAAAAAAAGTAATAAGAACTAAGGAGTAATAAAATCCAAAATGTGTAAATTTTGTTGTAAAAAAGAGAGGGAAAAAGTGCTCTAAAGGATACAACTGCAACTGTGTTTAGGGGTATTAAATAGATGACCATATTAATGTTTTTGGTTGGATCACTGAACACAACTGTTTGCAGTCTCTCTGTTTGAATGTTCACTTTGTATGCTTTGATACTGTGACCTGAGCAACTATCTCTAAGATGATAATGTGTAATCTATTAACTGGTGATTTCTTACTGTTTTTTTTTACTTCTGTATTACTTGTACCCATACATCACTTTATTTTGTTTTGTTTTTTCTCTTTTTCCTTTTAAATAAAATTTAAAAAAAGTCTTGTTCATGCTAACAATTCTCTAGACATATTACTGCAAGTACTCCATTAGTTTTCCATTCTGCTCATGATTTCATTCTCTTCAAGTATTTTCCTAGATTAGAAGCAGGCTTGTATGATGAAAAGAGCCTAGAGCTTAGAATCAGACTGGAATACTAGGTCTTAGTCTACCAAAAACTACCTGCATGATTTATATTGGGCAAGCAAATATCTTTTATTTATTTATCTCCAAGGCTGAGAAAATGTAAGAGTTTGACGCAGAATTCTTGTGGGATTATTGTGAGAAATGAATAGAAATGCTGTCTGTGTAAATTCTTAGAAAAGAAGTACTAACAAAATGCTTTAAAAACACTGAAATGTGATTGAGTGCTCAAGTCCTGATGCTTATGACTATATCTGGCATGGGTTTAGGATCTGACTGCCTTCTTTATCTACCAGTGGGAGCGAGTACACATCTTGGATTGGATATCACAACAGCCTGGGTAATACAGAAGGGCCACTGGAATAACTGGGACACTCAAAATAATCATAGCCTTTATGGGTAGGCAGAGAAAACTGGGGATTGCAACACTCTAAAATTGGGGACCCCAGAAAAAAGTCATCTATTCAAAAACACAGAGACTTTTTTGAACTCTTGTTTTCTCTTTTTTCTTTGTCACTGATTTATTGTAGCTTAGAAAATTTTCCTTTGTCCTTTTTACTTGATGTATTTTCTTCTCTCTTTTTCCTTTTATTTCATTGCTTTTAATTTGTGCATTAAATTTTTTGTTCCTTTATTATATTCTAGTTCTCATTGATATTTGCTATTACCCTTACCTAATTCTACAAAATACTTCTATTCCTTAGTAAGACCTTAGTATGATTTTTTCTCTCTTCCTTCCTATCTCCTATAGTTTGTTTACAACGTATTATTCTAGCATTCCCCCATTACCATCCCTCTATGTCTTTAATAATAGAACCTTTAAGCTTTATGAATCTTTATAGTTAGAGAAAGCTCTATATAATAAATGTTGATTTTTTTTCTAACACTGGAGTTATAGATGTTGTATTTTGTACATATTAAGTGAATGTCAATATCTGGGTTGTCTTCATGTTTGTAACATGATTGTAGATTTCTGTACTATGGTTAAGGGTGGTACATTGTTGATTTTTATGGTATATCAATACCCAATTTATCTTGGATGGTATTTCTATAGCTGATTTTCGTGATATTGCCTGAGTGACAAAATTGTTGCTATTAGTAGGTTTTCTCTGTATGCTAACAGCCAGTTTACCTTTGTGATATTAACAATACCCAGAGAATTGGATGTTGGGCCAATTGCATTCTATTTTCTCCTCCCAAATTAACAGAGGTGGCTCAGTTTGGGGACAGAGGTAAAGGACTATAGCTGTGCCCAAAGTACATCACTAAAAAGTGGACTTACTAAAAATATTTCCATACTAGCCATAAAATCTTCTACAATAAAGGTCTGAAAACCTCAGCACAAAACAAAACAAAAGAAACAGAAACATGAAAAAACATGCCAACAAAATGCCTTCCAAAACACTCAGTATTCCAAAGCTGATCCAGGAAACATCAAGGAGGAGAATAACAAAAACCACACACCCAAATCATTCACAAGAACAACAGAAAAGATTAAAAAATATATGAAAATGGTACTTAGTGGGATCACAAAGGATATAATGAAACAGATAATGGAATTAATAAAAAATAAACTGAAATATTTTAGAAGATGTTAATAAAAGCTAACTGGATTAAACAAAGCATTAATGATCAATTTAGCAAAGAATTAGAGTCTATCAAAGGATCTCAATTAGAAATCCAGAAAATTAAAAATTATATTGAAAATGTGGGCAGCAGAAGTGACCAATATGAGGACAGAATTTCAGAATTAGAAGATAGGGATGCTTTCAAAGATAACTACTCAAAAGTGCCTTAAAATAAACAAGAATATAAGAAAACTGTATCCAACAACTGCTAGAGGTTTCAAAGACTAATCTAAGATTAACTGGAATAAGTGCAAATTCAGAAGACAGCACAAATAGCCCAAACATCTGTTTACAGAAATAGCAGAAGACCTCCCTAATATGGAGAAAGAAAGAAATATTCAAATAATTGAGACACATAGAGCTCCAAAAAGCCATGTTTGTAATAGGGTCTTTGTATGTCATATTATAGTTAAAATACCAGAAGTCCAGCATAGAGACAAAATCTTAAAAACTGTTGAATCACTTATACAAATGTACTCATTAGAATTACAACAGATTTCTCAATACAAATATTAAGAAACAAGAGAGAGAAGAGTGAAGTGTTTCAAAACATAAAAGATGACAAATTTCAACTCAGACTTACATCTTCTGCAAAACATTCCTTCAAAACTGGTGGCATTCCTTCAAAAATTTATTCAAAAATAAAGTATTTCCATGATAAAGAGCACCTCAATAAGTTTACGGTCACAAAACCAGCATTACAAAAATTCTGAAGAATAAGAAAAGACAATGAAGCTAACAACACCAATAAGTCAAATACAATCAATATAACAGGCAGGGTGAGCAGTGAAGATGAAGGAAAAAAATAAGCAAATAAATATCAGTAAAAATAATGCAACAGCAAGAATAAACATACTTTTCAGTAAAAACACTCAATGTAAATGGTCTCAATTCACCAATCAAAAGACATGCATTGACAGAATGGATAAAGAAATAAAACCACAGATATACAGTAATAAGTACATTTAAATAGAAATAAAATTCACAGATTGAAATTTTAAGGGTATAAAACAGTACTTCATGCAGCAGAATGCAGAATAAACCAGAAGTAGCTATCTTAATTTTTTAAAAAGTTAATTTCAGATCAAAATTAATCAGAAGAGACAAAGAAGATCATTATATACTCGTTAAGATAATAATTCAACAGGACAGATAACAATTGTAAACAGCTATGTATCAAACCCTGGCTAGCTCAGCTTCATAAAAGAATCACTAATGGACATAAAAAAATCAGGTAAACACCAACCCAGTTATAATGAGGGACCTTAGTACCTGAATGTCACAAATAGATTGACTAGACAAAAAAAAATTCAACAAAGAAATAGCAGACCTGAAACAAACCTCTGATCAAATGGATTTAATAGATATTACAGAGCGAGCGTTCTATCCCAAACAATAGAGCTTACATTTTTCTCAGTAGCACATGAGACTTTCTCCAAAATAGACCAATGCTAACCCATACAACATGCTTGAGTGCAAAATAATCAGCATTACCCCTTATGTATTGTTAGATCACAGTGCAATAAAACTTGAAATTGATGGCAAAAGAAATAACAAAAATTATGCAAACATATGGAAATTAAATAACATCTTTTTGAATAATCAATGAGTCAAAGAAGAAATTGAGGAGAAAATTAAATCATCCCTAGAATCAAGCAATAATGCCACTAAAATGTATTGGAACCTATGGAATGCAATGACAACTGTCCTAAGAAGGAAGTATATTGCTGTGAATGTTCACATCATAAAAACACAATGAGGTGAAATAAACTAATGATGTACTTCAATGTCCTTCAAAGGTAAGAATAATCCAAATTCAAATCTAGTATAAGAAAAGAACTCATAAAGATCAGAGCAAAGATTAATGAAATTGATAATAAAATACAATACAGAGGATCAATGAATTAAAGAGTTGGCTCTTTGAAAGAACAAAAAATATTTGACAAACCTTCAGCCAGTCTTACCAAAAAAAGGAAAGATCTGAAACAAGCAATTGTAAAGGAAAGGAGGTGAGTCAGGAGGGGAAAAGGAAATAAAAAAGAATAAGTATGTTATGCACATGTACCTGCACCACAAGATGAATGCATACTTCGTTAATTACAAACATGTACTACTAAAATAGAATTTTGAAAAGGAATGTAAAAAGGTGAAATGGCAAGTGATTCTGTTGAAATACCTAAGATCATTGGTAACTATGTTGAAAAATTGTACTCTAATAAAATGGAAAATTTAAATGAAATGGATAGATTACTACATACATACGAGCTACCAAGGTTGAATCAAGAAGATATAAAGATTCTGAATAATCTAATATTAGGTAATAAAATTAAAGTAGTTATAACATTACCAACTAAGAAAAGCCCATGTCTTGGCAGATTCACTGCCAAATTCTACAAGTACTTTATAGAAGATCTTATGTCCATACTGTTCAAACTATTTAATAAAATTGAAAGGAAGATACCATTACTCTAACTTCAAAATCAGAAAAAGATCCAATAAAAAAACAAACAAAATGAAACTAAACATAAGTATGGACCAATCTCTCTAATAAACGTATAAACAAAAATCCATAATAAAATGTTAGTAGACAGAACTCAACAAATCATCAAAAATATCATACATCACCAAATGAGATTCATTCCAGGGATGTAGGGATAATTCAACACATGCAAATCAATAAATCCAATAAACCACATAAACAGAAGCAACAACAAAAATGACATGACCTCCTTAATAGACCCAGAAAAAGCCTTTGACAAAAGTCAACATCTTTTCATGATAAAAACCATGGAGAAAATAGACATAGACGGACCTTATCACAATCTTTTAAAATCCATCTATGACAACCAGTAGTCAACATCATATTAAATGGAGAACAGTTCAAAGCATTTCTTCTAAAATTAGGAATAAGAAAGACAAGCATGTCCACTGTCACCACTCCTGCTCAATATAGTTCTTGAAACAATAGCCAGAGCAATCAGAGAAGAGAAAGAAACAAAAGGGGTATGTGTAGGGAAGAAAGCAGTTAAATTACCGTTATTTGCAGATGACACAATTCTTTATATGGAAGACCAAAAAACTGAACAAAACTCTCCTAGGATTAATAACAAAATTTAGTAATAGAGAAGACTATAAAGTCAACACACAAAAATTAGTGGCAATCCTGCACACCAGTAATCACATACCAAGAAAAAAATTAAAGAAACAAATAATATCATCACAATTGCATCAAGAAAAATTACTTCGGAATTAAGCCAACAAGGAAGCAAAACACCTCTACGATGTAAACCTCAGTACTCTGAAAAAGGAGATCGAAAAAGATATCAGAATGTGGAAAGATATCCCCTGTTCCTGCATAGGTAGAACCAATATGGTCAAAATAGCCATACTTCCAAAACTGACATACCGATTTAATGCAATCCTAATCAAAATACCAGCAGTCTTCCTCACAGAACCAGAAAAAATAATCCTGAGATTAATATGGAACTAGAAGTGATCCAGAATAGAAAAAACAATCCTGGGTAGCAAGACTAAAATAGGAGGAATTAGAATCCCAAATTTGAAGTTATAAAAGCTACAGTGATTAAAAACATCATGGTCCTGGCACAAAAACAGACATGTGGATCCAAACAGAATAGCGGATATCTTCAACAAACAGGCCTAAAACACACACTGGAGGAAAGATACCCCCTTTAAGAAATGGTGATAAAACTGGCTATCCACATGCTGAAAACTGAATCTAGACTGTATCTCTCATCATATACTAAACTAAAAATCAAAATAGTTCAAATATCTAAATATTATAACAGAAACAATCTGCTGGAAGACAAAATAGGCAAAACTTTTGAAGACATAGCATAGATAAGAACTTTCTGAACAGAACCCCAGTTGCACAAGAATCAACCAAGAACCAACAAATACCAACCAATAATACCAAGAATAAACAAATGGGAGTCATATCAAATTAAAGCTTCTGCACAGCAAAGGAAACAACCAACAGAATGAAAAGACAACCTACAGAATGGGAAAAGTAATTTGCCAGTTATTCCTCAGACAAAGGACAAATATCAAGAATGTATAAAGAACTAAAAATGTTAGACTCCCAAATTAAAAGACCCAATCAAAAACTGGGCATCTGCAAAAGGATACAACAGCAAGTGTGTTTAGGTGTGTTAAATAGATGACCATATTAATATTTTTGATTGGATCATTGAACACAACTATTTGCAGTCTCACTATTTGAATGTTCACTTTGTATGCTTTGATCCTGTGACCTGAATCACCGTTTCAAAGATGATAGTGTGTAATCTATTAACTGGTGATATCTTACTGTTTTTTTTTTCTTTTTGTAGTTCTGTATTACTTGTACCCTTGCACTGTTTTGTTTTGTTCTGTTTTTTTCTCTTTTTCCTTTTAAATACCCCCCCCCAAAAAAAAGTAGCCTATTTTCTGTACACAATCTTTAAAAGAGATGTATCGGTCCTCTAGGTATAGGTATAAAAGTCAATATGACCCTGGGAGGTTTTCTGGACCTAACCAACAGTTCCTAACCAGAGAACACTTCACAAATTACCAATGATAACTTATGAGTATGTTCTCTAGTAAGTCCTACTTTAATAAAACAATTGTATTCATAGAACAGATTTCTTACCCAAGTTAATATTTGGTAACCAATAGTATGAGAGTTATTTGAAAGACATTTTTCTTTTATACACTCTAGATTCAATACACTGTAGTAGTTACAACCATGATCTTAATGTTTTTGGTTGGATCATTGAACACAGCTGTTTGCAGTCTTGCTGTTTTAATGTCCACTTTGTATGCTTTGATACTGTAACTTGAGCAACTATCTCTAAGACGCTAATGTGTAATCTATTAACTGGTGATTTCTTACTGTGTTTTTTTTTGTAGTTCTGTATTACTTGTACCCTTACACCACTTTGTTTTGTTTTGTTTTTTCTCTTTTTCCTCTTAAATAAAATTAAAAAAAAACTGGGCATCTGAATTGAATAGATACTTCTCATAACAAGTCAAAAAATACATGAAAAAATACATGAAAACATGTGTATGTATCACCTCCATTCATTCACAAAATTCCAATTAAAAAACATTGAGACTCCATATTACTCTGGAAAGAAAAGTTATCATCAAGAAATCTAATAACAACAGATGTTGGTGAAGCTGTAGAATAAAAGGTACCCTTCCTCATTGTCTGTAAAAGCGAAAACTATAATTATCAAAATCATTATACTGTTCTCTAAAACTAGAAATTCTTTTCAACCCACGTATGTCCCTTCTAGGTATCATCCAGAAAGAGTTAGAGAAAACATATTCCAGTGATACATGCATCTTTATCGTAGCACAATTCAGAGTAATCAGCATATATGCCCATCAACAGATGAATGGATAAAGAAAGTGTGGCATTCATGCTCAATGGAAAAGTACCCTGCCATAAAATTGCATAAACCTGAGTGATTTGTAAAACATGGATGCATCTTGAGACCATAATTTTAATGAGATAATTCAGACACATAAGCTTAAATGTTATAATTTCTCTTATATTAAAACCTAAAATACAAATCAAGAGCACAGTAAAAGACAGTAGGAAAAAAGATCAAAATGTATTTCTTCCAATGAAGGGTTGCACAGTCAACTAGTTCTGATAACCTGGTCTATCACATAATTGTTCTTGCTGAGGCAAGAGCGATAGACCCACAAGAAGCTGAAGTATGTAAGTAGTGAGTGCTGCTCTGTTGTGGCACTAGTGTGACAGCAGTAAGGGCCCAGGAAAAGAAAGCTATGACCAGACCTCCTGCCCCCAAATAAAATGCCAACTCTAGTGCTTTGCCAGTGACTAATCCCATGGCATGATCTCAGCGCAGGAAGGCAGGACTAGAGGGAGGAGGCACGGAAGACTCCCTTGAAATACTGCGAGTGGCATTCACCAGCTCGCAAGGAAGAGCTCCAAGTTTAGGGGGACAGGTGGCCAGCGGAGGTTTTGAATATACCAGAGGAAATTATCCTCCCTCTGTGTACCCAGGATAAGATCTCAGAGCCAGGGAATGTTTGTAAATGGACTCTCTCATTTAAATAAATCCCACTTAAATATTTATCAGATCATGAATATGCATGTTTCTCTGTCTTAGCACTGGAAAAAGAACGGGCATGTAATTTTTAGATGGCACATAAATAATGTAAGGGGGAAAAAGGGATCTTTGTTTTGTGTTGACTGTGTATTTACAGCATTTCAAGAGGTCTTAAAATAATGAACCAATTTTTTCCTTTCCCAGTCTAAATGTGCACTTGGAACTTCACCTTTCCTGTTTTTAGGGTGATTTGCACACATTTATATCATCAAGAGAGGATTTCTTGAGGCAAGAAAAAAATGATAATGGTCAACTTTTGGTGTGTAGTGAGCAAGTTAGCCATGGCAATCGTGCCCTGGGGCTCTTAACTTGGTGAGAATAGGTCTGGTCCTTTGTATCTTGTCCAGATGCTCAAAGGTGAGGAAAGGCTAAAAGGCACTTTTCAAGAAAGCCAGTGTAAGAGATGGGCAACCACTGTTTTATCCAGTCACGAGCACTTGGACTTGGATGCAGACATCTAATAAAGTTCTTTGGGAAAAAGAAACTGGACAGTTTTGATGAAGGATGTTGTTGTTGTTGGTGGTGGTGGGGAGAGGTCAGGATTGTGGTAAAGGCTCCATACTCCCATAGCAGGAAGATGCTATGGATTGACAACTGTGACTTTGCCTTTCCATTTGGCTGAGAACTAGCTGAGACTGAAGCCTGGGATGCGAGTGGGTAAAAGAGAACACACTCCTAGTCCTGAGTTGTCTCTTCTAGAACTCTACACCCCTGACTGTCCTTTCACAGCTGCACATAAAAGGTTTGGGATGAAGCACAATATCCTTCTTTCTGTATTTCTCATCTCTATCAGTATGAGAATTTGATGAAGCTTATCATTTTCCCTAAAGCATCTTTAAAAGTGCCATCTTTTCCTTGTTTATAGAAAAGCTGAGGATGGCTGTCAGTCTGGGGCAAAAGGAAGAATACAGAACTGGAAACTAGGAAACTAGGTGTTTAGTATTAGCTGCACTAGGAATATGACGTTAAGCAAATCCTTTCCATGCCTTCACTTTCTCATCTGTAAAATGAGGATCGTGATAATACCTCCCTGGTAAAACTATTGTGAAGATTAAAGAAGATGATGCATTTAAGAGGCTTAGCACAAAGCCTGGCACACAACAAGTGGTCAGTCAAGAGTGAATAATAGACTGGGGAGCTGGTTATTAATTAGCACCCAAATATTCTCCCAAAGCTTAATCTTTCTTGTTCTGTGAGGAAATAAGCACTTGTTCTAAAGGTGTCCTGTAGTTTGGTTGAGGGGCAAGTTTCGAACAAGGTGTTAAGAACTTGGACTTCAGTCCTGCTTTTACTGATTATGAACTGTGTGACTTTGGACAAATCATTCCTGTCTTTGAAGATACAGATTTCTTTCAGCTGTAAACCAAGAATGATACATATGACCTGATCTCCTGATTGGGTATGAATGATGATAAAAGACATGGGAAAAGTGCCTGGATGTATAAAGTGGTAGGTTTTCTTTTGAACAATATTAATTAGAATAATTGAATGTTCTTCCATTTCAATGAGTTCCAGTTAAGCAGTAATTTTGAGCTCACAGTTACATATTGAATGAGATCATGAAAGCAAATAGTTTATGGAAATATTTCTCTAATTTTGAGCTGGAACATTCTGAGAGCCAAATGGATGGGTGCTAGGAATAGAAATCAGATCCACAGAGCTTCAAATAGCTTATCAGTAGCTACTAAGAATTACAGGGTGAGTGAGGTTAGCTTTGCCTCTTTTTTTGTATTTTTTTTCCATTTCTTCTTCAAGATGGTTTATTAAACTGAAGAGGGGAAGAGGAAACAGGTTCTATAGATACAATCATAAGATAACTAGAATTTTCTAGAACAGTACAAATTTCATATACCTTTCTATTTCTTATAAAGATGGTTCCAGAATTTTGTAACTAAATATAGTTTCATCTTATAGTTTTGTAAAATTTTCATCTTTATTCTAAGTAATAATACCTACAATTCATTGAGTATATTTCAGTTTATTAGATATTGTGTTAAGCATTTTAATAGTCTCATTTAATTTGTATAACATCTTATTGAGATAAATATTATAATCATTGCTATTTTATAGATGTTTAGAGAGGCTGTTTTTCAGAGTCACACAGCTGATCTATATCAGAGCAGAGAATACATCTTCATGCCTGCCTTGGAAAGACCACAAAGAAAACACTTTTCAGGCCATATGTCTTTTCTCTGTGTTGAGATAATATGGACACTGTAACACAGAGTTCTGAACATTCGCTTGATGAGAACAGCCCTTAAGATAAAGTTATGAGGGAAGCTGGAGTCTGGAAGACACTGACTATATTTTTGATTGCTGCCAGCAAGATAGTTGATAGCATATCTTTTTATTCGCTCGTTTTTAAGGCCACTGGAGGACCTGTCTCGTGATTTCCCACAAAATGACCAACATCCCCATGCTTTCTGATGGTTATCCTTTATTTTTATAGTTTTTCTCATAAATGATGCACAAAAATGACTAGGCCCATTTAGCTGTTTGGCAATGGCTTCAGGTAATGGGGTGGTAGGCGAAACTTCAGGTGATGAAGGGAAAGAAATTGGAAGAGAACTTGGGCCTGGAGATGGGGCCATACCTTTTAATCCCTAATATTCACCAGCTTAAGCCAAGCAAACGTAAGATCATAATCTTAGCTTTGCTTCCTAATTCTAATTATGTACTATGAATCTAGGGGATCCTAAAAATGTGTCAGAAAAGACATCTGATCTGATTTTCGTCAGGTTATTACAGATGAAAATGTGGCTATGTTCTTGGTGGAGTCATTGACATCAAGACTTTATAAATATGTTGTATGTTCAGGTTAAATTTCCTTTAGCCACCTCCATTTGCTATAAATGAAGAGAATGACATTTTCTGTGCTATTTTTCTCCAAAATGTATGCCCAGTAAAACCACAAAAAAATGGTCTAGCTTCTCCAATCACATTTTTCTCTTTGGTAATGGGTCTAGATTCTATAACATGTGCATAGTTGGGGGGCTGGTTGTGAATTTAGCATGATAGCAACAAATAGCACAATTTCTTGATTACTAGTATTGCAGTTCTAAAAGTGAAACTTCTTTCTCTTTTTCTTTTTTTTTGGTGGGGGAGGGGTGCTCAAGGCTTTCTGTCTCTGCCATTTCTGCCTTCATGTAATGTAATTGAGTTAGCCAGATACTTTCCTGGGAAGAGGTTCTAATTCTGATAGAGGAGAACATTTGGAACAATGAGCAGGGGGAACTATTTACAGGTGCAATCTATACAACAATCCTATGAGTTAGGGATGATTATTATATTCATTTTAAGGGTGACATATCAGACATGTGCCATAGGGCCTAATACTCATTCTTGCCAATCATAATATGTCTCAGGAGTATACCACAGGAGCTACTGATTGGATAAGCATTTGTAGATTATTGCCTTTTAATGGAGTGGCTTTTGACTTGTCAATTAATGAAGGGAATGATAGAAGTGGCTGGGTCCTCCAGGTGGGTGAATACATGACGAACATGGGAACATATACTGACTTTCAATTCAGAAGAGTAGAGTCTTACATAAAAGAGTGTGACTCTGTGAGCACAAAAGCATGAGCTCTTCCTCCCACATTTTAGCTGCATATCTACAGAGCAGCCTTTAGCTTTAGGCAATTGCCCAGTCATAGTCAGCATTCGATTTTAGTTTACA
Organism: Cavia porcellus; assembly: GCF_034190915.1. NCBI lineage: Eukaryota > Metazoa > Chordata > Mammalia > Rodentia > Caviidae > Cavia > Cavia porcellus. Next base: position 84,818,973 of record NW_026947486.1, on the reverse strand, counting down.
TCACTGTGTCATTCTTCTTTACTCCTTTGAGTTACGGTGCAAAGTCTATTACCATCACTATTCAGATAAAAGAATTGAGGTGGTAGAATAGGCTTAATATAACAAATCTGGGGCTAGCATTTAGATTTTTGGAATCCCAGTTTTAAAGTAGAATTACAGATTAAGAAGAGACTTACCAACTTGACAAAATGTGGGACCCATTCATTTTTCAAACCTGAAAATGCAGACTTAAGAATTTTAAAATATCTTTCCAGCTTGATGTTTCTAATATCATTTTTAAAGCTAATATTGAGCAATATACTAGGTGGATAAAAGTGGTGGGATTAAAAAAATCACTTATTAAAGCATTAGTCCTTGCTTTTGAAAATTTCCACTTTACTGATGAGTCATTATATACATTTATAATACTGAAGTTGTTACAAAATGGAAGACAGTGTATTGTTTTGGTAAATAATATTGTCCTGCTTCCTTCTACTCTATGCCATGTAGAAATCACTAATTCCTTTTCCAGGATTTTCAGAGCACAGTTTTGTCAAGAGAGAAAGTGACCTGACTAATCTTTGAAAGCCTTCCCTAAGCCTCTCAGAGGTATGAAATGCTTCTGATAAATAATTGTTCGGTTTGCTTGTTGAATCCTAGAAATTTAATAGTTGATGCAATTCTTTTGAGTTTCTTAGATAAGATAAACCTCACACCCAATAATTTAGTAGAACTCCCACCCTTGCCATTGTTTATTGTCAATTTTTTCTTTCTTCTTTGTATTATAATCTCTATGATTTTAGGTCATTATAAGATTAATAGAATTTGTCTTGGGAATCTTGATGATGCCTGCTTTTTACCCAGATTCAAGGTTCTTTCCTCTCTTCTGTGTCTACTCCCTGATGTACTTCATTTTCTCTATACAATTATTTGATTACCCTGTATTATTGCTAGTGTCTCAAAAGGGTTCTTCTTGCCTATGGGGAATTTGTAATTGAAAGAACATCTCTTTCTTGGGAATACTTCTGTTATTTTCCATGCTCAGACAAATTTAGTGGGCTAGAATCACAAAGAAAACTCTGGTATGAGAGAGCATTATGTCTTGACCACATAAATGCCCCTTGGATTATCTGTGCCTGGCTTGCCTGTTCTCGTTCAGATAATTGAAAACTGACTAAATTTGCTCTCAAATTGCTTTTCATTTTCTTGCACTGACCACACAGATATTGTGAAATAATTTCTCCCCTTTAGTTTTCACTGGGAGTTCTGTAAATTAGTATCATGCTACCCTACCACTTAAGAGAATTCTTGTGATTTGGATAAAATAGTGCAACATCTATATCTTAGCTTTTGAGAATCCTGAAATATTAATGACATATTGGCTGAGATTCAGGAATCATCTAGTGCATTGCAGGTTTGTCCTTTAGCCAGAAATTCATGACTAAGTTTCCTAGCACTAAAATACCTGTTTTGCTTCCAAGTCAGCTGGACCAGGAAAATGACAGCCTTAGTATCGCAATTGGGTCAAAGAAGGACTCAAAATCAAGTTTAGCCCAGTGCATAAGAGATAGATGGCTATCTAAACTCTCATTCACTCATTTATTTGCCCAATATATGGTAATAATGACTTGCAACTGTGTTATACTTAGCACAGCACTGATGATAAGACAGAGATGATGAGTCTGAACTCAGGCTGCACAACTTAGCAAGTTTAAGTGTGGCCTGAACTATATAATGACACTCTGCCACAAAAGTCAAAAAGAATTAAAATTAAAGAATATATTGAAAGCATGTGGATTAGAGTTTAGTTGGATTGTGAAGGGTCTTCTGAGCCATATTACAAAGTAAGGAGTTGATGCTCAGACTGATGGGATGCTACAAGAGTTTTGAGACAAGGGAGTGATGGAATGATTTTTATTTGGCAGCAGTGGAGGAATCAAGATCAGGGAAGTAGCAGTGTGGTGCAAACGATAAGGGGAGCCCAAATTTCAGACAGAAGTAGTGGGACTGTAGATGAAGGTCATGGTGATGGGATATAAGAGATAATGAAGAGGGAATACTTAAGGATGAGTTTTCTGTTTCAAGTAGTAGCATAGTGCCATTCCTTCAGTTTGGGGACTCAGGGGAAGGAGAAATTTTCCTTGGGACAGTGAATAAAGTCAGAGTTTAGAATGCTAAGTTTGAGCTCCAGACAGGGTATCAAGGTAAAGGTTTTAGGTGGAAAAATAAACCTACAGATTTGGAACTGGGAAAAGGGATCAGGGCTTCTGGAAAGCCCATGAAAAACTGTATTTACTTTGTGTGATGATGAATGTTGTATTTTTAGAGAAATTGGATATATTTAAGAAGCAATAATACTTTCCCTTTTACCGGAGAAACTCATGTAATTCTTGGTAGGAGACATTGCTTTTGTTCTTGGGAAGCCTGGAGATGGCATATGACTACGTGGGGCCATGTTTTAATCACCTAATGGGTGCTGGGAGTAGAGCTTTTAAGTGGAAGAGATGCCATTGTAGAAAATCCCAGCAAACCTTAGAATGAATCTTGTTAGTAGTATGCTGCTGCAGCTGCTGGTGTGGAAATCTGCACAGAAGAACTTTAAGATCTACTAGGGCATCCTAATCTATGCACCAGTCATTGTTTGTTTGTTTTTCCTCACTCAAAGATCCTAGAAAGATTAAGGGCTGGTACTAGAGATAATAAGGAAACATGAATGTTCTGAGGGTCTACGGCTAACTGTCATAGTCATTTTAGGTGGCTATTTATGTATCAAAACCTTTTCTAAGAGTAGTCATTTGAAAAGGAGCTACAATTTTGTCATAAAGAGAAGTACTATAAAAACTCACAGAATTTTAGAACCCTAAAGAATCGATGAAAATTATATTTATTTATGTATCTATGATGCTTTTATAAACTATAAATTTATTAAGGGGAGGCACTGTTTCATTCACTTCTGTAAACCCAATAACACCCATCATGAATGATTCTTATACCCAAGAATTGTTAATTACAGAATGATAGAGTTCACTCTCTCACTTTGCTGGAAAGGCTATGTGACTCGACAAGATCACACAGTTGATTAGTGAGGCTGGAACTGAGGTTCTAGTTCGATGATGCTTTTCTTCAACTCTCTTAACTGGCTCACTCATCTTTCATATCTCGGTGTTTGTGATGCATATCGAAAAAGGTTCTGCCTTCTTAACAGCCTCCTGTTAACTGCTTTCTTAACTCTTAACAGCCTCCTCTGACCCCTCTTCTTGACTAGGTTTCAACCTTGGCCTATAAAGATTTGAACAAAGCATTAGAGTTTCCAACACTTCAAGGCTGTGTCCCTAGCATAACCATAGCATATCCTAAAGTACCAGTCTAGGAAATCTCAGGGTTGTCAAAAGAATTTAGTGTCTGTGCCAGACAACATCTGAAGAGTAGCCCAGTCTTTCAGACTCCATGGAAACACAGGAGCCTGACTTTGAATAACACCAGTTAACATCACTATAGCACTGTAATATGACGTTTTTGGGGATCAAAAAGATTGGTAGGGGAGCAAGGGAGGAAAGAAAAAGGGAATGAAAAAGAAATTAAGATCTGTTATGTACCTGAACCATCTCCCCACAAGGAATGTAAACATTGTATACTGCACACATGTACTAAAAAAAAAATACTAGTTAACAAAACCAAATGAATTTCACGTGGCCCAGCCCCTTGTTCTTGTTTTTGTAACTTTTCACTTCCATGATCCTTCTGAGGTCACATACATTCCTCCCATGTTTGTTTATTTTATCTCTAAAATGCCCAGTCACTTCTGTACAAATTGAAAATGAGTGCAGTTTATGCTAAACTCTTTCCTATTGCAACGTTATTTTTTTCTTATTGACAGTAGTTGGAGATTGATGGTATGATACTAGACAGAATGTTCTGGAAAACTTTACTTCTGAGCAGTTCTCCCTACCTCTTAGATGCATGGTGGACTCCAGACTAGCTTTTAATATTTGGAAGATAAGAGTACCAGTCCTCTGTATGACTATTTGTCTATGAGAAGATAAATATGGCCTCAAAAATCTACTGTGCAATTTGTCAACTTCAGTATAGAGAAATCTAACACTTCCATTGCCCTTAATAACTCACTATTGGTCTGTCTTCCATGAATTCATCTAAGCCTTTATTTGGAGGAAGGGAAAATCTATTTATATTTTCAGTCTAATCCACCACTTGGTGTAATGAGTTCCATATGTTTCTTCCATTTTCTACCTGCTGTGAAAAGTAGAGCTTCCTTTATTTGTCCTAAACTCACCTCTGTAGGCTGAATGTCGATAAGATACACACACACACACACACACACACACACACACACACACACACACGATTCAGTAAGGAAAAATGACCCCAGTATTAATTGTTTTCTTTGTTTACAAGCATATTAAAAATTCAAATGAAAGGGAGCTTGAGTAATGCAATAGAAAGTGAATACAGAGGCAGTTAATTACCCCAAGGAGAAGCATGTAAATCCTTGACAAAACAGAGCCCCTTGATGCAGGAACCTGTAGAAATAAATAGGGTTCTGCAATGAAATTAGTGCCTAGTCAAGTGCCGCTTGCCTGCAGTGAGGTTGAAGTACCCTCTAAAAGTTCATTGTGGCCCAGGAACATAACCTGTCTGCCTTTTGCCTGACATGATCTTAATTAGCCTCTGTTCTACTGCTGAGAAAGCCCGCTGAGGCAGTTAGCGCCCAAGAATTAATCAGATCGTTTGTGGAGTCCACAAAGCAGGACAGCATACAACACTGGCAACTCACTGATTGGAAAGGATCCAGGAAGTCAGAGAGTGAAGTAGTCTGTGTGACTTTCCCCATCCCCTAAGTGAAGGCGCTCTACAGAGTCCTGGGGGTGGGGTAGAGTGAGCTGCATTCCACCTGTACCTCTCAGCCTCCCTCCTCTCCAGTGCATGGTCTGTTTTCCTGTCATCCATTTTTTGGCTAAGGCAGTGCGTGTAGCGATGCTAATGCCAAACTGACTCCATGTGTGAGAGGGACAGCACACTGTTGATTTGGTTGCAGATTGCACTTTTGCTACAGGATTAGTTGGGAAAATGGAATTTTGCCAGTATTTCTCTCTCTTTGTTTACTGCCTATTTTCAACAGCCCTATAATTGCTTTCCATTTAGTAAACGGAGCATTGTTCCTTTTTTTGGTATTTCTTTTAATTGTGTTTCTTGGCCTGAGTTCTGACATTGCAGAGCACTGATGGGAATGCCATATTGTTTTGGTTCTAGATACTAACTTGGCCTTAGCCACTGCTAGAGGAGGCAGCTCTGCAATGGGGCCAGAAACGTAAGTTCTTCCATGAAACCCTCCTTAACTAATCCATTTTGCCACTCAGGAACTTCTCCTTCTTTGGTCTCTTACAACATATGAAATCTGGGGCACACAATCTAATTTTTCCCTTTGCTGTTTGCTGTACTAATCTTTGCTTCATGTGCTTTAATATTAACCAGTCTCTCTGGCAGTGATGTTAGTTCTTCAGACTCAAGGACTACCTCTTATAGAAAATAGCTGTTAATATTGATGTAGGAACAGTAATAGACATTTGGAAATTGCTAGATTGGTTAATGACATCCCCTTGAAAAGTTCCTGCAACCATTTTCTTGACCTGATGCTTCCCTGTCACTATGGACGTTTGAGGGAGAATAATTCTTTGTTGGGAAGGAGGATACTATTTTGTGCATTGTTCAGTACATAGCCTCATTCCTGGCCTCTACTTAGCACTAATATATCCTTAGACATGGTGAAATGTTCCCTGAGGGAATAAAATTATTTTCTCTCCCTAATGAGCAGCACTATCTTATGATTGTGATAAAATAAGAGTGAAATTTCATTGAGCATATATCTATGTTCAGTTTGGTGTTAAAGTCTTTATCTGCATTTTTTTGTTTTACTTTCATAACAATGCTGCTTTAGCTTTGTCGTCTGAAGAACTCCAAGGGAAAAACCTCAAAGTCATAGTTGCAGATTACAATGCAATCTTTCCTTTTCCAAAGAAATATTTGAAAACATCATTTCAAGTTCTTTTAGAAAGACTTCTCAGACCCAAGCCCAGATTTAGAGTGTACTTCTGTTGATTCTTAATTTTGTAAGGACTACCCATTCATTGAAAGCTAGGTTTTCAGCTCACTGAGGGTTAATTTCACAATGAACTTCATGAAAAGCAATGGAAGGTCAAAGCAAAAGCAACCCTGCCAGCTGTCACCTTTTTCTCAGAGATGTGACTACTGTGCCAAACAGCTACTGCATGGTAGGGGGGCTAGAGAACTATTTTTTTCTCATGATAACATTTTAGCTCAGGAAGCAGAATTTCTAGCTATCCTACTGAAGGAGCATTCCTACTCTAAATCCTGACCAGCTGACTTGCTAATAATTCAATCAGTCACGAGAGAGACAGGGTAAAAGCAGGTGGATAAAGCAGCTCAGATTTGTCCTTCTGGTGGGGGAGGGGGACTACTCAAAGCACGTCTTCTGACAGTAGTGCCATCTCTGCATATGAAGGACAACCCAGGAGAGAAAATTTGACATTTTCACTTAAGTGTCTTTGTAGAGAAAAGTAGCTCTGGTTGGGAAATCAACCTCAAATTCACTGCCACCAAGGAGTTAACAATACATTAAAATTAGTCATGTCATTTGATGGAGAAATATTCTATTTATGGAAAATACCTTTATAGGAAAACTGCCTTTCTGAGTCTTAGCTGGAAATATTACTGTAAACAGGATCTAATCACAGTGAAGCCTTTTTTCAGCTTTGTATGACAGCTGTAAAATATGACAGTATTTATTAATAGTTGCTGCAGTCTAATCTGCAGTATTGGAGAGCTACAGCAAAATATGTTAAGCTACTGAGAGAGCAATTTCCACAGTAACTAATATTCAGTTTTTGGAAAGATAGTTTAATGTCTTGTGGGGTTTTCCCCCTACCGATGGTCCAACCCTAGAAATGTGCTACTAAGCTAATAACCTTTGTGAAGAGGAAGTGTTTAAATGATAATTTATTTCAAGAACTGACAACAAATTGCTCCACACTTTCTCTTTTTATGCCCCAAAGCAGTCAAGGATGTGCAAATCGAAGTATTAAAAAATATGACAGCTCCAGTATTTTCATTTTCAATGAAACTCTCATTACAGACATATGTATGGTCTTTTATTCACAACCCCTCCCCCCCAATAGTCATTCACTATTATTATTGTGCAGGCTTTCAAGATGTTTTCATAGTTGAAGACTCATCACAATAAATTAGGAAGGCTGCAGAAACTGCCAAATGTCTCAGGTACTGTCAACCCTGATTATTGCTGCTCAAACAGGGGAATTTAGTATCTGTCTCTCACAGGATAATGGACTCTCTGGGTCTTTCTAATTTATTCAGATGTACAAAGTAGCTTGAATTTCAATAAAAACTCTCTTGACTCCACATTTCCCAGAAGGCAAATGGACATGACTAGAATTGAAGCCTTCGGTTACCTTTGCACATTCTTTAATTAGCTCTTAAAATTGTAGGAGAAAGAAATCATGGACATGTTTTTTTTTTTAAATGTAAATAAATGCTACCCATATTACTCTGCAGGAACTGCAAAGAAGTTCATGATGGTGACCCATCATTGCTGTTCTTGCTTTCTTCTCCAGTGAGAAGCAGCTTTTTAACAGTGAGGACTTGTGAGATCATATCCTTCTGTGTTCTGGCAACTAACTATCTCTGTCCAAGAGAAGGGTAGATGAGTTTTCTTCTAACCAGAAACAGGTCCTTAACAAAGCACTCTGCTGGTGTGGAACATAAGCAATCCTGTCTTCTACTTGCATTTAGCACTCTGCTCTTTCTCTGCTTTCACCTTTGCAACTCATGTGCCCCTTAACCTGAATTTTTGACTTCCTTCCTATCTGAACCTCCCAGTGCCACAAGAAACTATATTAATTTGTGCACATCATAGTTAAAGAAGGAAACTGATAACTAGACTGCATCCCCAGGGGAAAAACGGGATAGAGAGAGCCTAAGTACCAGCTCCGTTTGAGGACTGGCTAAAGAGAAAACTAAGGGAAGAGGCAAGAAGTGTTTCTAAATGATGAGAGTGTGCGAGGCACTATGTGAATATGTGAAAAATATATGCCAATGGAATATGGCAGATCTTTCTTAAAACCTAGTTTCACTACATTGGAGCTATGTAACCCAAAGAACCATCATGTATTATGTGTAGTTTTATACCTTGGTTTCATCGGTTGTAAAGATGCAGGGATGCCATGAGGATTAAATGTGATAATGAAAAAAGCTTAGGCCTTAGCCAACAATAAATGTTTAAGAAATCACAGCTGCTTTTTATTAAAATAAGGCAATAAGATGACTAGATTTGCTTATTTGTTCCAGCAATTGGTATTAGAGTGTGCATACCTGTGCATGTGTTTGTGAGGAGAAAGAAAGAGAACAGGGGGAAAAAGCAGGAACACAACAGGGAGAGGGAAAGGGAGGAGGAAGACAGTACCATATAACAGCAAGAGGGAGTGAGAAGAAAGATTTGGTGTTTTAGTTTGCAGAGTAGAACCAAGTGGAAGGGGTAATGTTGGTTATATAAGTAGTTGTGCGTGACGACACGCAGGAAGGTGTACAGAACTGAAGCTTTGCCTGTCTCTCAGTAGAGTTCAAATCCATTCACCCTGAGAACATATATAGTGTTCTGAGGGAGGACCCTTTTCTCCTTGTCTTGGGGAGTCCTTTTACCACTGAAATCCTTCTGAACCTTCCAAAATGTTCTCACCTTCCTAGCTACTTGACAGCATTTACTCTTTTCCCAAGGTACCACTATAATGAATGAAAATGTTATTGTTGGTTTTGGGAATAGCTGGTTTAAAAATTAATTTTTTTGCAGCCATGGAGATAAGTCACTGTTTCTGCAACAGGATGGTTGACTCCTCAGTGGCCAGAACTAATTCGGCTACTTTAAATCACCACCAGTCAGATAGGATAAGCTAGTACTACAGAGAGCTCAACAACTGCTTATTTTTTTTTTGTACCAGGAATCAAACTCAGGGCCTTCCGCTTGCCAGGCAGGCACTGTGCAGCTGGACTACATCCCTGGCCCAATAATTGCTTGTTGACTGATGAGATAATTGTTACAGCTGCCCAGGTTCCTGCCACAGCCTTCTAAAGAAAATAGAAAGGTCCCTTATAAGGCTGTTGATTTCAGGAGAGTTACTTGGGAACTGAGTAGGGAGTTTCAGGTTGAGAATGGGAGACAGCAGGAGTTTATTGAACACTGGCAAGAAGGTAGGGACTAGTTGCCTCAAAGGGCACTCAGAGCTATTATCTCATTATCTAAACTGAGAGTCACTGCTTGGCTGGCGTCTTTCATCTCTGTGGGCTGTACCCATTGAAGCCAAGGAGAGTTGTCAGGTGCACGGGTGAGTCTGGCTGCAGTTCTCAAGCATGTGACTATTGTGGAGGAAATGTTAATACTATGCAGAACTAGAACATTTGTACTCAAAAGCCTAATAACTGAAAGAAGTGGTCATCTTCCTGTGACAATTTGAGGATTTTCTGTGGGAAAACACATGGGCAAAGAACTCCCCAAGCTGGACTCATAGCAGCTGGTGTCTCAGAATTAAAGTTGATCTCATAGGAACAGGGAGTAGAATAGTGTTTTCCAGAGAATAGCAAAGAAGCTTGGGGAACAATTGACCAACAGGTACACAATTATAGTTAGATAGGAGGAATAAACGCTGGTGTTCTATTATATAGTAGGGTGATTATAGATAATGATAGTGTATTATATGTTTGAAAATAACTAGAAGAGAGGTTTTTGCTTGCTCTCACAGCAAAGGAATGATAAATGTACAAAGTGATGGATATCACAATTACCCTGATTTGATCACTACACAATATATGCATATATCAAAACTTCACATTGCATCTTATAAATACATGCAATTACTGTGTTAATTAAAAATGATAATAATAAAAAGAAAGCAACATTTTGTATTAAGATTCTACTTCCACAGAAATCTCTTGCCTGAATAGAAATTTCTCCTGCTCTGGATGCACAAGTCATTAGTAGCTACAGAAAATTGGCATGAATAAATTGGTGAGCTGAGTTTGTCATTAGCAGAGAAAGACTGTTGATCAGTGGGAACAAAATTCAGGGCAGGGAAATTTTTATGGAAGTAGAGGCAGGCGAAGAGATGTTAAGGTTTTGCTCCTGCCAAGGAGGGCAATGTTGATGTGTGACACAGTGAGAAGTACTTAGTAAATAAAGAATAGGAGGGTCAAAAAGCAGACAGAATATGGAGATGGGAGATAGCATGGTAACCTCATGATTTTTCCAACAACTTCCGTTTTATGTATATAGTGTCAGGAGTGTAATTTTCAACTGTGTACTAATTAGCTAAGGTGGTACTTTAATAATTCAGTGAAATGATGACCTGAAAATCCTAAGTGAGACCTTTTTCTGCCAATAGAAATTAAAGCGAATTCTTGGAAATACACTCAGTGTTTTATAATTTCAGGGAGAAAAAATATCCTATTTGTGCTACATATCTTCCAAGTGACCTCAAATGGGACCCATTTCTCAGATCCTCATCCATCTTTGGCTCTGCTACAGTAGAGCCACATCATTTATCTGTTTAGTTTATCCAAATGTAGCTATAAAGGTGCTCAGATGTGTCTCTCATCTCTCATGTAATTTACAATAGTCTGACATCATACTTTGATGCTATACTTTGCACCATGATTTTTATTATTAAAGCAATAGATAATCACTGTAGAAAATAATACAGAATCAATATTTTACTGAATAGTAAATGAATTTCACTAAATGGTTTATGAATTGGACTTGTTTTTTTCATTCTCTCCATTCCTCCCCTTTTTCTTTACTTCATTCTCTCTCCTTCCTTTTTTCTCTACCATTTCTTATCTTCTTTCTTTGATCCTCTCTTTCTCCCATGATCTTCCTTCTCCTTTTCCTTTTTCTGTCCCTTTTTCTTTCACCTCAGTGCTTGAAAGGAGATATGGCCTTATTCTCGATGAATTGATAATGGAGGCTGAAATCAGGCCTGTGCTATGTATCAGCAGAAGCACAAAGTATGAATCTAAAGGTTAGCCAATTTTTATCACTCAGGAAAGAAGGTATACAGCAGACCTAGTGAAATAACAATGGAAAACAGTTATCTTAAGTGCTGAGTGAATGGAATCTATTTGCTTAGAGGTTGGCAAGATCTTTGCTCCTCAAAAGTTGTTCTTTTTCTGCCCAACCATCTCAGTAAACAGCATCACCAGTTTACCCAGTCTTTTAATCCAAAGGCTTCATAGTTGCCCTTAAATTCTTCCTTTACTTTCCATAATCAGTCTGTCCATAATCAATTGTTTCTGTGGCTTTAGTTTTCAAGCTGTATTTCCACTTCATACATCGTTCTTCTTTTCCAACCTAGTTTAAGCTGCCAACATTCTCACTTGGATGACCATCAGAGCCTCAATTGATTTTTATCTTTCATCACACTCCATTTTCTACAGACACTCAAATGAAGTCATGTGGCTCCCTTGCTCAGAAGCCTCCAGTGACTTCTCACAGTAGTTAGAATGAAATTCACATTCCTTCTCAGGGCTCCTGTTCATACTCCAAGGATGTGATCTAACTCCTATCTAATTCTGTATTCTCTTTTTAGGTCTTTCCTGCCTATTCATTACTCTTTAGCCACACTCGTATTTTTCAGTTCTTTAAATATATCACTGGGCCTTTGTGTATGTTAGTTTCACTGCTTGAAACTTTACTCATCATATGGCTGCCTCCTTACAATTTTCTTGGTTCTTGGCTTATTCATTGTTAATGATTCTGTCACTAAGCAGACTTAAAACTATGTCCTTTCCATGATTATTTTTCTCTTTCTTCCATACCACCTTATCTAAATATGACATCACTTTGTTTGTTACTTTACTTGATCTGTGTATATCTTTCTCAGTAGGAAGCACATGTACCTTGCTTGCCATTGTAACCTTATGATCTATTGAATGAATCATTTTGCATAGGAGTTGTCAGGGAAGAAAATACAGAGACAGATAAAGACAGACATGTTGAGGTTTTATTCTTACCAAGGAGTGCATTATGAATGTGCAACATAGTAAGAACTGCTAGGTAAATAAAGAATAGGGAAAACAGAGTTTAATGTGAGTTTTCAACAAATGGAACAATGGGTATGATTTTTCAGAATCAAACTAAGGAGATAATTTTTGGTAGCAGTAACAGAAGTGAAATTGCCAAGGGAAGCACGGTCCTGGGACATTTGGTCAACAGTAGAAAATAGGAGCTGCCTGAAGTGGAATGAACTCATGAGGTAGCATAGGGAGACTGTTTGTTAGTTGGTTGAAGAATAATCATATTGAATCTTGAAGAATAGACTGCTTTTTCCAATGAGGGTAATGGAAGCTTCATTCAAATTTTTGGAATAGGTTCTTTGTATAGTGTTTTCAGAGGACTTTTCAAGAGGTAAATTAGTGCAAAATTTTGTGAAAAGTTATTATCAAAGGCAGAGATTACTTTTTTTGTCTTTTTCCTTTTTATGGTTCTGGGGATCAAACTCACGACTGCCTGCTTGCAAGGCAGGCGCTCATGCTGCTGAGCTAAACCTCCAGCTCTGGCAGAGATTAATCTTACCAGCTAGATGGATACACAGGAAAGAAATGCAAATTTACACCAATCAAAAAGGTTTCTTTTGCCTCAAAGATGATAGGATTGTCTAACTTATTTAGTGACACAATGCGAAAAAGATGTATGAATAAGAAACAGGCATAGATGACATTGACTTCATTTTGTCTAAGAGAGAGCTAGTGAACAGAGGTGGATCACAAGAAATGAGAGTACTTTAATTGAGTAGTTTTCAATTAAATAAATAGGAGTTACAGATGTGATAGCTTGTGTCCACCCAAAGCCTCATATGGTCATAGGCTAGAGCTTTCAGAGGTAGCTAGATCTAGAGTGTAAGACTGATTCATGGTGAAATGCTGGGATTAATAGCACTGGGATTAAGAGTGTATGATTACTAAATCAGTCCACTGATTGGTTTCGCACCACCCTAATCCCTGTAGCCTAGGTTGAGTATAAAAGAGGCAGAAAAAAAAGCTGCTAAAATTCCTGTTGCCTTGCTATCTTCTGTCTTCCATGAATGCTTCTCCTCTGTGAGGCCTGTCTGCCATTCCACCCTTCCTTAGAGCCAGTCGATTATGAACTGAAACCTCTACAAACTGTGAGCCAAATAAATCTTTCCCCTTTAACTTTGGGTGTCGGGTATTTTGCATCAGCAACGAAAATATAACTAAAACAGAGTATTAGTAGAACTGATAATAATTTATTAAAAAGTTTTAAGTGAGAAGCTGCTGATTTTCAAACTTTGATTCTGAAATCTAGATTGCTGTGCATTGGACTCCATTATATACATTATATGGAAATAGGCTAATTCATTTTCAGTGTTTGCACAAAATGAAATGCATTAAAATTTGGCAAATTAAGAATTAGAACATCCAGACCACTTGGGTATCCTAGTCAAACAAGTCTTTGTTTGAACATGTGGAGCTTCTTCCTGGTTCTGCTCTTCCTGATTACTGCTCTGTTCCTCTTCTTCAACTTCACCTCCCTCTTCTCTTTTGCAGTCTGCTACATACTTATCCCTTAGGGATAGCTCCTCTGGCCAGGTTTCTCAGAAAACTTTATTGTACTGAAATGCCATCTTTTCATAATTCTTAGAGCAAGCAGAATCTATGGTGTAGCATTCAATTTGATATTTTTCTGTGTTGTTCAAGAATAGTTTCATAAATATCCTTTTCAATCCACTTCTGTTGGACCCATATTATACATGTTTGCATCTATGAGAGGATTTGCTTATAGAATCAATTAATTAATTAACTGATAATATATAAGTTAGAGTTAGCAGCAAGATACAAAGCATCTTGAGTCTGACATAATAACTAAGAAATCACAGAATCAAATAATCTTACATTAAAAAGGGACACACTGTAGGTGAGGAGACGGAGCAAGAGAGATTCCAGTAAGGTGATCAATGTCAGAGAGCTAGCTAATGATAGATCTTGGACTACAATGCCGATCTCCTGGAACAGGTTCATGAAAATTGATAGTATTTTGGAGGCAAGCACCATAAGCAAAAACCAGCTTAAATATTTCCTGATAAGATTTGATGATGCAGTAAAATTACAGTAAAATAAATATTACTCTGGTTTGCCAAAAGCAAAATGGAGCTTTCAAGTTAAATTACTGAGAATGACCCCCTTCCCCAAGAATCCCTCATGAAGACAGACATTTCATTTGTTCCTTCTCCCCGTGATTCTGAAAACCCTGAATCAGAAAGTTATCCTTACTCTATAACCAGAGTTAAAGATAAATGATTTTGGAATATCATTCTGATTCCTTGATTTTACTGAGGAACACCTCAAAATTAACTGAGATTTAGAGTCCAGTAGGGTGAATTATGATATAAGTACTTTAGCTAGTTGATTAATATATTGTTCTGTATACTGTTTTAGGTCAAACTTAATTTCTGAGACCATTTCAATAAACTTTGTCTTCAGTATATTATCTTGCTGTTAGAGAAACCATCCATGCTCAAAAGCCTGTTGAGTCAGTCTCCACTCATGATTTCTACCAAGGAGTTGTGGAAGCCCTGTAAGCTGAGGATCTGATGGAACAAGCCCTCGAGGCATGAGACATTGCCACCAGTTCCACATCTGTGGTTTAACTGTTGTGTGAAAAAGTACACTTCCTCTTTGGGCTTCAGTTTTCTCATCTGTGAAGGGAAGATAATTAAGGTCTCTGACAGAATTAATTTTCTCAAACCTTTCAGTTTAGGCATCTCTCTGCTTCAGACTGGACTTCTTTACTCTGTGCATTTTAGCCCATATAAAGGTTTTCTTTGTGGACATGTTCTCTTTTTCAAAACAATGTCTCATCCAAGAGTGTATCCCAAATAGGTTTTTATATAGAGCTTGTAAAAGTAGATTCCAAAATTACCATTGCCTTGATTTTTATCTTAATCCTTGATTTATATCTAATATTAAATACAATTTAAGAAAATTAGATTTTGTTTGTTGGAAGAACAGGGCACATGATTAAGGAAGATTGAATACCACTATTACATGTCTATCTAAAGAAGAGAACACATGCATCTTCTTACCTCGTTCTGTGTCATAGAGGTACACAAACTTCTCCCACTTGTAGTGACCAAGGAGACTCAGAATAGCACCCTTCAAGGCTGGGCGCATCTGGATGACAAACTGCACATCTGCATCAGTGGGGAAGCTGGGCGTGACAAAGGATGTGTGCAGGGCTCCACAGAAGGAGGTCAGGGTGTTCATTGACATCTGGTCATAGAATCCAAAGATCGCATAAACCCCTCTTGAGAACTGGGAGCAGACTGCAATGAGAAAAAAAGAAAGCAATTTCAATAGGTCCATTGTCCCTTGTTGCAGCTTGTAGGGTTGGAAATTCAGTGTACAGTTAGGCTGTGAATTACATGCCTCAAAAGAAACCAAGACCTCAGAAAATCTCTAGGAGCCCTTGAAAGCCTAGTTGCTCAACACAGGAGATAAGAAAGGGAAGGACCTATTTGAAATAGTTACACATTTTCTGTGTGTACATTGAGAAAGAAACTAAGAAAATGTGGGAAGGAAAGAGATTAAGGTTGTTTTACCTTTTTAGTAACCTCACAAGCTCACTTCTGAGGCACAAGGGATTCTTGTCCTCCCACCAGAGTGGCACAGAAGCCTCTTAATGTAGCCATGTTCCCAACAAAGTACAACTCTCATTCCATTCTTCTCAGTGTTTTTTCTCCTAGGCGACAGTGATGACTGAAAATTTGGTCAGACTAATGTTAACGTGTCCACTGTGAAATGTGTCCACTATATTACTCTTCTTATGTTATATAATGCTTTGATCACAATTATGGCATCAGCTATTGTATAGGCTACTGATTCAGAGGATTTAAGATTTTGAGCAGGCTGCAAGAGTGATTGGTTTTTCTGCGTCCTTTGAGTCACACAGGTAGGTGCCTGCCTGTTCTGTCTCATGTGTAATTGGCATCATTCTGTCTTGATCCTTTTTGAGCTTGTCTTACACACTCACTGATCCACATGTGGAACTTTTGGATTTCCCTCACAGTTGTCCATTTTCCTTCATTGCAAAGTGGGCCCTGCTACTATCTCTGCCTTCTTCTGACCCAGATGAGATTAAAAAATGTGAACCAATTTCAATATTAGCTTCAGTGGAACATAATTAGCAAAGCAAATCAGCTACAACAACACCATTTGGTGCATTCCCAAACCAAGTGGAAATGATCTTTAAATTATCTGCACCACTGCTCCTTTCCATTCATGCGAAGCTGACATAACAGGCATAATGGCATGTAATTTAAGGGGTCTTGCATGGTCTCCTTTCTCTGCTAAGAAACTCTAAATGCCACTTTTAGGCTTGCTTCTTTAGCTATAGAGTGTTGATAAAAAGTTTATGCCTTGGGAGGGGATTTAAATACAATCCCTTTTTATCCTTATAATTGTAAAATGAATTAATGCATACAATGAGATGCTAGGATGGGTAGGAAAGCAGAAGGAATAGTTTTGATGGAAATGAGTAGATGGAAAAAGAGAATTTTAGGTGTTGGAGTTCTTTATGAAAGGAGAAATAATAAAGGCATTAGACAACAAAAGTAAAGTGAGCATTGAAAGTAAGATGAAGGCTTTTGACAATAACAAGATATACTATGGTGGCCAACACCGATTTCCTCCTATCTTGTTTTGAAGTTTTGAATTACTATCATTATTTTGCTTTTATGGATTTTATTCTGTTCTGTTTGGTTTAATTTTATTATGTGTTATGGTATGGGTAGCTATTTTGAAGGTAACACGAAGCATTATGGTAACCATTGTTGATTTTCTATTATCTTGTTTTGAAGACCTGTATCACTCTCATTGTTTCATTTTGATTGGCTTTATTCCATTTCACTTTGTTTCGTTTTATTCTCTTTAAAATAAAATTAAAAAATAAAAAAGAAAGTAAAATGAAGTCCAGTGGAAAAGCAATTTTGACTAATTTCTTAATCCTGTTGTAAAAAATGGAGAGTTCTCACTATGATATCTTGCTTTCCAAATATCTAATTAAATATGTTGACTAAGGAAGTTCTCTTTTTTTCTTTTTTTATTCAAGGAGAAAAAGAAAAAAAAATAGAAAAAGGGTGCAAGTTATATAGAATTTCAGATAACATAAACAGTAGGAAATCACTAGTTAATAGATTACATATTGTTATCTTAGAAATAGTTGTTCAAGTTACAAAATTAAAGCATATAAAGTGAACTTTCAAACAGTGAGACTGGAAACAGTTTTGTTCAATGATCCAACAAAACTCAGTAATACGGTTATCTGTCTTATCCACTTAAATATATATGCAGATGTTCTCTTTTATTAGTCAAACCCATTAGTCATTTTGAAGATTATCAGTCACTTGAACATCTCCAAGTGAGACACAATAGCCTTCAACTTGACGAATTCTTAGGAATTCTCAAAACATATGCACATAAAAGTCCCTTATTTTAGAAAGAGAAAGCCAATTAGAGAATGAATCAAAAGATGCACTCAGAAACAGAAAGGATGCTGTAGTCATCACCAAAGGAGATAGTAAAAGAAATAAAAATTCTATTCTCAAATTAATCCCATAAACGGAAAATTTCATATCACTAGGTCAAATCTTGGCCAGTATATACATTTTGTAAAAATGTCACTAATAATGTTAACAACTATAATAATGACAGCTGACAATAATAACAGCCATTAATACTAATAATAATTACTAATAACCAATTATATTGATAACAATACTTAGCCAGGAACTGTGTTGAGTATTATGCATCTATTATCACAATTAATATGCCCACAAACCTTATGAAATGTTGCTTCCACAACTAATAGGTTACAATTCTGAGGCCAAAAAATACCACTGTTAATCAGATGATTTGGGATTTGTTCTTGAGTCTGTCTGATTCCAGTTATTGCTAGGAACCCAAATCTGACAATGTCATTAAAAAGTAATTGTTGGTCCATGTAACATAACATTTCCAGATTGAGCAAATAATAATGGAAGATAACCAATTAAATTTGAATTTCATACAACAATTTTTTAGTATTAGAATATCCTCAAATTCCTATGCATATTAAAATGATTTGTTGTTTTTCTAAAAAATCAAATTCAATGGAGTATCTTGGTTTTATTTGGTAACTCTACAAAAAAACCAACAGCAATGAAAAAAAAACTTGTCTTAACTACATGTTACAGTTAATGCCTAGATGTTCCCCAAAGCCTCATGTGATCATAGGTGAAGCTTTGAGGAGGCAATTGGATCATGGGGGCATGATACTGATTAGTGGATTAGTGCACTGGTGAGTTGATAGATAAATGTGATGTTGGGCAGTGAAACCTGGTGAGATGAGATGGGTTTTTGGAAGTGTGGCCTGCAAGGGTTTATCTCTGTTTCTCCTACCTTGATCCCTTTTTCTGCTTCCTGCATGCCATGCTATGAGCTATTTCTCCTCTGTGATGCCCTGTGCCATGTCTTTGAGTCACTCAGCTATGGACTGAGACCACTACAGACTGTGAACCAAAATAAGTATTTCCTTCTTTAACATGTAGGTTTTGGGTATTGTGCTTCAATGATGAGAAAGTAGGTAAGACACTAATGGTAATGAGATAGGAACGCTGAAGTAGGTAATCATGACCCTTTTAACCAAATTACTTAAAGGATAGCTGCTAATTCTGCAGTCCATATCAACTAGCAAAAAAGAATGTCAAAGCTCCATAAACTCTATATAAAAATAGGTTTCTGGGAAATACAATGCATTTTCAACAAGAAAAACCTAAACTTTATCATTTTATGGGTGACAACTGAGGGGAAAAAACTAACAATATAGGAAACCTATAACTATAATCTACTTCAAATTTCAAAAAGTCCCTGATACACTGGAAGGAAATAGAACATAAAAGTATGTTGGGGCTGGGGATTTAGCTCAGCAGCATAAGTGCCTGCCTTGCAAGCAGGCAGTCGTGAGTTCGATCCCTGGTACCGATAAAAAGGAAAAAGACAAAAAAAAGTAAGTATGTTACAGTGGTGAGATTTTGCTTAATACAAGAACAGACTCATATTACTCTTCTAACCCCAGGGTTTGAAATCATTAGTAGTTCATATGTGGAACTCTCATACTTTATTATTGCTTTTATTTATCTACATATGTAGGCTGTGATGAACACCCATGAACTTATTACTCAAACTGAGAAGTTTTAGTTACCAATAATGTTTTCACCTATATGTTCTTTCTCTGTTTCATATCCCTGTCAGTCTTCTAACCCTTATCTTAGATTTTATATTTACATTATGCTGGAATTTTAAAAATGTACAAGCACATACACCTAATGACAGATTGTTGTTTTGCTCTTTAAAAGCTTTGTAGCAAAGGAATTATATTGTACATGTGAATCCCAGACTTCAGTAAAACTTTATAAATTATCTCCAGAAAGGTGTTCCCAGTGACATTTTAAGGTCTGCGTAGAAAATGAGCCAAACATAATAAAGGAAAATCTTATAAACTGTGTGAGGAGCAGGTGTGAGGGAACCTACTGAAAATAAAAGAATTTCAAATGAAGCACAGAACATTGGTTGTGACTCAGGCAAGGGTCTTTGTAGATCAGCAGCAATCCTCAGGGAATAGTATGCTACGATAGTCCAAAAGGCAGGTATACCACAGTGGACAACAAGAACAATGTTAACAGAAAAATCAATAAACAGTCTACTCTCTTTTATAAAGAATGGAAGTACAGCTGTCCTGCAAATACTGACCCTTGTGGAGTTACTCATGTCAACAAATACAGGCAACATAAATGAAGACTCTGTGAGGAGTATCTCTGTGGAAAAGAAAAATGCCTTAGGAGGACAGGGTTAAAATCTGAAAGACACTGGAATGCAGGAGACTTGGGCATGTTCTTTCACATCAGATTCTTGGACCAATTTCTGGCTGCATAAATTAGGGCCAAAGAGAGCACTGAGCTGATATCTGGGACAGTCTTTATGTCTTCCGACTCTTACAATGTGCTAGAAGTTACTTAATATTTTAATCATTGTTTTTAAAGCATATTAACTAGTAGAGGAATCCTTTCTCCAAATGCAATTTTCTGGGAAAAAGTTCAATATTTAAAAGAAGTAAAGTAGAGCTCTTCTGGTCTTATGCCTTCCTATCAAGAAGGAACTATGACACAGGAAAGGAAGTGTCTTGTACAAGGTTACACAATGAATTATGAACCAGTCTCTTAGAAGTGCTTTACCAGCACCTCTGTACCATCTCTGCTCCAGAGCTAGCTAGAGCAGCATGAGTCAGAATGTACCTGGAACGAAAGTGACTTACCCCCAAGGCTTACCCCTCAGGCAAGGGAGTAAGTATAAAGTCACCAGGGCTATTCTATGGGTTATCTTTTGACTGCTTTTCCCAGTTCCGCGCAGCTCCTGGACTGATCATGACAGCTAGTGGAAGACTGGTGACCTTTGGGGTTCATTATTCTTTGGAGTGATGTCTCTTTTTCTTTTTTTTTCTGAGTCTTTCCTGAACCACACCTAATGATTTTTTTTCTGAGAAATCTGTCCTTTTAAAAATGCTGGTGGAACAAATATTTGCCTTGGCAATCCTATGAGTTTTTGAAGTGTAGTGGGAAGGGTAATGCCTTCTGACACAAGCAGGCTTTGGCCCTAACCATTAGTTGTGTGACTTTGAGCATGTTTCTGAACCTGTCTGAGCTTCAGTATAGGATGTTATTATACAGGCTGATTCTGATGTTAGGCTGCATAGGTTACATCATGCATCTATCTCTTGTTAGGCAAGTTACTATCTCCGTGTCTATATAATATTGGGGCAATAATAGTGACTTTCTTGGCATTACTGCTGAAGTTAAAATGAGTTCATTCATGGTAAACATCTGTAACAGTGCCAAGAATATAACAAATAGTTAAAGTTAGGTATTTTTCATTCAACATACATTTACTCAACACCTGCTGTAGAGTAGGCACTGATATAGGCATTGGAAGATGAAGAAGTTAAAAAAATAATCTTGTTCTTTTGGAACTTATATATCAGGGAGGGGAAAATACAGTAAGTGAGATAAATAAGTAAAATATAACAAATGTTGGTTCATGTGGCCAGCTTTTTTCCTTTTTTTTCTTAGCATTCTTTGCCCTCAGTTAGTTCCACCACATTATGCTCACCACAGTAACCACTGCCTTAAATCTTACAATGAATCACCACGTCACAAAGCTTTTCTTTACTTTTCTCTGTCCTTCCTTCAGTGCTATTTCCTGCTCTCATTTCTGAGTAATACTCAGTTAAGAAAGAAACCTCACTAATTTGGCTCCAGAATGTGACATTGTCCTGTATTCCGCTCCCTATACAATGCTTTTTTGCTAAGAAAATGTTGTTCCCACCTGGAGACCTCTGTGCCTCCTCAGTGTAAAATAGCTTGGTTGTCTGTTTCCAAAAAGTGCTTGTTGTCACCTCTTCGCATTAGCAAAACACCAAAATTCTCTTGTTGAAGATGTTGTTTTTTACTACATCCTGGATTCCTGGGGACTCTAGTGTAGCTCCCCAACTGCATTCCCTTCAATGGTGAGTGACAAGCAAGGCTGGAGCCAGCATTCACGCTTTTATTTATAGTCCCCAAGTCTGTAGGTTTGGGACAGGTACTGTTAACTTGCAGTGTGGTAGCTAATTATGCTACCTATAGTCCAAAAGGCCTCACAGCAAAAATGTCAAACAAGTTGATTATCTCAACATTCAGAATAACAATATTTCATATCATTTACAGAACACCTTTCACACCCTTTTGAATAAAGGGGAGATAAAGGAAAGTGAAGTTTCTTGCTGTCTTAATGATCACATTTAGAGCAAGCAGGAAGTAGGAAAATACAGTTATGAAGAAGTTGATAGTGATATATCAAAAGAAATTTCTCTATATAATACCAGGGTACAGTGAATCAAACAACCTTAGCAGCGAGAGAGGCCTTAAGAGATCATATAGTCCAGTGATTTCTAAAGCTGTGGTTTTGGTCTATGGTGGATTTTCAATTTAGTGAAACAAGTGTATGTGTGTGTGTGTTCTAGATTATAATAAGGTCAGCAATTGTTCTTTCTTAGGAAGGACTGTTCTTTTTTCTATGTCATTTCTACTTCTACTGTTGCATGCTGAGTCTTTTTTCTTCTGGTATAATGATGAAGTTGATAATAAACCATAAGAGTGTCTTCAAAAAAAGAGATTAGATTAATATCTATATCCATACCTATCGCTTCTAATAAGTAGGCAAAATCACATCCCCCCAAAACATTCATTTGTTAGTGTTCCAAATCTGTGAATTAGGTTATAAGGTCAAAGGGAGTTAAGGTCTCAGATGGAAATAAGGCTGCTAATTTATAGACCCTAAAATAGATTATTCTATATTAGCAGTGTGGCCCAGTGTCATCACAAGGCTCTTTAAAAGTGGCAGAGAAAAAGAAAGAGGCAGTATCAGAGTCACAAGATATGCGAAGTTTTCACTGGCTGTTGGGTAATTTTGAAGTTGGAGGGGGGCCACGGGCCAAGGGATATGAGGACCTCTAGAAGTTGGAAAGGCAAGCAAACAGGCTCTCCTTTATAGTGGACTCCACACAGGAATACAGCTATGCTGACACTTTAATTCTAGTATGATCAGATCCATACCAGAAGTCTGATTTACAGAACAAGAAGATAAAACCATGTATTGTTTTAAGCCACTAAACTACTAAACTTGTGGTAGCAATAAGTAGAAAACTAATATACTAAGTTATATTAGTAAACTTATACACTAATTATGGTATATTAATCTGGATCAATTTACTCTCTATCCACCTTTATGCCTTAAATTATTACTGTATTGAGAAGCCCAAAAGATAAAAATGAATAATCTAGTGTAACCTATTCAATACAGAAGCCACTTCTCCTGAGGTCATATTGCCTCTCCTTGAATCCTTCCAGTATCAAGGGATCTCATTTTTTCCTTTGTGGGAGAGCTCTGACAACTAGAGAGCTCTTCCTTAAATTGAGTTCAACTTTACCCACTGGGCTTCTTGGGTACCATATGATACATCTAATTCCAATTACACATGTCCTCACCTTAGTTTTACAGGAAGCTCAATAATGCAATGAATGTACTCAAGAGACACATAATAGCTATTAGCTATTCAAATTTGTATCTGTAGTTTCTTGTGCTGCCTTTTTCCTGTCAGGCTAACCATCTGCTAAATAACTCCATTTCCTCCAAAGTCCCTGCTACCTCCAGAAAATATCATTCTAACTTTTCTACCATTGCCTCTAATGATGAGATGATGGCGACCTTGCAGTCCTCACCTTTTGCAGCCTAGGGTCCACTCCCATCACTCTACTGGAACTGCTTTCTCAAGCTGGATGATACTGCCCTCACTACCAAATCCAACTCTATTCACAGACATCACTGGAACTGACTGCTGAGTAGTATTTGATATTATTGGCCAATTTGTCATGACAACTCCCCTTTCTTATTTCCACAGCACTAAATTTTGTGGACTTCACTGTCTTTGCTGCTATCAGTTTAATCTTAGTCTCAGCTTTCAATGAAGACATTTTCAGATTTTGGCCCTGGCCCTTTTCGTACACTAAGTGTTTTTAATTGTTTTCTTTATATCTTTAGTTTTAACTAGTACATATTGTTTGTACAGATAGGTCCTGCCACCGGCCAGGCAGTGGCATCTTACCTCACGCTTTCCATTTGGATGAATTTCAGCTAGACACTTGTATAGCTTCAGCCACACTCTCAGTTAGAGCCACATTTCTAACTACTTATGGAATAGCCTCACTTATAGGCCTTCAGGACAGCACAGACTCAGCACATGGTTTCTCTACTTTCTTCCTCTACTCTGGGGTCTGTCTTTTGTTCTTTTTCTTTTAGCATTGCCCAAGCTAGAGTATTAAGAATCATTTTTACTTTCTCTCTCTCTCTCTCTCTCTCTCTCTCTCTCTCTCTCTCTCTCTCTCTCTCATTCCTTGTACCTACTAGTCCTGATATGACAACTTGAACAAATTAAGAAATGCTTAGCAGATTAGTAAAATACACCTTTGGGGGTGTCTGGTGGGTCGTGGAAGCGTGCCTTGGTTAGTAAAAAGGGTCTCTTTCCCCTTTCATCTCCGGTGTTCTCCTCTTGCTCTGATTCTCAGCTGCCATGAACCAAGCAGTTTTACTCTACTTTGCCTGTCCACCATGACATTCTTGCCATGGAGATGGTCAGTTATGGACTGAATCCTCTTAAAAAATGAGCCAAATGAAATTTCTTCGCATTTGAATTGTGGGTGCTGAGTATTGTGTCTCAGGGATGGGAAAGCTAACTAACATACTCTTTTATTTATTATTACTAATATCATTATTTTTTTGTACATGCTAGTAGTACACTATGATTACATTCATCATAGGGAGTAGGGAGAGTTACCTGTTATTTCTCAATTCCTTTCTTAATCCTCTCCCATTTCCTCACCACTGTACCTCTTAGACTACTTCTCATATATGAGCCAATTATCCATCTTGATACTGTCTAGTATTTGTTCTTTATTTTGAACATATTTATATATTGGGATTCTCATGTGGGAGAAACCATGAGGGTATTTCAATTTGTGTGTGTGATTTGCTCCGTTTGACATTATGGTCCCAAAGTGCACCTATTTTTTCTACAGATGACTCAAATTTATACTTCTTTATGGAAGGGTAGTACTCTATTAAGTTAAATACCACATTTAATTAATCCAGTCACTTGTTGATGGACATTTAGGCTGTTCTCAAGATTTCATTATGAATTATGCTGCAATAAAGATGGATATGCATGTATCACTGTAATATTATGTCTTTAACTCTTCTGATAAGATATCTAGTGGAGGAATATCCGGGTCAAATGAAATTTCTATTTTTAGGTTTTTGAGGAATTCCCATACTGATTTCCGTAGTGGTTATATGTTTACATCCCATCAACAATAAGACATGTTCTTTTTCAGCAGCTTCTCCAGCATTTTTTTAACTGATTTCTTGAATATAGCCATTCTTTCTGGTGAGGTGAAATGTTAGTGTTGTTTTAATTTGCATTTCTTGAATGGCCAATGATACTGAACATTTTTCATGTATTTGTTGGCCATTTGTATTTATTCATCTGAGGATTGTCTATTTATTACAGATGCCCATCATTCAAAATAGCATCCAGTAAAATTAAATACTTATAAGTCAACTTAACCAAGGAAGTGAAAGACCTCTACAGTGAAAACTACAGTATTCTAAAAAGGAGAATAAGGAGTATATCAGAAAATGCAAAGATAGTCTCTGTTGCCGGGTAGGCAGAACCAATATAGTCAAATTGCCATACTCTCAAAACTGTTATGTAGATTTAATACAGTCCAATCAAAATACCAGTAATGTTCATAGAATTAGAGAAAACTATCCTGAAATTTACAGAGAGCCACAAGAATGAGAAATAATAGTAAAAACTATTCCAGGCAATAAGAGAAAGGCAGGAGGTATCACAATGCCAGACTTCAAGTTATACTACAAAGTTACAATGATAGAGACAGCATGGCATAGGTAAAAGCAAAACAAAACAAAAAGGCAGAAAATAGACTTGTGGATCAAGGGAAATGGAGGATGCAGAAACAACTCTAGACACACTCAACTAACTGCCTTACGAAAGAAAACAAATACTTTCACGAGAGAAAAGATAGTCTCTTTAACAAATGGTGGTGGTAAAATTGGCTATTCACATGCTAAAGATTGGATTTAGATCTGTATCTCTCACCATACACTAAACTAGAACAAATCGATCAAAGATCTAAATATTAAAACACAAACACTTAATGTGTTGAAAGACAAAGTGGTAAAATACTTGAAGACATGGGCATGGGCAAAGGCTTTCTGAACAGGACTCCTGTTGCACAAGAAATAACAAGAATCAACAAATTTGATCATATCAAATTAAAAAGGAATAGTAAAGGAAACCACCAAGAGAGTGAAGAGGCAACCCATAAAAATTTTGCCAGCTACTTATTAGACAAAGGTCTAAAATCTAATATATATATAAAGAACTCAAAAAATTTGAGTTCTTAAATTTATACCATTCTTTTGAAATGCTTGATCCACTCTGGCTTAAAGCATATGGATTATCTATCTCATGTTCATTTTCAATTTAGGTTCTCATTCCTTCTATCTTAGGATATGAGAATAGACTCTTAACTGGTCATCTGCTTCTAAATTTTCCTAGTCTATTGTTACTTCTATCAGATTAATTTTCCCTTTTTTGTTGTTTCAGCTTATCGATTATAATATAACCACCCTAATCCCTATATATACAAGGACCTATTCTGTATATGAGTTGTTAATGGACTAACAAATGAAGCTTTAAAAATGAGGCAGTTCAGATTTTTATCAGCCTCAGTACTATTAACATTTTCACCTGTACATTTATTGTGAGAGTTGTCCTGTGCACTGCAAGATGTTTAGCAGCATTTCTGGGTTCTATGTATTAGAGTCCAGGAGCACTACCCCACTTCCAGGTGTGACAGCTACAGATGCCTCAGAAACCTCATCAACTATCAAAATTCTTCAAAACCTCATTAGTTGTCCATTGAGAACCATGGGTTTACCTTATGACTTCCTGTTTGAATAGAACAAAGCCTTAATCCAAAGAAAGTTCATACATACCTAGACAACCTCAAATGGTGGTCTTAAAACCTTTTAATGGTGGAAACTTTGGAAGGATTAGTATTTTGAACTCTTCAAAGGCCACTGAATAAGCAGCTGCTGTAATTTTCTGCCCATGCCTTGTGATTGGCCATTTATGTTTAAATTGGGAGGTAGACAATGGAGAATTAAACAGAGGGTGGATGTGGTAGGGTGAGTGTGAAGTAGTGGTGAGCTCATACCTTCCTTGGATTCAAACAGATTATCCCCGACTCATCCTGAATTCCCTTTGATTTGGGTCCTAGTAACCACAATGGATGTTTTTAGATTCCAAAGTCAGAGTAGGGTGTCAGTTCCATTCTCTAGTTGATGATTCCATGGTTTAATTACCATCTTGGGGTTAATTCTCTGGAACAGTTTGTTCTGCTCCAAGGGTGCACTGCCTATTGACAGTCTAACTAGCTATTTTTGCAATTACATGTCATGTATCTGAATGCGGCAAAGAAAACACTCATTATTAACATTTGATTCTACTTGAATAGAACTGCTTACAAATGCAGGCATTACATATATATATATATATATATATATATATATATATATGAAATTTTATTTTAAGTCTGTAAGTATAAAGAACCTTTCCATAACAGTGTTAGAAATAGTAGAAGAGGTGCTAGAAAGGGTCAGGATAAATGGGTGCATTTGAGACTTTTTGTACCAAGATACAGTGGTTAAACATTGCAGCCCAGTAGTCAGAGGTGATTTTAAATTGTTTTCTTGTTCATTCATTAAATAAATCTTGAGTTCTTAGTGTGATGCTGATGCTGTCAGCGAGTTACCTTCATGGGCTTCTGGACTCTAACCAGTATACTAAGAAAGTGAATCATTTTAATGGTGGAAACTTTGGAAGCGTTGACATTTTGGACACTTCAAAGGCTGCTGAAATAAGCAGCTCACTTCACCTCACAGGAATATGCAGAGAAATAATGGAAGCAAAAACTGAGCATTCCCTATGAAAAATGAAAAAAAAAAAAAAAAACCAAAAAACCTACTATCTAGGTGTCAGTGAGTAAGAAGCACTGGTACTTGGCTCTCAGTAATCACCATCCACAGAATAAAAACTCAAAAGTGTTGTCATTCTTCTCAGTCTCAGTCACCCGTATATCTTCATTAATCATCTAATAGTCAGGGGCCTTTCTTGATTTGCAACTCATTTTGCATGAGATTTAGCAGGAACCTTAATTGAAAAACGAATTGATCCAGTAATCCAATCACAATGAAACAATTTCTAAAGCTGTGCAGGTGGGTGATACTCTTATAAATGCCACTGAATCAGGCCTAAGGTTTGTTATGCACAGATACGAGTTTTAAGTTTGATATCATGCCATACAGTATCTGTAAATTTTTGTTTCATTTTGTAGCCCATGATGTAGGGAGAGGGTCACCTAGGCCCCCAAATAGAAAATTGTTTTCAAGCTGACTAATACTTGCTTCATGTTATTTTCTGTAGGCTGAAATATTTTATAATTAAAAATATATAGACACGATAAAATGTCTAGATCTATCATCAGTAAGGAATATATATTTTCCTTTCACATTCTTTTTGAATTCTTTATCTAAATAAATATTTTTACTCTTTTAAAATATTCTCATGATTTTGACCAGTCTTTTGGGTTCATTTTAAGTCTTCATTTGGTTAACAATTTTATTAGCTAGTGCTCCCAGTTATGCAAATTTGATCATGTACCTTTGAGTAGTATTATGTAAATTATTGACAAAAATGACAAAGAGGACAGGATCAAAGACAGAACTGCTTGGCAGACTACTTTTTCCTTTACCCTTACACTTTCCAGAATAATTAGGTAATATACATATTTTGGTTAGAGTTACTTACTTTGCTCCAGATGTATCTTTACTACATTTGTAGTTTAGACAATATGAATGATTAATGGAAATATGATGACTTTGGTTTTTAGACATATTTACCAGCATGAATCTCAGAAAAAAATAGCTGGGATGTTTTTTTCTCTGTTTTATCATCACACTTCTGTATCTTTATCATTGAGTTTTCAGAGGAGGAAGTGAGAAAGAAGAGGATGCTGATAGGAAAGGTTAATGAGACAGGAAAGTATCCTTTATTGAAGAATAAATGAAACTCTTCCTTTCTACCTGTCTACACAATGTGTCATTACCTAAGATCAAAAGTTGATCTTTGTTTTCCGTAAGCAATTGTCTACCTATTTTACATGTTGAGTAATTGCTGTCTGATCACCTCCTATGTTCTGTGATTCTCAACTTTCATTCCTGCTAGGAGACTCTGAAGAAACAGTAAGCAACTTTATAAAATCCCTAACAGGAGAGCCACCTTCACAAGACCCAAGACTGGTGAATATACAGAACTGTTTGCTTTATTGCTGCACTAAAGGTCGATATAATCTATCTAGATATCAGACAGTACTGGCAGGACATCATATTTACAAGGTAAGTGCTTTACTACTAAGCTACCTCTGCAGCCCAGCAAATTTGAATTAAAGAGATTTCTTTTACCTTGGAGTCAACTGGTCAGAGTTTTGAAAATAATTCCCCAATCTTCACTTGGGAGGAATGTCTGAGTCTGTGTAGAACTTTGTGTTATGGAAGTTCAGGCAAACACATTTGTCTGTCACCATAGGGCCTATATTCAAGCAAGCCTCAGTGGCTCTTGTAGGACATTTCATGGTCCTATTTTCTATTTGAAAGTTGCTTTGATTGGAACAGGTATCCTAACTTGCATCTGAGAACAAAGCCCTCTAAACTGGCTTCTACTAATCCCTCTACACTCCCTTGTCCTTCAGAGGAAGAACATCCTTTGAAGAAAGACATCTCAGGTCTTGGATATAGTTTAGAAAAACACACTGATTTTTTAAGGTAACAGTGAGAGCCATATGCTAAAATGTGTTTCTTTTATCTAGTGAATATCTAGGCATGTTTTATTTAATCTGGTAGCCATTAGCCACATGTGGCTATTTTAAATTAAATTAATTAAAGTAAAATAAATTTAAAATTCGATTTCTAAGACACACTAGCCAGGCACATTTAAATTCTCCATAGCCACATGTGGCTAGTGGCTATCATACTGGATAATGCAACATGCAACATTTTCATCACAGACAGTGCTAGCCTAGAATGTCCTACTAAAGTTGTTTCCTTCATCAACTCATTTAATGCTTCTGATTCTAATTCAACCAATGTTTACTTGGTGCTCCTTGTATTCTAAACACTGTCCCAGCAATTTTCATATTTTTTGTCAGAGAAAAAAACATTCTCTAATGCTTAATGGCCACTGCCAATTAATCAGGCAGTTACTGGCCTTATGGTGTTGCATGAGGGTCCCAGGGTAGGGCTTGATCTTTTGTGGGTTTTGATCTGATATGTATGCTCAAGCAGCGTATGACTTTTGTGTGTCAATTCTACAGACTTTTCAAATACGGTGTCTACAATGCCATATACTGTGCCAGATGCTGGAGACAGGGTTTTCTGCCCAAGTTCCGTTTCACATGACCTTTTATGAGGGAACTCATGGGGATGGCATGAGCTCACCTTTCCTCTCCAAGTTTTTCACTGTGTGTGACCTGGAACCTACCTTCTCTTAGTCTCTGTTTTCCCAATCTCATTTCTGATTTGTCCCACACCAAAGTATATGATAAATAAGAGAGATAACAAAGAATGAAAGAAAACTGATTCCCCTTCTTTTTCCTATAGTACTGTTTTGCAGATTGCAGGATGCAACGTATTGGTTGCTATTGTAGTCAGGAGTTGTGAGGGGAACAATTAGAATCAGGACACAGAATTTATAGTATTGTTTTATGATGGTCACCCAGAATTTAACATGAGAAAGTGCAAGAAATCTGTCTATGACACTAAAGACACAGAATATTCAGCCAAAGGCTTGGATTCCACAGCTATGTCCTGCATGAGTCCAAATGAAAACCTAGAGCCCATGACAGTGCCTCTCATGAGTCCAACTGGAAGTCTAGAGCACATGAGAAGGACTCACACCAGTGTGTTTTACAGATCCATGCTGGGAAGGCTCAAAGGTCAGTGGTAGAAACTAGAAAGTCTATGCCAGCAGGGTAAAGGAGCTGTGCTGGTAGGTTGAGCATTCTACACTGGAGCCGAGAAGTCATGCTCAAAATGAGAACCAGGGCTGCCCTGAAAATACCACAGCCATCCTCAGTGACATGGAGGTCCCAAGATTCTTCAATGATAAGAACAGTCAAGTACATGGCAGAAAGCCAGCATGACAAGTTTCTCCTGGAGAGTAAACGGTACAGGTCTTCTCCTCTGGAGCCAGGAAGTGATGCTTGATGTAAAGACCAGAGCTCCCCCAAAGTGAATGACAACTGTTCTCACCAACAAGGTTCTGAGCTCCTCTGATGACAATGGTCGAACTTACACTGGGGAAGCTAGTCATGATGAGCTCCTCCAGGAGAACTAATGGCTCAAAACAGCAACACTTAGAGAAACCCACAGTGCCTCCCTCATCTTCTCCACATCTCTATTTATACTGGCAATTTTCCTCAGGTGGATCATCTATGCTCAGCACCATGCTGATTTAATTCATTTTGTGTTAAGTTGACTCCCAGTTTTTAATTCATAACAGTGCCTTATGAAATCATTTAGTGAATCATGATTTAGCATGATAAGAGAAGAATGCCAAAATGCATCCATGGAGTAAGGGTAAATATTGTTTTAAGAAACTAATGTTGTGGTTATCAAATATTTGTAGATGTTTTATGGGCGATGAAAAAAACACATTTCTTTACCATCTTATACCATTCCAGCTTTGTGCTCTGTCCCAAGCCAAGCACTGATTTGGTCTACAACATTGGTGTGCTCACTACTTAGTGCCTCCTGCTGAGGTTCAATTTATTCCTTTTCCTATTCTCCTAATGCATCTTTCCTCCCCAGACACTCTGAACTCCATCTGAACTCACTCTGACCCCCAACTGTAGTTATACTGAATTGTCATATGAGGATGCGAGCTGGAGGAGGAGTTTCTACTCCCACTGACTCAGATAAGAGTGATCAAGGACCATGTATTACTGAACTTTTAAATTGGAAAGGTGAATGCACCTTCCCAAAGAAGCATCAGCATGCAATAGGGTTAGGTTCAGTTCAGTATTGTACAACTATTCAGTTCCAACCTACATCCTACACACTTTAATAAGCAGTTCTGCTGTTCAAGTTACCTGCATGCTGGCCAGTATTTTAGAATTCACTCTGACCCCCAGCTGTAGTTATACTCAATTGCCATATGAGGATGCTAGGTGAGAAGATGAGGATGAGGTGAGAAGAGGTGAGAAGAGAAGCCCTGGGGCAGAACATCATTTAAATGTAATTCTACCTTAACCTCTCTCAGCTGAGTTCTGTTCTGTGGACACTGCACATGTTCCTTCTGTGCCTTGAAAGTAAGACTGTGTCCTAAAGTTCTTAACTCTGCTCATTGAAAAGCATCAGACTAAAAATAGCTAGAAATAGCTAGGATTAAGTAAACGCATGAAACTTGCAGGATGTAGTTTCATCTACAAACAAAATAAGTAACCCCCTTTAGAGCTTTGCTGCTCAGTCATGCATGAACTTGTAACTTTTATGTGTTACTGATGAATACATCTAACCACATAAGAATTTTCCATTTGCTCCAAGATGAAGAGGAATTAGGCCTCGGTAATACTCTTGTGAATTACATGCAAAATTAAAGGTTTTCTCTTTTCAGATAACAATGTTTTTGCCTGAGAGAAGCTGTGTACTCTCTCATACAAACACTCAAATAAGTCCACAGAAGTTGTGCAAGGATATACAAGTAAGACAATCAGCATACTGTGCCTCATTTTAGGTATTGGGACCCACTGACTGGGCCTATGATCCATAGTGTTAGTCAGATGTAGTCCAAAACTTTCAGCTTGGAATTCACATTAAAAAAAAAAAAAAAACAAGAATGAAAGAGTTATACATGGTAGGTGCTCAATAAATATTTGATATTTATTTTCTATGCTATGGCTTTCCATCATTAAAACCTATAACTTATCCCAAATTATCTCTTACAGTTCTTCAATAATGACTTTTATTTCAGCCTAGGTGATACTTCTATGCCATCCTACCTATTTCAATTGCTGAGCATTTGCTCATGCTGTATGACCATTCTGATTCTTGTCTACCCTTCAAATCCTGGCTGAAGCTACCTCTTCCATGCAGCTTTTAGTGGCTGTTTCAGCTCCTATGAGACCTACTCTTTTCCTGAGGCCAGAAGCAGTTGGCCTGAAGCCCCTGTTCTAGTACTTAATCATAGCATGCCTGGACTCAGTTGTGGTCTGCTTGCCTTATATACATAAAGAGAAGCTTCTATCAACGGCCAAGACAGTGTTGGAAAGCCAGGAAGTATGTGTTGTTAGTTTTTTGACTGGCTCACTATAATTTGGTTCATACTATAAGCATGTAAGATCCTATGATACAAATTGATACTGAGAAGCAAAATTCCCCAGTTCTATTGCCTAAGTCCCTGCTGATTCAATTTGTGACCTTCATTTTACCTTTTTCTGAGCTCTAGCTCCTCTCCAGCACACTGGCAAGGATAGTGTTTATACACCCAAAGAGTTGTTTTGAGATTAGCAATAATGAGTATAAAACATGTAGAATATGAAGATATATTGGAACCCTATTATTACAGGAATAATAATTATAACTGTACTTTGTTAAATGCTCCAGAAATCATACAGACCATGCCTTCCCCAGAGGGAAAAGCAGCCAACTGTACCAGCAATTAGTCAATTATGAGTATTTAGTTTTATTTTATTGCTCATGATTTTTGTTTTGCACAACTGGGGTCGCATTGCCTCTTTGCTTTTCAAATGCAATCCCTTGTGAAGTTGGTTAATTATCAATCTTTATGGAGCTTAGGCTCTGCAAAATGATGCTACAGACCCCGTGACTCTATGATTACGTTTTGCCGTCTTTCACCCTGAGACTTCTGCTATGGCCAGTGCTCCTTTCCATGCTGGTGTTTATTTGTCTCTAAGAAGTAGTCTGTGTTCCAGAGTGATGTGAATAATACTGAACAGAAGAGTCAGTCAGGCAGCAATGGCATTTGAGGATGCAGCAAGTACAGAGGCCTTTGGTGAATGCACCAAGGATAGACATAGAGGAAACAAAAAACCACGTATTGTTTTAGTTATAAAAGCTGCTTTGAGGCTGAGAAACACTAGAAGAGGCCTCTAGAAGAGTTAGAAAACCTCCTGTCAAGAAGCAGATACATTTAATTTATTCCAGTTAACTTCCATGAACTTCTGTTTGGGGAGAGGGAGATGACCTTTAGATAGTTTCACCTTCATTAAGCACCTCTAAGATGCTTTAGAGGAAATAATCTTTAAGACTCATTCTGTGTTCTTCCTGTTCCATATTTACCTGACCACCTGAATCATTGTACTCCAGGAATTTTTATAAAGCCATCTGAAATTTCTAAGTCAAATCTTTGTGTACATGATTAATAATCGCTGAGTAGAGTATGTAAATATATTTGATGCAAAATAATTGACTGGTAACACAATTTCCCTTCTCCTTCATCTATCCAGTTAATATAGAAACGTGTTACCAACGTGCCATCACTCATTAGATAAATATTTGTTGTCTGGTCATCAAAGTTAGAAATCAGGAGGAAATTGGATTTTTATTCTTTACTGTGTTTCATGTTCATTAGTTAGGAAGCACTGATTTTCTTTTCTGGAGGTTAGATTGCTTTACACTTATGTACTATGAGATTTTTGTTGTGTCTTTTCTCCGAAGGTCTTCACAAGAGTAGCTTTGGAGGGGTTATAGGAACTATACTATAAAAGACATTTTGGGTACCAGAAAGCATTTCTTTTTTATGAGTAGTGCATTTAATTTGAAAGACTCATGAATTTCTCCTTGATGGAGAGTCACTTCCTTTCAGGCTCTCCCAGTCCTGCTTCTTGCTTCCTCTGGGAGTGCTCCAAAGTCATACAGCCTCTGCCTTTGAAGTACCATGAATCCATTTGGTAATCACATGCTATCAGGAGAAATGACTGCTCTGGGATCTGCTACATGATGAGGAGGTATTATTGGCAATTGTGTTATATTCCTGTATTGTTTTTCTATACTGTTCCAAATTTTAGATTTTTCTTTTTTATTGCTTCTTATTTCTGATTATGTATTCAGCACACACCACAGGATGCCAATTTAATTTTATTGGACCATTTAAAGGGCAAATAAACCTTTGTTTTTATAAGGAGAAGATAAAGGACCAATTATCTTAGGCCTCTACGAATATTTGCTATTTGAGCTTACAATCTAATTATGTGTCTTTAGAAGAGATTTTGCCATTAGGACCCACTTGCCCTTTTCCCTGGCATACTGTTGCTATGACATAACGCTTTTACCAGTAGACACTTTAGCTTTTAACGAACAGTTACTATTGCATCAGGTGCTATTGCTTTATTTATGTGCTAAGCTCCTAAGAGGAGTGGGCCAGTTGCTGAGGGGAATATTCTGCTTTGAAATGAAGGATTTCCTGATCTCAATATGTTTTCGCAATGTATGAAATGAACAGATACATGTTGTAATTGGATTGTCACCCAATCAATTTCTGAAAGCAAGGATGGCACTGCTTGCTGCCTGCTTGGAATATAATTTCCCCTAAGAAGCTCACCCTTAACTTCCCATCCAATGGATTCTTATTGTCACCACATATCATTTTGCCACTCTACTTATAATATCATCAGTATTCCAGAGTCAGAAACATTTGTGAATTGGATTCCAGGGGAGAAAATACAAATCCTCTCAAGATAGAAGCCTTGGGGAATGGCATGAGGACCAGGAGGGTGTTTGTCACGGTGACAACTCTGTTGTGCGAGCAATGATGGACACAGAGATAATGAGGGAAGTGGCTGGAAATTCTCTGCCCTGCAGAGGCCCAAGTCACAGGCCAATTTGTAAGGGGGCCAGATTTCTACTACTGGACCGTTCACGGCATCCAGAAAGTAGCACGTGGGAGTGATAGCTCATTGAAGGAGGAACCACAGAAGGGAATAGCCCGCAGGCAGACCTGGAATAACAATATCAGTTTTGTCTACAAAGATAGCACTATTTTTCTAAGACCCCAAGGTGTTAATTATGAAAGTGAAAGAAATAAAAAAAAGGTGAGTAGAATAATTTTGGCTGTAAAACAGGGATTTTAGTGTAGTATTTCCTTTCAGGAAGAAAAAAAAACATGAGAAAAAAGGTTAAGTATGCAAGAATTATTCATAGGAGACCTTCTAAAGCGTATCAACCAGCTTATGGCTTTATATAGCTAATACTTCTTGAATATTTACTACTCATGGCTTTAACCTCTGGTCATCAAACTCTGTAGCAGAAAACATCCTAGTCTTCTTTTATTTCTGTATCTTAAGCATAAAAAGATTTAAGTAGAGATAAAGGTAGAGATAGTAGGAATGGCTCTTCAAAAGAGTTGAGAAATAATTAAATTCTACATATTTGGTAAATATATGCAGATTTCCTAGTAACTGAAAGTCTAGCAATTTCTCAAGTGATTTCCCATTTCGCAGATAAGAAAATTGGGACTCAGAGAGGTAACCTAATGACCAATACCACACATAGATAAAATATTAAAGCTACTGTGTGAACCTGGAATTGTTGAAAATGCCACTATGATATCTAAACAGAGTCTATGACATTTGGGAAGCCGGCAGTAAAGAGTGCCCCTAAGCTTGAGTGTTTATATCAGGAAGAGTTACAAAACTTGAGAAGCCTCAGGATGGCAGTGTAGAAGAGCAATTAGAAGCATTCTGTGGCTTCCAGGGAGGAGATAATAAGGACCTAAATAGATGGGGTCTAGAGATAAAGACCTTGGAGGCATTTTGTCCAGCAGCTAAGCAAACCCTAGGGACTGCTTTGGTTGGCTCCAAATCTACTGAATACGGGCCTGCTTTACCAATCACTCTTCTCTATGTGGAGAATATGACAGTGGGCAAAGCAGACACAAGTCCTTGCCTTCATGGAGCTTATGTTCTGTGGAGATAGATCCTGTTGTGAAAAATAAATGACATACTTCATATAAAACAAATAATGTCTCTAACAGACCTGCTTTTATTGTTTATACTACATGTTGAAGATTATACGGTTTAATATTAACAATGTTTTATTGTGATAAGATTCATATAACACAAAATTTATCATTTTAACCTTTTTGTGGTTCTGGGTAGTGAAACTAGTTTCTTCACATCAAGCTACGTCTCTAGCCCTTATTCATTCATTTATTATTATGAGACAGGGACTTGCTAAATCACTAAGTTTCCTGAGCTTGACTTGAACTTATGATCCTCCTGCATCAGGGTCACAGAGTGCTGGAATAACAGACAGATACATGCCACCATATCCAGTCATTTAAACCACTTTTAATTGTTCAGTTCCATGGTATTAAGCATATATTCCTAATTTGCAACCTTTACCACCATCTATCTCCATAATTGTTTCAACCTTTAAAACTGAGATGCACCATTAAACAATCACTCATCTTTCCATACCTCCAGCAACTAACTTTTTACATTTTTATGAACAATCTTAACCTGAGATTAAACTAGGGAGCAGGATTATAGAAATATTTAGGACAATGTAGTAAAAGTTGGGAAATTTTGAGGGCTTTAGAATTACCTTTTGTATGGGTGATGCAGGATTTCAAATTCTCAGTGAAGCTGGCACCTACTCCATAGTTTTGATTACTCTTGTAGTCAGAGCATTTTTGAAAGCTGGAAGGGGTTAAAATGTGGTTCCTGCCTGCTGACATATGATTATACATATTCTTTCTACATATATATGTAAAAAAGTGTATCATTATTTCTGCCTTACTTGGACTTACTTGGAGTAAGTATCAATTAAAATCAACTGATTTGTGTGTAGGTTTATTTTATTTTCAGACATCAGGCAAAAGCATGAGGATGTAACCTTTTCAGAAGCTTGAAACACGGATTACTTGCTTTGGTGTATGACATTGGTAAGTAAAAATAACTCATTGGAAAAATGATTTAATAAAATTATAATAAGTTCTGATGACTATGATGTCTTTCTTCTCAGTATACACCCATGCTTTTGAAAAAAATAAAATGTACTGGATAGCTTCCTGCTATATAAAAAGAGCAGGACATCTAGATTCTGAAAAGAGCTGCACGGAAAATCTGGGATAGTTCTGGACTGGCTGTACCTTTTCTTAAGCTATTTATAATGTTCTCTACCTCTCACACTGAGGATATGGACAATTTTGATCAAGCTAGGAACTCATTCTCATCTTTTATTTCTTAGCTTCAATAGTAACTTCCCTTAGTCCCTCAGCAAGGTCACATTTCTCTCATCATTTCTTATATTTGTCTTCCTTACATGGATCATACTTATAAACAATCTATGCATTATTTGTTTAATGTCTGTCTCCCCAGTTTTATAAAGAAAGGGATAAAGACCAGTTGTATACCCCCTACTCCTTGAACTTAGTTCAATGCCTGCAGGGAGTAGGTGCTCAAGAAGTTTAGTTGATTGACTAAGGAATTAATAAATAGCATCTAGGCTGGGTACAGTGGTGCACACCTGTAATCCCAGCACTCAGGAGGCTGAGGCAGGAGAATTGCTGTGGGGTCAAGGCCAACCTGGGTTACATTGTGAGTTCAAGCTCAGCCTGGCCTACAGAGTGAGAATCTGTCTTTAAAAAAAAGCAGTAGCATTTAAGAGCTCTGAATTCTGGCCCAGCTCATTTTCTTGATGTGTGGCCAAAACTAAGTCACTTGACCTCTTCAAGTTTGTTTATTTCATCTGAAAAATGGGGATAAAATAATCTGTAAAGTTGTATCTAGCTTGAATATTTTACAATTCCATTGAAATTAGGTTTATGATTCTTACCAGCAGGAGAAAACATTCCAGTTAAACTACCTGGGATTTACTATCTCCTTTTTTCCCAAGGATTGCCAGTGTGGGTAAAATGTTTAGAATAGTGATGGTCAAAGCAGATTTAATTAGTGAATTCCTATTGAAAAGGTATTGCCTGGGATCAGACAGTATAGGTTGTTTGGATACCCACAAGCACTTTGCTTTCCTTAAAGTTCACTTCTCTGATTACTTAGTCTTTAGCGTTTACCTCTCAAATCGGATACTTTCACATGAAGATCTGTAGCTTCTTTGTGTCTGAAACAAAAAGAAGTATTTAAAAAAGGGAGAGAAGTCTCTGATTCAAAATGGCTATAAACAAACAGCTGTCAGCCTTTTTGTCCTATTTTATTTTCTTTGTCAATCAAATAAATAGTTCTACGTTTTGTTTGAGTCCAGTTGGACCATGGAATCAGAAGCTCCAGGATGTGCTGTAGCCATCTTTGTATTCACAGCAGCCAGCACAGTTCCAAGTTCAGAGTAGGTGTTCAAACTGTCTACATAATTAAAGTGACAGCTGGGAGGCCCTACACATAGGTTGAGTAGGCAATTTTCTCATATTTTTGTTATTTTTATAACTTATAGTCAGCTAACTTGCTGGAATGCTCTGAAGCAGAGCTGCCCACATGGTACAGTTTGAGGACTACTAAAATGTTCCTCAGTGGCCATGAATAGCTCCCATGTCAGCCTACTCAGGTTCCAGAAATTTCTAACAAATTGCTTAAGGTTGCCACAGAGTGCTCATTAAAGTAAAAACATTACATCTTGAGTCCCTAGGATAAATGAAGTATTAGCTATCATTAATGCCTCAGAACGAAATACTGTTTGTATTATTAAAGTTCAGAGTCCTGAAGGCATAGGATATAGGATGTGCTAGTTTTGATTACTCCTTTAGGGCTGAATTAGAAAAACTGTAGAACACGAGGTGCTGTTCAGGAGATTATGGAGTGTCACAATAAACTTCCTTCCCCCAAGTAGCTAGTGTTCAACATGAGGCCTCTGACCTCTTCTACTTGGAGATATCACCAGATGTCCAATGGGGGCACTGAAACCCTCCTGGGACTACTCCTCAGGAGCAAGGTCTTTCACACTTCAGATGAAAATGTTGAAAAATTATCCTTAAGTGTAGCACTGAGAATTCATTTAGGTTTCCTCAGACCCTCCCAATTCATACAGTTAGCAAAGATTCCTGCTTTCAGCATGCCTACTTCCTTCTTCTCATCTGACTAATGATCCAGAACCTTGGGGAGCTATATGCCTTATGATGTGTATTTTTGCTTCATAATAATTATTATGTCAGATGTCATTTGATATGCACTCAATATTTACTAAACATCATGCTATGTACCTAAATACCACAACTTACATCCAGCTAAGTGCAAAGTGCACGATCTTCCTGCTAAGCTACACTGAATGACTCACCAAGCCCAGCCCTCTCTTCCATGTCTAGTAGAGCACCATACACTGAGGACCTCTGTGATCAACCAGTGAGTAGATATAGAAGTGACCACATGCCCCACATTGTACCAGGTGTGATAGAGGAAACAGAAAGAGAAAATATAGTCCTAGACCAGAGCCTCATTTTGAAAACTGGCTTCTGCCTTTACTCTTAATTTCCCTTCTGTACTTCTTAGAGAGACATAGATCTTCTATTTAGGAAAGGGAGTAGATTCCAAGGGAAAAATATACATTCCATTTCCTAATGCAATATGCTATCTCACTAGGTTAGGGAATAGGCTGTTCAGATTAACTTAAGGTTTTGTTTAATAGGGAGTTCTTCTGAATTTAAACGTACAGAGAAGTAAATGCAACAAAACTTATGGCACACTGGCCATAGAAGGACAAAATATATTATTTTTAAATAATTACATATGGTATTTCAGGAGCTTTTAGAGCTCCTGGTCAGAATGATAAATCTGTTACAAACAGTATACTGCATACATGGCGGAATGGAAAATGTATTCATCAGGGGTGCCAGTGGACCTTAGTTATAGTCCTAGCAATGTAACCTTGGGTATACCTCTGGGCCTCAGATTCTCCATCTACAAGGAGGAGAGGTTAGTCTCTAATCCCCAAAGAGTCTTCAAGCTCACAAATTTTTCCACTGCAAATTCTCACTAACCCAGCAAATTCCTGGTGGGTTAAACACAGTTTCTAGCATTTCATTCCCAGTGACATATTTCTCCTTTTGAATTAAGCAAGTATGTCACCCGTGGCAATCAGGCTTCAATAAAGCATGTGCCCCATTTTGTAAACAAGTGTTACATAATTAAATCAACTACTTTACTGACCTCTGTGCTGAACTGGTTTTCTCACGTCATATTGCTTCTTAGCTTTTTGGCTAAGATCAAGTGTCATTTCTCAGGTATCTGGCAATCCAAAGGAGCCATCCACTTTCCTCAGCCTTACTAGGACCACTTTTATTTTTAGTTTAGGTGTTTGGGGTAGATGTATATGTGTTTTCATAAGTGCTGAGGGATAAAGAGAGTAAATGATTTTGAATGTGGTGAGTTGTTGACATAAAACCTCAAAATCAGACATCTGCTTTTAAATGGACCCTAACTACTATCCAGCATTGCCAAGACCAGGCAGTGGACTCAATGGTGTTATTAAACATTTGCATAAAAATATTGATTTTTGGCTTGCCTGCCCAGTTCTTCTACTCTTAAAAAACCTCCATGCTAGCCCTTAATCACCAAATTCCCAACCACCAAAGTCATGATTCCATATCACCGGACCCATTAGCTAGCCTTGAGCTTACCCTCCAGGATGGTGGTGTTTCAAACCAATATTTGGAAGTGGTCCTGGGATCTTTAAGGTCCTCCTAGATACCCTGGAACCCAGCAAATATACAATAATACAATTTACTATAATGTCTTTTCCCTTTTCAAGCAGCCCAGCTGTCTGTGATCTCCAAGTCCCAGATCACTATATTTGATAGAGGGCATATTTAAAATGAGCAGCTGAAATGGTACCATAAAACGGCTCCTCCATATCCTTTTTATCCTCTCATTGACAAGCATAGGGCAGGTCCAAGGGGTTGGCTGCTGAGAGACTGACAACATTGGGGCAAGTCCATGCTATTATGATAATTTCTCTTCTTCCTATTTTTTTGGTGCTCTGTTATTGTTATTGAAGCATATTTTTCCTAAAAGGTGCCAGAGGGACAGCAGGGGAATTTGGAAGGCTCCAGTGTTTAAAATGTCAGCAAAAATTTTAACAGAGAATTACAAACAGCTTTGAATACAACTCTTTCCTCACATCTTTACCTATTAGTCTTTGGCTAATTTGCTTCAACGACTCATTAGAACCTAAGAATATCTCTCAACTCCTTTTCCCATTGGTTGAAAGGGATGGTGACAGAGCAAGGAAGATATCAGTGAAGTGACTATACATCATAATACTTAAAGCATTCAACTCAGCCCGAGTCAAGAGAACCGCACAGAAGATGACAGAGTTGAATAAGGCATGTTCCTTGCCTGCAGTATCTCACGATCTACACAACAAGCACCACAGCAGATGAAAGAAATTACTAGGTATGAACTATTGAAGAACTCACGATATAATTGATAAAACAATCTTTAAATATATTAAATGATTCAAGAACAACATAATATAGCATGACATCAGCATTAAGTCACTTAGCCTAGATATTTAAGTGAGAAATAGAAATCTAAGGATGAAGAATCTGTAGATTTAAGGTGGTCGACAAGATAATAAAGGAAAATAAATTTCAAAAACAAAGGTACGAAGACCATAAACATAAGATTTCATTATTGTCAACATCAGATTTTCATAGACCTACAAAATATGATCTAAAACAAATACTCATGTGTCAGGAGGAAAGGAGAGATAGGGGAGGAGAAAGAAGGTAAAAGTTACAGAAAAATATAATTTAACATATCCCAAAGCTTCATCACCTTTCTGTTCTCATGGATAGTCAATGATGAACTACTGTAAGGATGATTATTTGCATATTGCATTGTTCTTTTTACGATCTCAATGGAATTTTCAATGTTCTCTGGTTGGTTTTTAATTCTTATTTTTTAATATCTTGGAGATTAAAGTTATTACCATTAGGGAATCTCCATATCTCTTTATCCCTAGTCTCTTCAGGGT
Source organism: Cavia porcellus (assembly GCF_034190915.1). Classification (NCBI taxonomy): domain Eukaryota; kingdom Metazoa; phylum Chordata; class Mammalia; order Rodentia; family Caviidae; genus Cavia; species Cavia porcellus. Next base: position 84,776,115 of record NW_026947486.1, on the reverse strand, counting down.
TTAAAATGAAGTAAAAGATGCTGGTCTCAGCCTTTGTTCAAGTTAGTAATGATCATGGTTGGTTATCAGATACCAAAGATCAGCTCATAGGCTGATTGTTAACACTTTATTTTGGAATGAGTAGTTTGTATGCACAGAGATAAAATTTCCCACAGAGTAGGGAAATAGTATGTGCTCTCTCACAGTGTCTTTCTCTGCAAAACTGAAATCATGGGAAACCTTCAAATTAGTCACATATTTTGAATAGTAGTTCTTCTGAAGTTCGTAAAATCTCCTTACTATACCTGACTGGGGATGCTTGGTTTGCAATTTTGAAAAATATAAGCAAATGAATGAGAGAGAAAATATGCTAAATAATTCTAATTGTATTTGGATGAAGCCTCTCTCTTAATTTTCAACTTCTTGAACTGGTGTTATATTGATTTTGATGACAGTGGTGATGATGATGACAGTAACAATTTAATGCTTTAATGTCGGATTGCCATACTTCTTCACAAATAGAATAAGTAAAGGGAAAGACTAGTGCTTGTTGTTTCTCAAAGGACAGGAAAGTATTTGAAGTATGTTAGAATTTGGCTTTTTGAAAGAATATTCCCTATCAAGGGATTTTAAATAGATTACTGTAGTTTGAATATGAAAGGTAATTTTCCAGGAATTCATGACTAAGATGGAGGTCAAGAGATTAAGATGGATTAAAGGTGAAAAGGAGCAAAATTACAAATGCCATTAATTTAAATTTTTATTAGTGGAGGAGTTGGGAATGATTAAAACCTCTAAGGTCCCAATTTCAAGACATGTTGCTGAACCTGACTTGGAGACTGGTGTTTTTAAGTATTCTGGGTTCAGTTACCATTACATCTTAAAAGTTTCTGCTTGTTGGACTAAATAAGTAGAACATGAATTGGATAACAGCATTTGTCAAATGCTAAAGTAGAAGTAAAGACTTCGGGTTTATCTGGGAATAGTTTGAAATATATACTTCAAAATATGTATTTCCTGGGGACAAAGATATTACAAGTTCAGGAAATATGTAATAGGTTCATGTTCAAGTCACAAAGCACACTTACAAAGGTTTTGGTTATACCAATTGCTACTGCAATGACTTGACTACACTGAAAGAAATTCACTATACAGTCCAATTTTCATGCCTCTTGAAGGAATTCCAAGTTCCAATAAAGGAAGAACTTGTCAATTTAGCAAGTGTTTTTGAGCTTCCATGCAGTAATTAATCTACTTAGCAATCATTTTTAAGCACTTGCTCTGCATAAGATCAGATATGCCAGACACAGAAAAAACAGTCATAGTTAACATTTCCTAAATGTTTATTATGTGTCATATACTGTTTCATATATATTATCTCATTTATTCTTCCTGTATTGTTACCTCATTTTTGCAGAACACCAGCTTGAAGACTGTAGTTAACATGCCCAAGATCATATATCAAGTAACATGAACACTGTTACAGAATTCTGTGTCCATCTGAGTTCAGTGTCTGAGATCTCAAATATTAAAGCTGAAGCTGAATTCTAACATCTAAATTAAAAGTTCTTACAATCTAATCACAAAACAATGTATTTTAATATTAGAATTATTATCTATAGAAAGTTTAGAAATCATAAGAGACCATAAATAATACTGCCTGGAATTTCACACAGAGAGTAACATTTTAACTTGATAAGGTGATATTTTATTTCTTTGTTTACTAATAAATACATTTATTGTGGGGAATTGTTATATATACATAGCACATCTTGATCCTTTTGGATTCCCCTTCCTCTTCTTCCCTCACTCTCCTTGAATCTAGATAGTCTGCTCCCTGTATACTAGAATCTTTTATTTTACTCTTTAAATTCTCTACACTCTGTGTTTCTGATGTAAGAGAAGGCATATATTATTTAACCTTGTATGTCTGATTTATTTCACTTAGCATTATGATCTCATTCTCCTACAAGTACCACTAATATATTTTTCTGTCTGCATAGTACTGCAAAGGTGATATTTTAAAATATGATTTGTTAATAAGAGGGTGGGAGGCTCCTTCCAGAGATACAAAGTAGTATGAAACAAAGCACCGAGACAAGAGCTAGCATGCCATACATAAGGAGTGCTACAGTTTAAGATTGGTGGGAAGGAGGGTTGAAGAGTGGTATGAATGATAGGGGATATACCAATTGTAAAAACAGTGAGCTCAAACAGGGTCTGTTTGTTACATAACTTAAATATCATGGGATAAAGAGTAGATTTATTCCATAAGTAGAAGGAAATCATAGTACAAGTTTTTAAAAAGCAGGAATGTCATATATATGTGACATTTTTCTAAGAGAAAAGTTTTTAAATAGTATGTCAGATTATATATGTGACATTTTTCCAAGAGAAAAGTTTGAAAGATGAGGAAGATAGATTAAAATGAGAAAGAGACTACAAAAATTATTGCAGTAACTAAAATAATGCAAGAGAACAAGCAGCCCGAAAATGGGGTTAAGTGTCTGCTGGACATCCTGGGGAAGTTGTTCAAAAGGAAATTGATAATATGGGCTGAGAGTTTCTGAGAATGATTGGAATAAGAGCTAAATACATGGTATTAATGTGAGTTATAGCATGGAGACATTTTTAAAATTGAGGAAAGGAAAGTGCCCATCATTTAAGACATAGGTAGAGGAAGACTAGCTCTAGAGCCAACTGAAAATAAAAGTAGAGAAATAGGAAAAGATTCTGGAGGTGGATCATGTCACAAAAAAGCAAAGAAAAAATGATCATCAGTGTCACATATATCTTAGAACAATTTCAGTAGAATGGAAACTAAAAGAGGGAAATTTAAAAAATGAGTGGACAAGCTGAATAGATGACTACTCTTCCAAGATATTTGGCAGTGAAGGGAAGATGGAGCTCACTGTGTGTTTGGAAATTTGACTAAGGATCTACCACAAAACACCTTTGCCCTTTCTTATCCTCAAAGGACATCTATGCTGTATAACTGAAAGACTGCCAGATTCTAATTTTTCAGTCTGAAATTTAGGATCCTGATTGTGTGGGAATTTTTCACCCAGGTTCCTGCTCTAGGCTCGCTTGCATTCTCATCCTTCAGCCCTTCTCATATCTATGCAATCATGTGATATTTGGGGCAGAGTACTTCTAGAAAACAGGTATCTTCTGACCTTGAGAAACTTCCTGTTCCCGTATAATGTGCACGCTTTTTCTTTCGAGAAAGTATTCTTTTGGCAGTCTTATGCTCTGAAATGCATTGTTGATAGACTGCTAATGGCTAAAAAGACTCACTTTTTGAGAATATCCCAGAATATTTTGGTCTGACATTTCTAAATCCTTGGCATGTCTGTTCAGCAAAACCAGAGCTCAAGAATGTTTTGACAGGTTAAGAAAACACTAAGATGTCACTGTATTGGTTTTCCCAGCTGATGAGGCATTGGCTTTTGCTGTAGCATTCAAGGCCATAATGCAGTTTGTATGTTAAATCAATATCTTATAAAACTTCTGCACAACTGTTGGCTTATTATTTAAAGCAAAGGAAGGACAAATCAATTTCTTATGTGTCAAGGACATTCTTGACAAAGGGCCTAATGCAATAGGCAGGCTCAGTGCCATGAGAGAGTCCAACGAAATGGAAAGCTGTGTGTTGTGTTTATAGATTCCTTCCAGATCAGTAGGAGCTTTTTAGGGTGCTCACAATTGGTTATGGGCTTTCCCAGCCTTGCAATAGAGCAGGCTAGCTAGTTCTCTGGGAATATATCCTGGTAGCAGGGGAGCTCCTTCAATGGCAAAGTGACTCGCCTATCATTAAAAGGTAGATCTAAGTAGCACTGTTTATGAACCCCAAGAGTAAACAGAGCTTTAAGTCAATAGGTAAATGAGCTAAAACATGATGTTAAGCCATTGAGCAACTTAATTGATAAATCTTGTGGCATGTGGTATTAGAGAGAAAAATGGAGAAGAAAAGGGGCAGCCCCGATCGTATAAGAGATCTGGCTATAGTCAGAATATTAATTTTCAGAGCAGGAAGGGACCTTGAGGATATCTAGCTTAATGTTCTCAACTCCAGTAGCATATCAGACTCACTAGGGAGTTTTAAAAAAAATCACTGATGCTCAAACTTTACCAGTCTACACCAATTAAATCAGAATCCCTAGGGACAGGATCTAGCATTAGTATTTTAAAAAGCTCCCCTAGACGATTCCAGTGTAAAGTCAGGATGAAAACCACTGATATAACACCACTGTTACATTTTAGATGGGGAAACTGAAGCTTAACAAGGGAAGATGTCTCCTTTTAATTCCGCTGGTTGTTAGTATTAGAATTGAGACTACAACAAATGTTACTAGGTTGGTGATTAAGAAAGAGCATAGTTTCTTAGTGGGAGCTATTCATTAGCTTCATTTCTTTCTTTTCATTTTTGTGTGTATAATCTCTGGAAAAAATTCTCAAGGATTCTAATAACATTAAGCTATCAAAGAAACACTTTTTTATTGCATATGGTGAGAGAATGGCCTCCACTCATTCATCACATATTTCATGTGTCTGCAATCACTAAATTATGTGCTGGATGCTATAAGACTATTGCCTAGAGTGTTTCGGACAAGGTCTTGGCCTTTGAGGATCTCTGGGCTTGGGAGGCAGTGCCAGGAAGACAAGATAAAGTCATGGATAAATTTAATCCTCTAGGATAGTCAAAGTTAACAATTAACTTTGTTAATGGAGAACAGTTATATTTCTTGGTCACAAAATGTACTATTGTTGAATAATGAAGCATAGATATTTTGTAGGAATGCTTGCAGAAGTTAGTCATGTATGACCAGTGGGGTGGTCATAATAAGGGATATTTAGGTATATCTCTTAGATAAGGGCAATATAAGAAAAGACAAAGAGTAGAGTCTTATGACCCAAGGAGTTACTGCCATTTCTGAGAGAGGGAATGTGGTTTGGGAAAGGGGTTCATTCTTTTGAAAAAGAAACATGGACATTGGAAGGTCATTTATATTTCAGTATGAATCCCAATTTTTCTCATTATCAGCTATGTGTTTGGAGAGACAACTTTCAGAGCTCCATTCTTTTTGTCTAAAATACAGGCAAAAATATTGACAGCTGCCTTTTCTGTAACTTTTCCTCTTGAGGGAGTTTCAGGAATATGGTTCAGCTACAACAGTAGCCTTTCATTGACCAGGGAATAAATCACAGGTCTGTAATACCTTGCATATTATTACACATGTGTGCCTGTATTTTTACATTTATGCAGATCAATCCTCCTGTCTTTGTTCCCTCTTGTATCTCTACTTGAATTTCTACCCAGTTTCTCCCTCAAAGCAGTTTGTGTTCTCTCCAGGCAGGCCACACAATGTTGCTACTTTAAGATAAATATAAATATGCCCTATTTCCTCATTCTATTCATTTCAACATAGGTAGTTCTTTGGATTTATTGGCTACCTTTTAAGTACCTGTGTTCTTTCTGGGATTATAATCAGTATGCTTCTATGACATGAGTTACAGAAATCAACACATTTTCTTTATAACTTTATATTATAATTCAAATAAATGTTAAACTGACCTGTTTTGTGATTATCAATTGTACTTTATTGTGTGTGTACAAGCTTTTCTTTTAGGATTAAATCTACTTACTTTATAAAGAAAATTGGAATTTAAACAGAATGATATTTTATTGTCATTCATATGTCTCATCATTTCATATGCAACAACTAATTTCTACTTCATAGGATTGTTGTCAGGATTAATGCAACTAAATAGATATGAGAAGTATTGGGTACACATTTGGTAGATGATATACATTGTTTTCCATGTATCCCTAGAGCATTTATGAAGACAGTTATATTTTCTTATACATTTGGATTGCACTGAAATGCTCAAGTAGTTATGTCTGTGTATTATTTTCTTCCTATGCCAATCCATGAGGCAAGTAGCAGTGTCATCCTTGTTTTATAAATGAAAAAACAGAATGAAACAATGTGCTTTCCTTATGTTGCCAAAAGAACAGAGCAGAACTGAGACCTTCCAAGTTCATATATAAGCTTCTTTCTGCTTCCTTTTGCCACATGGAAAATCCATAATTGCAACTAAGGTACACTGGGAGAAAAAAAATGAGATTCTCCATGAGGCCGATTGAATAAATTCTTTCTTGAAACACAAATGAGGACTGCAGACAGGAACTCTGTGTATTCACCCATATCACAAAGCTACCGTAAGTTTTGGCCTCTAGGATTGCTGATTAAGGAGCAATCTACCACTATCATTATTTCTCCTTACCTAAGTTCATTAACAGTCTTCCAAGGCAATTTCTCAAGCTAACTATGGATGAAGAATATGAATGATCTGGCTAGGCCTTCAGTGTAGTTTTGAGGCAGCTCAAACTGACCCCGCTGTGCACTGTTTTTCTTCTCACTCCTTACTCAGTAGCTGACTCATTAGATGACCTTGAGCAGAGGCTTTGTTCAGCACTTGAAGCATGAAGATAAGAGTACAGACCCACTCCCAGGGCACTCAGATGAACTAGATAATTTCTGCTTTTTGAATGTGAAGGATTTACTAGTGAGTCCCAGGGGACTGAGGATCCCCTGAGGTGATGTGACAGGGAAGCTGGCCCATTAGGCTCACAGTCTGTGTCTGCTGTCCCTATCTGAATCTAGGCTGCCTGCCAAATGCTATTTTGGAAACAGGATCAAGTTGTCCAGCGTTTGAAGGTCGTGGATGTTCTGCTCCATGAGAATGCATGGGGGCAAGTGAACTGAGACAGACCTCAGTGTCACTACAATAGCTTTAAGCAAAGTGATTATGGCCCACACTCATGGACATGATTGGTAGCTGCTACTTAGTTGCCTTGATACTGTGGGTGATGTTCATGTGAGCAGTGATAGGAAACAATAAGTTCTAGGTGTAGCCCTAGAACAAGGACCTGGAGATATTTGCTGTGCCAGGAGTTGCCCTATCAGTTGTTGGATTTTATGGATACCTGGGAATCTCAGCGTTGGGTCTAAAGCAGCCAGAATAAGGGTCAGTAGTATTTACCAACTGGCAAAGGAGAACTTAATATTCTGAAGAGAGGTATGCCTTACTGCTCAATTTTGCTGAAGTTCAGCCTTGTGCTTGTTTACTGAATGAATGGATCACATGATTTGGAATTCATTACATTGCAGATCCACTTAATAAGGTGTGCCTATAGTATTGCCCTTGCCCTATACACATTTTTCAGTAGTGTAGTTATTGTGTAAAGTGAGGCCTACTTCTTGAAATGTAAAATGGTATGAGGGATGGAGGTTAGGAGTAAGCTTATTTCAAGACACTAATAAGAAACATAAATTTTCAATGACCCAAGAAACATGCAATACTAATTTAGCAACATCAGTTTGCCTTGGGTAAACTCATTAGGGAAAGCCACAAGTGCAAAAGTCAATGTAAAAAATAACAGGTCAGAGTCATAACCTTTTAAGGGAGACATCTGCCTGTGAATGGATTCTGGGCAACCATAACAGGTTATGTGTAAATTAAGCATATTTTGTAAGCTGTTTGCTTCCATCCCCTAAGCCAGCCACAGTAGCTGAGTAGTAGTTTGGCAAAAAGCAGGCAACTATTTCTACTCTATGATGAAAGGTGTGGCAATAATTTCCTCTCCAAAAGTAACATTTCCATCAGTCTAATACAAGCCTAAAATGCTATTATCAGAAACCCATTCCTTGCCAACTAATTGCTCTAATTGGTGGCAACAATTTAACTCATTACCAGCCACGGTCCACTTTAACAGATAATATCTCATCAGTCCCCACTATTTCTGTGGGACAACAGGGAGAAGGGAGCAGAGAGACAAAAGTCTGGAGACAGTGTTGGCTTCATAAGCAACCTGGAGTGAGTAGAGTTATGGGGAGCCCTAAGCTTCCAGGAAGAAAGGGGGCCCAATGATAAGGGTATAGGGAGACTGAACTACAGAATAGGAAGGAGGAGGAGAAACAAAGAAAGACGAGTGTTGCCCATTTGCCAGGCATACTCAGGCAAGACCACTTGCATAAGCAACTTGAAGCCACGGCATTCTTTATCCAGAAAAGTCTCGTTAAAATGACAATATTTTCCATAAGGAATCAGCATTGCTGGATGCTTTCTTAGCATCTAAGCTGGAGCTCAGAAATCTAGACTAGATGCTTCTCTTCTGAAAACTCAGTTGTGACTCAGAACAGGATATAAAGAAATCAGATCCATTGCAAGTCAAATAGCTTCCTCAATAGTATATAGCATCTAATAAGATAGATAACTTAGATGCCAACTGTTTATTTCATTTTGTTACTTTAAAAAGACTTTGCAGCCAATCATTACCTGCTTCCTTCCAGAAGAGCCCTCCTGGTTCCCCTGTAACTCTCTCACAGGTACCAGGTACACAGGATGATGGCATGGACAGGTCTTCTAGGCTATAGCTTCTCTTATTTAGCACCTTTGGAGCATTTAAGGTTTCAAACATGTTTTTACCATGTGATTCTTATCATAATGTAGGTTACTTTCAAAATTTTGATCTCAAGTTTTCATAATAAGGCTGGTTTTCTTAAGTCCTATATTTACTCTCCCAACTCCAAGTGATGATATCATAAATTTGCAGTTTGCAATCTGCTGGAAATAGTTCATGTGATGTTCCTGTATTTCGAGGCCCACATAAGAAGGAATCTGTGCAGACCTTAAATTGGTTTTGGGCTTCGGGCCAAGTGGCTAAGCTAGGTTATGACTAGCAAGGAGAGGGGAAGTATGGCTACATAGAGAATTGGACATGGTGTCCTCCAGGATCTCTCTGCCTGAGATCCTCTCTTTATCAGAAATCCTCTCACTTTGGAGTAAATGTACTGTTGCTAAGAGACAGCTGTTTAATTGCCAATATGTGACCCTGGTGAGGACTACACTGACATGAATTGGTACGTTGGTTCAGATCAGTTATGAAATGATGAAGCAGGGCAATGCTAAGCAAGACACTGCTTTGAAAGACAGTGGGATATTGAGGAATGTCTGATAAAGGCAAATCTGGGGGTCAGAGGCAACCTAGCAAATGCCATGGTCAGTTGGTATTCACTGTGGGCATCTTAGGGGATTTGAAGAGGGAGAGGGTATTAAAAGTGGGCTAAGCATATGCCAAAGATAAAATGCTTATGTTTCTTTCTTTCGCCAGTGTTGAGGACAGTTAGTTTGTCTTTTTGTTGCTTCTTTCCTCCACCCTCTCCTCCATTATCAGTCTGTTCCAGGTTCTTGCAGAGCTTTTTCTTTGGCTGCCTTACGAGAGGCCTGGCTCTGGGGACTGGCTGGGCTTTCTCAATTCTCCTGACTCATCCTGCAGACTCACTGTCCTCTCCAGTGACCTTCTGAAGGCCCTGAGCTCGTGGCCTTGACTTTGCTGGCTCAGGGAGGTCTCTCATGAGGGGAGTTTGCAGCTGACCTATGCTGCAGTTTTGTTGGTTTTGCAAGATCTGAACACTATTTGTTCTGCTAGGGGGAAAAAGACATCGCACAAAAGTACATGATTCTGTCAGCACCTTTTGCCCTTTAGCAGCATCACATAGTTAGTACTAAAAGACTATTTGAGAAACTGGATGATAGGAATGAAGCACAGTTGTACAGCAGATTGTAGGCCAAATGTCTGGGGTCAGACAAATACATTAAACCCCACTTATGGTTTGCGATGGCTTACATAGTGTAAGTATTTATTCAAAATGGCTCTTCATTATAGTTTGTCCCTACAAACATTTCTAAAAGAAAATGAGGAAGAAACACTATTTGTTTAACATTTTCCTTCCACTGTAACTCTTTTTCCTATTTAGAGACATCATCTGTGCTATCCACAGAGCCTTCTTTAAAAATGTTATGCCTTCTACTCAATAATGATAGTGGAGGCTTGGCAAGGGGTTAAACTGAAGACACAAGTAATTGTTGGTTAAGTCTATGCCTGGTGCTCTAGTATTGCCCCTCAGCCACTGTCCTCTCTCCTCCACCTCTGAGAAGTGCCAACCTTGTCAATTCTCAAAGCCCAGCTACATATGGGAAGAGGTATAAGTGGAGAGGGAACTGCTGCAGCTTCCTGGAGTCTGTCCTGGAGATTTAAGGAGCTTAAGACCCAGATGGGAGCACTGGAAAGGAAGGAAATGTTCCATGTTAGCGTTACTCCCCCACCCCCAAAGACAGCACAAAGAATTGCTAAAAGGAAGAAAAAATGTTAGGAAAGCTATATTCCAATTAGCTTCACCACTGATTGTCATGCAAATCTAATGAAATCAGTGTTTGAAAAAATAACAGCGGCAAGAATCTCCAGCTCTCTCCATAAGTTGCTGAGGGAGGGGTACCTGGGGACTTGAGGCTCACTTATTTTTGTCTCATCTAAGCTTTTTCATCTTAGAGAAAAATGAACAAGAGCCTGAGAAAGAATGATGTGAACGAACGTGGTATTTATCTGTTTGCTCAGTGCTAACGGTTCGATTATTTTCATGTGCTCTAGAGGTTTGCCTTCATCAGTGTTTTTCCTTCCAGAGGGCAGGGGTCACCTCTGCTTTCCTACTTTTGTCCTGTGTGTAGTACAACACCAGGCACAAACCACAAAGCAGCCTGTGACTGGCTTTGCACTGGCTGCTGGAACTGAGCCCTGGAACTGCAGCCCTGGGTTAGGTCAATGCTTGGTTTTTCTGGGTAAAGATGACATTGAGTGTCCTTGGACTCTCTGATTTAACTGAGCCATAATGCAGTTTGCATCAGTTTGTCTTTGTTATGTGACCAGCTGCATCTCTCTGTTCCCCTAGGCAAACTCAGTCTTGTCACTACTGTGCCATGAACAACTTGAGGGCAGCACTTGTCTTTCCATCACTGTGCAGCCCAGTGCATGGGGGTGCCTAGTTAGTGGAATTGAATAGCTACTGCAGTACCTTGCACATGGCCTTGTATTGCCGACATGGGGGCTAATTAAAGGAAACTACCTTTGGAACTGACTAGCCGCTCTCAACCTAACACCAAATTTCCTGCCCCTCCTGCACTAATGAAGCTGACAGCACAGTGTTATATCAGGGGAGAGGGAAAGGACAGAAGGGGGAAATGAAAGAAATGGTTTTAGAACTTAACATTTGCAATAGAATATTTGTGTGCTCTGCTTCATTTAGTTCTTGTAGTGACTCTCTGAGGTAAGGATAATCACTCTCTTACAAATGAGGAAACAGAGTCAGAGAGGTGACATGGTTTTGCTAGGGTCCTATAGCTCAGCGAGTGAGGGAGATCTATGCACCTGTGGTTTTCTACTATATCCTGAGGTACAAGCAGAATTTGGGGGAACATTTAGTTGATCTTGTTCTGTGTATCATTTCTAGGTAACTTAGGGGAAGCATTTCTGGTTGTACAAATATTTTTTTTTGACTAGTAGGATGGTGAAATCACAAATATCAAAATAGAGTCATTTCATAGATTTCATATATAGAGTGAGTTATTTAATTTTCTCTCAATCTTGCCAGTGTAGATTTTCCTCTGCTGTCACCTTTGTAGCCACCACTGAGGCTTTTGTATATCCTAGAGCAATGTACTTAAGAATGAAGATTCCTAAATGTGCCACAAATATGGATTGTTATGTCTGAGGTAAGATCCCTGACTTTGCATGTTGATGCTGACAACATTTGGAGAAGCACTGTTGCAGAGAAGCACATTCTGAAAGTGTGCATTAGGGTTTCCTTACTGATGGGGTATGTGATACAATTGATTTTGGTAACCATGAGTTTCAATTATGCATTCTTGGTGCCCTTAATACCATAGGTTCATATGAATTGTGCCAGTTGAACAGGAGGAGGCACTAGGCAAAATCAACTCATGGGAACTTTTAATGCTGTAATTGTGGCTTGTACACAGTAAATACTCAAGTGATAGCAATTGTGAAGGCTAGTATTCCCTTAGATTTGATATCAATTGTGAAAACAGAAATTTGGTTCAACATCATTATTTAGGGCTAGATTGACATAGTATCAGTCTAAATTAGGATGAAATCTGAGTTATGGAATGTTCTAAGCTGAACATTTGATTTTAATTAGAGATCTTTAAAGGATAAAAGAGGATTGCTAAGACATTTTTTATGGATGCGGTGCACAATGCAAATTCTGCTGGCAGGAATAGATGTAAAAGATGTGAACTAACATTAACCTTCTATTTGCCAGCAAGTGCTTCTAGAGTACCTTGGAAGCCTATGCTAAGTTGTTTATTAATGCTAATTAACCCTAACGAGTGTTTCTTTCCTTGTGTAGGGTGAAAATAAATTCAGCTTATCTGTGTCTGGGTGTCCCAAATTCACAGCACTAGGCTTAAGGGTTCTATCATTGTGTATGCATTAGTCTCAAACTGTACTATCTATTTAAATGGTCAGGGGCATTTGTCAGGATGAAGATTCATAAATCTTGCTCTCAGGAGTTGAGCTGGAAATTCAACCATTCCAAGAGATTCCAAAAAAAAAAAAGTACTGATGGAATGTTTCTGTTTGTGGAGGCTTTTTGAAAGCTTTCAGGCCATGGTGAATAGAGGGACTCATATCTTAAAATAAGGGAAAGATTAATGGCAGAGGAGGGCTAATTAGCTGTCTCAAATAAAGTCATTCTGCATTTATACAAATTTGGAAAATTTTTATGTTAATATCCATCTTTTAAAATTTTTCCAGAAAAGTTTTGAAGAATGGCTTTAATCTGTTCCCATTCTTTACTATGAAAGTTCCAAGTGATCAGAATGTTGTAATCTTGTGTTTCTTAGAATGGAAGCTTTATGAACAGAAATTTGCTGTTGGTATTGGCTTTTGTAGTTAAGGCTTTAGTTCCAAGCAAAAAGATGGAATTCATTTTTAACGTAAGTTTCTTTCCTTTTTCTAGATTTTGCTTTATAGTAAAAAGAGTTAGAACTTTAGGATCAAATTTATCTATATTAACATCCCAGCTCTGCCCTCACTAGTAGCATGACCTTGAAAAAAATTTATTAACTTCTAACTTCTAGGTACTCCTAGTCCCTTCATCTATGAACCGTGTTTAAAAATAACCACCTCATAAGGCTGATGAGAGTGCTAAATGAAGCAATTTCTATAAAGTGCTTGGCTCAATTCCTGGCACATGGTAGATGCTTACTAAATAGCTAACTATTAATGTTGTTTCATGGGAAATAACCAATGCAACCTATACTCAGGTCATTTGATCTGAGCAAAGATCCTACACACTAGAAATGCCCACTTCTCTAGGTTCACTCCTTATAAAATGATGCTAACCATAATGATTGTACCTAGGTTTATTATATGGATTGAAATGACATAATACATGTAAAAGCATCTGAGAAATGTCTGGCACATAAGAGGTCACCATTTAGTAGCCATTGTGGCTGCTATTATTATTGCTCATTATTCTCCCCTTGGCAGTGCAAAAATTCCCCAAACTAGTAGAACAAATGGTGCTGCTTTGGATGAAAGACTAGTGAGATAATTTCTTGTTTTCACAAATGTTAAAAGTAATTATTAGTTTGTGCCAGAAGCCCAAATATAACTTCACAAACAACAGCAAAAGCCTTTACTGGCACCATCACACCTGGAGTTCTATAGAGGCAAATTGGAATTATGTTGAACTCACTTAAACTTGGGGTTTTGAGAATGCAGTACAGTAAAATTGACTGGTAAGGGTAATAATACTCTTAAAGCCTGAAACATGAAGATGTTTACAGAGAAGGAAAGTCTGATCTTCATATGAAATGCTACAGAAAGTTAAGATTTCTGATTTGAAAATAAAAGACAGTGTCAAGAATATTTGAATTTACCATTACAAAGGTAAGATTTTAAAAATATTTTATACAACAATTCTGATAATGTTTACTAGCTTTAATAATAATCTATGTTTAGGGGGCTGGGGATTTAGCTCAGCGGCATAAAGACCTGCCTTGCAAGCAGGCAGTCGTGAGTTTGACGCCCGGGACCAATAAAAAAGGAAAAAGAAAAAAAATAATCTAGGCTTATTATTTTCCCAGAGACCTTAGGGTCAATTGTTTTACCTAAAACAGATAGTGATAGTCTTGTCATTCCAAAGAGATGATGCCTTTTACTTGGGTATTCCTGAATCTCCGATGAAAGATAACTTTTTGCACAGTTTATTTTTAGTCACGAGTAAATTTTGTTTATTCTAAGCCTAACAATTGATAAACTTTATGTGGCATATTTATTGATTCTCTAGTTCCTTGAATGTCCAAGTCTATCAGTTTGAATATTCCAGTCACTGAAAATGCTCAAAAAAGAACTAAATGACAGTAAAAATCAGTCTATCAACCAGATTTTGTGATGCACTTAGGTGGCATGGGGAGTGTGTGTGCTTGAGAATGAGAAGGGGAGTGAGAGAGCAAGATTGAGAGCAGCAGCTAGTGGTGGTCATGCTTTGAATAGTTCTTACATTTTTGACAGAAATTTGTTTCCATTGACTATGACTGTTGAGCCTGACGCCAAGCCTGTTGACCCAGCCACTGACACTTACCACATTGGGTGTCACTGAATTTCTTCTATGTTTGTTGAGGCACTGACATATTTACGTTCCATAGATCAAGAGAGTTCATTTGTGTGTGAGGTCTTTCAAATTCTTATATAATTTTTTGGTAATAACAACAAAATCCCAACAAACCCTCAGTTGTTTTTCTGTGTGACATATTTTGAGAGTAGTTTAAGAACGTGGCTCCACTCTTGACTGGCTTTCTAAGCAGGAACAAACATCTTTGAATTTGTGCACTCAAAGCTTGCTTTTTTCTCATCTCATTACCAACATATATTTCTTCTATGCCATCTAGATTCAGGAATAGCATTATTGCCTTTTAATTAAGGAAAAGAAAAAGTTTTTAGAGGATTTCTGGGGATACCTGTTAAGGTGTAAGTGTCCAAACAACCCTTGAAAGTATCATGTATAGCATCTAAAGTGATGGTGAAAGAATAAAATTATCAGTAGAAAGAACTATATTATCAGAACCAAAATATCAAAAGAAATATATAATTTTGAATGTGTTAAAGTGATGTTAGTGGACACACAAAAGAGCTCACTAACATTTTGGAGCCATATGAATTTAGTGCTAAGGTGCTGAATATATTATTTGTGACTCTTTGCTAATAACATCGGTGAAATCTGGCTTTTGTGGTTGGTCATAATGCTTTCACTTGGATAAAAAGAGTATAATTTTGTTTTGTAAATATCCAAAATAGTGGGAAAAGGTGAATTATTTCTTACCATATACATTTGTAAAGGAAACAAATCCTGTTAACCCTAAGCAGCCTTATATCTGTTTTCAAAAAAGGCACCATTAACTAAGATACATCATGTACAGGAACAAATTTCTTACTATGATTGTGATTGCTGTGCATGTCTAAATTGTATAAATAAAGTTAATTATAAAAGAAAAGCATCATGTACGACACAGATATTTCATATTTGCATGCTAGTAGGTAAAGAAGGAACACAAATACAGTTTATGTATAAATTAACAGAAGCCCAGCCTTAAAAGTTGCTACACTTTTATTAACCACTAAGACATTAGACAGTAATACCTACAAAACATTAAAAGTATTATATATTGTAGTCAAATAATGAAACTCAGGTACTTCTTATTGACTCTCAGAACCATAGAATGTTTGATATGGAAAAGACCTTAGTTGTTATCCTATTTTAAACCATTTGTTTTACTCGTGAAGAAATTCAAACCTAAAAAGCAGTAAATCACTTGCTTGACATCATAGGCAAAAAAAGAGGAGGTGGAAAATTAGAGGAGAATCAAGAATATGCAGTGCCAGCAGCAAAGGAGTCAAAGAAAACCTCAAGAACAGATAAAACCAGGCATAAAATACTCAAAGAGATTGAAAGGGAAAGATCATAAAAACACAGACCTTGGGTTTGGTGAGGTAGAAATCACCAGTGAACTCAAAAGAATTAAGTTCATAGACTCATGGAAATGGAAATTGTAAAAAGGAAGAAGCAGCACTACTGTTTAAAAAAAAAGGAGCTTCAAACATGTTTTTAACAGGAAGAAGAGCCCTGAACTCCAAATTTTCATGTTTCTATCATTGAAAATAAAATACTGTACAGTTGATTAGCCAGTCCAAAGTAATACTCCCCTCCCAAAGGTATAAAACTCGGGGAGATTCAGTGCCAAACCTGACAACAGCCAAGCTAATGATGGTGTAGAAGGAAGGGCACTGGCCGAAAGTCAAGAGAGACAAGGCTCTCCAGCAGCAAGATCAAAAGCTAACAGTCCTGTAATTGACAAAAATATGGACTCAATACCTTTCCCTAAACCTAAAATTCGTACAAAAACGTTAACATGCTTGGGATGGTGGGGTATGCCTGTAATCCTAGCACATGAGAGGCTAAGGCAGGAGGATTACTGCAAGTTCAAAGCCAGCTTGAGTTACATAGTGATTTCTAGGACAGCCTGAACTACGTAGAGAGATTCTGTCTCAAATAAACTAACCAAAACCAAACAAATCAACCAAAACCAAACACACACACCCGCACGCACGCACATGCACGTGTGCACGTGCACACACACACAAACACACACATCCTTTAACATTTCATTTGCTGTCTTTCTTCTTTAGTTTGAAATATGCTTTGGAAAGGTTTTAAGGGAAGTCATCATTCACATTTTGTTGGAGTTAATTAATTAGGTAAACCACCCTGAACTCTTATTAACTGAGCTAAATTGGGACAAGCTTGAAAATATGGGCTTCCCTCAAATGATGAGAATGGATTGAGAATCTTGATTGAGCTCTAGGTAGGCATTGCAGATGTCTGACAATTGATATTGCGGCTGGTGCTTGAATTAGTTATTCAGTGAGCTCCATGGGTAGTTAAGATAGTTAAAAGTAATATTGGTGACTACAAACCTGGCCATCAGCATCACCATTTATATCCATGAGAGCTGCAGAGGCACAAGGAAGGGTACACACATAAGAAACCATCAAATGGGGGCTGGGGATTTAGCTCAGTGGCTCAAGCACTTGCCTGGTCAGTGAGAGGTCGTGAGTTGGATCCCCAGTACCAGGAAAAACAGAAACCTTCAAATGATGAAAACATTGTAGATTTGGAGATGAAAACGTACTTAAACTAAGTATATAAAATGTCTTTGAGTGATTACTTATTTATTTCTTAAAAGACTTGTGTAATAGATATTATTATCTCCATATTGCACTCACTTAAGGATGATAAGAGACTTGCACAGGGTAGTACGTCTAGTCATTGTGGGAGAGTTGAGGTATAAACCCAAGTCTCACACTACATTGTTACACAACCTATTTGTTTATTACTTTTAGTGTGTCTGCCTTTTTCTCTTTACTAATACCATCTCTTTTAAGGCAATTATATGTTTTCCATGTAGAAAGGGAAGTGTAGATTCTTGGTTAAATGTGTTCTGGCATCAGTGCATACTAAGAATAAGAGGAGAACTCTAATGAGAATTTTCAGGCATTAGGGGACATCCCAGCCCTGTGATGTCTATCCCAGTAAGTAGCACCTTTTTTACTTGTTGGAACCGGTGCCAATATTAAGGCTGGCTATGTTTAGACAAAAGGGAGCCCAACTCTGAGGAGAGGTGGAGAAGAAGATAACCTTTAAGGCAATTTTTATTTCCAAAATACAAAAGGCTTATGATTTGATGACTCAGAGGGGTGAGCAATTATCTAGTGGTATCAACGGGGAGACATCAGGACCAAAAGAAATCTACATGCTAACTCTAGTAGTCTGAGTGGGTTGCTCAGAAACGCCCTAAACAGAACAAGTCTTTGCTTCATTTGGTCAAAATCATTCTCTGAGATTCCTTGTTCCAACAGGGAAAATCATCTTTTTCTAGGAAGTAGTTCACGATGCTAAAATCATACAGTTAATGTTGTGAAGGCCTTTGTAGGGCTTTTTCATTTTTCAGAGAAAGCATGACATGGAGAGGTCATGGTGTGATACAGACAAACTGGGGCGGGAACCCAGTTTACCTGGCTCTCAGCCCAGGGTTATGTTTTACATACCCTGCTGTCCAAATGCTTTTCCAAATTCCTATTTTCATTTAGTTCCTAGTAAAACTAGAAAAATACAGTCACCTCCAGCCTATCGCTTCTCACTGTTTTTTTTTTTTTTCTTTTAAACAATTTGAAACCTCAGTAAATCCCTAGGCCCAGGATACATGTTTTTAATTGGAATCATCTCCTATTGTTTGCTTTCTCAATTGAGCTGGTTTCTGAGCAGCAGGAGAAAGGCTGGACTTCAGTGGTGTTTGGTTTGTGTGGTAGCCCTGTTTGCTAGTAGGGAGAAGTGCTGAGCCTGGAGTTGGGTTGCTGTGTCCTAGCAAGCTCCCTACCTGGTTGGCTGGTTCTGACATGGACTCTGCAAACCTTACTCTTTTTGACCTTTTCTTGTCAGTACTGCTGGGTGGACCAGTGTGCAGCCCTGAGATGGTTGACCTAATGATTAGCACCCTATTTCCACCCCTCAGCGCCAGTTTTCTCTCCTGCCTGCTGCTTCTGCTTCATTTGCTTGAACAACAGTCTTAGTGGCAGTGCCACATGCATTTAAACAAACTCCACTGATATACACCCCTGCTTCTAACTTGCCAGCTTGAGCAAAGAAAACTTCCTGTGGTTCCGAAACAGGACAGTAGCCTTGTTCCCAATAGATTGGAATCTGTGTCCCTTGAACATAGTACAAATTGGTATGTGGTGACTAAAAGAGAAAGCTTTAAATGGCTGTGCTCCTCTCTAGTTCTATAACTCACTAGTTGTGTGACCTTGGGCAAGTGACTTAAATTTCTTTATGCTTCAGATTCTCTTCATCTGTGAAATAGATCCAAGCCATAGGATTTGTGTGGTTACTGAAAGAATAAATGTAAATCATTTAGAAAGCCGTATAGTTTATAAGAAGCATTGTACTAGCTCTTCTTAGTCCTGAAGCTATTGCTAAAAGTATCCTCAAAGGAGTCACAGGAACAATGACAGATATGGCCTTCTGCAATTGATTGGAGACACCAAGTTTTTTGTAAATTAATAATATTGAGGTGATTTCCCTTATCAGGTGTGTTAACAGCACTGTGGCCCTTCATTTCCTAAACTGAAGTTAAAATTTTCTCTTGCATAAATGATCTTGCAGACACATACATTTTCCCCAAAGAGAGGAGCAGGCCTGTGCTGCCGCAGAAATGAATACTGTGCTGAGTACATAGAAAGTGAAGGGCCCTTGTAAATAAAGTAGCAAATTAGCAACGATTTTGCCAGCAGTTTTAAAACAAATGGATTGAAAGAGATTTCAATAAGTACATGCCTAACTTAGAGCTGCACTTGAAGCATTTAGTAAATGTGTCATTTCAGTATTGAAAACAGCATCTAATCAAAGCATGTTTATAATTAGACATCACATATAATATCTCTCAAAATTATGTGCTACCAGGTGAGATGCTATTCCCCAAAACACTGAAATCAACTGTTTGTTAGGCCTTTGTTATTATTAAAAAGAACAGGTTGGGGGTACCAAAGAGACTCAGATAAATGAAACTGCTTAATTTTAATTAGCGAGAGAAAAAAAAAAAACCATACAATATGGGTAGCATGTACGAACTTTGTGCCAGTAAAACCTGCCTAAAAGGTATGACTCTATATTAATTTAAATCAGACAGACATTGGCACTGCTTTCTTCTATTTTTCATTAACATTTTGATTTAGAACAACAGATTGCTGCAGTGAGGGGACAAGAATGGCAGCCAGTGAGCCATCTGCCGAGCATCTCACTGATGACTCCACTAGTGAAAGAAGCCGGTGACTATGGAGAGTATGCAAGAGGGACACACACCATTAGCTAAGTGACAGGATGAAAGATGGAAACTTTGCTGGGTCAGAGGAGACAGAGATGGAAAAGGCAAAGCAGAGCCCATTCTGATTGGAATTTGAAAAGATCCAAGTGCTTGCAGCAGGCCAATGGGCTGGCAATCTACAGAGGCTTTGCCTATAGAGGTTCTTTTTTTACCATGTGAAATTACAAGAGATCAGAGAAGGGAAGTGACACACTAAACACACAGTAACTTGCCATGTCTCACATGGGATACATTTTCCAGATCAGTGAAGATTTATCTCTTTAGACATGCACATGCAATAGAAATCTTTCTAAAATAGAAACTCACTTCTCTACCTTTGTCAACACAGCAAAGCACTTGCATATCAAGGTCGGGGTGGAAGGTAGTGGTCCACTCAGGTGCAGACAGTAAGAGAGTGTATTGTGTGTGGAGAATTTAAAGGCAGCAATACATTCTCTAAAAGTCTGATTTTCTATTATCACTATGTACAGGCATTTCTAAACACTATGAAGGTGAAAATACTCCTCCCAGCTGGGATGGACTTCTCTCATCTCCCTTTCTTGTGATATACCAGTGCAGTAGAATGAATACAATTCAGTTTTCTATTGATGGTTCTGGGTCTTTACTGGGAATTACAATTACACCGCTGAGTTTGTCGTCTGTGAAGTTATTTGACCTTTTAGATCTATTTGCCCCTTCACTAAATAGCCTTGGACTGCTGGACTTTTTGTAATTGATGATTCGGTGTGCCATTCCCCAACTGTTAACTGTCACATTTTAGTATATTTGCCTTTTGGAGTCCACCATTTCGAATATACTATCTTAGTAACCTAGGAAATATTGAGCATTGTCAATCAGTGAGTGAAGTGATAGGATACGAAAATAGATTAAAAGCACCCTAATCTGTATCTTCTGCATATTAAGGTATGGAGATGTGTGATACCTTTAAACTCTTTTTAAAAATAAAAATAGCACATGCACTGCTGAAAGATATGTGCTCTATCTATATGGAAAATTAGCTTAGATGGAGCCATTCATTCCCTAGTTAAATTGAAGTGCATAGGGAACAGAAAGAGCACAAGATTAGATTTAGGTTTGGGTCCCATTCCTGCCACTTACTGGGCGTAGTACTCTAAATTCTCTTAGCCTATGTCATTAACTGTCAGATGGGAACAGTAATGATATCCGTTTCAAATACCTTATTGTGTAGTAGATTTTAGACTTGTCTTCATTTATGGATCTTAAATGCTTCCCCACGAATGCATTTGTGGTGAAGGCTTGGTTGCTAGTCTGTGACACTATTGGGAGGTGGAGGAACATTTCAGAGGTGGAACCTAATGGAAGGAATTTAGGCCACTGGAGACATCCCCTTGAAGGGAATATTTGGACTCTGGACTCTTCTTTCTTTTGGTTCCAGCCACTGTGAGGTGAGCAGCTTTGCTCTACCACATCTTCTCTGCCATGATGTTGCTTTTCAGTGCAGGCGTAAGAGCAACAGAGCCAGTTGACTATATACTGAAACCCCTGAAACCATGAATCATCATAGATCTTTCTTCTTTCTAAGTTGATTATCTCAGGCATTTGGTTATAGTAATGCAAAATTGTTTAACACAGGAACTCAACTTGCATAATACCAATAGTTAGTGCAGGACATCATCCATCTCTGCCTTCTGTGACCCTGGACCTGAGCTCTGTCTCTTTACCTCCTTTACTTGATCCATTAAATTCTTACAGCATATGCATGCTCATGAATGTATCTCAATTAATTACTGGGATCTTTCTCTCCAACACTGAGAAATTCTCACAAAGAAATACCAAAAAAGAGAAATTATCTTTAGGAGTTCTCTGTAAGATGAGGCATGGAGTTCCTAGGTCAAATTTGACATTTGATAATAGCCAAGTGGATGTATAGTAAGAGAAATTGATGCTTCATAATATATGTTCCCACCTCTTTCTCAGTTCCCAAAAAAGACACTCACATAGCAGAATGCAGGATTTGAGAGTTAAGTTAGTGATCATTTATTCACATGTCTTACAATTTCATCAATTTTGATTCTGTCTTATTTCAGCTTCATCTTTTTTATCTCTATGAAAGTTCTCTCTGTCTCTAAAATGGGTTTGGGTTCACCCTGAAATTTTTCAGATTTGCACATCCAGCGTGAACTTCTCTGTTTACTTTCCTGACAAGGTGCTTACTCATTAAGAACCCAAGAAGGGTGGAGTGGAGGCAATCTTACTGGCCTTGTTATTATCTCAGTTTAATTTTACACCTTGAACAGAAGGTGTGAGATATTTTCTGGCACTGTGAGTGGATAAGTCAAATCGAGGAATCAGTTTTGCAAACTTCTCTGTCTAGCAACCACCTGGCCGGATCCCCATAGAATGCACTGACTTTACAGGAGAGGAAAATGGCATTCATTTAAATCCTGTGATTTAAAGCGTCACACAAATTCCTCCTTTACCAGAAACAGTTCTCTTTTTGGCACGTGCAGTTTTCCAAACTGTCCCTGGTAAATCTTAAACATGCCTTGGTACCAGTACATGAAGTCCCTGAGAAGCCAAATAATTT
Source organism: Cavia porcellus (assembly GCF_034190915.1). Taxonomy (NCBI): domain Eukaryota; kingdom Metazoa; phylum Chordata; class Mammalia; order Rodentia; family Caviidae; genus Cavia; species Cavia porcellus. Next base: position 84,753,725 of record NW_026947486.1, on the reverse strand, counting down.
GACTCTGCTTAAAAGTTATGGTCTTGATACTGATTTACAGGTTTTGATTTTAAGTCAATATCTACTAAGTGCAGAATGGAGAAGGATGATCACTGGTGACAGAATTTATTGTGTGCCACACATTACTCTGGGGATCTGCTGCTAATTTCTTCATATAATCCTGACAATCATGGTAGGAGGGAGGCAGTATTATGACCATTAGTATACTAATGAGGAAATTAAAGCACAAAGTGCTTATGTAACTTATGTCACATAGCTGAAAGTGGCAGGACAAGAATTCTAAACCGAGTCAGCCCTAGTTTCAAAATCTACACAGTGCCAACTTAAATGTTTGGAGTTCAAATCTGCCTACTGCACTGAACAAAATGGAACCCTCTCATCTATCTCCTTTCTAGAAAGTTGCGGTCTTGGGAAAGGAAGAAGAGGCCATGAGCTATAAATTCCAGAGTCTGTGCTTTTACTGTGGAAGCTAGACTTAAGCCAACCATCTAGGAGGAATCTGGATCATCTCCCAATCATCTTGAAGCCCCCACGTTCCTGAACAAGGCATGACAAGGAAAGCAGATTTCCTCCAAACCTCCCAGGGAACCCTGTGATATCACTGTAATTAAATGTAGTTGAAGCTATAAAGTACCTTGGAGATCATCTAGTCTAACGTCCTCATTTTTCAAATAGAAAAAGGAGAGGTCTAGAAAGGGGGAAGTCATGTATTTACTTTGTAATAGCAAGGAAAGGTCAGGGTTGGGGGGCTTATGGCTTTTTTCCCATGACATATTGTTATTCTATGTATGCAAGAATTTCACTCTGAGCCAACCAGATTTTAACATTTCAGTTCGAGTGAATCAGTCCTAAATGCTGAATCTTTTTCTCCCTTAGCTTAATTGGAAAGCAAAATCACCATCCTGAGATCATGTATGTCTTCAGGACTCATTTAACTGAGGCTGTCAGAGGATTGGGTTGTCTTCACTGATTTTGAGTTCAGAGATTAAACGTGTCCCCAAATAGCCTTGTTTCCCTTAATAAGCTATCATTGCTTTACCATCCATGAATGTATTGAAACTTCTCTGACAGTATTTGTATTTTCAGTTGGCACCAACTCTGGTATAAAAGGTTCTGTATATTTACTTCTCACAGTGTAAAGTAGGCCTGACATTCAGCTGCCTAAAATTTGTTCCTTTTAAACTTCCTAGGGGAGGAGCAGGCACTTGTTGTAGCATAACAGGGCTTGAGAACAAGGTCATTTTCCCTTTCCTTCCACCTTACTAATTTCAGACTTTGACCACTTAATCCCAGTACAGCACGCCTGATCCTCACCTGGTGAAGGTTTTAGACATAGCAGCCTGTGATCTCTGTGGCGTGATAGAGCACTCTCTGTTTTGCCCAGTGCTTTGTGGCCAAGGCAGGGGGTCCCTCTGTGCAGGAGTTGTGGGGGACAACCAGGAAAATGTGAATTGCCTCTGGGGATAGGGTCCCCTTCATCTGAAGCATAGAAAGAGACACATCAGATTTGGAGGAGGGGGAAACCTAGATGCACACTGTCTCTGTCCAAGCCCCAGTGGTAGCTGAAGGGAGCCAACTCTGGAGCTAAGAATAGTGAGACCTCATTTGGGCTTAGTGCATTAATACATTTTATACTATATTTCTTAAAGGGCTGCTGTGTGGAATGGCATTTTTAGTCACCTTTGGAGCCTGCTGTTGAAAAAACTCCTTTCTTGTTTCTTTTTAAAATAACCTTCTATGCTGCTGAACTTGAAAAGGTTGTCAGATGGAAGTGTTTGTGCGCTCTCATCTTAGCTAAAATAATGTAAAGATGAAAGCATCTAACACATATATTTACAGAGTACCTGAAGGGATATAATTCAGGAGATGCAGTGATATCTCAGCTGCCATTGGTGATGCAGCACTGGCCCGATGTAGGCTGTATGCATGCCAGGCTAAAATGAATAGTCCTCTGGCTGTAATCAATTTACTCCACTCAAACAATTGGCAGTTGTATTATCAAGCAACTGGCAATTTCATCTGCTTTACCAAGTTTTCAAAAAACATATAACTGAGCACTGGCTTCAAGGATAAATATTAATAATCAAAGAAATGCCATCTGCTGCAGTGGCCATTGCTGGGGACAACAGCAGTCTCTAGGGAGTTTGGCCAAGAATGAGGGCATTCTCTGCACCTGACTGACCTCTCCCCTACCACCTCTCTGTTCTCTTACTCTTCCTTACCTGGAATTAAACTGACATTTTAAAATATAGTAGAGCAATGGCTATATTTTGCTTATCTTTGCAATAAAACTCAAATTAATCAATACCCGCTATATGAACTTCACAAATACCTAGATTTTTTTCTCTCCTCCCTTTTCAACAAAGATTACTTAATAAAATCCTGTAGTGATTGTTTTAGGACTGTGTTTGAGTAATGTCTGATTTCTAGTTCTGCTTCTGTGACTGGCTTTGTGACTTTGGACTCTTCTCTGAATCTCTTTTCTTATATGTCTGTCACATTAAGATGTTGGACCAGATGGTCTCTAAGGTCCCTTATGTCTGTAACAGTCTATATTTCTAGCACTGGAGATTTTCTTTTGAAAACATCTTCTGAGACTCAGTATATTCAGCCTAATCTCCTATACTATCTGCCTGTAGTCCTGCAATAGGACAATAATACATAATATCTAACTCTATATGCTTAGCAGTCATATTTTGTGATTTTCAAAGCACTTTCACATTCATTTTCTCATAACATCCCTGCAAGGTACACAGCTCAGGCATTATAACCCCAATTTATAGAAAAAGAACTTGACCCTTTAACCAGTAAAATAAATCCTGCAAGGTCATAGGGCTGGACAGTAGCAGAGATGGGATGAGAATGCAGGATTTCTTCAGGTCTGGTACCTTTTTCCTCTGGCAAATAAAACAGTTGACAACTCATTTCTTGAGAGTTTACTATATGCTGAGTACATTTTATATGTTTTATCATTTTCTTACCACAGCCTTACCAAGTGGATATTAGTATTTTCTCCACTTATCAGGAAGGAACTGAGGTATGGAGGAGTTAAATTCCTTATTCATGGGTTGGGGATTTAGCTTGGTGGCGTAGCATCTGCCTGGCAAGCATGAGGTCTTGATTTTGATCCTTGATACCAAAAAACAAATGAACAAACAACCCTCCCCAACCCCTTATTCATCTAGAAAGAGATGGACCCAAGAATTGAACCTAGAGAATATAACTTTTGAGTACAGCCATCACTTCTATAGTCCTTGTCTTGAGTTATGTAACATGTACCTTATAGAGAATGGAAGATCAGATTTTCCCTTTTGTTACCCTATGTGGTGCAGGAATAATGATTATTTTAGAAAGACCAAGGTGACCAAAGGTGATAAAGTATTTATGATGTATTACTGTATTTAGAATTATCCAACAATGTAAACATTACAGGAATTTGAGGCTAACTCTAAACGTCAGTGAACTGGGAAACCATTAAAATGAATAAAATTTGGTAATAGCTTTATGTATATTTTATGAATATATAAAATATACAAATATAGGATAATATTATTGTGTATGTCATAATAACCATGTGATACACTAATTTACAAGTATTTAATATTTTTAAAGAACATTCTGCAAATATTGCCAATATGATTTAAAGTTAAAAAGGCGGGATACAAATGTGAACATATGTTAAAACCCATTGATTTTACTGTGCCTGAGTGATTTTTCGATCAATTTGTGAAGCTTTTGGTTTTGTGTTTGTTACAATGAGCAGGAGTTACTGTTATATTTTGACTTCTATATTCATCAAAATGTTTTATATATTAAAGTTAAGTTGGGTAAATATGATCTGTGCATATGAAACAATTAGAGGAAAAGAGACTCTAGAAATTAGTAAAGTAATAAAATTTTTGTTGTTACTTTAGTACAGTTTTCTGCTGGTAAGTTTGCAAAGTATGGTCAAAAAGACCCTAATGTGAGAGTCTAAATCATCTTCCTTCTGCCACTAGGTAGCTCCACCATCTTGGACAAATCTCTTATTTTGCTCATTTACAAAAAAGGAAATTGCACTACAGCTATTTCATTTGGTTCCAAAAATCTGTAACTTATACTAGACTTTGAGACTTTGTTTTTTGCTTACTCCTAATTACAAATCAGATGATGGTAAATTGATGACAGGCTAATATTTGGAGCACTAAATGGAAGATACCATTAACCATGGCCCCTGAAAACTCATGTTTTCCTGCATTTCCAATTGCTGTGGATTTATTCTTGCTTCCACTGTTTGAAACTGGAAAGGTCACTGTTTAAAATTGACAGGGTTGCATAGCAGTGAAAGCTAAGAGAAAGATTATGTTTGGAAGACACTTCAGAGAAGTGCCAAATGTTAGAAGACTTACATTGTAATCCCAGGCTAGCTATCAGCTAGCTCTGTTGTCTTGGGTAGACAGTATCCTCTCCGTTCCTCAGTTTCCTCATCTAAGAAAGATCTATGAATTAGCCATAAGAAAATACAGCAGCAGGCGTGGGTAGGATTGAGAAGAGGAGGTGATGCTGGTAGAGCATGGATATCCTGGGATACCAAAGAAAAAAGAATCTTGCTTTTGGTACCCACGTTTTGGCTTGCTGGAGAGAGCATGCCATTAGACCAGCTCCATAATACAGAAGAAGTGAAGGGAGAAAAAATATCTGCATTGCCTGGTGGTCGCCAGCAGGATATTTTCTATTTAATCTTCGCTTGTGGAAACAGCTAGTTAAAGTTTGCTCTGCAGAGAATGCAGACTGAAATGCTAGAAAATCTCATTAGCAAAATTTCTCTTAATCTTTTCCACGTCTCCTTTCTTTGCTATTTTCAGCAGGACTTTGGCAAGTACCTACCCACTCAAATGGATATGCTCTAAACTCCATCTACACATCGCTGTCCATTAAAGAACTCAGAAAAATCATGGCTGGAAAACTCGCTTGGCATCCAGTTTTCCATGTCTGGTTGAGTACTGTAGGGTTCAATTTTTCATTTGCCCTACTTTAAACACACGAACACATTTGTTTACACTGGAAGATTGTATTGTTTTTGTTTTGTTTTACGCTAACAAGTGGCATGGTTATCATGTTACTGTCCACACTGAATGGATAGTGATAAAATCATATCTAGTTCAGAGAAAAAAATCAGAAGAGATCCTAACTTTGTAGACAATTCCATTTAGTGGTGGAATGAGAAGACTTAGTGATGTACATACCTTTTAAAGTTATTCCCATTAATTTTTTTCTTTCTCCATTTTTTTGGCCTCAAATCAATTTTTTATCCTGAAAAAATTGTAAGCATTCAGATTACTTCTTCCAGAGTATTTCAGCTACAGATTCACAGAGGGCTTTTGGAATGGTCAGGATAAGAAGAATTTCTTCTACAGCTTGGTATTGGCTAATTGTATTCCTCTATCATTTACCAGCCACCTCACTACTCTGTTTGTAATAGCTACCATTTATTCAACATTTACTATCTACCACAAAACATAAATATTTTACACGGATGATCTCATTTAATCATCACAACAACTTTAGAAGGTAGTTCCTATTATATTCATTTTAATTTGGCAATGAGAATGTGAGACTCAGAAAGAAAGTAATCTGACCAGTGTCACATGGCCAGTGAGAAGGCAAAGACCGAAATGCAGGCAGTCCAGTTCACAGCCATTCTTTGCCATTCAGCAGCTCCCAAACTGAGAAGGAGAAACAAATTTCCACTAGGGAAGGGTCAAACATCAATCCTTTGCATAAGACTAGGAGATGTAAAACCAAAGGGCCAGGAGTGAGTATAGAGTATTTTAAGGACTCTATATGCAGAGAGAAACAACTTTCCTCATTATTTTCCTTTTTTTTTCCATTTTATTGAACTATAGGTTGTAGAAGGAAGAATTAGGGACACTAAGAGTTGGGTCTTGTAGAAACTAGAAGGACAAAGGACACCATTAATTGTTTTTGCATGAAGTGGACTAAACTCTTTTAAGAGGCTATGGTATTTAGTTGAGAAACTGACTAGACCCAAAGACAAGTCCAAAGTGGGTCTCGGTTGAGCTTTAATTATCTAGACGGTAAGAGATTAAAAGAATCATCAATTATTACGTGTTAATAACAAGTGAATCAAATCAGGAAAAGACAAGCAATGTATACAATGTGCCAGAGAATAGATTATATGGAGCACTGCTCTTTTCAGTCCTCAGGGCTTTTAACTCCAGAGTCTAGGAAGAAAACTTACACATTAATAGTCCTGTACTGCCCAAGGAAAGGAAAAGAAATGCCTTCCACCAGGGAGGCCTGGCAAGTTCTTGATGTTTTTCCTGTGCCTTTGGGGTTTTTTCCTTGCCCATTTCTGAGAGAAACTCTACAAAGCCAGTCCCGTGGGTGTTTTGCCCAAGTGTTTTCTTTATAATCAATTTTCAGTGGACAAGTGGATGTCTCCTGGGCCTTTTGGAAGTCAGAGTGTGCACTGTTTATATAATGAACTGTCACAGAAGAACATATGACTCATTTTTGCTATTGGAAGTAGATAGAATTAGAGACAAAGATAGTTTCATTGGGAAAGAGGACTTTAGGTCTTCTTTTGAACATATTAGCTCTTAGACTGTGTATCTCCATTTCTGAATCATAGAATATCTGAGTAGCTACCAATGCCAAGAGACAAACTGGTGGGCAAACCTGGATGCATAGATGAGACAATTTTACTGGTTAGGCTGGTAGGCTGCTGATCAGTAGGCTGGCGATGTTATAGTGGTTTCCTGAATTTGGTGAAGAACTGAGAGCTGTAGAAAGTCTTAGAAAACAGCTGCTCAGGAAGAAAATCTAATCCCTAAGGTAACAAGGAATTCTATTTTTCAAATGAAATTGGGTTTCTGTTGTTAAGATAAAAAAACCCAAAAGATCTTAAACTGGTGGTGATATGGATAATAATATTCAATACATTTCAGACACTATTGTATGTGTTTTATGTGGATTTACTTCATTTCATTTAAAACACTCACCAATGCAATCAGGTAAGGTTATATGACAGTGTGGGGATAATGCACAATGAATTTAAGTAACTTGCCCAAGGTACCATGTTCAGTAGTAGAACAATTAAGATTAGTAACAATAAACCATAACCATTGGAAATACTATCCAATTGTTTCATGGAATTGATACTGTCATCATAGTCCTATAAAGAAAGAGAATATTTCCTATAAAGTCCTATAAAGAAGAGAAATTTTTATGATCTTTCCTCAGTGAGATGACAAGAATTGAACAAGAATTCTAAAAGGATGTCAAAATTGAGTCTCAGAGATCATCCAGAAGAACCTCCCTACGTTACAAATGATAAAAGCTAGAACTAGAGACAGAGAGAATTATTCATGGTCAGCCAGGTAGTTGATGTCAGAGCTGAGACTAGAACTCAGATCTTTTAATTCCTAGACCATTGCTCATTCACCTTCACCCTTGTTTCTCTTAAAGCATTTTCTGCTTCTGAAGTCCATATTATGTGGTATTACAAAATTTATATGTATTAGTTTTAATTTATACCACCAGCATGGTCAGATCACCTCACTGCAAAACATACAGCTCAGGAGTGCTTATCTAGTAATTTAAAAATCCTAATCATGAAGTGGTTTTACAAGCACACTAGGAGTTTATCTCCAGTGAAGTTTTGTTATTTAACATTAAATTTCTCATTGGTCAAATTAGTAGTACTTAACATTTGTGGATTGGTTAGAACTGTGATAGAGGCATTCTCAAATTAGTAGAAGGAAGATATAAGAATCTAATAAGCTCTGTAGTACCATCACTTAGAAATGTACTCTAGGCTCTATTTATAAATTCACCTATGGACAGCCACTTATGCGGTTCTTGGTTAGGTGAAGCCTACTGCTAGAAGATTGCCTTATTTGCTTCAAGTGAACCTTTATGCAGACTTAATGTTGGAGAACTAAAAAGAAAGGGAGCTGAACTTGACTGAGTTTTGGAGAATAGGCTGTCCAATTGTTTTATGTCAGTTTGTTTTTAATAAGAAACAGAATTTCATCTGAGGGTATCTTTTATACTTGGCAATTAGGTTATGGCGAGAAGACCTATAGCATTCACTATTAGTACCCAATCTAAGGATACCTTATGATTGTTAATGACCAGATGGGCTTAGGTCAGTTTACTATTCTTGACAACTAACTATACATTTCTGTTTTGCACATGAGTCTAAAGTTAATGAGTCTCTTTCTTGCAGTATATTAGAAGCTCCCACCATGGGTGATTGGTGATGGATTTTTATTTGATCCAGTGCTTCCAAGTTTGGGCTTATGGTTTGCAAATCATAAGGACCTTCAAAAGTATTTCTTTGGATCTGGTGAGCACTTTTTAATGACACTGAGCCAGCTTTGTGATCTTTCTGTAGGCCTGAGTGTTGCTTCAGGAAGGTTAGTTAGAGTTAAGCCGGGACTCAGTCATGAAAGGTAACTCTATAAAGAGTGTTTTTATGCAGGACTGCAAGTGTGTGCCCAAAGAGAGATTATTCTACTATATTGAGAAACCCTGATGGCATACTCTAAGGAGAAATTCAAGCTTTTTCTCTGCTACTGTAAGTAGTTGAAATTGCCAGTTGACAGAACTCCCCTCAATCAGTAACTTAAACTGCTAAAGGGAATCTAGTGTAGTGTAGTGTGGTGTAATGTAGTACAGTATAGAGTGGTGTGTAGTGTAATGTAGTGTAGCATCCATAACTCCCAGATAGATCAGGTGCTTTTGTGGATGTCTTGTTTGTCTAAAATTTGCATTTGAATGTCCTCAGGTAGGGACTCTGAGATGGCCATAGGACCCACTACCGCTTTGACTGTACACCTGGTCCAATTCCCACATTTATATGATATGTTGGGCTCCTCTAATCATTTGATATGTCAACTTTATTTGAAGTTGAGTCAGGCTCTAGAGACAATAAATTGTCAGTTAGAATTTTGATTCTCTACTACTTAACCAACTGGTGTGTCTTTAACTAAGTTACTTATATATTTTGGATCATCTCTGGTTCATCTTTCATAAAATCAAAATGAGAGTCCATCCCACTGGCAATGTGATGACTCCATGAGATAAGACATATAAAATGTTTAGTACAGTAGCTTCCACTCATTAGTGCTTCAATGAATATTTCAACTCTGGTTTTAAATATGTTGATTTCAAGGATGGGGAAGAGGGCACAAAGAATGCTTTATGAACTGATTGCAGTACATATATTTTTAAGAAATAGGTTGACATTTGCCATATATCTGGTTTATAAGGTGGAGAAGGGCCAGTCATTAGCTTACAAGCAAAGAACAGAAGAACCACTGTTAAAATAAAAATGGTTCCCTTGTCTCTACTTACCATCTAAGGAGCATTTCTGCCTTGTTCCCTCAGAGACTGTGACTTGAGGCTAGCCTGTTGGTACTTTGTAAGTCTTGAATTTCTAAACTGAAACCCAAACTTGCTAATGCTTACATTTGCCAACAGTACAATACTTACACAGAAAAGCAACAAACTTAAGCACAATACTTGGTACTTAGTAGGTAATCAATATTCAATCTGGATCTGCATATTTCTGTTTATAGTACCAGGGCTTATTAAACTTGCGATTTCCAAATTGAGTGCAATTTAGTAACACCTCTCAAGCTTATTGAAAAGGTTTATCCTTATATTTTCTGATTCATTACATCTGGGGGTATGACCCAGGAATTCATATTTAATAAGCATCTCTTATAGTTCTGATGCAAGTGGCCCAATTTGAAAAACACTGTTTCAAATCAATTAACAAGTAACTTTGGAAATTGCAATTAGATATCTAAAGATCTGTAACAGATTGTGGTTGATGATGAATGTTAGTGACTTTTCTATCATAAATTTACAAGACGATTCACCCACCCAGAGATCTATACCAAAATCTCTACCCATATACTTACCTTTCTACAGACTGTCCTGTCTAATCCATCGCTGGTAGCCTAAACCATTTACTGGGCAGGTACAAAGTTGGGAACTCTAGTTGCAGTGAGAAATTGGCAAGGTAGATAAGCCAATCATAAAAAAATTGAAAAAAATACTATTTTTGATGGCAACAATTTTTAAATGTTAAGAAGAAATCTTTACTACCTTCCATCACAAATTGATTTCACTTCTGAAAATTTCCCACAGTAACTGTAGAGAACCCTGAGGCTGAGATGAATTGGGAGCAAACAACCATGCATGGAAAAGGAAACAGGCCCTCTACAGTCAAAAGAGTGTCACTTGATGAGTCAAACGCAACTAAAATAGCCTAAATCATCTAAAATATTAGTGAATACAGTATCAGAATTTACCATGGAGAAGGTCAAATATTGAAAAAGAGATAAAGTATATTTTAGGGATCCTTCCTCATCCTTAAGGTTCTCCTCGTGGGGCCCGAAAGCTCACCATCCATTTAATGCCTCACTTTCTTAGGTAGATATGCCATTCTGGGTCACTTACCTGTCTTCAGCAGCCCCCTATGAGTATTCTGTGAGGTAAAGGTAGTAATCTGAGCAAGTAATTTTGGTTGAAGTATTATGGCTGACAAGGATTTAACTCATTCTCTTCTAGCCAGCACGCTTGCATTTTATCACAGGTTTTCAGTGAAGTAACTCAAACAGGTGAATTTCTGGTATTTCAGACTGATGACAGACTGTTACGGAGCAGCATTTGGGGATAATGTGACATGGTTTTGCAGTCCTCATTACACTGGGTAATCTTTTAATGACACCCTTAGAGCAGTCTTCAGCTCAAATATGTTAGACAGTGCTATTAGTTCTCTTCTATCCCAACATTGTGTGCCTGACATGAACTCTGAAAATGGAGTCTTTTTTAGGCTCCTACGCTACCAGGTAGAATTTGAGTTGTGTTGTATTTTTGTCTTAATTCTGTTTAACAGAAATCCTATGGATGCTACATCATTATATGCCATGCTTTGACTCAAAGAAGGAAAGGAGAAAGGAGTTGGAACTGCAAGCTAACCTCAGATCTCCTGAGCAGGTTGCTTTTTAAAGGGACATTTGGGGGATGTGGCAAGAAACTAAGACACTGTCATCCTGCCTCATGAGTTACCTCTACTCTCAGCCTGCCTTCTAGTCCCTCCACATCCTTATAATATTCAACTTTAAGCAAATGTTCTTGTCTGACATTTAATTGTGCCACCTACCCTGCTAAAGTGGATATGGATGCAAGGTTGTTGGGAATATGGCAGAGACACTAGCGGGTTGAAGCCAAATGTGTCTCTTATAGAACCTATGTTTGGAAGGTAAGAGGGCACAAACATGAGTAAAAGTTTGTCTGAAAGACTCTTGCCATAGTAATCAATTTCCTTGCTCTGGACTCTTCTTGCTCAAAGTGTTGTTAAGAATCAGCAGCACTGACATCATTCAGTAGCTTGCTAGAAATTCAAAGCCTTGGGTTCTAAAGAAGACCCAAGTAATCTGAACAAGTCTTCATTTTAACAAGACATCCAGGTGATTGGTATGTATACGAAAGGTCAAGAAGTGCTATTTCACACAATTGTACACATAGGGTTAAAGGATCATTGCCAGTTGTGTTTCCTCTTAGTCTTATCTCTGTTTACCTAGACAGTTGTGTTGAGGGCAATTTCTTAAGAAGCCAGTAACAGTTGGGAACTAAGAGGCAGGGAGGTCATTACTGCTTGACTGAAGGATGTAAAACACTTCACTTATCAATGAGTAAATGGAAATTCAGAAGACAGTAGGCTGGCTACTTCCACTGGGAGGGAGGCCAGAATATATGTTTGAGCCAACACAAGGGAGGGATAGAAGTGTGGAGACATTTCTTGGATAGGCTTCCAAGAACATCCAGAGCTATGAGTTAGTGACAGTGAGAGGGATGTTGCTTCATGAAACACGGCACTCCATATGCCATCCCAGGGAATGGAAACTTTCAACTGAGATCCAGCTTCCCTACCACTCTTTCCTCTTCCGTGATGTTCCTCCTGTGCAGTGCATCTCTTGCCAGCACCCACACGGGCAATTTCAGACTCTACAATGGCCTGTGTAACAAAATATATACCTATGAATTTCTGCTGCCTCCCAGATTAGCCCAATGGCTTCACATCTGAAGTACAGGAGTTGAACTGGTCTATGTGTTTTGTGAACTTGCATCCAATCTACTGTGTGCAGTTAGCTTTTTACTTTGGCCTGTAAAGTTTTTCCATGGCCAAAGTCAGCTGACTTTGGTTTGGGTACAGTGAACAGCCACTCTGAGCATCATATTCAGAAAAATCCACATTTAAGTATCATTCCTTGAAATTGAAACATTATGGTTCCTATAATCCCTGGTGTTAGCTCAAAAATTATCAACCTCAAAGTACAGTATAGTTTCTGAGAAGGAAGAAGTAAGAGCAGGATATTCCAATGAAAGCAAAGAATTAGGTTTGGAAATGTCCAGAAAAGGAAGTAGTTCCTTTAGTATGAATGGGATAACAGAAGCAGGGGCAAATCAGTAAGCAGGTGGTTAGGGACCAGCAAAAGAACATAAGTGGAACACCCAGAGCAAGAGGAAGTAAGGATTGTAACAGAGGTGGAAAAATGAGGGGTACAAATTCCATCCATGTTAACCTTTTGCTAAGGACTGACTAATTTGGATACAGCTGCCCTAATTCAGGGCTGACCTCCTACACAGGCCCAGGGAATTTGCAGCTCTGTGTCTGCAGTTTAGACATCTCCTGAGCAGCTCTTAGGTGAAGAGGGCTCTTTATTGTGCTTGTACATCTCCCACAGTCCTCCTAGAGAATACCCATCATTCCACCTGGAGTATTAACTGTACCCTCCTGTGCACATTTCATCAAATTAGACTCAAACTATCAAAGCTAAAGGAACAAAGTTGAAACTTGAGTTTGTAAACAAAGCAGGTAAAGTATATGGATGATTTTCTTGACCTTCATAAAAGAAAGTTTTTTGAAAAGTCTTTTAAATACATCTACATTCCCCATCTAAGAAATTCAAAATGAGTGAGTCATCTGATTAAGAATGTCTATTCCCCCTCACCTGAAGTTATGAATTCTGTCTTTTAAAATTCTAGCCCTCTCCTAAAAATCCATATTATCTTTTAATCCTTAAACCAATTGTATAAAAATGATAAATCTCTTTTCTGCAAAGGAAGATATAGCACCTGGGCAGCTTCATTTATTTTTCAATTTGTTAAAATGAAAACAGCCAATCACCTCTGACTACCCATAACAATGAAATTTTAAGATATATCGGGAGCCAAAACATAATAAAAAACCTCAAGGACCCCCACCAAGTCTCACTAAATCTTAGGGACAATGAAGGAAAATGCAGAATTATGAAAACAGTTTCTATAGAGGAAAAAGTAGGGGGATATAAAAAAACAGTTGTATCTTAGGGAAAAAAAGTTAAAATTGTAGAGGAAGAAAAACCATGGCCTATTTTGCAGTAAGCACAGATCGAAAACAAAATAATTCTCTTGGCTCTTTCCCTTCAAACACATCTTTGCCCCCTCTCCCATTTAGTAAATCAATAGGAATCTGCCTTGCACAGGAGGTAATACATTTTGCAGGAGGCCCACCTTTATAGCCTGATGATTGCCATCTATTTTTATGGCCCAAATGAACAGCAACATCACCCTCCCTCCTCCTCCTATAAAAAATAGATTAAAAAAAAACACAATAAACCTTATGAGAGGTGACTTAAATCTCTGACTGGCACCACCGATGCGACCTCTTCATGCTTCAGTGGGCTAAGCCAGCTGGCCAGAGGGGCTGAGAAGTGAGCTAAGACAGTAAGCTTCCTGAAAACTGGCCAGGAAACAGAGGAGAGAGGAAAAGCAGCAAGGGGACAAACATGGAGGGTGGTGGAGGAAAGTGGAGCCAGAACTGACCTGGGTTAGTGTTCTAGGGCAGCAGCCTTGACTCGAGGGTCTTCCATCAGGTTCCACGTTTAAATGGAAAAGACAAGCACCCAAAACAAACCAAAGCAAAAGAAACCCACCAAACTGCACAGCATGGCATCAAGGGAGACATTTACTTTCCAAATGGACCTAAATGGTTAAATGAATCCTGGCAATTAGAATAATTAGATAATTAGATTGTGACTCTGAAGGCAAGAGAGGGAAACTTATGTTGGCTAAGTACACTTGGTAGGCAAATGTGCTCAGTTATAAATGCAGTGCATTCTCAGTGAGCAGGTATATTTCAAATGGCTTGAAAAAATGATAGAATAAAGATTTGCAGCTGATGGGTGAGGTTTAGCCAGCAAAAGGGATTTTGCCTGGGGCTCCATTAGTGCTTGTGCTTCTAAGTCCCATGCTAAGTCCTACCATTGCCGTTGCTTCTCCATCAATGGATTTTTATTTAAGACAACATGCATTTAGAGCACAATTCCATGGTGAATAACCTTTAAGGTTATATTTGCCTTTTCCCTGCTTTTTGCAAACAGTGCGTAATCTGTGAGCACATTTGTTGGCTGTAAAGGTGTACAACAGCAATTTTTGCAATGACAGTGCGGAGAAGGAATATGAGATCTGTGTGCTAATGAGCTGACACTGCAGAGGCTGGGGCGGTGTAGTGTGGAGTGCACTACAAGTGCACAGCAGCAAGACACAGGAGGGAACTTGAAGGGAATCAACGACATTTCCTGGGGAACCAAAGCAGCCAAGCCACCAATGGAGCACAGTAGTCCCGATGTTTTCACATCCTTTCCCAAAACTTGAAGATCAAATCTGTTTGTTTAAGGAACAAATATGTAACTTATGAATTGTATATAATTCTTTTTATATATAGTGATTATGTCTGTGTGAATGTCTATATGTGTTTTCAAATGCATGTACCCTGAATCCAGAATATTTACACTGTCCTTTCTGAGTTTGTTTAGCTGAAAGGAAAAGCAAGGCAGAAATTTCTATTAATTCCTATGAAATGAGAACATATATTGGAAATCAGATGAGTATCTCTGATAAACTTCGATTGACTTCTGAGCTGGGATCCCGAATGAACTACCTTTCAAAGCCAGGGAGGTTTTTATTGGCCTCTGAAGGCACAGGATGTAGTTGGAGTCTGTCTTAAGTAAACCTCTTGCGGCTTGTGCAAAAAGATTAGTTGCTAGTAAAGAAGAGTCTTTAAATAACTGATGCCTGGGATTCACTGCAAGGGAGACTCTGAATATATTGTGGGGATTAAGTGGGAAAATACAGGGGAACACCACCAGGAAAACATTACCATTTGTTTATTCTTTATGTATCTGTTCACTTTCATACCTAGAAAGCATGTGCCTGCCTCAAAATTGAGTGTGGAAAATAGATCTTGAGATGAGATCAATTCTTGTGCTAGGAGAAGCTAAAACTGGGAATTCTGCTTGACAGCAGGGAAACCTTTCTTTAATTTTTGCCAGTCCATTTCATGTTGAATCAGAGAGGAGAGGCGATCAGATTTAGACTCCTCTGGGGCTTACTCAGATTCTCCCTAGTTTTCCAGGGAAGAGCAGGCTAGAGGATACAGGCATTTTTCTCTGCACAATTAGGTATTCACTCTTGGAGGAATGGAATCTGAGCTGACCTGTCAGGTTTCAGTATTTAACTAGAATTGTATGCCAGTATCTGAAATATTTGATCTCTACTTCTGCAAATGAAAGTATAGTTAAGCACAGTGGAAGACAGTAGACAAATTCGCGGCTTCTCTGGCCTCTTGAAATAAATGGCATCTGCATCTTTCTCATTTTAAGCTACCAGGCAACATCTGCCAGGAGACAACTTTGAGATCTGCCCCCTACCCCGTTCAATTATGACATTCAGACATGACTGTTTCAGGGACTAGAGAAGATGACTGCTTTCTTCTTTGCTATATAGTCTGAGAGTGCAACAGGCAGCTGAGTACATGTCATTGGTTTCTAGATATTTCTCCTACATGTTGTGCATCTGTGTATACATATATGTGTATTTGGCATACCTAAGGGCAAGGTCATTTTTTAATTTTGTTTTTCTTATTGTTCAGTGAGCCACACCCTTTGCCCCTCACTTTCAAGCCTCTAGCCATAGCCTAGTCTTTGAAGTAGAAATGCTGTGGATTTAGGGTGAAGGAAGGATTTTCTCAATTGCTTTTCCTTTCTATGGTTGTTCCTTTATTGCTCTAAGAAGTAAGATACAGAAGCAACCCAACATCAATACAGATGACTTATTACTTCTTCTTAACCTGAGATTTTCACATAGTCAGCATCATTTTTCAATTGTTTCTTTGAGAGGGTTTCAATGGCTCTAGGCTGGGGGGTGTCAATCTGGTTTGATCATAAAACTGTACCAAAAAACCTTGGAAATCAACCATCCCTGAGAAGCCAAATGGCTTTTCCCCAGCCTTTAAGAAAGGACATTGAAGATAATCAAAGTAAGTATTATTCATTGTTAATGATCATAATCTCTAGCAATTTTATACATTTGGTTTTAAATCTGTTGTGCTTGGTATTTAAGAAGCTGCATTTGAGATTCAGCCTCTTAATGAGAATACAGTGCTGCAGAATTAATAGTCAGATGTGTGTTGTAAATGCTATAGAAACAGCCCAGGATTACCAAAATAAAATGCAAAGTATAGAGAGACATTTTGTAACTTTCACACCTAGCTGGAATTAATAAATCTCTATTTTTGTCAATGCTGGAGAGCCAAATAATGTCACATACAGCGTATCTCAGAAAATGTTCATAAAAGGATGTGTACCTTCAGCTAACATTTTCTTAGAGCTGATAACTGTTATATTTTTTGCAAAGTCTTTCACTTCCATCCTTTTGATTTAAGTCTTCGAATCTAAAGAACCTGTGTCCTTGGAACCCTTTCAACAGTTTTTGGAACTTATCTTTTTAGACAGAGGATATGAAAAAATTCATATACAAAGTTTCACCTAACCAAGCATGAATACAATTTCTCCTTTGAAAGAAAAGCAAACCCCCCCAAAAGTCCCAAACTCCACCAATTATAGAAACAAAAGATGCTTTATGTTGTCATTGGACTCACTGTTCTGAAACTTTTAGTGAAATCAGATTGAATGAATAATTTTTGGGCTTTCTTATGAAACAGTCCATTCAACTAAAGTCTTGTGTCCAAGGAGTTCTTAAGCCATTTGGGTTCCTGTAACATTACTTCTTTGAATGTTCTCTCTCCATAGGAATAATCACAGGCACAACTGTGGATTTCATAAATAATGTTGGAGCCCAAAATATCAAATTCCTCATATTGCTATTTAGTTTTTCTTGTTCCAAGCTTCTCTCTGCTGCCCAAGCTTTTGCTGTAAATTAGGAACCATGTTGTCTTTAATGCTGTGGAAAGGGCCGTGAGCAACATTAAAAGAGACAGAGCTTTTTTTTTAAATAGTCACCTGAGCACTGTCTTCTCCTTTCCTTAGAGTTTGCCAGGCTTCATCACTTGGAATGTTTGTATTCTTACGAGTTTCTATCAGAGCTATTTGGGTAAGAAAGGTGATATTCTAGGACAGAAAGAGGCCAGGGAATCCAGCTTGGTCTGTCCCTCAAGGTCACTTGTTTGTGAATTTCTCGTATCTGGCTCCTATTTATTAGGTGATTGTCAAATTCTGCTCTTTCTTACCAGTGAGGCACTAGTTCTAACATTTAAGGAATGTACATCCTGAATGCAACTCAATCAAGAAGCTATTGCTGCTGCTTTTTAAAATTCTATCAGAAGAAATTTCCCTGGATAACCATGCAGTTTTTTCTGTCTTGCTCTCTTTTCTCCTAGCAAAAAATAAATAGGTAAATAAATAAATAAACAATCAACGTGTAGGAGAGGGAACGCCAATTGTGCCTGGAGGGAAATGAAAGTTTTATATCCAACATCATTCATGACAGAGTTTTGCCCACTGCTTTGAGTTTTGCGCACTTCCTTCACTTTCCAGGTGAATACTTCCGTGTTGATTTATGCAACACAAATTGAGGATTGACTAGAGCTCCTAAAATGTCTATTGAGACCATCGCTCCCCAGCACACACAGACCCCAGGCATTACACGCAAAATGCAGATAATGTCCCCAAGGTCTCAAAGGGAGGTAAAGCAGGTCTACTTACAAGCATTAGTCACAGAAAAACTATTGGAAGAATCCAAGTGATCTACGTGGTAATTCAAATGGAAAGGCTTCTCAGTGGTGTTCTGGTTGGTGTTGTATAACTGCACAGCAAAGCGGAAAGCGCTGTGCTCCTGCACCGTGTTCCTCATGAAAAGTCCACCTATAAGCAAAACGAATCGAGATTTGTTTTCTGTCTCCTCACCCTAGGACGACTTAGAAATCAGGGAACACTAGGTTTCAGATACCTCTCAACGTTATGCGGATGTACAACTGAGGGTTAATTTTCAAGTTGTATATTTCTCAAGACTTGTGAACTTAGATTTCAGTCAACAGAAATCCGATTTCTCTAAACTGAACAGAGGAGGTTGGAGACCATGGAAAAAAGGAAGTGGGGATCGCTTTGGGGTAGGATGATGGAACCCAGAGCGGGACTCGGTTCTTTCTTAGGCAGTAGTCTCCCCTCCCTTCTATGTTCTACCTCCACCCCCATTGCCGTAGCTTTTTTTCCCGGGGGTAAAGGGACAGGCTGGGGGGAAAAATCATTTCGTTTGCTGCCCCATCCCATTCCGCCACACTCGCAAGTCTCTCAATACAGGATATTAGTTCAGTGATGGCAACAATTCTAACTTCTGGACTTGTAAATACAGACAGAAACAGAGAACCCCTTCCGGCTCCCGGAGCCCAGCTCCAGACAGACACAGCGGCAATTCATGAATTCGCGGTCTGCGTGACTTCAGCCGCTCGCCGGCTTAGAGCCTGGTTTCACCCCCTCCTCCTACCTCATCCGCCACCGACCCTGGCCACGGCCAAGGTCTGGGGGATCCAAAGTGGGTTCCTCTAAAACTATCCTGTCTTCCAGGAGCAGAGACTCGGGACAGGGCGCCCCGGACCCGGATTACATGCCCTGGCGCGGCTAGACAGGCAGCATCACCCTGGGACAACTTCCAGCGGCTGCACACAAGCCATGGCAAAGTCCAGAGCAGCGAGCTAAAAGCCGCGACTCTCGCCCCCTTGCAGCAGCCCGATCTTGTGCTCATCTCCCCTGTTCCTCAGCTGGGGAAAATTCGGTAGTCCATCCGCGTCAGCCCCAAGAGACTCCTCTCTCGTCTCCGATGCTCCCCAGTCTAGCCAGCTCCATGGGACTCAGATCCCCGAGATCTCTGCCCAGTCCCCATGCCCAGCCACCGTCCCCAGATCATGCCGGCACAGGGACCCGCGACCGCAGTAGCCCCGCTGGGGCAGTGGTCTCAGATGCAGAGGAGCCTGCTCCACTGGCTGGCTCTCTGGCGCTTACCTATGCTGATGGTGTTGGGGAATCCTCCGTGAGAATGACCCAAAAGCCCCAGTACTAAAAAGAAGACCGCCCGGAGCACGCTTTGCCCCATTTTCTTCTGCCTGGCCATGTTACGCCTAAAACGAAGCTGACAAGAGCATGGGCGCAACTCGGGAGTCGTCAAAATAATAATAGAAAAAGAAAAAGAATTCACCAGCTCTTACACCCCCTCCCCTCAACTTGCTCTCTGGCTCACTCTTCCTTTCCACCCCGCACTAGTCCTCCTCCGCCCGCCGCCGCCTCCTCCTCTTCTCCTCTCTCTCTCTCTCTCTCTCTCTCTCTCTCTCTCCTGTTTCCGTTTCTTGAGCGCTCTCTCTCTCCCAGGATCTCTCACACCCCCTCCCCGCCCCCCACCTCACTCCTGTCTTCACACCAATCTGGAAGGAGGGCTCATTGGCTGTGAGCTGGGTTGTCTCAGAGCGATTTCTCTCAGAAAAGAGAGAGAGAGAGAGAGAGAGAGAGAGAGAGAGAGAGAGAGAGAGAGAGAGAGAGAACAAACACAAGCAAATGAGGGAGATAAAGAAATAAGAAATAAAATTAATTTAAGAAAGCCCGAGATTTGCCCCCCCCCCCAAGATGGTGGGTCTAAAGAGGGGGAAAAGAAGGAAAAGAGCTAAAAGGCTCAGCGCCCGTGAATTGGACTCTCCCAATTGGACCAGTAGGGGGATATTGATCAAAGTTGATCTGACGTGGAATCAAAGCCGCACACCGCTTAGCTCGGCTGCAAACTGCAGCCCCGGACTGCAAAGCCTAGGCGCTGGCGTTTGTCAACACGAGAGATGGGATCAATACACCAGTCCTCACGTGGACCAGGCTTTTAAGCTGCAACCAGCAACCTCCCCACTTTAAAAATAAAGGCTGCATTGCCTCTGCATTTGTGTGACTGTTTTAAAGAAGGGGGGTCTTGGGAGGGCCCTTAGTGATTACTCCGGAGTCTTTGTAGACTCCAAAAGCAGTTCCCAGCACAATGCGCCCGAAGATGCTGCGCATGCCCAGTCTCTGCCGCTCAATTTTTACAGCAGAGATCCGAGGGCAAGTGAATAACCCCCACCCCCATCCCCGCAGCTTTGCGAGGTGTGTCTCTCTCCCTCACCTCAGCGGTTAGGTAGATTTGATAGGCGCAAGGGTGGAGAGGGGCAGTGCGGGGCCAACTGCTTTGGAGAATAGGAATAAAGTGTGTGCGTGGAGATGGTAACTAAAAGGTTAATGAAAAGGACGCTCAGTTCCACCGACCGGGAAAGGAGTGTGCTAATGTGCTGGAATGGGGGTGGGGATCAAAGTTAAGGTTGGAAGAAACTGTTCTTAGCTGCTGTGCTCTCTTTTGTTGCATCTGTGTGTAACAGCTTAAGCCCCCAGGTAATGGTCCCAGAGGTTATGCATCCTGCCCAATGTTTCTTTCTCTCTCCTATCTACGGGAGGGAAGAACCTATGAAGTCATGGAGTCCAGCCTGGATCTCAGTGATGGATGATGATCTCTCCAAGACACTGCCTTGTGTATAAGCCTCCTGGGCTATATTCCTCTCTCTAGCTCAATTCTCTAGTGGTGAGAAAAGAAGAATGCTCTTTATCTAGCAAATCTTTAACTCCTACCCCACAGCTACTCTGAAAGCATAGATTTTATCCTCCCAACACCTGATATTCTTTTCCTACCCGCTCCTCCTGGTCTAAGTGATTAGTGAACTTTCATGCAGATTGGTATACATGGCATAGGAAATAGGCAACAAGAGTTGAGGGACCCAGCTAATATCTTGATTACTCTAGAACCTTCAGATTGACAAACCATAGGGTGGAGCCTGAAACTAAAGGGTTCAAAACCCTTTGGCAATCAGAAAAATGGTTCTAGGCTTTTCTAACTATCTGCCCATTCTGATAGTGCATGATTTCTTTCTGCACTGTCACCTACAGAAATCTTTTGTTTCCATTTTGATAGTCCATGGCCAAGAGTAAGGGAGAAACCTAGGAGCCAGAGGAGAATCATTCTTGCTGTAGAAGGAACAGGGGCAAAAGGGTGGCAAAGACAAGGCTGATTACCCCTTGACAATGAAGAGAGTGATAGTATCATGCAGGAGAGCCGGCTTAGGAGATGGGTCAGCATTCAGGTTTAAAGCTCATCAAATTTAGGCAGTGTGTGTTAAACAATTTTTTAAATCTACTCCTCAATTTTCTCATCTTCAAAGTGGGAATATTAATAATTCTTTGTTTATAACATGATTGTGAGGAGTAAATAAAATCATGGCTGCAAAGGTATCTAATTTAGGGACTGGCTCCAGAAGAATCAACTCATCCCAACTTCTTCCCCTTTGTCTCACCTTTCATAAGCCCTCTCCTCTTTGTCCCAAAAGCTCCTTGTGCTGTCATCTCTCTTTCTCCCCATTGTCCTCAGGTTCTGCCACCAAGTTTCTGCCAGTGTTCTACTTGGAGATCTTCCCATTGTAACTCCTCAAGGGCCCAGGGGACAAGAGAGAACCTGATTGATGGATCCTTCCTAAAGTTCTGATAGCAGACAGTGACAATTTCATATTAAATATGCCACATTTTGAGAATCCGTCTTCTGTCCCAGGTACTATATGTTCCTCCTTTTAGATAATGTAGATGCATTTTAAAAGGTGCTTTTAATGCATTGACCCAAAGCAGTGACTGTACTGAGGAGGTTTCACTTTTGATTTCAGGTGGGTGAATGATACAGTTTGTACAGGTGGGAGGTGGTTTTCAGCACACCTCCTTTGACTCTTGAAGTCAGCCAGGTCCCTACTTATGCCAGCCATGAAAAGAGGTGGAAGAAGAGATATGTGACAGATCTTCAGTCATTTGGCTTGAAGAAAACTACTTCTTCCATTAACAAAAGATGTGAGGAAGAAGAACATTTCAGTACCTCAGCACTTGAAAATTCCTCCATTGAAGTCATCAATGTAAATGCCACCCATCCCTTCTGATTTCATCCTCCCCTGCCCACTACCTTTTTCCTTTTCTTTCATCTGCTGCCACTCTTTCAACTTTTAGCTGTCAGTAGCAGCTGTTGGCAGAGTTGGACTAGTCTCAACTGAGCCAGCAGGGGCACAGTGGTAGACTAAGCATATTGCTGCAGGTTGAAAAGCCTGTATAATACATGCAAATTCTTTAGCAATAGATCTCTTACCTAAGAGAGCAGTGAGATATTTTTTTGAACTTCCTCTCTGATTTTCCAATGAGAGGCTAGAGAATATGTGAGTAGCATCATAGCCACAAGAATTTGCCATCAAAGCCCCAAATCTAGCTTTCCGTCTGTGGTTAAGAGGTATCTCAACTGGATTCAGATTACTTTTTAAGTCTTATAATCTATGGTTCATATTTTTAAATGAAACAGTTTAAGCAGTAAAAAAATTGCTTCTACGTTTTATTAAAATTTGAAAATAATACCTCTTTTCATAACATTTTTGCTTCTTTCAGACTTATGATAGGTATATTTGGATAAGCAGAAACAAATATTGGTCAGTGCAGTTTGGAGGTTTAGAGTGAAGTTTACATCATACATTGAACCTCATACTTGCCAGCTTGATATCTTACAAATAAGTAAAATAGCAACAGAAATTATCCTGATTCATTGGAAGGTAACTTCTTTACCTTTTAAAGCTAATGAAACAAAGATATATCATTTGCCTAGTGGGAAAATAATTTTTTCATCCCTTGACTTTGAAACTTTGGCCTTGTCAACAAACATTTATTGACCACCTGCTATATGACAGACTCAGCTAAGAACCAAGAATCAAAGAAAGGAAGATACAGTTTTTGCTTTCAATGAATTTCAAATTCAGAAGAAGAGCAGATGTATTCACTGGCAATGACAAAGCAATATGGTAAGTGATCTGAAAGCAAGTTCCATGGGAATGTAGAGAAGGATATTTAAATATCTGAAACAAGGTACTTAGCTTATCCCAAATTTAATCCCAAAAAATTAACCAGAAGTGACAGAACATGGTGATTTTTTAAACCTTTTTTTTCCTGCATTTGTGTTATATCATCCAGAGATTCCATGAGATGGGATTATTTTTGTATTAGAAAAACCTCCCAATCTTTAGCCTATACTTTAATTAAGAAAGTAAGCTAGATGCAATTTATTTTTGTGATTGTCTCTTGCATTTCCATTCCTATATTCTTTTAGAACAGACAGTTCAGCCATATCTGCAGATTCATCCAGCTGAGTGTGAGATCTAAGAAACCCTGGTTCCATCATCTTATGCCTGTGTCCTTTCATCTTCTTTATTATACCACACCGCCAGAAACTTCTTCAGAAATCTGCTTTGTGGGTGTCAGGCTTGGTATTGCTGAAGAAATCCATAGCCCCAAGAAGTTGAAATTCTAAGCACAGGCCTAGTTGGAGATGCTTCTGGTAGGAGTATGGGTATAAGTCAGAGGGGAAGCCTTAGGAGTTTTTATTTAATATGTGTACAAACGGATCTATAGCAACTTCTTGTCTTCCAACATCACTTGGAGACAGTCACATCAAATGAGCAGTAGCTAAGGGAGAAAAAGATTATCAAATTACTTTTAGATTGGCTTATTTTTCAATACATTGTAAGAGCATTTAAAACTCAATTTTCATCCTGTAGATACCTCTAGGAGATGTCGGGAGGCACTATTATTGGAAGGTAATTGTCTACTTTCAAATTTTTATTTCTTTTACTACCTTATTCCTTGGAACTTTCATAGCACCTTCACTACCCGAAGTAGTGATTGTGATTTAACCCCTTCAACTCATATCAGTTACTATGCTTCATGTGGCAGGCAAGAATACACCCACTAAAGCTAGACGATAGTAGAGATACATAGGCTTATATACTTAGAAGGACAAGAGGTAGGGCTGGCTTAAGAATTTACTCAGTAGTTGGACATTTTATTCAATATTTAATTTTTCCTCAATCCTTTCAATTTCACTCATAATGGTAAAATGTAGTATTTCTTGGTTTCATATCTATATCATATTTTTATTGGATCAAATTAAATCATATGAGCACCCATGATTCATCCAGTATTGGCCAGATAGTGTCATGCCAAGTCCTCAACTGCCTGAGTCAATCTCACACCCTGGCATGGGGGACAATATTATGCTCCATCAATAGAGTTAACATAGGATCAGCCCTCCCCACCCTCAACAGATTATGTGATTGAAACATAGTTAAGGAGAAACATTCAAAGGTTCGAAAACAACCAAATAACCACCCAAACCCTTATTTTCCTGTAGACCTTCTCCTTGAGAATTATGGAAAGCAATAATTTCTTTCCTGAACAAGCTATAGGACCCTGACGATATGTGGAAATGGTCTTGTCTTTATTCTGTTATAGTTACAATGCTCAGTGGTTAAATCCTTCTATTTTAACAATTTGGTTCCTTAAATTCACTTCAAGGTGTATCTGCCTGAGATTTAGCTTTATTCTTGAGAAAATCATATTATTCAGAGTAACAAATAGAGAAATAATTCATTTTCTGAGGGTTAGAGACAAGTAGGCTTCCAGAGATATTTAGGTAAGGATCTAGTGACTCCTTTCTCAGGGGTCTGAAGCGTCATTCCATAGACTCTGAAACTGAATAATCAAAGAGGTTAAGTGAGTAGCCCAAGGTCACTCAACCAAGTGGTGAATGAAGTTTCTTATCCCTCTAGGATTTTATCCACCAGACCCAAATCTCCTTCATGCTGTGAGACTAAGGATATGAGAGAATTGAATCACAACAAATATATACAGCGAAGATGGGTACATTTTAGAGAGTAATTATCCCCTTGTGGGCTCTGAATGGGCTTGAAAACTGCAGATAGAAATCACATGGCTTCGGGACTTCCACTTCTCACAAAGTGACATTCTTATAAGCTGAAGCATCTCTCTGATGGGAAGTGTTAATTTATTGTGAATTATTCCAGGTTATCTACCAGAGATGATATTGTTGACGTTTTTATTAATGTACAGCTTTTTGCTCCTCTGGGAACATTAAAAATCATCACTGTGAAGCACCATAAGCAAGTCAGGGAGAAATTAACCCCTCAACTTAAGCTAACACCATCTCTCAAGTCTACTTGGACAGGGGTTGCAATTTGAATAGATACAAGTATTTCAGATATGTTGATGAATTCCAGTTACCAATTGTTTGAGGAACTATACTTTGTATTTAACTGGAAAGCTTTCCATTTTTGTACTACTTAAAAAAATTAGAAACTGGTTCCATATCCTAAAACTTGCAGGCCTAAGTGTTAAAAGTGGAGTTAGTTTTGTGGCAGATAGCATATCTGAGGCAAATAGACTTTCCTCTCCCATGTTTGAGAGGTGTGCTGTAATGGGGTTGGGATGCATGGAGCACATGTGCTGCGCTGAATAAGCACTCTAATTGTTTACTTCTTCTTGAATCCATAGATTTATTATGGCCTCACTGCTTTTAGTCTTTTCCCCTGCCCTCAAACTTGATCACATGGTTTCCTTTAGCTAGTGGCATGTGGGCAGTTGTGACACTGCACCAATTCAAGGTTGTGTCTTAAGAAATCTCGTGTATTTCTGCTTGTCATCTTCACTTCAGTCAGTATTATGTGAACATTTTCCATCTAATTTGGTAGCCCAGAAGGAATGAGAGAGATGGGGAGCAGAGTTATTCCAGTAGATTCAGACCTGAAGTGAAAGGTAGGGCCATACCAGCTAGCATTGTGGCAGACCTGCCCAGTAATCCCAGTGTAGATCACTTGTGCCTCAACCAGGCTGAACATGGGTGAGAAATGACAGGCCACTGTGCTTTTAATCCTCTGTGGTTTGTAGTGTCGTGTGCAGAGCAATACCTACCTACCTGTTTTGTTATCTTTTCGTTCTCTTAAGTACTCTGAATTCTCTTTCAAAGCAGGAAATAGGGAATGAAAAGAGATAAAAAAAATATCTTGCTCCTCAAAGTGGCTGAAGTCAAACATGCAACTGACATCGATGAACAGAAATTAACAGGTAGAAATGATGTACCAGCAGATAGGATGTGTCCACTTGGCTATCTAGCAGGCTCTGACAGTGGTATGTTTCTAAGAGTCATCTAAGGCTAGGACCATGGTGCATCTTTGATTGCTCAGTAGCATTCTGCTTATGTATATTATCATGGAACAACTATTAGAAATGCTCTCTTTCTCTCTTAAAAGTGGCTCAGCTTGGATGATTTTGTATGTGGTCTACCTGGCTGAGGCAATGTGGGGTTTATGCAGTTGCTTCAAGGGCTGAGTGAACACTTGCTATCTGGTGGTACACTCTTTCCACTTGTTAATTTCTGCCCCCCAATGTCAGTGTGTGTTTGATTTTAGCTATTTTGAGGAATAAAATATTTTTATCATTCTTTTCATTCTCAATTTCTTGCTTGGAAAGAGAAATTAGAGTACTTAAAGAAGTGGAAAGGTAACTGAAAACAGATAAATTTTAAGATGCTTGCCTGTGGGTAATTCTTAAAAAGGAATGACCTTTTTTCAAAAAGTATAATCTGTTGTGATCTGTGTGTTGAAGGCATATTCTGTGGAATCTCTGTGACATCAATTTTATAAACATAGTAACATTTTGAGGGAAAAGAAAAGTGTATTAACTGCTTTGCACTTTTCTGGATGGTTATCCACAAAGTTAAAATCAGTAGTTATTCTCTTTTTGAATATAGATATGCCATAGTTTAAGAAAATTTAGTATGAGAAGATATAAATTTGGAGGGAGTTTGTAGTTTACTACAAGATTTGCCAGAAGTTTCTTGTGCTATGGTTATCAGCTAAATGTAATTTTACACACAGCTGACAAAAAGCAAGAAGAAATGTTTGGAGACATTTTTGATCATCAAGACTTGAGGAGAAGAGGCTGTATTTAGTGGGTTATAGTCAGGGATATGGCCAAACCTCCTATAAAGGACAATTAGCCCTCCCCCATTCATCAATAAAGAATGATTCGAATGTCAGTGGTGCCTCTTTTGAGAAGATCAATTCTTATGTATTCAGAATAGAATTTAAAGGAAACAAATGGCTTATACATACCTCTTCAGAAACATGAATATTGGGCCAGGAATCTGAAAACTTAGATTTTAATTACAATTCTGCCAAAATTATTATGAATGTAACCTCAGGCAATCATTTAAAATTTGTGAGCCTCATTGTTCTTATCTGTGAATTGGGGATACATCTTATTAACCTTTCCCTGTAAGTTACAAAGCATTAGAGACAGAAGGAAAAGGCAGGGAGAGACAGAGAGAGAGAGAGACAGAGAGAGAGAGAGAGAGAGAGAGAGAGAGAGAGAGAGAGAGACAGAGAGAGACAGAGAGAGACAGAGAGACACGCACACACAGAGAGAAAGAGAGAGAGAGAGAGAGAGAGAGAGAGACAGAGACAGAGACAGAGACAGAGAGACAGAGACAGAGAGAGAGAAAGGAGGGAGGCCAAAAGGCAAACAGAAAGATATATTTAGTATCATGGCTTGTAACTTGGTAAAGTTGACTAGCTGAAGTTACAGAATCATCAGGAAATGTGAACTTTCTGAGAATATTTTTACCGCTTTCACTTTTCTAGCCATTTCATAGCAAGTTTTCTGGTAACCAACTTAGGCAAGGCAGATATCTGCTCTTTTCCAAAATTTCATGCAAAAACTCCCCAGCTTTCTGACTCCCTCTGATGCCTCTTTTGCTTTAATCTTCCCTAATGTACTTACAATGCCTGTTACTAGTTATCAGTGCTCTAGGAATTTTATTTTTGTGATTTTTTTTTAGTTTATAGAAAATGTGGACAAGAAGGTGCATTTATGAAAATATCTATCACCAGAGCTCAGAGATCAGCAGAAAACTGCTTCTCACTGAAATGCAACACTTAGTTGGACCTGAGTATAGAAGATGAGATGGCCTCTGGTAGGCAGCAAGAAAGATGGAGAACAAGAGCAAGGCACATCCAGTGTTTAGAAACTCACCCAGCTAGCAAGGACTGGCTAGGTCATTCGTAAGGCTGAGAGCAAAACACAAATGCTGAGTCCCTTGTCAAACAGATAGCAAAATGCTAAGCAAATCACGGCCTCTTCTAGCATGGGAAACTGCACAGATATTGCTTATGAGCAAATTCTTACCCTTGAGGAGAAGCTGCTAGTATGGAGCACATCCCTCTTCAGTCCCATGGGGTCTTGATGCCAGACCCCAGGGAGGAAGCTTATTCACCAAGGTGCTTGTGGACTTCAAATGGCACGAAGGAGCTTCCTCAAGGGGGACTGCTAAGAGTTCCTCACTGATTCTCCTGGGTAGATCGAGTCCCAAGAGAAGTTCCATGTTACAAAGCCAGAGAAAATTCACTTGAAATCACTGTATCTTGGCAGGAGGCCAGTCAAAGGTGGCCTTACTGATCTTATGTGCCCTGATATCAAAACTCTGGGTTCCCCAGGGAAAAAATCATTCTACAATCAGAGGTACTACACTGGAAAAGTCCACATGAGGCAGTGTTTTTAAAGACAAAACACAATGAAACAAAATGAACAAGCCTTTTCATCCTTTAAGAATGTAATGCAGGGGCTGGGGATTTAGCTCAGCGGCATAAGCGCCTGCCTTGTAAGCAGGCAGTCGTGAGTTTGATCCCTGGTACCGATAAAAACGAAAAAGACAAAAAAAAAAAAAAAAAAGGATGTAATGCAGAAGCTAGAACACTGTTATATTTTGCTACCAAAGGAAAAGCAATGACTTCTTCCCAGTTTTGAATTTTTAATTTATATTTATGGTATCTATAGATTAACTTACTTTTTCCTGATGATGATTATGACTGTAATAATGATACTGAAGAAAATAATCTAGTTGATTATGACAATACTGATAGCTGACATTTTCACTTTTACTTCATGCCAGATATTCTTCTAAATGGTTTAAACATACTGTTTCATTTAATCCTTACAATCCTTTTAAGTGAGGACTACTAGTATCCCCATATCTAATGTAAATCAAAATATTTTTGTAAATCAAAATTATAAGAGTTTCATACAAACTTTAAGGGAGTGACCCTGAAAAGAGTCTGCCAAAGGATATTAAATGGAAACTAATTGCATATCCCCCATTATTAACAAGTTAAAATGTGAATTGATTTTCCCCTTTATTGAGGATGCTTTCTTTATTTAAATTTTTGGGCACACAAAATTTATTTTTAAATGCGTTGTATGTTCGTTAGTACTTAGAGGCATCTCAATAAGGGTGTGCTGATTGAATTAATAAATGAGGGTTTTCATGGGTTCACTGAAGTTCTAAATTTTCTCAGTTTTCATGAAAGCACCCTAAGATCTTTCATTATGAATTCTGACACAAATGTTTTGAGGAGTGAAGTGCTGTGTTTGGAGTAGAACACTACATCTTTGTTTCAGGTAAATTATACTAAGGATACCTGCCTGCACTGATATAGTTACAAACTAAGGCATTATGACCACCACCTTGTGGAAGTTTCTAATAATTGCAGACAAATTACCGAAGCAGGAAGCCACAGTGATTTCTTGACTACTTAAAATTACTTTTCTCCTTCAATACATTATTTGACTTTTTCTTGAGATTTATCAGTAAGAAACCAAAGCAATAATATGTGCCTTTTGTTTTGGGTTACTTCAAAATCTTTTTTTTTTTTGGAAACAGAAGAGTAGTGTTATCAATGAATATATGAATGAATGGGATGTCTATATTTCCAAAAGAATCCACGTTTAAAAACATTGTCAACACTTAATGCTTCTAACCAGACTAAAATTCGAGGGGACCAACTTCTTGATATTGAGATTCACTGTAATTCTATATTTTTGTTGTGAGAATTAACTGATTTTGTTTACCTGTAAGATTATGAACTCCAAAAGGGCAACAATTTTTTCTATAACTTATTACGTGGCATAAAGTTTATAACATGTTATGGTGAGAAAAAATTGATAAGTTCAATAAATAGTTGTTGGTTATGTTAATACTAGTGTTTCAAAAAGTTCTTTTCAAATACTATTGAGATGAAAGAACAAAATTGTACGTTTGTGGGATTACTATGGAAGGTGTTTATTTCATTTATCTATTTTGTTGGCTGCTATGATCACAGCACCTAGGACAATACTTGGAGCATAAGAGATGCTAATCATTTTCAAATCAATCGGTGAGGTTAGGTGTTTGAACTAACTAAAAATAAGACACAATGGTGATGTTTTTAACATTATGGTAATTGCATCATGAAAAATACAGAGGACAAAATGTTTCTGATTTTGTGGAAGACTAAAAAAAAGAAAAGGCCAAATGCCCTTCTGTCTAGGTGATTAAATATGGCAAACTCTTAGAGAGGAGTAGCCATACATTATACTTAGGAAATGTCTCTCGAAATGCAGAGAATCGTGGGGAAGTATAGAAGGTGTACCTACAGGAGAAAAGGAAAATAACTTTTCTCTTCTTGCTCCCTTACTGTCTGAAGTTACCCATACCTCTCCTCTTTTTGTTAGGCTCTATTAGATGTGTGTTTGGTATTATCTGCAATATATGTGTTGGAAGATGGCCCTGTGTTTCCATTAAGACTGATAGTAGCTGTGAAGAATTGAAGGTCTCAGTCGGTATAATGAAACTATTCCCCAAGAATATAGAGATTGATTGACTATTTCTATAGTTGGCCACAGTATGATTAGAGGCTGGGTTGTAAATGCTGATAATGTGGAAATACACATCAGCCATTTGCTTGTACACCTTATAATATGGATAAATCTTATGCAACGGATATGCATTTAAAATTTTGAGTAGAAAGTTAATTTAGGTAAACTGGATCTTATTTTCAGTTTAGGACAGGTGCTGTCATTTAAAGAAAATCTGAATGAAATCATTTTTTTTCAAGTAAAAGTTGAATACTTTGCTATTCTAATGTTTTTCTACATGCTGTACTAAAAATACAACATAGCCCCGTATAATTTAGAGAATGGATTATTTTGAATAAAAAAGATGTGGTTTTGGAATATTTATTTTTCAAAACTTCTCTATTGCCAACACTTAAATAAGGAAGTATCTAGTGTGGTTTAATTGTAACATGCCAAGTTGAATGGATTAAGAAATGCCTAGTGAATTAGTTCCAGTGACACAGTTCTGGGTGTGTCTGTGGATAACTGACATGTAGGCCTTAAACTGAGAAGAAGATTCAACCTGAATGTTAATGGCTTCAATCAATAGGCCTACATTCTGGTTGAAATAAAAAGGGAAACAAGAGGGAAGTTGCCCTTTTGTTTCTTTGGAGGAGTACTATTTTCACCATTGCTTTGGAACTTGTCACCAGTTCCATGAGGGTTGAAGCATAGACAGACTCTTCAGCCTTGCACTGCAGACCTTTCAGCTTTCTGACACAGACTTACAAGAGCTGCAGTGAGCTGTAGACTTTTGACCTTCAAATAAACCCTCAGAATTTCCAGTATGCAGACAACCATTTTGCATTCTTCCATTCCCACTCTTGATTCCATAGACATCCACATATATGACTGTATATGTATGCATATATACACACATATACATACATGTATGAGTACATGCATGTATATATGTATACATATATGAATGTATGTATACATATGTGGGTATATAGACTATATGTCTATATAGATTATATATATAGTCTGTTCTTCTAGTGAATTCTAATTGAATCATTTGACTTTTCCAAATCCCCAATATTTCAATGTGATATTCTTAAGTAGTATATTCTGCAGTAGTTTCAGACTTTTGTAGATTTATTTGGGCCAATATTGAACTGTTAAAGAAGCATACATAATGTTGCCTTCCCCTGCTTCAAATTGCCACCTTTCACTACTTCACTAAAGACTTAGCTGTACAACATAAGTAAAAAAATTATGTGTCAAGGGAAAAGAATTATGAGTTATTACTTATCAAACATTTTCTGTGTGTCACGCATATGCTAAATACTTTAATCTATTTTCTCATTTAATCTTAGTCTCCCCACCCTTTGAGGTAGGTACTATTATTATTTGTTTTATAGCCAGGGAAACTAAGACACAGACTAAGGAATTTGCTGAAAGTCACATAGTTCTAAGTGGTGGAAGTGAAATCAAGTTCAGGTAGTCTGTCACCCTGCATACAAAGCATAGTGTGTGTGTGTGTGTGTGTGTGTGTGTGTGTGTGTGTGTGTATTTGTGTTCTGATGTTACAAATAGTTTGTGTGTTCTCAAAGGTCAGGAAACAGTTAGCTGTCTCTATGCCACCACACAAACTCATTGGCCATCCTACCAGCATTATAGACTATGACAAAGACATTCAAAAGTATTCTGTTTTAATTTGTAAATTCCTTCTCCACCTGTGCTAAAGCAATTTAATTTTCAAGGGAGACAGTACTATTTATGTATATTAGAAAATATCTATTTTATCCTACGGAAGGGTTAAATTTACTGTCTGAGAGGGAATGAAACTATGTTTACATGTTACATTTATTTTGTTCTGTTGGAGCCATGAGATTATGGCTTTGATCAGGAGCCACCCTGTCAGCATTCAAAATCCTTCAATTACACCAAGCATTAAACACATTTACCTACTTAAGTCTCAGCATCATCATCAGTACAATGGAGATGACAATAGTAACACATACTTCATGAAGGTACTGTAAGGGTTGAATGGAATAAAATACAGAAAATAATGTTTGACTTCTGAGAAATGCTTAGAAATGTTAGCTATTATTATCAGCTGCAATGCCAATCATATTTTACTTCATTATTATTTTTGTGGTACTGGGGATGAATCTCAAGGCCTCACATACTAGGTAAGTGCTCTAGCACTGAGTTAGCCTGTTATAAGCATTTTTAGCACAGTTATTTGGATTCTGAAAGCTCTGAGAGAGTCCATTTTTGCTAAGCAAGAGGAAGTAGAAGAGATATTTTGCATCTTCAGAATCTATCAGCAATTAAGTTTGTTTAGCCCTGGCAAGAAATGGGCTTCCTGTTTTGAAAACAAAGAAAAATCATTTTCTCAAGTGAGGAAATACCTTTAAAGGCTTATAAAATACTCAGATTGCTTAATAGACAGAAAACAGCTTTTACAGAGCAAGAATGTAGTGATTGAGGAGAAACACTGTCAACTGTGTGAATTAGATTGCGTTTAATGGAGAAGCAGGGTTAAGCATGGCGAAGACTACTGGAATGGGAAGTGAGAAAGGAGGGCAGGGGTATGCAAAAGGCTTGCCAAAGAGCTATGGAGACTGGATTGTGCCAGTCCAGAAACCACCTGCCAAATGAAAGCTGCAATTGCGCTCACCGACTGCTGCTCTGCAGTAATGAATGCATTTTTGATTAGCTTTGCTGATTACCTGCTCTCTATGCACAAAACAGAGGACAGAATAGCAGAATCTGGGGCTCTTGGTTAAAACTTTGGAGGCAAGAGGGTTGTGGGAGAGTTATGATATCTTTTTAATTTTTCTCTCCTTATTTACTCCTTAGTGTACAATTAAATAACACAGTGTTTCTGGAAACAGCCAAGAGGGCAGAACCTTGGAATCCGTTTACGCACACACACACACACACACACACACACACACACACACACACACCTTACTGTTTTCAGGGAAATAAACCTAGTGCCAGAGGGACAAGAAACTGCACTAAAGCTCCCACCACTTTGCTGCTGATGTTTGTAGCATTTAACTCACCCCCTTAACCACGGGAGACAAATGTCTTTGCATATATTAGAAAGGAAATTATGTCTTTGATTTCCTAGATACATTACAAGTATTTACCAAGAGATGAGAATTAGGTGGGGAAATAGGTTTTAGGCTCAGAAGGCAATGTCTCTAAAGATTTAGTGCAATTTGAATGAGAACACAAAATTTGGGAGGGAAAAACACAAGTTATCAATTTTAGAACAATTTCCTCTCTGGTGCTATAAGATGAAAACTGGAATCCAACGTTTATAATAAAATGAATCTTTTTTTACACATCAACATAGCAGTTTTTAATATTGCATTTTCTCTGTGCATGGGCTATTAATTTTTTTTAGTTATTATAGTTACTGCTCTGGGTTTCCAATTGTAAAAGGACTGGTATGTTTCTAAGAAATTGAAGGTAAAGTAAGTGGTCATACTTATCTATGAATGTCAGCTAAACTTTTGACTGAGTGCCCCTGTTCAGAGAAAACACTGTTGTCTTTTTAGGTGGGAATGGAAGGCATGACAGCTGCTGAGATACACAGATCGTACTCAGCCCTATGCAGAGGCAGAATGAGTGCTTCCTTTGAGTGTGATTTGAGGGGCTTTTAATGCATTCACTTTACCTACTTCCACCTTCACCTTTAACCTTATGCTTTTGAAATTCTCATATTTGCTCTCTTCCTTTCGAAGCCCTCTGTTCAAATGGGGGCTCCGCCTACATTTGATGCATGCTTCCCAATATTTCTGCATCACAGCACACGGGCAGCTCCTCAGAAATAGAATTGACAAGTTTGCAAATTCTGAAGGCTTCAGGCCTGACAGGAATTACTAACTCAGCATGTCGTTAATCTACACACATGGTACCACTGCCAATGTTTCCTGAAGATGAACACACAATTGATCTTTCAACCTGGGACACTTTTAAGAGTGGAAGTGAGCATTGTCAATCATTAAGCCAGGACATCAGGCAAATCTTGTAATCCAGAAAATTTTGGCCTAATCAGTCATGCTTTAACCCAGGTTTGTTTTCAAACTAGTCTTACTGAGTCTAGATATTTGAAATGTGTACCTTTTTAGTCTTTTTGCTCCATTAGTCCTTTTCTTTATTTGACTTTTTATTTATACAGTCACTATCAACCACTGTTACTCTGTTTTGTTTCAGCTTCCATTTCACAGATGAAGAAACAAGAGACTAAATGATGTTTTCACTGTGCAAGTGTCCATCAGAAGTGAGCAGTCAGCTAGCACTACGGCCATTTGGTTCCCAGAGGACAAACTGGGGATTTTGGAGTCTTTGTTAGTTTTCCTTTTTGGTATCTTTCCCAACTCTTTTTCTAGCTTTTCTGTGCTCATGTTCCTTCCCATATCTAGAAAGTTTCCACTTTTCTCACATCCATTAGAGCTTTCCTGCCTATTACAGCATTTTTTCCTTTAGGAACTTACCTGCTGTTAAACAATGAATGCTGACAAGCGAACATACTAGCTTTTCTAGGCCATATATTCACATCTAGGGAAGGGACTTCTGAAGACACAACTGTGTTAGTATAAGGAAGCAGTGATCATGATGGGAATTCAAGTACCTTGACAAACTAGAGGTGTACTTTTAGAAGCAATATATGGCCTGACGGTATAACCAGCCTCATCCCACATTGGTTCTGTGTTTAAAGGTGGATAACCTATAATGTCTTTAGCCATGACTGCTGCTGTCTTCTAGATGACATGCTCTTTGAGATTATGCCGTCAATTTAGATTTACCTGAATTTGTGATAAGGCAATAGAAATTCTGTTTTTTAACAATTGCAGTTAACAAAAGAGCAAAAAATAATTAAAATAACACAAATTTATGACTGATCTGTTCAGGCAGAAAAATGAACTCATTTTAAAGTGGTAAAATCTTGGAAACAATTGCCTTCCTGTGGAAATAGAATTGCCTTTTGGCCCCTTGGGGTAATGAAGCATTGATTGCTTGGAGGATGGACAAGATCTCTTAGATTTAAAATTTTCAGCCCTCTATTTTAGAGTGCCTCCCACTTACATCCCTTTATAATTAATAAAACACCAGTCACTAAGATTCTTTGAAAAGTTACATTCAAAGGATGAACTATTTTATTTCTTAGTATATATCTCATACCCTGTAAACACTATCTAAATAAAGTACTTTCTAGATTGGCATATAACAACTTAGAAATCACCACTATTGTTACATTGTGACAGCAAGCAAAAAGCTGATCAAATGTAAAAGTCAACAAATCTTTCTAGACACATCAGAGAAATGAGGTCTCTGTGAAAATTAGTGCTGCAATAATTGGAATGACAGGTAGATATAAGGGCCAATACTCATGTACTAAAAGCTGTGTAGGAAACAGTGCCTGAGATAGGAAAAGCTCAACAATAATTGGCAAAACATTTGAGGCTTAGTGTAGATAAGTATGGCAGTTTAAAACCTCAGGAAGACTTAGGCATAGGGTGCTCCTATGATTTTGTAAGTTTTAGGGGAAGGAAACACATAATTCTCTCCCCCTGTAACCGTCTTATGCTACCTCAAGGGAAAATATAAGAAACACAGTCCAGAGTTACAGGCTAACCAAAAGAGTGACATTTAATCATGGAACTGTGGAATGCTCCCCTTCTTTTACCACAAAATGACTAAATGCCTATCTAGGCAGGTATATTAATGTAATACATTGTGTTAACCTTTCAATCAAAAGTTACTAAGCATACTAAAAGGCACAGAAAATATAACATCAAAATTTGTGTGATATAGCGAAAGCAGTGCTCAGAAAGCACTGCATGCATTTATTTTTAGAAAAGAAGATCTGAAACCAATAATTTAAGATTCTGCTTTAGGAAACTAGAAGAAGAAAAATGATTACTTAAATCAAAAATAAATAAAAGAAACGCTAAAAATTAGAGCAGAAATTGTTGAAATTGAAAGCTGGAGACCGATAAAGAAAAGTAGTAGAACCAAAAGCTGTTTTTTTTTAAACTACCAATTAACTCAGTACATCTCTAACCAAGGAAATTAATGACAGAAGAGAGAGAAAGAGAGAAAGAAAGAGAGAAAGATTACAAACATCAAAAATAAGAAAGGCATTGCTACAGAAGATGCACATCAAAATGATAAAAGAATGTTATGAATAATACATAAGTTGGATAATCTTGCTGAAACAGACTAGCTACTTGAAAGGTTCAATCTGCCAACATTCACACAAGAAGAAAAAGATAATCTGAATAACCTTATATGTAACTGAAGAAATTGAATCAACATGAAAAACCTGCTCAAACAGAAAGCACATGGTCCCAATGAGTTCACTGGTGAGTCCTAACAAATGTTTAAGGAAGCAATTATATCAGTTCTCTACAGTATTATAGAAGCAGAAGAAAGACATCTTGCTTTGTTTTATGAGGCAGAATTCTCCTAATTCCAAAACCTAACAAGATAGCACAAGAAGCAAAACTGAAACCAAAGCAAGGAGATTTTATCTGAATTCTAGACTTACTATAAAGTCACAGTAACCAAGACAGTGTGTTATTGGTGAAAAAATGGACAGATAAATATACCTGAATAGAGTCCAGAAATTGACCCACATCAATACAGCAAACTGATCATTGACAAAAGCGCAAACCCAATACAATGAAGGCAATGATAGTATTTTTAATTAATCATGCTGAAAAAAATAGGACATTCACACACCTAAAGATGAACCTCAACTCAGATGATACATTCTTCATAAAAATTAACTCAAAATGCATAGTAGATTTTAATGTATATGCCAAAGTATAAAAAACCTAAGAGATAACAGAAGAAACCTAGATGATATTGGGTATTGTACTATCTTTTAGGTATAACATCAAAGCTATGACTTGTGAAAGAAATAATTTAATAAGCTTTAATTCATTAAGATGAAAAATTCTTTAATTTTAAGAAATTGAATATATATGCCATAAATTGGGGGAAATATTTGCAACAGATACATCTGATAAAGGGCCATTTTCAAAAGTATACAAAGAACTCTTGGAAACTCAATAAGAAAACAAACACACAAGAAAGATGGGCAAAAAGCTGACTGGACATCCATTCAAGAAGATATCTAGATGACAAATGAGCATATAAAAATATTTTCAATTTCATATGTCTTTGAGGAAATGCAAATTAAAACAGAAATGAGCAAACACTATACACTTTATAGAGGAGCCAAAATCCAAAACATTGAGAGTAACAAATTTTAATGAGGATATAGAGTAAAAGAATGCTCATTCATTGCTGATGGGAATGCAAAATAGTTCAGTTACTTTGGAAGATAGTGTGGTAGTTTCTTGTTAAACTAATCATAAACATGATATGGTGTATCAATTGTACTCTGTCCAAATGAATTGACAATTTATGCCAAAAAATCAGAAAATGTTCTTACTGATGTTTTAAAACAATTTTATTAATACTCATCCAGATTTGGACACAGTCAAGATGTCTTTCAGTTGGTGAAAAAATAAGGTGGGTACATCCAGACAATGGAGTATCATTTATTACTAAAGAAGGATAAGCTATTACTTAGCGTAGTGACCAATGCCCATAATCCCAGCTACCTAAGAGGCCATGGCAAGAGGATCACAAGTTCAAAGCCAGCTTGAGCGACATAGTGAGGCTCTGTTTCAAATTAAAAAAAAAATAAAAAAGACCTGAGAATATAGTTTAGTAGTAAACTTCCCTTGGTTTTAGTCTCTAGAAAGAAAAAAAATCTGTTAAATGGTGAAAACAAATGGAGAGAATTTAAATACATATTACTGATAGAACTTGCCAATCAGATACTGAAAACATGTATAAAAATAAAAAAGAAGGGGATCAAGAGATGAGTGAAGGGAAAAGAAGGGAAGGGAAAGGGGATGAAAAAGAAATTAAGATGTGTTATGTAAGTGTGTCAACTCCACACCAGGAATGTGCATCGTATATATAACACACATACACTAATAAAAAGTAAATATTTGAATGGAAAAAGAATCTGCTAATCTGAAAAGGCTACCAACTGTACAATACAAATTATATATTCTGGAAAAGCAAAACTGTGGAGATAGTAAAAATATCAGTGGTTTATAATGGTTTGAGTGTGAGCACAGATGATTTCCAGGGCAATGAAATATTGTATGCTACTACAGTGATGGATAAATATTACTGTTGGTTCACTGCACTGTTCTCCAGTGCAGGCAGTTGGTAATCAGGTTTAGTGTGGTGAAGCAGGAAGTATAGAGTAACCTTTCAAATTTTCTGGCTAATTTTGCTGAGAATCTAAAACTTCTCTATAAAATAAATATTACTTATTAAAAATTTTACATGCTTATTATTAAATTTGCATACAGATCTAAAAATAAGGAAATGAACATTACTCAAAAGTCCCTTTGTTATTATCCTTAAGAATAATTAACCAGTTATCTTTTAAAAAAGTTTTCTTGTTCTTCCACCTTGTGCTGGTTACTTTTCTCTTATTGTGGGACAAAATACCTGACACTCAAAATAAAGGAAGGATAGTTTTATTTAGCTCACAGTTTGTAGAGGTTTAAGTCTATAATCAGCTGGTTCCAGGCAAGGTGGCCTGGCAGAGGGACAACAGTTCAT
Organism: Cavia porcellus; assembly: GCF_034190915.1. NCBI lineage: Eukaryota > Metazoa > Chordata > Mammalia > Rodentia > Caviidae > Cavia > Cavia porcellus. Next base: position 84,714,111 of record NW_026947486.1, on the reverse strand, counting down.
GGTGGTGACTGATACCAAAGCAACAAGAGCAAAAGGGGCAAAAAGGAAGAGCAAGTCTCTTTTTCCCCTTATATTGTATGCAGGCTACCTGACCCAGAGCAGGTGCAGTACTCACAGTGCCATTCCCAGCACTGGGGTATAAGTCAATCACAATGCCTAGAAGCTGGTCTCCAAAAAGCATGCCTCCATAACTGCATGAGGCTTTGGGCAGGTGGGGTTGGACCTAGACACAAACTGTAACACAACCCTTCCTCTTCTTTTTCTCTCTCTTACACACACACACACACACACACACACACACACACACACACCACATGGTATTATGGTTTGTGTCTAGATGTGCTATCAAAGGCTCATGCAGTCAAGGGAAACAAGCTCTTTCAGAGGTAGCTGAGTATAGAGCTTGTAATGGATTCATAGTACAATTAAGGGTGCTGAGATTGAGGCTTGTGTTCGCTGAATCTGTCCACTGATTGGATTGGCACTGCTCTAATCCCAACAGTTTGGATAAAATAAAAGTCGTGGTAATAAGCTTGTTTCCCCCTTTTGTACTCCCTTGTTGCTTTTGCTTTCTGCTGCCACAATGAACGGTTGCTCCTCTGCCAGGTGCCACCCTGGTTTAAAACCAGCAAATTATGGAATGAAACCTCTACAAACTGTGAGCTAAATACATCTTTTCTCCCTTTTACTTTGGACCCCTGGTATTTTGTCTGAGCAACAAGAGAAAAAGACACATGGTATGAGCATTTCAGTGGTTTCATACTGTAAAGGCTATTTTTTCTGCTCATGCTACATAGGCAACATATGTGCCAGGGAGCCTCTGCTCATCATAGTCACTTAAGGGCCCATAGTGGCAGTGATCCTTCTTAACACATACTTCCATGATGTCAAAGAGGGGAAAAAGGGAATGTGGCATGCGGAGCACTGACCCTTAAATGTTCCATTCACACTTCATTTGCCCAGTTATGGTACATGACTGAATCTGCCTTCAAAGGAGACTCGCAGATGTACCCTGTCTCTTCAAGGAATGCAGGACACTATTCATGAATAGTTTGAATGATTACAAGAAACATGCTTGTTAAAAAGTAATGTCACACCCTACAAACTGTTGTGCAGCTTGCTTTTAAACTTGCTAAAACAGTGTAAAACAGAGTATTCAAAGCTTATCCATGTCATTAAAACTTCTATGTGGTTTTTATTTATTTATTAAATGTTTTTTATGGTGCTTGGGAATAAACACAGGGCATGCCACACACGGGGAAAATGCTCTACTAGTAACTGACAGCCTTTGTCCTACAATAATTTATTTAATCACTGTCTTTGTATTGATTCTTAAGCTGGTTCCACTATTTCATTGTGGCAATGAAGACCTACTAGTGTACATCTTTGTTCTCTCTTGTAATTATTTCTACAGGTTAAATTGTTAGTTAATAGTATTGCACAGTCCAAATATATACAAAATATTAGACTCTTACTGCTGATTATTAAATCTTCCTCCACTTTTTAATCAATTTATGTTCCTACAAGCAATCTATGAGAGTGCACATTTCCCTGTATCTCACCAACTCAGCCCACTGTAGTTATTTTTAACATTTGCTAATTTCCTCAGTAATAGTCAAGCTGATTTTTCTTGTATTTGTCATTGTTTAATGGTGAGATTGAACATTTTTATATGCTTTGTGGACATTCTTATTTTGTGAATTGCCGATTTGTGTCCTCTGTACTTGTTTTTGTAGTGATACACTAATTTCAAAGCTTCACTCCTTTTCAGCCCCCACTCACAGTCATACTTCTCTTCTTTCTTCTCCTTCTGAGCTTGAAAAGCCTAATCGTAACTAAGGCAACAAAACATTGTAGGTGGTTGAACTCCAAAATAGCAGCAGTAGTCATCACGAAACCCTCAACAATAGCTTTTATCAACTGAGTATGGTTTAAAAAATACAGCAATGCACATTCTGAATGTCCATACCAGTGGTAGTGAACCCATGGCACACATGCTTCACCAGGCTGTTTGCGATCTCTGGTCTACAGGATATGGTGATTATTTTCATGAGTGCATTTCTAGGTACGTGGAGTCACTGTCCTTAAGGTAAGGCTGCTACAGTCTATGGAAGTGGTGCCACCTGGAGTTGCACATTGTGTTTGCCCTTTCCACAGTCTAGACTTCTAGGGACCTGACTCTAGATCATGGCTACTAGCTCTAACTGATTCTAGTATTGTTGTTTTCCATTTCCCCCACCCACATCAATCCTAAAGATTAAGTAAACAATATTTCTTCACCACAAAGAATATTATAACTTGGCATGAATAAATGTCTGCTTGTTATTCAGAAAAAAAATAATGAGTAACAAACAGTTATTCTAGCAAAATCTGAAATAAAACAAAACACCAATACTGGATATAAAATGGTTGGATGTAAAGATACTGTGATTGGAACAGTTGTGTGTTCTTCACTCTGCCTTCCCTCATATTCTCTGTGTCATTCTATAGAGCTTTGAGGTTTCAGGCCAAAATGGTGGTGCACCCCTGTAACCGCAGCATTCCAGAGACTGAAGCTAGAGAATCATAAGGAGTTTGAGGCCAGCCTGGGCTCTATAGTGAGTTCAAGGTCAGTTTGAATTATGTAATGAGGCCAGTATAAAAAACAAAACAAAAACAAACAAAAAAAAGATTTCAGTGTATTACAATTTGAGAGGCATTGCTTTAATGAAATGGGCACTGGGCCTGGAATGAGAAGTATACCTAGCTCTCTGTGGTACCATATCCTGGCATGTATTGCTTAATACCACTAAGCCTTATTTTCTGAGTCTACAAAGTGCAATAAACATAAAACTCAGCTATATGTTGAACTCCTTCTTTGTACAAATTTACTGTGCCAGATGCTAGGGAGAATTCAAATAATAGAGATTTTTAATTCCTTTAATACCTCATAGAAGCCTATGAGATATAATAAAATAGCAGGTGTAAATAAAAATGACAGCGTGAAGATACTTGGGAGAAGTAAAATAGCACAAAGATGCAAATTAGTACTGCACATATTGAACTATCCTTAATTTATTTGGTGTGTCAAAAAGTCAGAGGTTGCTTAAAAGTTGAATGAGGCTGCTTTATAGAGATTGATCTGCACGCTTGAGAAGTGGTGTTGACATTATGTCTCCTGCCCTCTTTCTCAGAGCTTGCCTGTCTTTTGTAGAGTCTTGGGGAGTGCCTCACATCTGAAAACCACGATCAAGTTTCCAGACCTGACATAAAGCCCACTTCTTGAGGAAGGGCAGTTAATGAAAAACTTGTCCAGAATTTTGAGACTAGGCTTGCCTCGAAGGTACAAATATCTCAGTAAAATTCAAGTAATACTCAACACCAGAGTGTATGTTAATGTAATGTTAGAGGTTTCCAGGGCTCCGCAAGACAGTGGATCTTCAGGGATCAGCAAACAGAAGTTAATTTGAAAGCTCTGTCTATTGGTAACAGGATTCTAACCAACAAGTAAAGATTGAGAGCAAGGATTTGAACCTAGTAATATTAGAAGAATAAGAATGAAAATGGCATGCAAAGGCTTAAGCTAATAGCAGGAGAATTTTGGAGTCTCAGAGTCTTTCAGATTATAAGATTAATCACACAGGATGAGTAGAAAGCAAGCAGAAATTTTGCAATGCGTATGAAGCAGTTGCCCAGTGGGGAACAGAATAAATGGAGCATGGCTGCTAGAAGAAGTCCCTAGAAAGAAACTCTTTATCTACTCACAAAAATAAATTTTGGTGAAAGATTTATCATGTATTTGACTGTTGTTTTTCTCATATGGTATGGAACAAGACACAGTATATTAGAGAAGGGGGATTTATGACTATAGTAGTTATGGTTTGCAAGGGAATAGATTTAACAAAGGGTGCATAATTTATAGGATTATTTTTTCATATTCATCCAAAAAGTCAAATGTAGAAGAGTGCAAGATATTTGTCTTCACTAGTGACCTAAAGAATCCAGATGAGGGCCTGAATCCCAAAGCAGGGTCCTGTAGGAGTCCAGTCAGAGGCCTAGAGCCAATGGCAATGTCTCATACAAGATCTGCACCAAAAATGCCCAAAGGTCAGTAGTGGAAGCTAGAGGCTCTGCACTGGTTGGATGAAGGATCTGTGCCAGAGGTTGAGTAATGTACACTGGAGCCAGGAAACAACACTCAAGGTGAAGACTAGTGTTCCCCAGAAAAGAAAAGCAGTCATCTCTGGTGACAGTAAGGATCCAGGTTCCTCTGGGAAGGAAAACAGGTGACTTTGCATCAGGAAAACCAGCTCTGGCAAGCTTCTCCAGGAAAATCAACAGTATGCAATCTTCCCTTCCTGCTCTCTTTTTACGCCATTTGGCAACAATCCTCAGGTGGATCTTCCGTACCTAGAACCACACTGACTCAGTTCATCTGGGCATTTTCACTTGTGTTGACCATTCATTAGTCCACCACAGTCATGCAAGATGTTTCCCAGATAGGAAGCTGTTACTTTATAAAACAGAAAAACAATTCAATCCTTTAGGCTGTGACTGTGATAATACTACATTGTTTTCTTTCTGATCAAGAGTGATTAGTGTCCATGTCCTGACAACTTCATTTACTTTCATTTGCTAAAGCTGTCCATGTCCTGACAACTTCATTTACTTTCACTATGCGGGATGATTTAAGTTGAGCTGGAGTGGATATAAAGAAACTAGTTGGGTTAGATATCTTAGCAATTCAAGTGGGAGGTACTGGTACTTTGGTCTAGATAATGGAAATAGGTATACTGGAGATATATTTAAGGTTATTAAATTGTGAAATGTAGGACATGTATGTAATGTGGGGAATGATCACTGGTGGTAAATGACGTGGAAAGGGAGATGTCAAAGATGAGTCCTGTGCTTATGGCTTACACATATGGATATCTGATGGTGCCATTAGCTAGGAAATGGGCCATTGGAACCAAGTGAGTTTTGATATAGAAAATCTCAAGTTCAGTTTTGATTGTACTGGATTTGTAGTGCTTTTGAGACTTCAAGAGGAAATGTTGAGAAGGAAGTCAGAATTGCAGGATAGAGATGTATACTGGAGATACATAAATGAGGTGAGTCATTTATGACTCACTATATATAACATTGTATAATTTTCTTTTATCCTTAGAATTTTGTATGTAATCTCAATCCAATTGTTGTAGTTGGACACAGAGTTTATAATATTATTTTATGGTGGTCACACAAAGTTAAATACAATAAAGTACAAGAAAGCTGTCCACAACACTAAAGACCTAGACAATCCAGACCTGGATTCCACAGCAATGCCCTTCATGAGTGCAGTTGAAGACCTAGAGCCCATAACAATGCCTCCCACAAGTCCAACTGGAGGCCTAGAGCACATGACACTGATTCATGCAATCTGTTGTACAGTTCTGCCCTGGAAAGGCCCATGGTCAGCGGTAAAAGCCAGAAAGTCTATGCCAGTGGAGTGAAGGATCTGCGCCAGTAGGTTGAGGAGCAAAAAGCGGCACTCAAAATAAGGACCAGGGCTCCCCTTAAAAGTACCACAGTCAACCTCAGCAACAGTGAGGTCCTGAGCTCCTTCAGCAATGAGAAGAGTTGAGTACATGTCAGGAAGCCAGTGTAACAAGCTTCTCCTGGAACACATGTTCCCCTCTGGAGTCAGGAAGCGATGCCCAAAGTGAACCACAACCACTGTCAGTGACAAGGTCCTGAGCTCCTCTGATAGTAATGGCTGAGTTCATATCATGACAAGCTCCTCTGGAAGAACCAATGGCTCCCAACAACAGTTAGGAGAACTCTCAATGCTTCACTCTTCCTTGCCACATCTCCTTTTATGCTGGTAACAGTCCTCAGGTGGGCCATCTGTGCTTAGCACCATACTGATTTAACTCAGCTGGTGTTAAGTTGACCACCAGTTTTTAATCCATAACAATAATACATATCGAGTATTCTCATTTAGTGCAGAAATAGCATTCAATGGTGTGTAAAACGTACTACAATTTATTTAACCATTCCCTTATCAATGAACATTCAGGTTGTTTCTGGGTCATTTTAAAAAACTGTCACGAATGCTACAATAAACAAGTTACATTTATATCGATATACTGGTACTTTTGTGTCTGATGGATAAACTTTCAGAAGTGAGAATACTGGTTCCAAAGTTTCACACATTTTAATTTTAATAAACACTTCCAGATTATCAGCACAGTACAGTAGTTGCGAACTTGGGCTCCAGAATAAATGTCAGGTTTTAAATGTTGACTTCACCACTTCTAGCTTGTGTAAACAAGGATAAGTTATTTAACCTCTTTTGTGCTACACAGTTTCCTCTTCTCTAATTAGGAAATACTTCATTTGTGTGCTGTGAATATTAAATGAGACAATGCATTATATAAAGGACTTAGAAATTCTGAGATAAACTATAAGCATTGTTTGTTTTTATTATTTTAAACATCCAATATTTATGGTTCCACCAACAGTGTTGCAGAATACCCATTTCCTCACAAACTCAATAAAGAGTGTATTATTTTTAAAGAAAATATTGCCATGATGTTCAATTCTATAACAAAAATGTAGGTAGAATCGGATTTATTTTCCTACCTTGAGTAACTATACAACTTTGACACAATATATGCAATGATTTAAGGCTTGGGACCAGCATTCAGATCTGGATTGTCAATTTTGACGTAGAGGAGGTATATACTTAAAGTCTAGTATTTATAAAAATATCCTCCCTGGGTACAGTACCTTCAGTGGCAGATGTTAATCAGAGAATGGTGGCCTTACTGGAAAGAACAGGCAGAGATCATAGCTTTGCGAATACTGAAGGTTGTGAGCGTGTTGTATAGAGACCGGAAGTACAAGGAAGCCTATGTGTTGTCATATTACCTCTTATCATATAATGGACAATGATCTAAGTGCTTTTGAGTCTAATTCAACTCCTACAATAATCATAAGAGGTAGCTTTATTATTTTATTATTTTACAGATATAGTTTTATTATTATTCCCTTCTTGTAAATAGGAGGGAAAATGAAGGAACACAGAGACTAAGTAACTTTCCCCAAATCACAGTTTTCAGTGGTAAACTTGGATTTTAAGTCGGGTGATTAATATACCACAGTGTCTTTCTGGAAGGAAGCTAATTGATTTTATTCATTTATTTTTGAAACTGGGTCTTGCTGTATAAGTCAGGCTGGCATTGAACTCACTATATAAGCCCAGGCTGGCCTCGAATTTGTGGTAGTCCTCCTGCTTCAGCCTCCAGCAATTAGGTACTAATTTAAGTCTCTTAAATATATTACTCATAGAATAATGTAGTTCATACTTTAAATTTGAGGAACTTGAGGAATGAAAAGGTTATTTTACAACCAGATAGCAATTAGTGGAGCAGAGATTCAAACCCTGGTACTTTGTACCGGTTTGTAGTATGTTTTTCTTTTAAATGCTATATCATTTCTATTTTATTCTTTGAAGTTTTGTGTGGAGTGGCTATAGAATTTAATCTTTTAGTTTTTACTTGTTGATATAATTATGTGAATTTTCTCAGTTTACTTTTAAAATGTAATCTATGTTCTTAGATTTCTTAATGTCTACCATAAGCTATGGGATTTTAAGAAGATGCTCTATTTGGCATTTTTTACATTTGTATGATAATTATTCTCTCTCTTTCTCTCTCTCTCTCTCTCTCTCTCTCTTTCTCTCTCTCTCTGTTTCTGTCTCACTTTGTCTCTCTCTTTCCCTCTCTCCCTCCTAGGGATGGAACCCAGGGCCTTTATAAAATGCTACATCTCTAGCCCTTTTATATTTTGAGAAAGGATCTTGCTATGTGGTCCAGGTTGATCTCAAATTTGCAGTCTTCCTGCCTCAGCCTCCCAGAGAGCTGGGATTATAAGTATGTATCAACACACCCAGAACTTTTCTTGGTGTATTTTTATAATATATTTGTATTATGAAAACCTTGTCAGACAAGTTGAAAAATATTCTATCTTCTATATTCCCAAATAATTTTAAAAAGAGAAAATTATTCATTTCATCCACGATTTCTTGCATGGAGTTTTCCATGTGGCATGGGTTTTCAGGGTCATCCACATTTTAGCATGTATAACCACTTCAGCCTCTTTTGTGGCTCTATGGTATTCCATTGTGTGGATATATTGTATTTTGTTTGTCCATTCATTTGTTTATCCAACAGACATTTTATGTTCCTCGTTTTGTCTAGTGTGAATAATACTACTGTAAATTTGAGTGAATGAGTGCAGTTTTTGAGATTCTGCTTTCAATTTTTTGGGTTATATAGCCTAGAAGTAGAAATGGTGGACCATACGACAATTTTATTTTAAAGGTTTTGAGGAACATCATGCTAGTTTCTACAGTGATCATGCCATTTTACATTCCTACCAATGGTGCACAAGGATTCCAGTTTCTTCATATCCTCACCAAACTAGTTTTTAAATAGTAGCCATACTGATGGGTGTGATATGGTATCTCATTATGGTTGCAAGTGTTTTCCTTGTAATTAATGATGTTGAGTATATTTTTATATGCTTATCAGCTATTCATACATCTTTGGAGAAATGTCTACATGGGTCCTCTGTCCAATTTTTATAAATATTAGTTCAATTTTATACTTGATTCTTATAGTTGTTCAATTTTAAGAGTTCTTGATAGATTCATTATTAATTTCTTAGCAGATATATGATACATAAGTATTTTCTCCCATTCTATAGGTTTCCTTTTCAAGCTGTTGATAGTGCCTTTGATATACAATAGCCCTTAATTTCTATGTAATCCAATTTGTCAATCTTTAATTTTATAATCTGTGCTTTTGAAATCATATCTAAGAAAATTATTGCCACATCCAATGTTTGGGAGCTTTTGACTAATCTATTTTGTGTTTCATTGGTTTAATCCCTGTATGTAAGCATTTGATCTGTTTTAAATTGCTTTGCATATAGTGTTAGGTAACGGGCTGACTTTATTTGTTTTTCATGTAGATACACAGGTTTCTCAGCATGTTTTGTCTTTCCCCTTTTGGATGGTTTTAGAATCCTTGTTGGCTATCAATTGATTACATAATTAGGATTTACTTCTGGGTTCTCAATTTTATTCCATTGTTCTGTATGTCAGGCTTTACGTGTGTAGCATACTGCTTTAATTATTGGAAATTTGTAATCAGTTTGAAAATAATGAAGTTACTAATTGTTTTCTCTGGTTTCTTAAAGATTGCTTTGATTATTTTGGGTAGCTTGATATTCCACATAAATTTTAAGATGGATCATTCTACTTCTGCAAAAAATATTATTGACATTTTGTTTGGCATTGCTTCAAATTTGTATGTTACTTTAGATAGTACTGAAATCTTAACAATATTGTATTTCAATGTGTGGAATATCCTTTCAGTTTCATGTAATATGCGTTGTTTTCTGCTTTGTGTTCCCAAAATAGAGATCCTAAAATTCTTGTAATTTTATCAGTAATAAGGTGATAAGAACAACATTTATTATATTTGTTTTTTTTTAAATTTCTGGCTCTTGACACGAAAGCTTCTAAAATTTATGGAAATCTTCAGAGTGATGAAATTGCCTGTTTGTATGCTAATAAGATGACTGATAGCAAGGCCTTAAGTACTTTCTGGAGGGGAATAGTGGAACCAACCATGTGAAGGTTCTAAGTTTTAGCCCCACTCCAGACCTCCAAGGAAGGGAAAAGCAGTTAGAATCAGTAAGCCACCAACCAGCATTGATTTAATCCACCATACTCTCATACGTACAAAATAGAATGTTGATTAAAATTATAAAACCTTTAAACAGAATTTGAAGAACTACTAGGTTAATTAATATCAGGAAGTTACTGTATTCCAAATTTCACAGTGAAAAAATGACACCTGTCTACACTTGAGATTCCTTTTTTACCTCATCCTATGTGACCCTTTCCTTGGCTACTCATTTTATTCTTTACAGGATTTTCATAAACTGGAAATAGTATAGTTTTTCCCTAAGTTCAGTGAGCTGTTACAACAAAACACCTAACTGATGAAGAGGTCCTGCAAACTCCTGAATTATAGCATACCGACAGAAAAGTGTGATTAATCTGGGGAAACAATACTTACAATTAGATTTGGAAGTGAGGGACAATCTAGTAGGACTGAAACCTTGACTAACATGGGTCTGACATTAGCTCTCAGAAGCTAGTGTCAGAATTTAATGAGATCAATAGATATGCAATTGCTGTCTGCAGAGAGTTGGAGATTTGGTGTGAGAGTAAAAACTCCCACATTGAATCTGAGTACTGCGAGAAGATAGGCAGTTTAAAAAAATATTTCTTTCATGATTATTTTTTGTGTATTTAATATTCAGAAATACTTTGTATTTTTCATGGGTACAAGTCTTTCACTTCTTTGGTTAAGTATATTTGCAAATATTTTATTACTTTTGATATTATTGTAAATGATTTATTTTCCTCATTTCCTTTTCAGACTATTCATTGTTAGTACATAGAAATGCAGCTGAGTTTTATATGTTGATTTTGTATCCTGCTGCTTTGTTAAATTCACTCATTAGTTTTAAAAGTATTTTTGTGGATTAAAGTTTTTTTTCTACACATAAACTCATTATTTGCAAGCAGCGATAATTTTTTATATTTTTTCCTTTTGTGAGTTGAATGCTTTTTATTTCTTTTTTCTCGCATGATTACCCTGGTGAGGACCTCCAGTATTATGTTAAAAGTGAGAGTAATGAAAACAAATTGTCTTTGTTTTTTTCTTAATTTTAGGAAAAAACTTTCAACTTTTCACCTTTTCATCACCAAAGAAGTTGTAGTTGTATGTGGCATAGCTATAGCCTTGTTATATATGGTCTTTCTTATGGTGAGATGGATACTTTCTTTGCTTAATGTGTTGTGACTTTTTATCACGAAAAAATAGGATTGTCAATTTTTATGCATCTCTTGAGATGATAATGTGTTTTTGCCCTTCATTTAAAAAAATATGATATATCATGTTTATTAACTTGAATATGTTGAACAATCCTTTCATTTGAGGGATTAATCCCACTTGATCATGATGATTGACCCTTTTAATGTGCTATGGAATTTGGTTCACTACATTTTATTGAGGTTTTGCATCTGTTTTCATTAGTGATATTATCTGACTTGGTAGTAGGTTATTTCTTGTCTTATAAAATAAGCTATGAAGTGTTTCGTCTTCTTCAACTATTTGAAAAAGTTTGAGAAGGATTTGCAATAGTTATTACTTAAATGTTTTGTAGAATTTCTCTATAAAGTCATTGTATCTTGGAATTCTCTTTGAACCATAAAAGACAAAACAACCTTGAACAAAGAGAACGAAGTTAAGTGCATCACACTGCCTGATTTGAAGATATATTGCAAACTTATATTAATCAAAACAGTATTGTACTGGTATAAAAACAGAAACATATACTTATTGAAAAAGATAGAGAACCCAGAATTGAGCACACTTAATTATGGTCAACTGACTTTTAACAAAGATGTTAAGAACAAATAATATGATAAAGACAGTCTCTTGTATAAATAGTGTTGAGAAAACTGGGTATCCATGTGCAGATGAATAAAATTGGAACCTTACCTCACACCATTTATAAAACCAACTCAATAGATCACAGACTTAAATGTAAAATGCGAAAGTGTAGGAACTAGATGAAAACATAGGAGAAAATCTTCATCAGCTTGGCCTGAGCAACGATTTCTTAGATATGAGCCCAAAAGCATAAGGTATAAATTTATAGCAAAAGTTTACAACTGGGGTTTCATATTAAGCTAACTTGTTTCTTTGCAGCAAAGGAAACAACGAAAGTGAAGGGACAGCTCATATAACGAAAGAAAGTATTTGTGAACACTACATCTGATAAGCAGCTAGCATCCAAAATACATACAAAATTCAAAAACACATGTTACCAAGTTAAAAATGACAAAAGGAACCGAACAGACATATCAAAAGAAGATGTAGTTGTACGTGGCATACATTTATAATTCTAGCACTCTGAGTGGATAAGACAGGATAAATGCAATTTAAAGACCAGGCTGGGCAACTTATAGATACTATGTTTCAAAATAAAAATAAAAAAAGGATTAGGTATATGGCTCACCGCAAAGGCTCTGGATTCAGTTTCCAGTGCTGTGCATAAAGAAAAAAAGAAGACAATGTATGACTAGCCAACAGATCTATGAAAAATGCTTCTTACTAGTAACCAGAAAATTGCAAATTAAAAGCACATTGTGATATGTTTTCACTCACCCCTGTTGGAATGCTTTTTATCAAGAAGAGTAAGATATTTTATTTTGTTCTTGATTTTTACTCTGAGTTTCTCATAGAAAAACAATGTGATATTTAACCTTGTATATCTGATTTATTTTACTCAATGTTATAGTCTCAAGGTACATGAATTTTACTACAAATGACTGAAGCCTATTCTTTAGGCAGAGTAATACTCTATAGTGTGTAAATACTACATCTTCTTTATCCATTCATGTATTGATGTACATATGGACCATTTGCAAGATTTTGCTGAATTCTGAATTGCAACGATATAAATATGAGCATGCATGGAAGTTGGGAAACAGATCATTCTTAGCAGAAAGGGGATCAAGAGATGAAGAGAGAAAGGAAAGAGGGAAGGGACGAGGGATAAAAAAAGGAATTGTAATGTATCATGTACATATATCAATTCCACACAATGAATATAAACAGTATGTACTACAAATACGCACCAAAAGGAAAAGAAAAAAAAAAAACACCAAAAAGGATGCGGATCAAAAAATAGGTGGAGGGGGGCTGGGGATTTACCTCAGCGGCATAAGTGCCTGCCTTGCAAGCACACAGTCCTGAGTTTGATCCCTGGCACTGATAAAAAAAAAATAGGTGGATGGAGGAGAGAGGAGGGAGGAGAGAAGGGAAAGAGAATGAAAAAAGAACTAAGATGTGTTATGTAAATGTATCAATTTCTCACAAGAAATATAAATATTATACATTACATACATTGATTAATAAACTAAAATAAATAATGAAATGATAAAAAAGTAAAAAAAAATGACCTAAAATAGCTGGTTCTGGCCGAAAGACAAAAGTTTATACTTATACATTGTTGGTAGGACTATAAATTGGCATGGTTATTATGGAAAATAGTATGATGGTTCCTCAAAAGTTTAGAAGTACAATTACCATGTGATTCAGTAATCCCATTATTAGATATATATTCAAAGAAAATGAAAGCAGTATGTCAAAGGGACATCTGCATGTCCATGTTTATTGCAGCACATTCACAGTAGCCAAAGTATGGAAAACACCTAAGTGTCCATGGACAGAAATGTTTTTGGGCCCATGATGGCCAGGAAGAGCGGGGGAGAGAGAGACAGACAGACAGAGATAGAGAGACAGAAACAGAGGAACCAGGGACAAGATTTATCCACTGCGTAAGCATAGTGCCCTATGATCCAATCACTTTCCAAAAGCCCCATCTCTGAACACACAAGGGTTTGGGGGAACATTTTATATCAAAACCATGACACTTACCATCTCATTATAAAATCTGAAAGTATCAAACTCAGAAATAGAGAATAAAATAGTGGGTACCAGAGAATAGTGAAGTGAATAAAGAATGGGGAGATGTGTCCAAATGGTGAAAATTTCAGTGAGATAAATGGAATAAATGCTGATGATCTGCACAGAATGATGACTATAGTTAATAAAAACATATTGTGTATTTTGAAATAGCTAAGAGAAACAATTTTACATGTTTTCACCATGAAAAATTAGTAAGTAAGGTAATGGATATATTAGTTTGTTTTTAATCATTCTGCAATGTATATATATATATATATATATATATATATATATATATATATACATATATACACACACATTACATTGTGCTTGAGACATATATACAAGTTTATTTCCAATACATTTTACTTTACTTGATCTAAATTATAGCTCAGTATAGTTTTTATTTTAGGTTATTTTAATATTATTATTATCCATTTAGATTTCAGCACGTTTTGTAAGAAACCTTCTGTATCATTCAATTGTGCACATTTTGCTTCCTTTATCTTGAGTTATTTGCTATGCTATGCTATAAATTTCATTTGGAAAAAGCCTTGGAATAATTTACTTACAAAGAATACACAAGTGGTATGATTTCTGAAGGTATGTCCATAAATATTTTTGTTTTACTCTCACATATGAATCTTGGATTAAATACTTTTTCATTAAAATTTGCATGTATAGTTCCAATGTTCTCCAATTTTTAGCGTTGAAGAAGAAGACCTTAAAGCTAGTCTAATTGTTTTTTTCTTTACAAATAATCTATTTTTTTTCTGTCTGGATGTCAGTAAGATTTTTTTGTATCTAAAATATGTCACCAGACTTTCTATTAGGTGTGTGACATTCACTGCCTTCTTGACCTCCTGTCTCATTGTTAAAAAGTACAGCACCAGGCACCTGTTATGTACTCTGAAGAAGTGAATGTGTCAGATACAATTAAGATTCTTTCTAGACTTTTTCACCAGTGAACCGTACTTATTTAAAGTCAAGGAGTTCTCAAACCTATTCAGTTATAAAAATCATCTCGGGGACTTTTTAAAATCATTAGACTATGTGCCTCTCTCCTTCCTTCTTTCAGGCCAACTGGATCAAAATTCTTTGTCTGGGAGCAGGTACACTCAGCCCGTGCTTTCTGAACTGTTTCTCCATGGTTTCCTCTACCAGATATCCTGTGCACTGTTGTGGTTTCAGGCATAAGCGAAAAAAGCTTTGCTAAATCAATCAGTATGGGATAATTTAATATAAAATTACAATAATTAAGTATATGAATATACAGTATTTACAATTGATATAAAATGCTAAAGCCTCAAAATATACAATATATGGCAATCCCATTTATAACTCTGTTGCTCAGTCAATCAGTTCTTTTCCCTGGAGGCAATCATTTGGTATCAGTTTCTTGTATATTCTTCCAGAGACATTCTATCCACATTAAAGCATATATCTGTGATTAGTCTCCTGTTAATAATTAAATTGTTGGGACATATAGTATGGCATCTCATTACATTCCTGAAATTAGCTCCACTAAGTCATGATAGTTTTTTTTTCTTTTTCTTAGTTTATTCTTTTAATGTGTTGTAGTACTACAGTTAATCTTTAATTTGAGATTTTTGCATTGTTACACATAAATGAGATCCACGTGTATCTTGCCACAATTTCCTATTTTTAAAATTGAAGCACTGATAAGAATTTAAAAAGGATTAAGGTATTATTGTCTCATAGGTAACACATTTGTATTCAAATTATAGCTCTCTGGTAAGTAATGTTCTAATTTTGTGTGTTTATAACAGTTTTTGCTGTGAATTTGAATTGCTTATGGAACTGTAAAACATTACAGGTGTCCATCTCTTGCATGAAACCAAGGGTTAATGAACTGTGTGGCCTGTGGGTTAAATCCAAGATGACTCTTTTTGTAGTAAATAAGGTTTAACACGAACACAGACATATTCTTTCATTCATATGTTGCCTGTGACTATTTTTTCTGAAATCACAGAGTTGAGTAATAAAAGAGTGCACATGGCTGGAAAAATCCAAACACTCATTATTTTGAGTTTTGCAGAAAAAGATTTCTGACTTTGTTCTGTACTCATGAAATCAAAATCTCTGGTAGTGGGGCCTGGGTATATGTATTGTCAACAATGGCAACAACATCAAAGCTGTTCCTAATTTGCAATACAGTTGGAGAACTAATACCTTAACACAGAGTTAAATATTTCAGTGAATGTCATTTTTTCCCCTATGTCAGAGTCTCCTTTCTGTTTCCTTGTCTGTTTTGTTGATCTTCCTTTAAACATCTGAACTGTTGATTCAGAATTTCTACCAGACATCCCTATGTGACGCTGTATTCCCCTCTCCAGCCTGACCAAAACCATAATGACCAGTGAATAATTTTTTTAGATTAAGTGACTCGCCTATCCTTACTTTATACATTTTTACCTTGCATTTTGCTTCATTTATGTATATGAGTAGACAGGCATGAATTCCAGTCCACAAATTCTCATGTATAATAAATGAAACTTCAATTCTATGATAAATTTAAATTTATGATCTTTATTCTAATAGGATCTAGAAAGTAATTGTGCTCAGTTTGAGGATATTACACTTTCTGGTATCTTGTGTATAAGTTACTGAGGGATAAGCAGAAAAGTTATATAAGTTTGAGAGACTGGGAGATAATCTACTATGTCCTCAAAAGTATCTGTCCGTATAGGTATCTACTGTGCTGCTCCCATCGGAACCTATATCAAGTGTACACAGACATCATTAGGAGAGATGCTTCTTGCTGTCATGCTTATGGCTCCTTAAGGTTAATTTTTTCTCCCTTCTATTGCCATGCCACTTTGGGGAATCATGGGTATAGTAAATTTCTGTGCTGTCTATAGCCACGTCTGCTTAAAACACATTCAAGAGAGTTTTGTCTCCCAAGGGCTATACCTGAAAATGAAGCCTAAGTTTCATATGTCTTGGAACTAAAAAAACGTGTGTGATTTTTATTTCTGGTCTCCTCTCTGGGATCATTTGACATTTATATTTTCATTGCTTCTCTTTTAACTCTCTTTAGTTTTCTCAGCCTGGGAAATCTTTTCAGTTTGTGTGGCAAATGTTGAGGTAATGTTTGTTTTTTCACAAATATTGTCTAAGTTGTGGGCCCTTTGCTAAGCATTTGAAACCTAAATACCAAGATGAGAAGTCTTTTGTTCCCCACTGCTTTATGCTGTTTCTGCTGTCTGCTGTCTGCCAAAGCAAAATGAGCCCAGAATGGTTTAGCTGTTCAATAAAGGGAAGGGCAAGGAGGAAAACGAACTCTCAGAAAGAAATGGTTGTATTTAAAAAAACATTATTTTGCCAAAAATGTACATCCCTATCACTTAATAAAAAGTTAGTGTACATACGCCCTGTCTTTGTTATCTCTCTTTTAGTATGTTCTTTTTTCTTTTATAGTTAGGCCTCTAAAGAATTTTAAATACTCTTTTAATTTGTTAACAGTTATTTATTAAGCACCTATTCTAGACTTACCCATGTTCTCTTGAATTGACTCAGGCAGGAAATAAATATGAGACCCCATTTATTTACTTCTGTGGTTTCCTCAGACACTTATTTTTTTTTAGCATGGTCAATGATCATAAAAAGTTAATCCCCTAGTGGGTGGAAATGTAAATCTGGACAAACAATAGAAGACAAAGTAAGCAAAAGTAAATAAAAATGTTAAGAAAATTCACAATGATTCCTTTAGGTTTCCAGGTTAAATATCCCACAGAGACAGTAAGTGAAGTTTATATCTTACTTTCAGAGTTTAATAAACTGAGTTTCATATTGTATTAGTCCATTATGTTTATATGTAATGTGATTTAAGGATTGGATAGAAAAGTCTTGCCTCCAGAATTCATGTTTGTTTTTTTTTTCTTTCTGAACCAGAGCTTTTTGCATTGGTTTGATGTACTGTAGTTACTTGGGGTTTAATCTTGTATAATAATTAACTTCAATTGATCCACTGCAGTGTGTTAGCAAAGTGCCTGAGCGTATTAAATCTGACTAAGAATCCTCCATTGCTTTCCTAATTTCCAGCATCATTATGCTGCTGGGAAAGCTGATTAATGTAAAGACATTCCAAACTGGAGCTTTTGCATGGTGAAATTTTGGAGAGAGTGCTCACATGTTCCATTTAAAAATATTGCATCTAATAAATCCCAACATAGAGATTCTCCATTCTCAGGCGAGACCTGGATTTGTGAGTGAGATTTCTATTCTATCTTTATAACAGAACTCTTTCATTAAAGGCAGAAGCCAGAATGATCAGAGCCTCACTTTTTAATAGGGAACACACAAGGTTGATTTAAAAACAAGAAGAAAAAATAGAAAATTAATGAAAGTGTGCTGTGCTCAATCGGCTTCTGAAAAAGAAAATAAAAGACTGCCAATGAGAAAAGAGCAGAAGAGGAAAAAGAAATTTCCAAAGAGAGTTAAGTGATAGATTTTAGTAATGGTGTTAAAATTGAAGACTTAAGGCAGATATTTTCAGGCTCTAGTGTGACTTTAAACATCCAAGTGAATCTATTGGATAGGGGTTTTCTTCACTAAAATTCTATTCATTGATGTCAGTAGAGGCCAAAATAATATATACTCGGTTCCTGTCTTTGAGAAGCTTGTACTTTGTTCTAAATAGTCTTGATCATCTTGGTCAGTTGAAGTCCTATTTTAACCTCACATTCTTAGAAGGTTGTCATTCTGAGTCTCTTTTCTTTTCTCAATGAATAGAATTTATTGGACATTTTTACTTTTGCAGATTCATAGATTCACTATTTTAAGACTCAGTGCTTGCTCTTTCAAGAATGGATAGTACAGATACTGGAAATAAGACAGAGGCCTACCAAGTTGAAGACAGCCCCTGGAAAGTGGATTAAAAATAAACTAAGCAGATTAGTATTGTAGTTCAAGAGTAGAGTGCATGCTTCACATGTATGAGGCCCTCAGTTCAGTCTCCAGCTCTGTAAAAGCAGAGAAAATGAAAGTAAATCAGCAAATTATGTTTTGTCTCATTATCTCAAAAGTTGTATACAGAAACAATTCTACTTAATGATTTTTGTTAGGCTGACTTCACTGAAAATGAATATGTTGCTCAAGTTTATCATAAGGTAAAGCAAGATGACCTTGATGTTTTAAAGTTATCAGGAATACTAGAGACTGGAGGATGAGGCAGGAGGATTGATGTGAATTCAAGAGCAGCCTGGGCTACAAAGTGAGCTCCAGGCCAACCTGAACTGTATAGTGAGATCCAGTCTCAAAAAGACAAACAAACAAAAAATACTAGCTTTATTGAAAGTACTAAAACTTGGACTCCTAAGAAATACATTATTTTCTAACCAAGGATTGTGATCTCACTGGTGTGCTTATTTTTCTTGCCTTTTTTGTCTATAGTGATACAATTGGAATTCAAAGAAAAGAGTCTGTTGAGTACTTCAATTGTAGGAGGAAAACCTATTGAACCAGGTAAGATTTGAGTTAGGCTTTAAGGAGATGTAGATATTCTATTGGTGAGGGAAATGGAAAGGATGTTATCAGAGAAGGGAAAAACATGAGCGAATTTGCTGAAGTGATAATGAATACAACACAGAAGGAGGATACAAATGAGATTTGTTGAAATGAGGGCAGATTTCATACAGGAAAATAAGTTTCATTTGAAGAGTACAGTGAAGTATTTCATGAAAATTTTTAATACTAGATGAGCACCTGGATTCAAAACAATTGGGATATAAACATATGTATTGAAACACTGAATAAAATGATTAAGAACTGAAGTATTTTAGAAGAATCTATGCAATTATTAGTTAGACATTAGCCACATTTCAGGCTTTTGCCCCATTGCTTTCTGCCACGTATAGACAAAATTAATTATTTCAGAACAATTAATTGAATGAATTTGATGATGAGCAGTGGATCCAGATAATGTCTAATCATAGAAAAGCTAGAATAATTCTTTTAAAGCTTTTGGAGAATTTGGTACCTGCCAAAATATTTTGGGACTATGTCTTAATACAATCTATGTAAATCATTTCATGATTGAGAGCCAATATTAGGTAATCATCTGCTTACCTGCACTGGGATAACACTCAAAGGAATAAAAGCATGGGACTTGATTTTCCCAGAAATCTGTTCTCTGTAATAATGAACAAGTTTCTTAACTTCTTTGAAGTGTAGTTTCCTTATCATTAAAATGAGAGTAATGGTACCTATCATATCATCATATTTTAAGAAATAAATGATGTAATATATCTCATTAACATTACTTAGCTGCTCAAGAGTAAATGGTCTTGATGTGAGCTTCTATTAAGTAATAAATGTCTCCAGAACCTGAATAATGAAACTGTCCAAAACATTTCTTAAATATGTGGGTCTGGACATGAAGTACATAGAAGAATCTCAGTAGAAGGTCTTCAGGGGAAGATAGCAGTAAGGACTTACATGTAGGATGGTGAGTGCTTAACTTTATAGGCCTAAACAAAGAAAAGAATCTTTTGGTCCAGATATTTCAGGGTAAAATGAAATCCTATTTAGTCTCAGTAGGCATCTGTATCAAAGAGGTCAGTGTGAGAATTTAGAGCCCTCATAAATGCCTTGTAAAAACACAATTGTGCAGCTTCTTTGGAAGAGTTTAGCAGTTCCTCAAGAGGTTAAACAGAGTTAACATATGACTTAGTAGTTCTATTCCTAAGCATATATTTTAGAGAAATGAAAACATTTCTCTACTAAAAAACTTACGGAAAATATATAGCAGCATTGTTCCTAATAGATTTAAAGTGGAAACAACTCAAATGTTCATCAAATGATGAATGAATAATGCACAGTGTATAGATGCAGTGAAATATTATTTGACAAGAAAAAGCAATGAAGTTCTGGTGTGTCCTGTAATCCATGTCAACTCTGGAGATGTTATGTTTGTTGAAAGAAGCCAGGCACATAAGGCTACATTTGAATGGCTCCATTTAAACAAATGGCCAGAATAGACAAATTCATAATACAGGAAGTAGATTAGTGGTTGCCAAAGGTGTGGGGTAACAAGAACTAGAGAGTAAGTGCTAATGGCAATGGGATGTCCTTTCAGGGGTGATATAAAGTTGTGGAACTAGGTTGCAGAAATGGTTTCACAACATTGTGAATGTGCTATAAATCACTGATGTGTACAAGGGGTAATCAAAATATACAGTTAATGTTTAAATTTAAAAAACATATTACTGCAATAAGTATATTGCCATTAGTGCCTCTCAAAGTCCCTCCCCCACTTCAAACACACTTATCCCATCATTTTGCCATTTTCTGAAAACGTTCCAGAAGTTGCTTTTGTGAGTGGCTTTACAAGATGTGATAAACAATAAGATGAAACAATAAGATGAATGATGCTGCCAAGTACCACTGCACGGCAAGGCAGACTTGCAAAAGCATCCCAGTGTGTTTTCATACACCTTATTCACAGGATCTGGCACCACACAACTTCTGGCTTTTACACAAAGTCAAAATGACCATGAAAATAAATGCTCAATTTGATTCAGGACATCGAGGTAGCCACAACAGTTCAAACAAAAACACTCAAGAAAGAGACTTCCAGAATTGCTTCCAAAAGTGGCAAGTCTGATGAGATAAATGTGGAAAACGAGGGGAATGTTTTGAGGAGGATTAATGGCAGTGTGTTTTTTTCCTGTAATATTTTTAAAAAGTAAATTTTCAACATATATGTTGTTATACCTTGTAGACTTTAATATGATGAATGTTATGCTATGATAGGTATATCTCATTAAAAATAAGCAATGGTAAAACATACTAAAAAAGCAGCTCACAAAAATTAAATATCTTCACAAGAGAATAATTTGTGACATACAAGACATAAATGTGAAATTTTTCTCTGGATTAGTTATTACAATGTTACTTTATACATTTAGTCATCAAGTAACAGTTTGAAATTAGGGTGCAGGAATAATTTCTTAGTACCGTCTGGTGCTAAGTTAGTTTGGGAGCCATTCTACTGTTTGTTGAGACTTCTAAACAGATGATAAGTTCAAACTGAGGTGTTTGGGAGAAATAGTTACAAGGTGACCCATCTTTTTCTAATGCTTTCTTCTTATTCATTCTCTGTATTCTTTACTCTTTTTGGATCAAAGATGAGATACCATAGAGGCTTTTACATGTAATTTTAGAGATTTTTTTCCTCGTCAAAAATTTTGAGATGGTAAAATGGACATTTGTCTTTTAATTCTTTCTCATCAGATATACATAATGCACAAATTATGACATTCTCTGGAATAGAGTTACATGATTTTAAATTAGAGGGGATTTAGCTAGTTTATAAAATGATTGTAATTTTACTTCATACATTTACTCACCAATTGAAATATTTGATGATGATTAATTTTAAAAAGATTAAAATTGTAATAAAATTTATTATTTTGATTTTATAATTATATAATTATCTGCCTTATTTGGTGGCTCACAATTTTATAATATTCTTCCAAAAATTATCAGGTTAATGCACCCTATTAATATTTATATTGTCAAATTGATTGCCTAATTATGTAACTATTTGGAAGACTTTAATAATAATTGTTTTAGATTTGTATAGTTTTAACAAACACTATTAGTAAAATGCTTTATCATTGCTTTAATACATGTGTTTATACTTTAATGTATTAATGAAATTTTCAATATATTAACCCCAATGTTTTTACTTCAGATTTCATCACAAAGTATTGTTTCCTATTTTGCTAGTGAGTATTCAGATATTAGAAAATCTAAATGGTGTTTTGTTTATATATATTTATATAACTGATACCAACACTGATGTATTGACCAGATGTGCTAGCAACTTGAGACTCTTGGTTAATGGTCATATTCAAGGTCTAAGATACCAAATATCATGCTGAAGTATATATAGTTGGCCATTTGACTTTATAAAGGCTGGGACTCAAACACAAGCCAAATATGATTTGTGTGAATGTTGAGGTTGAAGCTTGCCTTTTTTACATGTCAAATATATTGATTCTCAAGTTCATCGCAAGTATAATAAATGCTAGGTTTCAAATGGTGAGCTTATTTCATGCTTCTGACCTTTATAAGGCAGGAGTTTAGAGGACAGTGGAGTAGGTTTCCATTTCTTTCCTTTTTCTTTATTTACCCTAGACATTTGTACCTAGAGTATGCTAACCTACAGCTTACTACTTGTCTTTATTCTCATCTAAACCAGTTGCTTCATGTAATTGAAGACTTAGAGTACTTGGCCCGCTTTTTCATTCTTTCTCCTTAATGCCAATAATATTCTTGTGGTCTTAAACATTCACATAAATATAGTACTCTGACTTTTTTCATCTTAAATCTCCGAAGATTCATTCATTCTTAAGGTCATATCCTTAATATATCATTATAAAAAAGTGAATCAACCATGTCCAAAATGTTGATTTTAGTCATCAGTTTAGCTACTCTCTTGCATACTTCTTCAGCTTTTGCCTATTTCGTAGTCTGTCTCTCAGATGTACCTGTTTTTGGAAGCTGAACCCTGTACTATTCCCTACTTTTCCAGGCTGGCACATATGCAGCTGAGCACTCCTGGGAAAAATATATGATAATATTGTGTTAATCAGAGCCCCCCATGTCCATGTTTTAATCTCAGGAACCTTGAATATGAAAACTTTACAGCACGATGGACTTTGTAGTTGTGATTAAGTTTATAGAATTTGAAATGAAGAGGTTATCTTGGATTATCCAAGTGAGCCCAATTTAATTCCATGGATTTTTAATGAAAGAGGGAAATGTTTTTTAGTTGTTCAAGAGATTCAACAATGGAAGAGCATACAGGGATGTGAGATGAGAAGAACTGCCACCATTCCTGGATTTGAAGAGGAGGAAGAAGCCATATATCAAGGAATACAGGAGGTCCAAAGAGTGCTGGAAAAGGCAAACAAATTGATCATTTCCTAAAGCCTTCAGAAAGAAATGTAGCTTGCTGATGTCTTTGCTTTAGCCCAGTGAGACCCATGTTGGATTTCTGATGTTCAGAACTCTAAGATAGAAGTTTTCTTTGTTATAACATCAAAGATAAACCATATATTGACTGGTCTAACTTTAAATGCTATCCTTACATTTCAACATAAAACTTCCCAGAAGAGTCAGGAGAAGTCCTATACACTTATAATTCCAACATAGTGAGGCTGGACAATATATCAAGACTTTGGTACAAAGCAAAGCAGAGCAGAACAACCTCCCCCCACCCTGACACACCAAATCCTGACTGGGAATAGATTATCTTATTTCTGCACAGTTGCTTCTTTACTCTTTGAATAGCCATTTTGGTCACTTTACTCTTCATGAAACTTCCAAAATCTTCCCACTCCACTAAATTCTAAAGCAAAACAAAACATATTTTCACAGGAGCAATACCTTATCTTTCTACTATTAAATATGTCAAACCTACTTCTGTATATTCTTTGCCTCTAGCAAAGCTCGGTTCCACCATTTATGCTCTGCTCTTGACTTCTCAAGGACTTTCACCTGTCATTGTTGTCTCTGTCTGCCCCATCATTTATTTCTCCTTTTATCTTGGAATAGTTCACTATGTAAAGATATTTTTGTAATTCCCTTTATCTCACATTCTCTTTTAAATGCTACCTCATTTTTCTGTTCTCCAACATTATAGAAAGTCTTTAGCTGACTTGTTTGTAGTCAAGGTCTTCATATTCTCAAGACCCATTTTTTTTTGTCTTAACCTACCACAATCTGGCTTGTCTTTATACCACTCCAACAACTTTTCAAAATCCAGGGACTAGTTTTTAATCTTAATTTTAATAGGGCTTTGATAAACGTATGATATAACTAACCTATACCTTACTATTGAAACTACATTTTCTGTTGGTTTCTGGGACACCATATTTTATGCATAACTAGTGTCTGCTCATTCTGCTTTTTGGCTCATTGCCTCAATCCTATTTTTGAGTGTAGAAATGCTTCAGAAAAAAATGAAATACTTAGGAATCAACCTAATTAAGAATGTAAAAGACCTATATGCTGAAAATTATGCTACACTAAAAAAGGAGATTGAAGAGGATATTGGAAAATGGAAGTATATTCCTTGCTCTTGGCTAGGAAGGACCAACATTGTGAAAATGGCCATACCCCCAAAATTGTTATACATATTTAATGCAATCCCAATCAAAATACTACTAATATACCTCACAGATCTAGAGAAAACGCTCCTAAAATTCATTTGAAAACAGAAGAAACATAGAATAGCAAAAGCATTTCTGACCAACAAAGGAAAGACAGGAGGCATCTCAATTCCTGTCTTGAAACTATACTACAAAGCCACAGTGATAAAATCAGCATGATGCTGGCAAAGAAACAGACCTGAGGATCAATGGAACAGATTAGAAGATACAAGCACAACTACAAAGACACTCAACCACTTAATATTTGACAAAGGGGCTAAACATGTTCACTGGAAGGAGGATAGCCTCTTTAATAAATGGTGTTGGAAAAATTGGCTCTCAACATGCCAGAGAATGAAACCAGACCCATGCAAATGACCATGCACTAAGCTAAAGTCAACACGGATCAAAGATCTAAATATTAAAATAGAAACACTAAATCAACTGGAAGACAAGGTAGGCAGAAATCTTGGAGACATAAGATAGGCAGAGAATTCATGAACAAAACACAAACTGCACGGGAAAGACTTCAAAGAATCAACAACTGGGATCTCATATTATTGAAAAGTTTCTGCACTTCAAAAGAAATCACCAACAGAGTGAAAGGAAAACCCACAGAATGGGAAAGAATGTTCGCCAGCAACCCCTCAAAGGACTTATATCCAGAATATATAAAGAATTGAAAAACATCAAGCCCCCCAAATTTAAAGACCCTCTCAAAAAATGGGCATCTGAGATGAACATACATTTCTCAGATGAAGATATACAAATGGAAAATAAATACATGAAGAAATATTCACCATCACTGGTCATTTGAAAAATGCAAATTAAAATAGCGCTGATATTTCATCTCACTCCAGAAAGTAAGATCTAACATCAAGAAATCAACTGATAATAAATGTTGGCGAGGCTGCGGGGGAAAAAGGAACACTGCTCCACTGTTGGTGGGAGTATAGACTGGTGCAACCACTATGGAAATCAGTATGGAGAATTCTCAGAAGACTAGGATTGGAAGTTCCATTCAATCCAGCTATTCCCCTCCTGGGTATTTTCCCAGGAAAACTGAAAAGGTCATATCACAGTGATATATGTGCATCCATGTTCATAGCACCACAATTTGTAATAACTAACTCTTGGAATCAACTAAGATGCCCATCAACCGCACAGTGGATGAAAAATATGTGGTATTTTTGTACAAAGGAATATTATTCAACTATATTCCTTTGTAAGGATGTAAGGATGATGTTGAGGCCTTCATAGGTAAATGGAGGCAACTTGAGGCTGTCATCATTAGTGAAATAAATAAGAATCATATTGATGAATATCACTTTGTGTCTCCAGTGTAAAATAATAACAAATGTAGGAGTAATAAGATGTATAATTGCTATTATAAAAAAGGGAGGAAAAGAAAGTGTACTAAAGGATATAACTTCATGTATGTTTAAGTGTATAAGATTGATAACCATATTATTTTTTGTTGGATAGTTGAACAAAACTGTTTGCAGTCTCACTGTTTGAATATCCACTTTGTATGCTTTACTTTTGTAACTTGAATAACTAATTGTAGTAGGACAATATGTAATTATCAACTAGTGATTTCTCACTGTTTATTTTTTAATTATATTTTTCTTTAAATAATAAAAAAGAAATATTTCAGAATTCAGTTCTGGACCACCTTTTCTTCTTTCTCTATACTCTCCTTATGTAGGTGATTTTATATAGTTCCATAACTTTGAATAATACCTGTGTGCTTATTACCCCCAAATTTGTGCCACCAACCCTGATTTCTCTAAATTTAAGATTTGCTAATGTTAACTTGAAATATCTACTTGAATATTCAATAGAGATCTCAAATTTTACATACAGTGTTCAAAATAGTTATTTTTCAAGAAAGTGGTAGATTTGCTATGAGTCATTCTCACTTTTCCATCCAATGATACTTACTTAGACTTTTGGCCTAAGTAAGTCCTTCAATCTGTAACCAAAGAATTTATTTCATAGAATCTCATGAATATTGCAAAATAAAGCTTTTTTGGTTACAAAGAAGAGAGAACTACTCAAGCTAACTCAAGTAAAGAGAAGGAAACTTGAAGGATAAAAGAATGTGCCATTCAAATACAAATATAGAAAATGTGATTCAACCAGGTTTTATTGGAACCAAGAACTAAACTAAAATACTATCTGAAATGGAGGATTCTTCCTCAGGGGTATGTTCTCATTATTTCTCATCTTCTTTCCAGGAATCTTCTCCTTTTTCTCTTTTCTGTCATCTTCTGCTTATTTATCTTGCACATGGCTCCTAATGAATGTCCTACCAAGTAAATCTATCCATGATCACAGGTAAATTTCTTATCAAGAAGTGAATGCAGTCATGTGTTGGTGAATGATTAGTAACAAGCTCTTGAGAAAGGAAAGTGCCAAGATTCATCATACTTATTTGCTTGTGGTTTCAGAATTCCCAACATGGATGAATTAAGCCACTAAACATAGCATTGAGGAGCTTGAAAATTTTCTGAAAGTTTAACATTTGCTTTCATAAATTGATACAGGCTGATTATATCATAGTACAAGTTAATGAGTTTAAGTTTCATGGTTCTTGCTTGGACCTTTTCTAAGGCTTTGTTCTTAATTTAAAATTTTATGTTCTTTTTCTCAAATTTCGTTCATCCTTCCCCAGCAATATAAGCTTTATGTTGTATAAAACCTGAGTCTGTCTTAGTAATGAGCCTTCAGTTTAGTTCCTAGACCTAACTTATGTTTTCTCTCTGTGATCCTTTGTTTAAGCTACCAAGAAAGGAAATCTGACTGAGTTAATTCATTTTTGCTCGGCAGTGCCACAGGGAAGTTATAAAGTCAGGTATAGACAACCGTAGTTTGGCTGTCAGGAAAGTGGAATTGTGTGTTTACAGTCAACTAAACAGCAGCTGTGTGGAGGCCAATTTCCCTTGGAAAGTGCCAGTGGAGCACATTTTAATCACAAATAGCAAACTCCTAAGTGTGCTACCTATCAACACAAAAGATAGTTCTAGCACAACAAAGTACAAGGTTTTCTTTAATTTAATAGTTGAAAGTGAAAA
The DNA here is from genome assembly GCF_034190915.1 of Cavia porcellus. Lineage (NCBI taxonomy): Eukaryota > Metazoa > Chordata > Mammalia > Rodentia > Caviidae > Cavia > Cavia porcellus. The sequence goes on along the minus strand of NW_026947486.1, from coordinate 84,686,271 downwards.
TTATTAGCTCATCTTGCAAACAACACCATGAGAGGTATCTTCTAACCTAGAGACAAGTCGCTTATTAATCTAGACTCCTCTAAGAGTTATTTAAATAAATAAGCAGATAGTAATACAAGAATTATGATGTTCAATACAATTAATAAGTATCCACATAGAAATCATGGACAGTAGACATATTAACATTTATATAAACACTCACTTCTAGCTACCTACAATTTATAGGCTTTCTCAAATCCTCCAAATCAGTCTGTCTGAGAGGCTCAAGAACCTATAGTTTTAGCACATCTTTGTGTTCTACATTTCATTGGACAATAAATATATTCACAAATGAGCAACAGTGTTTGAGAGCTTCTTCATCATACTATCTTCTACAGTTTACCAACACATTTTCGATATCTAGAACAGCTTTTCACACCAAGCAGACAATAAGGAAGGTTGAATGAATGAATCAAAATGTCCCTTAAGGTGTGAGAATGTCATTTATACCTTCTTGAGAAATTATAGGAAAGAGGACATTGACATATATACTACATAGGGTTGGTTACTGGAAACACTATCCAGTTTTGGATGTTATCCAGGGCATCTGTGTAGAAGATATAATTGTTTTTTATTCACCTCAGTCATACACCTAATCATATAAATCTTTGCCTTGGGTAGCTCACTTAGCTCTGGAGATGCTCTCCTCAAGGGATTTACTCTGTTTACATCATCAGGGTGGTATTTCTCAACTTGTCACTGTCACCAGGGGTATTTTCAAAATATCTAACAATGAATGAAGCACAGCACCACCCACTTCATATTAACCCTGACTGTGAACAACTGGTAGGACTGTCCTAGTGCCTAATGTCTACAGAGCAGTTGGTATCATTAGTCTCATATAGAACTCTGTTCAGGGCATTTGGTTCACTGGGTTCGTATAAGAAATGATCTGTATAACAGTGATTTTTTCTTAGTTACATTCCGCCTTACCCTGTATGGTAGGCAGAATAATGGGCCCAAAAAGATGTTCACATTCCAGTCCCAGAAACCTGTGAATCTTACTTTGAATGACAGTAGCAACTTCACATTTGTGATTGGGTTAGAGATCTTGAATTGTGAAATCGCCCTGGGTAGGTCCAATGTAAGCAAGCATGGGAATTCTTACCCAAAAGAGGGAGGCAGGAGCATCTGCATCAAGGAGGAAGTGGGATGTTCTTATAAAGAACTGGAAACAGAGGAAGTATATTTGTGAAGTGAGAGAAAGAAATAGAGGCTGAGACAGACTGAGGGAAGGAAAAAACAATGAGCAGGAGGAGAGAAGGTGAGGTGAAGATGTGTTGCTGGAAGACAGAGGAAGAGACTATAACCTAAGGAATGCAATTTGTCTCTAGAACCTGAGAAGACAAGGAAACACATGCTCCTTTAGATCCTTTGCAGTACCACAGCTCTGCTGACCCTTGGAACTCTTCACTACCAGAGGTATAATATATTTTTTGTTGTGGTAAGCCATTAAATTGGTGCCTATTTTCTACAGCAGTAACAGGAAACCAACACAACCTGATATAGTCTAATTCGAGTATGTAAATGTGACACTTCTTGCCCTTCACTGTTTAAAGTACATATTCTGTTTAGTTTTAGAAACGTTAATATTAAATCAAGGTACTCTTAGTTAAATTGATGACTAAGCATTCTTTTAAGGTAAAAACATGGTATAGAATCACTGTTTTGCTCTTGTGCCTCATTCTGCAGGATTACATCTAAGTACCAAAAGGAGAGCAAAGATACTACGCCTGTAATCGTCCTTTGGTGGTATCTGATGAAGAGAACCTAGCATTTGTTGCATTTTAGCTAGCTGTATTTTGTCTGACTATTAATCCTAATGTCCATAGACCCACCAGACTTGGGTATTGTGTGGTTAACATGAAATTCACTGTCAGTGTTTCTTCACTGAAATTACTACGTTTCTTAGTTATTTGAACATAGTCTCCTTAAAAGCACATGCAACTTTGGCATGTCAATCCCCATTCTAGAGTCTTGGGAAATTTGGAACATTTTCTGACCCTCTCTTTGTACATGCTTCTGGCCATCAGTTTTACAACGCTTTCTGCCTTATTGAGCATCAGTACAGAGGTGAAGGACAGGACTCTGCTCTCAGTTAGTGTCAATTCTTCTTCTCGCCAGTCTCACTTTATCTCATCTAAGGATGTGGAATGTAGGTACTTTCATGGTATGTTCTTTATAAATTTCTTGTTTATGGAATAATTTTCAGGCTTTGACCCAAGTCTTTAAGTTTTAAATCTCAAAACGTTTTTCTCTCTCAAGAGTCTTGGCTTTTTATAATCCCAAACTTTATCTCTTGAAACAGTGGCTCTGCTAACAGTTTCAGAGCTATAATTCCAAAGTAAACCCTCAGAATGTGACTCTGTTTTATGTACTGGGCCCTTGCCCAAGGTAGTAAGTCTCAGCTTCAAGGTCTAATTTTAATGGGAAATGTTGAGGGGATAATGTGGGGTAAAAAGAGAATGAAAATCCATCTATTAATACTTCAAAATATTATGTTTCTATATTTATCTTCCTAGTAGATCATTATATTTGGATTTTTCAGTGCAATTGTTCTGGCATCACTCGCCCTATAAATTATACAAGGCCATTACAAGGTTCACCTAAGACCTTTGTCTTTGGTTGATAGCATGATTCAGAGGGGAACTACATCTGACCAGAATCTGTGCATCTGGAATAATAACTCCTATCTCCAAAAGTTCAGAATTCATAGGATTACTTATTACCATGAGCTCCAAGAATGGAGGTGGGAAATTTTTAGCACCTGAGCTTAAAAAGAAGCAACTAGTTTACGTATAATTAAGAAACAAAGAATACAAAATTAGTCTGAGCAATTTTTCTTCTGCCTTTTCCTATTGTCCTCACCCAATCACATGTGCAAAGTACCCAGAAGCACACACACACACACACACGCACACGCACATATACCCACGCGTGTGCACACACACGTGAATAAAATAGTAAGAGTACAGGATTTTTGAAAGGTAGTCCATGATCTTGGCAGTCCCTTTATTCTGTCCCCTCTCCATTGGCCAAAAATCAAGAATTATGATTAAAATACTCATTCATAGGTCAAGAAACTCAAAGGAAGAAGGAATTAAATTTTAAATCCCAAGTGAAGACCAGTGAGCTGAGAATTTTGGTTGAACAATTCACTTTCTATCATCCAATGCAGCCACCTTAGGGTAGAGTTGATCTGTGTGTCAGGCCTAGATAAAGCAAGTTACATAGATAAGACTCTCCTAGTCATACAAATGTCAACCCTGTGCTCCTGATTTAACGAACCATCCAAGCACCTAAAAGGTCATAAGAAAATGCTGCTTGGTCCTCTGAACTGAGTAGGCAAAAATTACCTGAGAGAATGAGAAAGCAAGCCAATGTGTTTCTAAAATGTCTTTGGTTTGGGCAAGAGGATTTTACATATGATTTCGGTATTCTCTGACATGGTTTGAAGCCTGTGACATCTCTCTGTAGCTACTAACACAAAAGAACTGGGCTAGAACTAAATACCTGTAAAATAACCAACTTCCATTTTTTTCAGGTTGTTCCAATGAAGTCACTGGTTTCTAATCATCTATTTCTGTCTTCCTGTTTCTACATTCTGGTGGTACTCTTCACCTTGACTACAGTCTTGGCCATGTATCTTAACTTGGCCAACAGGAAATAAAAAAAATATGATGGCAAGTAGAAACTCAGAGTGTTGACACATTGTGGTTTGCCTTTCCTTGCTTCTGTTGCGACTGTTGAACATTTTGTGATTAGCCTGCTGGATTATAAAAATCATATGGCCCATTTACTGTTTTCCATCTGAAAACCAGCCAAACTCCAGACATATCTTTGAGGTCCTTGAGGGCCAGCTGGTTGTGGATACCTGAATAAAATTCAAACTGAGCTCAGTCAAAATTGCTTGTTCACAGAGTTGTGTCCTAAGTGAGTGGATGTTATGTATTTGATATGATTTGTTAAGTAATACATTTTAACTGATGCACTATTCAAAGGAACACTGTATCATATGCATTCCTAAGATCAGACGTAAGAAAGTAAGACCAACACAGTGCCATTCCTTTTCATTGTATCCCTTGTTCTCCAAAATACTCAGAACTGATCATTGATCCTGGGGAAGGAAGGAGTACAATAAAGTGGAGAATGCCATGATTATGACTAAGGATTCAACATAGACAGAGAATTTTCCAAACTTATCTGGACATAACTTGCTTAAATTGTCTTCACTATATATTAGAATACTGGCTCAGAGGAAGATCCTTTACTTTCACTCTTTAAAATAGTATGTCTGGACCTTGACCAAGGAAACCCTTGCTTGCTATAGTGGTATTTTTCCTGTGAATGTCCTAGGGTACACCTGAAATATCTGAGTAATTAAACCTAGGACCATCTTTTGTATTTATGTTTAAATATCAGGACCTAAGTTAAAATCAGTTATCTGTAGTGTCTCAAGGGGTAGGGAAAGGTCTGCCTTGCTGTTTGTGGAACAAAAGAAATGTAGATACTTGCCAATTGTTCTCATTTTTACTTTAGATCTCTACTATGAAGGGCATAATAGAAAGAAAAATGACAAAGATTTTCCATGGGACAAATTTAATATTAGTGGTATTTTAGTAACTAAAATTAGATTGAATATTTACTCATTGCCATGGAAAAGTCTTTATATGAATTGTTTAATTTAATCTTCACAATAACAAATAAGAAAAAATATTATTTTACAGTTGGAAAAAAACTGAGGTTGCTTAAGTTCATACAATGAATAAAATGGCTGAAAGCCAGAAAATCTGACAAAGAATTTGATTTCATTTTGGCAAAACATTGCTTCTTAAGTGCACGGTAGCATTTTAAAATTCATTGCTAGCAATGATTTTGCTTGTAAGAGAAAAAAAGCATTGATAAGGACTGAGAGAATATAAGGAAGTGTTGAAGGACCAGTTAAACTTCATGGGAGTACCCAGGACACTGGGCAGAAAAAAGTTAAGAGAGGAGCCACCTTGCTGCTTTTGGATGGATGCTCTTTCAAGGGCTTCACAGAGAATAAAGATGATGGCACTGATTCCTATTGAATTTGGCCTGGGGTAGTAATGTCTAAGGTTTCTCTTTAAAGTAATAGTGTTTTGCAATGAGCTTTCCTGAAAATAACTTTCTTGTAAAGAAAATAAAGGAGATATATAATCAGAGAAAGCACAACTAGTATAGAGACCTCTCCTAATATCCATATATATATATGTATATGTATATGTATATATATATATATATATATGTATGTCTCCTAACATCTATCTATATCTATATCTATATATTTCCAGCATTTAGTAATGGCATACTAGATAAAGTACGTGTCAATCATAGTTTACTGGTTATAGTCACTCATTCCAAAAAATATATGCAGAAAAAGAGGATTCTTTTTTTATAACTTCATAGACTAACCAAAGGGCACATATTTCATGAAATCATTCAAAAGATTTGAAAAAATTTAGAAATGGGGTATTATAATTGTCATGATGTTTTAAAATGATTACTATCAACCTTCATCAGAAGCCTTATACAGTAAAAGGCTCTTTGCTTCTCATTCATTCTATATCAAGGTATCATCATTACAGCACCAAGCTTTGGCATGGTGGGTTGATTCATTATCACTGTGACATTTTTCCAGCCTGTGATGGAGGTCAAAATGAATTTACCTTGCAATGCTAACTACTTTGGCCATTCGATCTCTGGAGATTTACTGCTCAAGCTGCTGTCACATCTGCATCTACCTTTGAATATATATATTCAAATATATATATATATATATATATATATATATATATATATATATACATACATACATAGTCATTCAATATACTGGTACCCAATATACTGGAGTCCCAGTTTTTCCCACCAAAATAAAATACATTCATTCGGAATCATCTAGACTAGAGGCTGGAGAAGAACAGTTTGAATGTATAAGGTCTCTTTCAGATTAACGAGAAATCATATAAATGGAAGCACCTACATAATAACAACTTACTAAACATTTATTTTTTTCATGTTTTAGTGAAAAAGGATGATTTGGAAAACATAGAGATATTTTTTTTCTGCTGTGAATGTAGATTTTCAGTCAAACAACTTAGTTTCTGAACTATTAAGCACTGAATCTTGTCTATAATTCTGTGAAATATGTATTTTTTGTTAGGCCAAAGGTTGTTGATATGCACAAGATCATTCTAAATATGTTTTCAGGTACATCACATTTTGTTCTTTTAATACTAGACAAAATGTGTGATCTGCACAAGATACTGCATCCTTTCAGAATATAATTTCTGAAATTTGAGATTTCACTTTAACTCCAAACAACCAAGTTGTTAGTTCCTCGTTGCCAAGGAAACTACTGTGTATAAATTACCAGTAAATACAATAGATGGTAGTTAGATTCTTATTTGGTGGGAGCAAATGCCTGTATACTTTGAGATTAGAAAATTACTACCTTTTGATTGGAAAGAATAAATCACATGAGACTTGAGAAACACCTGCAGAACTGTCATTTTTTTCCTCTATTTTAACCATGGATGAATAGGCAGGAAATATAGCCGCATTTAGAAAAAGAATTGGAAGCCATTTATCTTTCTGTTTCCCTGCAGAAGATCTACTGCTAACAGTGAGAGACAGAGATCTTTCACTGGTATCTCTCAAACTGATCTCTTCATCATTTTTCCGTCTTTATCACCTTGATCCAGCCTTCGTTTTGAATCAAGACTTTTGCAATTACTTCCAAGTGTTTGGACTAAACACTTTTTCCTGGGCTTGTCTTTCACGCCATGTCAGACTAATTTCTAAGCCAGAATGCTTGTGTTGCAATCCTAGCTCTGCCACCTACAAACTGTGTGGCTATTGAGCAAGTTACTCAACCTAGTTCTCGGATTTAGTGGGTAACATCTATCTCATAGGGGCATTGTGTTGAATAAATTTCAGCCTATGTAAAGTATATATTACAGTGTCTGATACATAATAAGCTCTCAATAGAAATTAGCTCTTCCTAATTTATTCAAAACCTCACTTCCCATATCAGTATTCTCTCTTCCCCTTCAAATTTCGCAGCAATTCTTAACCAAACCATTTAGAACTTTCAAAGCAATATGTAGCCCATTCATACATTTTCAAATTCCTCTAGCAATGTGGTCTGGAGAGGAGAAAGTATGTAATGTTAAGAATATTGGCTTGGGAAGAATATGTCTTGCATTGAATTTCCACTCTGTTACTGTATAGTACATTCAGTCTTCAATTTACTCGTCTACAGAATAGAGATAATAAGTGCCATTCTCATGAGTGTTATTTTGAAAATTAAATAAGAAAATCTTTATAAAAGCACTTAGCATAGTACCTTCTACAACATATGTTCAGTGCACATTTTCTTCTCCCATTCCCTTACCAGCTCTTCAGACAGGCTGATTGCTATGGTATGAATCATGCCCATCCCATTCCTGTGTTGAACCTCCAGTCCCCAGTACCTCAGAATGTGATTTTTCTTTGGAGAAAGGGCCTTTTAAGAAGATAGTTATGTTAAAATAGGCTGTTAAGGAAGACTGTAGTCCAGCATGACTGTAGTTCTTGTAAAATGAGGACACAGAGGGAGACATCAGGGATCTACATGCGCAGAGCAAAAGACTAAATATTTGGTTGTCTACGCCAAGGAGAACTATTTCAAGAGAAATCAAAGCTGTCAAAGCCTTGGTCTTGGGCCCTTAACATCTAAAACTGTAAGAAAATGCAATTTTTTGTTTAAGCCCCCTCACATCCCAGACTGTAGTATTTTGTTCTGGCAGGACCAGAAAACTAATAAAGTGATCTTGTCCATATTTTATGGACATTTCAGGCATGTTTCTGAAGGAGATGTCATATGAGTTAGTAAATGAAGTGAAGATCAGTCCTCAGTATGGAAAAAAGTCAGAAGGAAGGAGAAATCACTGTCTGCTTTGTTTCTGGAGCTCAGAGGCCCTTCTTCTCTCCTGAAATGTCAGAACTGTAAAGTCTCTGGCTTTTGGGATTCTAGGTCTTCTACAAATAGCCCCTCATCCTCTTCGACCTCTGACCTCAGATTGAATATTACATCATTGACTTCTCTGGTCCCAAGGCTTTTGCAGTTAGATTGAATCACTGTTAAGGTTTAGTTCTCTTGTGTCACTCCTAAAAACCTCAAATGTTTGGTGGTTTGCTGGAGGCATGACCTGGCTTCTTGACTACCATGGTATGAACAGCTTTCCTCCAATCAGGCCCTTTTATCATGCCACTTGCTTCTGTCTTAGAGTCCAAGCGCAAACAAATGTTTTCTCCTTTAAATTGTGTCAGGTATTGTGTCTTGGCAATGGGAAAGTGACTAAGACAAACACTATCAAATGTTTTGGTTCTTCAGCTTTCAGATGGCCTATCATGAAAATCTGGAACTCCTCAGAATACGTAATTGTGTGAGACAACTTCCTGTCTCATCTCTTTCTCTATTCTATTGTTTCTTTCTGGAGAATCCGACTAATTCACATTATTTCTCATAAATGTGTGAATTGATGATTTTTTCTTCTGTTCACCTTTTATCCTTCTTAATGGACAAACCATAAAATGTGAAGTTGATACATCATTGTATGTTGAAAAGTATTTCGCACTGCTTCTTCTGGGAACTACAGTTTGTGCCAAATGACACTACCACCCAAGCCATAGTTGACTGGGCCTTCAGGCAAGTCAGTATCTATGGGTAACATGGTAGCAGACCTCTGCTAAAATGAATACTATAAATTTGATAGTGGCTGGCAGTTCCATTTAGATCCTGTCTTTTGTGGTGTATATTTAAAAAATACACTGAGAATATCAGTAGGTGACAGAATGGGGAAGAACTCAGAGACAAAAAGGATTATTATAATAATCAGAAGCCACAAAAAAGCAGAAACAACAGAATAGAAGGAGAGTCTATTGGGAAGGAAAATGTCTGTCAATGATTTTTAGGTGAATAACAACATATAAAAAGAGAGAATAACAAACAACGTAAAAAATAATTCAAGGTGTAAAGTAATAGAATTGAAAGCAATAGATATCTACTAGTCTGATTACTTGTTGGATTCTTATAGTTAATATTCAAATACTAAAGCATTACATCTTGAAAGATATTCAAAGTCTACGCAATATCTGACTATGGAATTACTGAGACTACTTTCTATGTTTCTTACTTCTAGTAGCTTACGCTGGAAGGTTACTTTTCTTCGCAAGAAATATGATTGTTTTTGGTCCTTGAATTTAAAGAGGCTAGCTAACATAATGTGGGAAGTCATACCCCTTCCCTTTGCTTTTCTGAATTCTTTTCATCCCATGCAGCCCAAGTCTTACTATTGCCATAAATTGTCTTGCTATCTCCTTTTTTACTTCTTCAGGATTAGAAAATTCCTACAGTACTTCCTGTCTCTGGAATGTATCTGGGCCTTTAAAACTAATTTAAAATACTTATTGGTGCACTAAAAGACTGCTTGCTTAGGAACCTGAACATGCTTCAGTGTCCTAAAGCTTTGTAGATTTACATGTATGGAATTTGGACTTAAACTAATAAAAAGCAGTCTTCCTTTCATTCAAATTAATAATGTAAAATTATGTCACTACAATCTCACATCTGGTTCTTGTTTATTATTATTATTAATATTTATTTGTTTATCTTTTTTGGTGGTACCAGGGATCAAACGTACAAACTCATGCTTGCCAGGAAGGTGTTTACACCACTGAGCTAAATCCCTGGCCCAGTCTTATTTATTATTAAAATAAGTTTTGATAAGGTTTTATTTGGCATCCAATCTCTATGTCTTAATAGCTGTGACACTGACAACAGGCATGATGCCACATGAAATTGTCAGGGCACCAAATTTATCTGCAAAATCATGTTCTAAAGGACAAAAGCTCAACATTATACTTTGGGATGTATCTGTTGTGTCTTTAATAAGGAGCCATAAAAATGTTGTCCATTTTTCTCATGTTTCCTATTGAGATGGACCCCTCTTGTGATGCCATGATGGCACAGTGACAGTTGTAAGTTCCTGGCTGTTTAAAAAAATAGAATTGTAGCTATAGCCTAGTTCTCAGCTTTCATCAAAAGATTATAATTTTTAGTTTTTTGAATGAATTCCCAAAGCAACTTACTTAGCTGTTCTAATAATGATCTGATGAACAGGCATATTTTTGAGCTGACATCTGACTCTCTCATTTCCTGTCCTTTAAATGTGTTTAGGTGAGTTTTATTGAAAATATTTGGAGCAGCTATTATGAAAGAGTAAGGGTCTTTATACAAGGAAAAAGAAGGAAAAAATAGGAGATGTGTTATTATCATTCTCAGAAAAACAACCTAGATATTTCTTGAGCACTAAAATAAGAATGAATTTGTCCTCGAATGGCTTTACCTAAACTCTGGACCCTCCCTTTATGGCTCCTTATTATTACTGTTTCTTAGATGCTGATTAGTTTCATAACAGATTTCTGGAAAACTCTCCCAAAAGTCAGAAAACATTAAATAGCCACTTACTCTGCATTTATTGAAGGCACCAGAAGCTAGCAAAATCTCCTTAGGGTTAAATAATTTGTGCAAGGTATCAGAAATTGCACTTGTAATCTAGAGCTAACCTTCTTGACCACAAAGAAAATGCTTACTGCATTTTCATATTAGTGTTATGCTTTACATGCTCACTGGATTGGCTGATCAGATTAGCCAGCATTAATATTGTATGGGTCCAAGTTAATGAAACACAGGGCAAGGATGGTTAAAAGAAAGGAAGCCTAGTCTACAAAGAGAATCTCAAGCTGATTGATCTAAAGGATATAATACTCGGGTGTCAGGAGACAGTTTCACCAATGGACTCCTGTAGGGGTATGTATCAGAGAAAAATGTTAATGTATAACTCACTATCTACTAGGTTTGAAATATTACCTGGTTTTAATTGTGTGTGACCTTTGATTTTTAGTATAACTTTCCTAACACTAGGAATTCATTCTAAATCTGGAGAATCAGAAGCTGGGGCTTGGGGTGGACGGAAAGGAAAAGCAAATAGTTTTAATAGGCCCTCTATTGCTACAAATCACATTTGCCTTACAAAGCATTTCTGCAGTCATCATTTCTCTATGTTGAGCTTAAGTGACAATGGCAGATCAAAGTCTCACAGTTTTTTGATTTCCTTAGGTCTAAATTTCCTAAGTGGCAGTATAGGTGATTGAAACACAAATTGCCTTTCATGATCAACATTTCAAATTACAAATAATACATGAAGCTTAAATATTCTCTCTGTCTCAATCTTTGCATTTTTACCTTCTGAAAGGGTTAGCAAAGGTTTTCTGAAATTTCTTTGCTGAAATATTCATGCTTGGTCTATGGGGCTGAAGGACACATTTATAAGACAGAGGTCTCTCTAACATAAACAGAAGGCTTTGGGCCCAGCTGGTGTTTGACAGTGGGGATATTTATCTTCAGTTAGCCTTTTGTTGAGTGACTTTCTTCCTTCACAAAAGCCCCCTTTTAGTATTCACTAGTAGAATTCATTAACTCATTTGGATTGAGACCATTGCTTATTATAAACTTTTATCTTAAAAAATCAATTAATAGGGGCATATCGAACATTAGAATAAGGCAGTAATATAACTTATTTGACAAAACAGGAACCAAATCTGTCCTGAAAGTGAAAAGTCTGAAATGACCATTGAGAAAGCAATGATTTTAATCCTTTCAAGAAGGGGAGGGTTTAAAAATTAGAACAGATGAAAGCATAAGCAATTACATCTTAAGAATTCTTAATACAGAAATACTATTTACTTCTAAGTAGATGCAGACATTCTGAAAAATATGAATTTCTTGAGCCTTTGGAACTGTGAAAGGAAGTGATATATATTGAAAGCTGCTTTAGACCAGGCACTGTGATAGGCACTTCACCTATAATCTTTGGTTAAGTAGGCTTGGGGCAGTAAGTAGTATTGTCCTACTCTTATAGAAAAGGAGAATGAATGTGCCAATTGTAGGCTTATTTGACCTCAGATACATTTCTTGGTTTGCATTCACCTTTCTTTGTAGCTCAAGGGTGATAATTTCTGTAGGCTGTATTTCTATGGCTCTCCAGAGATAACTAGATTTGGGCTTTGCTCATCCACTGTGAGAATCTGTTAGGGGACTGGAGGGTGGGCGGAGGAAGGAAGCCTGCGGTGTGTTTCTTACTGCTGCCCTCCCCCAAAGCCTGGAGCAGTATATTCAATAGTGGCTGTCTTTTCTCTTGGAGATGTAGTTCTGTCAGGCAGCACCACTGTCTAACTTCTGGGTGACTCTGCCCAAGAGTTCCGGCACCACTTCCTCTCTGCTTCTCTAGTTCTAGGTGTCTAAGTGACTTCCTGCTATCACTAATGTTTAGGTTCTCTTCTTCTCCTCTATTTGGCTTCTTAGCTCTTCCCCCCACTGTGTCATACTGTATTTTACTTTTAGATATCGTCTGTTTGAAGTCCTGTATTGAAACTGGTGTTTGGTTTCCTGGCTGGGCCCTGACAGATAAACCAAGAATTTACTCAAAATCATGTGGCTGGCAGGTGAACTCAAAACTCCAAAAACTATGCTTTTTTTCTTGGTTGAAGCTCTCTCTCTCTCTCTCTCTTTCTCTCTCTCTCTCCCTCTCTCTCTGAAAATATTTATAGGAAGAGAATATCTTTAAATATTTGATCAATTAAATCATCCTCCTAGTTTCTTAGTAATTCCCATCCCTACCTTAGTAGCAAACACATCAAGAAAAATTTGTTCTATTATCTTCCAGCTAGGCACTGATGTTGTACAGTGGTGTCTCAATGGGTCTTTCATCACATAGATAGTCCTTTGATAGCTCAGTGGGAACATGTAAGTATGTAGGTTTCTTAATTTTTCAGTGTCATTCCATTCTACCTTTTGGAAAGTCTTTCCTTTCCATGTTTCCCAGTTATACTTTTACTTAAATGCTTTATAGTGGACAATTTCGAGACCTGCATCTCTGAGAAGATGAAAGTGCCCAAGGTCAAACTGTCAGTCTAGATCTGACCTTCATTCAAGTTAGTGACAAAATTAGGCGAGGAGAAAAGAAAACAAAAAATGATGACAATAAAAGAAAAGGCAACAGCATAAAGGGAGAGAAGACATAAGGAAGAAAGAAAGGAAGAGAGAAAACGGTTTAATGAGTTAAGACATTGTTTGTTAAGCTTTTTGGGACTCATTTCAGAATATGGGAAATTATAGTCACAGGGTAAAACGTCATGTAAATTTTCTCTGTTTATTAAATGGTCTCATTTTTTTCTCATGGAATTGAGACAATTTTGTAAATAGACACTGCCTTGCATAAATGATAGCTTTTGTTTAAAAGAACTTTCTATTGGTACAGAGCAAATGAAAAGAAAGGCACCTAAGCCTTTATTCTGGGAATGTGATTCAGATTGGCTCAATTTGTTCAGTCTTTTTTTCCTAAATTCACAGAATATCAAGTGCCACCTTGCTTGCTTTCTATTTGTAATTAGAAGATGCTTTATTTGGAGCTGAGAGTTGGGGTACAGTGATTTACTGATATGTTGCTACAATACCTGGCTCAGCTGGATTCAGCTAGTCTCACATTAGAGGCTGTCGTTCTTTCCAGCTGACACATGATGTAGAAGAAATTAGCTTTAAAATATAGCACAAATCCTCTTTCAGTTGGTTTGGAGATTTATTGTTGTCTTCTATAAACAGGAAGCAGACAACTCAACTGAAATACCATTTTTAGTAATACCCTAATAGAGAGAGCCCTCAAACCTAAGGGGGGTGGTGGTGGTGCTTGGGGAGCTTGTTATCTTTCGTTTCTACCGCTGGAACGGCTGCAGTAGACCCAAGATGGTGGAGATACAATGCCCTTTTCTCGGACACTCCTTCCACTTTCAATGCTTCTTTATTTCCTCCTCTCCACCTTGTTTACCAGCTTTTTCACAGCTCCTACACCTACATAATTTCTTGTCACAACCTTAGGGACCTAAAAGGTCTCTATTCAGGAAGTAAATAAGGATTTCTATTTGTTCATGGTGATAATCAGTCATTGGGCCTCAGAGAAGACTCTGCAGCACGATTTAACTTGAGATCTGAAATCCTTTTTTAAAAATTCCATCAAATATCTTAGTCCCATTCTTTTCTCAAGCATTTTTCATTTGATAGCGGTCTTCAGTTCAGAGAGGAAAGGGAATGAGCCTACCAGTGACTTGGAAGGCCTAGAGAAAATTTGTCTTATTTGTTTGCTTTCATTTTTTCAAATTCCTCTTTCTTGCTCTGCCTTAGGACTTTCAGGATGGTGTAAAAGTTTCTTTCCCTCTAGTTCAATATCTAAAGACCTTGAAACCTCTTGCAACAAAGAAGCTAGTGTTAGAAGCCTCATCACTTTTTTCAGCATAAGTGCTGCTTTTTTGTAAAGCTTTGAAAGGCAGTAATCTTGTCAGTAGTATAACCATTCAAATGTGGAAATTCTCAATTAGCTAGTCATTGGCTCTCACTATTCAAACTGAATTGTAGAAAACTAACTCTGAAACAGTCAGTCTCTGACATTTTTCCATTAGTGACACCCCTTCAGGCTAAACGAGAATCTACTAAGTAGTATATTAGCTGAGTAATGATTACTACTAAGTCATTGTCATTGAACAGTGTGTCGGGGACAAAGGATTGGCCTTTCAGGCAGTTTGAATCTTACCAAATGCTACTGCCCTAGGAGTAGTAGTGGAGGAGCTAGGCACTGAGGACCTAGGGAAGGGAGTACTAGGAGAAGATTGACTAAAAATGAAAGGGAGTGTCTAGGGCTGACCTTGCCCTGGAGAAAAACCCCAGAGGGTACCTGTACCACATTCTATTCTTGGCTGATATTTGGGGTCATTTTCATTTCACTAAAATAGTTCATTTGACTTATTTATTTTTATTTTATTTTAAGGAAAACAACCCAGAAAAAAAAAACAAAAAATAAAAGAGACAAACAACAACTACAACAACAAAAAACCCAAACCAATAACAACATGGGCTTTCAAAACAAGATGATAGGAATTTAACAATGGTTTTTATATTGCACATTGCTATCTTCAAAACTGTTGCTTAGATTACCAAATATAGTGTATACAAGAAACACATTTAACTCAAAAAGAAACTCATAGACTGAAAGTCAAAAGATGGAATACAATACTCCATGCAATGGGAACACAGAATAAAGCAGGGGTAGCTGTCCTGCTCGCAGACACTGTGAACTTCAAACCAAAAATTATTAAGAGATAAAGAAGGTCACTTCATACTTGTTAGTGGAGGAAATTCATGAGGAAGAAATAATCATAAATATATATGCATCAAACAGAGGCGCACCCAACTATAGAAGACAAATATTAACAGACATGAAAAGTCAAATAAGCAATAACACAGAAGTAGCAGGGGACCTTTACATCTCACTAATCCATTTTATTTCTGACCCACTGCTTAACTTTGCTTTCATTTATTCACAGAAAGTGTTTTTTACGTGACACAAGAATTCAGTGAGACAACTGCTTTTGAATTTCTATTGCTTAAGTTCAACATTTTTCTCTTTTGAATTGTTTAAAACTACCTATTTCTCCAAATTAAATGTCTCATTCCAAATTCCTCTTCCTTTACTAGGAAGAAAAAATATTTTTAGAGGTTATTTTTATGAAAACTAGTGGAGCCTAATTGATTTCTATAGAGGGAATGAAAATAGACAAATAAATATTTTTGATATAAAAAACAACAGGATTGGATGGGGATGAAATAGAACTGATTTACTCTAACTTCCCATGTCTCTGGCATATTCGCCTTTCCCACCCTTGAAACTGGCCTTCCCAACTATGTTCATGTCTTGATTCCCAGAAACTGTAAATGCCACCTCCTATGAAAAGAAGAGATTTGCAAATGTGATCAAATTAAGGGTAGTTAGATGGGGAGGTTATCTTGGATTATATAACTAAATCGAATGTAACCACAAAGGTTTTGTGCTCTAGGCACAAAAGGAACTAGAGCAAGACAGAGGGCAATGTAAAAATGAAAGTAGGGAAACTTGATAATGCTATAGACCAGGTTTGGAAGTTGGATTGAAGAGACCAAAAATTGAGGAATGCCATTCTAGAGGCTGCAAGAAGGCCAGGGGGCAGATTGCCCTGTAGAGCTTCTCAAGGGAGTTATAGCCTTGCCTACATCTTGGTTTTAGCCTGGTGATGGTACCTATTTCTGAATTTTGTCCTCTGGAATCCTATCTAAATACATATTTTGTTGTCATAAGCCACTAAACCTGTGGTGTTTTGTTACAGCAGCAATAAGAAGTTAATATGGCAGAAGTTGTGATTAAAATGTATTTATAGATTCTATGCATGACTTTTGTAAATGCCGTCCATATTGTTAATGCCACCTGGCATGTCAGCTATTAGGACTAGGAGCATGTGGGGTCACTAGCCACAGTAATTTACCTTTTCTTGGCGATGAAATACCTTCTTTCCATAAAACTGCTCAGTCTCATTAAATCGAAACAGCTTATCCTAGATGTATCAAATTTCCCCATTTTATGTTTTGGTTATGGGGTATCTGTCTCCAAAGACCTCTTTTGCTTTTATAGAGAAATAAGTGTTATTCTTTTTTAAAATCTATTGTTGGTGTTCCTAATTCATTACTCGTTTTCCAGTTTCCAATTCAGGCACCAATTCAGCTTGACACAAATGAGTTTGGTTCATCCTTCTAATGCTAGCCCTGACCTCTCTATGTCACTTTTATTTGCCTCATGCTTAATGGATATTGTTGTTTATGTTCTGGTGATATCTCACCCACTCATCACACTCCTTGATCTCAGTCATGCTGCTTTCCAGAATAGTTCTGGGTTTGGAAGACTTTGCTTTGCTCTGGAAATTCTGTAAATTTGCCTACAAAGTTGTGCCATTCTTGTTTGGACTGAGAAGCAGTGGAAGCAATCCTGATTTGCTATCCTTTAAATGTCAAATCCTAAGTCTGGTGGTGTGGGACATATTGAGCTCTCATGAGTGATGCTTCAGTCCAATATTAATCCTTATCCAGAAAGATTCTTATAGAAAGGGGATGTAATGCACACATATATAAGCATAATCAAGAGGGAAATTATTCACATAACATGAGATTTCTCAACTTTACAAAAGGTTTAACTTTGTGATTTAGTTAAATATCAAGTCTTCACAGTGGATTTAAAATGATTTGATTTTCAAAAGAAAAATTTACAGTTTCTAAGAACATTTAAAAAATTGTGTTAACTCTGTAAATGCTCTGATTAGTTGAGTATGAATATTCAATTGTGTTTGTTCAGTTGATGACACATCTATGATCTTACAAAGTTCTGTGTTTCAAGAGACTTTGTACTTATTTCATCTATTACTTCACTCTGAGTGGTGGGCTACCAGCTAGGCAGTCATCCCCAAGGGACCTGTAATAATTGGTAAGCATTTGCATCCCCTTTTTTCTAATCTGCCAGGGCCCTCTCCTCTAACTCTTCTATCAGCTGTAGTGGCAGTTCATTTTGAGTCTAGGATGTATTCCAGCCAGCGGTTTTCAGCAGTTCTAGACCAATATTCTCCTATTCATCCTCAATTCCCTTTGTTGCCAGACTGGTCCTGACCTTTTTCATTCCATTCTGATAATTGTCCAATTGTCTTATTCGGAAAGCCAGTCCTCGTTCTGTGTCTTGGCTCTTATTCCCTGTGCTTGAGACCTTATCTTGGTAGCCTGCCCAATATCTTCATTCCCCTAGGACTGGCCCCTATCTTGGTTTTGTCAACACTGCTTGCTTCTCCACCATACTACGAATACTCTCTGAATTCCAGTCCTGTGTCTTCATTCTGCTAGTTACTAGTATATCAATAGTCAGCTTTAGAGATTATCTAAATATACCAATTCTTGGATATTTGATTTCCATTTTACTGCTAAATAATCTAAAGGCAGAAACTACATCTCATTTATCTCCATATCCCAAATACCTACCTCCAGGATTTTTCTGTGCACAATAGGTGAGAAACTGAACAAAAAAATCAGTGAATAAGTGAGTTAATAGATGAAGTATGAAACATGAGACAGCAGTCACTTTTGTATGGGACCCATGAAACCAATATTGTCTGGACTACTCATTACCTGTTGTTCATCCTCTCGATCTTCTGGTCTTCCTGCCAGATTGGATTCCTTCCTATCACCATGACAATAAAATAACTGCTAAAATCTTTGCCCAAACTTAATATTGAATCTATGACCAATGCAGTGCAGGCCGAATAAAGCATGTTTGAGAGAAGCGTTTGACTTTGAGGTCCATATCTTGTAATGACTGAATTCTGTTTGACATATCACTGTGAGAATAGAGGTTAAGGTCAGGAATGGGTAAAATCTGGAGAGATGACTGTACTGTGGATAGGTGGAGAGGAGTTCTTATTATTGTAAGGAAAGACTATGGGAAATATCTTCACATACGAAGATTATCAGGAGATTCTGATGCTGCCTTAAGGCCATCTGTAGAATCTTGGTTACTGTTAGTTTTTCTGGGAACAATTTCCTAATGAGCTATATATTCTTTTCTCACTGTCCCTCATATAGGAAAGACAGGAGTAGAATCAGGCCTAAACAGCAGGACATAACTTAAATCATTTTTCATGACTGATGTTTTAAAAATTCATATAAATTTTTAGAGAATAAAATATGTGAGTTAGATATTTGCATTGCTTTAAAACCTACTACAATATTTATTCTTCTTACTTGCTTTTATATTAGTAAATCATAAGATTAACATTAATCTAATGGCAATATACTGAGACAGTGAATTCTCTGGTTAATTCTAGTAGGACAAATTCTCCAGCTCTTTCTTTAATATACTTTTTTTTGAAAACCGAAAGTAGGCTTTCCAACCCACTACCACCTCCACAATACATTTCTTAAATCATTTCTATTCTGAAAACCTTTGGAAGTGTTTTAGAAGTGCAGTAGTTTAAAAAATATGAATATAGAAGAAACTAAGATAGGATTGTCAGAACTTGGAAGTGATCCTGGCCAGGAGACACATAAATGCTAAGTACAGCCAAATAGATGAGGCTGGCAGACACCATAAATCTAGGCAGAAATGGGATAAAGTCCAGAAAGATCAACTTATGCCTTGGGGAAACAGGCAGTCTAAGGGAGTCTTAACAGTACCAATGGCTGGATGTGGCCCGGAGGTTTTGATATCACTAATCCTGAGAAAAAAGCCTTATGATACTCTACTATCTCAAGATATTTGTTAATACACAGGGCTATTCCAGTGGTCAAAGACCTATAGACTGAAAATAGAGATACTGGGGTCATAAGGTAATCCTCATGTGTAGTTTTCTACCATACATGACGTAGGCAATACCTTGGAAAACCCAGTCTGAAAGTTTGAACCTCAAATAGCCTATTTGTACTGTAAGAAAATTATCCCCAAATGGGCCTAGGACAGTTTTATATGCAGATGTAAATTGAATAATTCTAATGTCTTCCCAGAAATGAAGGAAGTTTACAAAATTTAGGCAGTGACCTTGAGTGAGCCTCTTCCAGGCATTCCAGAATATAAATCCTGAGAACTATCCAGCATGCATGGCTTCCTGCCATTGTGTACTGCAGGGATGTCAGGTATAGAAAACTCTTATAATTTTAAACAAATTTCCAGAGGGATAAAAATAAATGGACACATTAAATAACTAAGATGAATACTAAAGCTTTATTTGTCTATGGATTTCAACTATTTTAATACTTTTCATTTAGTTAAATCACACAAAATTCAACTTTTTAATTACTCCATGAAAGTATGGAGTTGTAGTACATTCCTGTAGTCCTAACACTTTGAGAGGTTTAGACAAGAGGATTGCAACTTCTGGTCCATCCTGGGAAACGTAGTGACTCAGTGAGAACCTGTCTCATAAAAAAATAAAAACAGGGCTACTCAGTGTGAAGGCCCTCAGTTCAATCCTCCAGTATTGAAAAAAGACGGTAAAGGACTAGTTTATTCCACTTAACCTAGGACGCTAGAGGCCCAAATGTTTTGGAATATATATTAGAATTGTCTTCCTTTAGAAAGCCAAATACATTCTATTGTATGACTTTGCCATGTCATTTAATCATTCATCTATCCTTGGACACTTGCTGACTATGGTGAAAAATGCTACTGTGAACATGGATTTATCAATAACTCCTTGAAACTCTGATTTCATTTGTGTATGCCACTGTCCAGGCATAACTTATATTGACACTTGGCATCAAGAGCTAGCTGGTGGGGCCTTTAAGAGGCATTTAAGGTCTTGGGGCAAAGCCTTTAAGAATAGGTTAAGACCTTTTTTGAAGAAGAATGGTTAAGACCATTCTCCCAGAGGAGATTGTTATAAAGCAGGTCAGCAGCTCTTTCAGCCCTTGGATACTTCTGCATCTGGACATTTCTCCTCATAAAATGAAGCTATCCCTAGATGCGAAGAGGGTGACTTCTAGAAGCCAGAGCCAAAACGAACCTTCTTTCTTTATAAGTTAACCAACCTCAGTTACGTTGTAATAGTAAAAGAGAATGGAGTAAAATAAACTTATACCAGAAATTGGAATGACTGGATCATGTGGTAATTCTATTTTTATTTTTTTGCCAAAGTAACACACTGTTATCCATAAACATTGCACATTTTATATTCCCACTAGTTGTATACATGGATTCCACTTTCCACACATGCTCATAACATTTTTCTATTAATGTTTGTAGGTAGTATTATTTGAAGTGGTAGCTCGTTGTGTTATAATTTTCATCTCTCTAATAAGCAATGATTTTGAGCATCCTCTTATGTGCTTATTGGCTATTGGATATCTTCTTTGGGAAAATGTTTATTAAAGCCTTTTGCACGTTAGAAAAAGGAACTCTAATGTTTACAAAAGCAGTATTTACAAAGGGCTCAGCATTGTACTCTTTTACATACTTTACTGCCTCAATAATCTAGCTGGATAGGAATTTTTGTCTTCATTTTAAAAATAAAGCAATGGTGGTTCAGAGGGGCTGACTAGCTTGCTTACAGTCACATAGTTAGAAAAAAATGAGAGCCAGGATTGGAAATTGGCTGTATCTCTCTCCAAATTCTACATTCTTTCTGTCATAGGCTGTACATTTTAATAGATTTATTTTGCATTCAAATATTTTTAATTCCATACAATGACAATGGAAGTGTAACTCATTTTATAAAGTGACATCATGCAAACTGTAGAATCCAATAAATATTTGTCAAATTAGTAGCAAGCTGAATATTTTAAAATATAGTGGCTTAACTGTTACTCTCACATATGATTTCTTTTGTATAGAAAGATGAGCAAAATAAAAGCTTTTTGCATTTTAGTGTAAGATTTCACCTCTTGGATGTTAATTACTGTACTTTTCATTATTCAATGGTGTTTAATAATCATCAGCTTTCAGTAACTAATACCAGTGTGTATCAGTAATAAAGCTTTGCTTTATGGATGAATTAATGAATATATTGCCCATCTTTTCCCCAAGGAGATGTTAATGACATTTTCTGTTACTCACTGAGGCTAGTAAGTCTTCTAAATGTAAAATTTTAAATCTGCAATTTTCATCTTTGGGCTGTGCATTTTTTTTCACTCTGGGGAGAACCCCAACATTGCTTTGTTGTTATTTTCTTGGTTGATTCTTTTAAATCCCAATATTCAAGTAATGCTTCAGAAAATATGAGAAATTAAATGCCACATTTACAATTGTTTTTGAAAGGCCTAACCTTTATTAAAGTAACTGGGTAAATACAATTCAAAAGGGTTTACTTCTCATAAATTAAATGGTATGTTTGTAGACTGAAAGGTCAATTTTTCAGCAGAGTCTGGTTTTCAAAAACTATCACTTTTTTCACCCACGGAAATCAAGCGAGCTAATTTGTTCTATATGTATGGCATATAAACCAAAATGCTGCTTATCTGATTTAAAACACATTAACTTATGACATGAGAGTACAGTTTTTCTTTTTTTAAAATTTTATTTGTATTAGAACATGCTTGCTGTATATGATGATTACATTCCTTGTGGGGAGCTGGTACATGTACATAACACATCTTAATTCTCTTTATTTACCCTTTCTTTCCCCTCCCTTCCCACATCCTCCACCTCTTGGTTTCCTTCACATTTGCGAAAGTGTATCATTTTAATTCTAATTTCCAAAGTTCTTGGCTTTTACTCGATATTCTCCACTTCGCCATTACCATCTCTATTCTTGCCCTAATTAAGTCAGTTGCCCACTAAGTCCTCTTTTTTAAGATGAAGTGCAAATATTAGCTTCTGAAGAAAGATGTGAGAAAACTTTGGATTACAATATTCAGTTTTCTACATTCAAAGAACTGAATTCGTATTCTGAGATATGCAACTCTCTCATGCTCTACATTATAATTTTGAGTGAGTCATTTCACATCTTTCTATAGAAAATAATATTTTTTCTTCATTAAAAAGTTACGTTTTCTTTATCCAAAGAATTTATTAAAACCCTTATCCCACTATTCTCCCTCCCGCCTCACACACACACACACACACACACACACACACACACACGCACACACACACACGCACACACACACACACACGCACACACACACACCCCACATACTCACAAACCTCCAAACCGCATAAATATCCTCCTGCTGGCTTTGGTTGCAGGTTTTTGTCTTGGCTCTGGACTAGATTTTGAAATCCTGTTACTTACCAAAGAAATGCACAAGGGAAATCATGCTCTGAGACTGGTAGATTTCAGAAGAGCCTTCCCAGAGCAAATATAATTGAAACATGGAGTCTTGGACCTGACTCATTCCTGGGTTTTAAAGTTGTTCTTTAGTTTCACACAGATAAACAGGTAACCATCTATGAAATGATGGGGATTTGTTATGGAATAATAATAGCAGATACTAAATATTTAGTAAATGCTAAATAAAAACAATGACAAATACTCATTCCAACAGGAGTATGTAAGAAATTGTTTCTCTTTATGCTGGTGTTAGTGCAAGAGTTCAGTTTAGTTCAATAAATTAATTACTTATGTGATAGGCTTTGTGTCCAGTACTGGGGATTTAGAGAAAATAGAATGAGGGACTAGCTGTCTCTTCTTTCTTCTTTCTTGTAAATTCAATTTTATTGGTCACAGAAACCATTTTTATTTCTTTCTCTTTCCCTCCCTTCTCATCTTTGCATTGTTTTTTTTTTTTAAATTTCATTTTGTTTTGTTTTCTTTTGTTTTGTTTCTTCCTGAAATCAGCAAAATCTGTGAAAACTTTCATTTTAGAATGTTAGTTTGGAGGATTGTTGACTTTAAAAATATCTTGATACCGGCTTGTCTTGAAAACCGATAAATATGAGGCATGTTCTTATCCTAGCACTATGAATCATTAAAAGTCAGAAGCGTGACAAATCATTTATCTTTCTGAGCTTATATTAGATTAGCTTCTACTTATTTTTTCCAGCTCCAGTTTACCTTATTGGCCCAAAATATTTGGCTCAGGTTCATCATATTTTGACCTCACAACATGTTTGTTGCAATAGCTTTAGAATTAATTTAATTCATCCAATATTATTATTTTAAAGAATCACTTCGCTAGGCCCTGTGGGCAATATAACAATGGGTCAGACCCAGTCCTTTTCTCCAAGTTCTCTCAGTTTTGGCTAGGGAGAAATAGTTATGCAAGTAATTAAAATAAACTGGAATTTAAGAAGTGCCACAATAGAAATGAACAAAGTCCTATGGCAAATTTGAAGAAGAAAGAGATCATACGATCATATGTAACAGGCTACATCTAGAGAGGTTTTTTTTTTAGGGGAATATTTGAGATGGGCTTTGGAGAATGGGTATGATTTAGTAAGCAGCGATACACAAAAGGCTTGTCTAATCACAAGGAGCAAAAGCAAAAACCTGGGATGGAAACATACAGGGAATGTTTGTCTGCAATGCAGAGTTCTTGTATGAAATTGTGGGAGATAAGGCTGGAGAGAGAATTTGGAATCATGTGGGGGGAGGCTTTGAGTGCCAAACTGAAAAATTTGTAGCTCATTCTGTAGGTAGTGTAGGGATGGTGTCAAAACTTTTAAAAACATTTATTTATTTAACAGAGAGTGACATGATCAAATGTATTTTGCAGGGTCCATAATCTAACAGTTTGTGTAGGTTGAACTAAAAAGGAAAGTCAGTGTAATATAGCTAATAAAACCTTTTCCCCCAACTGCACTAGTAATGCAAGTTCATTATGGAAACACCAGATAATAAAGAGAAATACAAAGAAAAAAATCACTTGCAGTTTCACTCACCTTATACATTATTTACATTTTAATGTGTCTGTTGCAGTCAGATACACGTTTCTCTCTCTGTGTGGTATTGTATGTCTTCTGTTCTGCTCTTTGATACATCAGAAACTATTATGCAAGCCATTCAAGAGAAAGAAAAATTGCTTTAAAATACAAATTGTGTTACTTTCAAGAACAAACATCAACTTTACAATGTCATCAAGGAGAGGTCGTGCTAAGCTTGGTTTAATAAATATAAGAATTACCTGCAATTAGAGTGCCAATTACTTGATTACAGTTAGCACTGCTATGGTATATAATTTTTATAGTTAGTTTAAACATGCAATTTTGTCATATTTCATCCTTTGTTAGATCACTGGTGTTTCAAAATTTTAGTATAATAGCAATCCATATTTTATTTCTACTCATATTTTCAAGAATTCCAACACAGTGTGTTCCAAGTCAATGATGATTTTTCAGCATTAGCAAGTTTTTTTTTTAATAAGGAGATTTGTTTCAGTACTCTGTGCATTGTTTTCTTTTATTGGTCATCAAATTGATTTTTTTTCCTGTCCAGTTTACTACTATTGTTAATGTTTCAGTTATTTAGAGGGACTATTCTGATATTCCAAAGGGGTTTTGAAAGGACACAATGGTATAAATTTTTAAAAGTACATATCTATCAGAAAATGAAACTGCTGAGGGCTCCTAGAAGCTTCAGTGTTATGAATATCCAGTTTTTTTTACAATAAGATCTGTTTTCTTGTGTTCTATTACAAAAATATCATTTCACCATCTCTCCTTTGGTTACTAAACTCTTAAATTCACCTCTAGTTCTTTCCTCCTCCAAGGTCATGGTAATGCCCCAATTATATAAATTAATGCCTTCACTGATGTGGACTTTCAACTAAACTGATGTTTGGGGCTGCTTTCTCAGTTTAGCTTCTCAGCAGCCTTCCCTGGACCCCTATCTGTTTTATGGCCTTCTATTTCATAACCAGAATGTGGCTCCACCAAGCTCTTGTGTATGGTACCGTAAACTATGCTGCAATGGCTCATACGATTAGATAAAGGCTATTATACATCTACCCTGGAGTGCTAATGTTTAAAATTAGGTTTGGAATTTGTAAATTGTAATGAAATGCAGAGAAATGACTTTCAGACGTATTTTGGCCCTGTGCTATGCAATCATAACTGTAATGTATCAAAGGACCTTGTCCTCTTCCCTCTCATGATTAAATGCTGTACTCTTCCTTAACTAGACTACTGAATTGTGTGTGTAATTCTAAGTGTCCCTTAACTATTATGAACATCATAAAGCTAGGATGCTCTAATTACTAATATTTTTTGCTTCTTGAGTTATTTGCTTTTCTGGGTTGTCTCTGTGACTTCAGTACATTAGTGGCTGACCCAATCTCTGACGTACAGCCTTTCCTGAGCACAGACTGTGTTTTTGTTTAAAGTAGTGGTAAGAATGCATTTAGAACATTTCCCTTAAGTCACAGGGTTGAGAAAATGAAGCCAATTTGCTCAAAAGGTCTCTGAAAGAGGAGTCTGTAAGTTGTTATTCAGAAGAACACTTTTCACAGGAATCAGAGGAAGCACAACATATCTGAATATAGGAGTATATGAAGATAGAAAGCTTGCAAATAGTGGTGGATTTACTGTGTCACAAGAGAAATTTTCATTTTACAAAGGGACACACTGCAAAATTCTCAAAATGGGAAGCACTCCTTATGGTATGGACATCTTTATTGATAGATTACTAGTCAATTTACCATCAGGGGCCACAAAGTAACAGAAAGTTAAAGTGTAGGAAAAATATTTTAGTGTGAGTCATCTTTTTCACCTGAAATTAGAATATATGTCAACAAGGAAAACAGAAGGTCACTAAATTTCCATATCTTGAGCACTTACTATGTTTCAGGCCCATTATACACACTATGTCATCCCATTCTTCCATCACCTCTATTAATTATAAGCTATCTTCAGAGATGAAAAGACCAGATCTTGCTCAGACTTGGGCAACAAGTAAGTGGTGACATGGATTAAAATTTATTTCTGTCTTCAAGGCACATACTCTTCGCGATGATCCAGATAGTTCTAATTTAGGAAATACCTGTTTGTGTGCATTTCTCAGACTCAGAATTAACATATATAGAGTTAAGGGACAGTGCTTGCTTCAGCAGCACATATACTAGAGTAAGGGGTAAATATGTGGATACATTTAGTTTGGAGTCCAATTTTGTTCAGTAAATGGCCCAAGATTCTTTCTCTTGTTCATTTGCTATAATCTCCAAGAACTCTCTGTAATAAGAAGGTACATCTTCTGTAACAGTGCTCTGCTAAAACATTCCAAAACCAAACAGAACATCAAGTTTCCCTAGATGTAATTTCTTCCCTGCCACTTATAGTCAGGAGAGTTTCAGCCATTCATATTCATAATTACACAAAAGGTTCTGTGATTGATACATAATCAGCTTAACCAGAACCATCCTTAAGAATCTGAAGGAAGAGAAACTATTTTTCCTTAGGATGAGAACCTTAGATGGAACAAATCTGGAGCTGATATGGCTATTTTATGATCACAAGGTGAATATCTTAGAATAAAATGGATCTACACCAAGACAGTGAGTATCTTTTGTGATACCATCTGAGTTTTCACATTAAGCTCTGCTTTCAGTTAGTAATATCTAACCTTGATGTTTTCATTTGTATCGTGCAACAAGTCTCCCACCCTCTCTTAAAAATTCCCCTTTTTAAAAGTAAATTTTAGATTCTTTTATTCATTTAAATTAAAGTAATGTTAATTGGTACATGGTCTTATAATATTTATAAGGGTTAAAAAATATTGTTTTGAAAAATGGCTGGCAGACAACCTATCCTATCAGAGCCTATTAAGATTATCATTTTCCTTCCATTGATAATACATCTAAGATCCAATATTATGTAATGACATCATTTGTTGTTTCTTTGTAGCTTAACAGAGCTTTGTACAAGATGAGCGTCTGTCAGCAGTGATCAACAGTTGAGCTCCACCACATTCTTTCCTTGATCTTGGCACATAAGTCATGGCCATTTCAATGAATCTTCACCAGTGCCAGCTCTAAAGTGGCCCTCTACCTGTCTTCCCGCATACAGAGAGGTTTAAACAAAAGTTCACTTCAAGTCCTGGGTGTTGATGAGATGGTGAATGGCTTATATACATGAAAATTTGGTAGAAGTGTAGCTCAGATTCCAATCATTTCTAGTAGACTTCTGCAGTCAAATACATGGGTAAATCTTTTTCATTCTTCACTTTTAATTTCTTATAGTTTTGCATTTAACTATCAATTTTGGGCACTTGCTCATAAGTAAATTTTATTAGTGTAACTTGTGGGAGTAAGTCATACCACTTTTCTACTTAATATTCCCTACCATTACCTTCAGAATCCAAACATCTTACTTTTGCATGTAAAGTCTTCATAGACAAGCATCTGTTTACTTTTGAAGCTTTACAGATTGTCATTTTCCAAAACAAACAAACTCAATGCCTTAGCCAGGGAAAACTACTAACAATTGCTTGAACTTCTCTGGCTTTCACATAACTGTTTCTGTGTCATGGAATGATCTTTTGTCACCTTTTAAATCCTGTTAACTCTCAATTGGCATATAAAATTCAGCTTTAGCTGGACATTCTCTGTGAAAATCTTAATAATGCATTCCTCCTTGCATCTGATGTAGACATATCCTGGATTATTTACTCGCCGCCTATAGCATCACTATGCTTGACATATACTTTTTTGTCCCATTCTTTAGAACATGAACTCCTTTTAAGAAAAGACCATATCTTATTTATTTGTATTTATATCACCTAACACCTGGTACCAGGAACATAATAGATATTCAGTTCATGTTTAATTTAAGTATCAGTAACTACATAGTAAAACTCTAACTATTGGCTCGAAACATTCATAAATAGAAGCACAATGTTAATTTAAAAATGAAAGTACATTATAGTAAGAAAAGAAACGTAAAATATTTTAAATGATGCTAAAGAATGTCAGTTGATATCTTGCTTTGTTTGAAAAACAATATAATAATTTAAAGATAGTGATATCCATATAGTAATAATTAGATTAATCACACAGAATAAGAGAAAATTAGTTTAAAATTATAAGAATTTAACATACAATATAGCATAATTTGTGAATTGTTAGCAAGTTATATTGGGACAATTGAATAACCACTTAGAAAGAATACCAAACCGAAACTACCCTTACATAGTATCACCAAGGAATTTCAGATGGATTTACAATCTAAGTAAAAAGTATTAAAAATGTTATCTACATGCACCAACTCCCCACGATGAATGTAATCATTATGTATTGTAAACATGTACTAAAAACCATAAAATGTTTAAAAAGATCTAAGTGTAAAAACTGAGAAGCTTTTGAAAGACAGTATGCTTGAGATTAAAAAAAAAATACCTGAATTCAAACTCTGAATCTCTCAGCTGTTGGTTGTGTGACTTTGATCACGTCACCTCTTTCCATGATTTAGATTCTTTATCTGTAAAATTATAATAATATCAGTCCTTGTAGGACTATTATGAGGAGTAAGTGAATCAGTGCATATAAAGCAATGAAAAGAGAATCTGGCACGTAAGCACTATATAAATGTCGTGCCCTGTTATTATTACTGGAAGAAAATATAGGCAAATCTCTATGTGTCCTGAGATGAGGAAAGACTCTCAAGGGATTATACATAGCAAAGGCACACTTGACAAGAGACAGATTATTCTATACCAGCATACAGAAAATGTATTTCCCTTATGCAACTCCTTTCTTTGTTTAAACTGCTATAATAAAATGCCATAAGCTGAGTGTTACAGACAACAGAAATTTATTCCTCACATTTCTGAAGCCTGAGCTGTCCAAGACCTAGGCACTGACAGACAGAATATTGGGTGAGGGTCTACTTTCCGATTCATCAGTGGTGGCTTTTTGCCATGTCCTCACATACCAGAATGGACAAAGTTCTCTCTGGGTTTCTTTTACTATTGCACTAAGCCATTCGTGAGAGCATAGTCTTTATGACCTAACAGCGTCATAAAGCCCCCATCCCCTTATACTATTGCCTTGGGGGTTAGGATTCCAACACACAAGTTCTGGGAGGATTTAAACATTCAGATCATGTAGTTACTGCCTTGATTATATTCATTCTTTGGTTTAGCTTATTTAGCCTTCCTTCAGCAGGGTTGTCTTTAATGTTCCGATTTGAATTATCTGTCTACCTCCATGTTTCTTTCTCATAATAACATCCTGTTGTTTTCCCCTTCCAGGGAGTCATCTCAATAAATAGTTACACACACACACACACACACACACACACACACACACACACACACACACTTTTTTTTTGAGTTGCTAGAAATTGAACCCAGGGATCTTTGTACTGAGCTACATCCTCAGTTCTTTTTTATCTTTATTTTTATTTTTATTTTTATTTTTATTTTTATTTTTATTTTTAGACAAGGTCTCCCAAAGTCACCAAATTTCTCAGTCTGGACTTGAACTTTTGATCCTCCTGCCTCAGCTTCCCAGAGTGCTGGAATTCTAGAGATACACACCATCAAGACTGGTTCAATATGTTTATATGTTCAATACCTCTCTTGAATTCTAAGTTCAAAGAGATGTAGTTGTTTATTAATCTTTTTTTGACAATTCGAGATATAGTGTTTGGTGTATAATAAAACCTTAATGTATTTGCAGAATTATGTAACTTAATATGACAAAATCCTGATTCACGAGTATGTTCAAAGTTGAGTGTTGAAGGAGTCTGGTATTTGTGTTTCTACTTCTAGAGAACTTTTCTAGAGACAGTATATTGTAGTGATAAAAATTATAGATGTTCAAGTATTTTGAGTTCAAACCTGGAGTTTTCCTTTATTGAGTATGCATCACTTAGGCAAATTACTTCAGTCTTCTTTAGATTTTTTCATCTATAAATGGGGGATATATTAATGGTTTGCATCCTTGTATAGGGATGGTCATGGAGGAAGAGAAGGAAAATGCTTTAAGAGGTAGGATTAATGTCTCGTCAACTAAGAATACATTCTAGAGATGAATTTATTTTTAATCTGAGTTCTGGATTTCTGTTTGCTTTGTTCTGAATGATACTATATTAATGATTAAGTGAGTGACTGAATGACCAAATTAATGAATGAAAACATGTTTCTATCTAGGAGAGCATTGCATTCATTCTCTTTTTAAAATAAATTGGCCATTTCTACACATGTGTTGTCCACATAAACATTATAATCACTCTGTTGCAAGTTCCAAAAAGAATCTTGAAAATTTGAATGGGATTTCTTTAAACTTGTAGACTTAATTTTAAGAGGAGTTGACCTATATCTATTGTTGAGTCTTTCCATTCAGGAGCATGATATGTTTCTCAGTTTAATAAAATCTTTTCAAAGTTCCTTAATATTTTAAAGATTTTAAAAGCATTCCCCCTGAACATTGCACTGTTTATTCCTAGTGTTATTATATATTTTAATAGTTTTTAGCTGACCAATGTTTATATATAAGGAAGATTTTTGACTAATTGTTTCATAGCCATCTATCTTAGTGAATATTAATTATCTAAAATTTAGTTATCTTCCCAAGTAAGCAGAAATGCTTGTCATGAATAAAACTTGTGTGTATTCTTTTTACATATTATTCCCTATCTCATTGTAAAACCTAGAATTTCTGGAAGAAATTAATGATATTGATGATGTTTTCCATCTACCTTCAGTTTTTACTGCTATGGTAATACTTCAAGAGTTTTAAGGTCTGCTATAAAAGTAATTTATAAAAGTAGTTTATAAAAGTTGATTTTATTTAGTAACAGATGTTGAATTTTTATAAAATGTTTTTCTTTTTTGATTTACTGATAGCTTACTACATTTATTATATGTAATTAAAATTATAGATTATTGATATAAAGTATATAATTTTAAGTTACATATGAATTTTTGGGAAAAGGCAAAGTTTGTATTATCACTATTTCTACTATATTTTGAAATGCTTTAGTACTTAGAGTTTTTGCATTCATTATTATTGAGTTTGATGTGTCAGTTTTCTGGTGCTTTCATTTGAAAATGATTTATGAGTGTCTTTCATGTATTAGGCATGATGCTAGGCTTAGGGTATTATTTTAAAATTATCTTTTAAGGCAAAGTTCTCTCACATGTGTTAAGTCAAAGCCAAACATCAATTAGTGCTGCTGTTATGATAATTTCAAAAAGTGTGGCAGAGCATTTTATGTAGTTTTCAGTTATTTGCAACAAGAGTGCTGGGATCAAAGGTTTGTGTTACCATACCCAGCTGTGACTTATCTACTGTTCTGATGTATGTAATAACAAATTTGATATGTGTAATAAAATTTACCAGTGTTCTCAGAAAGGAAGTTTTAACTCCTTAGAAACTTGTCCTATTTTCGTGAAATTATATTTAAATGTCAGTCTTATATAAAAATGTCATAAGTCACATTTTATTGGAAACCAGCTGTATTTGGGGGATATTATGATTTGTGGATACAGTCATATGGAAAGAGACACTAAGAATGGAAAATTATTTCCTTTCTCAATCATTAGGCTTATATATTTGTGCTTTAAATTTTTTTGTGTATATATTTTATATTTCCTGCAAAACCTTTTTTTTTTTTCAATATTGAAGATCAAAATCAGGGGCACTACACTACTGAGATATATCCTTAGGTGTTTTTTTTTTTTTTTTCTGAGAGAAGATCTTTCTATGTTGCCCAGGTAGGACTCAAACTTGTGATTTTTTTGCCTCAGGCTTTCTAAGTGCTAGATTTTCCAGCATGGAAAACCGCAGCCAAAAAAAAAAAATGTTAATGTGTTACAATATTTAAATTGGGGCACAGTGTTGAAGAGATCAAATATGTTATTTCTTTCAAATATGAACTTTGAGAACATTGCTTAGTAAGATCACTTTAAACATAAAAACAATTACATTTATCACAGAAAAATATATGAACATAAAAGAAGATTCTGTGAAGACTATGTCATACATTCTGATTTGATAAATAGAAACCACAAAACACTTGACATTTTTATATATTCAAGGGAAACTGAACCAAATAAAATCCTTTTGAGCATAGTAACTCAGGATGACACTCATTCTTTTTAGTCTGACCTAGAAAGACTGTCAACACAAACCAGTGTTTGTAAGTCCCATGAAGGCCAGTAACACTAAACAATGCATGACAACTGGGCTGCTGTGCTTTTGCTACAAAGAGTAATCCTATAACATTGATTATTCAGTTTGGATAATTCCATGTTAGACATGGAACAATGGAGGAGTTCAAAAGATAGCAATATACCATGAATATATGTATTTTTTTTCATTTCAGCTACTTGAACACAGCAAGCTAATGAAGAAAGTGCTACTATTGTTGCTGCCTTAAAATGAGAAAACAAACTCAAGTAGATCAAGTAACACAACCAGTAAATGGCAGAACAAAGTCTTGGACCTAAGCTGTCTGACTCTTTGCATCTGAACACATTGCTATCTAGGCTTCCATTGGTGTGAACAGAGCTCAGGGCAATAAGGATGGGAATCCCTAAAGTAGCAGACATATCCATCATATTTTCCTCCATATTCTGATGTCCCCAAATTAGTGCATGTGAGCAAGTTCTTCCTCTATTCCTTAACATGTTTTGTTTTCCCAGTAACTTCTTTTTCCTTCCCTGTTGACAGCTGCTACGCTGGCAGAGCAGAGGTAACTCTAAAATTCTTACCAGCAGACACTAGAAGTAGTAGAAGAACACTTGTTAGAGAGTATAAGGGAGATAAATAAATGTTCTTTTCTTTCAAAAATTCTATCCAAAGGCCTTCCTTATAACACATAATTAGAGCATTCACTGCAAACCATAGCCTTCTGGAAGATCTGCTCCAAGATAGGGAGATTTACCAAGGATAGTTAGTGACCCATATGAACAACAATGCGGAATCCACATTGATCTATAGCTTTTGTGATTTGCTACCTAAATATGAACAGAAAGTGAGAAATTCACCAGACATATGAACAGAATCTGCATTTTTATGTAGGGTAATTAAGCTGAATAATCAACATTAAACAGAGTTAATGTAAGAAACAAGAAATAGCTTTGAGAAAATTATAATTCAGCTTTGTAGTGACATTTGAAAAATTATTGCAACAATAAAATAAGAGCAAGCTGCCATGATAAAAGGAACTGAAGAATAAAATTACCTTTTCTTGGCCCTCTACATGTCCTTTACTGTAATTTGTTTTAGTACCTTATTTGAATTCTTCTTAGCATTTATTTTACAAGCATGTTATTTATTTATTTGACTTACCATTTCTTCACCTCTTATTCATATTATATAAAAATACACTTGCATGAAAACTCTGGTAAGATTAGTTTTATTCAAGTTTTTAATCCCGACCTCAATGTTACATTGTGCTGTACTTTATACAGTATAAGCAATCTACAAATATTTGCTGAAAGAATTGGAATTTAAAAGCCTAATAACTGATATTGTTAGGGAAAACAGATCAAATTTGAGAAGAAACAGTACTGAGGGAGTTTAGAAGGCAATTGATCACACCAGTGGGCCTGATTGGGATCTCTCTCAGAGTCAGCCCTGTCCAATGAAGTTTCAGGACTCTCATGGGGAGAGTAAGCAGAAAGATATAAAAGTAGTTTTGGTGCATTATGATTGGAGGATTGGGTGACATCTGGGCTTGCTAACGGAGTTTAAACATTGCAGGTTACATTGCAAGGCCATAAGTTATACAAACTGTAGGTTGTACAAAGCAAGAGCTATCCTGCTATATTTTAAGTTACATTTCAAGGCCATCAGATATACAAAGGCAGTAGAAGCAAGGGTTACACGAAGGAAGAAATATTTTGTTATCAGGCCTGTCCAGACCTGTCTGCCTGGTTTTAGAAGACATTCTTGGCATGTTTTATTTAAATTTTAATTTCTGTTTCAATATGAGTCCCCTATCCCAATCCCCAATGCCTGAGCAGAGGTGGAAAATAGAAGAAAGGATATTACTGAAGACAACTACTCAACAATATTCCTTTAGATGGTATGTAGGTAAAGCAGAACAGAAAATGAATCGTTGGAAATTATGAATTTTAAACAGTTTATATGTTTGTGGAGTGATACCTATAGCAGATTATACATAAATTTTGATATTGTAAAATAAATGTAAGTTAAAATGAATTCCTTGAAATATAAATAGAAAGATTGATATTATGAGTATGTAAAAATCAAAGCTTCTGTATGTGATAAAATCATACAAATGTTCTTACGAATTGGTAAATAACTTATGAACAATGCAATGTTCATAAATGCATAAATAACAATTCTCAGTTACACTCATAATCTAATAAATAGTGAAGGAAAAAAGTTGAGATTTCACCATTCATCAGATCATAAAAGTAACAAATTTGAATGAAACCCAGTGTTGCTGAAGCTGTTGGGAAATGAGCAATTCATGCGCTGTTAATTGGAGTGTAAATTTATGCAAACTCTCTGGAAAACAATTTATAATATCAATGACTATAAACTATTTATATGTTGATTCAACACATTTATTTTTATCAACTTACTCTAAGAAATATTTCACAAATGTTTGCTTAGATGTTCATTGTATTATACGCATGCACATGTGTTAAAAGAATAACAAAAACAAAATAGCCAAAATGTACCTCATTATGCAATTGGTTAAATAAATATTGATGCATTTCTGTAATGACAGCCATGTATTACTGAATGGAGTAGCTTTGGATGTGACATATGGAAGGGCTCTCAGATGAATTGCCAATTGAAAAAGACAAGAAAGATTTGTATTACTTCTCATATAATATATTAAGCATACAGAATTTTTTCTGAAGAAATAAGAAATCATAGTTACTAGTGGCAGAATTGGGTAAGGGAGCCTTTAAATTTACATTTTGTGGCCTTAAATACTATTTGAATTTTAAAACATTACTGGGTATTACATTTGTTTCAGAAATAATATGAAAACAGAGATGGATGTGGTCAAAATCTGTTATATGCGTGTATGCTGATGCTATAATGAAACTCAATATTTTGTCAAATTAATGTGCACTAATAAAAACATATGTGGCATTGTATGAGTTATAATAAGGGTTTTTAAACTGGGAAAGAGTCTCATAATATTTTCATTTTATTTTGCTTTCTTCTTTTTATTTCTCTGCAGTCAAAAAATCTGTAACATTCACAGTAAAATAATTTATTAGTAGAGCGTGCTTATACTATGGCATTTCCAAATAAGTAAAGAAATACACAATGTATAATTGATTAAGTCAGTGAAGTCAGGATTACATAAAAATAAACATTAGGATATTATAATATATATCACGTGAAGTAGAGATAGGTCAAGGAGGCAAAAATTAAGAATAACATAAAAGTCTGAGTAGCATTATTAATAAGGTCAGTTTTATCTTGCTAAACATTCAGATAAATTTGTACCATCTGCAGTGTTTTAGAATAGCCATGGATGGATAATTTAAAATGATTTATCGTATACTGGGTCACAAAGAATAAATGGAGGGAAATCCTCTATATTTAAAATGCAAATTATCCTTATAATTATAAATAAATTTCATGTGAAACATTTCAAAGATTTTTGGGGAGAAAATTTGACAGATTTATATCCTCGTATATTTTGATGTATATATGAAATAGATATTGTAGCTAAGGCAACTGAAAGGCATAAAACAATAATTGTGAAAGGGGAATTGTCCTGGCAGATGTCAAAATATTCTGTAAAAATGAATAAGTTAATAGATACAGCTGGATAGAAAGAAATAGACAGATCAACACAATTGAATATCTATCCAGAAGTTGAAATATTTATTTATCTGTCTGGCTAACAACATATCAATTTGCTTTACATTAATGGATCTTAAAAGACTACATTATTCTACAAAGGATTTAGGAAAAATTAGATTGAAATATGTGAAAAAAATTGCACATCTGATTATACCTTACACAAAGAATATTCCAGAAGAAATAAATACTTAAAGGTATTAGATGAAAAAATAAGTGAGCAATTACATGATGTATGGGGTAGTTAAGGATTTTTTATACATGTCATAAAAGCCAGGGAAAACTATGAAAGAAATTATTTTGATCATTTATTAACACACAGGCAAACAAATACACACACACACACACACACACACACACACACACACACACACCTCTGCATACCTTTCATGAACCAAAGTGCTACACAAATTTTTTAAGAGAGAAACAATTTGGGAAAACTATGTGCAACATTTGTGATAGAGTAAAGGTAATATTCTTTGTACATTAAAGAACTGCTGAAAATTGCATTAGGTAGAACATTTTCATTTAAAAGTGATAGAAATTAACAAGAATAAAAATGAGCATTATAATGGAACAACACTCAACCAAGCTAACAAGAAATTCAAGCAAGTGATAATAAGAAAGATGTTTAGTGTCATCAATAACTAACAATACAGTGATTAGGATTAGAGAGTGTTATAGATTTAATGTGCCCATGATACATTGTTAAGAGAGAAAAGCAGGTTATTAAGGTATAAATATTGCTGCAATCTTTGATAATAGTATATTTGAAATATTTACATAAACATTCAACAGTTTGAAAGAATATATTCTTGAACTATCTAATATGGTAACCAGTACTACATTTGGATATTGAACAATTTGAAGACTTGTTAGGATTAAGCTGTTTTGTAAGTGTAAAGTATATGCTGGACTTTGAAGACTAGGTACAAAGAATATGTAAGATATTTCATTAATAACTTTATGTTGATTACATGTCAAAACGACATCATTTTAGAACTGGACTAAATGAAATTTATCATTAATTTACTCCTTTCTCTTTTTTACCATTTCAGTGCATTTATTAGACAATTTAAAATCACATAATTTTCATTATATTCTTTTGGAGGGTGTTGTTGAAAACAGTTATTATTGGGGTTGTGAGGTTATGAATAAGAATTTTCACTATATTTTACGCATTTATATATCCATACACACTATTTAAAGCAGTTAGATCAGTATACATTATTTTATATCAAGACAATATATATCTATATGTTATTTTGGAAGGAAGATTACACAGTGTGAGTAGGTTTTTTTTTTTAACCCTGTAATGATCTAGCACATAATCTTTTCTTGTTAGCAGGTATTGTCAAGTGTCGATGTCCGCTCCCGGCCGGCAGGAAGGACACACGACAAAGTCTGGTAGTGGACAACCTTTTCTTTTTATTTTCCTTCTCCGTACAGCCTGCCCTGGGTTCTCCCCGCTGAAGCCTCCTCTGGTCCGCTCCCCGCGGCTCCTTTTGTGCTTCAGTCTGCCCCAAAGCCTCTACCGGTCCGCTCTCCGCGGCTCCTTTTGGGCTTTTACTTCCGGGCTTCTACCTGGCTTTTTCTTCCGCCCAGGGGTGGCACCGGTATATATACGGGTACAGTGTCCAATCATGTTAAAGTAAGCAAGGCAAGCTGATTGGCTAACATCATCAGTTGCCAGGCAGACTATATTGTTGAGCGGGTTGTTTACGCGGTAAGCAGGAAACTAACATATTCGATGGGAGGGGTAATCTACCCCAGGCTTTGCTCTTTACCACAGGCCGCACGTCCGCCGCGCAAGGCGAGCTATCACAGACGCGGCTCCCAACATCTCCCCCTATTTTATTTTTTATGAATGTGCGCATCGTAGCCCTTCCTGGACTGGGTGCAGAGGCTTATGCCCTATGTGTAGGCCCACCGTAGGTCCTTGGCTTAGACCCTGGTTGGCCATGCCATGGTCTGCCAAGGCCCTGAGGCCCTCGTCCTTTTTCTAGGGCCAGGCACAAACTGGACGGAACCTGGATGCACACAAGCTTGCACTCATTTCCTCTCCGTAAAGAAATCCCCTCGGAGAGAAATTTAGACCTGGGCAGCATCTAACAGTCCAGCGGCTTACGTGCAGGATGGGGTAGGGCCTGGCTTAGGTCGAGTCGTGCTGGGGAGGCACGCTCTTACCCGTCATTGACTCACCTACCCTGCTGTGTATTGTCACCTTATGGAGGAGAATGAGGGATGCCCGCCATATCTAGACTCGGTCGTGGGCCAATTGAGCAAGCCATGCATATGCCTGAGGATCTTCTTGTCCATTTCGGGCTACCGCTATTTCTATTCATCTTATTGGTTGGTCTGTGATGGATCTCCAGTAGGGCAGGTCTGATCTTCAGTCGAGGGCTTTGTTGCCCGTGTCAGTCTCTCCGGTATCCACAGTGGTTCTCGTCCCGGTTCCTGTGGGAAAACACAAACCGCGCCTCGGTTCCAGCTGACCACTGGATCCGGGCCCATCCATTGTCCTGTCAGGACATCTTTCCACTTCACCCACCCTTTATGGTTGGGGGAAGGGTTGCAGTGCTCCACAGCTGGGGAGCGATTATCATTATTTAAATTTAAAAAATTGTGTGTGAATAGTGCCATGGATAATCGTGCCTTTGGGGCCAGGCCTTGGCCTACTCCCCCTTTTTGTTTTTGTAAAATTTCTTTGAGGCTTCTATGAGCCCTCTCAATGATTCCTTGACCTTGGGGATTGTATGGGATACCATGTTTTAATTGAACCTCCATCATTTTGCAGAACTCATTGAAAGCTTTGCCTATATAGGCTGGTCCATTATCAGTTTTTAATATTTTTGGTTTGCCCCATGCGGCCCAAGCTGCCAGGCAATGATTGATCACATTAGACACTTTTTCACCTGTTTCTGCTGTTGCAAATATGACGCGAGAACAGGTGTCTGTGGAAACATGAACATATTTAAGAGTCCCAAACTCCTGTATATGTGTGATGTCCATCTGCCAAACATCACCAGGGATCAAACCTCGAGGGTTTACTCCCATTGGTATGGCAGGTTTGTATGTGGCACAGGAGTCACATAGTCGCACGATATCTCGTGCATCTGCTCTAGAAACATGGAAATGGTTTGCTAGTGTCCTGGCATTGACATGAAACTTATCATGGAAGGCACGGGCTCGCTCGATTGGTGTTAGTAAGGTAAAAATCCATAACGGGCGAGTGGCAGTGTCAGCAGCCGCATTCCCCTGTGCCATAGGCCCTGGCAGGGATGTATGTGCTCTTATGTGGGTGGTGAAGACCTTATGGTGTCTGTTCTGAAGCAATGTCTGGATAGACAGGAACAGCCCAGCCACTGTGGAAGTGGATCTAATTAAACCGGCAGTCTCAAGCACTTGCATAGCATTGACCACATACCTAGAATCGGAGACAATGTTAATGGCCTCTGAGAACCGTTCAAGAATCATTTTAACGATCTGCAGTTCCACCACCTGAGGCTGATCTGGTTCAAATTGTATGGTAACCGGGGGCTTGCCTAGGATCACATAGGCGCCTATCCCCGTCTTGGAGCCATCTGTGTATATTGTAGTTGCTAGGACTAATGGCTCAGAGGCAGTAACCTTTGGAAAAATTATAGGGTGCTGAGTGACAAATGACAAGATAGGGTCTTTAGGGTATTGATTGTTTATATCCCCATGGAAAACACATCTCAGAATGGCCCAGGTATCTATGCAGGCAGCCAGGGTCTTGATCTGGCTGGCGGTATAGGGTATTTGGATGGCTTGTGGTCCTGAGCCAAAATGTTGGACAGCTCTATCATGCGCTTTAAGGGCCAATGAAGCGACTGTCTCTGGGTAATGTTCTATGACTTTTGCAGGTGAGACCTTAGGGTGTATCCACAGTAATGGTCCTTTTTGCCAAATCACCGCTGTAGGCTGTAGACTAGTCTGTAGCAAACAGACATCAAAGGGTCGCCCCGGTTCAATTCTGTGTAAGGTAGCCCCACCTAAGGCTTCCTCCACTCTCTGTAAGGCAGCTCTTGCCTCAGGAGTGAGCCTCCTGTGGGAGGCTATATCTGGGTCTCCCTTTAGAAGGTCGAACAGGGGTTTGAGATCTGAATTTGGTATATGTAAATATGGCCTAATCTAATTAATGTCTCCCAATAGCTTTTGCATGTCATTTAGGGTCCTAACGCCATCCGTCCTAATGGTGATCTTCTGTATAAGTCTGGAGGCGACACTGAGGTCCACACCTGCTGACCCAGGGGTGGCCCTTGTTGAAGGCTGCCATCCTGAGCTGTCCTGTCTCTGGGGCGGGGGCCTGCCTGTGAAGGGGGCCCCCTCTGGCCGTTTTTTGGCCCTCTAGCATCTCGTCCACAAATACGGTTGCCCTGAGCATCAAAGACCGACCTACACTCCTCAGCTTTGTGTGATCTCTTCTTGCATCGCCCACAAACATATGGTTTTTTATTCCTAGGGCGAGGCCTAGCATCTGCATTGTTTGGGCAGTGACGTTTAATGTGTCCTGGCTCCCCGCAGGCAAAACACCCTTTAGCCTTACATTCCCCTTTTAACCCGCGAGGTCCCCTCTGCTGTATAGCCGCGGCCAGGAGAGCAGCCACTCCCGAGTTGGAGAGCGGCCCCCCTATCTCTCTGCATATCCTAATCCAGGCATTGAGGTCCTTGTTCTTATGAGGAGCTATCGCTGCCTTGCACTCCTTTGTACACTGTTTGAAAATCAGCTGCCTTACCAGCGGTCGAGCCACTCCCGGATCAGAAAATATCTTATCGGCAGCATCTTGCATTCGGGCCACAAAGTCAACAAATGGCTCTGTGGTACCCTGAATTATTTTTGAAAGACACAAGGAGGCTGTTCCAGCACCACTTACTTGCTTCCAGGCGCGGAGTCCTATGGCATTGATTTGCTCATAGACAGCGCCGGGGAACTGGGTCTGGTCATCAGCGTGCCGACCTTCTCCCATAAGCATTTCCTTGTTCCACCCCCGGTTTCCTCGATTGGCGTTTTTCTCAGCCTGCTCGGCAGAGAACTCTGCATACCAGGCTCGCCAATCCAGGTAACTGCCCGAGGGCAGACAGGCCTTTGCCAGCTGAATCCAGTCCGCGGGGGTGAGGGGCCCAGAAGACAGATTCTCCAGCATGGCAATGGTGTAAGGCGCAGTCGGCCCAAAGGTTGTAACTGTATTTTTAAGTTCTCTAATCTGCTTTATCTCAAAAGGCTCCCATACATTGCGTCCCTGGCCCATAGCTACTTGTACAGGAAATATCTCGTAGGGGCCACTATCTATCCCAGGTGGATGTACCTCATGAGACAAGCGTCCCCCCTGCCAAAGCCGCCTGTAAAAATACCGACCCGCCGGCGGCGGAGCATAAGACAGCGGCCGTGATTGGGCGGAAAATGGGGGCCCATGCATCACTTCCTGTTCTGGCGAAAGGGGAGGGAGCTCCCAGGCGGCCGCCTCGTGGCGAGGGACCGCCTCCCTCTCGCGCCGGGGCGCACTCAGGAGCTCTCTACTCCTCCGCAGACCAGGTTGAGCAGAGCGCAATTCGCGGCGTGACGCTGGAAAAGAACCCTGCGACTCCTTATTGAGCGACTTAGGCTCCTGACAGCTGGTCTCTTTGGCCTCCCTGCCATTCAACTTTCCCTCGTCCTCGGAGTCAGACGACTCCGAGGCTAGAGCCCCGTCCTCCTCCTTAGCATCCTTGTTCCCCTTGACGGACCCCTCTCGGGAGCTCCCTGACTGGGCCTGCTCAGATACCCTGCGTACTTTTGTAAGCTCTTGAGAGCTTTCTCCACAACCACCCTCGCTCTTAGTGTTGCTACCTAGCATGTTTCCCATTTTTTAATATGTTACTCACCGCGTGAGGCCCAAGGAATCCGCCACTTACGCGTGAGCCTGAGGGGAGTCTAAAAGCCCTGTAGGTGCGCGCCACCCAGAGCCCAGGCTTATCCCCAACTCACCTGTCTCGCAGCTCTGTACTGGAGCGTTGTCCACTTCCACGTCTCGGGGGTGATCAGTCCCCGGGCGGGCCTCCAAATGTCGATGTCCGCTCCCGGCCGGCAGGAAGGACACACGACAAAGTCTGGTAGTGGACAACCTTTTCTTTTTATTTTCCTTCTCCGTACAGCCTGCCCTGGGTTCTCCCCGCTGAAGCCTCCTCTGGTCTGCTCCCCGCGGCTCCTTTTGTGCTTCAGTCTGCCCCAAAGCCTCTACCGGTCCGCTCTCCGCGGCTCCTTTTGGGCTTTTACTTCCGGGCTTCTACCTGGCTTTTTCTTCCGCCCAGGGGTGGCACCGGTATATATACGGGTACAGTGTCCAATCATGTTAAAGTAAGCAAGGCAAGCTGATTGGCTAACATCATCAGTTGCCAGGCAGACTATATTGTTGAGCGGGTTGTTTACGCGGTAAGCAGGAAACTAACATATTCGATGGGAGGGGTAATCTACCCCAGGCTTTGCTCTTTACCACAGGCCGCACGTCCGCCGCGCAAGGCGAGCTATCACAGACGCGGCTCCCAACAGTCAAGAAAATGAATTTTCTAGCTTATTCATCAGGCTTGTCTTCAGTTTTGTTTTTGCTGCTTTCTCAATAAAATTCATACTCTATAAGGCAGACTTTTGATGAGGATTCTCAGGCAAATTTATTACAATCCTATTGAAAATTCCCAAAGAGAAATTCCAAACATGTTGCGAGTGGTAGCAGAAACTCTTGTCCAAGAAGAACAGATATAAATATGGAAACAGTTTCTGAAGGACACCAGCCAGCCAGAAGCTAGGGGTAATTCTAAAAGTGAGCCTCTTTGAGTGAAATTCATATGTGACTGGCTAGAGTGAGATTTCTGATGGACAAGGAAATATACAGACATCATATGGACCTTGAGTGATGTTAATGATCAGTTTTACAAGAAGGATAGCTCAAACTAAGCAGAACTGGAAAAATCATAAAAGGCAAAAAGAAATGGGTAGATTTAAGATTCAACCAAAGAAGTTATCAAAAGTAGCATCTACTCTGGGAAATTTAAGCAGATCCTAAGTGCTGAGCTGAATACTGGAAATAATGAACAGTAGAAGAGGTATTAGATAAAGGATCTGGGCAATAGTGAATCAGGTATGCAGGACCTAAGCAAAAGTCTGACCATGCAAAGTTAAGGTTCTAAGTCTAGCTAGAAGGCATGTGTGGTAGTGCTAGGTTAAACCAATTGTATATCTTCTGCTCACAGATACTCATGAGACTCAGAACTTGAGTCTATTAGCCTTCAAGTGGGTGTAACTGGGAGAATTAAGGAAAAAAGGACTAGGAGTTATTAGCTCTGATTTGCAAAACAGGCTAAGGTGACACTTTTCCTGGGCCAAATCTGGGCAGATACTTTGGGAATGAGTGAAAATTGCAGTCATGCTCAAGTTAACACTCTCCCTGTGTCCGCATTCAAGTATCTATGTAACATTTTGAAGTTAAAGAATGAAGATAAAAATGAGTCAGTAATCTACCAAAAATAGATTCTTGTCTAAGACTGTGATCAATATAAGGATTATACAGCCACTATTGAAGAAGTTGGGCTTCTCCAAAAGGTCAGGATAAATTCATGGGGAAAGAGTGATTGAATAATGTGCTTGATAGATAGTCAGTTCTTAAAACTGAAAAATATGGCAATTTCAGCTTCTTTTCTACTTGCATTGTTATCTCATTGGGAAATATACTTATTAATGGGTAAATCTGATGGGTTTTTATTACCACACTTAAAATGTATTATAATGAGCTCCTTATTTAAGCATATGAATCATTAAAGCAAGTATGACACTTCTGTTTCCAATCTTTACTAAAAATATAAACTCGATTAGCAACTCACATGCCATTATAAAAAGATATGACTTAGTCCTTAAAGGCATTTGAAGAAGACTAATGATGTTATTGATAATTGTGAAATGATAAAGGACAAAGACACATTGACTATAATTTTATAAAATATGCTTTGTACTTATGAAATGATGACAAAAAGATCCTAGTGATTTCCTGTGTCTGGTGGAATGATGAGATATTTCGATACTTTTATTTCTCTTGTTTAATGTCCAAATATTTTGCATAAGCAAGTGTTATATATTATCATTTGAAAAAGTTTAGTAAGTGCTATTATCAAAAATGTTTGTTGGAATTTGGATAACTCATTTTCTTAGCCACCAGGTGACCTATGTTTCATTCTTACTTCTATCCCTGAATTGTTGTATGAATTTGGACAATTCATGCTCCCTACTGTTGCCTTCGATTTCTTATCAGAGACTTGGAATGGATCAGTAGTTTTACAGCAATGTTCTGAGAAGTCGTAGGATTCTGTCAGAAGCATTCTGTCTTAGGACAAGCCAAAGGAGGAGAAGGGATGGCTGAGTGGCTGA
The DNA here is from genome assembly GCF_034190915.1 of Cavia porcellus. NCBI lineage: Eukaryota > Metazoa > Chordata > Mammalia > Rodentia > Caviidae > Cavia > Cavia porcellus. Next base: position 84,641,626 of record NW_026947486.1, on the reverse strand, counting down.
AGCCTAGATTTTCTTATTCAAGTTAGAACAGGTATCTTCCTTTAAACAAAAGGTTCTCTTACCGGGATTTTACATTTGATTTCATTAAAGGGTTCTCTGTGTCTCTGTCTCTCTGTCTCTGTCTTTCTCTGTCTCTGTCTCTCTGTCTCTGTCCCTCTCTGTCTCTGTACAGAACACATTTGAATTCCTTTTTCTCCCTTCTCCCTATCTCATTTTTCCAGCATCAGATACACTTATTTATAAGACCTTACCATGTATACAGTTAAAATTAGACTAAGCATCTTACTTTATTTGGAATCCAGATTGCTTAATAGGAGAAAGGTAGTGCACTTGTCTCTTGGACACTTATCTTTCTATTTAAGTACTTTTTCTCCAACATTAATCCTGTTTCTCCTCTCTCCGATACCAGAAACCCCCATATTCTGCAGTTCTCATTTTATTTATTTAAGTATAAAGTAGAATTTATGATAAATTTATTCTTACTAAATTACAAGTGCCTGCTTATATAATTACTCCTTTAGATAATAAAAGACTGAGAATACCTATAAGTCAAAGGAACTCATCTAGAAGATATTTCAGTAGCAGTTAGGTACAGAAAAGTAAGTTTCTGAAGGAAAAGACTTAGCCTGGCATCCACTCTGAGTCAGTAGGATTCTAAATCCCATTCTTTTGGGCACACAACGTATCAAAGGCCTGAGTCTGTTCTTGTTTTTCTAAAAATGTTTGTTGTGAAAACTTGGAAAATATAAAAGTGTAAAAATTGGGTACCCGTTAGCCTTGATGATCTGACAGTCTCCCAGAGGGGGCCTAACTGAAGAACGGTCTCTGAAATAGGAGTCCTTTTCCTTACAGAAAGATGGATTAGGAGATAAAACAAACCTGTGAACATAATGCAAAGGACCAAAGGCATTTTGTTCGGGAGTTAAAGGAAAATTACACCCAGTCTGTTGCTTCCTTTTTGAAAGGTAGTCAAATTTATCAGAGGTGTTTAATTTTAGCACAGAAGAGATGAAAAATTAGTTTAAAAATAAGCCAGAGATTTAGGGGAAAAAAGGCCTGGAGAGTTCAGTTTAATCTCAAGTAGAAAGGCATGCATTTCCAAGCTTTGATGGAAGTTGATAATGCAGAAGGATAGTAATGACATTTAAGAGGACTACTGATGAATTGTTAGTTCTGATTACTTGTCCACAGTTTTGAGGGCCTCATATTGGACTAGATGGTTTTGAAGGATATGGATGGTTCATAAAATAGTTATGGAAAAACCTGTTTATTGCCGACAATTATACTATGATTTATACAGAAACATTTTTCTGTCCTTTTTCCTTCCCAAACCCGTTTATAAAACCCAACAAAATGGTTACACAATGAATTGGAGCAGAGTAGGATCAATTCATAAGGCTTCCCCTAAAGAGGTATCCTTTATTGGTGCTGTTGACACAGCAGAGCAGTGGCTTCAAGGGAAGCTGTAGTCAGAATTATCAGGAACACTTGCAAAGGATACAGACTCCTTGGTTCCACTACAAAGGGTATATGATTCAGTAGTCTGGAGGAAAATCTGGGAGTGTATATTTTTAAACAAAATCCCAAAGTAATTTGGAAGACCAGTCAGGTTGGAGAATACTGACTTGGGAAAGGGGAGAAAGTTCCTGACAGGGTGGATCACTGAAGGCTGTAGAAAACCATGGGCGTAAGGAAATGCACCATTCATTCACCCAGGAAGGCATTCCTGAATGCTTACTGAGTGGGGTGGGAAGGGGACAGACTAGGTCCTGTCCTTAAAAGGAGCTCTGTACTAGTGATTCTTGGTTCTCAAGGTGCATCAAGATCTCCTGGAGGACATTTCATACATTAGGATACCACATTTTTCTTTCAGTAGATGAACATAAAGACTAGGTATCAGTGCTTTATAAAGTTTCCCAAGTGACTCTAATGTGAAATCAGGATCGATAAATTCTGCTTATTCAGTTAGACAAATACATACAGTTACAATTCAGAGAAGTAAATGGTACGATGGCCTGAGAGAGGCTGGGAGAGACTTAAGCATCTTGCACATTTTGAGGTACTTTTATAAAAAAGAAGAAATATCAGAACAGGAATAAAAATTTTGATTCATATTTAATAAATGAATCCCTTTAATATACATAAAGAATTTAATGAAATATAATTGATAACAGAATTTATTATTTCATAGAATACTACAGGCAGTGCAGTCTGGTGATAGGATCCTACTTAAACTTTTATCTTCTCTAGTCCTGCTGTATATATATGAGATTGCATGTTGTCCAAGTTGTATGAGGCATACGTGAGCACTGAAGAAAGACGTTTGATCCCCTTTGTGAGTTTCATAGAAATTAATGCTAATTCTCTTTCTATGCATGTTTGGTAATTTTATGGCTATGGCATTGTTCTACTGTCAAACTAGAAAAGGCAAATTTTTACAAGATCATGTGGTATCACAAGGGAGGAAGCAATTGCATGGGCCATTGCAGAATAGCCCTGAGGTGAATGGTAGTGCTTTACCGTTTGAAGAAAGTCTAGAACCTTTGGGTTCAGGGTTGCCAATCTCTGCAGACTTCCTTGTTATTTTGGATTTAGAGCAGACAGAAACTATGAGAAGAATCACGTGTGCATGGGGCAGGTTTGGAGAAGGCTTAATTTGGATTTTTTTTTGTTTTTCTTTTTGAGTATAAATTCTTAAACGAGGTGACATGCGCCTCCTGGGGACACGGTCTGATTCTACGAACAAACTAAAAGAGGAAAAAACTTGAGGGAGAAGCAAAAACTCAGTAGAAATGGTCAACAAGAACAATTAATCATTATCTTGTGGATATTTTCTTCCAAAATTACTGTTTTCACTACAGAATATTTTGCTTGTGTTTAGACTAAAATCCTAAAGACGACAAAGAAAGGTGGTTTGTCTGGAGTGGAGACTCTATTTTGTTTGGGGTACTTTGACAAGAAGGGAGCTGAGATACCCGCTGGAACATCCTGAACTTACTGCTAAATTTGTTTTGAGTTTACTGATGTTCTGTATATGCCCAAAAGACTAGATAGTCTGAAGGTTACCAGACAGGTAAGTGCTAGAAGTGGCTTGTCTTGAGCTAACTGCATTTACTCCTACCTTGAATTTTCAATTTGCCAAGGAGCAAAGCCTGGCAGGACTTACTTGGCCCCACATATCTGCAGCGTTCTTGGCATGAGTCCTCTGAACGGCAGCCCTTCTCTGCTCCAACTGGACTTTTTTCTAGCTTTACACTTAGTGCTATAGCAGGCTGATGGGACTAAAGCCTTGCCCTGAATTTCACCCTACTTTCCTGAGCCCCTGCCTCTTTCTCTGGTTCTTATGACTCTTTCCTTGTGCTTAGTATTCTTATCGAGCAGAGTAGGATTATGTAAAATGGGGATAATGATATCATTATTTGTATGATGCCAGCAGTGAAGTACCTATTGAAAAATCATACTTGCTTTCATTGGTATTGCAATTGTTAATAGTACTTAAACTTGTTCTTTTATTTTTCAGTCACTTAATGAAGACTTGTTTCCTAATAGACTGATCATTTGGTCTCAAAATGTCACTTTCTGTGCCCATTTTTGTATTTTTTCACTCATGGCTGTATAGGAGATGGGTATTGGACCAAATGAAACCTGAATTGGCCATATCCCTTTGGATATTAAGCATTAGATTGCTTGTATTAGTTTCCTATTGCTGATAAAACAAATACTACAAATTTCAAGGCTTGAAACAAGAATGTTTATTGTCTCACACTTCTGGAGGTCAGAAATTTAAAAATGAATCTTGCTGTGCTAAAATAAAAGCGTGAGCAGGGATGTATTTCTTCTGGATGCTGTAGAGCAGAATTCATTTCCCTGATTTTTCCAGTTTCTAGAAGCTGCCTCCACTTCTTGCCTTGTGACCACCTTCTCTCTTCAAAGCCAGAAATCATAGTTTTGCAATCTCTGTTTCTATTATCCTGTCTCCTTTGATTCTGACTCTCCTGCCCCCTCTTTAACTTATAAAGACTTTTTTGATTAGATACTCCAGTATAATTTCCTCAACTTAATCTCTTTCATCATGTGAGACAACATATGCACAGGACCTGGGTTTTAGGACCTGGCAATTTTAGTGGCAGTTATTCTTTTTACTACACTGATTCAGTCAAAGCCCAAATTCAGTGACTAAATCAGATGGAAATGGAAATCCAGGTCCAGCTCTAAAACAGTTTGAAATTGTGGCTTTTGTCCTTCAGAAATCATAACTACCATCATTTGTAGCTATGAAACAGCAGGGAATCACTTGTGTTGCCTAGTGTGGTACTGTATTCACGCAGTATTCATTCTCTCTTGTAAGCCTTTGCTTTATCCTAGAATTCACTCTATGTTTCTTTCTCCCATTCAGATTTTATTTATCCTTTATGCTTTGGTTCTAGCTCCAGTCTCTATGTGAAGTCTTCCCTTAATATTCACTATATTATTACTATCAACACTGTATTTCATATCTGATATTTAATTTTCTTTTTAATCTCTCTTTTCTAACTTTAATTCATTTGTTTATAATTTAAATATACCATTTTAATGTTTTATTTATCAGTATGTGTTTGTAATACATTATATTTGCATTCTTCATGAGCAATTGGTACATGTGTATAATGCATCTTAATTCATTTTTTCAAGCATTTTTCCTTCCCTCTTTCCCCACTCCACCCATCCTTGATTCCCTTCCTTTTGTTGTATGTTTGCAGTACATAATAATGTTGTAAAATTGGTACATTTATGTAACACAGTTCAATTCCTTTTATCATCCCCTTCCCCACCTTTCTCTCTTTCCTCCCTCCATCTCTTGATCAGTCTCCTTACGTTTGAGAAAGACCTATCTCCTTGTTTCCCATTATCCATCCTTTATTTTGCTCCTTATTTATGATTTGGATTTCTCATATAAGAAACCATGTGATATTTAAGCTTGTGAGTCTGATTTATTTCATTTAACATACGATCTGAAGATACATCCATTTTCCCACAGATGACTCAAATTTATCTTTATGGCATAGTAGTTCTCCATGGTGTCTAAATACCACATTTTCTTTACCCATTTATTCTTTGATGGTCACACAGGCCAAGTCCAAAACTTAACTATTATGAGTTTTCTGTCTGCTGCCTACTGGTGTGTGCATGTTGAGGAGGGGACATACATGAAAGGAAGTGGCCATTTTAAGTATCATTTCAAAGTAGGGAATAGAAAGGCTAAGAGTCTATTTTGCCTCAGAGTCCCTTAAGCATCTTGGATAAGAGAAAAGCTGCCAAAATCTAGTTCATTACTTCAAGTATGATAATCCTTTGAGGCTGAGAATTTGCTCTTGGTTACTATAACTACGGGTTTGTAGGCGAACACTAGAACATAAAAAGATGCGATTCTTTCCACTAGTTTAATAAAATCTGCTGATAAAGTCTCCCTGAAAGCTAGAACTTTAGGCATAATCATGTCACCTAGTTATAATAACTGTACCAGACTATGACTATGGGGTCTTTTTTGTGACAGGCAACAAAATGACTGAGAAATTTGTTAGAACTCATGTGTCAAAACAGCAGTATGATTAAACTAACAAGTTTAGAGTTCAGTCTAAAAATGTTTTACCTTCCAAATTATTGACTGCCCAATAAATGTCTGATAAAAATAATCAAAGTGAATAATAGGAAATCTGGTGGGAAGCTACTGAACTGGTTTTTTTTATTCATTTGCCAGAATTCGCCTCAAGGTCTGTCAGGTGTCCATAAAATTTCTAGATGGGCAATAGGCAATTTGAAGCAAAGTTGGGCTCAAACAACAAGTATCTAAGAGCAGTGGTAGAAGCAGCAAACACATGGATTAAAACATAAAAATGAAAGTCATGAAGCATTCAAATGTTTTAAGCACTACCACTTTTTGAGTAGCTAAACAATTGCTTGTTTTTTGTAATTTTCTTCTTGATAGCCCTTGGCTTTGAGTAACACTTTAGGTATTAAAATAGATGGTGGGCTGCTGTGGCCAGGCCATGATACATTATTTCTAGATATCTGACTTTGGGGATGAAACAAGGCAAAGTAAACACCATTCTAGCAGACTTGAAATTACAATAACAGAAGTTACATTAATATATGCAAGAGACTGATTAGAAGGATACGCTGAGGCATATGCTTCATCGATTCTGTTTCTAATTTTTTATGTACAAGTTTCAGCAGTAAATAAATTTCTACAGAGAGCTTAATATATTGATACTAAAAATTTATTTTCTTGGCAAGTTGCCATTTGAGCAGCACTCAGTATGCATAATAGGTAATCTTTTCATTTGGGGATATTAATACGTTAGAAAAGCGGGTTTTGGATAGATACACACTGTAGCCTTTTTATTCCTTTAGATTGAATTATCACTTATATGTTCCCTTCTTTGTCATTTTTGGAATTTTTAAACTTTAGATTATAACCAAAAGTGAGAACTTCAGTTCCCAAAGCAGAAATTTTTGGTTGGCATGTTGAAACAAATATATTAGCTTGACAAAGAAAGCACAAAAATGGGACAAAACAATTAAGCATTCATCATGAACATAAAACCTCACAGAAATACACATCAATTTATTGTGCTATATTCCTCTCATCACACAGTTCAGTCTATTCATTTCTGTCTCACCCCACAACTATCTATGTTGACTATTGTAGTAGCCTCCCCTCTGGCCTCCCAGTTTCTTTTCTTGTTCCACAACCCGTTCTCCATTCCTGGTTACAGTAGGTTGAATGCTCTATGGAAGGCACAAGCAGGCTGGTACTGGATACTATGAACCTGGAAAACTTTGTGAAAGAGCCCTCATGGCTGAGTGAAGGTCCAGGAACTCCATAAGAGACTTGTAGGAGGCGATCTTCAAGGGTTGCTGTTGTAACATCTTATATAGTTATGTTTGCAACCAGGACAGGTCTAAGGCCATAGTTGTCCTGATAGCTGTCTGAAGGACTCTGTAATACTTTATGCCAGATCATCTAGACCTCACAGCTTCACCACTATCCCAAAGATAGCTTTGGTGGATTTAAAGAACCCTTCCTGGATTATAACTGGTTGCATTACCAGTGTCTAAGACCATGCTTAATAGATACATAGCACAGGACCTGAAATAAAGTTAGTGCTCGACAAATGTTTATAAAATATCAATATAAATATAATGCACATATCATCTAACTGGTATAAATCTTATGTATGTATTTTTATATAGTTTCTTTGGCTAAAGTTCAGACAAAACCATCATTAGAACAAAAATATATGAGGAATTTTGCATTTATAGATTCACGATTAATCTAGGTTTTACTGGGCATTACTGAAAGCACCAAAACAACTTGAATCTTATATTTCTGTAGTGCAAAAGAGTCAGTTCGCATTTAATATCAAAATTTCAAGAGATATTTTCCTATCCTAAACCATACCTGTGAAGTAGGCTTTGTGTTTTTCTGGCCTGATTGAAGAATTTGAATCCTATTATATTTGACGATGTTTCCAAAGGTAACTGTTTTCACCTATAATTTTGGTGCAAGTTACTTGAAAATAGTTTCTTACTAAATTAAACTCCATTATTGGAGTAAAGGACATTTCTTTTTTTATTTAAAGAGAAAAAAACAAAACAGTAAAAGGGTACAAGTAATACAGAATTTCAAAAAAATAAACAGTAAGAAATCACTAGTTAATATATTACATATTGTCATCTTAGAAATAGTTCAAATTACAAAATTAAAGCATACAAAGTGGACATTCAAACAGTGAGATTGCAAACAGCTCTGTTCAATGATCCAACAAAAACTTAGTAATATGGTTTTCTATCTTACACACTTAAATATACATGCAGTTATATCCTTTACAGCACTTTATTTTCCTCTTTTTTTATAATAACAATTACACATTTTGAGTTTTATTACACCCCCAGTTCTTATTATTTTTTTGAAGAGAGTAAAGCCAAATGTCACAAAACAAAACAGAGTCAGTCAAAACAAAAGGATGGACATAGTACATGATTTAAAAACAGAGTACCAGGTGATCAACAATGGTTACCATAATGCCTCTTGCTATCTTAAAAAGAGTTGCGTATATATTCAGGTATAATAAAATTGAACAAAACAGTACAGAACAAAACCAATAACACCTATACATTGGAGACCTTACAAGACTTCCAAAGAAGATAATAATCAAACAAAAATGGGCATCATAGTGAATCTTATTGCCTTGAAAGTAGTTGCCTATACCCTCAAACTTGATACTATCAAATAAAACAGAATAGGGTAAAATCAGTCAAAACAGGATGGTGAGAGCAATACAGGGGTTCAAATCAAGTTAATAGGAAAACAAAAAAGTTACTATAATATATCCTGTTAGTTTTAAATTTATTTTTTGTTTAATTAAATAATAATAAAATAAATTAATTTTAAAAAAGGGAAAAAAGGGGAGATTGAGATAAAAGAGGACATAACAACAAAACAACACAGGTCAGAACAGAACAATTTAAGCAACATAGTGTTTCACCACCAGATAACCTGACATAATAGTAGTTACCATATTGTCTCTTTCCTTGAAATATTTGAGTATAACTTTGTGTCCTATAGCACCATACATATCAAGACAGTGTGAAACCATTCAAGAGAATGAAAGTATTATAGGGTATTTAGAGCCAGATAACAGAAAACAAACAACGGTTTCTATATTATCTCTTTGCCTATAAAAATTTTTGTTTATACTATCACATATTAAAATCCAATAAGATACAACATGATAAAACCAATGGAGACAGAAGAACAACAGCTTGATGGGACTTCAAAACAAGATGATATTAAATCAGCACTAGCTACTATGCTGTCTTTTTTTCTTCAAAATAGCTATTCATACTATCACAGATAATAAAATCAAACAACCCAAAATAAAACCATTCCAATTAACGAGTGAGAATATTACAAGGCTTCAAAGCAATATAATGGGGAATCACGATTATTGCATATTTTTATATATTCTTACCATTTCTTGCACTAGGGAAACTATTCAGTATTTAAATGTGAGTTTGATTTATTTCACTTATGAGTAATGTTTCAAGCTGTGCCTATTTATTTATAAATATCTCAATGTGATTATTCTTTATAGCTGAATAGTACTCCATTGTATAAAAATACCACAACTTTTTTTATGCATTCTTTAATTGATGGACACTTAGGTTGTTTCCAAGATCTGGCTATTACAAATTGTGCTGCTATAAACATGGTTGCACATATATCACTGTGGTATGATGCTTTCAGTTCTTCTGGGAATATGCCTAGAAGTGGAATAGCTGGAACAAATGGGACTTCCAATTCCAGCGTTTTAAGAAATGTAAAGACTGACCTCCACAATGGTTGCACCCGTCTGCACTCCCACCAACAGTGTAGGAGAGTTCCTTTTTCCCCACAACCTCTGCAGCATTTGTTGTTTGAGGTTTTCTTGATGTTGGCCATTCTTTCAGGAGTGAGATGAAATCTCAGTGAGGTTTTAATTTGCATTTCTCTAATGACTAATGATGATGAACATTTCTTCATGTATTTATTTGTCATTTGTATTTCTTTATCTGAGAATTGTGTATTCATCTCAGATGTCCATTTTTGAAATGGATCTTTGAATTTTGGAGGTCTGATATTTTTAAAAAATTCTTTATGTGTTCTAGAAAGAAGTCCTTTGTCTGAGGGACAGTTCATTAAGATTTTTTCCCCAGTTTATGGGTTTTCTTTTCACTATGCTGGATATTTATTTTGACGTGCAGAAACTTTTTAATAAGATGTGATCCCAGTTATTGATTCTGGAAAGTATTTCCCATGCAGTTTGCTTCCTGTTCAGGAATTGTCTACCTACTCCTATGTAAAAGGACATTTCTTGAAGCTTCTGATTTGATTCTGTTCATCACTGCATGTGCTGAGAAAATTAACAATAACTTCATTGTGATTTCTTTTAACAAATCACCTAGCTTCTGGACAAATGAGAAGACCATTAAAAAATGTAAAGAATGGTGGTATTTTTCCATGACTTTATTTGGAGTTGATTTTGCTAACAACAATAATTGCCAAAGTGTAAGCTTCTCTGACTATGGCTATAGTGGAAGGATTATAATTACAGGAGAGGTATAATATGTTAAGAGTTAACTCTTACATTTTTTAGATGGACAGTCCCAGATTCAGAAAGGTGAAGTTGCTTGGTCGTGGTCACACATCAGAAAAAGTTCTAGAGATTTAAGATTGTCAGAATTTGGAGATGATCCAAGCCTAATATAGACACTCCTTCCATGTCAATCTGTACACTTTCTTATAGATGTTTCTGATCTTATGTTTCATTGGCATACACAACTATAAAATTGAATGTGTAGATTCTTACTTAGAGTTCAGTCAAAGAACATCAATAATTGGTTTGCATCAATAATAGAGGAATAATAGGTGGGATAACCAATGTGGTAAGACATTTCACTATACAGAAGTAATTTTTTGGAAAAACTGTTTTGGTCAATTAGCTTAAATATAAGCAAATATCACTAGTGTTTATTCTGTCTTGTTTCATACTTGTTTTACTAAATCAGCTTTAAAAATATCCACATCACTGAATTAAGCTGTTTAAATAGCCTTAGATTTTTTGTTGTTGTTTTGGCCTGGCTAAGATTTCCTTTATTAACTCAACACACGTATACCTCATTATGGAATAATTGATGACAGTAATTATAAAAATAATACTAGCTACCATTTGTTGAAGATTTACAATGTGTCAGGCACTGTGACAAAACAGGTATTTTAAACGTTATCTTCATTCTTCCCAACAGCCTCCAGGAGGTAGGTTTTATTAAATACATTTTGTAGATAAGGAAATGAAAGCTCATTGATATTGAATAACTAGTTTAAATGTTATAGATTCATGTAGACATGGAACTGGGATTTGATTCCAAATATTTCTGATGCCAAGGCCCACTTACACTCCAATACCATGCTGAAGTGAAGATAATTAAGAAATTTAAAAAATGATGGGACTGGGAATGTAGTTCAGTGTCAGAACACTTGATTTGCATTTGTGAGGTGCTATATTCCATTCTTGGCACTGAAAAAAAGAATAAAATTAAAATTAATATAAGGTCCCAGTAACAAGTGACAGAGTCTCACACTTACCAAGCACTTTACTGCTATTATTCAGTCATCACAGTAGCCCATGCAATAGATGTTGTGATTTTTGTCTTTTTAGATATGAAGAAACTGGGCAAATTACTGAACCTTTTTTTTTTTTTGTCTTTTTCGTTTTTATCGGTACCAGGGATCGAACTCACGACTGCCTGCTTGCAAGGCAGTTGCTTATGCCGCTGAGCTAAATCCCCAGCCCCTGAGCCTTTTGAACTACAGACTTGCTTGCATATAGCTAAGAAGTGGCAGACTGGAAAGTGAATGAGTGGAGATTTAAATCCATTCTCTTGAAAGAAACGCACTGTGTTATGTACATGTACCTACTCCCCAAGATGAATATAAACTTCATGTATTGCAAACATGTACTAATAAAATAAAAAATTTTAAAAACTGTGCTCTTTCTACTATACTTAACAATATTCCCAAAAGCATACATTTAAGTGGGCCTGTTGTAAATAAAATGCTGTTTGTAGTTCACTAGGGATATTTATTCTCAGCATTACATTTTGAACGTTTTTGAAAATATACTTCCATTTCCTTTTTTACATTTTTTGAGAATCAATACACACTCACTTTCAAATTGGTCTTTGGAATGAATTGAGATTTTTTCTGTATTGTCTTATTTAATCAGGATACATTTGTGGTATCAGATGGTTCCTCATTTGATGTTAGAGGACACTAAATTTTTAATAGGAAATTAAAACTTGAAACAGTATTACTTCCAGTTTGTCTCAATCCCATTATATATCAAGTGAGAGGCAACTGAGGTTGATTCAGCCAAATACTGAAGCTGTATTCCATACCCAGAAGAATGTTACAACATCTGAGTATAAAATTATTAAGTCTTGCAAAACTGTCAGCTTCTTTTACACAAAAAAGACATGTGCCATAGCCTTCTGTGTAAAAGGTGTGACAACAGTGGTGACTGATCAATATGATTTGAGGGGGCAAATCAGTGTCGTGGAGAGCAGGTAATCATGCACTGGGCGTCGTTTATTGCCTGTATGCTCCTGAAAGAATTTTTCTATTTTTTATCTATGACTTCATGAACTACTGATACTGAAAAGGGAAAAATGAAAGTTTTGGAGCACTGGGAAAAAGAGTAATTGCACCCAGTTTTTGCTTTGGTTTGCTTTGGTTTCTTTTGTTACTTTTGGGGTGACTAAAAGGTTGATTTTGTCAGTATGGTCCAACATGAGAGCCACGGGTGGGAGCTTTGATTTGTTCTACTGGTACTTGTTCATTTATTATTAAAAAAATAATTTAAAATACAGTTCACTTTATAAATTATTAGTGGACATATAACATGTGCTACACACTCTATTAAGTGCTGAATATACACTAGTAAATAACATACATGGTGTTCTAATTGATATCAGGACTCTATATAACCTGAGAGACATAGAAGTAGCTGGTACCTGCATTAGAATATAGTGGCAGCTGTGATCACGAAGTGCAATGTGTTCTGTTAAAAAAGAGGGATGCAGAATACAGTTTTGAAAAAAGCTCCCTGGAAAAGAACAAATTTAAAGGGAAATTTGAAGATAAATACAAATTAATTAACACTCCATTGTATTAAAAATATTTTTCATCCATTCATTGGTTAATGGATAGTTGGGTTGCTTCCAAGATTTAGCTAGTACAAACTGGACTGATATAAATATGTGTGTGTATAAAAATTGATTAGCTCAGCCAGTTGAAAGAGGAGGGAGTAGTGTTTCAGGCAGGAGAAAGGCAAGGAGGGAGAGATGCCTAGGCTTTGGGGAGAGTGTCTTAGAGATGCTTAGTCAGTAAGACTGGGACATAGAGTGCAGTGAAGGGAGAGGCAAGAGGCATGATAAAAGATGTGAGTAGGGCAGATTGAAAAGCACTTGTAAGCTGGATATTAAAGTCTGGACTTAAGCTATGGAAAATGAGCAACCACTGAATTTTCAACATTTACTTTAGAGTTATCATTTGATAATATTGGAGAGCCATTTTGGAGGCTATATCTACTTTATGTCCCTAAAGAAGATACTGCATTTCTCATTTTGTATGTTTTACTCATTCCATTCCATGTGTCTTTGTATTTTCTGCAATTAAACGAATATTAGATTATAAGGACTATCAAAGTTAATGGTACTCGGAAGAACTCCAGGCATCATTGTTGTATTGTCCCTTTGGAAAAGCCACCCCTTTTCTTTTTTATCAATCCAAATCTTATCTTTCATGGTAAGGTACTGATCTCACCTTCTCTTTCCAGATTACTCCTGATTTATTGATCCTATTGTTGTCTAATTACTCAGAACATTTTGACTTTTCTCAGCATCCAAATTATCTAGCGCTTCTTTATGTATATTTTGGTGTTCTTCCTTCAGTGGTCCTCCAACCAGATTATCAGAATTAAAAGAAAATTTGTTAAAATATAGGTTTCCCTTCCTTAGCACAGAACAATTTGTAAGTTGTGGTGGACCCAGAATCTCAATTTTTCCAAATTATTTTGAGAAACTAGCTGCTGCCACGAGGATCAATCTTCCCTCTAAATCTAGATTGAAAATCCTTGATAGCAGGGATCATCATTAAATTCCTTTGTATTTATTTTTCCACTACTAATCCTTCTAAGACTCTAAAGTAATTACTTCTTGACTTGATTCCCTCATAACATTAATTATTTAGTTGTCTCTTGGTACTTGTTGTAATACCTATCTCTTTTAATTTCCAAATAAAAGAATACAGTGGACTGTAAATATGCCAACACATTTGTATGCACACACACACCTGTATGTGGGTGCATGCATTGCGTATGTTGTATTTAGAATTAGAGTCAATCAAATTCATATAAAAGAATTCTCACGACTGCTAGAATATATGAGACTGTACGTACTTCCTTAGACCTTGTTTATTTTGTATCATTTCTAGCAATATTGCGATCTCGTTACCTAACTATCCATCCAAAGTGCATGGTGAAATGCTCTTGTGGTGGGTGTTTCTTTTTAATGCAGTTTGAAGAAAGAAACAGTATTCTGTGAAGGAATTATGTTGTTATAACCCAGGAGAGTTTTCCCAGTGTGAATTTTTTCAAATTGAGAACAAGCAAAATTGAAATATGAATCCTGCTGTGTATGGTAGGCATGTGTAACATCAGATGCAGCTATTTAATAATTCTCAATATAAAAATAATTTTTTATGTCTTTTTGAGACACAGTCTCACTATGCATTGCAGGCTGGCTTACTTTGTAGCTTAGACTGGTCTCAAACTAGCAATGATCCTCCTGACTCAGCCTCCCAAGTGATGGGATAAAAATAACCTTTTAGATGTGTCCACTTTGTGACCAGTCTTTGTGGATGGAAATTGTGCTTTTGATCTATGATAAATTCTAAAATGTTAAAGTTCAGACTTTTTAGCATTCTCTATCTACCTGTGTACCTGTCAATGTGTTACAGAAAGAAATTTTATCTACAAAGAAAGTAGGAAGACCTCAATTTGAAAAATGTATTAAAACAGAGAAATATACAACACACTGAGGCTTAGGTTTTGAAATGTAGACTCAGTCATTCGAAATAACTCAGTCTGTTTAAGATGTTTGATTATAGTGATCACCTTGGAATTTCACGAGACTGTAATTTTTCTATAATGTTCTGGCATGCTCTTCTGGAAAGTTTTGGATAAGTGGCTTGAAGGTGATGTTGAATGGGGAAGAGTATGTAGGGATATGAATGCACATATACCTCTATGCTATATAGTGCTGTTGCCCATTTCTCCATGTTACTGGATATCTCAGGACCAGATAAAGGGAATATATTCTACCAAATAAAGAGTCCTAGCACAGTTACAAGCGTAATTCATTTTGATCAAAGGGATTGAGTCAAATAATCCCTGATATGTGTCATAGGTGTCCATACTTTAGCCCACACTCTTCTTTCTCTCTCTGTCTCTGTCTCTCTCTCCCCCATCCTCCCTCCTACTCTCTTTCTTCCTCTCTCTGTCTGTTAGTCTGTCTCTCCCTCTCTCTGACTCTCTATTTTTGTTGTTTTTATTATATAAATAATATTAATGTATACTGTAAAAATTAATCAAATTCTAAAAATATATGTAGTGATAGGCAAAAGTCCACTGTCAGCCCCTCTCCTAATCTCATCCCTATTTATAAACTAAATGCTGCCAACTGATGCTTTCATTTCCTATGGTAATTTAAGTAAATTTCCAAGTACGGAATGAGAAGGAGTTCTGTCTTTTTTATTTGTCAGATTATATTTTGATTTTAGTTTCTGTAGGTAGCTTTGGATTGACGTTTTTTCCTTTTGTCAGGCGTGTGTGTGTGTGTGTGTGTGTGTGTGTGTGTGTGTTACATGTGCACTGGCACATTTTGGATGGATGCGTGATTAATAAAAATTTAGAAGACAGCTTTATCCACATCTTCCAAACATATGTCCATTGGTGAAGTTGTCTGCAGCAAGTGAGTGTAGGGAGGGGAGGTTGTTTCCACTTCAGCTTTGGTTACAATATTTAATTGTCTTACAGTTTTTAAGATTTTATGGTTAGTTCTTGCTGTCTTCAGACTTGTCTGAAGCTGAAGTTAAATAAGGTCTCACCAAACCCAAGGCTGCTTTCTGTTCTCCATGTTCAGTGATTCTAAGGAAAGGGAAATTTTGAGTGAGGAGAAGCCATCACTACTATAGCTCATTATAACACCTTCAGGTTGAATACTGACTTAATATAGTTTTTCCTTCAAGAGTAGACGGGTTTAAAAAAAAACATGCTTAAATTTTACCAAACACCAGTGCCATTGAATGGAAAATAAAGTTTCTTCTGTTTCACATGTGCCTTTTGTGATTCAGTATATCATGAAATCCATTGTACTGCCAGAGCAGATTTTCCCAAATAGGGACGTTTCTAAGTAGCTAGTGGTTAAGAATAGCTGTGCCACTTCTTGAAATTAAAATTATTTAAAATGCCAATTGAGTCATGGCAAAGAACTTTGAATCTGCCAAATTGACATATATAACTGTACAAAGGAGAGATGAATTAAGGAGTTTATAAAAGGACAAAAAATCATTCCTTTTTATTCCAAGGACAAGGAGGCCTGAGGAGAGGAAATAATGAGAGTTTGCTTGCATTTGAGTGGGTTGTCATATTTGAAAAAGTTTGTCCCTGGCATACGCTTACTTGATTATATATAAGACTAAATATATGGCTATGGATTTCTTTCTTAAATGGGCTGGTCAGCTCTACCTCTTTCCTTCTTGTTTCTCTTTTTTCTCCTCCTCTCCTCCTCCACTTTCTGGTACTTCACCTCCACCACAGCCTTCTTTTCCTTACCTTGTTCCTTCCCTCTTTCCTTCTCTTTCTCCTCCTCTCTTCTTCTTCCTCTTCTTTTTTCTCTAGTTTGCATTTCTTCTTGTTCTATCTACAATCTGATTCTAAGATGAATATAACAACTAGTAAATATGTTATTTCTCACTCACAAGGACATACAAAGAGCCACCTACATACCCACTCAAAAATATCACAAATACTGCCATGTTTTTGCATATTTACCTCTTGACAGGTATTTTGATTGACACTTAAAATATGTAGTATAGATGAAACAGGTTTCAGTCTCAATACATATATACATATTGTGTCTCAATACATATATACATAGTTGAGCTCACAGTGTGCTTATTAGTGTATGTGGTGTATAAACAGAGTATTTTACTCTGTTGGAATTTCTTTAATAGGCTTGTAGACAGGATTAAGGGATTGACTATATTTGGTGTTGCTGGGATAGTTTCCAAAATATAGATCTTTAAATGATGAATAGAGAGGAAAGGAAAAATAGAGGGAAGAGCAGGTGTGAAGGCAGAGACCCCTGAATATGCCTTGCATGTTGAAGTTTGGAAAGCGTTTCGGACATATGAGTAATGTATCTGCAATGGGGTTAGGGAGAATGACAGCACTAGAGTCTGCACAGGTAAGAAGGGCAGTATTGGGAAGACTTTTAGGAGTCGCTCACTAAAAACACTAGGTTTTTTTGGTGCTAGCAATTGAACACAAAGCCTCATGCATGCTAAATACATACTCCTGCACTAAGCTGTGTCCACTACTCAGAGGACCTATTTTTCTCTGAAAGAAGTTATAATGAAGTTACTAGTACCATTTACTGACATAACAGGCATGTACATTTTAAAATAAAACTTTTGTTTTTGATGCAGGGTGTCTCTATATATCCCAGGCTGGCCTCGAGCTCACAGTAATCCTTCTGCCTCAGCCTCCTTAGAACTTGGATTACTGGAATGCATCACCGCACCTGTTTTTGTCTATTTCTTCATAAGTAAAAGGATTTGTTACAGTTTTAGTAGTTGCATGTGACATAGATGTTTGCTACATGGCACTCACTTCCACAATTGTTGCAGAAGGAAAAGGCTGTTCAGAAATGTTTTCCTAGAATTGTTAAAACCTTAGAGCCTGGCTTTTAAATTCTCATCTCTCTCCATAAAAAAGCAAATATTCTATTAAAAATTTCCATTGTTCCCTTGATTTGCTTCGCTTCTCCTTTGCAACCTTTAATCTTAACAAGAGAGGATTTTATATATGATAAAGGGACTTGATTAATACTATTAGGAATACATCCAATGTCTTATGATTGTAAATGGAGTTGTTTCATTTCTTATCATTTTGATCGAAGTAACTGAAATCGATGGTCTATGAATTAAAAGATAGGGTTGTGTTTGCATACATGCTTTAAACAAGTGTCAGTGAATCATTTATGAAAATATTTATTCTGCTCTGTTCTGTGTGGTTTGAACTGCCTCCTCTTAAGAAATATGTCTCTGAGTCTTTGGGTAAACCAGCTCTAAATCAGTGAGATGTCTGCCAAGTAGAAAATGCAGGAATCCTAATCATAGCATTGAATGATGTTGTAGTTTCAGATATCAGAGTCAAAGCTCTTAGCAAATATGGAGGCTGGTTTGGTGTTACACACCCGTAATCCCAGCACTTAGGAGGCTGAGGCAGGAGGATTGCCATGAGTTCAAGGCCAGCTTGGGATACATAATGAGTTCAAAGCTAGCTTGAACTACACAGTGAGACCCTGTCTCAAAATGACAACAACAGCAGCAGCAACAACAACAGCAACAAAACAACCATTAGCAAATCTGAAACCCTGCTGTGAGAAAATCCAGGCTAAACGAAAAATATTGTATGATAGCCAGGCTAATTTCACTTTGGCTTATTATGGCCACTGCTACTAAAATTTGGGATGGGGCACAACCCAAACTCATTACTTAGGATTGTATCATTAAAGGTAATAAATGTAAAACTTCCTGGATCCATACTCTTTGGAAGGTTCGCTTCATCATGATTAAGTATCTTACAGCAATGGAGTTGTTTTAGTTGAGTCTATGCGAGCGTTCAAAGCCTTGTAGGTGTCTTAGCAGCTGATTCAAGATTAGCTCAGGTGGGTGTGGAGCTACAGATGCTCAGGGCTCTGAGAGCCAAGATTTTTCTGAATCAAAGCTGGAAATCAGCACAACATCTCTCTGCTCTTTACATGTTCTGCAAAGGGAAGAAATGCGCGGATCTATTCTGGTCACTCAGTCTCATGAATATTTATAGAAGTTCTGAAGCTAGTGAAATATTCCGAGATATCTCTTAAAGCTGAAACAGGGAGCTTGGAAATAGATAACCAGCAGTACTGGCTTTGTCTGTGTAGGGGCACCATAATATTTTTTAAAAAAATCATACAGGGATTGTCAAATGTGCCATGTCTGCCTGATTTACTATAAAATTAATGAATTCTTCTGAATGTCAGCAGGTAAAGAGAAAGAACAAGGAAAACAAGAGTAAAATGAAAAAGCAACATATTTAAGTAACTGAATTTGATCATGCAGACATTTGGTAAAGTTGATCAACCGAAAAGACATTTTAGGGCTGGAGATGTAGTTTAGTGATTGAACACTCACTTAGCAAGCACAGAGCCTTGTGTTTGAGGCTTACCATGGTAAAAACAAAACCAGAAAGGAACAAAAACAAAAATAGCAATTTCTGTTTTAGTCCGACTGCTTTCCATTTTGTACTGCTCTGTATATTTGTCACTAAATTATTTCTACTAAATTTAAGATTCTTAATAAAGGATTTCATGATCACAAAGAAGAGAAATCTATCCAAAAAAGCTGAGATGAGGAACTATCTGATATAAGAAAACTATAACCAAGAAACAAATCTAGAAACTGCTGCACAGTCTCGACTCTTCAGAAATGAACTGGGAAACTAATGCCATTTTCTCTTTGTCAAGGACTGTAGGAGATTGACGGCATTATAGTTCTAAGTAATGGTCTTCTTGAATCTTCATCCTGAATCTTGTCATTTTGAAGCCCTTCCCCTCTCTGATCAGCTTAGACCATTTGACTTCCTTTAACCTATGGGCTATTATCACACACATTGTAAACGGAAACCTGTAAAATATGTGTACAGTTCCTTTCTCAGTCTTCGAACAGTGCTATGAGGAAAGGCCTGGATTACCTGGTGGGTGAATAATACTCATGGAGAAGAATCAAGTCAGATCAGATTCCTCAGCTGGAGCTGGAGCTGAGGAATTTCAGCTGATAGCAAATTGGCCTAGCCAGTGCATAACTGGCCACAGATACATGAGCAAGCCCATGAAGCACAGTTCATGTGCCTCAATAGAACTGTGAGACCAACATAGCCCCAAGAGCAGAAACAGATGCTTAGTATTGTATAATATTAATGCTTTCTTGTTAGTTTTAATTGTGACAATATTGTGGCAAACAGATAATGGAAAGATAAAATTTTACATCTCACTTCTGCTTTTTTCTAGTTTCTCCCTCTCTTTTCTCCCTAGATTATGTATGACTGGTCCTTTCTTTACCTACTATTCCTGGCTCAGTATACATCACTGAGTAAAGCTTTTACAGCTTTAAATTTTTAAAAAAAAATTATTTTGAAAAGAATAAAACCAAATGATAAAAGAAAACGCAGTCATTCAAAACAAAAAGAAAATGGGAATAGCACAAGTTTAAAATCACAATACAAGATGATCTACAATGGTTACTATGATGTCTCTTGTTATCTTCAATAGAATTGCATACATCTAATCTAAAAACTAAATGAGTTAGTTGGACCCAAAATGTACAATCAATGCACTCTGTGAAAGTGAAAGGGGAGGAATTGTCTAAAAAAGGAAGGCAGAGGACATTGTTAATCGTGTATCATGACATTGTTCTGATCACTTTGTTTAGTTTGCTTATATTCTGTTCCAGTCTGTCTACTTCTACTAGATTTGAGGGCACAGACAGCTATTCCAAAGATAGCAGGATACACTATGGTAGCAATCCTTAATTTCTTGTTAACTTAATCTGAAGCCCTGTATTACTTACACTGTATTAATATGACTGATCTTATTTGAATTTGGTTAGATCACTGTTTTGTCTTGACTGATTTTATCTGAATCTGTTGTTTGATAGTATCAAGTCTGAGAGTATAGGCAACTACTGTGAAGCTTTTACATCTTTGGTTCAAATTCTTGACCTAGAAAAAAAACTGTGATTATTCTATGGAAAAACAGTGAATTGGTCTGATTTAGGTTCAGTGTGTACTTGGTCTGAATATCTATGCTTACGATACCTAGCTGAGAATCAGAAGTCTTTTTCTCTTCTCTTCTCTTCTCTTCTCTTCTCTTCTCTTCTCTTCTTCTCTTCTCTCCTCTTTTGTTTGTTTGTTTGTTTCTTTGTTTCTTTCTTTCTTTCTTCCTTTCCTTTCTTTTCCATCCTCCTCCTCCTCCTGGTGAAAAGAGTATAATATCACATAATTTGTGGAGTTTCAGGGAAGTATTACAGGACTGTAGCCAGAAAACCCTGGTGATTTATATTTCTAATTGGAGGGGAAATTGAAGGAATAGCAAAATACACTGCAAGTTTCGTTTGTTGATCAATAGGACAACTTGAAATAAAATGCTTAAGTAATCAATCACACCTTTAAATACACTGATAATATCCAGTTATCACTAGTGAGTCTTGACGACCACCCTAGATATTGTGGTGTTTTATCTTCTTTATTCTCCATGACAAAGTTATCAACTTGGGACTTCTATCATCATTCCTATTTTACAGGTGGAAGCTGAGGTTTAACAAGTTGCCTTCTGTCATATAATTAGAAAAACTAAAGTACAACCAGCAATAGAAACTTTAGCTGAATGCAGAGTCCATTAATTTCTTCATGACTTCTTTATTCTGTTTCAGTGATTGCGTATACCATTTATAGAATGATATGGAAGTAAAGTTGTAAATTGGTAACTTAATGGCAAGGCTTACCAGGTGCTAGTTGGGCAAGTAGTGGTTACTTAATGTATAATTCTGACACTGAATAGGAAACAACGTTGGCTGGATATCATAAGATTGTCTTTTGCTTCTTTTCTTCTCTTGCCTTACCTTTCCTTTCCTTTCCTTTCTTTTCTCTTCCTTTTTCTCTTCCTCCTCCCTCCTCTTCCTCCCCCCCTCCCCTCCTCCTCCTCCTCCTTCTCCTCCTTCTCCTCCTCCTGCTTTATTCCTTAGGGAATTGTCTCGCTCTTGGGGAATTAATGTCAGCCTCCGTTTTGCTGTACTTGGGTTTTACTACTCAACAGACAGGTGGACTTGCACTTTAATCTCTTCCCTTTCAGCCTTATGTCTCACCATATCCTCTATGATGCCTTGAGTTAACATGTTCCAAAGCCTCTCAGGATTAGTAGCATTAAAGAGAAAACTTCTTGTCTACTTTTGGTGAGAATGTAGAACCTCAGCTTCTGAGTAGTGGAGAACATTGATGTACAATTGCACACAAAAAAGTTTTGGAACCAATCTCACTGTTTTCTGCACTCTGCATCATCCCTGTCATCTTTAAGGCCTTGTTCCTCAAAGACCTGGTATGCTTTTTGTACTGCAGGGAAACCCGTTTTTGTCTAAGTAATATTATCTCCATCTGTAGAGTATACTTCTTTCACTCTGCTCAAATAGTTCCTGTGTTTCTATTTTCAATCTTCTAAAATTTTACTGAGTTTTGTAGTGCACTATCTTTTTTATTTTCTGTCTGAGTGTGTTTCTGGGTTTTTTCAAAAAGGTTTTACTAGAATTGTAGGTGGGTTTTGTGATGATATCAATATGTAATCAATCATTTCTATTCTGGAAATAACTTCACCTCTATGAACTTTTAAATATAGAAATTTCTTCATTTGTGTCACTTTATGCTTTATCTGAATTTTTTCCAGTATTAATAGTTAATATTAAATTCAGCATCATTTCCTCATGAGGCTTTCAAACAAATCAACCAAATAATAAATTCTGCTTAGTGTGGTGAGTCAACCTTTTTTCACTGCTCAATTTTTAAAAAAATTGACAATAATCTCATTTGCTAGCTTTCTAATTTCCAAGTTTTTCTCACCAAGGGGTACTATTGGTTGTGAAATACTTTCCATCTTTATTTCTTCCTAGTTAGAGGGGGACTCCTTGACTTTCACATTGGGAGACAGGAAAGGATAGTAGTGGGCTAAGGAGATGACATTTACATATCAAATATTCCATGAATTACTATTGTAATCATCATTTTGAGAATTATCTAAGTTATTTTGTCTTACATACTTTGCAAGTTTGTTTATGAGTTTGAGCTTATAACATTATCAAATATTAATTGGCACTGATTTTCCAGAAAGTCATGAAAGCTTTAGTCTGATAGTAATCCACATGTGTTACTTAGCACTAGGAGTGTTCAGTTCTAGGAGGAAAGCTCTCAAGAAGGTCTATCAGGATGAAAGAGGGATAGAATACACACAAGAATATAGGAATATTTTTGAGCAACAGTCAACGTTATTATTGTTTATAAGAACAAGATAGGCATGAAGAAGTACTCAAGTTTGTAGTTCTGATGTAATTTATGAGATTGTTATTTGAATATGCATAGAGAATATCCATAGAAGTTGCAGATTTCAATAATGTTGTAACTATTTCTTTGACATACCCAAAATCATCAGAGAGAAAAATATTGAGAGAGAGAGAGAGAGAGAGAGAGAGAGAGAGAGAGCCAGCCCAAACCTTAGAGGATCAAGATTATATGATATTAATGTTTTAAAAAGGCTTAGATTGATAGCTTTCTTGGTTAGAAAATTCTTAACATAAAAATATATTGTTTTCCATGAGGAAAAATATTACTGGTTTTTAGTAAATTGCTTCACTTATTTAAAAATATGTCTTGAAATCGCAGGTTCTTTACTAGTTCATAATAAGATCAAGGAGATTATAGCTTAGCATTGATGCTTACATAAATACAAAGCAATGCTCATATAACATAAATGGTGTATGAAAAATATAAATGATGTATCAGGGAAAAATTCCTGAGTACTTTGGCACGGTATGATCAGATAAAATCTTCTACTTGAGTTGAAACTGGCAGCAATTAGGAAAGGAAAAAAAAAACCTAGGCTGAGAGAATAGCATGATTACAATCATCCAGGCAAGGCCTTAGGGTAAGCAGTGAGTAGGCAGTTTTGGTTGGCGTTTGTGATTAATGTGGGTGACTAAGGGAAAATGATTCTGGAAAGGTAGGTCAAGATTATCTCTGGGAACTTGAATGTCAAGTAAAGTAGGTTTTAATTTGTACTTGTTATCGAGGTGCATAACTTGAATCCAGCTATTAGTAAGATTAAACAAGTAGGCACTTGCTAATGGTTTGGGGAGGGCGGTCTAGAGATAGTCTGATTAACTAAGGGAGAGAAAAAGGGAGAGAAAGGGAAGAAGAGAATGAGGGATAGAGAGAGGAAAAATAAGGAGGAGAAGAAGAGGAAAAAGAAGAGGCAGAAGAAGAAAAGGAGGAGGAGGGATATGAAAGAGACGGAAGGGGATAACAAAGGGAAGGGAAGGAAAAAAGAAAAAGGAAGATGCAGAAAAAGAAGGAGGAGGAAAAGAGGAGGAGCAAGAGAGGAGGAGGAAGGGAGGAGGGGGAAGAAGAGAAAGAGAAGTTGAGATGGGGAGTGAGGAAAAGGTGGTTGTAGGAGAGAAGATATTGAAGCTATAGAAAAAAGAGGTAATTATAAAGACATGGTTATGGAAACCTGATTTTTTCAGTAGATTTAATAGCAGCTTGATTTACAGAAGAGTGCTAAACCATTTTACTTTGGCTCAAGCGAAGAGGAACTCTTCTGGATAAGATAGTCAAATTCTTGAATACTTCTAAAGTCTGAAAAACAGGAAAGTTTAGAGAAAGGAATGGACCTATGAACCTCAAGATTTCACGAAATAAGAGATTAAGTAATTTGAACGGAAAAATAATAGAGGCTTTGTTGCTACAATCTTCCTTAAGCCATTGATTGTAACAGGTCAAAGATTTGGAGTCATAGAGATTGAACTAAGGAACAACACTGTAACATGGCCTAGAGAACCGTGAGACTGAAAAGTTCCACAAAAGATATGATTTGCTCTTTGACGGGCAGTTTGAAAAGGAGGCTGCCTGAACACTAAGCTGTGGCCAACACATTAGTCCTTGCTTTTATTTGTATTGACTTCAAATTATATCCAACAGACTAGTTACCCTGGAGAAATAGCATTATTTCACATCAGTAGGAAAGCATGAGTTCATTGTAGGTAAGCTTAACCTTGTAGATTAGGAAGGACTTCTGTTTCCCTGAGACAAGAGGAAAGGAAGAAAGGATATGTGGGATGATCACAGGAGTGTTGATGTATGGGAGAAAAGTACAGACCTCAAACCTAATAGCTTCAAATTTCTCAGGCCAATTCAATTTCTGAAACGTAGGCTGAGTAAATACAGAACTAAAGAATTGAAAAGCAACATTTGGAACAAAGGTTGTACAGAGTCAGCTAAGGAATTCACAGAGATAACTAAAAGCCTTGTCAAGCAACAGAATTATCACCCAGAAGAGGAAAGGCAGTATGAATTAACACACATAGATGATTCTCTCCAGTGATGGTTTGTGTCTCTGGAAGCAAGCATTTTTTATCAGCATATACTATGTATACATATTTATGGAGTATAGTATGATATTTTAATGTATGTATACAATATGTGGTGACCAAATCAGAGTAATTAGCATATAATCACCTCAAACATTTATGACTTCTTTGTGTTAGAAACATCCAAAATTCTCTTTTCTAGTTAATTTTTAAAACTACAAATTATACTTAACAATAGGTACCCTTCTATGCTATAGAAAATACTAGAATTTAGTCCTCCTGACTATGTTTTTGTACAGTTAACCAGTCCTTCTGTATCTCCACTCTCTGACTCTTTCCAGCCTATACTAATTAGTCTTTTATTCTACTTCTAGAGATGAACTTCTCTTAGCTTTTATATGTGTTGTCTTTCTGTGCCTGGCTTTATTCACACAATAAAATGTGCATTCACGTTGCTACAAATAGCAGGATTTGTTTTCATTTAAGGTTGAAATATATATTTATATTTACAGATATATATCACATTTTCTTTATCTGTTCTACCACTAATGCACAAGTTGGTTGATTCTGTATCTTGCTTACTATGAATAGTGACAGTAAATATGAGAGCTCAGGTATCTCTCTGATACAATGATTTCATTTTCTTTGGAGCTAGACGCAGGAGTGGAGTTGCTGCACAACAATGTCATGCTATTTTTAGTATTTTTGGTATAGAATTTCTAAACTGTTTTCACTAATGGTTATATCACTTTATGTTTCCACCAACAGTGTATAGGAGTTCCTCTTTCTTTGATCCTCATTCACATTTATTATTTTTCGTTCATTTGATGATAGAGAAGCAAGAATGTTGATAAAATAATTTAATGACTGTCAGTTATTTCTAGCCAGATTCACAGAGCAAGCAGTCTCTATGCTAACTTGTTAATAAAGAAAGCCACTCTGTTCCTGAGACATCTGTCATACTTAGGGAAATATGTGCAGAAAGCAACTCATTTGAAAACTTAGACATAACTTAAGTTTGTGGGACAGTTGTTTAGAAGCGTTTTCTCTTGGGATACATATTTCTGAAGACAGAGTTTCTGTCTCCAAGTTTTAAAAGTAAATTTATGTATTGCAAAGTGATTTGCAACATTTATACAAACTCATGATTTAAAATGCAATTAAAAGCTACTAGACACTGGTAATGGTGTGGGAAGGAAAGAGAAAGTTTTATTGTACTGTACTCCAGTGACTTTTCCACCCCTCCAAGCAATGCTGGGCAGGGCTTGATAGGTAGCAGTAATTGCTTGCTTGTGAATGACAGACAGGCTTACCATTGATGCTTCTCTAGTAACAGGTCATTCCACTTTAGATGTTTTAAATAAAGTTCTTAATGGAAGCATACCATGCAAACTAAAAATTACAAAAATCATAAATGTATAGCTTAATGAAGTTCTGCAAAAAGTTTATGCCCATCTGCATAGCCACTACCCAAATAACAAGATTTCCAGCTCTCCAAAGCCTTTTATGGATTTCCCCCTCAGTCATTCCCCTACGCCTCCTCAAAGCTAACTGCTACCTTCACATTTATCACAGTTGAATAGTTTTGCCTGTTTTAGAAATTTATATAGCTGCTGTATATCCTTTTGTGTCTGTTTTCATTTAACATTCAATTTGTGAGATTAATGCATACTTGTTTCGTGTAATTAGCAGTCCATTCAATTTGCTATTGCATTGATTACAGAGTGTGAGAACATCAATATTTATCCACTGCACTATCAATGGTGTTTTGAGTTATTTGCAATTTTTGTCTATTATTAATAGTAATGTGCTAAGCATTCTTGTGCATTTTTGTACATATGTACATGTGTAGATTTCTACTGTTCAAAAATGAGGTATTTATGTGCTATAAAATAGTTCATAATATCAGAAGAGCTTTTGATTTTGATTTAACTATTGCCAAGTTGTTGCATTTGTACTTAATTTGATGTGATTGTGGAACAATACATGTTACTAAAAACATCAGAAACATTTTCACAGTATAAATAATGAAAACTAAAATTCCTGGTAATACTAACTTCAGCGAGTAACTCATTCATTGTAGTCCCTTCCAATAATTTTCTCATGTTGTCATAAAAGTTGGAACCTAAGTATATACATTCTAAAATTTTCCATAAATTAGCAATGAGAAACAATTCTTTTGAAGTCCTAGTTTTTTTCAGTAAATGGTTTTTAATGGGTGTTCCACATTTATTTTTGTTGACACTACTTTCAATGGCAATAATATTCCTTTTTGAGATCTATCAAAATGCATTAGTTTCCCCATTCTTAGATGTTTCAAATTGTGACTGTATAAAATAAGTTATGTTACTTTTTCTGAATTTTGACTTGTACCTTGAGAAATAAGTTATTACGTTAAAATATATGAACATAATTTGAAAAACTTTCGATGTACTTACCAAATGAATTACTTCAAAAGTTTTTACAATTTGCTTTTATCTTGTAATATATTTCACTGTTTTTGAGAAAAAATGACTCATACATTAACTGAAGGTTGTCTTTGGTTTTTCGTCTCTCTAGGTTATCATTCCCCCAAAAACTGTAATAGTTAAGAAATACTGCCAATAAACACATGCCAGTATGTAGTGTATACTTTAATCTGGAATTATTTGGCTGAAACTGCATCACTCGTGTTTCTTTTACAGTCATAAACTTTAAGAGCTAATGGAATAAAAATTTGTATTTATTTCTACCAAATGCAAAGGCAATTAATTCATTTGCACATAAAAGATCTGCAAGGCTTTTCACATGTGTATGGTGAAAGATATTAAAAATCACCTAACAAAATGCTGAGCACGGTGACACAAGCCTATAATCCCAGCACTCGAGAGGCTGAGGCAGGAGGATCATCATGAGTTTGAGACAAGTCTGGGCTACTTAGTGAACCCTGTCTCAAAAAAATGTCAGTGAAATTGGTTCA
Source organism: Cavia porcellus (assembly GCF_034190915.1). Lineage (NCBI taxonomy): Eukaryota > Metazoa > Chordata > Mammalia > Rodentia > Caviidae > Cavia > Cavia porcellus. The sequence goes on along the minus strand of NW_026947486.1, from coordinate 84,613,577 downwards.
GTCATTTATTTTTCAATCACATTTAAAAACTCATTTCTAAGTTTTCCATTTCCTGGCACCAGGATCTCACTGTTGAGTCATGCAAAATTTTGAAAATATTATTTAATTTAAAAATTAATTTTATCATCAGAAAGTGTACAACCTTTTCTACAGGAAGATGTAATAATGTATATCTGTCTTCTTTTTAAATGCATAAATCACTCCGGAAGAATACATAAGTGATGACTATAAAGTGATTACTAAAAAGTGATTACTGTAAAGTGATTACTAAAGAATGATTACCTGGGGAGATGGGTGGATTACAAATGGAGTGAGAGGGACTTTTGAGCTACAAAATTATGTTACTTATTTTTAAAAACTAAATTAAAAATTGAAATCACGATTTTATGATTTGATTTTTGGTACTAGGGATCAATCCCAGGGCCTTTGCACTGAGCTACATTCCCAGACTCTTTTATTTTTTATTTTAAGGAAAGATCTCGTGAATTTGCTGAGTTGTCCAAGCTTGCACCTAACTGGCCATTCTTCTAATTCAGCCTCCCAGAATTCTAGGATTGCAGGCATGTGCTACCACACAGTTCATGACTTTTTTAAAAAAGAAAAACACATAAAAGGATTTTTACTTTGGAAGTATTCCAAAAGATAATTTCATTAAATGAGAACTAAAGAATTGATGGGATTTGATTACCATCTGAATGAAATGTATGAGTACCAGATTTCTAGATTGAGTGGTGAGTGCTAGAGCCATTAGTTGACAAAGGGGGTAGAAAAGTTGTAGCCACTTGTAAGTTCAGTTTTGGACAAGTATAGGTGGCAGTAGACCATGTAGCTAGTAGATATGTCTAGTAGGTATTTGAGACTGAATCACAGAAGAAAGCTCAAGACTAAACTTATTAAGATATGCACTGACAAATAGTAGTAAAGTCACAAATTTTTTGACATTCAGAGACAGAGGAGGGATTGAACAATTGTCTAACACTGAAAATATATTACTTCCATAGGTAAATAAATAAATTATTTTGGAAACCATGCATGAAATACAATTACTAATATTTTCAATGTTACTTTTTTCTATTTATTCAGATGTTCATTACTTTGGTTTAAATATTAAGATTCATGATTCATTGGTATTGGGAGAGTTACGCTATACCTTGATGGATGAGAGCTAAACTATGTTTTGGTAGAATCAGAATTCTGATTTAACAGTAAGAAAATGGAAAACCATATCACTATGCTGAATGTTTGTGCTAATTACTCTAAGTTAGACTTTTATGGCAAAGTATAGAGACAGAAAAGAAAAGGTAACAAACGTTGTGGAACAGCTTCTATGTCAGAAACTATGCTAGGTGATTGCACAGCTCCCCACTGAACTGTAGCAAAAGATCCAAAGTGATATTATTTTCCTTATAGTTTTTAGACAATATAACTGAGGCTTGAAGAAGTAAATTAAGTTACAAAACGTCACCTTTGGGAAAATATATAACAAAAAACAGTGTATCTCAACTCTGTTATACATCCTTATTATCTGGAGAACTTTTAAAATATACATTTTCTGAGTTTTCCAGGAGATTTTTGTCCAGTTTTTGGTGTGGCCCTGTGTGATACAATTTTAAAACACTTTATGAGAGGTTCTACTGTACAGTTAAGATGGTGGTTAAGAGCACCAACTGTGGACTCAGATAGACTGTGACATGGGTCTTGGTTCCAGATACTAGCATTGTGAACATGGACAAATTACAGTCTCTAAACCTCAGCTTAACTCAGGGGCATAGTACAGTAGCCATAACTTGTGCTGATGTTGTGGAGCTTCAAAAGTACGCAGGACAGCCTCCATTTTTCAGAACAGATCCTGACTATGCCTGGTCTGTGTGTTAGGAAGACTGCCATGTATAACTTACATCAAGGAGCTCCCTTGCCTTCCAGCTTATGATTGGGTTCAGCCATCAGGTCAGGAGTCAGGGGCAGAGTGGGAGTATTTATTCTTCAGTCCCCTCTCTGCTAGTCTGTCATGAATTGACAGTGACTTCATTTATCTCTCTAAGTCACAGCGCCTATTATATGGCCATCTCTATAGAGACAGCTTCAGCTACTATATATTTTGGAGATCACTAAATGCCCCATACCCTTCTTTCTTCAGCCAAAGAGGTTAAGAGGTTTTGGCTAGTGCTAGCTCTGGCATTCTGCACCATCCTTTAATCATGCGCACCTTTTGTGACTCATTCCTTCATTAAACTCTGAGTTATCCCACTTGAGTGTGCCATCTGTTTGCTATTTGGATCCTGACAGGTACTACAAATACAATGCTTAACACAGTTCTTAGCATAGTAGAAGCCACATAAATATTTGTCATTAAAGACAAGGTATTTTGTTTTCTCATTTGTATTTTATTTATAAAATTAAATTTCAATAGAATCTGGTTTAAACAAAATTCAGGTAGCAAGGAACCTCAAACTATCTTTTTCTTTCTTCCTTTTCTGTACTATATTCTGCATTTTTAGAGAAGGAGATAAATAATTAGATGATAAAGCTGTACTTAGGTTTTTGTAAAAGAGAAACAAAACTTTATAGGAAATATTATGAAACGAGTATAACTGGTGTGAAATAGACCTGGGGGTAGTGTCTTGGATTTATCTATACTAACAAGTTCCTTAATTTTTTCCTAATTGTAGGGTTTCTTTGCAAATCCAAAGAGATAAATTGTGTAAAGTGCCTAACCTGATAAACAAAATGTCAATGATTCCTTTCACTCTCTTAGTCTTTGTTTCTATTTTGGCAGACTGGCGATCCTGTGTCTCTATAGAATAATCTGTCATCACTCACAGGTATGTTGGACTTCTTCAAGAAGGAAAATGGGTTGTGCATTTTTAAAAGATGTTTATCAGTGATACAGATCCAAACTAGGCTTTCGTTGATTACTTTTCTGAAAACATAAAAATTCTAGTAAACAAGAATTGATATTTCCTCAGAATTTTATCTAAAATAGTCTTGTTTTGTCATTATTATCTACGCTAACTGTTGATTTCCAAGGTATTTTTTTTCTTTTTCTAGGAACAGCAAAAACTTCAGTTATGCCAATGCTGTGTTCTTCACTGCTTTACACTCTTCCAGTGACTGTAAGGCTGTCAACATCTGATGGAGTGGAGATAGGGCAGTAACCAGCAAATAGCATCATATATTTTGAATTTTTATTTCTTCCCACCAGTTAAGGGACATTAAAGGCCATTTTAAAGAGGCTGAACTTCATCGGTCTTTATGAAATGTATATTAAAACATGCAATCTGTGTTTTATTCCATTGTTTTATAGAAAAGGTAGATATAAAATGGTACCTTAAAGTGATGTTTAATATATTTTCCAAACATGATTCTTAGTACAACATAAAATGAGGCTTAAAGAAACTGACCATCTGGCGGTGATTGTGATTTTAGGTATTTTTTATTATAATGGGCTCATTGTGTTATGTTATATAACCAGGAACCATCAACCTTTCTTGATGACTTCAATTTATGGAACAGGTCAACTTAGTAGGATGTATAAATGAATAAAGTTGACAATGATAGGTAGTCAGTACTTTTTCTTCACTGTAATTTTGTATCAGAGCTAATTGCCATTCCAGTAATTTCTGTTACAAGGTTTTACAAACAGAGTACATAATTAGAGGAAGTTATTTGCAAGTTGAAAAATACATTTTGCAAAATGATTCATCAAAAAATTTCCTATGTCCTTATTTTTCCAGATTTATTTGTTTATTCAGTGATTCACCATAGAAGTAAAACTAAAACTTAAATTTTCAAGAACTACCACCCTTTGAAAGTTCTCCATTAAAGTGAAAATGACTACATAATTGTGCAGACCCATAGGAAACAGGGTAGTGTAGGTCAAGTTTCCGTACCAGCTTTCCTATAACAAAATACCCAGATCAATCACCTTATAAGTAGAAAAGTTTCGTTTTGGCTCAAAGTTTTGGAACCTACAGTCCATGATTGGTTGGCCCTTGCTCTGAGCCTGTAGTGAGGTCATTTATCATGGTGAGAGCACATGGCAGAGAAAAACTGCAAAACTCATAGCCAGGGAGCAAGAGGATGAGAAGGGTACCAAGGTTCCACAGTGTTCTTTAAATGTATGTTCCCAGTGCCTAAAGGCCACTCACTAGGCTCTAACTCCTAAAGGTCCCATCACCTCCTGTTATCACTACCTTGGAGACAAAGCCTTTAACACATAAGCACTTAAGGGAATTCAAGACCCAGAGTATAGCAAGGATAGAATTGACAAATGTCCCATTTATTTATGCTTTTGTGATGGCACATTGCCATTGTATGCATAGATCTTTATCTTTTCTTTTGAGCACAAGCTTTGAATCCAATGCTCTTCCTTTCTCTTCTTGAAACCTGTGTCTACTGAGAGATACTGTATGACTAATCCCTCTATTCCTTACATCCTTGTTTGCCTGCATATACTCTTTCAGACATCTCACATTTCCATGTTAAAGATTCTTCTATATTCTGTAGAAAAGTAACCTTTATAGGTTTTTTAAATCTAACATTCCTAACTTGTTTGACCACAGGATATCTTTTCTTTTCCAGTATAAGTAGGAACCCCCACAAGAATTCAAGAGATGCTGATCTGATGAGCTCTCAGCAAAGGTCTATAAAGAAGGTCTTTTTGAAGTTAATAAAATTTCTTTTTAAAGGTCCTATAATTCAGATTCAAACTAGACTTTCAGAAATCCACATCCACTTGAGAATACCATTCCCTCTTAATCACAGAACTGGATTTAAGGGAGACTCCAGTTCCATGTATAGAAGAGAAGCACACTGATCCCAAGATGCGATACTAAGAACTGCAGAATTAAGAATAGTGTACTGTATATTGTTTCTGAGTTTAACATAATGAGATCCCTTAGTACTGTCAGTCTTGGGGTTAGGGGTTTAGCTCAGTGGTAGAATGCTTGTCTAAAAAGTGGGAGATCTCGGTTTGATCCTCAGTATCAAATAACTGAAAAATCTAAAAGAAAAGAGAAAACCCAAAACAAGGCAACTGATGCAAACACTGTCAGTCTCATTCTTACCACTACAAACTTCCCTGAAAACCATCCTCCAAAATAAAATAAATTAGATGTAGTTACCTATGTTCCGTTAAGAAACCCAATTTGAGATTCAAACATTTATTTTGTATATTTAGTTCAGTAATTCCCAAATATTTAAATCCAAGCTAATACCTCAATGTATAGATTTTCTTAAAGTGAGTCAATACCCCACTTTTTTCCTAACCCAAACCATTTTAATGCAATGTGCAACTCATGATCTGTCATCAACAAAATCCCTAGTGGCTTCAGCTGGTTCTATGAACACCTTTTACATTTTAATCCTAACTGAAGCCTGATTTTCTTTGATTATAAGGTTTGTTCTGTAATTCTTATAAGTAGTAACAGTCTTTTCTTATACATTCCACATTCCTCAGATTTGTCATCCCTTCTGTTTTCTAAATCTAATCTCGGTTGAAAGTCTAGTAATTGGGCCAGCCATTCACTTTGTTAGAGTAGTCTTCTGAATTTTTGATAATTCCTCATAAGTTGCTAAAAAGTTTGGCTTTTGAATTGCTCCTTTCTCTCCATCTCTTCTCCCTTCATCATTCTTTGTGCCTCGATTATCTGTATGCGGTATCCTTCTATCTCTCTAACTTTTCTGTTGCAGGAATTCTTGAGTCATTTTGGCCTTCAATCCCTTGACTCCTCAATGTGCTTAATTACTCACGACTCAATTTATAGTCTCAGTTCATCCTTATCAAGCTTATACTGAATGGTCTATTGTCACATTTTGCAAAGTACTGGACTACTACCATCTTTTCCCCGTCTATCATACCTACCCGGAAATCATCAATTCTGTCTTAATCTAACACTCCAGTAACTCAGAGTCTGCATGTAAGTGATCAAAACTGTCTAGAAAAATACAGTTTTATGGATTTGAATAGCTTCAAATTTAAATCTCAAAGAATCTGCTTGTACTGTCTTAACTTACTTTTCAAGTCAAGTTGCACTCCCATTTGCTAGACAATTACTTTCATCTGCTCGCCACAGAAACCTCCAGCATCCCCTTTACTCCTTACCCTGAACTGATTACCTTATTTCACTGAGAAAATAGAAGCAATCAGAGTGAAGATACTTTATCCTCCCACTATCAAATCTAACAACGTACTTCTGATGGCTTACAAAAAATGAGCTGCCCCTGTTTTCCTCTAAGGCCATCATATGTCGTGGATCTCATCGTCTCTCACACTCTTAACATTCACAGCTATTTTGATCTGATAATTATCTCCTTAGTCTCCTGGAAAATCAAATTTGTCCATCTCAGGGATCATTACTACCACCCTATTATCATACTGCACTTTGTTTCATCTTAAAAATTCTACCATTGATCCTCCGACCTCCTCCAGCCTTCATCCCATTTCCCTGCATCCTTTAACAGCAACGCTCATAAAATATGTATTTGCATTCAATTCCAATATATCCTTTTGTTTTTGACCAAATTCCATTCAGACTCATATTTTTGCCATTGTTAATAATTGATTTTTTAAAATAAATTGAATTGTGCATATGTATATGTTGTATGACATGATTTTACAAGATATATATAAAGCAAAAACAGCTACAATAAAGGAGCTAATAAACATATCCATCACTTCACATGGCTACTCACTTTTCCTCCAGTGGCAAAATCAGCTATAATCTACTCATTTTGTACAAATCATGAGTACTATGTATTATAACAATAGTGGCAATGTCACATATTAGATAATGCAATTCATTCATTCTACTAATTTACTGCTTTGTATCCATTTACCTATATCTTATTATTTTTCTATCACTCCATCAGAGCTCTATTTTCTAGGTATATATTCAAATATTTCCCCTTCACAATGATGTCAATTCGTCATTTAAAATACTTTCTGTTGACCATAAATAACCATCATCTTGTTCAATCCTTTGGTCATGTATCTTCCTCTCCTCATTCACATTTCCCTCTTAATACCATTGATACAATTAATCCTTTTGTGTCAATTTGTGCCTTCCAATGAAAAGATGTCTAGATGAACTTAGATGCATAAGAGGATTGTTGAGTACAGTGCTTGATGAAAAGGAGAAAGAAATAGAAGGTAGGGAGAATCTCCATTTGCAAAACAGATCAGAATCTGATGATGGGCGAAAGAAGGAAGGAGAATGAAAAGAAGGAAGGAGAATGAAGGAAGAAGATACTCAGAGAAGTCAGTGACCCACAGCATCATTTGAGGAATCTCTCATCCAACAGTAGAACCCAAGAGTAGCTTCAACACAAACAGAATGGTGGATGCAGAAGTGTATCCAGAAAGAGAAGCTGGAGTTTCTGGTTAATTATATGCTCCCAAAGGGAAATCTCATTGAAACATTTTTATAGCCTCATTTATTCTTTCTTTTGAACAATTTTCTTAGTTTCCTGTATATCACACTGTTTATTTTCCATCTTCTTAGTACTTATTGTTAAATCCTGTTTCTTTCTCTGGACTCTAATAGTTAGAATATTCTAGGGCTACACTTTCCATTTTCTTCTCTCTATATACATACACATATACTTAGGGAACTTTATCCTGTCTTATATGACACCCATATTTATACTACAACCTACAACTCCCCTATTTAGGGGCTGGGGATTTAGCTCAGCAGCATAAGCACCTGCCTTGCAAACAGGTAGTCATGAATTTGATCCCCAGTACTGATAAAAAAAACTCCTATATTTGAAAACCTAAAAATGCCTCAAATGTAACATACAAAACTCAAAATGTTTGATGTTTTTTACTGTACTAGGTCACACAAAACTTCTCTTCCCAGTGTTACATAATTCTGTAAAGGGCAAGACCACCGTTCATTAATTGTAAATATTATTATTGTAATCATTTTATTGATGGGATAAGTGAAGTTCAGAGAGCTTTAGCAACTTGCCGAATGTCATACAGTAAGTGAAAGGTAAACCTGGATCCTGAACCCAGCTTGTGTTTAATATTGTATCTTAGGTACAATTAATTATTGTGTGCTTGGGAGAAGGTCCAGCCTTATTAAGGCCTGTGAGAACAAATTCTGAGAAGGAGTTTGAGAAGGTTCAGACAAATCTATGAGCATCCATGCTACATAGATAAACTAATCAAAACTAAATGTGAGGGTACATAAAACATTTACTACAAACTAAATGGAAAGAATGTGTGCTTTTGGAACTAGATAAATTCCTGAATTTTCATATGTTTCTCTTAAAGAAGAATCAGTATTAACTAACTCCTATAGCAACACCACAATAGCACTACTGTATTCAGTGAAGTCTTAAGAAGAAATTCACTTTAGACACAATGGTATAAGGTCACTGTTAGATACTCATAGGGAGGCATTAGACATTTATAAGTAGTCACATTCACTCCTCTCAGATTGTTTTTGGCAAAGACTACAACAGTTTTCTTTCCTGTATTCCTTTACTTTACTTTAGTTCATTTGAGTCTGAAGCAAATTATTTAATCAGAGTGACTTGTTTGGTATCCATGTCACCATTTCCCATTTCCCAGACTTCAGAAAATCCTTATCAAAGAAGATTAAAATTATGGTATACATAGGATACTTTTGGCATTCACAGTTCCTTTTGTGTAATATTTCAAAGTTCAATACTGGTTTAGCTTGTTCCATGTATAAATTTAATATCATTATTGCATTCATATTAGTTCATGTAGAACTACTCCAAGCTTACCCTTTGTTCAAAAATTATTGGAATTTATTTGAATTCTCAAATTTTTTCTCACATTTTCCCTTTGAACTGAAACCAAATCCAACACTATCAAATGCAGATAGCATGGAAGTCAAATCAGTTTTTTGGTTTTTGCTTTGGCTGATATCCTTTTTCAGTACAGTAATTTGCAGTTTATTGCCTGTCAGCAACAGGATTGTGAATTAATTGAGTTGTAAGTTACAGGAATAATTACTAAATCTAAGATACTGGCAATAGGTAGATCCATAGATTTCAAAGTATTTCTGATATACTGTGTCAAATGAAACATAAAACAAAAATTTAAAATGGAATTTCCTCTAGTTGAAGCTTAAATTAGTAAGGCTTCCTGAGCTATGACAGCTGAACCTGTTTTACTCCATACTGATTTTTGAGCAACTCTTTGGATCTTCTGAGACCTCTAGTCATTTGAAAAACACAGGAGTGTAAGATTAGTATGAGAGCACAGAGTACTTAAAGTAGAGCTCCAAAATGTATGGTCAAGGATGGAGCTAGGGAAGAAATAATGGCAGTAGAATACTCTGAGACTCCTCAAATATTGAGGGAAAGTGAGTGCCATGGTTAGAAATCACACTCATGCCAACAATTCATTCATATCTTCTCAGAAGTAGGTGTTAAGGAAGGTTGTACTTTCAATAATTAGGGACCAGGTAAACCGTTATTGTTTATGTACGTATATCCCCCAAGAGCCTCATGAATTCATAGGCAGAGCTTTTGAAAAGGTGATTTGATTATGAAGATGTTATATCTGAGTTGCTATGAGGAGGTGGGGTCTGGCCACAAGAGATAATCCTGGGGGCATGGTTTGAATGTGCATGTGTCCTTTCCTGGTTCTCCTTCTCTCATTTTGCTTTTTGGCTGACCCGAGCAGCCATGCACCTCTGCTGTAGTGTTTTGCTTTGGAGCTAACAGAATAGTGACTAAAAATGTGAGCCAAACTCAATATGTCCCTTAATTTCTGGGTTTTGAGTTTTGAGTCCAAATGATGAGGAAAGTGATTAAGACACAATCTGAGAGGATAGACATGTGGAAAGGAAAGAAAGATGAGTTCAGAAGGCAGAAGATTCCCTGACAACTAAACCTGAGATAGAAAAAAGTAGGGAGAATAAGAGAAAAGAGAACCTAGAAGAGAGAGGATAATGTGCTGACTTTAGTCTGAGTATTTTTATAAATAAATCAAGGAGAGAATACAGGAACAGTGCTTCTGGAAAAACTGTTGAATGACTGTGAAAATATAGAAAAGTTGACCTATAGTTTATGAAATCAGAAAACATAATAGTGCCTTTTGAAATGTCAAGTTCTACCAGGTTCTAAAGAAAAAATTGTCTTTGGAATAAAAATTTCTTGTAAGACACCAGAAAGGATAGGGTTAAGTAAATGAGAAGCATCTAATGTGGAGAGGATCCATTTGACAAAACCTCCAGTACACTCACACCATCTTCTCTCTTAATGTCCTTCCCCAGGAGGCTTGAAACAGCTGTGTTGAGATACGAGAGACAGAGTTTTCACATTCATATCAAAAGTAAGACCAAAAATGTCTGCACTACTGCTGATTAAGGAACATTTGTGTGGTTCAATATTGAAAAGATTTGTGGCATACTGGACTCTTTTGCTTCAAAACACTCAACTTGTCATATTTTTTTCCTGCTGCTCCTTGGCTCAGCTTTTATTTTCAAATTTCTGTGCTTTACTGCTATATTGTCTCTACTGGCGATAAACACAGAATTTCAAGGAAAGGCTTTTCAGGCATTGTTTTAGGACAATATTTCAGTGCTGAATTTGTATGGGGAAAAGAAGCAAGCGTTTAGAGTCAGTGAAATACGTGCAAATTTGTCACTTAAATAGGCAAACTAATCCATGGAATGTCTTTGACTGCAGTTTTATCATCTGTAAAATGAAAATAATCATAGTTGTCTCACATTGTTGCCATGAACAATGAAAGACTCATGAAATGAAAATAAAGTACCTGTTATTGATGCCTGGTGCATAGTATTTACTCAATAAATATTAGTGGTTATTATTCTCTTCTCCTAATGGAAATACACAGTTCCTAATACATTGCTGCACAAATTTGTATGTATGTGTTTTTGTACAAAACATCCTAAATACTTTGATTAGTGATTAAAGTTTGATTATTTTAATGGAATTTAATTTAGTCATAAACTATTTAAAGAGCCCATGTACCACTCAGAATTTTTCCTAGAACATGATTTTTTATAATTCCCTCTTCAGAGTTTTAGAGGCCTTGAAGATTATATTGAACTATTATAAGTTCAGTAAGGGTAAGGGAAGGTAAGTGGGACATTCAGGAGTCATGATCCAGGGACCTCTACTTCCTTTTCAACTAGAGAAATTCATTTTCACCAGAAAAGCATAAGATTTTTATGTTAGAAGTCAAGAAAAGAAAGTGTTTCAAGAAAGAAGGAGTAATCACCCATTTCAAATTCTAAGAGCAAATCTGTGGAACTTCAAAAATTTATTAGTCTTTGCAGAGGATACATACTCAAGGTAGTAGTAATTTTATAGCCAAGACCAATAGTGTTCAGAGCATTCTATAGATATTCTATGGTTTTTGGAGTACTTCTATAGACAGTCTCATGATATTCCATGTGTTTCCTTAATGAGATATCATGAAACTATCTGTAAAAGCCATAGATAAGATCAAGCAATTGAAGATGGAAGAGTAGGTTTCCTTCTCCATGACACTCTATTCTTTGTAAGAATTGAGAAACTTGGCTCTCTATAATTTATCTGGAAAGGGAAATTAAACATAATGGACATTCTAAAAGGCATTAATTTAGAAAAAATGTCATTCCAGAATTAGAATAAGCAAAAGGGTGAGATACCAGTGATTTTAAAATATGTTATCAGGAATCAAATTTTCTCAACTTTTGTTGAATCATGGTATTGCAAGCCACAGTGGAAAGTGTATAGGACTAGGGAAGTTATCAAGACAATGATGAAAAATTGAGAGCATAAAAAGGTAAAAAAAGAGACAGATTCTTTGAAAAAAAATGAAGGTCAGTGAGCACCTCAATGGAGGTTGCGGATAAAGGTAAAATAAATTACACTTCATGATCTCTGAATACTTGTAGTTTAATCTTGAATGTCTCCCCAAACCCTCACTGTATTCATTGTGAGACTTTTAGAAGTTGATTGTATCCTGGGCTCTCTATACTTATCAGTGGATTAATCCATTGCTGAGTTTCCGGCTGAATGTTCTGTTAGGAGTTGAGCCTGGTTGGAGGTGAGTCCCTGGGAGTGTGATTTAGCAGGGGATATTCTGGCCCCCACCTCCTCTCTTCTCTCTGTTTCCTGATGGTCATGATTTGACCACTTTTCTTCTACCATGCCTGTCTGCTATGTTGTTTCTGCCTTGGAGCCTATCAACCATGGACTCATTCCTCTGAAATAAGCCAAAATAAACCTCTTTAAATTATGAGTATTTTGTAAGAATCACGGGAAAAATGATTAATGCAGGACTTCTGTAGTTCTAACATGCTATTGTTTGCCTAGTGAACACAATATGAAGCATTGTCTTTGAAAATTTCTTAGATATGGTCATGATTTCAGAAAGCATGTGATCCATAGGAAAGAACAGAAGTTTGAAGTAACACATTAGAAGACTTGTAGTTTGACTTCTAGTTCCCCCAGTGCTACTTTCCCCCTCAAATCTTCTGTGAAATGGAAAGCATTTTCTGTATTTTGGCATAATGACTGCTCTAGTATTCTAAGAGAATCCTACATTTTAATGGTCAAATGAGAAATTTCTTGCATCATTGATAGGCCAGAAACCTCTGTAAACATATACCTACTATGCTTGCTGGTGTTTCTCAAGGAGTAGCCTATTGATGAGCTATACTGAGCTCAAAAGACTGCCTTAAACATGTGAGTTTACAGGTTTTCTCTCAGATTACCAAATTCACAATGTCTGAGAACAAGACTCGGAAAAAATAATTTTAAACATACCTACCTGGTGATACTTATCCACAGGTTTGAGAAGTACTGATAAATTAATGAAGTCATGAGTTAACTTTTCCATTTAGTTTAGTTTGAAGGTATAATAAATGAAGAATATGTTAAACATATATGACATTCTAACTACAGATTTATTTATTTAGTCCAAAGACAGTGAGTGTAAGCTGGCAACTATTATATGACAACTTAAGTTGTAGATGCCTCTTAACAGTATTGGCATATCTTTGAGTCCCATTTTTACTTTTCTTTAAATTAGTTATGAGTACAAATTAGTTATGAGGTCAATGCAGTCATTTTATTTTCAATTTTCTTCTTTTGGTGCATTTAAACTTCATTCATCATATCTCTTGTGAGCATATATAGCATACTGACTATACTTGTTTTTCTTTTTTCTTTGTCTTTTTCATTTTTACCGGTACCAGGGATCGAACTCATGACCGCCTGCTTACAAGGCAGGTGCTTATGCCGCTGAGCTAAATCCCCAGCCCCCTATACTTGTTTTTCATATAAAAAACAAGGAAGAAAGACTGAAGAAGTTCACTCCAAATGTCTTTTATTCCACCATCATATTGTTTGAAGTTTTGAGAAATATTTGGGAGGAAGCACTGGATAATGGGGAAAAAGGCATCTAAATCATACCCACGTACTAAATAATGAAAACATTGACCTCTGGATGGCTAGTATTGATTTTGCAGTAGTGCGGAAGAACAAAAATTGCCATTATCATAAAGGTGATTTAGGGATAGAAGTCTGACCTTTCTTTATTCTGCAAAAGTTACATTATTAAAGACCCAATAAATTATGGCTGTGCAGACATGAAATATTGGTATTATGTTCTGTAGTGCTTTTTTTCCTTCAAGGAAAATTCTTCTTCCTTTTATTTGCTTCTCCATGATGTCTAATAGACACACTAACAAAAAACTACTGCCATATTTTATATGCACTGTGATAGAAATCAGGTAGTAATAGGGAAATGTTTCTAGAAAAACAAAGCAGAATATCCAAAGGTCATTTTACTTCAGCTCTATTCCTGGAAATATTACCAAGTCTTACCCCAAAAAGTGGTAGGGTGGGAGTTGGTTGGGATAAAAGGGATTAGGATACTGTTTAGAAGAGAAGTGATCTGTAAGATTCAATCAGCCAGAAATTATTTGTGAGTCCACCTTATATGTCTATTATTGTGAATGATTCTACATTGGATCCTTCCCATTTATTTCCCTCTACTTTTTTCCTATGAAAAACAGATAAGCAGATATTAGCTTTACCTCTGTAGTAACAAGAAAGGTATTCATTGGAATAAAAAAATTCAATCTAATTGGAATTTTGTCATATATTAAAACTATTTCTATTCCTTTCCACTCATTGTCTTCTGTTAATTGAATTCTACCTGTAATTGTTCTGATTTTGGTCAGTCTGATTTGTGCATGTAAACATAGCCTCTGGTTTTTGAAAAAAATAATCTTTTACAAAATATTTGAAGCTACTCAACTTCAACTGAATTGCTTGAGTCACTCTCAACAAGCCAATAAAAAACATGAAAAATCTCTCTTTAGTTCATTCAACTCAAGAGCTGAACTCTCAGACAGTATCAACCCTAATAAAATATGAGACTAAATAAAACACAGTGCAAAAGGATCATTTTGAGGACTGATCAAGTGTCAGAATGCTCTCTTTATTGCTACTGATATTTCAAGATGGAACAGAAGCTAATAGTCTGGTTGTTATCTTGAGGTTAGTGTGACTTTAGGGTCATAGATAAATAAAGATGATTATTACCTGCACACCCAGATACAATATAGTCCTTCAACTCAGAATATTTCCATTATGGCCATCCAACAACATTTTATTACAGGTCAATAAATTAAAGAGAAGGAAAGCTATCGTAGCCTGTGTTCTGAGGTGGAAGTAAAGGAACATGACTGTGTTTAATTGTGTTGCTCCTGTTGTGTTTGGCTTCAAGTTTGCATTCAGTTAATCATAATTTGTTTCTCAGGCAAGCTTTAGGTTTCACTTCATAACTGACTCTTCAATCTGCCTCCTCAAATGGAATTTCAGTGTTTAATGGGCTCACTACAGTGGTCTCCTTTGAGATAATAGCAATAAAGTTAAAAGAAGGGAATCATGAATCACAAGCTTTGTTCACAGGCTGTGGTTTTTCTCTGGAGTTAGCCTAAAGATGCTAATTAATGGGCACTTCATCAATCAACTAGGAAGGTAGATGCTTGTTTTCTAAGCCCACAGAAAGATCTAGCTTAGTTTCTCTGCAGCTTTATAGAATTTGGGGTTAATAGCAGTATAACTATCATGCACATAGGCTTCTGCATTTGTTGCAATGGAATAAAGAGGGAACATGACAATGTATGACTGTGAGTTGGAGAGAAAGGAGGTATAGAAAAGCATGAGGCTGATTACTGCCGGGGTCATGGTTATAGTTGGTAGATAAAATCAGGATACTTGGAGAGTTGGCTACTTGTATGAATATGGTAATGAATGAAGGAGAAAACACACGTGGCCTACTATCATGGAACATTAGGTTCCTAAAAATATGATCTTAAGAGAAAAATGCATGTGGTAAAATGACTTCAGCACTGTATTTTCAACTCAGGTCTTGCTCACTACTGCTGGAAATCCTAGAGTGTGGTGGCCCAGTTACCAGTGGATTTCTTCTAGTGAAAATATTAAAGTGAGGAAATAATTATTGTGCTCTTAATGTAGTTCCAGTACTATGCTATACAAAATAGGAATCTTAGAGCTACAATACTAAGAAAGACAGGATTCTTCATACAGTGAGCTTCTGCTGTAATGGGTTGGGAGAGAGCCTCATAAACGTAAATACAATAGAAAACAGTGTAGAAGTATCATTGACTTTTAGAACCTGAAAGATCAAAGTATATTTAAACCTGCATTCTGGTGCAAAATATCTCCAGTCTATACTAGTTAAGAGGTTGCCGAGTATTTATTTGAATACACATAGCAATATAAATCTTATTAATTCTCAAAGTTAGGCATTAGGAATTTAGACATCTGATTTAAGAATGTATTTGATTATGTAGGGCTGAAATCTGCTTTCCTGGAGCAACCAACAAGTTTTCCTTTAGCCCTATATCACATGTAAGCAACTGTAAGTCCTCAACTTGCAAACACTCAAATTGTGGACTTTCACAGATACAAAGAGACCTTGCACTACAAACATTAATTGATGGCAAACAAATCACAGAGGTAGTCCAGGTGTCTGCTAACCACTGTTAAAGTTTGAGCTGTTGCTGTGTGTGTTTACTTGGCAGGGAGACAGTGAGACAGTGAGACAGTGTACAGTGCTTAGTCCAAGCCCAGAATATTTGGTAGCAAGAGAAAAGCACTAGAGATGTGGAGGGGACCATTGGGAAGCGCAAAGCAATATACATTGTATATTTGTGTCAAATAAGACTCAGTTTGTCAAACTTACAAATTGATATAGGAACGTTCTCTTAAAATGGAACTTGTTTGTTTATTGTATTCCCTCCTTCTATATGATACTGAAAATAGCAACTTTTTATAATATTTTTGCTATTCTCATTTTTCAAAAATGTGAATTTTGTTCCTTCCAGAATTATCCTACAAAGCAATACTTAATTAAGTATAAAATATTTATGGCACAAATAGAGACTAATACAGAAATTGAAAGAAAAAATGATGAATTGGAATGGGTTGTCAAGAAAAATAGAGATGTGGTACTTGAACAGTTAATTTGCTTACCAATATGGTTCTTTTCTCCCAGTAGAATGTAAAGCAAAAAAGAACACATTTTGTTTGTTTTTTAATTGTGTTATCACAATTTAAATTTGTGCTGAATAAACAGTGGGGGTCAACACAAATAGAATCATTAAAAGAAAATAGCCACCAGGTGTGATGGCACATGGTTGAACACCAGCATTCTGAGTATCTGAGGCAGGAGGACTGTGAGTAGTTCAAACCAAGTCTGGGCAACTTAGCAACTCAGCAGGACCTTCTCTTAAATAAAAAAATAAAAATGAAAAAGACTTGGGATATAATTAATGCAAAGACTCTGAGTTCAATCCCCAGTACCACAAAAAGAAAAAAATAAAATGATAAATTCTCTTTCTTTAATATATCATAAATTTAAAACTGCTCACTGAGAAGATACTTAGTAGAATAGACTTGCTGTATATAGTTCAGCAACGGGCATTAATAGAAGAGCTGAAACAGACAAAATCCTCCAGAAAGTAGACACTGATATATATAGTCTGTATGCTTACAATGATGAAATTTGCTTAAAAGTCTTACCCGTTAAGAATGGCTAAGAAAAATAACAAAATAATTTATTATACTTCGGGTGCTCATTTCAATTTTGTATAGATTCTTACTGATCAAGAATTTCATAGGAAGAAGAACAAATGACAGTGGGATAAGAGTTTGTTCCATTAGCCATTACCAACCTTTGTTTCTCAAATTTCCTTTCTTCTTTCAAAGCAGTGTTATACACTTTAGCCAAAGATCACTGGGAATACATTGATTGTTGAATAAGTTGGGTTTAATATTCATTGCAATAAAATGGGAACACAAATCACAGGGAATGGTTGGATGTCTGTACAAAAGACTCATTAGAGGATTTAAGTATTGGTTCCAAGGAAGCATTGATTTGCTCTGCATTTGGTGCTGTCAGGAAGTCAGGACAATTCTATGGTAGGGTGCTTCAGTAAGCATTGCCTAGATACAGGGCATACTAAGGTGAGACTAAAGCTATAATTGACAAATAAGCAGTGATCCTATTGATCACCATATTGGCCAACAGAGTAGGGGAGGAGATATTGGGAAATATTCATGTTTTTGTTTGCTTTCAGTAGTGGACTTAGGTTTTGGTCAACTTTCCATTGCAGTGATAAAATGCTGAAGAAAAAGCATTTAAAAGAGGAAAATTAATTTTGGTTCAGGACTTCAGAGATTTCAATTCATAGTCACTTGGTTGTGTTGTTTTTGAATCTGTGAGGAGACAGAACATCTTAGCAGGAGTCCATGGGGACCTGAGATGCTCAGCTCATGACAGGAAGGAAGCAGAAAATGTGTGTGTGTGTGTGTGTGTGTGTGTGTGTGAGAGAGAGAGAGAGAGAGAGAGAGAGAGAGAGAGAGAGACAGAGACAGAGATATTGAGAGAGAGAGACAGAGAGAGAGAGAGAGAGGCAATGATACAAAGAGGAGTGACAGACAGAGGAGAGAAAAGAGAGGATGGGCTTAGGAACAAGATATAATCTTGAAAGCCAAACCCACAAACATTCAGTCTTATCAACTAGATCCCATCTCATAAGTTTTCATCACCTTCCAATAGCCCATCAAATTATGAACCCACTAACTGATTAATTTATTGATAAGGTCAGAGGTCAGAGCACTCATGATCCAGTCATTTACAAGAAACCCACATCTCAAAATTGTTATATTGGCAATCGAGCCTTCAACATATGAATTTTGGGGTCATTCTAGATCCAAGCCATAACATCTGAATTTTCTCACTTTACAGTAGGCTCAGAGTGACTTTGTCTGCCATTGGAGTTTTGTGAGATTGTTTACAAACAATGAGAAAATAATATAACTTGGATCTGAGTGCTAGGTTAATTCTAACACCAAAGCTTAGTCTCATATATATTCCTGGGTATTAAGGCTGTGTTTTCCTTTTTTAGTAGCAAAAGAATGGACGCAGGTGGTGACTACTTTAATGGAAATATTTTTTCTACAAAGTAATCACATACCAGGCACTGACTCTCAACTCAATGAAAAGAGAATGTGCTGCAAATGATTTTGCCAACATATGACATTGATCTTATTTTTAAAATTTTTCTCTTCGTGGGAGCAATGGATAGAAACAGCTGCTACCAATGTATTTTGTCAATCCATTTGTGGGGTCTGAAATGATTTTTTTTGTACTGGAGAGCGAACTCATGGCTTGGCACTTGTGAGGCAGGCATTTCCACCACTGAGCTAATTCTTCAGCCCATCTGAAATGATTTTGAAGTCAGTTCACAGAATGTGGCACTCTCAGTTCTAATTTTTGCTGATCTTCTTAATCAATTCTGAATAAAAACATATAAATATTCTCCATTCTGTTCACTGGTATCCCCCTCATTGGGCATAAACTAATTGCTATATTTACCCATCCAGCCTCTTCTGCTGCAGTTACAAAGACTATTAGTACTAACGGGGAATTCATTCCGCGTAACATATTAGGCCAAATTCTACCTGTCTGCTTCATTTAGGAGCATCCTCACCTTTGTTGTAGATAATTAATATCACTTGACCACCCACAAACTTTCTCAGTTGGTCAGTAAAGAGGCAGAAGGAAGAATTAATTTATACTTGTGGTAGGTCTTCTTGGCAAGACTTGCAGGGTCTTGTACAATGTTGGTTGTTCAGACAATGATTAATTAAGAGAACAGAAAATATATCCAGTGAAACAACCTCCTCTCGCTTTCTTGGTGTTTCGTGGATTGGAAAGCATTGGGCAATATCTCTGTGTGTCCCTCTCATTATGAACGAGATTTTCAAAACCAGGATTCAGTCTGTATTCACCATAGAATTCTTCTGGATTTTGTGCACAAATGCTGAAATGTTTACAAATATAAAATTCTCATTGAGTCTCAGGTAGTTCTTTAGCAGTGGACAGAAGATGAATGAGGTGACAGAACTGCTGAAAGATAGAGACTCTTTAAGAATGAAGTTTATTTGCATGTGAGCAGCCAGATACATTTCACTGTAGCTCTTGAATAGGAAAGTAGTATTTTTCAACCTTTATCTTTCAACAAATTACAAAAATTGTTATTCACTCAATTCCTTGGTTGTTTTTTAAATCTACTTCATAGTATAATAAAGAAGAGAGGAAAACAGGATAAAATAATACATGCCCTTAATTTCCCCCTACTTGTCCTTTGGGTGCAATTCTGTATTCCAAGTATACATATAGTACTTTCCTGTTGCTAAGTGTCCATACTTGCCTCTAATATAGCCCCCAAGCACAAGTGCTGGTACACACACACACACACACACACACACACACACCCACACACGCACACACACACCTTGTGGATGTACTCCCAACCTGAAGCTTTCCTTTCTCGTTTCATATTTACAAAGGGACGTTTAAATTATCTGAAAAACTTACACAAACTAATTTGTGCCACTGCTGATGAGCACTTAGTGTATTTCTATTACATGGATAGTTGCCTTTTACTGCATGTCACCCAAAGTAATTTACCTCAGAAGAGTAATTCTCAAAGAGCAATGTTAGGAACTCTTGTGACTTTGATTTTTGTTCTTTGTACCAGGGATCAAAGTCACGACCTTGTGCTTGCCAGGCAGGCACTTACACCACTGAGCCAAATCCCTGACCACTCTTGTGACTTTGATTTGAGAAATATCTTTTTCCTTAGTTTGAGAGGATATTCTGGTATTCAATTACACCACAGCACTGAGGTTTCTATAGATTCTACTTATAAATGAAGCAAGCCTATATCATATACACAGTACTTTTAAGAAGACAATATCATGAGGCTGTCATAATTTGTTAGAAAAAAATCAGTTAGGAAGAATATGATGGTTAATATTATGCTTCAACCTGACTGGGCCATGGACTGGCCAGACTTTAGGTACTGAACTAATCTGGGTATATCTGTGAGTGTATTTCTGGCTAAGATTATCATTTCTCTGGGTACCCTGTATAAAGTATATTGTACACTCTAATGTGGATTACTCTTAGGCAATGAATTAAAAACCTGAATAAAACAAAAAATGTTCAGTGAAAGGAAATATCTGATTCCTGATATTGTGAACTAAAATGTTCATCTCTTCTAGCCTTTGGACTCAGGTTCAAAAATTGGTTATTGTTTAGTTTTGAGCCTGCCAGTTTTTAAATTGAAATTTGCACCGTTGGTTCTTTTAATTCTCAGGGGTTCAGATTCTAACGGGAGCACCATATTGGGTTTCCTGAGTCTTCAGCTTTCTGTCTGAAAATCTTAATTCTCTTTCTTTCTTTCTGTTTCTCTCCCCCTTCTCATTTTGTCTTATGTATACATTATTAAAGAACAGAGATAAATACAGATATATACACACATGCAGCTAGATCTAAACTTATGCTGTTTTTGTTTTCTGGAAACTGTGGCTAATACACACAGTTCACACTTTTGGCTTTGAATGATATGACTCTATGGCTGGAAGAATTCAATAAAATATTTTTTAAGTTTTTAAACTACCATATTCATTTTAACTTAGCTAGAAGTGATGATCAATTTAATTGACTCATTTAAATTGGTGAAGTGGTGTAGCAACAAGAGGAGTTCAGGAAAGCTAGTCATTTTAATCAAACAACTATTCATCTTAGTCATTTTTAAATAGCTAAAATGTTCCCCAGCTGGTCAAAACAATCAAAACCAGCCAAAGAAATGGTTTGAATTATCTATGCTAGGAAGGAGATATATAGACTATTTAAGTGAAGATACATAATAAAGCTTGATTAAGGAGAACAAAGGACAAACTCTGACCTGCATGACTGACTAATTCAAACAAATTAAAGTATTTTTTCAATCTCTTCAAACTTTATCAAACCCTGGATAAGTGCAGTCTACCTTTCATTTTGATTAATTTTGAATTATTTTACTTATTATTTTAGTGGATTAGTCAATTAATGTCAGGGCTTTATGCAGGGACACACTTAGAATGGGTTGCATTTTTCAACTTCCATTTCACAAGGGATCTAGAGACAGGTAATACATACATAAAGTATTCTATGAACCAGTATTTTGTTCAAAAGAAATTATTTCATGACTGAATTAAATGATGTTTAGATTACTGAACTAAATGACATGACATGTGTCATCTGGTTCCTGCAGCTATCCATACTGGAAAAAGTCTGTTGAATGTAGTCTACCAAGAAAGTTGGTATTACATAGCCAGGCTCTTTGTTGATTATCACTCACTGCCAGTACAAAACCAAATATTCAAAGCAATGCATCAGAAAAACTAATAAAAGAGAAAAATGATTCTAACTTCCAAATGATCTCAAAAGAGTTTATTCATAAGAAGAGAGTCACATATCCTGAAGAAACATTAATTCAATTCATATTCTAGTCTTTTGAGGATTACAGTATAAATTCTTTCCCCATTGCCTGGCTCCTGCTCTGAATAAATTTCAAAGACTTTTTCCCTCAAAGAAAAGCAAATTAAGATTTTTACTGCTCCTTCAAAAACTAACTGTGTCACTTCAGTCCAGAATGGTGTCAAAATACTACTTGAATACTGTTAGTAAGTTGCAAAACAAAACAGGGCAAATTAAATCAAAGTAAAAACAAACTTTTTTCAAGGGTTTTGGAAAGGGCAAAAGGAGTTATTTGTAGCATAACTGGGGAAACATAATTCAAGTAAAGGCAATTCTGTGGTTTTCTAATTTTAGAATTCACATGTTAATGCTTAAATCCAGACAAACATCTCTCCATCATCCTGTATTCTGTCCTACAACTGGGTCCGTGTGAAAAAGAGAATACTATACTACATATGTAACCAATAAATTGTATTACTGTGTTCACTGACTTGAATGACCCAAGGGATTAGTAATGTATACTTCTGCATGTGTCTAGGTGGGTCATGTAGGTATAACTTTGTGCAATATATCTGAATTGTTATGACTTATGTCTAGATGTGCCCCAAGAGCCTCATGTAGTCATAGAGTAGGACTTTTTCAGAGGTGACTGAATCTAGAGTGTGTGAGTGATTCATGGTGCAACGCTAGGGTTAAGTGTTGGTGATTATTAAATCAGCCCGTTTATTGATTTGGCATCACCCTAATCTGAGTTGATTGGATGGAGTATAAGGGACAGAAAGAGGCTTTTGTTGTTTCTTGCTTGCTTTGGTACCTCTGCCTTTCATGAACTGTTTCTCCTCCGTGATGCCTGTCTGCCATGACATTGTGCCTCAGAGCCGATTATGGACTAAAATCTCTACAAATTGTGATCTGAATAAATATTCCCTACTTTAACTTTGGGAGTTGAGTATTTTGTATCAGCAACAAGTAACTAAGACATGGACCTTGGATTCAACACCTCTGGCACCATTTCCCTGCTCTGTTTCCCAGACTTTGTGAACTAAGCAGTTCTGCCTCATTATATCCTTCTGCTGTGATGTTTCTACCTCAAAAGCCAAACATGGACTGAATCCTCTGAAGACACAAGTCAAATAAACCTTTCATTTACCTTAGGGATGTTCATGTATTTTGTCCAGAAACGGAAACCCTGACTAGTGCGATATTATAGTGAAACAATTTTCAAACTGTGGATCATAATACATCAGTGAATTGGGAAATGAATTTTGCAGAAACCTTTTTTCTTCAGTCTCTAGAGTAGAATATATTTCAGTGTATTTCCCACAGTAATGATAGTTTTTTTGCTATTGTAAGGAATTTGACTATTTTCATAGAGCCAAAGAAATATTTTAGCTGGAAAGTGATGTGGTTAATGTGTTTTAGAAAAAAAACCCCAAACTTAATCCTATTGTCCTTTCACTCAAAATTTGCTCTCAATTTTCCATGTATCAGTTAGTTCAATCATTCCAATTATACATGGTAGAATATTTGGAGTTATATTTTATCACTTTTTCATTTTACAGAAATTCATTAAGTTATATAATGAAACTGTATCCATAATCTGACTCTTCCTCATTCCTCTTCATTGCTATAGGGCTAACAAAATGTTTAACTAGATTATTTCAGTAACCCATTAATTTACATAGTGCCACTTTCCTATGTCTGGGACAAAATGCTTGACACCACAAACCTAAAAGAAGAGCCTTTTTTTGGCTCATAGCTTCGATGAACTTCGCCCATTGTCAGCTAATTCCAACCCATAAGTAACATGACAGAGTAGAATAGCAGAGAAAATCCTCTCACTAGTTGGCAGCCAGGAAAAAGAAAAGGGAAGCGTCAGGGGGAAGAATGCAGGTGCCAGGACATGCCACAAATAAGCCACACTTTCTCAATACATGCCACCTCTGAACATAAGACTTGGGAGGCATTTTAGATTTAAGCATTAACATTCTACTACTGGTCTCATAAAAGGTAAATGCCCATCTTATTATGAACAATGGATTTAGTCCATACCTAAGTCACCAAAGTTGTAACAGTCCTACACTTTTGAAAATTTAAGTCCAAATTTCCCTCTGAAACAAAAGGCAAACTTTTAGTTGTGGACCCTAGTAAAAGTTACAAAGAATGTTAAACATTTTAATAGTATGATACCACATGGTAAAGATTCCATTCCAAAAAGAATAGGGAAATAGAAATTGGACCAAAGCAAGAGTAAAACCCAGAAGGGAAAATACTAAAACCTGTGACTTCATGTTAACACACAGGGCAGGCTGTGATTAAAAGTGAACTCCAAAGGACTTGAGTAGCCTTAGCTCTAAGTCCCTGCACGTTGTAGCCTGTGTGGCCTCCCATTTGGACTGGCTTTGCTCACTACCTGAGGCTTTCCTCAGCAGACATTCCACAGTACTAGCATTTCTAACTTTTGGGGGTCTCCAATGAACCTTCAGATTTGCTCCAATAACTTTCATGGGCTCTGGCTGGGATTGTGACCCTTTCACACATTTTTTTCTGATCTACTTGGCCTTCTTTGAAAATCTGGGTGGAAGTGTCCATGGCTTCTTAACACTTGAATTCTGCACACCTGGAAAACAAGCCCCAGTGGATGATGCAAAGGTCAGTTGCCAGCTTGAACAGTGTCTGGCCCCTCTTGAGCTGTGAAATCAACATCCTCTGAGTGCTTGGATACTAAACTTCAGGATGTACTTGGGTGGCTTTGTTCACTGACTGTGATGTTGCTCATCAGAAGTTCCATTTTCCTGGCTTTTCAGTTTTCGCATTCATTCTCATAGCTTTACACATTTTCTTGTCAGGAGCATACTCCCTGGTGTTCCAAACTTTCTTCTGAAATCTGTAACCCACAAGAGAGAAACCATGAATGCTGGAACTGTTGAGACTTTGGTGAGTCTTAGAGAAGAACTATATGCATTTTTCATAAAGAGCTATGGATGAGTCTACTGGAGCCAGTGGTGGAATATTACAGTTTAGATTTACAATGGTATCAAAACTCATGTTTTGAAGATGATTGGATTATATGGATGCTATAGCTGAATTGATGTTAAGAGGTGCAGTCTGGTCAAAAGAGGTGGGCTGCTGGTTGCAAGACCTGGCCAACTGTGGACTAAAATCATGACTAACAGTAATGTATCCTTTAAGCATTTGGTTCTGGGTGCTGTGTTCCAGTGTTGACAAAGTGACTAATACTACTCTTTCCCTATAACTGTCCCCTTAAATGTTTACTCTCAGTTAAAAATGTCATGTCTGACTCAGCATAGGCAACCTGCTCCTTAAACAATCAACCCAGAACACTATTTTTTCTTCCAATCAGATATTATTAGTAAATTTTAAATATACATAATAATCACATTCATTGTAGAGAACTCGTACTTGTACGTGGTATAACTTGTTTTTTTTTTTCCTATTTGTTTCCCCTCCCTTCAACTTTTCCTCCCCTCCTCATTTACAAAAACTTTGTTTGCATTTTTCTTTTGTTTCTCATTTCTTTACTTTTCAACTTTTTATTTCCCCCTCCTCATTTGGAAATTTTATTTCTTTTATTTTTTATTTTTTATTTTTTTGTCTTTTTCCTTTTTATCGGTACCAGGGATTGAACTCACGACTGCCTGCTTGCAAGGCAGGCGCTTATGCCGCTGAGCTAAATCCCCAGCCCCTGGAAATTTTATTTCTATGTCACAATACTTATACAATTTGGTCACTCTTTGTACTTTTAATTTCTCACAGCAGAGAAGCAATGCAGCATTTAACCATGTGCGTCCAGTTTATTTCACTACACAGTATGGTCTCAAGGTGTATCCATTTAACCAGATAAGTCTCTACTTATCCTTGTTTATGGAAAAGGAGTACTTCATTGCATAAAAGAATCACATATTCTTTATCTGTTCATCAGTTGATGAACATTTGGGCTGTTTCCAAGATTTGGCTACTATAAGAACTATGCTGCTATAAACATGAATGTGTAAATATCACTGGCTATAATGATATTAATACTTTCAGAAAAATACCAAGAAGAGGAAAGGCTCAGATGGAACCTGTAGTCCTAGATTTTGAAGAATGTCGACACTGATTTTCATAGTGTTTTCACCAGTTTCTGCACCCACAAACAGTAGAGAAGGGTCTTTTATCCTCATAGTTCAGCCAGCATTTCTTTTTGGTTTATTTCTATAATAGCCATTCTTTCTGGAGTGAGATGAAATCTCAGTGTTGATTTAATTTGTATCTCTCAAATGACAAGTGATTTTGAAGATTTTTAAATATATTTATTTGACATTTTAATTTCTTTATCTAAGAATTGTATATTTACCTCAGATATCCTTTTTCTTAATTGGGTCTTTGAATTTGTGGTTCTTACTTTTTTCAGTCCTTTCTGTGTTTTAAATAGAAGTCATTTGTCTGAAGGACAGTTGGCTATAATTTTTCCCACTCTGGCAGTGGTCTTTTCACTCTATTGGTGATTTGTTTTGATGTGAAAAAGTTTTTCAATAAGATGAGATACCATTTGTTCACTGATGTCTTCAAGAGTCCTCCCATTCTATCTTACAGGACATTTAATATTTCTGTATTAAAATTTACATTTTTGATCCAATTTGACTTTAGTTTAGTACACGATGAAAGATATGGGTCTAATTTTAATCTTTGGCATGTGGAAAGTCAGTTTTTCCAGCACCATTTATTAAAGAGGCTACATCTACCCCAGTGAATGTGTTTCACTTTTGTAAAAGATAAGGTGACTAAATATGTCTGGAGTTGTTTCAGCATCTTTTAATCTGTTTGATTGATCTTTGGTCATTTTTTGTCAGTACAATGCTGTTTTTATCACAGAAGATTTATAGTATAATTTTAAGTCTGGGATTGTGATGTTCCCTATCTTTCTTGCCCAGAATTGGCTTTGCTATTCTAGGTTTCTACGGGTTCCAAATTAATTTTAGGATTGTTCGCTCTAATTTTGAGGTATACTGTTGAAATTTTGATTGGGATTGCATTAAAACTGTATAAAATTTTAGAAGTATCACCACTTTCACTATATTCATTCTTCCTACCAAAGATAAAGGGACATATTCCATTTTTGATATCCTCTTCAATCTTTCTCAGAATAATGTAGTTCTCAATGTAGAGTTTTTTCGCTACTTTTTATTAGATTGATTCCTATGCATTTAATATATTGGTATACTATTATAAAAAGTGTTGTTGTCCTAATTTCACTCTCAGTGAGTTTGTTACTTGCACACAGAAAAGCTATTAATTTTTTAGTTGATTTTGTATCCAGCTACACAACTTACTTTGGTTATTAAATCTGGAAGTCTTTTGTTGAAATGTTTAGGGTTTTTTATGTAGAGTATCATGTCGTTTATGTATACTGATAATTTAACAACCTTCTTTCATATCCCTATTCTTTTTATTTTTCTCTCTTGTCTAATTGTTCTGGAAAAATTTTCCAGAGCTATATCAAATAACAATGCCAACAGTGGAATTTGTTGTCTTGTGCTTGGATTAAAGTGAAAACTTTTGGATTTTGTCAATTTTGTATGATGTTGACTATTGGTTTGTTACAGACACCTTTTATCAGATTGAGTTAAAGCAATGTATTATAATTTTCTGCAGTGTTTTTTATCGTGATTGGATATTTCACTTTTTCAAAGGCTTTTTCTGCATCTACTGAAATAATCATACGGTTTTGTCCTTGGTTCTGTTAGTATGGTGTGTTACATTTATTGATTTACATATGATGAACCATCCCCACTTACCTGGAATAATTTGCTATGTTCAGCTTGCCAGTGTCTTATTGAGAATTTTTATAATATCTATAAAGATTGGCCTGTAGTTCTCTTTCTTATTTGGATTGTTCTCGGGTTTTGGTATCAGAGTAATGATTGCTTCCAAGAATGAATTTGGGCATATTGCTTCCCTTTCAATTTCATTAATGAGTTTGACAAGTATTGGTATTA
Source organism: Cavia porcellus (assembly GCF_034190915.1). Taxonomy (NCBI): domain Eukaryota; kingdom Metazoa; phylum Chordata; class Mammalia; order Rodentia; family Caviidae; genus Cavia; species Cavia porcellus. The sequence goes on along the minus strand of NW_026947486.1, from coordinate 84,585,731 downwards.
GGTCTTCTCTAAATTTCTTGTAGGATTCATTAGGGTCTGGGCTTTTCTTTTCTGGGAGGTTTTTATTTGCTTCTTTAATGTCAATTATCAATATTGGCTTATTTAGGATTTTTATCTTCTTTAGTCACATTTGTTAATTCATAACTGTCCATTTCTTCTGTATTTTCCATTTTATTGGAATACAAGTGCTTGAAGAAGGTGTAAATGATATGGATTTCTTCAGGATCCAGTGTGATTTCATACTTTTTATTTCTAATTATGTGGATTTGTGATTCTTTCTTTCTTTTTTTCTTATAAGATTAGCTAAGTGTTTGTAGGCTTTATTTAGTCTTTCAAAGAATTCTTTTATTCATAGTCTTTGTATTTTTTTAGTCTCAAGTGCACTAATTTCTTCTCTGGTCTTTATAATTTTTTCCCTCATATGAGCGTTGGGATTGGCCTACTCTCTTTCTAGTAGTTATTTATTTGTGTTTATTTTCCTGATATGAGTATTCAGTGCTGTATATTTCTCTTGTAGGACTGCTTACATTCAGCTCATAAGTTCCAGTACAATGTATTGGCATTATCATTCAAATGCAGAAACTGTCCAATTTCTTCTTTAATTTCATCTGGGACCCATTGGTTGCTCAGGATGATGTTATTAAGTTTCCAAGTGCTTATAAAGTTCTTGAGGTTTCTTTTTCCATTGATTTCCAATTTCATTGCACTATGGTATGATAATATGAAGCATTTTCTATGAGATTGTCTGGTCTATTTGCGAGAATATCTCATTTGCTGATGAGAAGAATGTGTATTCTAATGTTGTGGTGTGGAGCATTCTCTAGACTTCTACTAAAACCATTTGTTCAAAAGTTTGGTTATGTTCTGATGTTTAATTGTTTTTTTTATCTAGTTGATCTGTTGTTTTGTGACAGTGGGGTATTGAGATCCCCCAATACAATTGTAATAGTGTTTATTTGATTTTTCATGTCCAATAATATTTCATTTTTTTGGTTGGGTGCAGTGATATTTCTTGCATATGTATTTATGACAGTTATCTCTTCCTCTTGGATTGTTCTCTTTGCAAGGATGCAGTGACTTTCTTCATCTGTGTTAATCACAGATGAAGTTTTACCATGAAATTCACTTTGCCTGCAAATATAATAGCTACGCTTGATATTTTCTGGGTTCCTATTGAATGGACAATTATTTTCCATCCTTTGACTTTCAACCTATGAATTTATTTTTGAATTATATGTGTTTCTTGTATGCAGCATATTGTTAGCTCTTGCTTCTTTATCCATCCTGCCAATGTGTTTCTTTTGATTGGTTGAGACCATTAACACCAGTGGTTATAATTAATACATATTGACTTATTGTCATGTTATTTTTCTGTTATTTGCTCCCTGTTTTTCCTGTGTTTACATGTTTGTCTTGGCTAGTCAATTCATTCTGTTGGGGTTCACGGAGTTGTTGACTTTCTTATCTCTTTCTGGAATATCTTTCAGAATGTTTTGGTGTGCTGGTTTGGTATTCATGCATCTCCTCAGGTTTTCTTTGTCCTGGAAGTATCATATTTCTCCAACAATTTTGAAAGATAGTTGAAAGACAGTTTTGTAAATTATATCAATCTGTTTTCTTTTAGGGTTTGAAATAATTAATTCCAAGCTCTCCTGGATGTGAGCATTTGCGTTTAAAAGTCATTTGGGTTTCTGATGCACTTTTCTTTATAGGTGATTTATTTATTTTCTCTAGAAGCTTTTAATATTTTGCTTCAATATTCTGGTGAATTTCTGGAATCCTATTATTTGTCTTGATGTAGATTTTTTTGAATAATGGCTATTTGGAATTCAATATGCATCACAATCCATATGCCAAATTCTTTTTTCCTTGGCATGGAAGTTTTCCGCCATGACATCTGCAAACAGGCTTTAAATATATATATATATATATATATATATATATATATATATATGCTATGTCTTGCTTTTTCATGGACTTCCATTAAACTTATGTTATTCTTCTTTGAATGATTTAGGAGCTGATGGATTTTGTTCTTTTGTGGTCCTATGGTATTTTTAAGATGTATTTCTTTCCATGGTCAAACCCGTTTTCTGCATCTGAGATGGTATTCTCACATTGGTTTATTATGCAGTGGATATTTCAATAGAATTTTTAGTTTCCTGGATATCTGTTTGAATCTGTTTTGTAAATTACATTTGTTTCTTACATTGGACATTCATAGTTTCATTATTTAACTAAACCCCACTTTTTTTTTTTTGCAAGTCTGTATCAGCTCTAGAGCCACTAAACGTGTTTTTCATTATGATCATCATCTTTGCATTATAGGAGAAATTATTTATGATTTGATTTTTTTTCTGGAGCCTGTTCATTTGCTTTGCTGTAACCTTTTCAGAGAGGTCAGGTTGGTGGCTTTTTGGGCTCAACTTTGGTGAACAGGATGTGTTGGGTTGCATCTTAAATATCTTTTCATTTTCTTTTTTTAAGTTTAATTCCTGGTTTGACATTTTTAAATTGTCTATGGTGAGTAACATTGTTGCTAGTGTTTAGAACTCTTAGGAAATGATTTAGCAGTGTCTTTCAGATGTAGCTAGTTATTAAGTTTGAATCTGCTGCAATATACTATCTCTTCCATTTATTAGGGATTAGAAGTTGATACTTATTTGGCCCAGATTCTGGTTCTTTGGCACTAGCTCACACTATTTTCTATGGCTCTTAGGCAATCTCAGTCTTGGTATACTAGGAAGAGCAGCTGGTGAGAACAATCACGTCACTTTGGTTAAAGTGGTACAAACATCAAGAAGAATAGCATCAAACACAGTCTAGGTAATAACAAACTGTGGTAACAATTCATTTGCTACCTTTAACCATACGAACTAGATTTGTGGTTATATAACAAAAAGAATCAGAAAATTGTATGTTGCAAATAAGCCCTTGGTATGTTGATTTTACCCTTAGGGGAGAAAATTTAACAGAGATTAGGGGAAAAATAAAGACATAGATGAAAAATAAGAGATTAGAAGTGAGGCTGGAGGATAAAGAAAGGTCACACAAAGTTTGAGAAAGTGGTGTAGAAGACAGAAGGAAAAGAGAGAAGGAAAAAATAAAAGGAAGAAAAGAACAAAACAACAAACACAAAAACCTAGGAACCATATCCACAATTATATAAAAACAAGATTCAACAATTAAGGAAAAAAAAGAAAAGCAAAAAAAAAATAGAAAAGAAAAGGGAAAGAGAGAGAGAGAGGAAAAACAAAAGATTCACTTCAGGGTTTGTCTATGCTGTTACTGGTAGACATGTGGAAACTGAGTTTAGATCCATGTTGATTTATCACAGCTAGCCAGTAGTAACTTTATGGCAGGAGAGTGGATAATTTCAGTGAACCTTTACCTTTATTTCCCCTGAAGTTCAAGGTAGTTTCTGGCCCTGAGGATGGGGCCAGACCCATTCAGCTTGCAGCAGTCAGTGCACCGTCTATGAGCTTGAACTTGTGTAGGACAAGCAGTTGTGAGTTCTCAGCTCATTTGGTATCTATTAAAGTTGTCTCCAAGCCATCCCCTACTCCCACAGGATAGTAAAATCCACTCTACTCACCATTCAGGGCCATCTGTCACATCCATCCATCTATTACATTGCTGCATGTCTCTGTGGAGGCCTCTGGAGTTGCTAGCAGTCATCATGTGCCTGCTGGTTTGACCCACTCCTTCCAAGCAGTGAGCAGTAACTCAGAAAAAAGGTGTCATCCTCCATACTCTTTTCTGTTTAAGTTTCTCTCTTTACTGTCCCCATGGGGTTAAATTCTCATTTCAGATCCTTCCTGGGTCTGAGGGACCTACTTCTCTCCTTCTTCCCTTCCTCACATAGCTATATTTCAGTATCTGGACAGCAAATCTCAGAGAGGCTCTTTCTCTGCTGCTAACTATACCATAATGTATAATAAGGTATAGTAAGGATTATGTACCATAATCCCAGAAGTCTCCCCTAAACATTACTGTTGAGAATTAAAATGGTTTAAGTGGAGTCTCTGAAAAAACTAATGATTAAGGTGAGTGATTTAGGGAAGAAATTTTGAGAATAGTTTTGAGAATAGTTTCAGAATATTAAAAATAAACTGAAATTTAATTACTAAACTTTTGATATGACATAATTCAGAAACTTATTACAATGTTCATTTAGCTAAGATTCCCAGAGTAGCTTCTGGATTTCTGTTCAGTTCAAATTTTTAGTTCAAAAACTTATAATTACTCTACCTTTCCCTCTGTTTTTACAAATAATCAGAGAGAAAATCTAGTGATAAACATAACTAGGTTCAGATTTTATATTTCCACCTTCTTGATTCATTTTTCCTCATGCATAAAATAGCAAGTGATTAGTACTCAGAGGTATTAATTGAAGTATACAAACTTTCTGATATAAAGTTAATGAGTTTTGGAGTTCTAAGATTTACCAGGATTGATGATGGACGTAATGATAAACTTGCTTGTGATAATAATAATACAATATAGCTAATGGTGAAATTGAAAATGTTGTATACTTTAAATATATAAATTTTTTGCTGTCAAATACTTCTAAATATAATTTAAATGAGTAAAAATTTAAAATGTTTCCTTTCCTCATTTTATTCTGTCTCTTAATATCTTTCAAATTTATTTCTTTCTCTCCATTTCTATGCATACTGTTCATCATCACATTTTCCAAATACTGAGATAAGTTCCTAGATCAATGGGATATTTACATTTCTTCAGCAAACAAATAACAGAGACACGGCACATTCTAATCCACTTATCAGTGTCATCTAGATATATATGAATGAAAGAAATTTGTTATAACTTAAGGATACATTTTAAACAAATAGCTACATCGTACAAGATACTTTACTGAAATTCAAGTTTCATTATCGCTGGCAACTACCTATATCTCATTGAAAATCATTATAAAAATTTCTGACTGCAAGACCTTCTACAATTTGGTCCTGTACCATAATTAGCAACAGTTTACATTAATGCTCTATAATGTGGCATGTTGCCAGTGTTATCCCCATTCCACTGACAAGGTAATGAATGAGAGAAATTAGATAACTTGCTAAAGTTCACATAATGCATATGTGGCAAATTACAATTCAAACCCAGGTCATTTCAGGCACAAAATTCAATCCTTGAGCCAGGCATGGTGGAACATGTTTATAATCTCAGTGATCTGGGAGGCTGAGACAGGAAGACTGAAAGTTTAAACTGAGCCCGGGAAAGCTAGCAATTTAGCAAGATTCTGTCAAAAATTAGGAGGTTGTTACATGCAAAGGCAGATACAACAACGAACAAACAAAAACTTACACTGTATCTGGATCTAAGTTACTCTGGGCTCTTTCCAGTTCCCAAAATTGGGATTCCTGATTTGATTTATGACTGTGATTAAAATGTTTGTTTCTTAGATCATTTTGGCTGATGAGACACCATGATCAGAAAATAATTTTGCACAGGGATCTGCATCACACCACTGCTCCATAAGATTCCTTCTTACTAGGAATGCCTTTGATTCTTTTTAACCATCACTTCAAATTCTTCAACTGTTAAGGTCTAGTTGATATTTCAAATCACCCTGAAACCTCTGAAACATTCAGCTTGGTTTCTCTCTTTTATAGCACTCTTTGAAGTATTTACTATTTGTGTTGCATATGTAAGTATTTGATTATTAACTTTTCTAGTAATTGTTTTCTGGATGTTCCTTTTCTACTCAATGGATCGTAGATTCTGTATTGATACAAATTGTGTCTTGTAGATTATTATATCCCCATAATACCTGATAACATGCTATATTTTCATATATATATATTTTTTTTATTGTGTGATTACAAGTTGGTCTGAGTTCATGAAAATGAAATGTAAATAACCATTCTTGAATACAATGGTCAGAGATGATTCTTAAACATGAGAACTTTCTTGTGACCCTTAAAGATTTTGGAACATGTGCAGAATCTTTTTATGACTGCATTCATTGTAAATTTTCTTAACAAACATCAAGATGAAGCCTTGCCATGAAAACAAATTCAAAGAATGGCTAACTTTGATGCAGCAGATATCTTTTTCCAATTTTCCTGTGATCTTATCAGAATATCATTATATTGAGGTCTTTGTGGAGGCCTATGTTCTCCAAAATATCTGAAAACAATTATAAGGCTTTCTCTCTACTTCTTTTATATACCTTCATTTCTTGTTACGTTGGTAGACACAGGACAGATATTTAATAGAAATTTGTTGAATTATCATGTAATATTTACCCTTTTTACTAGGAGAAGGAAGCATAGAATTGAGTGAAAGCATGCTGTATATCCTGTCTTATTAAGATCAAGTACCAGCACTAAAATATATCTGTCTGTCATTTCCTCAAATTATAGTCAATCATAGTCAGACAAAGGACTTCTATCTTGGTCATAAAAAGTCTTTAAAGTCTCAGACCCCAAATCTAAAGACTCAATTAAAAAATGGTCTTTTGAGATGAATGCAAAATTCTCAGATGAAGAAATACAAATGCCAAATAAATACGTGAAAAAATGTTCAATATCATTGGGCATTCAAGAGATGCAAAGTGAAACAACACTGAAATTCCATCTCACTCCAGAAACAATGGCTATTACCAAGAAATCAACCAATAATAAATACTGGAGTGGTCGTGGGTAAAAAGGAACTCTTATTCACTGTGGGTGGGAAAGAAGATGGGTGCAAATGCTGGAAATCAGTATGGAGACTCCTAGAAAAGCAAGAATTAGAGGTCTCATTCTACTTAGCTAGTTCCCATTTGAATATCTTTCTGGATGAATTAAAAACATACCACAACAATATATATTTACCCATGTTTATAGTAATACAATTTGTAACAGGTAAATCCTGGGAACAACATAAATGCCCATCAACCAAGGAATGGACACTGCTGTAATGCTAATGCTAAAAAATGCTAAAAATGTAGCATTTTTATTCAACAGAGTACTACTCATCCATCAAGAAGGATAAACTTGACTTTTATAGGTAAATGGATACAACTTGAGACCATAATCATAAGTGAAATAAATCAGACTCACATGCGTAAACATCATATTGATTCCCTGGTGTGAGATATTAAAAAAGTAAATAAGGTCTAAAACGTACATTAGATAATGTGAGATGGGAATAAATTGTTGAAAATGAAAAAGGCTCTAGGAGGGGGCAAAGGGAAAAGGAAAGAAAAAAAGGGAGAAAAATCCAAGATGGTTATACTATTAGTGTCTCAGTTCATAGAAGTGGAAGGTTTATACTAGTATTTATCTGAGAAATTTTTAGGTCCATATCTTGTACTCTGAGTAACTATTTAAAGATAATAATATGCAATGCGTTAGCTATTGTTATTCTCCTATTATCTTTTTATGAAATTGTATTTTTCCTTTTTTCATAAAAAAGTTGTTAGGATAGTACCCAGGGAAAATAATAAATAAAATAGATAAATATGATATAGTTTAAAAGTTGTTTAACCTATGCACTTCTCTGCCAGGCTGTCTGAAATAATCCCGCCTCTACCATTATCTTTTGGAGCCTTACAAAAACTAACAAAACTATTTAATCTTTCTGTCTCTCTCTGTTTCTCTGTCTCTCTCTGCATAAATACATGTGTATGTAAAACATGTGCAAGCATACATGGCATGTCTAGAAAATATGCTATAAATGTTACTGCTATTATTCATGGGTGATTTATGGAGATCTGTTGACGAAAGAGAATTGTCTAGAGATTTTTTGTAAGGAAGCTTCTGACAATCTTAGTTTTTAGCTGATATTAGGTTAGAACTTACCTGTATGCTTAATCTGGTTTCACTTCACCTATGCAGCTGGTAAATCCAATTTCTCAATAGAATTTTAGAATGTGCTGTTTAAAATGAGAGAATATTTTCTCTGAATTTTATTTCCCTCCCTGCCCTCACTGCGGGAAGGTTACCATGGACTAATTTTGAAAATATATATATATTCTGGATTCTCATTTTGAACTGTAAAATAAATAATTTGCTACTATAGTGGAATGAACATGAATTTGATTTCCAACTCTAGCAACATTGAAGATGGGTAATTTGAAAACTCTCACCCTACTTCCAGGTTCAAAAACCAGAACTTCTGGATAAAATTAATGTATTCCCTCCCTGAATATAATTGAACACCTTTACTCTGTGATAGTGTCTTAGATCCTGTGAAAGTAAACCAAATTCTCAAAAATGACTGAACACATGGACTTTAAGTACAATATTCAGTATTTCAAAGCATATTTGAGTTTTCAAAGCAGAAATGACATTTCCTGGGGCTCAATACAAAGAGATACTGTAATCCAGAGTGGTACGCATCTGCTAGCACTTCAGTTTGCCAGGCTATGTTAACGGTTCATATCTTTTTAAACAAAGGTTGAATTTTAACTGTCATACACAGTATGGGAGTTGAAATCATGAGCTCCATATAAATTTGGACTTCTCAGAATGCTTTATATGCTACAAAAGAATGCATTGTAAAACCTTTGCTGTCACAGAAGAATAATTTTGTTGTCTGAGCCTGTGTTTTTGGTAGAAAATTTTTTCCTGTGAATTTGTAATCACGGGCCTGCCTGCATGGGATTCTAGTGTTTGGTTTTAAATCATTCATAGTATAGAGTGTAAATGCTAAAAAAAATCATAAAAGATCTAGCATTTGTTATCAGTTGTTCCGTGTGAGAACGTCTGTCATCTCCAAATATCAGACAATGGGATCAGGGAAAGGGAACTGTCAAACCCTTGTGATGGCTGCAAACACAGTAAATATATTGAAACCTGAACTTGAAATTATACAACATAAAGATAGATCAGAAATCTGAATTCACCATGATCATGGAGCCACTATAGTGGCCCTTGATATTCTATGCTGAAGTTAGAGGAATAAAATAAAAAATATATGCTATAAACTATAAACAAAATAGTAGTTTGTCACATAAAATTTAACCAGTAATAATACAAAAACTATGAGTAAAACAAAGGAGTTTTCTTTTGTATTAGTATATGTGTGCAATATATAATACATTCATCTTGAAGAACTGTTTTATGGCATTTTGACCTTTTTACTTCTCATGTTTTTTTCTCCTTTATCTTTTATTTCTCCCAACCCCCAAATCTCATTTTCATTTTCACAACATCTGTTTCCCTATTTCTTATTATCTATCACAGATGAATTTGCCAATAAACAATACCCCCTCAGACAGAACTACTAAAGGGTATGTCTTCAAGAAGGTGGAAATTTAACTGAGAAAGAAGCCATGAGCTGTGAAAGAAAATATTCAAGTACAGATGTGACTAAATTTAAAGCATTGATGACATGAAACAATTATAATAGTTTTAAAATACTATGCATTTTTTAGTTAAACAATAAAGATTAAGACAGATTTTAAAAATTATCTTCTTTGAGAACCAAAGCAAAAGTCTTAGTTTCATCATTTGTAAATTGGGAGACTTATACATTTAACACAGGCACTAAAATATTAGAAATAATTTATGTAAAATCTCTAACACTATGCTCAGTATACACACTTAAAAGGTGGCAAATAACACAATTAAATTACAGAGACTTAACTAAATATTTAGTAGTAATCACAAATGATACTAGAGGTAGCTTGTACTCTACCTATATAATGGCCATTTGACTGTCTCCCAAAATACCTCACAGAGCAACATTTAGTATGCTGTATCTTGTATTTTGGTTTGAGGCTTAGTCTTCAACCTGTTTACTTAGATGTGGGTATTGTCAGTGCACTGAGTGGATATATGACTAAGAGGCAGTTGCATGCTAATTACTCACAATAGCAATGTATAAAAGTAGAATCTCAGTGTTTCTGACTAACAGACCAAAATACTTGTTTTTGTAAGACCAGAAATTTTTCTCTTCAGGATAAACTATATGGAATCCAAATAATAATCTGAGTACCAGTGTATTACATCAAAGTTTGAAATAAGTTTTATAGGAATTAGAATATATAAACAACATATCCTTTCTTTCTAATGAGATAGATATAGGAAGCTAAGTAAACATTGTAAAACTTTAAGCAAGACACTCAACCATGAAATTTGGTGAGATTTGACTTGGGTGAAGGTGAGTCTGATGAAATAAATACTGACATAAAACTAAGATAGATCAATAGATCTCAAGTAAAGTATCTGCAATGGAAATGATACACTTGATGTCTCAAATTTCCTATATTCTCTATCATAATAGACATGGATATTTTTTCCGATTGAATCAGAATGCAAAATATTTTTTCCTAGGGCCTCCGTTCCTAGTCAGTGTTTAGAGGGATACTGCCAAAATTCAATATTCATTCATTGTTGATAATTTTTTATGTCTATTTTCCCAGCTTCCCCTTCTCATTAACAAGTTCTTTCTTTAAATAAATTGGTATAGTTAATCAGATTATAGTCGAATTCTGCTGCTTTACAAAATTTCAGTTTCTCAAAGATTACTGTGTTGATTTTTTAATAGTTTTGAAGACAACCTGGTTGCACTGATTTCTACGTACTTGTGTGTGTATACAGAGGCTGGGAGACTTTATTGTATGTCCCTACATAAATTTGATGTTATTGAGCTACCACTGAATATTCAATGAAGTCACATTTTGCCTTAGACCCATCACTTTGGACAATACAGGTGGCACACACTTTGAACTGTCATTCCCAAAGTAAAGAATAAATTTATACTGAGCCATTCCCACATTTGTTGCCAATTTTTATTGTTTTAGCTACTAGATATTCACAATCCTGCAGCAGCTTAGAATAGTGGTGAAAAAAGTGGCACAGTGCTAACGTTCAAAATGACTGCTTCTCCAAAAATACTCCACCATGTAGGAGGGGACCAAAAGTCCAAAGTTATCTGGTTTGATTACATTTGGCTCATTTTTAATCAAAAAATCAAAATTTCAGGGGTGATCGTTTGGGTGGTGCTTCCAAAGAACAAGAGTTAGTAATACTCTGAATCATATAAGAGACAGAGCCACAATTGGAAACATCTTTCAGGGTTGAAGTGTATCTACAGGCTATAGCTCAAAGTACAAATACAAAATTCAGTCCCTAAGAACAATGTGCAGGAATCAAGACCCACTCAAATGGGGATGATGTTTATACAATGTCTGCAGAGTATTAGTTATGACTAGTAGGTACTTCACAACCAGAAGCAGAATAGACCAGATGACTTGAAAGAAACATTTTAAACTTATATGCCATAATCTTTCTAAAAGTTTAGTTCATATAGGGCAGAGTGAGGGTCTTTAAGGTCCAACTTTGTTCACCTACATCTGATCAAATGAGTTCCTTAATATAAATGGAGTTACTGGAGAACACTCTTATGTACATATTTAAGAAGTAATTTTGAAATTCAAATAATTTATAATGGAATAGAAAATAATAAATGGATTTCAGATGATAATGATAATGATAATGATAAAATTGTATATACCAATTGATTACTTATTTCATTAGAGACTTTTGGCTTCTTGACGAAAGGCAATATATATTTGGGTGTATATGCAAAGTGTTTTATATGTCTGTGACTGGTTTTGAGTTGCTACAAGAGTGTTCAGGAGCAGAAGGCTAATAATGAAAGTAGGGTTATTGTTCTTCAAATATGCTTCTTCAACTTGATCTATAGTTATCAAAAGTATTCTTGAACAAAAATATTTTCCTGTTATTGATGATAAATTCTGTTTTTTTATTTAAAATTATGAGTACAACTATCTTTCTTGTGTTTATGCCTCCCACTCTATTTCTTTTTGTTATACATTGGTAAATAATAACTGTATATTATAAGATATAATGTAATAGGATTTTTGAATATAATACATCCCTGACTTATGAATGAGCTCTGTTCCAGGAGAAATTTCATAATTCAAATTTGTTTGTAAATCCAACAAAGTGAGTCTTATTCACCTTTGACACAAATGTATAATGTAAAAAATAAAAAACCAAGTACACACACAAAAATACTCTAAATAGATTACGTTTACTTTTACAGGTATCATAAAATGGTAAGGTAAACACAGGAGCTATTTCTGCAATTAATTTTCATCTGCAAATTTTCCTAATGTGATATCCATTTTTATCTGTGAAAATTCACAACTCAAATGTTTGTGAAATTGAGACTTCCGTACAATTTTGAATGACTACACGAAACCAATCAACCTCAAGCATTTGACATCATTTGGTATGAGAATTTTTGAGGTTAACCCTCACAATGATATTGACATACGTTGTAATCAACTGCTAGCTATATTTACTATTATGAAACAGATTTTAAAAATAATTACAATAGTTCTATTTGTAACCTTCTTATACTCTTAAATCATTCAAATAGCTCTAATATTCAATGAGATATCTCTATTTATGCCATACAAATGAACTAATAAGATCCTCACATTTGACAGATATAGAAGTGAACTCACTATCTTCACCTTTTCCCTTGACATAATTCATATTATTATCTATTGTATAAATAATTAACATGTGCATGCCATCCATGTTTAATAGTTCTTGTTAAGTTTAATAGTTGATAAATGACTGAGCTAGGACTAGAATTCAGATCTTCTGATTCCAAATCCTGTGTATTATATTAAAATGGTCCAGATGAGGGCCATTCATCATCTGGTGAGCTCAGCAGCATAAGCACCTGCCTTGCAAGCAGGCGGTTGTGAGTTCAAATTCCCAGTACTGATAAAAATGAAAATGACAAAAAAAAATGATCCAGATGTCAGATGATCAAATCCCTCTACCTGATGATTGAAGCCTAACACTTCAGTTATCGCTGCCTTTCTAATTTACCATCTACAATTTCCTCTTGTGTTTAATTAATCTGACCAGATTATGATTCTTTAACATTCATGCCTCACATTTTCCCATTGTCATGCCTTTTCTCATACTATTAATCTCATTTAGTGTGTCTTTTCTCTTGCCGTATGTTTTCTTTGCATTTTGTAGACTATCACTAAGCTTTCTATGATTTATCTAGAACAACACTTTCATTTAAAAGGAAAAAATAACAACAACAACAAAACAAAATTATATCACTACTCAAGGAGAGTAACACTTTCTATTTTGTATTGTTGATTCATCAAACTTTTAATGAGTGTCTATTGCATGCCATTCCTAATTGTGACGTGATCATTTCTCAGTGAAATAGCGCTTTACGAGGCTCATTGTTTAGTTAGGAGACAAAGACAAGTTAAAAATGTCTTAGTTGCTTTTTTCTCATTGCTGAGACAAAATACCCAATGTCCAAAAATAAAGAAGAAAAGGATTACTTTGCTCACAGTTTGTGCAGGTTTCAGTTCTTAATCAGCTATCTTCAAGGTAGGGTGGCATGGTTCAGGGGTGACTGTTCATGGTGGTAGAAGGCAGCAGAAGTAGCAAGAGAAAAAGTGCAGAGGGCAAGTCTGTTTTCCTCCCTCATATTGTAAACAGGCTACCCATGTGTAGCATTCTTATGATCTCCATACACTCCTCTTGCACAGGCTCAGGATGTTTATAAAGCATGGACCCTGGTCTCCTAAGTCCCTTACTTAAATGTTAAAGCTTCTTAATTTGACACAATAAATCAACCATTAAATCATCCCTGACTGTAAACAGTCATCTTAGGACATATCCTCTATACCATAGGTTACAGAGCTGATGAGTTACTTGGTTAAGCTTTCAAATTTTTCAAGTTGACACAATATCAACCACTTGTCAACTTGTCAGCCAAACAAATTTTCAACAAGATAATTGCAAGATACAAAGACATGCTTATTATTATCATTTGACAACTTGAATATAAGACAGTTTTAAGAACCAGTATTGTCTATCAACATTATACTACATTAGAACCATAAATTTCTGCCCTGGTTAGCCAAAGAATCATGCCTACCCCTTCACGCAAAAGGCATTTAGTCTATTTCTAAGAGTTGTCAAACTCCTGACAGTTTCAGATTGCTGAAAATTCCAAATCCAAAGTCTCTTCTGAGATTTAAGGCAAATCCTTTTCCTTTAGCCCTTGCACAGATAAAAACAAAGTTAAAGGCTTCCAATGTTCAATTGCACAGATGACATTTTCATTTCAAAACATTTCATTTACTAACAAGACATTTCATTTACTAATAGTGGAGTCCAAAATCCAACAAGAAAACTGTAAGTCCTGCAGTTCCATGTGCAGCATCTGAGATAATTTGTGACAAGTTGTACACTCCAAAGAGCTTGTGTGTCTCCATTCTTATGATAATTCTGGTGGTTATAGACCTCATGGCTTCTTTGTTGAGCTAACTTTGCTCCCTCTTTACAAGGGATCTGTGTTTCTGGATTTTCCAAATTTCTGGGGTCTCCATTACACCTTAGTTTTCACTCTCACAATTTCACACATTGATCTCTCAGGGGCACACTGCCTGGCCTCCCATGCCTTCCAAAATCTGGGTAGAAACCATCTTAATCCCATATCTCTTTCATTCATACACATGGATTCATCCACTTCCACATGGATACTGCCAAGTTCTGCTGCCACCTGGAGCAGTAGCCTGACTTTTCTCACTCTTGACTGTAGGGGTCAAGTGTCTGGATTGCTGAATACTCTGCATTCAATTCTGAGGGACAGATTTTCTGTACTGCTCCTATTCTGGAACTTAATGCCTTATAGCTTTCTCCCCTGCAGTCTTTCCCTTTTGCAGTTTTGAGGATGCAAAAGGTGGAGACTAGCTGCTTCATGCATGCCCTCAGGCCATCTTTTTTTGTCCTGTTTTTTCTCAGTAATCAATATCTCTTCTGTTCTGTCTTTGCAGTTCATAGTTTTACTGGAGCTTACTTTCTGGCCAAAAGCACAACATTTTAAATCATTCTGCTGTGTTCTTTATTCTTATTTCTTAACATAGATCTGGCAATAAGCCCCCAATAACACCTTCATTTGACTGCCTGGAAATTTCTTCTGCCAGTTTAGTTAGTCTGTTGCACTTAATCTCAGGCTCAGGCAAGATCTCTGGACACAAGAAAAATGCAGGCAAACTTTCTGCCAACTCATAAAACAAATTATCTGGACTCCAACAGTTAATGCAATCTTTCTTCCCAGCAGAAACCTCCTGAACCAGATCTTCTCTGGCAGGATTTCTAGCAAGCTTCTAGTTTTCTGTGCTCTGACCATAGTCTCCCATATAGACCATCCTAATGCATTCCAGCTCTGCTGTTTCAGACAACACCTCAGAAACTTTCCAATCTCTTCCCACTAACCATTCCTAAACACTTGTGTATCATGTGGTCAAGTATTGTCAGATCAATGACCCCACTCCTGGTACCAAATCCTATTTTAGTTACTTTTTTTTTCTAATTGCTGAGACAAAATACCTGATGCTCAAAGTTAGGGAAATAAAGGTTTATTTAGCTCACAGTTTGTGGTGGTTTCAATACATAAGCAGCTGGCTCGAAGACAGGGTGGCATGGATGAGGGTCAAGTATTCATGGTGGTGGATGACAGCAAAAGAAAAAGAGCAAAAAATGGGGATGGGAAGCAAGTCTCTTATCTTATTTTGTAAGAAGGTTACTAGCCCTAGGTCTAGGGTAGCACTCATGCTATCCCCATGCACTCTTGTAGCACAGGGTCAGGATTTTTATAATGTGTATCCTGGCCCCATGCTGAGTCACTTAGTCAAACTTTTCTACTTCTCAAATTAACACGATGATTACAACATCCTGGACTGTAAATAGATGCCCTAGAAAATGTTCTTTATCACTCAGGTTGTAGAACTGCTGAGTTATTTAGGTATGCTTACAAACTTCTAAAATTGACACAATTTATCAATGATTACAAAAAAACAATGGCCATAGTGCCTAGATTCAAAGAGTTCTAAATATCAACTGCTACACAGAAGCATACATACATCATTTAGAACTCTGTATGGGGCTACAGAGAGGGTAGTTTATTCAAACTTACAATGATAGGTGAGACCAAAAAAAAAAAAGATGTTTTAGAGGTAAATGCTCTGGAAATTTTTTTATGTCAGAGTAATTTCTCAATCTGTGTTCCACTCCAGGACCTACCCAGCTCTGTGCCAAGTACTAGGTTTTCTATGACACCATTACATTTAATTTTTGTGATTTCTCACTTATTTATATGCAGTGAGTTACCATTCACTTTTTCCCTGACAGTGGAAGTATAGTTATAATGAACATTTAACAATGAACATAAAATGGCAGAATGTAAGCTTGAACATGTCTTTCCTATCTGAGTTTTTACTGTCCACTATTATTCTAGAGTTAAATGGCAATGTATGCTTCCTTTGGTTCATTTCAGAAAAGTTCATACAGTATGTAAGGCTGTGAGAACACTGTATTTACCTTCATAACATTTTTTATGGTTTGTGGTTATATATGTGTATTTTCGTAGTTATCTGTCTTCTACATGTGATCAAAAGTCTTATGTGGAAGGGGCTGTTTCTGCCTGCAATTGTAGGCTGAACCATGCACATAACAGGTTTTATTTGTCACTTGATAAATATTTGCTGAAGGAATGAGTTGCCTAAATAGTTAAAAATGTGATTAATGTCATACTATCTACTATGAAGTATGATTTGATTTTTGGGTGTGTATTGGAGTATCAATGACAAGTGACTGGACAATCCTTTTAAACTTTTTTCTCTCTGTTCCTTGAAAAGCATAAATATTTTTTCCATGTCATACAAGGGGTATAATGATATACATGTGTATTTGTAGCCTCTTAAGAGGAACCTAGAGTTTTCTTTTTTCTTCCAAAATCTATTCTTAGCACATTGGCTAGAGGCATCATTTTGAGAATGTACATTAAATCATGTTGTTTACTTTTTAAAGCCTTGCTATACTTGGGGTGAAAATAAGCTCTTTACCATGAATCCAGGCCCGTCTCGCAAAATACTTATTTCATGCCTTTCTTTCTGTTGCTTATTCTTTTGCAACCACACTAACTTTGTCCCTCAAACTTCTCATGCTTTTTGTTTGTTTTAATTTCTGAAGCCTATGGTATTGGTTCTTGCCTTTACATGGAGTATCCTTCCTGTAGATATTTTGTATAACTGACTTTCTCTTCCAAGAGCATTGACCACACTACCTAAAGTAAAATCTATTTTACTTGTTTCTTTATCTTGTTTAATTATTCTGTTCTTCACAGCAATTATCAACATGAAAAATACTCATTACTTTTTGAGGGGTGTCAGTCTCCTCAACTAGTATATAACCTTTATGAGAGTAGGAATTTTTAACTCTTTTACTCCTTATTTTATTTCTGAAACTTGCAAAATTTTGACATAGAGTGCATTCCCATGAAACATATATTTAGTTAATAACTATTTGATTATTTTCTAAGTATGTACTTCAGAAAAGTATAACTGTTTAATGGAAGGAATCATGGCTTTTTTCTTTGTTGTTTCATTGTTAATGTCTTGAAGGCTGTTTAAGATATACTAATTACTCAATATATATGTTGAATTAAATATATTCATACTCAATAAGTAGATCACACAGTCTCTTGATTTTTTATTATTTCGTTTTATTAGTACATATTCATCATGCATAATGATTATATTCATCACAGGGAATTTGTACTTGCACATAATATATTTCAGTTATTTATTCCCACTCTCTTCCCATCCCTTCAACCTTTCTTCCCCTCTGCATAATTTTTAACATTCATTTCTGAACCATCTATGAAATGATATTCTCTCTAGGAAATTCCTACAAATTAGAACAGATTATAAGCATTTTATTTCTAACTAATGTGTAAAATATGATTATTTCTTTATTCAACCTTTGGCCCCCTTTTTGATTCCTCCTACCTAAAATTAGTCACATCCTAAGTCAGAAAGTTTGTAATTTTAGATCCACCAACTCCTTTCTATTCCTACTGACATTCTTCTAGGATACTCTCTATTTGCTTTTTCTCTAGAGTATTACAGAAACTTATAATGTGTCTCCCTGACACTTGTTCTGTGGTGTTTTATTTTTCTCTTTCATCCCCTAGCTGCTCAGTATATAGATTGATAGTATTTGATCATATCATTTCTTTGCTCAAAATCTCTAAATCCACAAGCTATATATGTATACCTTTATCTAACTGTCTATCTATCTATACATTTCTATACATTTACTTTTAAATCCTTGATAAGCTTGGGGTAAAAGCAAACTTTTTATCATGGATTCATGCCTATGTCACACAATACTTATTTCCTACCTTTCTGTTGCTTATTCTTTTGCATCCACACTGTCTTTGTCTCTGTTCCTCGAACTTGCCATATTTTTTGTTGTTTGTTGTAATTTCTGAAGACCATGGTATTGATTTTCACCTCTGCCTGGAATATTCTTCTTGTAGGTTCATTATGAGTCTAGTGAAACATTCATTTTTATTATACATCATACAGATATAGACATAGATATAGATATATAGCCTTGTGTAATTGATTACACCTTTCTGAATTATATATACAATTCTTATATTAGCTTTAGTAATTTTCACTGGTATTGTGTTAGTCACTGGCACTAATTGTGTTAGTTTCTGGCACTAAAACAAAATATCTGAGATAGCTAAATAATAAAGAGAAAAATTTTATTTTGATTTACAACTTTGGACATTTCAGTACATATTTGGTTGGCTCCATTGCTTTAGGCCTGTGGTGAGCCAGTATATCACGGCAAAAGCCTATGACAGAGCAAGCTTATTTCCCATCCATGAGGCAAATAAGAACAGAAAGAGATTGAGATTCCAAAATCATCTTCAAGGGTATTCCACCAATGATTTAAGGACTTCCCACTGGGCTGTGCCTTTCAAAGTTCTGCTACTTCCCAATAACACCACCTTGAGGACTAGTGCTTAATACAAGGACATTTGAGAGACAGTTTCTATCTAAACAAAAGCAGGTACACTACCTGTTGAATTTTCCAGCTTTCCTTTTTTAATTAACCTTGTGTGTTTCATTATTCTTCCAAACTTGATGAATTGTATATTTCAGACATATCCATTAATCAGTAATATTTTTCTCTGATGCAAATGTCATTTTTTCATGATTGTGTGAAGAAATATTTGTAACTTTTGTGTTAACTTGTGTCTCCACCATGAATGACTTTCCTAAGGTGGACATAAGACAAGTTATCAAACTAAAATGGACTGAATATCACAAAAACAAACCAAAAATTGGGTTGCTCTCCATCATCTACCCAATTCCTAGCACAATTTCTGATACAGTAGATAATAAATGATAAGGTAGTAAATAAATATTGAATGATGTATAGGGCAGGGGTACAATATTCCCTAGCATGTTTTTCTGGAAGACTTTTAAAATATATGATCATGTTCCCTATATTCCTATACAGTGCATTCTCAAGAACTGTTTGTTAAATTTAATGGAAAACATACTGTCCTATTAACAGTGTCATTACTTGAATACTGATTATCTTAGAACTCAGTTTGTACTGGACTAGTGTCATTAACAAGATGTAGGTCTGGGGCAAAATGATGCATTCCTATTTTTCTGACAGATTCATGGAGAATAAAGTCAACGAGGCCAAATTGAAGGTTTCCTGGAGTCAATTAAAATCTCTACATAAAGAAGATTGACTGGAAAACACTCAAAAGGCCAAATAAAGTTCTCATGATTATCAGTCTAATGCAACAATCATTTTTATTATATATCATCAGTGAATAATTTCAATCAGTTATTTTGTTACCGAAGTTAAATGGCCAACTCACATGTATAAATATCGTATAGTGTCCCTAGTGTAAGAAACAGTAAGAGTACATAAGAGTTTAGGATAATCAAGATTCCCCATTACATTGTTTTGAAGACTTATAATGATCACAGTTGTAATGTGTTTGTCCTGATTTTTTGATTTTATTATCTGTGATGGTATGAACAGCTAAATTGAGGAAACAAGTCATTATACTAGCCAGTACTGATATAATATCATCTTACTCTGAAGTTTTACCATGCTCTTGCTCTTCTGTTTCCATTGGCTCTATCATGTTGTACCTTATTGGATTGTATTACATGTGAAAGTATAAACAAATTTCTTATGGAAAATGAGATAATATAGTAGCCATTGTTTGTTTTCTGTTACTTGGTTCTGAAAGCCCTGTAATACTCTCATTCCTTTGAATACTTTTATACTATTTTGTTATGTTTGATACTATTGTATATGAAGTTATACTCAACTATTTCAAAGAAAGAGACATTGTGGTAGTTACTGTTAATTATGGGTTGTCTTCTAGTGAAATACTGTATTGCTTACATTGTTCTGTTCTGATCTGCTCTGTTATGTCCTTTTTTCTCTTAATCTCTTTAAAATAAAAAGTAAAACACAAGAA
This sequence comes from Cavia porcellus, assembly GCF_034190915.1. NCBI lineage: Eukaryota > Metazoa > Chordata > Mammalia > Rodentia > Caviidae > Cavia > Cavia porcellus. The sequence goes on along the minus strand of NW_026947486.1, from coordinate 84,565,379 downwards.
GTTAAATGGCTTCACTTTGTGGTTCTTTACCTGTACCTTAGAGCAGCCATAGTGAGACAATAAAAATTAGTCCCGTAGTGGAGGATGTAAATTTAAATTTTGTTGAAATAGATGTTGTTCAGTGCCCTTCCTCCTGTTCTTACTTCCATTACTGTACTCAATCTTATGTGATGATCCATAATAGGACTTTTTCTACATATTCTTTCCAAATCCAGGATGATGTGATTCCAAATACCCAGAATCTAACATGGAAAAAAAAAAGTTAAATTGCATTTTTAAGTCATTGTTTTCAGCTTTAGGTACCAATGTGCTTGCATTTTCATGAGTTTCTAAAAGCAAACCTTTTACCTAATAGTAAATCTTAATCAAAGGAACACTAAGTGTTAACAGAGGTTTGAAGGAACAAAACCTGAGAATGTACAGTGTCCGATCTGAAGCTGAGTTCTCAGGACCAGAGTTATGTTATCCAAGATGCTCAAGAGAAAAACTGGCACTCACTTATTGGTTTTACTGGGGGGGGATATCTTTAAAGTGCTTATCAAAGAAAGAACTCATCCAAGAGAAATATCACAACTTGGAACTAGAGGTAGTAGCTTGAAAGCAATAAAATAAAAGTACCACTTTATCTAGCAAGTGGCAAACGTGGAACACATTCGTTTAGAAAATCACGCAGGCTGAAAATAGAAAAAGGGTAAAAAAGAACTGAGAAATTTTGATGCTAGATCAAAGGAAACAGTACATAAATGATGGGTTTAACTTTCAATAGTTTTTCTTCCTTTAGAAATATTTCAAATAGTATTATGGTTTGTACCTAGAAGTCTCCAAAAAGCCACATGTTCCTTTGTGTGGGACATCTGGGAGGTGATTGGATTATGGTGTTAGTCATCAATGAATTATTCCCCTGATGAATTTATACCTGAATATAATGTTAGGTAGAGAAGCCAGGTGGAGGAGGTGGATCACTGGAGGCATAGCCTAGAAGCCTGTCTCCGTCTGTGCTTCCCTGCTTCCATATCATGTGTCAATTCTCCTCTGCCTTTCCCCTTTACAATGCCATCCTTCCCTGGAGCTAGCTGACTATAGACTGCTACTTCTACAAACTGTGAACCAAAAAAAAAATCTTTCATTACTTTAACTTGTGGATGTTGGACATTTTGTCCCAGCAATGATCAATATCTTAGACAGATTTTGGTACCAAGAATATGGTTGTATGTGTGATGTTACCTGACCATGTGGTTCATAAATCTTTGAAACTGGCTTGTGGCAGAAGTTTGGAATGGTTAAGAGATGTCAGTTGCAGGAGAAGTCCCAGGTTGCTATAATCTGAGCTTGATGGGAGATTATATTTGGATCTCAGAAGACCAAAATGCTGATAGAATGCAACCAAAAAAGATCAGACTTGGGAGATTTCAGTTGGAATCAAAAATTGAATTGACATTTGGACTCCAGGCAATGTTTGTTACGGTTTTCTAATAACATATTCTAGGACTCTGTCTCACAAAGTTGAAGGATGAAATTGAGGACAAAGTGGGTAGATAGAAGAAATGGTTATTAAGAAGAATGAAACAGCTCCCAGTAGTTGTGAGGGGACCTAAAATTGGGTGCCATGCACACTACCTGGGAGTTTTTTTTTTTTTTTTTTTTTTTTTTTATCGGTACTGGGGATCGAACTCATGACTGCCTGCTTGCAAGGCAGGTGCTTATGCCGCTGAGTTAAATCCCCAGCCCTGCCTGGGAGTTTTTATACAAAGAAATGACCAGGGCTTAGAGCACATCAAGTCACATGAAGGTCGAACTAAAGGACTAAAAACAAACTTAAACTGGAAATGGCCCTATAAGGAGTTAAAACACATTGAAAATGTATATCTGCAGGTACCTCTTAGCCTGTGGCTTGTTTCAGTGGTTTACTAAAAGAACAAAATGAGAAGAAAATGTTTTCCAGGTAGGTAGGAGCAAAAGTTTTATAGGACTCAACTATCTACTTGCTTGTTACTTCACTTGCTATATCTCTGGACATAGTTTCCATCTGAATTTAATAGCTCTTTGACTTCATGCTCCTGCTTATCTGACCAAGGCAATGTGACCCTGACTTCATATTGGGCCTAGTGCCTCTCTAGCTTCCTGCTATCTTCTGAATAACTTGGCTCTCTGTAATATATCTTCTTTACCTTGCCAAATAGGTATCCCTAATTGCTGTTAGGAATGACTGATGATGACCTACCTAACATCTTCCTGCTGAGGAAGATTGGAATAATGTTTTCCGAATTCAGAAGTACTCTCCAGAGGGCCTAACTAAGGGGGCACAAATAGATGTCAAGCATCATCATATGTAGGTCAATGGCTTTCAATCTGGAAGAGGCACAGCATGTCCCACAATTAAATAAGATGATCCAAATGGTAGCACTAAAAGAATGTGATAAAGGGTAAGTGGTGAAAACCTCCCACAATGACCAAGGAATCTCTGGACTAGACATATCATGTGCTTGTTGAGGAAAGTCTTGAAAGGCCAATGAAACATTTTCAGAGTTACCAGGAATACAAACATAACACTCAATTTTAAAATAGCACAAATTCCATGCTGAGCAGCTGTTAAAATATCTAAATCCTTCCATTTTAAGAACCACCTGTCTCATTATCTTGACTTCAAGACTTAAAAAGATACTCTTAATTGAGTGTCATTAATAGTTTGACTAATGCAGTTAGCTAGTGATTCTGTATGTGAAATGACATCCTCTATTCCTAGGGCAGGGATAAAAATGGAGCGTATATAATCATACCAGAGAACTACACTTTGGAACACTGATGTTGGTTGATAGATTGGTTGATTGGTGATGTTTTTGACCCATCTGCCCTATAAACCAAACAAATCCCAGAGTATATCTTCCTGACCATCCAGGTTGCAGCCAAGGCTCTAAGTTAGTTCCATAAAGGTAGTGAGTCTTGTTAGGAATTCTCTATATAATCCAGAGATGGCTAGTTACTTTTCTTATTCCGGAAACAAAATTTATAACAACCAAAGTTAAAACAAAAAAGGTTTATTTCACCTGAAAGATTGGAGAGATTTCAGTCAACAGTTAGCTGGTTCCAAAATAGAGCAGCATGGGAGAGGGGCTTCAAAGCAGCAAAAACATTCATGGGATGACAGGACAGTGGACAGCTTGGTAATTCTGATTTGTGTACTTGTTAAATGTTATGCACCACTAATTCCAGTGCCACACTCCCTTAATCTTATCCTAATATATATTAACACACCTTAGATCGAGCCACATCTAAAAATCATTCTGATGGACCCTTTACTCTTCATTCTTGATTTAAACCTCACTAAAAGTTACCAACAGTAGTCATGTCATTTCCTTAGCATTAGAATGCCCTAAAATTCTTTCTGAAAATTAATTTGTCTCAGTCTCAGAAAGTTTATGAAACACACACACAAAAGTGGAGACAAATTTTCTGCTGAGGCAAAAACTCCATGGTGTGGAGTCCATTAGATAATGCAATTTTTCTAACTGAAACATCCCGAATCTGGTCTTTATTGGCTATATTTCTATTGGTATTCATGTCTTCTGAGATCTAACAAGAATCTCCTATCAAGTTTAGTCTAGGAAATTCTAGAGTTGCTTCTTTAGTTGGTATCACCAAACTTTTCCAAACACTTTCCCTAATCTAGTTTCAAACACTCCTGGAGCAAATACTCTTGTCATTTATTCACAGCAATGACCCCACTCCTGGTACCAAAATCTATCTCAGTTATCTTTCTCATTGATGAGACAAAATACAGCTCACATTTTGTAAAGGTTTCAATTCACATTCTGGTTTTCAAGTCAGGGTAACATTACAGAAAAATCATGGCAGAGGAGAAATAATTCACAGCATGATAAGAAGAAAGGTAGAATGCCTGCCTTTTCCTTTTATCCAGTCCAAGCTACAAGAGTTTGAGGTGGTGCCACCTGCAACCAGGAAGAGGCTTCTGTCATCATTAAGTGCACTCAGCCACACCCAGAACTAGGGTCCAATTAGTGGACTGATTTACTGCCGCAATCCTTAATCCCAAGATCAAAACCTTAATTCACATTCATACTCCCTAGCTCCAGCCATCCCTGAAAAGCCACACCTATGAGTGCATGAGATTTTGTGGAGATATCTAGATAGAAATCATAATGACATATGACATAGGTTCATTTATTTCCCTATGTAATATATAGGAGACTCGCTGGCAGTTAGTTTCTTTCCATATGACCATATAGATATATAACAATAAAAAAATTACACTTCAAGTAGGTATAAATGTTAACTCTCTGCCTTCTAATGAAATATATAGTTATTGTTAGGTCCATTTGTTCCAGGGGCAAGTGAGCAGCTTTCAAGTATCTCCTACAGTTGCTACAACATACCTGCCTGCCAGATTCCATCTTCCATGTATGATCTGCAATCACAAAAATTTCAAATAATAATGCAGGAGGAAACTGGCTAATAAATTCTGTATGGCACCAAAGGTAGGGAGAATTACTTTTCACAGTTGCTTGACCATATCCTGAAATTTGTAGGGAAAAAAACTAGTAATCACTTAATTTCATTAAGGTTATTTTGAGTAGGAAATAAAGTATTTGCTTATTTCTTTCCTCTTCCAGACTGCAAGTTCCACTGGATATAATTAGGCCACAAGTACTTTGTTTTTCCCACAATGTCTTCTTCACAAACAGCACAGAAGCTTTTCTCTCACTGGTAGATAGTATCTTTCTTAAGAGAAGTATTACATCCTTTCCTGTAAAACCAAAAGACTGTGTGAGACCTCTAAATATACTGGATATAATTAGGCTCAAGTACTTTGCTTCAAGGCTAGAATGTGCCTTGTGCTGAGAGACCTTGTAACCTCTATCTGCTATAAAGTTTAATAAAGTCTGAGCGACATGACTTGACAGTTCTTCTCAAGAAGCACATAACAAAATACCTCTTTGTTGTAAGACCATCACATAGGAGTGTTAAAAACAAGCCAAATCAAATGAAAATGCCTATCCAAAAAGATGAGATATATCTCCAAATAATTCGGGCAACATTTTCCACAACATCTGAGAATTATGGTCATGAGGGTTTTCAAAGGCAAAAAGAAATTAAAAGTCAGGATGTAAAGGGATATGGATAAAAGATATCTTTTAAATCTGTCACTGTAAACCATTCTGTATCCCCTGAAATCTGAGATAAGAGAGTATGTAGGTTGGGTAGCATTGGATGTATAGGCATTACTGCCTCATTGATCAGTAAGATATCTTGACACAATATCTATTTTCCACTGGGTTTTTGAACTCCAAGAATTGGAGTGTTTCAGAGAATATTACAAAGTTGAGGAAGACCTTGTGCTTTAAATTATCAGTAATAGTTTATGGTCCTTTTTTGTCTCTTAATAGGTATTGCTTTTGATAAGAGTGATACTTGAGGACCTTGAGGTGGATCTGCAAACCACCTGCTTCTATTGCTTTTCCTACTTTTTCCCGTACTGCTTATACCTTAGGATGTATCTCTCTGCCAGCAGGGGTAGGCAAAGTACCCAGTTAAGATGTATGTAAATGATTGTGTTTAAACAGGAAAGAGTAGCTCATCCTAGGAGGAGAATAAGACTCTCAGAAATAATCAAAAAAGACATGTGGGAGTAAAAAGCCATCACAACTGCAAATAAGAGGCTATCAAAATACCTAACTACAGCATTTAAAGTCATGCCCATTAATTTTTTTTCTTTGATGGTGAGGGGGTTCAGAATAAAAAAAAAGAGGATTGAAAATCTAGTGCCATTTTCTAACAGAAGAGGAACTTTTTCCTTCAGTAGTCATGATTATCCAGACTCCTGGGAAGAGATGAGTCTGCAGTACTGCTGGACCAGCTTGTATGAAGGATTTGATTCTGGAGATCTTCATCTCTGAGGGAAATCTGATTTTCAGCAGTTCTCATTAAAGACAGAATATGAAGTCTTTTCTGTGATGGTGACCCCTGTCAAAATCTCTCTTGGAGTGCTCTGACTTCCAGCAGTAGCAAATGGAAGAAGTGGATTATGTGTTGTCCTTAGAATTTTAGAAGCCAGACTTGACTGGAGCTACTTTTTCCTGATCTTCTTTTCCTATCCTTAATCTCTGCTCAGTCTTTGTGGTGAATGACAAAAGTGGCTACTTTTACCAAAGTATCTAATGACCTGTCAGAAGCAACAGTAATTTTTGTAATTTTTGCCTAATATCAGAGTAATACATTTATCTTTAAGGATGACTTGCTCTTCTACCATCAAGATAGAGAGATATATTTAGTTAGAACTTTCTGAAAATACAGTAAAAATACTAATTAATAGTTGATAGCTTGGAGTAATTGATATGTTTGGAACTCACTCTTCTTGAATTCCTAAGAATGCATTCTTGGAAATATCTTCATGCTCGGTCACCTTCCTGGCTATCAGGATTCCAATGTGAATCCTCCCTGAAACTATCCTGATCACGTGTAATGAGGGATGATCATTAGTGGGTAAGATGTTGGTCATCTTCAAAAATTTTATCAGACTGCACGAAGCTTTTCTCTCACGGGTGGATGGCATCTCACTTAAGAGAAGTGGTACATCCTTTCCCATCAAATCAAAAGGCGATGTGAGACCGCTAAAAACTTCTTTTTACTTACCAGGGTGATCAGAAAGCTTTCTTAATTCTTGTTTAATGTGCTTTAAATAAGTTATGGAGAATGACACATGAACTTGAGGAGGGCCAAATTCTCCTCCTACTTCTCAGAGGACTTATAAAGCCTTTGGATGGTTGGTAGAGCGGGTGCTGAAAGTTCAGAATAAGGTGGAAAGATGAGATCTGATGGAGTATCATTCTTGCTGATATTCTGAGAGGACAGTTTTTCCTCTGGGCTATAACCACACTTCAAATATAGTTCAAGATTATTCTCAATGCAAAGAATGCCTGTACAAACAGAAATGCACTCTATGTTGCAAAACAAATATAATTGAACGATGGTGTTTTAATTAATACTTACCTTCAGTTCTGGTGAGGACTCAAGCCATGCATGGGTGTAGGAAAAGATTAATAAATTCTTCTTTAAATTCTGGGAATTAAAACAGTCATAGATCTTATGAATACATTCCAACAGCGTGAATACATTCTGAAATACAACACTGAATGAGAAGAAGTCCACATAAGTCTCTCTTCTGTAGCTATTGATTACCAGGGCATCCACAAGCCTTCACAATGTCAGGACAAGTAGCTACAATCGAGAATTCCAGGAGAAATGGCAGACCAGGCTGTTCACTCCTTCCTGTTCTCCCGTAGTGTTTCCCTGGATCCTATTTTTCTACTCTCTTTTATTTTTCCCCATGCAGTGATCATGTTTCTTTACTATATACATGTTGGAGAGAGAAGTTTGGTTTTGATTAAGATCTGTTATCAGATCTAATATGGCAGGGGGTTGATTCAAGTTTTTCCTAATTTCGCCCCCATCCTAAGGCAGCAGAAAGGACATTCCGATATTGACAATTGCTACAAACAATGAGCAAAAGTGGCCCTCAAAATAAATTCATCATTGGTCTAAAGCAATCACAGTTAGCAAAGATAGTAGATATGTAAAAAAAGAACATGTTGTAGTAGAAGTCAAATGGAATCTTACATCCTCATAACTTTGCTTTGGGAATCAAAAATGTACTAGTATAATTCATCTCGGTATCTTTTAAGGTCAAAGAACAAATTGAAAAAAAGAGAAGTAAGCAGGAGGAATGTTTATTGATAAGAAAGAAATAAGTCCCAATAGTGGACTGGGGGGCACAAAAAGGGGTTATCATGGGGATTCTGTCTAGAAGTTTTTACATTAAGAACACTCCAAGTCAAACTAAGGTCAACCTATAGGACTAAAACATCTTACTTATACTAGAAATGGACTCATGAGGAGTTGAGTTCTATAGTAAGTGAAAGTCTGCAGGTGCCAATTGGCCTGTAGCTTATCTAAGTGATTTGTTAAAAGACAGCAAGAAGGAAAAACATGTTTTCCAGATAGGTAGGAGCAAAAGATGTCATAGTAGTCATCCATCATTTTGCATGTTACTTCACTTGTTATATTCCTGGATTTGATGTCAATCTAGTTCTTACTAACTCTTGACCTCAGTTTTCTGCTTTTCTGACCAAGTTCTGGTTATTCTGACTCTATACTGGTCTCAGTGCCTCTCTAGCTGCCTGTTATCTTATGCACAATTTGCATATGCATAACATTTTGGCAGAGAATTTGTCTATGTTTTGCTCATGTCCTGAAAATTTGTAGCAGAACGAGATTAAGAGCAACAAACTAGTTAATCAGGTAGAGGAAGCATCATGGCAGCCAAACATTCATTCAGTGGCTTGGGAACTGTTTGGACTTTTATCCAGGTCTCTATTATGTAAGTAGAGCAATTGACCCAGCAGAATGGTTTAAAATGTTTTGAATATGACCAGAAAGGTAACTCTAATAAAGTGGAAACATGAAAATGGAACCGAGGAGATCTTGGTTGCTATAAATATTGACATTTTAAAAAGCCAAGAACTTTATAACACAACAGTAAAAAGGACACTTTGAGGGTACATGAGGAACCAGGAAGGCCCGACCATCACAGGATCAAGTTCACAAAAGTGAGACATTGCTTTGAGAAGACAGCTCTAATGCGTCATGCTCCAGAATAACTGATGCTTAGGAAATTTGTTCCTGGGGATTTAGTTCATAGCACTCATCTATACAGGTACTCAGAGACCCTCAAAGCCATGGTGGAAGGAACTTTGAGTACTGCTGCAGTTGGTGGTAGACCTTGGAATCATCATCATTCACATTCTTGTGGTTCTATGTATGTGGAAAATGTAAGAGTTGAGGGTTCAGTAAAGCTTCCACCTAGACTTCAGAAGGCCTCAGAAGCCTGTCATTGTGCTCCTGAGATGGCAGTGTGTAAAATCATGGGTGTGAAGCCAAAAGTGCAGTGGAGATCCCAGAAGAGAAGTTAGTGATGTGGAACATCTGAGCAAAGCTGTAAGCAGTGAACAAAGCCAGCTCAAAAGAGAAGCCATGAGGTCCACAACCATGAGCACTACAGAGGTGAGGCTGTCCAAATGCGTTGGAGCTCCACATCTCCCCAAATCTTGCCCTGGATTCTGGACATCAAACTACAGAATTGAATGTTTTTCCTGTTTTATTTCAGTCTTATTTTGGTCTCATGTTTATGTATCTCCATATTTCTGTCTTTTGGAATGGGATTATTTACCTTGCTCCTTTATATGTTAGAAATGTTTAACTTTATTTTTACAAGAGAAGTTAAGATTTTGCTTTATATCTCAGAGGAGACTTTGGATTTGACTTTTCAGCAATTTTAGGAATTTGGCAACTCTTAGAGGTAGACTAAATTCATTTTGCATAAGGGTATACACATGAATCTTTTTCAGTCCAGGGTAGAATGTTATGATGTATTTCTAGATGCTCTCTAGAAGCCTCATGAACTCAAAGGTGGCTTTTAGAAGGTGGCTGGATCATAGGAGTGTGATACTTATCCATAGATTAATCCATGGATGAGTTTATAACTACATAGGATGTTGGTTGGAGGGGGAAAGTCACTGGAAGTGTGGCTTGGAGTGGTCCTCCTCCCTCCTCCCTTGATTTATCTCTGCTTCCCTAACTCCATGCCATGAGCTTCTTTTCCTCAGCAATGTTCATGTACCATGCCATCCTGCCTTTGAGCCAGCCAAATATGGACCGAAATCTTTACAAACTGTGAGTCAAATAAACTTTTCCTTCTTTGACTCATGTGTGTTTGGCATTTTGTCCCAGCAATGAGAAAAGTGACTATCATAGTTTCTTGTTGTGTCAACCTGAGTAAACAACACCCAACTGATCAGATTAGCATAGTTCTGCATGTATCTGAATAGCTTTACAGAAGACAGACAATTTAACCTGGATGTGAGTGGCAACAACCTATATGCTTGTAGTCTGAGTGGAATAAAATGTGGAAACATTCAGAAATTGTGATTCAGTTTTTTCAGAGGAGCTCCAGTCTTCAATATTGCCTTTGGATATCCATTTTCGTCTTCCATTTCAGAATTTAGCCTTCAGCTTCTGACAGGACTCTGCAATGAACTCCACGCCTTCCAATTTGACTGGATCATTCATCTATACAGTGTGCAAGTAGCACTTTGGCTTCCTTCCACATTTGTCTCTACATGCAATCATTGTAAGCTTCATTTTAAGTTCATATAATTTTATTAAATATGCTACTCTAGTGAGCCCTTGCTGATGCACTAAGACAAATCACATTTTTCATATATATACATACATGAAAATAATGTAAGTATATATATATTAGTGCACATTAATTTTACAAATATTTTTCATATATACACATACATAAAATGTTATTTCATATATATAAATGCATACTAATTTTACAAATAATATTTTAATGTATATAAGTGAATACTAATTTTACAAATATTTATTAATTTTACAAATATTTATGCCCTTTTTATACATGTATATAACATATTTTAATCATGTCCTTCATCACTGTTACATTCTCTTAAATCCCCCTTCCTCCTTACTCCTTTCCTCTTGTCTAATAATGGTATCCCTTCTACATTCACGTCGTTTGTTTCAGATATCACATATTAAAGAAATCTAGTGATAAGAGTCCTTATGAGTCTTTTATTTGGGTTAAAATGAAATGTTCTGCAATAAGTGTCAGTATATTAGTATTTCCTGTAATATGCTGACTGCCTCCTTCAGGTATACAAGGAGTGGTATACCTGACTTGCAGTTAATTTTATTTTTTACTTTCTGAGGAACTTCTACACTGATTTCTATAGTGATGTGCTTACATCCCACTGACAGTGTATACATGTTTCTTTTCCCCTACATTTTCACAAATATTTTTTATGTTTTTGATATTACCCATTCTGACTATGATGAGGTAGACTCTCAATGTAACTTTTATTTACACATTTCTGATATAGTCCTCACTAGATGCGAACTACTTCATCCTCTTATAAGGATTTATTTTCCAAATGATAGTACCAACCAAGAACAACATTTAACATATTCTTATCCTAATTGTTTCTCTTCAGTCCTGGGGATTGATTTCAATGTGTTGCACGTACTTGGCAAACTCTCTACCTATGAACACTGAATTATACTCCAGCCTCTCATCTCAGTTTTTTATTAGAAAGATTTACTCTTTCTATTTGTCTCTCCTTTACATTTTCTCTCTCTTCTCCTCCGACATTGAATTACAGAGACATTTAAAACATTTTATTTCTCCAGGAGTCTCAGGATTCTGAGGCACTGGAGTAATACTACCCAACTAAAGCTAGTAAACTGGTAGAGCTTGACAGGAATGTAATTATGATTTCAAAATCCTTGCTTTTAACTATTTAAGTAGACTGTATCTCATCAACTCCTCATTTATGCTCTCAAGTTCGTGGTAATCCCATCCTTTTGGTATCCAATAAGGAACAAATAACATTGTTTATGGAAAAATCCTGGCATTCTTCATATTGGGATATTCATGGATTCCACAGAAACATCTCTTTGCCCTAACCTTTGCTCAGTTATCTCTTCTTATTCACTTCCTCATATTTCCTTTCCTATTTTAAAAACATATATTGAAAGAAATAATAATGCATTACTGATTTCTTAAAGTGAACCCCCCAAATAAGTCTTGATCCAACTGTTTTTCCTTCACATATATCTATAAGCAAACTTTTGAAAGACAACTAGGTAAAACACAGATTTTCTTGACAACAGTGACTGTGTTTGAGAACAAAAAATGTAGTCATTTTATAAGAATATAATATTTCCCTCATATTCAAACCCACCCCATCTGTATGATCTACACAGAGTCCTTTTTGAAACCAGAGCAAAAAAGTTTTGTGTTTATCTGCTTCTTTACATCAATATTTTCAGGACAACCTCAAAAAATTCATGTTACTGCAAAATCCAAGTATCTTACCCAGAAATTTATTTTAACAACTATTCCCTAAATGGATGTGCTATGGAAAGCAATTATATGAGATGTTAAAATGTATTCTATAGGGATAAAAGTCTTGAGTGATCAAATGTGCTCAGAACTACTGGATTAAAAATGTTAAGAAGATTTCATTAAGGGAGGACTTCTCAAAGTCTTGATATAAATGGAATTAATCTACTTTCCTGTTAAAAACCACATCGTATTTATCTGAGTTTTAAGGCCCTACATGAGCGGTCCTGGTCTCTGCCTTTCTCTTCAATATCATCTAGTATCATTGTTCCCTTTTATTCTCTCACCATGCAGACTCTCTTGCTATTCCTTGAGCATACTGATATCTTTTTTTGTCTCAAGATTTTTCTAATACACTTTGTTTTCTATGTTTTACTCTTCTTGCTACTTCAAGAAGTAACCTATAATTTCACTTAAAGTTTTGCCTTTTAAAAAGCTATTCTCTGAAAATCCTACCTAAAGCATTTTCTAAGTTATTCTCTTGCTATGCTCAAACTCATCTATCCTGTTTTATTTAGTTCAAAGAACTTACTGTTACCTAGGATTATCACATTTACTTATTTATTGACTTGCATATTTTCTGTATCCTTAACTAAGTAGTATGTTAGGCCTATGAACACAGGTATTATATCTGCCTTATTCATAAGTCTATCTGTAGGTTTTTGCAGTAAGTCCCAGAATACGGTGAGTACTCCATAATCATTAACTTAAATTGAAATTGTAAGTGATTGAAATAGTAAATATGAAATTACTAAAATTGATTGAGATTGTAAATGTTTACTAAATTGATTGAGATTGTAAATATTTACTTACATAGAAAATACTACAAAAATTCCTGAAACTTCTTTGAGAATACCTTCCTTCCCTAACAGATACTAGTAAATTTAGCACTGAATTTATAATCTGTAGTATACAACTTGGAACTTGATGATGTAAATTATTTCTAGGATTTACATTCTTAACTTGTGGAGTTAATAATTTCTTTAAAATTAATAGAAACTTGAAATATTTTGACTAAAAATCTACCATGGTTCAAATTCAAGAATTAAAGTCAGTTATTTACTTTCTTTCTTTCCATTCTCTCATTTCTTGCCCAATCAAGGACTGACAAAACCTTTCTCCATGAAGAATTGGCAAAAAGATAAAAAACAACTCAATAAAAAGATATGGCACTAAATTCCTCCCCTCTCCAGTGGTGCTCTGGTAAGAGACCCTATTAAGAACAAATAAAACAGAACTAGGATTTCTCAAAATGTCAATGAAATGAAACAGCAAGATAGAATATCCCTACCTATAGGACATGGGGGCAGGGACGACGGCTAACAGGAATAACAAATCAGTATACCAGTAGTTTTAATTTCATATTGTGTCCAGAAGATGACTAGACAAATGTGTAGTCCCATGTGATAACTGCAAGTGTCTGGAATGTAAATTTTCTTGCCTTCTGCTTTATTTTGTTTTCCAGTAAATGGGTTTAAAGAGCCAGTTTTGAGATTTTAGTTAGGTATTTTGCCTCTCTGCCAAGGACACTCATTAAATATTTAGGGGAATTCTGGAAGTTGACTTTTAATTATGATATGCAAGCAATTTGCTTAGTCAGAGGTCATTCAATGCCGTATTAATAGAGTAAGAGGAGTTTCTGGCTGAACGCAATTACAAAAGTACTGATAATCTCAGTTTTCAAAGAGGAAGGGGTCAGATTCTAGAAATTCTGAGACAGTGATCTTGACATAAATCTTTAGTGGAATTTTTTAGACTGTTCATAAAGGAATAGGAGGAAAGCGTGAAGAAATGATAGTGGTGGTCACCAGGCTCAGTCAGTATAACTTGAGCAAAGGTGGTGAAAAACTAATTCCATTTAGCTTTTTGATAACAAAAGCATATCCTAATGATTGTTGTAGGTTTCAAAGTTATAACTCTACTACTTACTAGTTGTAGAATCTCAGGCAGTTAACCTCATCTCTCACTATTTTAGTTTTCTGATCTATAAAATCAAAATAGAAGTAATATCTATTTTATATAATTTTGTGAAAGTAAAAAGTATTTACACAGAAAAACCATCAAGGGTGTACCAAATACTTTAAAGCAGTATCTAGTAACTGTTCAATGTAGATTATTATTGGCGTGCCTGGATTGTAAACTGGATGGTAATTGTTAGACTGTTTCATAACTTGTTGAATAACTCCAATATAGTCACAATAATTGATGACTGATGTGAATCAAAAAGAAAGATTTTAATGGTACTGCATTTATCATTTCAATTGACAACCCGACAAAAATGTGAACAGCATGCCCATCAATATTGTAGATAAGTAAAAAGTAAAAATATGGGATAAAATGACAATCTTATGATGTTTAATATGTGTAGCTTTCAAATCTTAACCACTGAGTGTTACATTTAATCTGTACTCTGAGGTTAAATTAAGAGCTATCAAGTTTCAATGAAATTTGGGAATTGTATAGTGTGTCAAACACATTATGGTATATCATGTCTTATGATTTTTATGTCTATACAAAACGTATGAGGTGATTGTGACAGGTATGTTATCTCAGTTTGAGAGAGAATAGTAACAGCTAGCAATTATATTGTGTCTGCTATGGCTCTAGGCCTATTAATGTATTTATATGTCACCACTTTAGTTAATGACTCTTATGAGGTATACCTTACAGATTACTAATCTGAAGCATTCAAGCATTAAGTAATATCCCTAAATCATACATCTAGTAACTAGCCATGTGGAGGTTTTGCTTCCATCAGTTTATGGTCTTGTTCATACTCTTTTTTTTTTTTTGTCTTTTTCATTTTTATCAGTACTGGGGATCGAACTCACGACCGCCTGCTTGCAAGGCAGGTGCTTATGCCACTGAGCTAAATCCCTAGCCCCTTGTTCATACTCTTAATTACACATCATACTGCCTTTCACGTTAGTGGCTTTCTGTAGAGAAGGAAACCAAGTATCAAACACAAGTGTCTTACCCAATATCACAAATTTAAACCACCACAGCTAGGATTTACTTTTTGACTAGATCTAGTGTCTTTTTTGCCTTCCTAAGTATTTCTCTTATTAGCTAAAATCTGGGTATTTTGGAGCCATTTAATTGTGGAGACAGAGAAGGAGCCTGGTGATCTAACTCTGAAACAATATATGGAAAGCATGCCTACATAGTGTTAGAGGAACATAGGTGATTTTTAAGATGATTCCAACTCAAGATTTTATGCTTATGAGCATTATATTTTAGCAAGAGTAGAGGCTGTCAGCTGAAGCAGAAAAAAAATAGGACCATAGGTTAATCAGTCTGTATTACCACAAGGAAATGCTTCTCAAAGAGTGGTCCTCACATTGTGTGTGTCAGAATAATATAAGACATTTGTTCCACTGGAGATCCTAGTCTCCTTGGACTTAATCGATCCATATCTGAGTGCAAGAAAAATATGCTAAATGATTCTCGTTAACCCAAATTTTGAGAACCACCTAGATTTGGCCAGCACCATATTAATAAGAATCTTGAAAATAATACTAAGGATAAACGGATAAATCAATCATTTTAATAAACTAGGAAAAATATCTTTTCAATTCCAGAAAAGAAGCTCTACCACTAGTCTGATGGTCTTAGAAGAGTAGTGTAGCCCATGACTAAAATCTTTTGTTTCTGATGCCTTTGTAACTTCTTTCATGCAAGGTTTTGTATCAGAGATGCTATGGCAAAGAGCAATAATGTAGTAGGACTCTAATTATTCTTTCATTAGTAGCTGATTCAGTACCGAATAATCCATAAAACAAGGCTTTTAAGTAACTATGTGTACTTAGATATGAATGCTTGGGTCAGGGATTAAGCAGAGTGAGTAAGAGACCGAGAGGGAGAAGCCTCCTCTCAAGAAAAGATGTGAATCTAATAACCCAAACAGCTACATAAGTGGCACACAGAAGAAACAAAAGGAATGCCAGCATTGTCCCTGGAGTGTGAAACAAGGAGAAGAAAATACAGAAGAATAGGATCACTGAGTCTGTAAAACACTGATACAGACTTTCTAAAAGTACAGGCAAGACAGTAACATGAATGATTCTGGGACAATAAGTATGCCTATTATTTGCATGTGACAAGATCCATGCTTTCATTAACAAGCTTTCTAATTCTTTGGCCTTGTAGATATACCATCAGGGAGACCGACAGAGGCAGAACTTGGAGACAAGGGTGGAATTTCCCTCTGAAATATTGAAAATGAGGAAGCTTTTATTATATGGTGACAATATGTTCTCTAGCTCCTGGCCATGGTTCTAGCAGGAAGCATGAGACAGAAAGCAAGTTAGTAATTTAGAAGACATGGCCAGATATTTTTGAGGCAATATCTACTGAAGATATATAAGCCTGTCTATCAAAGTTCTCAAAACTATTTCAAATGTTTATACTGTTGAAAAAAATTAAAGTATTTGTAATGTTAAACTATGATTTAACCAGAGTTTTGCAACCCATTTTCATCAGATTCAATCACAAATAAAAATGCAGATTTAAGCCACTAGTCCTGTGACATTTCAGAAAACGTCCTGGCCTAATCCCTTTTCTCCTTTCCATTTGGTGATTACAATGAATTCCTCTTTACCAGGGAGAGGATCACATGCTTCTTTTGTGAACCTGGCTGCAGTATTTGGATGTACTTCCTAGCTCCAAACTTGAACCAAAATTTCTCCCACCAGATTTATTTCTTGCGGCAGCAGCTTTCTTGGGCACAAGCCTGGGAATCAGTGAGGCCTAATCAGCTTGTCATCACTTGGTGCCACATAATCTTGTCTTTGGCAAGCATTCATTGTGAAGGGCATCATGCAAAACTCATGATGCCATCTTCATTGAACTCATGCTTATAAGAAGAAAATAAGAGGCTATAGAAAACTTATTTTTAAATTGAATTTAAGTACTTTTGCCACATTTTAAATGTCAGACGGAACTGTTCCACAGTACAAATCTGCCAAGTCTATGCAGGCGGCTGTTTTCAATAGGACTGTTTGTGCCCTATTGTACTAATCTTTTTAAAAATGTACACCTTTCTGTAAAAGGCCAAGAACACCCACACAGGCAGTGGGCACCGTTACTTTTTTCTTACTCCAAGAGGATGAATAGGCTTTTACTGCATTTGGTGTGTTGCACTGCTAAGAGTTTTCCGACAGTTATTCTTCCCTTGATGGACTTTGAGCCTTCCTGGGACACAGCAGGCAACACTCTGTACTATCCCACATGGCCATGCACTCCCCCAACCATCTGTCCATCTATCTGCCTCCGCTGGATTACCCTCCCTTCTCTTCTCACAGAGACTGGATCCTCAGTTCAAGAATGATCAGGAATTATATGTGGTAGAAGAGTGTGGGGATGGTCTGGAAAACTCTCTCTCTCTTTTCGCTGTCTCTCTCTCTGTCTCTATGTTTCTGTCTCTTTCTCTCTGTCTCTCAACGATGGGTACCAATATCTTCTAAATATAGTAACAGAGTATTTGGCAATTTTTCACCTTAGCTAGGTGAAGTCTGGTTACCAACCATGAAGTGGCCTTTGAAAATTTGCAGAGTTCTTAGGACAGTATCTGACCCTTAGTAAAGTAATGTAGCTATTGTTTTATAACTCAAATTACTTACATTTGGATTCTGGCTCTTCCACTTACTATGTAACCTTGAAAATTTTATATAACCTCTCTGAGACTCAGTTTTCTCATCTTTAGAATGGAGCTAATAATAACTATTGCACAGTGTCAGCATAATAAAGTGATATGTTGTATGTCAATTCTTTGGCAGAATGTCTGCTATATAGTAAACATTCATTATATAATATCTTTAATGATAGGAAATGTTGAATAAAATGACATCTTCAGGCAACATTGTTTATTATTTCATTTCATTTCCCTTCAAGTCCTATGTCATCTCAATTAGTGATTACTGATTCTGTGTCTATAAACTCACATAGTCAACACATATTTGGCGATATTCCCTTTCTGAATAAAATATTGTCTGGAAAAATACAAAGAAGTTTAACAAAGCTCTAAAAGAGTTTTCAGTGTAATTGTGAAGATAAAAATGTTAATATTCATGTAAAACTGTTAATAGTAAAATATTGAGGACATACAAGCTATTAGAATTCAGAGAAGGTGGATATATGCCTATGGCTGGGCTGGAGATTAAAGCATGTATATGATGTAAAAAAACAAAAAAAATAATAGCAACAATAATTCCAAATTGTTAGAAACCTAACGTTGGCTAGGTGCTTATTATATGTATTATCTAATTTGAACTGTATGATATTTCTATATAGTAGGCAAAATTAATATCCTTATGTTTAAATTAAGGGAACTGAAATTTACAGAAACTAAGGAACATTGCCTAAAGGTATCTGATTGTTAAAGAACAGAACTAGAATCCGATCCCTGGGTGTTTCTAACTCTGGAATCTGTCTTCTTTCATATCAGGCTGTCATCTATCAGTGAAGACAAGCAGTCTGACGAAATCAGGCAGGTAAGATGATGGCAAAAAAGGCACACAGGCGTGGACACTGATATTTAAGCAAGAATGAAGGAAACATTTGACTGTTATGAAGGATTTACCTACAGGAAAAAGGGAGGAAGGCCTGGAAAGCTACCTGGGGCCAAATGTGAATGGCTGTGTAAGCCAGGTTAAGGTGCAGGTGCTAAAGATAGAAAATGATGGTCAATCCATGTGGCATTCATATCTTACCTTTATGAGCAGTTTTTAATGAAAACTTAAGTTCAAACACCAGTTTTATTTCTTCCATTTTCTTAGAAAGGGAATGCCATTTATATTTCAATTTGTTTGAGGTTTCCAGTGTATTTTTTCTTTAAGCATCACTTGGGAAAGTGTGTACATGTGGGAGGCAAAAGGTGGAAGGCTCAAAATGGCTTGTGCTCCCAAAGAGATTACTGTAATGTGCCAAAGTTTCCATAGACACACTCTAGGAGGTGATGAGCTTTACATCTCTCTTATGATTTGCTAAGAGGAAAATTAACACCATAGAAAAGATTTATTTTTTTTCTTATTAATAAAGAACTACAAGATCTTCTCCAGTATAATGTTTAAAAAGCAGGAAAACTGCCACAAACATAACATAGATAGTTCCAACTTACA
Organism: Cavia porcellus; assembly: GCF_034190915.1. Taxonomy (NCBI): domain Eukaryota; kingdom Metazoa; phylum Chordata; class Mammalia; order Rodentia; family Caviidae; genus Cavia; species Cavia porcellus. The sequence continues at coordinate 84,546,260 of NW_026947486.1, read as the reverse complement.
AATCAGTTGGCCTTGAAAAGTTCATTTAGGATTAGAACACATGATGTCCTAGGAAAATGCAATATGAAAGTGGTACTTGATTTTTCTCTTTATTTTTCATGGATATTATGGAGTACTTAAGATTATTTTGTGTAATGGTAAATTCCATAGGAACTTGACGTTTGATATTATTTGTACTTTCAAAAGTCCAAAAGAATACCGTCAGAAGATGTTAAGTCTGAGAAATAAGAAATGTTATTCACTTTTCTATGAAATATGCTGTCCTACACTTATTTCAAAAGAAAAAGTAAAAACCTTTAAGAATATACTCAAATATTTAGAGAGTGTTGGTAAGAATAGCTTTAGTGTGTTGATGTGATACGATTCTTTTCTAGAGCAATTTCTTTCCATCTTATTTTATAAAGGATCTCACCCTTTGAATAAGTGGAACAGGAGTTTGCCCATAGTGTAATTATTTTTTGTCTTTTTGAAACAAAGCCTCGCAGTTTTAGCTGGCCTTGAACTCACTTTATAGCACAGGTTGCCCTTGAATTCACAGCAATTCTCCTGCCTCAGCCCCCAAAGTGTTGGCATTACAGATGTGAACTACCTTGCCTGGCCCAGATAGTGTAATTTAAAGGGCAAGGCTATTATATTCAAGTAAAATTTCCACTATTCTGCCAAAGCACCAGAAATTTCATTTTTACTATTGACATTTATGCTGTGGCATGTTCTCAGTAACTAAAATTAAAGTATGTTGTTATTAAGTACATCAAGATATTTTAAGCAATCAGCTCAGCATGAGTGAGTTAGTTTACTAGGAAGAAAACACTCACGGCACTGTATAGGAAACAGTTAAATTCGATGGTAGATGTAGACAATTTTAAAGAAAATGTTCAAGTTTCATACAAAGCCTAGCAGGATAGGCTTAGGTAAAGTTATAACAAAGAATCTATGCCCAAAGGCAGTGGTTTCACAACACAGGCAGTAAATTTGCTTAAGGTTAAAGAGGTTAATTTTCATTATGTGGAATAAATGGCAGCAGGGTAGAGGATAGACAAGAGGAAGGAGGACTTCTGGTTTGCTTAATCAAACTGGAAGAAGCAAAGAATTATGGGTTAGAGGAACAAAATGGTTTAAGAAAATCAAAATGAATTTGCCTATTGCTAAGCTTAGCTAATCAAATACAGCAAGTAGTGTAAGAAAACCACTATTAGTTGAGCATTTAGAGGCCAATACTTGCTAACTCAGCTAGACTAGGAAAGAGTTAAAAAGATCCTGGTAGGGACAGAGTTCATAAATTTAGTAATATTGACAGCAATGAGAAGAAAATACTGAAATAATCACTTGCCTTGAAGAAGAATCAGTCCACCTTTTTTCACCTCCTGGAGAGTGTAGCTCTGTTTTCACGAGTGTTAATTATATAGCATACACTTAGTGCCCGTGATAGGTACTCTGACTCTCTGTAAGGCAGGAAAAAAGTGCTATCAACCCTATTTATTTCAAATTCCACACATAATCTGCTATGAGTTGCCCATATGTGTGTTAAAGGAAATGACTTGGGTCTCAGGCAAGAATATCCCTTTGGGTCAGATAAGATCAGTTAAGTCAAAATGTGGCTTCTAAAGGATGGGATAGAATGGTGATGGATTATAGAACACAGAGTCTAGCTTTTAGCAAATTGAAAAGCCTGCTTGGTAAAAACTAGAAATAAGGGAGTAAATGAAACTAATGAAAACCATAGGAATTGAAGTAAAATTTTGAAATGGCTTATATTACTAGACTTAGTGTCTGTTTCTCAGTACAAGAGTTTCTTCTGCATTCAAATGTGCAGGTGTTCTGGCACCTGAGGGAAGCAAATCAGACTAATGACTGACTAGGCGAGCAGATGAAGAACAGTCTGTCTTGGGATAATTTTAGGGTCTGTGTTAGACAATTTCAAAGATATTTTTCCTCAAGTGCCCATTTCCTAGTATTCAAGTCCTCTAATCCTCTCCCTTTCAGTATAAGCAAACATGCTATCTATTTTGTAAAATGGAGTGTGTCAGTAATAAGTGGGATGCTACTTCCTAGGCTAACTTACAAGAAGATGATGTCTTCTCAACTTGGGTGCTTCTATTCTCCATAATCACCCCACCATTTACTTACTCTAAGGAAGCCAGCTGCAATGCTTGCATTAGTTTATGGAGAGGGTCAGTAATGAACTGAGATTGACTACCATTGAAGACCAGAGTCTCTCTGATCAACAGCTTGAAACGGAGTGAATTCTGAGAACAACCACATGAGTGAGATCAGCTGCAGATCCTCCTTCAGTCGTGGCTCAGGATGGATGAGACAGTAACCCTGGCTAACATCTTGACAACAAACTCATGAAAGACCTTGAACTAGAGGCTTTTAGCTAGGCTACATGAAAATTCCTGACTTAAAAATACTATTTGATAATAAATGTTTGTTATTTCAAGCTGCTAAGTTTAAGGGCAGTTAGTAATGCAATATTAGATATATAATACAGAGATGAATTTCCATATTATTGTCTATTGTATGCCCAAGAATACCCAATTTTATCATTTGGCGTTCTGTTTCATGATAAATATTCTTACTTCTTAGAGTACAACAGCACAGACCAGTCTTCTAGATTTTTGGGTCTTTTTGGACTCTCTCAGCCTTCCCAAGGAGGTTCTCTGTCAGTATGTAGATAACTGAAGATATCCTTTTTAGCGCACAGTACTATAGGAGGATGTGCTCCATTGCTGACTCTGCTTTTTATTTGTGGTGTGATCTTGGACAAATTATTCCATATCTCAGTGTCTCAGCTTTATTATCTGTAAAATAGGAAATACAGTGACATTGGCTATTCCAGATGGTTGATACAAGGTTTTTGGTTAGCTTTTATTTTTTATTAATACAAATTTGCAGTACATAATGATTATAATTCCTTGTGAGAAGTGCTATATATGCATGACACATCTTAATACTTTTTTCACCTTCTTCTCCACTCCTCTCTTTCACTCTTATCTCTTGCTCCCCTTCTCATTTGCAAAACATGTCTCTTTAATCTCATGATCTGTCTTTTATTTGCTCTTTATTAATATTTTTAGTTTGAAGATTCTACAAAGCTTAAGATTCTTCATGTGCATTATTTCACTTAAAACTATAATCTCAAGGTACATTCATTTTCCTATAAGTAACTCGTTTATTCTTCTTTATGGCAGAGTAGAACTCCATTGTGCATGGATTCCACGTGTTGATGGACAGATAGGTCACTTCAAAATTTAGCAATTATAAACTGTGCTGCTATAAACATGGGTACTTATGCATATATGTATGTATTATTGTAATATGATGTCTTTAACACTTTCAGGAAAACTTATAGAAAGAGAATAGATGGGAAGAATGAAATTTCAATTAGTTTTGGGGCAATCTCTGAGCTGAATTAAATATTCATTGCAAAGCTTTAATGACTGTTGAAATAACACATGACCCAAAATGGGTGCTATGTACATATGAGATATGATAAAAATTAAGGAGAATTGTTTAAATTTTAAATCTTCATTTCAGAAAAATATATACTTCTGTTAGCCCTCTGAGAATGTTCTCCTTCATTTTGGCCATATTTATCACATCATTCATGCTACTTTTTGAAGCAGTTATGGAAATCCTCTTTCGTGATTCTCTTTAGTTGTGTTGTTGCAGCTGGCTTGACACTCTGAATCAACTCAAAATGTTTGATTTTTATGGTCATCTTAACTTTGTGGGAGACACAGAAGTCACACAGTGCCAGATTCCATGAGCAAAATATATGACAATGCAGAGTAATATTTTTATTGGACAGAAATTGCTTTCATCTTTCAATAAATAAGGCATGATTGCCACTATGGGGGATATTTAAATAAAAAACTTTATTACAGGTAGGACACCTTAACGGTGATATTAATTCCTCCAATATACTCAAAATATCCCTCCTCCTCCTTCTTTTTTTTTTTTATACTAGGGATCAAATTCATGACTTCGCACTTGCCAGGCACTCACTCTGCCACTGAGGTATATCCCCAACCCTCCTCCCTCATTTGAACACACCTATCCAAAGAACTAATGATAGAGTGGTCTCTCTTACCACATGATACTAGTAGGACTGCGGATATAGCTCAGTGATATAAGTGCCTTCTTGGCAAGAACAAGCTTATGATTTCAATTTCTGGTATCAAAAACAACAAACAAACAAACATTAGGAGTATTGCAATGATTGTTATAATACATCATTAATCTAGTCTCTCAGTTGATTTTAAACCTATTTGAATCTGCCTAGATAACTACACAGATATGGTTGTGTTTGTGCTGGACAACTATTTCTCCAGCTTGGGTCATAGAGATAGTTCTCAGGGAGTTTGCTGACATTTCTCATATCAACTAGAGGCCTTAAAAGTCAGGGATAAAAGGTGAGTAATTTGTCACATATAGTTCACTACTGATGAACCCATAATCTTTTTTTTTTTCATTCACTTCTTTTTTTATTAAGTCTATTGGTACTTTTTATTTTCAGTATTAGGGATTGAACCTGGGGCCTTGCTCATAATAGGCAAGTTCTCTGCAGTAAGCTACATTCCTAGCCTCCTGTTGGTACATTTTAAATATACATAATGATCATATTCATCATAGGGAATCTGTACATGTTCACGATACAAGAAACATTTTAATTCTTTTTTTCTTTCCATTCAATACTCTCCCTTCAATATCTCTTTCCTCCTTACTTAGAAAAGTTTTGTTTTCATTTTTTCTTTTTGCCTCATTCTTCCTTTCCTACCTTTTCCCATTCTGCTCCCCACTTCCTCTTCACATCAGAGCCTTTTATTCTTATTTGATAATATCTAGAATATATTTTGGTTCTTATTTATACTTTGTGTTTCTCACAGCAGAGAAACAATATGATATTTGCACATTTGTGTTCCTTCATTTTACTTAAGAGTATGGTCTCAAGATAAATCCATTTACCTAGAAATGTCTTAAGTTTATCCTTTTTAATGACTGAGTAGTACATTTTGTATAAAAAGAAACCCCACATCTTATTTATACATTCACTGGTTAATGGACATTTGAGCAGTTTCCAAGATTTATCTATTACACAGTGAGGTGCTATAAATATGGGTGTGCATCATCACTGTGGTGTGTTGTTTTAATTCTTTCAGGAAATACCATGAAGGGAAATAGCTGGGTCCAATGAAAACTCGTCCCAGCTTTTGAGGAAACTCCATGCAGATTCCCATATTGGTTTCACCAGTTTATACTCCCACCAGCAGTAGAGAAGGATTCCGTTTTTACTACAGCACTGCCAGCATTTATTATTGGTTGATTTCTTGCTAATAGCCACCCTTTCTTGAGTGACATGGAATTTCAGCATAGTTTTAATTTCCACCTTGTGAATGACTAGTAGTGTTGAACCATTTTTCAAATATTTGCCATCTCTACTTCTTCACCTAAGTAGTGTTTATATATTTCAGATGCCCATTTTTGGATTGCATCTTCAAATTTAGGGGATTGGGAATCTTTAGCTGTTGGTATGTTCTAAGTACTAGATCTTTGTCTAAAGAACAGCATACAGAAAATTTTTCCCATTCTGTAGGTTTTTTCTTTGCTCTGTTGATCATTTCTTTTGTTGTGCAAAGCTTTTTAACAAGATGAGATTCTAGTTGTTGATTGTAATGTTTCTCATGCAATCTGGCTTATGTTTATAAAGTCTTTGAAGACCTTTACCTTTAAGAGTTCTACCTATTTTCTCTTTCAGCAGATTTAGTGCTTTTAATATTTAGATTTTTAATCTGTTTTGATGTCAGTTTAGTGTAGAATGAGAAATACAAATCTAGATTTATTCTTCAGCATGTGAAAAGCCAGTTTCTCTATCAACAACATGAACAATCAAAAGGTCAGAAAAGATATTAAACAGTATCTACACCTAAATTATAATAGTGATACAACATGCTAGAACTTACAGAACACAATGAAAGCAGTCCAACGAGGGAGATTTATAGGCGTGAACTCACATCAGGAAAGCAGAGTGAGCTCAAATAACATCCTAATCATTAACTTCAAACTTCTAGAAAAAGTCGGGCATGGTGACACATGCCTGTAATCCCAGCATTTAGGAGGCTGAGGCAGGAGGACTATCATTGAGTTCAACTCTAACCTTGGATCTGTAGTTGGTTGAAGGCTAGCCTACATTGCATAGCAAGACCCTGTCTCAAAACCAAACCAAACCAAACCAAACCAAACCAAACCAAACCAAACCAAACCAAAACAAAATAAAGTAAAACAAAATAAAATAAAAATACTTCTAGAAAAAGAAGTCAAACCAAAAGATCGTATGAGTGAGAGAATTATAAAATCAGAGTGGAGACCAGTACAATAGAAACTAACAAAACAATACAAAGAACTAATGAACCGAAGATTTGTAGTTTTTGAAAGGCTAAATAAACTTAATGAGCCTTTAGCCAAATTTATCAAGAAAAGCAAGGAAGGAACTGGGGGTCTGACTCAGTAGCACAGTGCCTACCTGGCAAGGCTGAGGTCCTGAGTTCAATTCTCAGTACAAAAAGGAATGTTCCATTAAAACTTTTCTGTTCATCAGTGAAGGGAACTCAGAAGCCTGATATCAGGATATTCTCTTTGGTGTACAGCCTTTTGGTCATTTATAGAGGCATTCTACCTAGGAAATTCTAGATATTTTCCTGTGAACATTTCTGTTTATATTTGGTGGATAATTAATTGGTATTTAAATTCTGGAAATCATCCTATGTTGTCTGGCTGGCTAAAGTGAGCAAAAGAAATGATATCATGATTTCTAGTAGCTAAAGTGAGATCAAATTTGAAGGAGGAAGAGTATTGCTTGAGTTCAAGTAAAGGAAAATATATTCTTCATATTGCTTGTAAATAGATGAAAATTTGGCCCTGTCCTCTAGGAATGAAACTTTTGACCACAAATTGAAAGTATCTAATAATAATTTGTTGCTTAGGTCCTTTTTAGCAGCATGTTACTGAATTCTTAAGTAATATTTCAGCCATGTAGAGTTATCCATTACAGACCTGTTGTTCTAACCATTATCTCTAGTTGGTATGTGAAATAAACCAGTCTTTTAAAAACTGGTTTATCATCAGGATCATTTGGGGGATGTTTTTGGTTTAATTTATCTTACTTTAATTACATACAGGATTGCAATGTTTGTTAAGTATAATGAATTATTCTGAGGTCGTACTCCGGGGATTCACATTCAGGAGATATGGATCATGGCTTGGAAATATGTGTTTTTAATCAGTTTCCTGGCCATCATCATCTAGAGCTTGTAAGTCATTAACTAGGATGTTTCTCTATGTTTACTTCTGCCATAAAAATACCCTCTGAAACAAACTTACAGGATTACATACTTGCTATGCTGAAGTAAAACAAGGCTTACAGTTGCATACGGGAAGGATAATTGATGTAGGTAGAATTATTGGTTTTAAAGAAAAAGAATCATCATGGCAAACCATTGAGTAGAAGGCCTTTCTGTTTTAAATTATTTATAGATTTACATTTATCTAATTGACAGAAAAAGTAGAAGAGAAGACATGGAAATTTGTAACATGCTTGGAGATCATAGCACATTGGAGATACAGGAGCTAAGAACATACTATAGCTTGGGAGTAATATTAAACCCAAGGAGAAAACAGCACTTGTTTCTTAAAAATTGATTCTCTCAACTTCACCCTTGGATATTTTCACAAGCAAATTGATTTGACTAAGTGAGATTTCACCTATGCTAAACTGAACCCACGCATGAGTTGCAGCATGTCTGAGAGGCACAACATCGAAGTTTATATCCTTCTCATAATTACCCACTCCGTAAAGATCTTTTCAGTCTTCCTGAAATGTGATAAAATAGATGGTCAAGTGCTACTGAGAGTCTCTCACTATTTGTGTAGGTTTATAAAGTAATAAATCACCAGGGAAAGACAGATTTTAATTTGGAATGTTGTAAACTGCTACTGCACAGTATCACAAGAAATTCTATGACACCAACATGAGGCCCTCAAGGTAAATGCTGGTAGAAACCAGAAGATCTTATCCAGGTGTAAATGCTTCAATTTACCTCTCTGTTTCTGTGGTTTTGTAGGTTTTCACCAACACAAAGCCTGGACCTTCAAGATTGATATCCCCAGCTGGGATACACTACTTTTCTCTGCCCTGGTTCTGTCAGCCTCAGAGTAAGTCTCTGTTCTTCATTGTGAGAAGAGAGGACATCTTACTCAAGTGTTAGGCAATGTAAGCTTAAGCTTCACAGGATGACTAGGAGGATGTCGTTCACAGAATAACAAACTAGAGATAATGGTTTTCTATGGTAGCACTTCAGATTCTGTTGAAATGGACCAGGGGTACACATTTTGGATGGAGATTGACTCATAAAAATGACAATAAAATTTTAATTTTAGACTAGCAATTTTAGTTATACAGTAAAACTTGGTTTGTGAGCAAGATTCATTCTAGGAACATTCTTGTAATCCAAGGCACTTGTATAGAAAAGTGAATTTTCCCATACAAAATAATGGAAACTCAGATGATTTGTTCCATAAAACAGAAGCATTCATATCAAATGATTATGACACTGTCATATAATACAAAATAATAAAGATATTGCAAAATGTAGAGAAAAATAAGCAGATTAACCTGCACTTACTACTAGAAATTTTTGTGGCTGGTGTAATGGAGCCAGGAGACAGGAGAGTTATTGTGTAGCGTGGCTCTCACTATCACCACTGAAATCACTTCTACCTCTTTGCTCAATGGAATCTTTTTCTTTTTATGCAACTTTAACAAGGAAGCTACCCAAGGAAACCTGGTTCAGGCTATGTTTGAAGGTTTCATGGAAATTTTAGACTGCATTGCTATTAAATGCATTTATGGCTCACATTGCTGCAACCTTATTTGAAGGGTGCTTTTCTATAAACTTGTGCACTGTGCCTCACATTTTACACATCTCCATAATCTTATTTGAAGTGAGCAATTCCTCTACCTTTTTTCCTCCTTCTCTGCCAATGATATCTCCATAATTTCTTGTTGTTGGGAGATGATCACCCACAAGCCCTCTGATAGGATGGGAGAAGAGACAGACAGAGACAGAGAAGAGAGAAAAGAGAACCATTGGCTCAGGTGTGATCATGTGATGCTCAGCACGACATACAACTCTTCACAAGATATCATTCAGTCATCACGTTAACAAGTTTTAGACATGTTTTCTTGAAGAACTCTCACAGAACTAGTTACTCACTGTCCAAATTTTTATTGTATAATAAGATGTGAGAGTATTAGAGTTCCCTATGCTGTTCATCCATTGTTAACATTACTATGTACATTTGTTATAACTAATGAACCAAAACATTATTATTGGCTAATGACCATATATGATTTTCTTGGTTTTTATCTAGAAGCATTTTTTCTGCTCCATGTTTCCATCCATGATACTACATTTTATTTATTTCTTTTCATTTTTTGACTTTTATTAGTGCATCTTTGCTGTACATAAAGGTTACATTTTTTGTAGGAAATTGGTACACATATATTACACATTTCAATTCTTTTTGCCTTCCCTTCACCCCTTCTTATTTTTACAGCATGAGTTGTTTATATATGTTGAGACCTTATAAAGTCAATTATTATATATTGAGATTAATAACCAGACTACCAGACTAAAGTACACGAACATGTGAGACCATTCATACTAATTTTAATGTTTTAGTTAAGGCTTTTCTTGACTGTGACATGTTTTCATACTTTGCTTTTAAAGTATTTAACTGATACATCATCTTACATACTTATACGGTTCATTGCGGTGCTTTGATTCATGTATTCATTGTGAAATAATTGAGTTAGACTTTTCTCTTGTAGTTAAGATTGTGGCTATTGCTTATCACATTATATCTGGGGTGCGTGCTATCCATAATTTCTCACTGTTGGTGTTCATCTGGCTGAGGTAGACTTTCAGATTTCTCCATTGTAAAATTACTCTTTTCCTCACTTCTTCATGCTACCCTCTTCAGATGGAAGTCATGTGCAGCTTGAATTTCAGAAATGTGGAGCTTTATGTCCCATCTCCTTAAAGCCATAAATTCTGAATAAATGTTTTGGAGTTTCTCAAGGGAGATATCTGCTTTTCTCATCATTTATATTTTAATTCAAACATTTATTTCTATCAGTATGGACTCAGAGATATTTGTTTGATACTTCTAGTTGTAATCCCATCTAGTCTTTTTTCCTTCTCAATTCGTTCTATCTGTGGCCATGATAAATTCTTTGATTGTTGATTCAATGTCCCTTAGATATACTCCTATAAACATGTGTGTGTCTATGAGTGTGTTTGTGTTTGAGCTATTTCTTACTAGTGTTAGTAAAAACGTTTAGATTCATTTTCTACATTCTCTGCCTCAGCCTTTGAATCACCCATTTCACCAAGGAACCCAGGTTTCCTTTATTGGAAAATGATATTGTGTAAGCTAGATCTGCTTATTAATTTTGTTTCTTATCACTTCTGCGTTTAGATCAGTTCCAGATCCTTATACCTAACAGACTTCAGACATGTATGTTTATGTACTAATTCAGACACATACATTTATCTATATTTAAGTTTCTATCATTCATGTTTATCTGACTATATTAAGCTTAAAAATTTTTCTTATTGATGTCATTGACTCTTGCCCATTACTATGTTTATCATTTTAGCCTCATCTCCTTGCTTACCTTTAGCCTCTCTCTTCAATAGTGATAATTCTAACTCCTAACATTCATTGTCCATTAACGTATTGCTCAATCCTAATATACATATACACCAGTTTTGGAATTGTTAACTCACAGATTAATGCAAAGCACTTTTACCAATTAGAATATAATTCATATAAAAGGTTGCATTTGCTCTTATTCATACATATCACAATCATTTGTAAAAGGAACTGAGATTAGTACCTTTATCCTTTATTCCTCTCAATGAGGTTTGCTATATAGCACTTTTTACACACTTTTTATTATTATATGTTTGTGATATGTAATAAATACATTCATCACGGGGAATTGCTGTATATACATATGGAATTTTGATTCTTTTTATTTCTCCTTTCCGTCCTGCCTTCTGCCTCCCCCATCCCCTATTCACTATTTTTGCTCTTTTTGAATAGACTAGTTTTTTGCATATCTACAGTAATTTTGTCCACTTAACAATGTAAGAAAGCACTGGGCATTCAGCTCAGTGGCCTAAGCATCTGCCTGGCAGGCCTGAGGTCGTTAGTTCAATCCCTGGTACCACCACAAATAATAATAATAATAATAATAATAAAATAAACTTTTAGATATTGTAAAAGTGAAAGGGAGGGAAAGCGCTCTAAAGGCTATGATGGTATGTATAGTGTATAAGATAGATGACCATATTATAAATTTCTGTTAGATTACTGAACAGAAGGGTTTGTACTGTCACTGTCTGAGTGTCTAGCCACTTTTTTATAACTTTAACAACAATTTTTAAGATGACAATATATAATGTATCAACTAGCGATTTTATGATTTTTTTGAATTCTGAATTATACATTTTTTATTTTTTCTTTTTCTTTGATTTCTTTCTTTCAATAAAAAAGTATGAAAGATAAACTCAGTTTCTGGTAGAACACTAATTTGCTCATTAGTTGCAAGCCCATCATTTTATTTTCATTAGGCATGATCACTTAAGAATGAGTAGAATCAGACTTATTATTGAGTCTGATTCTCATATGTTTTTCTGCAATTTAAGTAAATAATTAGGAGAATCAGTTTACAGAAAATATGATGTGAGACAGATAGGTTTTACTAGGGATACAGTGGTCACTTAGCTTGCTTGAGAGTCTAGCAGTATGGACTGTCCACAAGTAGAAAAACTTAGAACAAGATGACTTAGAATTTGATCCTTTCTGTGGTCATCATTCCCTTTGAAAATGTGGTGAAAGAACAGGGACTTCTTCATAGGGTTTTTTTTTTTTAATTTGGGTAATCTGGTGGACGCAGAGTCACTTATAATACATTCAATGGCCTTAGCAAACACAGACGCAGTGTGGTGAAGCCCTTCCTTTTCCCTTTCCTCCACTGTGCAAGGATGTCATCCAACATCAGTGGAATTGTATTTATCATTTTTTGATAAATAAATCTTATTGGAATATTGTCACACCCATTGTTTCACACATCATCTACTTTTGTGCTAAAAGAAAATATTTCAGAACAGGGCATCGCAAAAGCAAAAAAAAAAAATTACTGACTTTTTATAAAATAAGTTTTTTGACTCATAATACAGACGAAAGAGACCAGAGGGTAGATAATCACAGTTGATAAAATTTACCTGACCTGAGCATATTGAGGTTTTCCATAGGGATAAAACACTTTTCAATGTGAAGGATTGAATCATAAGTATGAAATTTTATGTCTCAATGAACAAATGCCCCAAATCAATTAACAAACATATTACTCAAATGATTCACATGTGCAAACATGTGGAAGCAGCTTAGTTAGTGAGCAATAAAAACTTTATCTGGCCAATTCCTGTAATTTAAGATTTCTTATTCTACTCCAAATTGTCTCACACAAAACTTTACTATAAATTATATCTTTTGTTAAAGAGTTGGGTTGACTTTCTCCTCATCCTCTGGCCAGTGTTCTCCAAAGACATTTCAGCTTTCCAGGAAAAAAGAAGCTCTATATGATTCTCTTTTGGTCAGGGCCCCAATTTGGTGGCGTCCTAATACAAATATGTGTCTTTCCAGTACTGTTTTCTGAGAGAATCTGGGTAAGGATAAGCAGTTGTAAACAGGTTTTCCTGCAAACAATAATGTTCAGTAGGCCAGAAGAGGAACAAATATAAAGTTCAGACAACGCTACTTCTCTCTTGTTTAATATTTACACAAGCTACTCACTGGTTTGAAAGGCCAAAGCAACCAGCTGTTCTAATATCTACATAAAAGGTTTATCGGGGAAGAGTCTCTGACAGAGATGTTTGAATGTAAGGTCTGGTGCCAACCAATAGTGTTAAGCACTGAGGCTTATGTCTATTTTTGCTTTTCAAGGCTCTGGGGAAGTTTCACTCTGGAATGTCTGCAGACTATAAAGACAATGTAAGTTTGCTTTTTGTTTCTTTTTGTTCTAAATCATCTTATTTGCTACTTCTTACCTCCACTTCACTTAGGTCTATCCTGTGTTTAATCCCTGTGAACCTCATTTGTACTGTTTGCCTGTTCAATGTCCTAAATATCTTGATGGTATTTGTGTGGAGAAAACAAGCTGTGGTAGTTGAATTTGGACTTCTGGGAGGAGGTAGTCAGAAAGAATACTACCCAATGTGAGCTATAGCAAGTCATTTCGCCTTGAAGACTTAATTTCTTTATATGTAAAATGACAAATTTGATAAATCTCAGATGAATAAGAGTATTAATGTTTTAATATGTATAAAACATTAATCATGGCATCTGATGTATTGTAGACACTCAGTAAACACCAGTTCTTTCTGATAGGCCTTTTGATTTTTGTAGATTGGATGGTCTTTGATTCATTTTGACCCAGGCTATTATGTTTTACATATTATCTTCTTCCCTAGGCTCAGAGTCTTGTTATCCTTCATTTCTTAGTCTCTTTTTTCATACTAACAGACCTCTAGTTTGGGTGATTAAGCAAAACTCCTAGGGACTGGAAAACTCTCACACAATAACAACCCCTTCAGTCATTTATAAATGTGGTAGAATCATTATGTGGTAATTTTCACATAAAAGGTACTGTGTTTTATTTAGTCATGACAGAAAATGATGCATAAACAACAATATCTGTGTGAATATGCATGTTGCTTAATGACACCATTATTTAATTGGCTTCTTTGCCAAGACTTACCTTGCAGATAGTTTTAAGAAGGCCCCAGGAATTTCACTAAAATCACTAAGTGCTCACTCTTTTTTGTCAACTCACATAGCTTTTTTAACATTTATGTGAGTATATAGAAGGAATGTGCCTTAAATTAATTTTTCTTCCCACAGTTCTTGATTTTCTCTACTCTCAAACCTCATCTATGCAATCAACACAGGTTCCAGTTTTAACTGCTATTTACATAACTTTGTTGTACTATTTTACTGCTTTATGGAGCTATTATATACTCACATTTTTAATGGCTTCATAATTCAGAAAATACATCTCTGCTAGATATTGGTGTTGCCCATGTGACTTGTCCAATTTGATGTTGGCAGACATGTTTCTAGAAGCAATTTAAAAATGTGCTTACTGAGAAAAAAAGAGACATTATGGTAGCCACTGTTGACTTGATGTTGTCTTGTTTTGAAATCCTGTGTTGCTTGCATTGTTCTGTTCTGATCTGATTTGTTCTATTCTGTTTTGTCTTGTTTTATTCTCTTTAAAATAAAAAAGGAAAATGTGCTTACTTATCTGGCTGAAATTAGCTACTCTTGTGATTCAGTAATATCCATGGACTTCATTTACTCTCAATAACCTTATTGGTCCAAAGAGGAAGAAACACATGGAGCAGATCTGGATCGAAGTCTTAGACCCACAATTTAGATCCACATCTAGTCAATTTAAATGAGGTAAATCCAGGTTATCTAATGATTCATTATCATGGAATAAATGATTGTTCTTGCATCTTATTGAGTTTTAGGAAGATTTGTTAGATAAGAATAGCTAATTTATATACCTCAGAGTCATACTTGGGTCTTTCACTCATGTGTCCCTCTCTTTGAATATTTCCTCAGAATTCACTTGACATTCTCTCAGCTATTTTATGAATTAGTCATGGTTCATTTTCTGTAATATTGGTATTTGCTTTGTATACTGTTGGAATATTGTTTAATACTGTTGCATACTGTTTGGTTAGAAACAATTTTTTGCAGTGATCACCGTGTTTCACATTTAGCTTCATTTTTTAAAAATATATGCTCAATCATCTTCTAGTAGCCTGTATCGGGTAGGACAGATTCCTCCATTTTCAAATAAATAAAATGATATACAGATAAGTGATTTGCTCAGGATTACGGGGAAGTTGGGGCGTATTTATGTTTCTTTTGAAGAATGGATCTGAGAAGCAGATGCAGCATTAGGAAAGTTACCTCCACTTTTTCACACTATCTAGATTGAGAAGTAGATGAGGCAGCATGGCGTATTATATTTCCCATATGCCTGCAATATCTCCCACCCACATAGTCTTTTACAATGTGACCCTGCCATTTTCCCTTTCAATAGGTGGTATCTAATTACTCTTATTTTAAATGCTACTATGCTTATTATGGCATGTATCTGGATGTCACCCTATAGCTGCATGCACCCATAGGTTACACTTTTCAGAACTGGCTGGATCTAAGGCATATGACACAGGAATTAAGGGTGTGGTACTAAATTAGACTGGTGATTGGAACTAACACAGTTCTGGGTATGGATAATGGAAGCACCTTGGCTGTGAGTGTCACCAACCAATAAGTTGATACTCTTGATAGAATATAAAGGAAGTGAGGGAAGCCTGGTTTTCTATTTCCTGTCTCTTTTCCCATGGACTATATCTCTTCTGCTATGCCCCTCTTCTGTGCCACTCTGCCTTGGAGCCAGCCAAATATGGACTGAAAGCTCTACAAACTGTGAACTGAAGTAACTTTTTCTTGTTGAAATTTGGGTCTCTGGTATATTATCTCAGCAATGAAAAATGTAACTAAGTGCTAGGAATTTAGCTCAGTAGCATAAGAACCTGCCTGGTAAGTGCAAGGTCATGAGTTTAATCCCTGGTACAAAAAAAATGTAACTAAGACACAGTTTGTTATTGTTTCAAACATTAAGGAACATATGCTGAAAACTGAAACTAGACCCACGCCTATCACCATGTAATAAA
The DNA here is from genome assembly GCF_034190915.1 of Cavia porcellus. Taxonomy (NCBI): domain Eukaryota; kingdom Metazoa; phylum Chordata; class Mammalia; order Rodentia; family Caviidae; genus Cavia; species Cavia porcellus. Next base: position 84,530,379 of record NW_026947486.1, on the reverse strand, counting down.
CTAAAATCTAAATGGATCAAATATCTGAATATTAAAACAGAAACACTAAATCTGTTGGAAGACAAACTGGGCAAAAATCTTGAAGATAAAGAGGTAGGTAGAGAATTCAGGAACAAGAATGAAACCACATGGGAAATACTTCCCAGAATCAATAGCTGGGATCACGTCTTTTTAAAAGGTTTCTGCATGTCAAAAGAAATCTCCAGCATAATGAAAAGAAAACCCACAAACTGGGAAAAAAATCTTAGTGAACTGTCCCTCAGACAAAAGACTTTTGTCTAAAACATATAAAGAATTAAAAATAATCAGACCCCTGAAATTCAAAGACCCAACCCAAAAATGGGCATCTGGGATGAATGCACAGTTTTCAGATGAAGAAATACAAATGGCAAATAAATACATGAAAAATGTACATCATCATTACTCATTAGAGAAATGAAAATAAAAACGACACTGAGATTCCATCTCACTCCTGAAAGAATGGCCAGGATCAAGAAAAGCATCAACAACAAATGCTGGAGAGGCTGTGGGGGAAAAGGAACTCTCCTACACTGTTGGTGGGAGTGTAGACTGGTACAACCTTTGTGGAGGTCAGTCTGGAGATTTCTCAAAAACCTGGGATTGGAAGTCCCATTCGACCCAGCTATTCCACTTCTAGGCATATTCCCAGAAGAACTGAAAGCATCATACCACAGTGTTATGTGTGCACCCATGTTTATAGCAGCACAACTTGTAATAGCCAGATCTTGGAAACAACCTAAGTGTACAACAACTGAGGAATGGATAAAAAAGTTGTGGTATTTTTATGCAAAGGAGTAATACTCAGCTATAAAGAATGATCACATTGAGATATTTATAAATAAATGGATGCAAATTGAGACCATACTCATAAGTGAAATAAATCAAACTCACATGTATAAATACTGTATAGTCTCCCTAGTGTAAGAAGAGTGCATGAAAGTTTATGGCAATCGTGATTTCCCATTATATTGCTTTGAAGCCTTATGATGTTTCCATTTATTAGCTGGAATGGTTTTATCCTGGGTTGTTTGACTTTATTATCTGTGATGGTATGAACAGCTATTTTGAAGAAAATAAGACATTGTAATAGCCACTGGTGATTTAATATCATCTCGTTTTGAACTCCTACCATACTTTGTCCTTCTGTTTCCATTGGTTCTATCATGTTGTATCTTATTGGATTTTATTATGTGTGATAATATAAACAAATGTTTTATGGACAATGAGATAATATAGTAACCATTGTTCATTTTCTGTTATATGGTTCTGAATGCCCTGTGATACTTTCATTCTCTTTAATGGTTTTATACTATTTTGTTATGTTTGATACTATTGTATGTGAAGGCATGCTCAACTTTTTTAAGAAAAGAGACATTGTGGTAGCTACTGTTATATAGAATTGTCTTGTGGTGAAATATTGTGTTATTTAAATTGTTCTGTTATGATCTGCTTTGTTATGTCCTCTTTTATGTTAATCTTTTTAAAATAAAAAAAAATAAAAGCAGATATTGAGAAACAATGGAAATGATACTCTGTGACTGACCAGTATAGGGCATAAGAGGAAAAGCATTTTGTGCCTTGTACATTGGAACATATGTTTTTGGATCTTTATCCTATCATATAGCAATTCCAGATACTCTTGACTAAGGAACTCTGGTTACATGGAGGGCAAGATGGAGGCTCCCTTGTATAAAGCCATGAATAATACACCAATTGTCAGACAACATCACCTGCCAAACATTTGGGAAAAAATTTTTAAATGCATTCTCCAATCCAAGATTTTCTTATCCCTGCCCATTCGAGTTTCCTCAGGTGAGGTTAGAGATATCAAGAGGCAGAAAAAAAAAAACAACCCCCACTTGACCATTATAAATTTGTGTCCCACAAAATCTATGAGCATAACACAGTTGGAATGATATATACTTGCAGCTTAGTTGATCTATATTTAAAAATGAGTTCTACATTTTCCTTGATGAAGTCTTTCACAGAATATATAGTTGCTCTGGGCTTAAGTCACAATACCTGTAAACATGAAAGATAATATTGCTGACTTTATAAAGTGATCATGAAGACTAGATGGTGTATTAAAGGCACAAATTTTCAACACAGTTCCTAGAGCATAATAACTGCTCAGTTATTGTCTGAAGTTCTTATTATTAACTGTAAAGTACAATGTTTTAGGATACTGAAGGAGCAAGCTCTCATTTTACATAATTTCAGTCCCTGGTAATAACAATTTTATTCTGAGAGTCTAGTGTTTTACTATTTTAAGCTATCTCATATAAGTGAGATCATGCAGTATTCTATGATGAGTTTATTTCAATTATCATAATATCTTACAGATTCATCCATGATGTTATATAAGAAAGTATTCTTTCTTGAAAAGCTTAGTAATATTCTTTAGTATATGTACATCACTTTTCCTTTGTCCATTCATCCATTTATGGATATGATGGTTAAGTTTGTTTGTAACTTGACTGGTTTTGGAGCTATGTAGGGGTGAGTAGGATACATTTAGAGATGTGACTGGGTGGGTCATGGAAAGGTCAATTTAAGTACTGTTATCTTGTACCTGGCTCCTTTCTTTCTGGCAGTTTGCCTGCTGATTCCTGGGTGCCATAAACTGAGCAGCTTTGCTTTATCATGCTCTTCTAACATGATAATTTTGCCTTGGAGTGTGCTGATTATTAACTGGATTGCCAAATTGACCTTCTATTTCAAGTTTTAGGTGTTGCATATTGTGTACCAACAACAGAAAAGCTGACAAATACAAGAATTTTTCACCAGAGAAGTGGGGTAATTGCTGTAACAATATCTGACCACATGTTTGTAATTGGTTTATGGGAAGAGTTTGGAAAATTAACAAATTGAGCTGGTGAAAGCATAGAAGGTTGTAAGCAGATAGGTGACTTGGGTTGGAGCTCAGAAGAAAATAGTGCTAATAGGAATGCAGACAGTAAAGGCCAAGCTCAGCACGTTTCATTTGGGAATCTGAATGCATTAGGAAGAGAGATCATGTTACACTATGGAGAAGAAATTGTCTACACTTTTCTCATGTCTTGAGATTTTTCAGAAAGCTAAGTTCAAGGACAGTAGAATAACTGTGCTGGTGGATGAAATGTAAAGACAGTTCAGTGTTCAGGCTGTGGCATATGTACTATGGCTACCTCCACCTGATGGATACTGAAATCAAGAACCAAAAATACAGCAGAAAAAATTAAAAAAAAATAAATTTAAATTTTGGCTTGCAGAAAACCAGATGTAAAGTTCGCCAAAGGGAGGTATGGTTGCTATAGGTTAATGTCAAAAAAACAAATGCAAAAATGGTAGCTTTGGTCCAGGAAGAGAACTAAAAAGTCAGCATTCCCTTCCAGTGAGCAAGTCAGGGTGTGAGTTGGGAGACAAGAAAAGTCTGCCTCCAAGCCACATGTAGGCAACCAGTTGATTTGGAGGAGCACAGGCTGGGATGCTAGAAACTGAGGTACAAAAACAACTTAATGCTTGTATTGATTGATTGACTTTGCAGACTTGGGCCTGTTAGTATGAACATCTATTTAGAGGATAAAAATATGCAATATAGTAACTATAGTGGATTCTCTTTTGTCTTGTTTTTGAAAACCAATATTGTTCCTTCCATCTGATTTTATTCCATTTTATTTTGTTTTATTCTTTCAAAATAAAAAAATAAGCAAACAAACAAACACAAAAAACCCACCAAGTACTTGGAACAAGTACAGGAAGAAGAAATCCTTGATAGTATTACAGGAATCAGGAAAACCCCACTAATACAAAAGTATAAAAGTGTAAAATTTTTATGTGAAAAGAGAGCTCCTGGACACAATACTGAAGGAAGGATGCTTAGAGAATTGGTTTCTCAACATCCACTTCATTCAAGTAATCAGGGGATTCTTCAATCATGGTGTAAAGGGGCCCTGCTACAGCTCACAGGGGCAGCCAATCTTGCCATTATTCTAATCATGCTGATTTTTCAGCCATGTAGAATACAAAGGTTGTGAAGTCAGAGAGATCTCTGTCAGATTTCAAAAGCAAACTTGAACGGTCAAGAAATATGCTCCTGTGAAGGACTGTGAAAAGCTGAAGGAATAAAATCAAAAGTTATGTAGATACCACAGGAAGTTGGAGATGCAGGAATGTGAAACAATTGCTGAAGAAAAGTACAAGAAATAAGCAGATGCAGCCCAAGCAAACGGTCATAAAGGTTAAAACTGGTAAGGTTATAGAGCTGGGATGCACGAGATTTCTGGAGCACATATCTAATTGCACATGTCCCAAATGCCAGACATAGAGCTGCAGGACTTAGTGCTTGCCTTACTAAGTTGTGGTCTTGCTTTAATTTAATTATTTTCTTTCATTTTATTTCTGTTTTTAAAAATGGAGGTGTTTGCCCTATGCCACTCTCCATAGGGATTATATAACTTATTTTTGAATTTATAGCGGTTTTCAGCTAAGAGTTCATTTTGAGTCTCAGATGAGATGCTGACATGGATTTTTAAACACTTCAAACTGTTGAGATTTTAGTAGGACATTGATATTCATTTACTTGTATATGTGATAATTGTATCATGTTATATAGAATTATGAACTTTTGTTTATTTGGAAATTAAGTTTGGTTAAATGTGGTAGCACCCAACTGTAATTCCAGCGCTTGGGAGGCTGACACAGGAAGATCACAGTCAATTTAAGGCCAATCTGCTTTACATAAGCAAGTTCAAGTCCAACCTGCACTGCACAGGGATAGTGTCAACTTGAGTGACTTGAGAGCTGTCCAGGGTACCAGTAAAGCATAACTCTTGATATATTTGTGTGGGTCATGGAGATACGACCTTGTGTACTATACCTGGTCCTTGAACCTATGCTCTCTGGTTCTATTACTACCTTTATCTACTGTCTAGCCTCTATGGAATGATATGCTTTGACCCATAATGTTTGTCATTATGTTTTTGCATTGAGCTAGCTGACCAAAAATGGAACATTTTGAAACCATGAACCAAAATAAACCTCTCCTTCAAGTTGTAGATGTCAAGTACTGTCTTTCCAATGAAAAATCTAATACAATGAACATGTAAATTATTTCCCCAATATGATGGTTAAGCTTAGATGTTAACTTGACAACTTGGCTGTCTAGTAAATTAATAAAGCACACTTGTATGTCAAAGTGAGTCATGGAGGCATGCCCTTGGGTACTGTATACGTTCCTTGGTATTTCACTTTCTGGAACTATTCCCATGCCCTATTTATTCACTGCTACAAGTTGAGTAGGTTTCTTTTACATTTCACCATGCTGTTTCTGCTTTGAAGCCCACTAACTATGGACTAAGTCTTTTAAAACCATGAGCCAAATTGGACTTCTCTTCCTTTAAACTGTAGAAGTTATTTTTTGTTCCAGTGATAAGGAAATAAATTGATGTAAATATCTTGGCTATTGAGAATAATGTGGAAGTAGATGTGAGTGTGAATATCTCTTCAAGATTATCATTTCAATTCTTCTCAATTAATACACAAATGTATGATTTCTGGATCATATGGAAGTTCTCAAGGAACTATCAAAATGTTTTCCATAATGGCTTTAGCAAAGTATATTCTTAACAGATATAAGCTTTTTCTTTTCATTACATGTTTATAAATTTGTTATTGCTTGTCTTTTTTATTGGCCATCCTATCATGTATGTGGTGATATATTATTGTCATTTTGATTAGGTTTTCCCTACAAATTAATAACAATAAACAACTCCTCATATACCTGTTGATCATCTGTGTCTATTTTGAAAAATGTGTAATCAAGTCCTTTGCCCATTTTAATATGATTATTTTTTAAAATTGAATTGTAAGAATTCCTTATATATTTTTCAAATGAATCCCTTGTCACATTTATACTTTGTAAATATTTTTGCCAGTTTTGTAAGCAGTTTTCTCAATGAAATTCTGGTAAGCAGCTGCATTATAGAAATTATACAGTATGACGATGTGTGTGCCTTATCTGAGGAGAGTAAGGCTGGTTAAACATAAGAAATTTAATTAATAAAATGCACCATACTGTGGTTTGAATATAATACTTCTACTCTAAAACTCGTATTTAAGCTTAATCCCTAGTGTGTGCTACTAAATAGGTAGAGTCATATGGAACCCTGTAAAGATGATTTGTGATCTCCTTTCATTAATAATCCATTTGACACATTATTGGATTAATGGATTAATAGGTCATCTTGAGAGTGGTTCTGATAGTCTCACTAGGTTTTTCACGTGCTTCATGCTTCCTGCCTTGTGATACATTGTGCTGCCTCAAGAGTTTGCTTTCAAGTTTATCATCATATATGGCCCATGAAATTTGCGCCAGAACTATGTGCTCCAGAAAAATCTTTTCATTTAAAGTTACTCAGTCTGCGGTATTTTGCTACTGTAAATAGAGAAAACTGAAGCACAATATTAATGGAAGAGAAATTATCACGATTATCTAATTATATGCAGTAAAATCACTTGAAAAAATCAAACATCCTTTCATGATAAAATACTAAGCAAGCTAAGAATAGAAGGTGTCTTCCTCAATATGATAAAAAGAACATATGAAAAACCACAGTTAACATTTTAAGAAACCTTCTTAATGTAAGTAACAAATCATTTGTATGTGCTCTTATCACTTCTATTCAGCATCATACCAGAAATTCTATATAGCACAATTAGAAACAAAAAAGAAATTAAAATTATACAAAATAAGAAAACATATATAGAGGAGCTCTACTTAAAATTATTTCATCTTATATATAAAAAAACAATACAACCACAAACCTAAGCCAAAACCTCCTAAAACTAATAATAATTTCAACATAGTTGAAACAATATAACTTTACCCAAATCATCATATTTCAATATGCTAGCATAAACAGTTTAAAAATTAGTTCATGGAGACCAATAGCATTGCATCAATCAGTGTTTACTAGAGAAATAACTTTAATGCAAGGTATACAAATATATAAGAATTAACGGTCTTACAGTGGCTGCCCATAGTTTCAGGTGTGGAAGAGTACGAAAGGTTTTGTCTGTTCCCTGAGGTCTAAAGGATACAGTAGAAGGCCCGGAGCTCAATCTTGTGCCTTTTGTGAGTCTATATTATGAAATCAAAGTGTCTTCACTGGAAAGCTGAAGAGCATGCACTGAAAGGTTGAAGAGTCTTCACTGGAAATCTGTAGAGTCTACAGTGGAAGCCAAGGTACAATGTCTCAGGTGGAGGAAAAGACTGGATTTCTTCTAAAAACAGATGCAAGTCTTCATCATTTCCTTTCCATACCATTCTGGCGACAATCTTACTTAGCACAGCTCTTCCACAGCTAAATTATGCTGAATCAATTTAGTGAGGTGTTTCTTACTCAAATTGATACAGTTGGTAAAGTATTACAATCCACCCTTTATCAACTTGAAAAGAGAAACATTCCTTTAAAGCATAGTCTTCAGATACAAAGACAAAATCATATTTATGCTTAATGTATTATAATTATTTGGGATAAAAACAGAAACATACTAATTCCCTCCCCAGAACAGAAAGCAAGTTTTCTTTGAGTGATGTTTCCTCCTAACATTTCACAACTTAAACACTAAATCATAGGTTTAACAATACTGGAGAATGAGTATTAATCTAGCAGCATTTCACACTGAAAGCATATTAATAGAGAACTATTATGAACATAATCCTCATTTTGCAGCTGATCAAAGTATCATAGTTGGTATTGAGAACTACCTTCTTCTGCCCCCCCCCAATTCTGTATTTCCTTGTCCTTCAGCATGCACCTCAGCAAGTCTTGGTTCTTCCCCTGGTGGGGTCACCTATACTTTCATTCCTGAGGTTTCTGGGGAATTTACTATTCTGCCTGAATTGGGTCCTAGTTTTCCACTGACTTCAGTAAAGGCTATGGTAACACTAGGAGTCATCCTAAGGGATCTGCTGCACCTTCAGTATAACATTCTCTTCCTCCACTGTGCAACAGTAGTCTAAATTCCTATTGATAGTCTTCATCAATTATCCCTGCTAAAAGGGTTACTCACTTTGTAGTTTGTTTCTTCAGAGGCAACAAGAGACCAGAAACATCAGGGACAAGTCTTTACATCAGGTTCAATGGTACTGTTTTTATGATTCCTTGCCTCCTCTGGAACTAAGACTTTTGAGTCAGCAGAGCATAAAATCATGGGAAGAGGAAGCAAAACGTTTGATAGAGGATTATTAGGGGTAATAGTGAGTGGCATCATTTGATTACTAGACTTGTGTGTCCTGGCTATGGTAGCCACAGAATCATGTATCAGGCACTGATTCAAAGCAAATACAGTCTTCTGAAGATTTTTGTTCCAGTCTTGCAAGGTATTACTACCTATCTGGCACTGTAACTGGTTTTTCACATACCATTCTACTTTTTTATCAATCCAATTAATTCTGGATGTTGAAGAACATGGTAAGACTAGTGAATGCCATGAGTGTAAACCCATTGCTTTATTTATTTGGCCATAAAATGTGTTCCTTGGTCAGAGACACTGTTGTGCAAAATTCCATGTGGTGGATAAGGCACTCTTTAAGTACACAGGTAACAATTTTGTCACAATCATTATGTACAGGGAAGACAAATTCATATGAAGAATAAGTGTCTATGCCTAAGCACTGTCCTTGATGGAAGTGGTCCAGTACAATCAACATGTCACCAGGTCACAGGCTGGTCATCCTGGGTAGTGGTGTAATATCAAGGACTCAGTGTTGGTCTCTGCTGCTGTCATATTGAGCATTCAGAAATGGCTGTAGCCAGATCAACCTTGGTGAGTGGGAGTCCATATATAACCTCCATCCCTCCCACCATGGCCACATTGTTTATGAGACTACTGAGGAATGATGCAGGTGACTGAAGAAAGAGGTTGCCCACCATCTACAGAATAGGGTATCTTATCCACTTGATTGTTAAACTACTCTTCTACCGAGGCCACTTTTTGATGAGTGTTAAATGGGATACAAATATTTGTACATCCTTTGACCATGTGGACAGACCTATCCATCTACCTCTTCCCCAAATATATTTATCAGAAAATTTCCTGTCCTGTTCCTTCCAAGGTGCTGATCATCCCACTATACCATTGACTATAGCCAACGAGCCAGCACAGTCACTTATATGACCATTTCTTCTTCCAGGAAAAATGTACTAACAGGTGCACTGCCAGGAACTCTGCCCCATATGCAGGTTTTCCTTCACCTTTGCTTCTCAGGGATGTGCTAGAAACAAACTGTAATGCTACAGTTGTCCACTTGTGAGTAGTATCTATGTAATACACAGAGCCATCTGTAAACCAGGCCTTAGCCTTCTCTTCTTCTGAAAGTTGGTCATATGGTATACCCCATGAGACCATAGGTGCATGTGGAAAACAGAAGCAATATAGCAGCAGTAAGAGCCATAGACATCCAGGCTAATTCTTCATATATTTTACTGCTATCCTCTAGATCTGCTCTGGCTCAATCACATATGTACAATTTCTATTTAATTAGACTGTTGTGCATGTCCAAACTTATGACCCAATGGGTCAGATAATACCCAGCTAATAATAAACTCAGGTCACATGGTAACCTGATGTCTCATGGTCAATCTCTCAGTTTCCACTAAGTAGCAGTAGCAGACCAAGTAGAAGTAGCAGACCAAGCCATGTTTTTCAAAAGGAGAGTAGTGGTCTGCAGATAATGGGGAGACTTGCTTTAAAATCCTAAATATCTCCACTTCATTTCACCTATGGGATACTTCCAGAGGCTCTAAACATCATTACTACCCCTACTGACACTTTAATTAGATCTGCTGGATCATATGGCCCCTGTAACAGAGCAGTCTGCATATCAGCCTGTACCTGCTGCAGAGCTATTCCTTCTTCTGGGTCCCACTCAAAACGTGCAGCTTTCCAAGTCCCTGTGTAACTAGGCTGGAGTAAAACACCTAAGTGAGGAATATGTGGTCAAATAGGCCCACTAGGCATTGTACCTCTTTTTTGGTTGTATGGGGAGCCAGATGCAACAACTTCTTTCACCTTAGAAGAGATATCTCTAAATACCCTACACCACTGGATTCCTAGAAATTTCACTGAAGTAGAAGGACTTTGAATTTTATTTTTTTTAAATTTTATTTAAAAGGAAAAAGAGAAAAAAAAAACAAAACAAAGTGGTGTAAGGGTACAAGTAATACAGAACTACAAAAAAAAAAAACAGTAAGAAATCACCAGTTAATAGATTACACATTATCATCTTAGAGATAGTTGCTCAAGTCACAGTATCAAAGTATACAAAGTGGGCAAACAGAGAGACTGCAAACAGTTGTGTTCAGTGATCCAACCAAAAACATTAATATGGTCAGCTGTTCAACACCCCTAAACACACTTGCAGTTGTATCCTTTAGAACACTTTTTTCCCCTCTATTTTTTACAACAAAATGTACACATTTTGGGTTTTATTACTCCTTAGTTGAATTGAATTTGTTTCCTACCCTCTGGCTCTCAAATGCTCTACTAACAAATCCAGAGTGGTTGCTACCTCCTGCTAACTTGACCTAATCAGCATAACATCATCAATGTAATGGACTGATGTGATAACTTGTGGGAGAGAAAGGCAATCAAGATCACTGCAAACTAAGTTGTAACCGAGGGATGGAAAGTTTAATAAAACTCTGAGGTAGGACAGTAATGGTGAAAGTGAATAGTTTCTTACGAGCCTTCTTAGTAGGTGTAGAGAATAAGTATTTGCCAAATCAATATCTACATAACTAGTACCTGTAAATGTGCTGACAGGCAAGGAAATAACATCTGGTGCAGTAGCTGCAATTGGGGTGACCACTTGTTTTGGTTTATAGTGAACTACCATCATTCTCCAGTACCCATCTGTCTTCTGCCAATGCCAAATGAGAGAAGTAAATGGAGATAGATGTTGTGGAGATCACCACTCCTGCATCCTTCAAGACCTTGATAGTGGCACTAATCTCTGCAATCCCTCCAGCGATGAGACATTGTTTTTGGTTTCGTAATTTATCAGGCAAGGTAACTCTAATAGCTTCTATTTGGCATTTTCAAACATCAAATCCCTGACATTGCAGGTTAAGGAACCAAGGTGATGCTTCTGCCAAATATTAAATGTATCTATCCCAATTATGCATTCTGGAACATGGAAAATGACTACTGATTGAATTCAAGAACCTACTGGACCAATTCTGAGTCAGTCCCTTGCTAAAATTCTATTGATCACCTGAGTACTATAGACCCGTATTCTTACTGAAGTACCACTGTCGTTTAGGATCCCCAAGAATATGAGTAAGTTTAGAACTAGTGTCCAGTATTTCATGAAATGTCTGATCATTTCCCTTCTACCATTGTACAGACACTCAGGCAAAAGGCCTTTGGTGCCTTTGTGGAAGAATAGGAAAAAGATTGAACATACAAATTTTTGGTACAGCATGGTTCTTCCTCAAGATGACCCACCCTCCCATTCATTCAAGGGGTTTGGGGTATGTAAACTGGACCAAATCTGGAAATTGGTTGAAGGCTATGATTCCCTATTGCAGTGATTTGAAGTAGCTTAATGTCCATTTGCTCTTAAATTTTATTGATTATATAAATAGATTAAAACATTTTGTAGGCTTCTCGTCTATTTCAGTTTTGAGAACACTGTGTCTAATCAGTCAATACTATCGGTCTAGATACATTAGACCATTCTGAATTTTTTTATGCTTCTACCCTCCGTTACAGTAAGTGTGTGAATCTTACCTTTGGTGAATAAGTGCTGCCAATTGCCCCCTGCCACTATGAAAGCAAATCAAGCCCATAGGCATTAAGTTTCCCAGTTGAGTAAACACAGTCCCCACTCTCAAATCTGGCATATGGCAATGATGGAGCTTATCATGCATGCTATTGCTCCCCTCATAAATCTTTTTATTAAAGTTTTAGTGAAGGGTACATTTTTCTGGATAATCCAAGTGTAGTAAGTTAGGTTTGGCATGAGAAATCCAGTCCAGCATTCCTATTTCCTCAAGCCTCTAAATACTTTTAGCAAAAGTAAACAGTACAGCAGGGAGTGGTGGCATATGCCTGTAATCCCAGCACTCTGGAGGCTGAGGCAGGAGGATTATTGCAAATTTTAAATCAATCTGGGCTACAACGTGAGCTCAAGGCCAGCCTGAACTGCATAAACAGACCTTGTTTTAAAAGGCTAATAAAAGAAAAAGTAAACTGCAGACCATACGGCATTTCTTATTCATTCACATTGGGCCAGCTTTTGATCCATAGTTTGGACAAACAACCAGATAAACTATTAACACTTTTCTTTATACAACGACTTTCAACATTAAATTCAGAATCCTTGCTTACCAGGACTGTATCAGGAAATTCAGTCTGCTCCAGATGTATATTTTTGCCAACATCACCCCATACCATAAAATTGATTCCCACACTTGCCCATCAGACCTCTGCACATAAGAATTAGAAAACCCAAGAATTTCTTGGGGAGAAAGCAGACCTTCTCATAGGTCATACTATGAACATAGTCGTAGATATCCCTTTGCTATTTGAGCTCGGTTATAGGCCTAGAAGCAAAAGTGGGTGGTGAGTATAGGTCGTTAGGAGTGTCAGCATTATCATGATGGGAGTGGAGTGAAAGTGGGGATGATTTTGGCACTATGTGAGGGGAAATATCTTCCTCTGACAAAATAATCTCATTAGAGTCTCAAAGCTCAGTTATATTGTTTAGAGCACTTTCTTTTCCTCTCTTTTGTACAATGACTATTACACATTTTGGGGTTTATTGCTCCCACAGTTCTTTTTAGATTGGCGCCCTTATCTTTACTTCTATACCCTGTAAGGCTAAGCATTAAACTTACACTCTATTTCATCCAATCAAATTATGAGGGCCTGTGTTTGGGTTTCTGCAATCTCAGTCCTGCAGCTAGAAGAGAAAAGATTAGGGACATTTTAATTTTTTATGTGTATCTGGAGCTGGGAATTTAAATCTTTGAGCTAATTTTCATTTATTATTCTATCTTTGTACTTAGATATTAGATTTCCTATGAATAGTTTGAGGTCACTATTTTCCTTCATTAGTTTCTTCAGAGATGCAAAGACCCAACAGTCAGCACAGGTATATTTCTCATTCTGCCAAAAATATTCAAGATTCTTATATACAGTGACTAAATTCCTTGCATCTCACAAGTGGTCAGTTAGAATAATAAAAGGGAGCTACACTGAGTATTACTTTAGACAGTTCAGACCAAAGATTATCAGGATTCCCAAAAGTACTAGAAGGAGAGTCCATGAAATCTATAGATTTCTTCAGATTAGAGATCCAAATCTGGGAACACCTAAAGCTGTTAAAGAGTTTCATCTTTACAATTCTGCTTTTCTAGAGCCACTTCACTCCTGGTACCAAAATCTGTATCAGTCACTACCTAAATAGACAAAAAGATTTAATGTAATACATAAAAATATCTAAGAATTTACAGTAGTGGCTACCAAAGGCCACTAACAGAGCAGGGGTGTAAGAGTAGAAAATGTCTGTCTGCACACTGGGGATCTACAGGATCCCCAGGCCTGGAGCTCAGTGCAGTGTCCTGTGTGAGTCTATCAGTAGTTCAAAGAGTTTACAATGGAAGGCTGAAGTATAGGCCCTAGGAGGCTGAACAGTCTACACTGGAAGGCTGATGATTCTGCTGGAAGCCAGTAGAAAATGTCTAAGGTGATTGCAAAGATGAGCTTCTCTGGAGAAACAAAAACAAGCCTTCGCTTTTCTTCTGCACCATTCTGGCGACAATCCTCCTTAGCGTGGATCTTCCACATCCAGAACAATACTAATACAATTGAATTGGCTATATCTCACTCAAGTTGACACAACCAGTTAAATATCACAAGCTCTAAAAAATTCTCAATCATAAATTTCACCAACAATGTGCAAGATATTAATATTAAAAACTATGAAAGTTCATAGCAGTAACTATAGATGACCTAAAAATAGATTTATTTTCTTCAGTATTCATGGATTGGAAGATATTCTCAACAAAATTATTTCCAGATTCAAAGCAATACCTGTCAAATAACCTAAAATTAATATAACATTTTTCAGTGTCAAACAATACTAACAAGAATCTTGAGAAATAACAACAAATGGTAAGATTTACATTTTTATTTTCAATGATAAAAGTAAAGCTACAGTTATCAAATAGTGTGTCTCCAGCACATAATTAGAAATAAAGATTAGTGAAACATAATTGAAAACTCCTGAAATAAATGGCAGTCAACTGATCCTTTGTGAAGACTCTGAAGCATTCATTAGGGAAGAAATAGATTTCAATAACTGGTTCTTGGACAACTAGATATCCATATTCAAAATAATAAATTTGAACCCTACATGACATCATGTAAAAATTTACTCAAATTAATCAAAGAATTAAAGGCAAAGGATAAAATTATAAACCTCTCGAGGAAAATTAAGTATCAATCTCCATGACATTTCATTAGTCAACAGTTTCATAAATATAACATCAAAATCACAAACATAAAAAATCAGATACATTTAATTTCAGTAGAATTAAAAACTTGTGCTTTCATGGACATTTTCAGGACAATGAGAAGACAACTGATAGATGTGAGAAAATATTTGTAAATTCTGTATCAAATAAAGATCTAATTATATAAATAATTTCACAACTAAATAACAGACAACTGAGCCAATTTAAAAATGAGGAAAGAGCTTTAATAGGCATATCTATAAACAATGATATAAATATCAAACAAGCCCATGCAAAGAAGCTCAGTATCAATAGTAATTAGCAAACTAGAGATCAAAATCATAGTGAGATACAACTTCACAACTAATTCTCACACACTAGAAGGGTTAAATTTTTTAATGGAAAATATAACAAGCATGGGTGAAGATGTAAGGAATAGAAACCTCATATATTAGTTACAGGAATAAAATGTAATGAAGTTACTGTGAAAAACATTTTAACAAATCCTTAAAAGTTAAACTTAGCATTGCCATGTAAACAAACTATTCTACTTCTAGATATATACCTAGAGAATTGAAAACGTATGGACAAACAAAAACTTACACATAAATGTTTAGTCTTAAGTGAAACAATTCAATTGTCCATCAATGCAATGAGTAACACAGTGCAGTAAATCCATTTAATGCACTATTATTCAGTATTTTAGCTGTTTTTCTTGTTGCTGAAACAAAATATCCAACATCCAAAATTAAAGGAGAAGAGGTTCACAGCTTGTAGAGACTTTAGCTCATAGTTGGCTGCTTCCCATGCAGAGTGGTATGGACGAGGGGCATCTAAGAAGAGCCACAGTTAATGGCAGCAGAAGGCAGCAAGCAGCAAGTGGCAATCAAACAGAGATGATTACAGCAGTCCTCTTTCTGTCTATCCAGCCTACCCGCCCTTAGGGAGGGTAGCATTCACACCCTTAATCCTAGCATTACAATGTGAATCAATCTCAACTGGCATCCTTGATCACAAAATCTCACTCCCTAGATCCAGCTACTTCCCAAAAGCCCCACGTGATTTTATGAGTCTTTGGGGGAATGTATAGATACAAGCCAAGCATTCAGTCATAAAGTAACAAATTACTGTATACTACAGCATGGATTAACTGCTGAAAACACGCTAAGTGAAATTTTGAAACCAGACACAAAAAGACACATTTTGCATGCACTATAGTTTAGATTTTAAGTGTCTCTCAATGGCTTGTTTGCTAAATGCTTGCTCTCCAAAGTGGTGTAATATGAAGGTAGAAATTTAGTGCTTTCCAGGCATAGCTGGAGTGGGCAATTGGGAATGAATACTTAACAGACATAGGGCTTCTGTTTGGAGTGATAATGATGGCCTGACTGATGCTGATTGCATAATATTATGAATATGCTAAAATCCAGAGAATTGTATGTTTTAAGACAGTTAAAATGTGAGTTTTATATTAGATGAAGTATCGGTCTGGTCTCTAGAGAAACAGATTTAATGCAAGGCATACTTATATATAAGATTTTACAAGATTGGCTTACCATGGCCATCCAGAGTCAAGTGTGGAAAAGTGCAAAAGTGTTGTCTGTGTACCGGGGATCCAAAGGTCTAGTCAAAGTCTTACTGGGGTATCCCACATGAGTATACTTCAGGAGGATGAGGGGTCTTCAGTGGAAGTCCAAAAGGTATGTACCAGAAGCCAGGAGGTTATGTCTAAGGTTAAGATGAAGATTGGAGCTCCAAAGAAAGATGAAAGTCTTCTTTCTTGGTTTCCTTTTCATAGTGTTCATGAGTCAATTCCATGGGCTGCTGTCACTGTACTAGTAAATTCCAGCAAGTCTTCAGTAAATCGCCTCAGCCACACTCAGAACTATGCTGATCCAATTTAGTTGGGTGTTTCTCACTCTAATTGACTTAAATCAGCTATCACAGGTAAATTTTATCTTAATAAAAACAGTTTTTAAAGAGCTTCTATGATTCAGGTTTCTTATCTCATTAACTCAGAAACAAGTTTGGCCTGGAGTAAGGAGAGATTCCTTGAGCAGAGTGGGAAGAGCAGCGGATGATAATTTTGCCAGATATATTGACAGTTACAGGAAGGAGGTCTTTAAGTGTCAGATTACAAATTACCTTGTTATAAAGAAAATACAATTCAAAAATTCTTGTAATTATCATATTGTGACAATCTGTATTGAGTGTTTGATATTGTGTATAAACATTAAATTCTGTATCTATGTAAACTTATTCCACTTGACAAACCCAATAAAATGATTTATTGTCATTTTACAGATAGAGAAACTACAGTGGAGAGACATTGTTTATGTTCCTACCAAATAGAAATATAGAATTTAAATTGAGGTCTATATCACTACATAATTCATACTGCATCACTATACTATAATAGAAATTAGCTTGGACGAAGTGATAGATGATTGGGGATGGGAGAGAAAGAAGACTGACTTGAATTTTTGTGTCTTTAAGAACAATTGAATTTCTCACATTTCAGACAATTTTCAGACTTCAAGTAAATAAGAGTTTTAATCATCATCTTTTCTGTCTCTGTCTGTCTCTCTGTCTCTCTGTCTCTCTGTTTCACTCATAATTTTTTCTAAAAAACGTTAATTCTGTAAAAATGTTTTTTATTTATCTTATTGGTACATTTAGACCTTCATAATGATTGCATTTATTATAGGGAATTTGTGTTTGTACATTATATACTTGACTTTTTTTCACATTTCCCTACCTCTCTTAAAGCCCTCTTTCCCTCTCTGTATGGAGAAGAATAGAGGTTCCATTTGATCCAATTATTGGTATCTTCTTAAAAGAATAAAATTATCATACCAGAGTGATATATGCACACTCATGTTCATATCAGCACAGTTTGTAATGGTTGAACCTTGGAAACAGAAATGCTCACTAACTGATGATTGGATGAAAAAGATTTTTTTTTTTCACAACGAAGTACTACTCTTCCATAAAGAAGAATAAGCTTCAGACATTTGACGTAAATAAATACACCTTGAAGCCATACTCTTAAGAGAAATAAATTGGTTAAGCTTGCATAAATACTGCACTGTTTCTCTGGCATGAGAAACAAAGTGTAAATCAGGACCAAAATGTACAATAGATATTCAAGAATATGTGCAAAAGGGAAGGGGAACTAGAAAGCGGGACGGGAAAAGATAAAAAAATAAAATAAAAGGAAAAAACGGAAGCAAAGTTTCCATAAATGATCTCATATTTTATAAAATCAAAATTTCTTAATAGTATATGTTATCATTTTCACAATTTCAAGGTGCAGTAAATAAAGCTTCCTGGAATCATATAACATTTTTGGGACAGAATTAAAACAAGAAGTATGTGTTGTTGTTTGCTTATTTGTTACATGCGAAAATTCACTAATTATAAATTAAATTGTGATGGGTTGATCCAGAAAGTTCAGCCAAGCACAGAAGGACAGATCCCAGTTCCTGTTAGAAGGCCTATGTTCTTGTGAGACACAGGAGCTCAACATTTCTGATCTTGCTATCATCCTGTGGCTAAGGTTATGTTTTGAATGATGGTAATTGAAATATGGGGCTACCACATTCTCCTAGCTCTCACTTCTGGAGGACAGGCAATATACTGCAATGACAATGTTACACTTCTGATTTTCCTTGTATCAACTTATAAGGTTGCAGATGTACATTGGCAAAGAAAGCTGGAAATTTCTGAAGCAGCTCTTCTATTCCTGCATCAACCACTCCACTCCTAATATATTTTTTAAAATTGATTTTATTGGTACAATTTAGATATATATAAGATTTATCACAGGGAATTTGGACCTCAGCACAATGTATAATGAATCTTTGTTTCCCATCCTTCAACACCTGTTCCATCCCTTTGCTTCTTTCCCATTCTGTGGAATTTCTCTTTATTGTTTTGGTGATTTCTTTTGTTGTACAAAACTTTTTGATAAGACAAGATCTCAGCTGTTGATTCTTTATGATACTTTCTTTGAGATTGGAGTTTTGATCATAAAGTCTTTCCCTAAAACTGTGGGTTCAGAATTCTATCTATTCTACCTTCCAAAAGATTTAGTTTTGCTGTGTTAATATTTAGATCTTTGATCAATTTTTATTTTAATATAGTGCGTGGTGAGAGGGATGGGTCTAGTTTTAGTCTTTGGCATTTGGAAAGTCAGTTTTTGCAGCTCCATTGATTAAAGAGGCTCTTGTATTTAAATCGTTTGTCCTCTTTGTCAATGATCGAGCATGTTTGGAATTGTTTCTGCATCTTCTAATTTGGTCTGTTGGAGCTAGTGCTGTGCCTTTTTCTATCATAGACTCTTTGTAGTGTAATTTCTTTTTTAAAAAAATTTATTTAAGGAGAAAAAGGGAGAAAAAAACAGAAAAAGGGTACAAGTTATACAGAATTTCAGAAAAAAATAAACAGTAGGAAATCACTAGTTAATAGATTACATATTGTTATCTTAAATATAGTTGTTCAAGTTATAAAATTGAAGCGTGTAAAGTGGCCTTTCAAACAGTGAGACTGCAAACAGTTCTGTTCAATAATCCAACAATACTCAGTAATATGGTTATGTGTCTTATACACTTAAATATACATGCAGTTATATCCTTTAGAGCACTTTCTTTTCCTTTCTTTTGTACAATGACAATTACACATTTTGGGTTTTATTACTCCCACAGTTCTTACTACTTTTTTTGAAGAGAGTAAAACCAAATGTGACATAACAGAACAGAGTCAGTCAAATCAAAAGGATGGACATAATACATAATGTAAAAATAAAATATAAGGTGATCAACAATGGTTACCATACTGCATCTTGCTATTTTAAAAAGAATTGCCTATATCATCAGTTATAATAAAATTGAACAAAACAGTAAAGAATAAAACTAAAACATTGGAGACATTACAGGACTTTAAAAGAATGTAATAGTCAAACCAGAATGGGTGTCATAATGAATCTTATTGTCTTCACAGTTGTTGTCTATACTTTCTAACTTGGTACTGTCAAGCAAAGCAGAATAGGGGAAAATCAGTCAAAACAAGATGGTGAGGGCAATACAGGGTTTCAAATCAAGTTAATAGGAAATCAAACTGGGTTACTATAATATATCCTGCTATTTTTATTTATTTTCCCTTAATTAAAAAGATAAAAATAAAAAAGTAAATAATTAAAAAAAGAAGATTGAGATAAAAGAGGGCATAACAACAAAATAACACGGGTCAAAACATAACCATTTAAGCAAAATAGTGTTTCACCATAAATATCCTGACATAAAAGTAGCTACCATAGTGTCTCTTTCCTTGAAATCTTTGAGTATAACTTTGTATACTGTAGCACCAAACATATCAAGACAATGTAAAACCATTCAAGAGAATGACAGTATTACAGGGTATTTAGAACCAACTATCAGAAAATGAACAATGGTTTCTGTATAATCTCCTTGTCTATAAAAGTTTTTGTTTATATTATCACATATAATAAAATCCAATAAGATACAACCTGTTAAGACCAATGGAGACAGAAGAATAAAAGCTTGGTGGGACTTCAAAACAAGATGATACTAAATCAGCACTAGCAATTATGATGTCTTGTTTTCTCCAAAATAGCTGTTCCTGCCTTCCAACCTTCTCTGCCTCATTTCTGTTGAGCTCTTTTTCTGTGGTTAGTTGTCAGTTTGTCTTTTTCATTTTGCTTTCTGCTCCATTCATTTTGGCCTGTCTGCCACTATTTCTGGAATCTTGGTATTTTCCTTTTTTAGAATATCCTGCAGTATTCTCTGTAGAGTTGAATTGGTGGTTGCAAATTTCTCTAGCTCCTCTTTATCCTGGAAGCACCTTGTTTTTCCATCAATTTCTAGGGACAGTTGTGCAGGATATATCAGTCTTGGATGGAGGTTATTATCTTTCAAAGCTTGAATTATTTCCCCCCATGCTCTTCATGATTTGATGGTTTGTGCTGAGAAGTCTGCTGTAATTCTGATGGGTGTTCCCTTATAAGTGATGTGTTTCTTGTCTCTGGTGGTTTTTAATATTCTGTTCTTATATTGGATTTCTGGAATTTTAATTATTATATGCCTGGGTGTAGCTCTGTTTGGGTTGTAGGTGGCTGGAGTCCTGCATGCCTCATACATCTGAGTATCTTTACCTTTTGCTAAATTAGAGAAATTCTCTTGGATTATTTCTGTGAATAGCTTTTGTAGTCCATTTGTTTGTATCCCTACTTCTTCTTTTATGTTCTTAATTCTTAAGTTATAGATCCTCTTATCATCTTATAGCCTTTGTATTATTGCTGTTTGTTTTCTTGTTATTTTAAAGAAATTTTTCATTTCATGCTCCCACATTAAAAATCTGCCCTCCAGTTCAGATAATCTATCCTTAGTTTCTTTCAAGCTGTTTTGCCAGCTTTTGATAGAGTTTTTAGTTTCTTGATAATCTCTTTGAACTTGCTTCATGTATTCTATGTTTTCTCTATTTTCTCCATCAAACAATTCTCCCCTTTTTTCTGTTCTTCCATTCCACCATCTGCTTTTTCTTGGGCGGTGCTTAGCATTTCTCTAACTATTCTACTTATATCTTACTTTATTTCGTTAAATACTTCACTTTTGTACTCGTCTATGAGGCTCCGGAGATATCGCTTTATGTCTATGTAGTATAGTTTCAAGTCAGTGATTATGATCCAGCCCCCACCTTGTCTTTTTTTGCCTAGAATTGCTTTTGCTAATCTCCATCTCTTCTGGTTCCAAATGAATTTTAGGATTATTTTCTATAATTCTGTGAGCTTTGTTATTGGTATTTTCATCAGTTTTCCTTTAAATCTGTATAGCAATTTTGGAAGTATGTCCGTTTTCAGTATATGGCTTCTTCTGCCCAAGAGCAAGTTATATCTTTCAGGATTTTTCATCATTTTTGATATCCTTTTTCAGAGACTTGTAGTATTGAATGTAAAGGTCTTTTACTTCCTTCATTAGGTTGATTCCTTAAGAATTTCTTTTTTGGGTTTTACTATAAACGGTGTTTTCCTACTTTCTCTCTCAGTGAGTTTGTTATTTGTGTATAGGAATGCTACTGATTCTTGAGTGCTGACTTTGTATTCAACTACAAGACTAAATTTAGTTATTAAATCTAGAAGTCTTTTGGAGAAGCTTTTGTGACTTTCTAAGTAGACTTTCATGTCTTGTGCAAATAATAACAACTTCATTTCCTATCCTCATAGCTTTTATTTCTTCCTCTTGTCTAACTGCTACAAAACAAGTAAGAGCAGTGATAGTGGATATCCTTGTTTTTTTCTGATTTTAGAGTAAAAGTTTTCAGTTTTTCACAATTTAGTCCATTGGCTGTTGGTTTGTCATAGATTTTTAAATTTTGTCTTTTGTTAAATTGTCCTTTATCAAATCGACTTTTAGTCTATGTACTCTAATTTTCTGTAGTTATTTTAATCACAAATGAGTGTTGGACTTTGTCAAAAAATTTTTTTGTAACTTTTGAGATCATTATGTGGTTTTTATACTTACCTTTCTTGATATAATGTATCAAATTTAATGATTTTATATGCTAAACCATCCCTGCATCCCTGGGATAGATCCTACTTGGTCATTGTGTGCAGTGTTCTTGATGATTCACTACATTCTGTTTGCCAGGACTGCATTGATTATTTTTTCATCTATGTTCATTAAGGAAATCAGCTTGTAATTCTCTTTTTGGTTTAATACCTCTCTGGTTTTAGTATCACATTATACTTACTTTGAATAATTACTCTAGGAGTATTGTTTCCCTTTCAGTTTTATTAAAGAATTGGAGGAGTAGTGCCATTTAATTTTCTGTAAATTACTTTTAGAATTCAGTAGTGAATCCATGAGGAACTGGGCTTTGCTTTCTTGATAGGATTTTAATTACATTTTGAATTTCATTAACTGATATAGGGTAATTTACAATTTTTACATCTACTTGATTGAGCTTTGTTAATTTATATGTATGTTGGAATCTGTCCATTTCTTCTGTATTTTCTACCATATTTCAGTATAACTTTTCAAAGTAGGTATTGCTCATCTGAATATCTCATTTTTCTCTTTTCATTCTTTATTGCATGAATATGTCTTTCCTTATCTTGAGAAATTTTTCTAATGATATGTCTTTTTTATTGTTCAAAGAACCAACTGTTCTATTCATTAATTTTTGCATTGTTTCCTTATTCTCAATTGCATTAATATCTTTTTTATTCTTTATAATTTCCTCACTCATACAAGCTTTGACTTGACTTGGTCTTCTTTTTCTATAAAGTTGAGCTTCATCATTGGATGTTTGTCAGAGGTCACTCAATTTTTCTGAGGTGAGAATTAATCAAAATAAATTTCCTTTGTAAGAGTGCTTTCATGGCATCCTATTAGTTGTGGTATGTTTTATTGGCTTTATTGTTTAATTGTAGAAACTAATTTCTTCTTTAATTTTATTGGCAATACAATGTTTGTTCAATACAGTGTTTTTTAATTTCTATGTGTTTGCCTAATTTTCATGGTTTCTTTTACCATTGATTTCCAGTTTCACTGCAATATAATCAATAATATACATGGGGTAATTTCATTTGTTTTGCATTTACTTAAGCATGTTTTATGAGCTAGTATGTGATCTACTCTGGGAAATGTCCTTTGTGCCTCTGTGCATCAGTATGTGCATTCTGATGTGAGGTAAACATATACTAAAAATATTTGTTCAGAAATTTGGTTCATTTCTGGTGTTTATTTTTTCATTTTTTGTCTAATTGTTATATCTATTAGTGACAGTGGATATTGAGAACTCCCAATATAATCCAATTAGGGATAACTTGATTTTTCATGCTAATTAATATTTGTTTTGCATCATTAGATGTGCATATGATTGTTATCACTTTCTTACTTATTGTTCCCTCAACCAGGATGCAGTGACCTTCTTTGTCTTTTCTGAGCAGTCTTGTCTTGAAATCCATGTTATCTGCAAATAAAATAACTATCCCTGTTTTTTCTAGGTTATTGTTGCATGAAAGATTATTTTTCATCCTTTGACTGTCAGTCTATAAATTTATTTTTGAACTAAACATATTTCTTTTGTTCAGAAGGATGTTTGATCTTGTTTCTTGATCCATTCTGCCATCCTGTTTCATTTTATTGCTGAATTGAGATCATTTATGTTGATTATTATAACCGGTATGTATTGACCTATCCTTGTCATATTATCTTCCTGTTGTTAGTCCCCCCCCCCCGTTTATTTACTTGTCTTGCTTTTTGGTTTCCTTCCATTGGAGCTCATGGAAACAATATCTCCTTCTAGAATGCCTTTCAGAACATTTTAGAGTGCTGATTTGGTGGTAATATGTATCTTCAGGTGTTCTTTATCATGGAAATATCTTATTTCTCCATCATTTTAAAAGATCATTTTGTGAGGTACATCAATTTGGTTTGAAGGTTTTTTTGAAGGGAGGTGGGTTTGAAATACTTCAATTCAAACTCTCCTTGGCTTGGGTGTTTGTGTAGAGAAGTTTTCTGCAATTCTGATGGATTTTCCTTTATAGTTGATTGGATACTTTTCCCTAACAGCTTTTAATATTCTGTTCCTTTGTTGATTTTCTGGAATTTTGAATATTATGTGCTTTGAGATTATATATATATATATATATATATATATATATATATATATATAATCATGGTTAATGGGAGTTCTATATGCCTCATTTATTTACATAACAAATTCTTTTTCCATGCTTGAGAAATTTTCTGCCATTACTTCTCTGAACAGGTTTTTTAAAATGTTGTTTGCACTATCTCATGCTTTTTAATTTACTTCAATCAGTCTCATTATTTTTCTTTGCGTCATCTAGTAGCTAATGGATTGATTTTTCTTGATCCTTTGTTATTACTAAGAAAAATTTTTTCATCCCCACTAACTACAATGCTGTCTTCTAGGTCTGATATTCTGTCCTAATATTATTCAAATCTAGTGTAAATGCTTTCACTGAAGTTTTTAATCTCCAGAGTACCCGTTTGAGTATGTTTCTGGGATTCCATTTCTTTCCTATATTGGGCATTCTTGTTTCATTATTTTCCTGAGTGATTCTACTTTATTATTTGTATTTTCTCTAGAATTCCCAGACATGTCCTTTGTTATCAACATCTCTGTAGTTATCTGAGTAAGTATTTCTGATATGATTTTCTATATAGCCTCATTCATCTTTTTTGTTACTTCCACCACAGTTCTTTCAGAAAATTCAGATGATTGGCTTCTGATTACCTCCATTTCACTGGCCCATGAACTTCCTCTGTGTGGGTTGTGGGTCTGGGGATGCATTTTGCTTCTGAATCTTGTAATTTTCTAATTTTAAGATTTGTTTTCTGTGATGATGCACCTAAATTGTTTATGATAGGTAATTTTATTGCTGGTATCAAAGCTTCCTAGGAAATGTCCATTTCTCAGACATGTCTTCTAGGTGTAGTTTGCTCTTGGCATTTGAGTGGGTTCCAAGATCCTACCTCCCTGATTTATTAGTGATGAGAATTTGCTGCCTACTTGGTCTAATTCTGCTTCTTTATCACTGGCTTATTACATTATTTGTGATCCTGATACTATCTTATTCTTGGCATAAAAGGAAAGACAACTGATTAGAACAATTATGTCACCTTGACTAAAATAGTACACTCATTGGTAGCAATATCATTAAGCACAGCCTAGAAAATGACACATTGTGATAATTACTAATTTGCTACCTTCAACAGTATGAACAAAATTCCTAGTTATATAAGAAAACCTAAAACAAACCAGAATATTTTGTACAGTAAAATGTCATCAATATGGCATTTTTGCCTTCAGGAGTGAAAATTTAAAACAGGTTGTGGACAAAATGGTGAAATAGAATTAAAGAAGGATTAGAGGCAAGACTGAAGGACAAAGGAGTATTACACAAGTTTTGAGAAACCTGTGAAAAAGATTGGAGGGATGGATAGAATGAACAAACTGAAATAAGAATAAAAAAAACGCAAAAACCTAGAAAGAATGTTTACACTAAATAAAAACAAGAACAAAAAAATCAAGAAAAAATGAAAATAAAAAAATCAAAAGAATGAACAACAAAGAGAGAAAAAAATCTTTCTATTTCATTCTTTATCTGCTGTCACTTGTAGGTGGAAGGAATGAATAGAGTCCTGATTTGTGTTGATTAATCCCTGAAAGCCAGCAGTAGATTTACAGTAAGGTTGTGGAAAATACTAGCAAATCTGTTCCTTTAGTTCCACTGAAGTTCAGGTTGCTTCTAGTTTCTGGCTGTGAGTCTTGTATCTGAGTTTTTCAGCCTGTATCACTCCAGGTGAATCCTGCTGGGTTGACCTTGGTTCCCTGACTTCCTGCTGTCTTGAATTTGCATTTACCTTACATTCACATTGAGAACTGCTAAATGGAGGTAACACACAGTTGCTCTGAGTTCTGTTTGCCCAGTTACAAAATGGTCACCAGTCAATCACCCTCACCAAGGGGATGTATAAACTGGAATAATTCGCCAAGCACTGCTGTGCAAAGCATCCACTGCTTTCTTCCATTGGTGCATTTTCCCATTGAGGCGTCTTTAGTTGCTTGTAGATCTGCAGTTTTTAGCTGTCCCACCCAAGCCATGAGTGGTGCTCAAGGAAAGCAGTACTTAATCCTCCTTCTTCTGCATTGAAGACTCTATTTGTTCTCCCTATGGGCTCCAATTCTTAGTTCAGATCCTCTCTGGGATGCAAGTCTCACTTTTCTCCTTCCACTCTTCCTCATGTTGCTACAGTTCCATTGTCTGAACTCCAAATCTCAGAGAGGCTGTGTTTCTGCAGCTTATCACTCCACGATGTTCCCATATGTCTCTCAGTACCTAATGTATAAGTGATGTCACTAAAAGAAAATATGCAATTGTTTCTACCCTTAGGCCAATATCATAAGCTTATTATTTCTTTGAGAGGTGAAAGTTACAGCTTGGACCAAAATACTTAGGTCATTCACTAAACAAATAAAATTACCAAACCTGATGTGAAGTATTAAAGTCCTAAAATGTACACTTTAACAAAAATTATGAGACATGGAAAAGAACAGCGTAGTATATGTGACTCAAATCAAGCATTTTCTAATTACAAAGCATTTTCTAATGACCATGACAAAGATTAGATGGTCCGTCGAACATGTAATGAGTTCAAGAGAGTCATTATAAATATATTTAAAGAACTAAAAGGAATCAGGACCACAACAGTCAGGAAAAGTATGATGACAATGTCAAATTAAATAGGAAATGCCCATATGAAGATAGTCACTTTGAAAAAGAAACAAAAAATTCTGGCGTAGAAAAGTGCAAGAAGTGAAATTACAAATCATCAAAATGGTTCATCTTTCAATATTTGCTTCTCAATATATTTTAATTCACAATAATTAATTAACGAACCTGCAGATGGATCCATGGGTATTATGTAATGCAAAGAACAGATAGACAAGGAAAGTAGAAAAAGACTAGCCACATAAAAATAAGAAACAATGTTAAATGCAGTCTTATAAATGTAATGTTATTACCAGAAGGAGGGTAGCAGTGAAAAAGAGAGATGGGAAGAAAGAGAGAGAGAGAGAATTGAAGAATACAAATAATGATGCTATGATGTCTACACACTATAAATCTATCTAAAATTACTGCAAAACACTCATCTATACAGAATAAATTCTAAATCGGACAAATACAGTGAGATTCACAAATAGACACATGACAGCAGTAATACTGAAAGATGATGACAAAGATAAAAATCTACCTCAAAATAATTTGTTATGTACATGGAACCCTCAATAATTTTAAGAGCTAACTTCTCATCAGAAACAACAGAATGTGGAAAGGATTTAGATACCATATTGAAAGTTCACAAACAAAAAATTCCAAGAATCCTATATTCAGTAAAGCTATTTTTCAAATTAAAAAATAGATATTTTTAAAGAATAAACTCCAAGAAATTTTGTTGCTAACATATAGGCTTTACTAGATATACTAGTGGAACATCTCAAGACTGAAAATAAATGATCCCAGACAGTTATTAGGGTTCATGAAAATGAATAAATATTATTAGTGGGCAATGAGGTAATTATAAAATAAAGCACAAATGCATAGTTTGTCCGTATTAACTTATTTGAAAAACAACTGCATAAAAGTATTTATACATACATAATTATAATATATTATTTGACTTATATAGCAATATAATACATTTCCTAATTTGATCACAAAGGGGTTTGTGGAGAGCAAACTTATATCGCACTAAGAAAATTATACTGAGTAAGAATTCCAAACCAGTGGAATCATGAAGTGATGCAGAAATGGCAACTAAAGTTAATATAACAAACGTGTATATATTTATTCTCCTTTCTTCTTTCAGACATTTAAAGAACATAAAATACATAAAGTACAGTTTAAACTAATGTTTTGTGCCTGCAGCATTTATAGATATGTATAATAATAGTACAAAAAGGGAAAAACTGAATTTATATGAGTAACATTAATATATGTCATTTTAATTAAATTACTATGTATTTGAAACTGATTTGGACAATGAAAATGCATGTAGAAAACCACAGAGCAATAAGTAAAATAATAACTCAGAAATAAAATTAGTAGTCATTAGAGAAGTTAAAGTGCTACATTGGAAAATATTAACTTAATGCAAAGGAAAGAAGTAAATTAAGAAAACACATGAAAAGTGTACAATACAAAGATAAAATGATAGATATAATTTCAAATATTTCATTGATGAAATTAAGTGCATTAAACAATAACGAAAAGCATAAACTACCATAATGCATTAACATATTATATAACTAATGTCTAGAGAATCCATTAGATCTAAAGAAACAAATAGATGGAAAGTTAACAGAAAAACATCATATAGATAGTAAAATGAAAGCTGCAGTGTCTATAGTAATTACAGACAAGAGACTTAGAAATGTAGTTAGAGATTAAGAGAGGTTCTTTATAATGCTAAAATAATCACTCCATCGAAATATATAAACAATTATAAGGATATGTGAACTTAGCAACAAATTGCCAAAATTCATGAAGAAAAAACTGACAGACTTAAAGAAAATACAATGACAGTTCAAAAAGGTACAGTAGTGAGATACTTAAATACTTAAGTTTAGTAATAAATGGAAAAATTCGGAGGAAAACTAGCAGGAAAATAGTAGGCCTGGGTGATACAATAAACTACATAACACATATCTAGAATACTCCACAATAAAACATGCATTATTTCCAAGGGTACACAGAGCATACCACAGGGTAGACCACAAGTTGGGTTATTGCAAATATCACAGTTAATCAGGAAAGATAAAAATATTATAAATTATATTCTGTGACCACAGTAGAAAAAATTAGAAATCAGGAAAAAACAGCTTGAAAATCTCAAAACTGTAACATTAAGCAACACACTGCCAAGTTAAACAATATGTCAGGCAAAATATATAATGAAATTAGAAAATTGATGAAAGTTAGTAAACATAATGTACAGAAGTTTGTGAGATGCAGCTACGTCTGTACTTAGAATTAACATCTGTAAATGCTTATAAATAACAATGAAAAGATTCTCAAAAACATCTAAAGGCTGTGGAAAAATAAAAGGTATCTAATATAAAGCAAGTATAAGGGAAGAAACAATAGCACAGAAGTTCATGAGATTTAGGTAGAAAACCCATAGGAAAAAATCAGTAAGTCTAAAAGGTGGTTCTTCAAAAATATTAGCAAATTAGACAAAAATTTGGCTAGAATGTAAGAAAAATATATGACAACTTACTATTCAGAAGTAAAGATGCATCTTTTATATTGTCAGATAAGTAAAATGATTATAAAGAACTATTATTAGCTATTATATGTGAGTAAACTAGATAATTTAGAAAAGACAGATTTCTATAAATATATAAACTATGAAAACTTTAGAGGAAATAGGCAAGCTAGACATTGGTTTAATTATCAAAGACTACCCTCACAATAAAGCTCATTACTAGTAGGCTGCATTGTTGAATTCTACCTCATATTAAATGAGGAATTTTACCAATTCTTTCAAACTTTTCAAAGAATGTAGAAAATGCAATAAAGTTATAAATCAATATCTATTAGGGATACTGACACAAAATTAAAATCAATATTAGCACGTTTAATTCAGCTGTATATAAAGGAAACTGTGTAACATGACATGAAATGTATCCTAGGAATAAAATGCTTGATTAGCTTCAAAAACTCAAATTTCTGAGATACAATATTATTTATTTATTTATTTATTTATTTATTTATTTATTTATACCAGAGATTGAATTCATGGCCTCATGTTTGCCAAATAGGCACTTATGCTGCTGAGCTAAAGCCCTGGCAATGCAATTTATCAGTAAAATAAAAATGATCATCTCAGCAAATGACGAAAAATATTTAACAAAATACAATGTGGCATAATTAAAACAATCACATCTAATTAGGATAGAAGAGAATTTCCTCAGTGTGTTAAAAGTCATTTCTGAAAAACTCACAGATCAATTCAGAGTTAGTGATGAGATACTGAATACTGATACTGAGGGATACAGCTCTGCTGCACAGGGTTTTGTCTGGCTGGCAAGTGTGAAGTCTTGAGTTTGATTCCCAATACAAAAAAACACCAAATCAGAAATTTCTAAGATGATAAAGGACAAACTCCAGGTGATAAAGAACAAATGTATCCATAGTCACTGAGGTAGAGCCAAGGTTAGGATAGAATAAGGATGTCTGCATTTGTAACTCAGATTAAAAATTATTTTAGTTTTCTTTCCAGGGAATGATGGCAGCTTAATAAATGAAAGGCAACCAGATTGGAAAAGAAGATGCAAAACTGCATCTGTAAAGCTGAATGATTTTTGTATCTATGAATGTATGTATGTATATACGTATTCATTTATTATTGGTGTTAAAAATGGAACTCATGGCCTTGTGAATGTTAGGCAAATCTAAATTCTTTTATTATTTTAAAGAGAATAAAATAAAAGAGAACAGGACAAAGCAAATCAGAACAAAACAATGTAAACAACATAGCACTTCAAACAAGACAACCAGATATTAACAGTAGCTACCATAATGTCTCTTTTCTTTGAAATAGTTGAGCATAGCTTCACATACAATAATATCAAACATAACAAAATAGTATAAAACTATTCAAGAGAATGAAAGTATTACAAGGCATTCAGAACCACATAACAGAAAATGAGCAATGGCTACTATGATATCTCATTTTCCTAAAAAATATGTTTACATTATCACACATATAAAAATCCAATAAGACACAACATGATAGAACTAATGGAAATAGAAGAACAAAAGCATGCTAGTACTTCAAAGCAAGATGATATTAAATCAACAAGGCTGCCATAATGCCTTGTTTTAATCAAAGTAGCTGTTGCTGTTCATACCACCACACATGATAAAATCAAACAGAACAGAGTAAAACAATTCCAACCAATGAATGAAAACATTATGAGACTTCAAAGCAATGTATTGAGGGAACCATGATTACCATAAAATATTATGTACTCTTACTATTTCTTACACTAGGGAGACTATATGGTATTTCTACATGTGAGTTTGATTTATTTCACTTATGAGTATGGTCTCAAGTTGCATCCATTTATTTATAAATATCTCAATGTGATCATTCTTTATAGCTGAGTAGTACTCCATTGTATAAAAATATCACAGCTTTTGTATCCATTCATCAGTTGATGGGCACTTAGGTTGTTTCTAAGGTCTGGCTATTACAAATTGTGCTGCTATCAGGCATGGTAGCTCACAGCTGTAATCCCAGCACTCGGGAGGCTGAGGCAGGAGGATCGTTGTGAGTTCAAGACCAGCCTGGGCTACAAAGTGGACTCAAGGCCAGCCTGAACTGCATAGCGAGACCCTGTCTGAAAAAGACAAAAAAAAAAAAAAAAAAAAAAAAAAAAAAAGAAATTAAGAAAAAATTGTGCTGCTATAAACATGGAAATCTAAACTTTTAATATGATCTAGTTATGCCTGCATCCATGGTCTGCCTGTGCTTCCTAATCCCACTCATGTTTTCCTTGCTCAGTCGATGCTAACAGGCCACATTGTCTTTGTGCTATGGCTGTGTGTTACTGGGTTTAAATACAGAACATTGAACGTGTTAGGCAAACATTCTACCATTAAACTACATACCAGGCTTTTTTATATTATTTGTTTTATTTTTTATTTAATTTAATTTATTACTTTAATTGTCAAGGCTGGACTCAAGATTGTAATCCTGTTGCCTAAGCTTATTGAGTAGCTGGGATTACATTTGTGAACTTGGCACAGGTAAAGAATAGTGAGGCTTCTTCTGGTATTTTTGTGGGTCCCTTTTACTTTTTTTGAAAAATTGTCATTGGATAACTAGAGATCTACAAGTGAAATGATATATTTGGGTCTTTTTCTCGCATCAAATATAAAAATTACCTGAAGATTCTTTGTTTTACATAAGATCAAAGACTTATGCATAAGACCTAAAACTGCAAAAAAAAGCTTTTACAGAAAGAAAAACAAGGGATAAAATTTCATTACTTTGAGTTTGGCAAGGGATTTGAGATACGATGCAAAAAGCATGAACAACAAATTAAAAAATAGAACAATTGGACCTTATTAAACTTAGAAACATTTTGTTTTAAAGGACACTATCAAGAAACCCTTCTACAGTTTTAGGGAATATGTAAGCTAGTACAACCACCATGGAAATCAGTATGGAAATTTCTCAAAAACGTAAAACTAGAAATTCCATTTGACTCATATATCCAATTTGTAAGTATCTTTCCAAAAGAGATGAAAGCATCATATTAAAGTGATATATACATGACCATATTTACAGCAGCACAATGTATAATAGTTACAGCTTGGAATACATACAGCCTATGTATTCATCAGCTGAGTAATAGATAAAGCAAATATATTTACAAACATAGAGTACTTCTCTGACATAAAGAAAGATAAAATTGAGTTGTTTGCAGGGAAATGAATGCATGTTTGAAATCATAATTTTAAGTGAAATAAATCAGATATATAACCTTATATATGATACGATTTCTGTTGTATGAGAAAGCCAAAGTAAACTAAAGAGCAAAATAAAATATAATTAGTGAGTCAGTATTTTCTAAAATGGCAAAGGGATTAAAAATGGAGGGGGGAGGAGGGAATGGAAAGGGTATTGAAAATACAATTAAAATAGGTTTTGCATCAACTTCCTAGTAGGAATGAAAACATTGTGTACTACACCCATATACTAATAAAAATTTTTACAAAAGTATAAAAGGCAAAATACTGAATGGGAAAGCGTATTTCTTTATTATATATTTGAAATATGACCAGAATATAGAATATATAAAGGATTCTTGTGGTATAATAATTTACACACACATAACACTGTAAATGTACAAAATTTCTAAATGTTTATTTTGATATCATAGATATATACAAGCCCAACTGAAACACAAAAATTATCAACCTGATTAGTCATTATAGAAATAAAAATCAAAACTCATGTGAAATATTGCATCATATCCAATAGAACGATAAAAATAACAATGGGCTCTCACAAGTGCTGCTGAAAATTTAGGGAGATTTGAAATTTAAAATGTTACATAATATTAAAAAAACCTCTGGCAATTTCTCAAATGCTATACTAAATATAAAATTACACCCTATGACCTCAAAATTCTACAATTTCATTAATACAGATAATTTACTATTATAAAGTAATTCACATATTGTAATATATAGAGAATATATACAGTATCTAAAATATACATATATTCAAGAAAATGAAATTATGTGTCTATAGGAAAACTTACACATGAATATTAATAACAGCATTTATTTTTTAATAGCCAGAATGTGGAAACATCAGTTTTTTAAAGGGGTTATCATTGAGGACCACAGGAACCTGCAGTCTGTTCCCAGTGATCCATGATCATCCAAGAAACCCACATTGAGGCCCACAGGGATTGAAAGTCTGCACCCAGCCATCCACTCACACCGGGGAACTATTACTAAGGACCACGTTGACTGAAAATATGTGCCCAGTGTCTTGCGGACATCTGGAAACCCTCAGTGAGGCCCACAGAGAAAAGGAAGCTGTGCTGAGTGACCTGTCCACATCAAGGAGCCATAGGTGAAGCTCATGGGGACTGAGAAGCTGCACCTAGCAATTGACTCACACCCAGAAACCATCTCTGACATTCACAGAAAAAAGAGAGGAGCATAGTAAGTGATGAAAACTCTGAATGAACGGATAGAATTTTCCCCGTGGCTAAAAAGATAGAAATACTAAATAAAAGTGGCCTTTATTTTAAGAAGTGGAGAGAGAACCCCACGACCGCTGAGATCTGGCTTGTCTCTCTGCTCGACACATGGTGTGGGGGGCATATATATAGCTTTGGTCTGGGGTGGTGCCTAAGGGGCATTACTGATGCACCAGAGCCCATTGGAATTCATTTCATGCCACAGGTAAATTGCCTAGGGGTGGGAAAGATGACCTCAAGGTAGAGCTCCTGGTTCCGCCTCCCAGCCTCCCACTGCTGTAGCGTCCCATCCAGGGCAAAATCCTTTCATGAACAATACAGGAAACAATTAAGGAGATATGAAACAGATTCAAGGAAATATCCAGTAAATCAAAAATTTTGCTAAAAGCTGGCAAAACTACATAAATGAAATTAAAGACAGACTCTCAGACCTTGAAGATAGGATGGTAGCTAGTGATTATGAAAGGATAGATCTCTTAGAAATAACAAAGGTCCAGGAAATAACAATTCAATGGCTGCTAGAGGATGCAAAAAGAAACAATTTAAGAATGGTAGGTATAAAAGTAAACAGAGACAACATAAATGACATAAAAAGAATATTTGCAGAAGTAATACCAAAAATTTCCCAATTATAGGGCAAGAACCTAACATACACATAAATGAGCCATATTTAATTCAAATTAGCCATAACCAAAACAAATCTACACCTCGACATATAATAATCAAGATCCCAAAAATTTCAACCTAAGAACAGACCATTAAAAGCCACTAGAGAAAAGAAACAAATCACCTATAGAAGAAGGCCCATCAGAATCATAGCAGACTTTTCATCACAAACTATCAAATTAGTAAGAGCATGGAGTCCAGTATTTCAAACCTTGAAAGAAAACAACATCTAACCCATATTAATGTACACTGCAAAACTATCTTTCAAAATTAAAGGAGAAATAAGATACTTCGAAGAAAAAGAACAAAGAAGAACTTTATGACCATCTAACCAACCCTACAAAGAGTACTGACATTTATTCTAAAAAGAAATAAAATGATCATAGTTTGAAGAACAGGAACAGAAAGAAACCAACAAACAAGATAAGCACTTAAACAGGGGAAAAGCAAGGAACCAACAGCAGAAAGATAATGTGACAAACATAAGTTAATATTTATCAGTTATAACCATTAATGTAAATGACATCAATTCACCAATCAAAAGAAACAGACTGGCAGGGTGGATGAAGAAACAAAATCCAACAATATGCTGTGCACAAGAAACACATTCAACTCAAAAGAAAATTTATAGACTGAAAGTCAAAGAATGTAAAAGCAATACTCCATGCAACGGGAACCCAGAAAAAAAAGCTGGGTTAACTATTCTGTTTGGAAACAATGTGAATTTAAAAATAAGATTGATCAAAAGAGATAAAGAAATTCACTACATACTTGTTAGGGAAAAGCTTCGAGAGGAAGATATAACAAGCATAAATATACATGCACCAAATGGAACACCTGGAAGTCAAATAATGTAAAAATAGTACCCCATGCAACAGGAACCTAGAGTAAAAACAAAAACCACAGATTGGGAAACGATCTTTGCCAACTGTTCCTTAGGTAAGTTGTTTTTATCTAGAATGTATAAAGAAATGAAAAAAAAAATCAAGCCCCCAAAATTTAAAGACCCAATCCAAAAATGTGCATCTGAGATGAACACACAACTTCAGATGATGAATTACAAATGACTAATAAATATATGAAAAATTGTTCAACATCATTGATCATTCAAGAAATGCAAATTAAAACAATATTGATATATCATTTCACTCCAGAAAGAATGGCTGACATCAAGAATTTAACCAATAATATACTGGAGAGACTGTGGGGAAAAAGGAATCCTTAACAATTGTTGGTGAGATTGTAGACTGGTACAACCACTGTGGAAATCAGTATGTAGATTCTTAAAAAAACTAAGATTAGAGGTTTCACTTCACCCAGCTATTCCCCTTCTGAATATTTTCCTAAGAATTGAAAACTTCATACTTCAGCAATATATGTGCACCCATGTTTATAGCAGCACAATTTGTAATGGCTAAATCTTTGAAACAACCCAAATGCCATCAAATGAAGAATGGATGAAAAGATGTGGTATTTTTATATCATAAAGTACCACTCAGTCATAAAGAATGATAAATCCAAGGCTTATATAAGTAAGTGGATGCAACTATAAACCATACTCATAAGTGAAATAAAGCAGACTTGCATGTGTAAACACAGTATTGTCTTGTTAGTTTAAAAAACCAGAAAGAACAAATAATATTCAAAAGTTACAATATATATAGCAAAAGGGAAAGAAAATGCTCAAAGGGAAATTATATTATTTGATCAATCTCATATGCCTGTATCTTTTAGCCTGAGCAATTACATGGAGGATAGCAATATGCAATATAACAGGCATTTTTAGCTTTCTATCATATTATCCTGATATTCTATATCATCACTGAGTTTTTGGGTTGTTGTTACTTTTTTATTGTTTGTTTGATTATTTTTTCTGGAATTTTTTTCTCTTAAAATAAAAATATTCCAAAAAATGCCTCTTTTTAGTTCCCAATGCAATCTGGATATTCACCACTTGTTATATATATGGTTTTCAACTATCTTCTCTAATTCTGTAGGTTATCTTTTCACCCTGTTGACTGTTTCCATTGCTGTGCAAAAGTTCGCCAATTTCATGTAATCACATTTGTTTAAGGAGTGTGTATGTGTACTTTTCCTCAATCTTTTCAAGCACTTACCATGTTTTTTTTCCTAGTATATGCTTATGTTCAAGTGTTGTAGGTAAGTTCTTAATGCCTTTTAAATTGATTTTTGTAATATGAGAGAGGAATCTACTTTCATTCTGCACGTAAATCTTCAATTTTCCCAGCATTACCTATTGAAAAGACTAATATTTGTTCCATGTTCTCAGTATCTTTAAAAAAATTCAGTTAGTTTAAGATGCACAAGTTTACTCTTAGACTCTCTCTTCGGGGACATTTCTCTGTGTGTCTGTTTAATGGACAATACTATGCTGTCTGATGACTACATTTTTCCGGTATCGTTTGAAGTCAGTGTAATGTGTCCTTCTTAATTAATGTTGGCCATTTACAGTTTTTTGTGTGTGTTTCAATAAAAATTTTAATTCTTTTTAGCTCTGAGATCAATGTTACCAATATTTTGATATAGAGTGCATTGAATTTATGGTTTGCTTGGGGGTAGTATAGACATCTTAAAATATTGATTCCACCAATTCATGAATGTGGGATGTCTTTCCATTTTTTATGTGTGTATGTGAGTCTTTAATAATTTTTTCTTCAATGATTTATAATTTTTAGTGTACATATCTTTCAACTTTTTTGTTAAATTTATTAATTGGTGTTTTATTTTTCTGTTTGTAGCCAATGAAAATTGGATTGCCTTCTTGATTTCTATTTTGCACAATTTACTACTGATACATTTTTGTCAATGCTGCTAACTTTATACATTGATTTTGTATCATGAAACAGTCTGAAATACATTTATCAACTTGAATTATTTTTGGTACAATTTGTGGGGTTTTCTATATTTAAGATCTAACATTTTCAAATAATGAGACATTTTTTCTTCTTTTCTAATTTGGATTATTTTATTTTTCTATCTGATTCCTCTAAGTAGGTCTCCCAGAACTGTACTGAAGTGAAGGTGAATATCTTTTTCTTGTTTAGATTTTGTGAATAATGCTTTCAGCTTTTCCCCACTCATTATGATGTTAAATGTTTGCTTATTATAAATGACCTTTTTTAGATTGAAATGCATAATTAATTTTCTCAGCAATTATTGTCATGAAGACATTCAATTTTATCAAATGTCATTTCTATATTAATTGTGATTATCGTAGTATTTTAGCTTTCAATCTGTCACTGTGTATCATATTTATTGATTTATTTATACTGAAACTCACAGTACTTCCATTTGTTCACTTGGTCATGTGAGTAATCTTTTCATTATGCTATCAAATCTAGCTGGAAAGTATTTTGTCAAGAACTTTTTGGTCTATTGTCACAAGGTAGACTAGCATACAGTTTTCTTTTGTTCTTGTGACCATATCTGGTTTTACTGCCATGGTAATACTAGCCTCATGCAATGTGTTTTGAACACTTCCCCTTCTAATTTTTGCAATACTTAAAGAGATGTTTTTTGGAGTTCACTAAATTTTATTAGATGGTGTCATTTTTGGTTTTTATTTTTTCCTAGTCCTCTGTTCTCCTTTAAATCCCTCTTCCTCTACTTATTTATATGTTTTTTTTCCATTTTTTTCTTTCACTTCTGTCCTTCAATCCTTTCCATTCCTAGTTCCCCTTCCCGTTTTAATAATGTCTTCCTATTTCACAATACCTATTATACATTTTGATAATTATTTACACTGTCAGAATCTCAAGAAAACAAAACTATGTGCTATACACACACGAGTGTGTGATTTATTTTAATTAAGCATATGGTCTCAAGGTGCATGCATTTACCTAGAAATGTCTCAAGATTATCATTCCGTATGCCTGAGACCATGCGTTTGTATTAAAAACATCTTATTTATGCATTCATTTATTGATAAGCATTCAGGCTGTTTTTGAGAATTAGCTATTATAAAATATGCTGCTATAAACATGAGTGTGAATATATTCCCTTGATATAATGCTTTTAATTCTATTGGGAAGATATTAAAAAACAGAATAGATGTCTCAAATAGAACTTCTAGTTTTAGGTTTGTGAAGAATATCCTTAATGCTTTCCATAGTGGTTACACCAGTCAACACTATCATCATCAATAAAGAAGTGATCCTTTTCCCAGTAGCCCAATCAGCATTTATTATTGGTTGATTTCTAAATAATAGACATTCTTTTGGGAATGAATGCATTCTCAGTGGTTTTTTAATGTGTATATCTCTAATTATATATTTACTGGTCATTTACACTTTTTCATCAGAGAAGTGTCTATTCGTTTCAGATACCTATTTTTGGATTGCATCTTTAAGTTTGGCAGGTTTATTTTTTTTAGTTTTGTATATTTTTCAAATATTAATTCTTTGAGGAACAGCTGGAAAAATTTCTTTCCCATTTTGTGGAATTTTTCTTTATTGTTTTGATGATATCTTTTGCTGTGCAAGACTTTCTGTCAGATGAGATCCCAAATGCTGATTCCTAGTGATATTTCCTGTGAGACTTTTATTAAAAGTCTTTGCCTAAATCACTGTGTTCAAGAATTCTAACTGTTCTATCTTTCCATAGATTCAGTGTTTCTACTTTATTACCTATATGTTTAATCCATTTTGCTTTTAGTTTAGTGAATGTTGAGAGAAAAGAGTCTAATTGTAATATTTGGCATGTGGAAAATCAGTGTTGCAGTGCAATTTATTAAAGAGACTATTTTTCTTCCAGTAAAGTTTTGGGGCTCTTCATCAATCATAAGGTGGCTGAGTATGTTTGTAGTTGTTTATGCATCTTGTAATCTGTTCCATTGGTGCTAGAGTATTTTTTTCATGGTAGCTTTGTAGTATAATTTCCAGTCAGTAGTCATGATGACACTGTGCCTTGCCTTTGTTGCCTAGTATTGCTTTCATTGTTCTCAATCTCTTCTGGGTCCAATGATTTTTGGATTTTTCTCTAATTTGTGAGCTTTGCTATTGGTATTTAGATCAGTAGTTTAAATATGTATAACAATTTTGGAAGCATAACCACTTTCAGTACATTGGTTCTTCTTTCCTAGTGTAAGACATATCTTTCTATATTTTTCCTTTGTGTTCAAAATCTATTTTCAGAGTCTTTTAGTGTTCAGGGTAGAGATTTTTATTTCCTTCATTAGATTGATTCCTAAGTATTTCTTTTTTGGGTACTATTACAAAATGTTTATTTTTCCTAGATTCCTTGTTAGTGAGTTTGTTATTTTTGTGCAGGAGTGTTATTGGTTTTTAAGTGTGGATTTTGTATCCAGCTATGAGACTGAACTTGGTTATTTAATCTGGAAGATTTTTGATTGAGATTTTGGGATCTTCAACATACAGTATCATGTCATTTACAAATAATGATAGTTTGACTACTTCATGTCCTATCTTTATATCTTTTAGTTCTTCCTTTTGTCTAATTTCTGTATACTGCATAAGAACAATTAAAGTGGGCATACTTGTTTTGTTACTGATTTCAGAGTAAGAATTTTCAGTGTTTTGCCACTTAGTATTATGTTAGCTGTTAGTTTGTCATGGGTGTCTTCTATCAAATTGAGACAAATTCAATTTATCCCAATTTTATGTAGGTTTTATATTGCCACAATGGGTGTTGAACTTTTAAAAATATTTTTGTGCAATTATTGTGATCATCATGTGGTTTTTGCCCTTGACTCTCCTTCTATGGTGCATTACATTTATTGATTTGCATATGTTTAACCTTTCCTCCATCCATGGGATGAATCCTATTTGGTCATGGTATATTATCTTCTTAATGATTTACTGCATTACATTTGCCAGAATCTTATTGATTATTTTTGAGTCTAAGTTTATTATGGAAATTGGCTTGTAATTCTCTACTTTTGTTTGATACCTCTCTGGTTTTGATATCAATACTATGCTTGCTTCTAGAAATGACTTTGGGAGAATTGCTTCCTTTTTAATTTCATTGAAGATTTAGTGAAGTAGTGGAATTTGGTTTTTGGTAAAATTCTTTCATATTTCAGCAGTGAATCCATGAGGACTTTGGACTTTATTTCTTGGTAGGTCTCTGATTGCTTCTCAATTTCATTGACTGATATTAAATTATTTAGAATTTTTGTAACTTCTTGATAATCTTTGATAATTCATATTGTTGTAGGAATCTGTTCATTTCTTTGCTGGTTTCCATCTTATTAGAATACAACTTCTTTAAGTAGGTTTTGATGAACTGGATTTATGCAGGATCTGTTGTGATTTTACCTTTTTTTGTTCTTAATTGCATAAATTAGTGTCTTTTCAACTTTTTAAATAATTTGGCATAAATGCATAGTAGAACTGGATCCTAAAGGGCAAAGTATCATAAATATCTAAAATGAAGTCACTTGGGGTTCGTTATCAAAAGGGAAATTACTCGATTTTTGTAGTAATATAGCAGAGAAAAATTTCTTAATCTTATGATAAATTAAAGAAAATCTCTTTTAGTACTTTTATTGCAATAGTGAAGTACTTTACAATGGACATTTTATTAATAAAAGAGGTTAATTGAGCTCAAAATTCTGGAAGTTTTAAGGACATAGTTCTGACATCTACTAAGCACTTTTTGTGGAAGGTGGCCACATGATGGTCATAATGTGTTTAAAGAGAGAGATCACATGAAGAAGCATAAATGTTCTCCATCTTTCAGCACTGCCACCTGAGGGATGACACTTCTAGCATAAGAATCTTTTGGGACCCAACAATATAAAAAAGAATTTCTCTCAACTTCTAATTCAAATAAAAACAATAAATACAGACACGGATATTTCCAATACATACTATCTGAATATATTATTTTAACAACTGTATAATTGCTCACTTTTGTTTTTGTGGGTTTTTTTTTTCTTTTTGCTTCTTCTGAGATAGTGTTTCACCATGAAGTTCAGGTTGGCCTTGAACTCACTACAGAGGCCAGGCTGTCTTGAAAGTCACAGCAATCCTCCACCCTCAGCCTTTCAAGTGCTAGGATTACAGATATGCATCAATATGCCTGACTGCTCTGTTTCTTCTGTCTTCCCTGTCTAAACACTCCCTTTCTTTGGTAGTCCAATTTAAGGAGTGCTTTCCTTCAGAAAATCTGTCATTTTAGTCCAGATCACCATATTCTGAATTCCACAGCACTTGCAGCCTATGCTGCTTCTTTTTTCCATTCCATAGAAAACCTGAATATTTAGTTATAACATATACATTGATCCATTTTGTGAATGCTTAGTGGGCTGTTATGTGAATAAGATTATATAAAATGTTTCATTAATATCCAGTTGTGTAAGATATTGAACAGGGTACGTGCCCTCAGAGAAGTCATAGTATAGGCATAAACCATCCATACCAAATTACCAGAAGAGCTTATTTAAATGCAAGTTCTTGGGTCCACCCAAGACTATCTTAATCACAGTTTCTGACAATAAATGCCCCAAATCTAATTTTATTAAATTTCTACAGTGTTTCTAAAGAACATCGTGGCAAGTAGTGGTCTGCTGAGAGAGATTTGAATATACATAAATCCAACAAAAGGTAAAAAGTGCTAAATTTATGGCTCTTAAAAACTATACAAATCTGTTTGAGGAGTTCAGTCACTTTTGGTTGAGGTAATTTAGGAAAAATCTCATAGATGAGATGGAACTTTCACTGTCATATCTGAAGGATTGTTACACTAATGTAGCATCTCTTATTTACTCACTTACTTTAATCCTTTTCTCTTTGGCATAAGTCTTATCCACCATATTGGATGCTTCCTACTGGCATCTTCACTTTTTATTATTATTTGGAGAATACTGTCACTTTAAAAAGAATATCAAAAGAATTTTTGAAGTAAAAGATTCTATCAAGAGCTTTCTCAAATTGGTCTTGAGATTTCAATTCTCCACTTGATAGTCCTTTTTGTGAGCTTTTAAAATCCAGGCTTGAGAAACCAAAACTGCATTTACTCTTCAATCCATTTATATATGCTGTTCACGTTTGCATTGTGCTTGTGGGAGGATGAGAGCTATATAAATCCAGGATGTCGTATTATTATTATTATGTTCTCTCACTGCTGTTCCCTTTTGGACCTTTATTCTAGGCTTTTAATTTGACTTAGTTTTAATTCTGCTTAATCTCATATCCAATTTATTTCTATTTTGATAAATATGTCTGTAAATAAAACCATGATTAATTATTACGAGAAAGAAGACATATCTTATTACAAACCTCAGTAGACTACAGCCAAGTTTTCCTCTTGGTAGGGTCCTGAAGACACTCAAATTCAATATGATTATTTATGTGTATCCTTCCTTAGTGGAAATTTTTTACGTTAATAAGTTTGATTAGCTCTTGCATTTGTTCTTTACAGATTAGCTGCTGAATACAAAAGCACTCTTATAGTTTAGTAAAAAACTAAATGTTATTCCATCCAACTATATATGGAATGATTCAGAGAAATAAAAACTTATATAACTACTGGACTGTCTGTGATAAAGGATGTCAGAAGATCATTTTCAGGAAACACAGATATATTGAGACCCCAGGAGACCACAGCCAATCTCAGATGCCTGTTTGAAATTGATGTGGACTCAACTGCTTACACTGTATCAGAACCATAGAACTGCTGTGGTGAGAAATAAGAACATAGTAGACTTGATCCTGTCCTTTTTTTCCACTGCTTTCTATCTGAAGACAACTGTTAATTTTGTACTCTTAGATATATATTTAAAAATATATGAATATATGGTTTAAAATGTTAATCAACTTGCACTTAATAAATTTTGAGCATATTCCTGTCACTACTTAGTATACACTATGGTTTTAATGGCTGTATGACATTCTTTTATGTTGACATATCATAATTTATTAAGTTCTGTATTATTTACAACATTAGAAGGCTATTTTGGTAGTTCAGGCTCTAGAATTACATGAGACTCTCTGAATCTTGGAATTGATACTAGCTATGTGACCTTGGCAAGTCACTTAACTTCTCCCTCGTAACATTCATCTATAAAATGGAGCTGAAAATGTTAACAACTTTATAAAGTCATCAGAGACATGAAAAAGATTATGTATACCATAATATCTAGTATATTGTAAGCTCTTAATAAGGACTGAGGATTGTTATTATTACTATAATTACACCATACTTATTTTAAAAATTGCATTATTTCCTTTTAATAAATTACTAGGAGTGGCTCTACTGACTCAAAGGTGTGTATATTTATAATGATTTTCTTTGAGTGCAGAGTAGATCAGA
This sequence comes from Cavia porcellus, assembly GCF_034190915.1. Lineage (NCBI taxonomy): Eukaryota > Metazoa > Chordata > Mammalia > Rodentia > Caviidae > Cavia > Cavia porcellus. The sequence continues at coordinate 84,486,550 of NW_026947486.1, read as the reverse complement.
TGCATTTAACAACTACTTTTCACAAATACTGCACAACTTACATAAAATACATACAAGTAGATACAAATAGATACAAAGTGCTAGTTTCATTATACTTCCAATTTTCTTTTGCCAATCTCTATTGTTTGACACATTAAGGAAAAGCTTAACATGAGCATGTTAACCATGAAATATTTATCAATAAACCTTGACATTCTTAAATTCTTTTAATACTTCTTGCCATGGAAAATATTTTTAGTCTTGAATATTAATTATGATGAATCAGATTGTATTGTTTGTGCTTTCCTGAGTCACCGTTGTCTATTCTTTTATTTTTAGTATTTTTTAACTACTTCATTTTTATATGTTGAAAATAATAAATCAATGTATGGTCTATTCATAGTCATTGTTTTTTGCAAGTTGAAGTAAGCTTGATTTTCTTTCTACATAAACAGCTTTTTGAACATTTTTTGAATATTTATGATTCTTTATCTGTGAAAATTTAAGAGTTAGATACTTGAAAGTCAGTTTCATCTGTTATCTAGTGAACTTTTTCCATCTCCTAACTCATGTTTTTACTCTTCTCAGGAAAGCATTCTTTTTTTTGCTTTTTGTTTCTTTTCCACTAGCTTTCCTTTTATTAGGTGCAGAAAATATCTCTGTATTTTCCATATTGCATGTAATTAATTTTAAATTTAAGATTTTATGTTCTATTTCTATTTGTTCTGCATTATAGAGCAATTTCACTTGGCTTATCTCTGAACTTATGCCACTTAACTGGACGCTGCCTACTGAACCATACATACATAACTTGCTATGTTTTCTTTGCTTAGTTTTGTTCTTTGATTTTCAAGGACCATCCTATTTTATCCACTGTTTTATCTCCAATACTTAGAAGATAGTCATCATCTTCTAGTCCTTTTCAATTGATAAAGGGAGAAAAATAGCTTATAAGTTCAAGCTCATATTTTCAATTTGAATTTGAATTTTACTTAATTTCTTTAATTATACCTGTTTTTTGTTTTGTGCTGAAACAGATGAGTCTTTATTATGCAAATATAATTGCTTTCTTAATAGGTATGTATAAAAAACAACTCTATGATTGCTAACAAAGTGATTACTGAAAGCAATGAATATTATTAAGAACAAAGTGATTACTAAAAGCAATTTGAAAATTCTCTGCAATTACTTTTCAACTTTTTATTCTTTGAGTGCATAGCAACAAGGATGTATAATGAAACTATTGTGTGTTAAATTTCCTTGAAATAATTTGTGGTTATGCCAATAATTTCATATATAATTAATTTTGTTTCATTTATTAAATTTAATTTTTATTTTTAAGTTACCTTTCTAATTTAATTGTTTTATAATTCTGTAAAACATTTAGATTGTTCTACAGTAAAACCAAAAACAAGGCATACTATAAAAAGTCTATCTTCTTTCCCTATCTGTAGGCCCTATTCCCTCACTCTTTTAATAAATCGCATTTTTAAAAATATGTTTAATGTATTGTTCTCTTTTTAAAAGCCTTTAAGCAAGTATAAGTAAAGATATCTACAAGTCACAATTTTATTCATTTCATATATAAAGTTAACATAATGTAACACACTGTAAAAGCATACTTTTTTGGTGAAACAATGTATTTTTGAGATCATGGTCTAGTAATATAATATATAGAACTTTGCCTCATTCTTTCTTACAGCTGGAAGGTGCTTACTGATGTGAATGTTACAATTTATTAAAATAATAAGCATATGGATGCTTTCAGACTTTTGTTATTACATAAAGTATTATATTAAATACATTTCAGTATATGCTATTTTATATTTTTGAGAAGATACCTTTAAGATAGAATTCCAGGGATGAGATTTCTGTATAAAACATAAATTCATATGTAATTTACTAAATCTTGTCCAATTTTTCTCTGTAGGAAATATATCACCTTGTATTCTCACTAGTCATTTAAGAGAGTCCTGCTTTCATCAGGGTGATCTTACTAAACATTGAATTTTTAACAATTTGATGGTAAACAGCACAATATTACCAGTTTATAAGTATAAAATTTGTCATAAAGAGGATTAATTTGAATTTGTTTTATGATTCCAATTTTCCAAGAGTATTTGCATTTCTTTTTCTATGAATACTCATGTCATATCTCTTGCCAATTTTTATAGCCTTACAACAAAAGGATTTTTGAAAATTCAAGGAACTGGGCCATAGGATGCTCTTTGTTGTAAAGATACGATCTAGGTGAACAGTATTTGCCAATAGGTATAGTAAACAAAAAGACCATCAGCTGGCTCGGATAAAGGTCAAGCTAAGGGTAAATCAATACTTAATCTATATCTTGTCATCATAAGATTGAATTCGTTCTAGAATTGTTTGTGTAACATTCTTGTGAAATATTTTAACTTTAGGATGAGTGATATCCCCTATGAACTATATAACCTTTAACTTTTAACAATTAATATCGATGCTTTTTTATTGTTTTTGCCATAAGAAATTGTCAATTTTTAATATTTATTGCACTGATAATAAAGTTGAAAATATTGTTACTATTTTCCCAACTGGCATAAACATTTGTTTATAGTCACAGTAATTGAAGATTTTTTTAATGTTTCATTTTAGTTTAATTTTTCTTGTCTTTGCATGGATCTATAGAAGTAACATAAAATTACATTTAGAGCAGATTCATTATTAAATGCCACAGCAAAATCTTATAATACCATTTAAAGATCTGTTACAATATTTACTTCCATACATTCTTTAGCTAAGACAACTTCCCTCTTTAATTGTTTTGGCTTTTAATCAATCTACTTATTTTGGAGAGTTTAAATTGCTTTGAATTTTGTTCTGGAAAAGCATGTACTATTTTAAGTTAGTTTTTGTTTCTTATAGGAAACATTTTTCAAAATTATGTTCCATTGCTACTGCTTGTTTCATTTTCATCCCCTTTTAAAATTTGTAACACAATTTTATTGACATGGTCTTGGTTTCAAGTTAGTTTAATTTATTTTTTACATCTTGGTTTTTAATTGCCAAAATTTGAGTAGCTTGTCCTTCAATTCTCATCTTAAACTGAATGGCTAACAATACAGCAATTTACATTGGTACTTTGATACATTTGGTAGAAATACGTGTGAAGCAGAAATAAAATTGTTGACAGTCACAATTATGAGATTTGATCATTTTGCTGTTGGTGTTTTGGTAGTGGGAATTCAACTCAAGACGTCATGCTTGCCAAGCATGAGTTATGGTCCTGAGCTATGTCCCTAGCCCTGTTAGACCATTTTGTTCAGGGCATTTTAGTGCCCTTGTCAAAGCTATTTCTCTATTTTTTGGCCAATTTTTAGCCCTTTGGTAGTAATACTTACAGGTGACACTATCTAATCAATACTTGAAATAATCATCTCTGTTCTGTGAGACTTACTTTTGCTCTTACTGTATGTACTCTAAGAATATTTTTCTAATGCATTTAATTGCTCATGATTCTATACTAGATAATTAAAAGCAATGATTTCTGAAATATAAATAATATTTAAGTGGATAAATATTATATTTTAAAACCACCAAACACACAAACTCCAAACTGGTAATACTGAAATCTGCTTGATTAACTTCGTTAACTTTTTTAAAATCTATTTTTGAAAATTTATTTTCCGTGAAAGGTCTTTCCTTAACATATCTGATCCAATCTAATTTATTCCTGTTATACACTCATATACTTTATAGTACTCTTTAATTGCATTCATTGTTGGCAATTATCTATCTGTTGATTATGTAGTGCCTGTGTTGCTCACTAAACTTTAAATGCCAACAGAATTGGAATTTGGTTTTGTCTAGTTTACTTTCCTGGGGCCCAATGGCTTTCATATTATTTGACATACATAAAAAGTGTTTGAATAACAGAGGGATATGTTACAAATATTAAATATTTCATACAGACAATTTGAGTTCTAAAAATAAAACAACATAGCTGCGGTGTAAGAATTAGTTTTGGGCCAGAGAAGGAAAGAAAATGAAATGGTAAACAGAATATTAAAATTAGATTGAGAAGGAACCAAATCTCAATATGTTACTTAGTAACTTTAAGACCATAATAACACGTTCTTTCTCTGATCTGTATTGTCTGCATTTATAAAGTGAATGGGAAAACAAATGATACTAAAACATCTTATATGTCTGATTATCCTTGATTTGATATTTCTGTTTGTTCATCTCTTTAAAAGAGGGCAATATTTTAGAGCTGGAATGTTCTACAAAGTCTCATGGTTAAAGGCTTGGTCCCCAGCTAGTGATATTATTGGGAGGTGACAGAAATTCTAAGAGATGGAGCCTATTTGGAGGAAGTAGGTCAATGGGAGCATATCCCTGAAGGGTATATCTTGTTCCTGGCCACTTCTTTTATTTTCCTGGCCATCATGAAGTGAGCAGCTTTGCTGTGCCATGTGGTGACTGTCTTGTTCTGCTTTGCCAGAGGACAAAAGAGATGTGACCAAGGAACCATGTACCGACATATCTGAAAATGAGAGCCAAAATAAATCTTTCATCTTATTAATTGATTTTCTCATTTTGTCACAGCAACTGAAATCTAAAAGAGTGTAAATAATAGTACCAATATCAGAGTTATATATTAAATTTGATATGTCTTTTCCTTCTAACCTTTCTTTATTAAATTATTTCAGGACTGTTTTGAGCTTTGCCTAATTACAGCAGTTTTTCGAGTTTTATAGCTGTAATATCCTTGGAATTTCTTAGATATTTCTAGGACACTTCAGATATGAGGAACCCAAGGGTATGATATGAAAACACTATTCTCCAGGAACTTCTAATGTTATGTAGGAACAGAGGGAAAAATGCTTTTATTAAATACACCATAACCTTTAAATATGACATGATACTCAATGCTGGTGTAATTAAGAATGATGCCTTTTTACTTCTAAATTGTGACTCTATTTTTCTCCATTTAGTATATATGTAACTTATTCTCCTTCGTGTTTCGAATGTATTCAGTGGCAATTCAGTCATTTTTGTGGTCGAATTTAATTATCCTTTTTTCCATTAATATAGGATTTTTTTAGGTTTCCAGGTATTGACTGTGTCAGAGAGTATTTAATGGTGCATGTTTTCTATAGGAGGGGGAAGAAGAAGTCTCAGAGGGAACAAGCATCCCTTTTCCTGAATTTCGCAAGTGACTTGTATATTTCAATGAAAATAATGTAAGGCAGCAATCTCTTCTAAACTCTGGCTAGACCTGATAGAAAAGCAGTGATTGTCCTTTGGGGCTCGAAGCCACCAGATGTGACAGAAACAGCTAATGTGCGGGACAACTACAAGAATAATGTATGCATGCTTAATTGAAACTTACACATTCCAAAAATCATTCCTTAGTTAAAGATCACATATTCATTCAAAATGATGTGATATTTTGAAATCTTATATTGTCATTTGTTGTTGTTGTCATTTTGCTTTTGTTGTTTTTAATTGTCTGCTTCTTGGTTTTTCTGTTTTTTTTTTTTTTTTTCTTAAAAAAGATGTAATAATTATATGCCAAGAACCATCTACCAAGGGCAATTTGTTAGGAGAAATTCAAAAGAAATTGAAACACAAGGCTATATAATTTGAAGAAATGCTAGCCATTTCTAAGCAATTATGAAATTGGGAGGACTAGTTTTAGGCATAGGTGTAGCAAGTAATAGTACTGCCCAAGAGAAGAAAAAATAAGTGAGATTTGGAGTTGACAGCAGGGACAGCTTCATTAGAGATTCAGGTAGATTGCATATGGGTAGTAGGAATGAGTGCATTTATATGATGTACAAAGAAACAAGAACTCTGTATAGGATTGTTAAATGAAATGGTCATTGAGTTTTTTTAGTACAAGCTTTCAGTAAATAGTGTTCGTGAAAAATTGTTCACGCGCGTAACACTTCTTAGTTCCTTTGTTATCCCCTTTCCCTCTGGTTTTTGCCCCTTCCATTCTATCTCTTGCACTGTTCCCATTTGACAAAGAGCTATTCATCTACTTCCTATTACTTATTTTTTGTTTTGGTCTTTTGTTTTTATTCTGGGTTCATCACATAAGAGAAACCATGTGGTATTTGAGCTTGCATGCCTGGTTTATTTCACTTAACATTTTGGTCTCAAAGTGTGTTCATTTTCCTACAGATGACTCACGTGTATTTTTTTTATTCAGAGATGCACTCAAATGTGTGTTAACAAATTTTCTATACCCAGATATTTGTTGATGGGCACGTAGGCTAATTCCAAGATTTAGCTATTATTAATTGTGCAGCCATAAACATGGTCATGCATGTATCACTGTAATACAATGCCTTAACTCCACCTGGAAGATATCTAGAAAGGGAATAACTGGGTGAAATGGAATTTAGTTTTAGCTTTTTGAGGAATTGCTATGTTGATTTCCACAGTGATTGTACAAATTAACACTCCCACAAATATTGCAGAAGTATTCTGTTTCCCCTGCAATCTCACTTTCATTTGTTATTATTTGATTTGTTGGTGATGACTGTTCTTTGTGGTGTGAGGTGGAGGAATCTCAGTGTTGTTTTAACTTGCATTTCTCTAATGACCATTGATGTTGAATATTTCCTCACCTATTTTTTTAGCTATATATACTTGTTCTGTGAAGTGTCTATTCATTTCACTTGCGGAGTTTTTCATTGGATCCTTTATTTGAGTGAGTGTAAATATTTGCAGTTCTTTACATATGTTGAATATTAACCTTCTGTCTAAGGAATAACTACCAAATATTTTCCCCAATCTGTAGGTTTTTTTTCACTTGGCCACTTGATTCTTGTGCAGTGAAGATTTTAAATTTGATATTATCCTATTTGTTGACACCTGCTACTCTCTTTTGTGCAACTGGGGTTCTGATCAGAAAGTCCTTGTCCACCTCTGTAATCTCAAAAGTTTTATCTATTTTATCTGCCAGTGGGTAAAGTGTTTCTGTTTTAACATTTAGTTCTTTGGTCATTTCAATATTAGTTTAACACATGGCTGCAGTTATGGGTGTAGATTCAATGCTCTGTATGTGACACTTTCCTTTGTACATGTATTAAAGAGACCATCTTTCTTCTAGTTTATGCTTTTAGTTCCTTTATTAAGGACCAAATAGTTGAATTTGCTTGAGGCTGTTTCTGAATTTTCTGTTCTGTTACCTTGATTATCATGTCGGTTTTTCCATCAGTAGCATGCTGTTTTAAACATTGTAGCTTCATAATATAACTTCAAATTTGTTAAACATAGAATTGTGATGCTTCCTACTTTACTCATGTTAACTAGCATTGCTTTTTCTATTTTAGGTGTCTTTTGGCTCCATAGGAAATTTAGGATTGATTTCTTTAGTTTTGCAAAGAATGATGTTATTTTGATTGAGATTTTGTTAAATCTGAAAATGGGGTTTTTAAGGATGGTCATTTTGAATATATTGAGTCTGCCTATTGGGGAAGAGGAAATATCTTTCCATTATTCTGATGTTTTCTTAAATTTCCTTTTTCTGAATACTGTATTGTTTGTTTGTTTGCTTCAAAGTTCTTTCACTTCCTTAGCTGGTTAATTCCTAAATATTTGTTTTTTTCTTGATGTTATTTTGATAGTGTTTTTTTTATAATTTCTTTCACAGTGGGTTCATTATTGGTGTACAGGAATGCTATTGATTTTTGAGTATTGACATTTTACCCTGCTGCATTGCTGAATTAGGTTAATTCTAGGAGTCTTTTAGTGAGCTTGGGGGTAAATTCCATGTAAAGGATCATGAAACTGGCAAGTAGGATAATTTGACTCTTTCCTCTCCTGTAATTTACTATTTTATTTCTTTTTCATGTCTAATTGCTCTTGCTAAGGTTTCAAGTATTATGTTGAAAAGGGGTGGTGATAGTCATCATTCTTGCATTCTTCCTGATTTTAGGGTGAAACTTTCATTTTTTTCCCACTTAGCATGATATTGGGAATAAGTTTGTCATAAATGGTTTTTATCATTGTGTCAAAGTCTTTCTATACCTATTTTCTTTAGGCTTTAAATGAAAGAATGTAGGATAATGCCTTTGAAAATATGGAATATAATTTTAATCATTGCTGAGAAAAAAGAAAGTATGATTCCTTTTAGAGATATCAAGGTGTAATAGAATACTAATATCTTGTCTCTGGTAGGAGGGGTAATGATCTCCTTAAACAGAGAAAGAGACTGGTTAAAAAGAGGTTTCTTGGGGAGTGCTAGGTTCACAGTGACTGAAATAAGATTTTTATATAGTTGTGGTTTGTCTGGTATCTTTTTCCACATTGGCACAACAGTAAATGAGATATTATGCAGAAAGAAATGCAATGTCTGACTCTGTTTTGGGTCTTTTTAAAAGGTTCATTGAAAAGTAAGTTGATATCTTCCTGCTAAGAGGAGCAGTAAATTAGCTGCTAGCTCACATACATCAAGCACTTACTTTGTATTAAAGTATGTGGTGAGTGTCTTATACATATTACCTCATCTGGAGTTCCCATCAGTCCTATTGGAAAATTCGTCCACTGGACCTCTTCTTTTAGATCTCAGATAAAGCCATTAAACTGGTGCCAGCCTCAGATTTACTTGATCAGTATGTGTGAGGAGAACCATTTTCAGTGAGGCCAACACTGCAAACCAGAGAGAGAAGAATGACGCACTTGCAAAGTATATTCAGACTGGAGGTTAGTAGGAGAAAAAGTACCAGGTGTGTGAGTTATTTCTTTTCTCTTTTTCCTGTGGTTGATTAATGGACTGTGTATTTCACTGGAGGTCAACAAGCACAGTTGGCTTATAAGGACTTTTCTAATAATTATTCTGTTTTTCTCAGAGAGAAAAGAAAAACTTTGTTTTCCTTTATTTGTTTTTGCGCTGTTAGGAAAATAGTGGGGCAGTGGAGGAGGAAGCTGTGAACATTTTTAAGGTCTTACTGAAAACTTTTGTAAATTGTTTTGTCAACATTCATTTTTTCATTCATTTATTCTTTTACTTGACAACTATTAGTTAACCGCATATAATATTACAGGCATTATCTAAATGTCTGTATTTATGACAAGAATTCAAGAAATTTTTCCTGATCTAAGGAAGCTCAGAAATTAATAACAATCTAGTTTGGTGAATACCTTGATGAGATTATTGAAAGGAGTGATGGGAGACAGAAGTGGGGTTAAACCCAGTTTCAGGGTTCAGTGACATTTCAATTTCAGTTACAATCCTAATGACAAGAAAATATGAGCTCAGTTTAGTTTTCTGTTATGCCCTATTTCCTTTTGGAGCACTCCATCTCTCTGGGCAAACTGATTTGAAAGTCTATGGTCTTTCAAAAACAAATAGATTTTTCCATATTTGTGTGCCAGTGGATCAGTGCATCAGAGGAAAGTGCTTTAAGGCTAAATGCTATCTGTGCAAAGAGAGTGTTAAAAGAATTCTGCTCAGATACCACATATTTAGAGGTCAATGCCCAAAAAGCAAAAACACAGAATATTGAGACTTAGGGGTAAATTACTATGACTGCCAGGTGTCTTGGCACATTTCACCCCATTGGAAAACAGTCAAAAGACAAAGCCATAAACTATGGATATCACTTTGGCATACTGCATCAGACAGAAAATTTGGGCTTCTTATACCTGTTCTGTGTTTTATCTCATTCCAGTAATGGTGGTAAGTCCGAATTCAAACATTTTAGTTAGGCAAGGGAAAAGAATAAGCAAGTATTCATTGCTTACTGTACTGTTTTCCTATGCTCACAACAATGCTATATAAGTATTTTCACATATAAATCAAATACACATGCCAACTCAAAATATTTCGGGAATGTAGGACTCAATAATCAATTTCTACAGATAGAAACATGAAACTCAAAGAGTTTAAATGTCTTACTTAAGGTCACAAAAATTTATGTTAGTAGAGCCAAGATTTGAATTCATCTTCAAATTCAAACTGACAGAAATAAAGTTATATTCAAATACAAGAAAAAGTGTTTGGAGGGTAGATACATTTACATGCTTAAAATGTTTGATTTTACTCTTGCTTTCCTTGGCTCTGAAGAAGTCATGTTGCTCTGGTAACATCTTGTAGGTGCTTTGGGTTAATCACTGCACTATACAGCCATAAATTCCCTTTGCAAAGAGCTTTCTTAGTGGGCTTGCCACTCTTGTTCATCCCTTTTAAGCACAAGCTAATCAGGTTGTGAGCACAGTAGCCAAGACCAGAGCCAAACACAAACCTGTCAAACATTTTTGATTGTTTTAAACAGGACTGAATCACACTCATCGTGGGAAATATTGGAATATTTATAACTGTTGAAGGACCAGTTCAATATAATTTCCCATCCTCTTGCTCGCCTACTACATGTATACTTCCCATATGTTCCTGAGAGATTTTAAAAGGCCATGCTACTGGAACAGGAAAGTTTTTAAAGAAAAGGCTACACATAAAAGTGACACACTGACAGCCAATTAGGAGGTTTCTACTAGGAGTCTGCCCTGACCTGACAGGAGAGCTGCAAATCCACAGTACCCTGGCTAGGCAGAAACATTCCCTATTGGCACTTTAAACAAGGTTTTGGGGAAAAACAAAAGCCTAAACTGTGATATGTGGAAAGATTGTTTTGTTGGTTAGTTTTTAAGTACAAAAAAAAAAGACAGTGAAAAGAGGGTTTCAAGTTATTTTCTTTCCTACACTTCTGTTTTTACTTTTTGAGGTGGAATATTTATTTTCTCTTGAGTGAAGACAGTGTCTCGTGATACCTCTACATACAATGCACAGCCATACTTAGGACTTGTGTGTGTGATTAAAAATGACTACCTACTCCCAACACGTGCTTATTTGTGGTTGCTAGCATCAAGAATGAGTCCCAGTCACAGTGGTTTCTGATTAAGATTGGTGGTGTTCTTTACATTATAAATTATAATCCGTTCACCATAGTCAATGCTTGATACCAAAGCAGAGAAAGATATTTGGGAGAACTCAAATCACTCTTTTGGCATAGGAGATGTTTTTGCTTTAATAATAAAAACACTACTAGTGACGATGACATGGTTGACACTGACAATGACAGTGAGCTTCTTAGCTCTCAAGCACTCTCAAAGCTATCCAACCTGGAATTTTCATCCTGAAAGAAGGAATTCCATAGTGATTTTACTTGATCCTTCCCTTGTCATGACACTTACACAATGTATTTATCCTAGGGTAAAGGGAAAATATTGTACAATACTAGAGTTAAATAGTTAAGGAATTTGAAGTCCGCCTAAATACACCCTTAAATGTTGAGAGTAGTCAGTATCTCAATAAAATAATAACTACACAGAAATAAAAAATCCTTCTGTTATAGAAAAAAAAGACTTGGGTCCACACTATCAACCGAGCCCAGCCTGTTTTGCTGCTGCGCCCGTCCATCGGTGTGCAGAGGAGGAGCTGGGCAGACCTGGGGTGCCTTCGTTGGCCTCTCTGTGTGTCTGGAGGACTGTGGAGATCTTCGCCCAGACTGTTGGAGTCCCTCCAGGCTTCCAGGTGCAGTGAAGCGGAGAGGTGGGTTTGAGGCTTATACATCCGCCTCCCCATCCCGGTTGCACTTGGAGAACTGCTGGGCTCCCGACGGGTGGGCGGGCCCACACTATCAACCGAGCCCAGCCTGTTTTGCTGTCACGCCTAGCCATCAGTGTGCGGAGGAGGAGCTGGGCGGATCTGGGGTGCCTGCATCGGGCTCTCGTGTGTCTGGAGGACTGTGGATATCTCTGCAAGCAGGGAGGGATCACAGGTTCCTGAGGCACTGCGGCCTGTGGTGAGTACCCTAACCCAGCTGCGATTGAAGAACTGTGGAGCTTCCAAGGGGCAGGTGGGCGCACAGTGTCCCTGAGGCCCAGCTTGTCTGGAACTGTGGAGTTCTGAGCAGGCAGAGGAGGGCCACTGGTTCTGCAGGCCCAATGGCTTGGGGTGACGTGGGGCCAGAGTCTCAGCAGCTGCAAACATAGAAGGGGATTTTCAACGGATCCTGAGGAAGCTTTTAAATAACACTTGAAACACAGAAATATAGGAAAATGACAAAACAAAAGACCAAATTACAACCTCAAACCTCCAGCCCATCTCAAGAAACCCTAGGAGTGATGTATATAGAAGAAAATATATCCCATCCACCTCATATATTGGACACAATAGCTACTGAAATTGACAAGCAACTCCAGGAAGCTTTAAAGAAATTCAAACTCCAAATAACCTCCCAGATAAAAGAAGAAATGATAAAAGAAATGAAAGAGATTCTAAATATATCTAAAGAAAACACAGATAAAAAATTGGAGGAACTAAACAAAAAGATAGAATCCCTAGACAAGCAATATAAAAAACAAACAGAATACATAATGCAGATGCACAGAGATATACAGGAAATAAAAAACTCCACTGAAAGTTGTAAAAACCGCCTTAATGAAAGTGAAGATAGAATTTCAGACCTTGAAGACAGGATTGCAGCTAGGGAACAGGAAAGGAAAGATCTTTTGAAAATAACAAGGAATCAGGAAACAACAATTCAACAACTGCAAGACGATGCAAAGAAGAATAACATAAGAATGACAGGGATTAATGAAAGAGAGGGAGACAACATGAAGGATGTCAGGAGGATATTTAGAGAAGTAATAGCTGAAAATTTCCCAAGCATGAGATTAGAAACTGACATCAGGATCAATGAAGCATATAGAACTCCAAATAGTCATAACCAAAATAAAACTACACCCAGACATATAATAATCACCATCCCAGAAATCCAACACAAGAATAGATTATTAAAAGCTGTCAGAGAGAAAAGACAGATCACTTATAAAGGAAAACCTATCAGAATCACAGCAGACTTCTCAGCACAAACGATAAAGTCAAGAAGGCATGGAGTGAAGTATTCCAGATCTTAAAGCAAAATGATTTCCAACCTAGACTGATATATCCTGCAAAACTATCATTCAAAACAGATGGTGAAATACGATACTTCCATGACAAAGAATAGCTGAAAAACTTCATGAACAACAAACCAACCCTGCAAAAAATATTGAAAGACAGTTTAGATACACAAAGGAAAAAACCACTAAGCAAAGCAAATAATTAAACAGAACAGAAAGATAAAGATGCAACAGCAGAGAGATAACATTCCTACAATTAACCAGCATTTAACAGTAATAACCATTAATGTAAATGGTCTCAATGCACCAATCAAAAGAAACAGACTAGCAGAATGGATCAAGAAACAAAATCCAACCATATGCTGTTTACAGGAAACCCATCTAACCCAGAAGGATACTCACAGACTGAAAGTCAAAGGATGGAAAACAATTCTTCATGCAGCAGGAATCCAAAAAAAGGCAGGAGTAGCCATAAAAGATACTGCAAAAATCCCACAAACAAATGGAAACTGAATAACACACTCTTGAGTGATCAGTGGGTCACAGAAGAAATTAAAGAAGAAATTAAACAGTACCTAAAAGAAAATGAAAATGCAGATACAACTTACTGGAATCTGTGGGATGCAATGAAAGCCATCCTGAGAGGAAAATTTATTGCACTGAGTTCCCACATCAGGAAAACAGAACAAATACAAATAAATAACTTGATGCTACACCTCAAACAGCTAGAAAAAGAAGAGCAAGTCAAGCCCAAAGCCAAAAGAAGAGAGGAAATTATAAAAATCAGAGCAGAAATCAATGCAATAGAGACTAAGAAAACAATCCAAAGAATCAATGAATCAAAGAGTTGGTTCTTTGAAAGAATAAATAAAATTCATAAGCCCCTAGCCAACCTTATTGAAAAAAGGGAAGAAAAAGCTCAAATTCATGCAATAAGAAATGAAAAAGGAGAAATCACTACAGACCCAATAGAAATACAGAAGATCATCAACACCTATTTCGAAAACCTCTACTCTCAAAAGTTTGATAACACAGAAGAAATAGACAAATTCTTAGAAGAATATGAAGTACCAAAGCTAGATCAAGAGGATGTAAAACTGTTGAATAACCCAAATCTCTGCTAATGAAATTGAAAATGTAATTAAGTCCTTACCCACCAAGAAGAGCCCAGGCCCAGATGGATTCACTGCAGAATTCCACAAGAAATACAAAGAAGACCTAATGCCAACACTCCTCAAACTATTCAATGAAATTGAAAGGGAAGCAATCCTTCCTAAGTCATTCCTGGAAGCAAATATTACTCTAATACCAAAACCTGAGAAAGACCCAAATATAAAAGAGAACTATAGACCGATCTCCCTAATGAACACAGATGCAAAAATCCTCAATAAAATATTGGCAAATAGGATCCAGCAAATCATCAAGAAGATTATACACCATGACCAAGAGGGATTCATCCCAGGAATGCAAGGATGGTTCAACATATGCAAATCAATAAATGTAATCCACCATATCAATAAAGCCAAAATAAGAATCACATGATCATTTCTATAGATGCAGAAAAAGCCTTTGATAAGGTCCAACATTTATTCATGATAAGAACTTTACAGAAAATTGGAATAAATGGTCTTTACCTCAATACAATAAAGGCCATTTATGACAAACCAACCGCCAGCATCATACTAAATGGCCAAAAATTGAAAGCCTTTACTTTAAAATCGGGCACAAGACAAGGATGTCCTTTATCACCACTCCTATTTAATATAGTACTGGAAGTACTAGCCAGAGCAATTAGGCAAGAAAGAGAAATAAAAGGGGTAAAGATAGGAAAAGAAGAAGTTAAATTATCATTGTTTGCAGATGACATGATACTCTACATAGAAGACCCCCTAAACTCCATTGAAAGACTCTTAGATACAATAAATAAATTCAGTAATGTGGCTGGATACAAAATCAATACTCAGAAATCAATAGCATTCCTATACATGAACAACAAAATCACAGAGACGGAAATAAGAGAAACTGGACTATTCACATTAGCAAGCAAAAAAATGAAATATTTAGGAATTACTCTTATGAAAGAAGTGAAAGACTTATACAGTGAAAATTATAATACACTGAAAAAGGAAATTGAAGATGATCTCAGAAAATGGAAAGACATCCCATGCTCATGGATAGGAAGAACAAACATTGTGAAGATGGCCATTCTCCCAAAACTCTTATACAGATTCAATGCAATCCCAATAGAAATACCATCAACATACTAGAGAAATCACTCCTAAATTTCATCTGGAACCAGAAGAGACCTAGAATCGCAAAGGCAATTCTAAGCAGCAAAGACAAAGCAGGAGGCATCACAATCCCTGACTTGAAGTTATACTACAAAGCAACAGTAGTAAAATCAACATGGTATTGGAATCAAAACAGAACCAAAGATCAATGGAATAGATTAGAAGATACAACCACAACTACAAACACACTCAACCACCTTATCTTTGATAAAGGAGCCAAGCAGGTTCACTGGAAGAACGACAGTCTCTTTAATAAATGGTGCTGGAAAAACTGGCTCTTCATTTGCTGAAAACTAAAACTAGACCCATGTCTATCACCATGTACTAAATTAAAATCTAAATGGGTCAAAGATCTGGATATTAAAACAGAAACATTAAATCTATTGGAAGACAAATTAGGTAGAAACCTTGCAGACATAGGAGTAGGTAAAGAATTCATGAACAGGACTCAAATCGCACAGGAAATACTTCCCAGAATCAATAACTGGGACCACTTCTTATTAAAAAGTTTCTGCATGTCAAAAGAAATCTCCATCATAGTGAAAAGAAAACCCACAAACTGGGAAAAGATTTTAGTGAACTCTCTCTCAGACAAGGGACTCTTGTCTAAAACATATAAAGAATTAAAAAAAACTCAGACCTCCAAAGTTCAAAGATCCAATCCAAAAATGGGCATCTGAGGTGAATACACAATTCTCAGATGAAGAAATGCAAATGGCAAATAAATACATGAAAAAATGCTCATCATCATTGGTCATTAGAGAAATGCAAATTAAAACCACACTGAGATACCATCTCACTCCTGAAAGAATGGCCAGGATCAAGAAAACCAACAACAACAAATGCTGGAGAGGCTGTGGGGAAAAAGGAACTCTCCTGCACTGTTGGTGGGAGTGTAGACTGGTACAGCCTTTGTGGAGGTCTGTCTGGAGATTTCTCAAAAAGTTGGGATTGGAAATCCCATTTATTCCAGCTATTCCACTTCTAGGCATATTCCCAGAAGAACTGAAAGCATCATACCACAGTGATATATGTGCACCTATGTTTATAGCAGCACAATTTGTAATCGCCAGGTCTTGGAAACAACCCAAGTGTCCATCAACTGAGGAATGGATAAAAAAGTTGCGGTATTTCTATACAATTGGAGTATTATTCAGCTATAAAGAAGGATCACATTGAGATATTTATCAATAAATGGGCGCAGCTTGAGACCATACTCATAAGTGAAATAAATCAATCTTGCATGTGTGAATACCGAATAGTTTCCCTAATATAAGTAATGATTCAAATATATAAAAATATGTGCTAATCATCATTCCCCATTATGTGGCCTTGAAGCCTTATAAAGTTTTCACTCATTAATTAGAAAGGCTTTATTCCGGGCTTCTTGATATGGAAATATTTGAAGCTATAGTATATGAAGTTTTATCCAAATATTTCAAGGAAAAAGACAGACACTATCGTAACTACTATTAAGTCAGGTTATATGGTGGTGAAGTACTAGGTTGCTGAAACAGTCATGCTTTGACCTCTATTATTATATTGTTATGTCCTGTTTTATCTCAATCTCCCCCTTATTCTTTAAAAAAATTTAGTTATTTCTTATGTTTGTCTTAATTAAGGGGAAAATTTTAAAAAAATTAGGATATATAATAGTAACTCTTTTTGATTTCCTATTAAATTGTTTTGAAGTCCTGTAATACTCCCACGATCTTGTTTTGACTGATTAGACTCTGTTCTATTCTGTATGATAGTACCAAGTTTGAGGGTATAGGCAACTACTTTGAAGGCAATAAGGTTCACTAAGATGCCCATTCTGGTTTGACTATTGTCTCCTTTGGGAGTCCTGTAAGGTTTACAATGCCCAAGTTTTATTGGTCTTGTTCTCTACTGTTTTGTCCAACTTTATAATATCTAATGAGATAGACAATTCTTTTTAAGGAAACAAGAGACAACGTTGACAACCATTGTTGATAACCTTGTACTCTGTTCTATACCATGTGCTATGTCTACCCTTGGTTTTGACTGACAGCTTTGTTTTGCCATATTTGACTGAATTCTCTCTCCCCCCAAAAAAGTAATAAGAACTAAGGAGTAATAAAATCCAAAATGTGTAAATTTTGTTGTAAAAAAGAGAGGGGGAAAAAGAGCTCTAACGGATATAACAGCAAGTGTGTTTAGGGGTGTTAAATAGCTGACTATACCAATGTTTTTGGATCATTGAACACAGCTGTTTGCAGTCTCCCTGTTTGAATATCCACTTTGTATTCTTTGATACTGTGATTTGAGCAACTATTTTCAAGATGATAATATGTAATCTATTAACAGGTGATTTGTTACTGTTATGTTTTTTTTTGTAGTTCTGTATTACATGTACCCTTACACCACTTTGTTTTGTTTTGTGTTTTTCTCTTTTTCCTCTTAAATAAAATAAAAAAAAGAAAAAAGTCTAGTCATTGTCTTGATTTAGACCCACATAGTCATAGTAGTTTTTCCCAATTAGCTCAAATCTTCCTACATTTTAAAATAATGTTATATGTTTTAATTAATCTTTAATGACTTGAAAATGTCTTCAATTTACTATGGTTAACAAAAGTACCATTGTCTTTTTCTTCTATTTAATACTGTATCGGCTGGTATTTTATGTAAACTATTTGCTTTTCTAATTACACAAAGATAATGCTACAAGCTTCCTCTTCCATCAGAGTGTTAACAGTCTGATCTACTATCTCAGGAACAGGGTGAATTTTCTCTGGCTCAGCGATTTTCTTCCTATGTAAGGGCTCAGAAATTAAAGGACTCTAGGGATCTAGGTACAATTGGGATTCTCATCTACTACAGTGAAAAAGATCAGCTAATCTTCACTATGCTGTGTACTCTGGTAAAAGGCTCTTTTCTTTTTTTTGTTCTACCCAGGTAATGATTACTTTTTTTAATACTGAAGTCTCACTACCTTCCTCAAAAATTTTTTTCTAAATCCTCATGAACTTGTTTCTGTCATAGTACTTATCACAACTTGTAGTAGACATTTCTTACTTATATTCTGTAGCTCCAAAATGACAAGGACTCTCAGATTTGACTTCCAAAGTATGTGGCACTCAGGACAAAGGATATCACTGAATACAACCATAAATATGTTAATTGATCTGTAGAAGTTCATGATTTTGGATTTAGCTCATATTCCAATTGAAATGAGAACACTAGCTACTATACATCGAGTGCTTTCTATGAGCCATCTGTCACACATTTGACTAAGGCCTGCAGTCAGGAACTTTATCCATATGATACTACATAATTTTACAGCAAACATGGATGTTACTAGTTCTATCTTATAAGATTAGGAGGATTTCAGACTCACACCTGATGGACTCCAAATTCATTGCTTTTATTCACTATAGCTTTATGTTTGTCCTAAATTGTCCATTCTTAAATTGTTCTTCAGTGCAGAGCAAACACTTTCAACAGATAAGGGATTGTGAAATACATTGCTTTCTTAATGTAAGGCCACTGAGTTTTCTGATACTCTTCAAGTTTTAGAGGCTGCTTGGACTACAGTCATGCTATGTTTCTGACATTATCAAATAAGATTAGCTCATACCATTAGATTTGAAAAATTAGATTCTGTACATGATGTCACCAGATTAAAAACTAAAGACACATACAACCAACTTCAAGTTAGAACTCTAAACTGTTATTACCATAAACTGTTAATTATTGGAATATTTTCATTTCCTTCTTTACTTAGGAGAGCACTTTAAGTACAATATTCAGGATGTATTATTGAAACATGGTAATAGCTTTTAAAACTACCTGCTGTTATCACTATTATTTTTCTGGGAATTATTAATTTTTGCCATAATTGTACTACTTTATATTTAAGGGTGAATTTATGATGATAAGCATGTGATGACAGGCTGCCCACTGTGCCTTATGGGCATCCATCATTAATGTTTTTCCTAAAGCTTCAGTGAGCAAGTCCAGTGAAATATTAAGATTATCTCAGTTGATAGACTTCAAATTATCAAATTATTGGGATGAATCACTTGCTGGTTGCAGGATGCTGATAATGAAGTAGAGTTTATTGACTTCAGTTCCATACCCATGCCATTTACTGGGATGGGTAGTAGAGTTATGTTAGACTTCTAAAGTCTAGCTATTGAAGGAGGGTGTGTGTGTGTGTGTGTGTGATACACTATGAGATTTTTTAATGAGAAGGAATTCAGAAATCCTGGAAATTCAGAGTATATAAGGCTTAATTATACTAAAATATGCATATGCATATATATATATATATATATATGCACACAAGCACAAACATTTCCTGAGCTTCTACCATATATAAGATCCTTTGCGTCTATAGGTAATTTTATGTCTGTGAGGAGACAGAGAGAGATAGAGATAAAGACAGACAGAGAAAGAGACAGATACAGATTGAGAGACAGAGACAGAGACAGAGACAGAAAGAGACAGAGAGAAACTGAGATCCTCTGAGGTCTTCAAGGATGTCTACATGGTTGAGGTGAAGTTTTAGGAAGGCATAAAGGATGACTCTTTTGACATCTGGGATGTCTTTGAAGGAAGGGGGCATTTATGCAAGACAGTTCAAACAGAGGAAATTACCTGACCATGTAAAATTCTATTATGAAAGTTGGTTTCACTTTGGGAAATGCTAAAGGGTGTATGTTGTTAAGTTTGGAAAGCAATTGAATTTCTAAAGAACATTGAAAGTGAAATGACTGAATTAAGGCCTTTGCTGTCTTAAATTTGACATGATATTTTTCATGTACACTACACTGAGAAATAGATAATTAGGTTTACCAATGAGAGACCAATAATGGAATATGGCAGAGCAGGTTGAGACTGCCATCAGTGAATTAACTACCATTATTTGGTAACTACTATTTGAGTTTAAAAAAAATTAAGAAGGGCTGCAACTGAAAGATATTACTAAGGCTTCAAGTTTTGGTGACTTGGTAGTATGGTGAAACCATTAATTGAGAAAACAAGACATAAATGAAAAAGAGACATTTCCTAGTTTAACATTCAGCAAGAAAAGATACTAAGAACTTAAGTTCGGTTGAGGTTCATATCAGTCATAATTCTGGGGCACATCTACATAGAGTAATGACTTGTAGCTGTAGAAATAGATACTATTGCCTAGCAAGAGTTACTTCAAGAGCAAGTGAGGTGTACCAGGGCTATAACTTTGACTACTATCTGTTAAAATCATTGGAAGAGAGGGGCTTTTGTTGTAGGAAATATTCCTGTGTGGCAGTAGCAGAAAGAAGAACAAAATAATACAAGTTTGGACTGACTAAGAAGGGAGAAGTTTAAGACAGAGAGGTGGTCAGTTAAAATAAGTAAAACAGTGAAAATAGGATGAGAGTTGAGAAAAGAACATTACATTAAAATATGATGGCTGTTGGATTGCCAAAATGGTTTAAAGAGTAATTTGTAGAGTGGTGAGTAAAGATGGGTTGTGAGTGAAGAAAGAGAAAATGGGCTGAAAAGGGAGGCAATAACATAATATATTTAGTTGCTAGGTTGACTTGCCCTATCTCCTGTAGTTCTGAAAAACACTCTTGGAAAGATGTGGCATAGGATCCCCATTTTTCAGAGGAGGAAAATAAATTCTACAGGTAACACTTACATTTGTTAAACAGTCTTTATTTGCCAAGAATTGTATTAAGCACTTTACATAATCTATCGGTGTTGGTGCCACAAGCATTCTTTGAGCGAAATACTAATATTGCATTTTAACAGAAAAGAAACAGAGTCATGGTATAAGTGATGTATTTAAGGCTTTATCATAAGTAAATATCAGAGCTGGCATTCAAACTAAGTTTTGGCTCAAGCCAGAGCTTCAGATAATCTATGCAAGGTACAGCATTGGTATAACTCAACTACTTGTCTTCTTGTACAAAGCTTAGCCTGGTACTTTTTTGGAATAAATGAATGTATTCATATCTATGCAGGAGTATACAGCCTAGTCTAAAGGTTTAGGTGTATACACATAATAAAATACGGTGGTTGCTGAGTTAGCAGTACCTACCCTGGGACACAAACAAATAAAAAAGACTACATTTTTATGATTTACAGGCTTTGGAGACACATTGTTTATTTCCAAATCCCAATTCCAGTGCTTCCTAGCTGAATGACATTGGGTGTGTCATTAAATTGACTATGCTTCAATTTTCTTATTCGTTAAGTAGAGATATTGATAGCATGTACCTTATAAGATGTTTGATAAGAGCACCAGGGATTTAGATCAGTGGAATAAGCATTTGCCTGGCAAGCATGAGGTCATTAGTTTGATCACTGGTACCAAGAGAAAAAAAATGGTTGGTAAAAATAAGTTAATAACTATAAAGTAGAGTGATGCCTGACATATAAGTGGTAATTAAGTGTTAGTGACATTTTGGGGATCAGTGAGGTCTTGCTTTTCACCTTCTTATGGTGCTTCGACCAGATCATTTTTGGGTTTGTTCTTCACAGAAGAATAAGAAATTTGCTTATTCATTAATTTGTTCATCACTCATGCATGAGCTTCAAATGTAAGAGTGAAATGACACATGTGATCCCACATATCATGGACTCATAGTCCTGATAGAAGAAACAGGCAGGAAACTAGACAGTTGCAATGGACAGGGTGAGTGCCCTGTAGGGGAAGCCCATGGTTCTGTGCAAGCTCACAAGAAGAGCACCAGCCAAGGCTTTGGTAGTGAAGGATGGCTTCCCAGAGAGTGCTATCTAAAATATGATCTGACTTCCAGGATTTTTTAGGTGGCAGCAAAGCAGCTGCAAGCTGCTGTTTTTTGACCTTTTGAGATTGACTTCTTGATGTCATTTTTTCCCCTCTCACTCTATTTTCCTTATAGCTGTGGAGTTCAAAGAAATCCTGCATTGCAGAGTTCAGGGACTGCCTAAGACCTCACAGTTAGTTCTGCCTGATTGCTATCTTACCCTTCATTAATGGATTCTGCAGATACTTTTTTTGGAAGGATCTCGAATTCAGAGGTAAAGTCCTTAGCTCCTATAA
Source organism: Cavia porcellus (assembly GCF_034190915.1). Taxonomy (NCBI): domain Eukaryota; kingdom Metazoa; phylum Chordata; class Mammalia; order Rodentia; family Caviidae; genus Cavia; species Cavia porcellus. Next base: position 84,464,347 of record NW_026947486.1, on the reverse strand, counting down.
CAAAAAAACAGACTGGGCAGTATATCAAGATTTGTATACTGTGACCTTGTCCTGAGGAAGGCACCATCTATAATGGGCAATGGAACCTCAGCCCACTCATAGTGATTAAAGACTCCTTTGATGTTTTCTTGGCAAAAATCGCATCAGCAAATTACATCCTGTCTGTCTGCCCTGCATATAGCATCTTGGAATGGAAAACTACATTTTCTTTGTCTGGCTGATGGTGTTTAAAATTCTGAATATCTGCTATAAGAGGCTATGCATTGCTAGGGTTAGAAGAGGATTTGAATCTTAGATCAATCTTTTTGTATCATACCTTGGACAAATTGCTGATTTTCTGTGTGTTTCAGCTACCTTTTCAGCAAATGGATAAAATAATAACCCTTATTTGACAGTGATATTGTGAAATTAAAACATAATTTTTGTGCCTAAAAAATGGGTGTACAATAAATGATGGTTTACATTCTTTTCATTTTGCATCAGAGCAGTGAAGATCATATTACTATATAATGTAATATACAAGACTGAATATGTTGACGCTTTCAGTCATGCACATGTAACTCATAGTAGTTATCCAATTAATGCTTATTTTTTTACCTTAATTTAACTGTTCAAATTTGTTGACAAAGAGAAAAATTTGGGAGCAGAATGAAGAAGAGGCACCAGTCTTATGTGCTTTGAGACTTCTTTTTAGATTTAACCCTGTCACACAGACCCCATTTTAAGCCCTGTATCGTAGTACTGGAAAATTATAGGCAGTCCATATATATTGATTGAATAAGTAAGTGGCTGACTGAGTATATGAATAAATAAGTAGCTGGCAAGTAAGCTCTGTGGAGAATGGCAGATGGTTGCAATACAAGTGGTAACTAGTTGTAGAGTGGCTGTGCTCAGAGGAGAGACATCAAATCAGTGGAATCTAATAGTGTAGGAGGAAGGCTTATTAAAGATAAAATTCCAGTGCTACACCATGTTGCCCTTAGTTTGACTGAGCTTATAAGTAGGAGGCTAATGTCATTCATTTGGGTCCTCATGTGAACCCTGGTTAATCAAAATGACTGAATTGGTGTCACCTTTTAAAATTCAGTATTATAAGTAATAAGTCAGCAAATAATGTTGAAGAAGCAAAGGAATAAATTTTTGAGGATAAAAGGCAATGTGATGGGCACAGAAATTGATACAATGACTCTGGAAAACAACTTGATATTATTTGTAAAGCTGAAGATGCATGTATAGCTTACACTCCAGCAATCCCATGCTGAGGTACATCCTCTGCTACACACAAGTGCCAAATAACATATTCACAGTAGCATTATTCATAACAGACAAAAGATGAAAACAACCTGAATGTGTAACTTCAGAGAAAATATTATAAATTTGTATTATATGAATATAATGAAATACATAGTGATGTATACAGATGATTCACCCACAGCTGTGTGCAGCAACATAGATGAATCTCAAAAACTGCAATGCTGACTAATTTAAGGAAACTATGGAAAATACACACATGAATTAAAAAACAACATTATGTGTTGTTTATCAATATATATTATATATATATATGTAAAATAATAGTAAATATGCAAGGAAATAGTAAACACCAAATTTATAACTGTGCTTACTTTCTGAGGAAAGGACAAAATAGGAATAGGGAAAGATGTGTGAGTGGTTTCAGTTATATCCATGATGTCTTATTTTATAAAATAAATGGTGGCTATGAAGGGGCTTAAGTTATTTGCTGTATGTTTTAAAGTTGTTAAATATGTAAGCAAATTTAAAAACTGTACACTTGAAGCATTCTGGAAAACTAGGAACCAGCATTTTCGGGCATGATCTGATTTCTTGGTGGACTATGCTTGGTGGTCTTATTGAACTAGAGTATTTTTCAATGCCCATAAGGGAGATTTAAAGCATAAAAATAACTTCATTTTGAGTAAGATATCTTTGGACAGCAAGTATTCTAATTGTCCAATCCATTTTTCAGTGAACTTTGTACGATTCTAAATGTGTATCTTTTGCACTTGATTTGTGTCCATTTGGAAATTGCCTCATTTTATTTTCTCACTCACAGTGACTGTGAGATTAAGTGAATAATTTGCAAAATTAAATTTTAATCTAATTGGTTCTCATCAAGCTTGATACTTCTTGTGCCAAGATAAAATTGATTTCTGAGAAACTTAAAGCTCACTTGAGATATCTCAATACTGTGTAGTACCCTGGTTCTTCTATGAATTAAATAATTTATGGAAATTCCAGAATTCCATGTCTAGGATATCATACATTTCTATTTTAAGCTAGCTTTTCAATGCAGAGTTATTAATGCAACTAGAAGAACCATTCTCTTGTAAAAAAGTAAGATAAGAGGAAAGATTTTTTTTTTAAATTCCATGAGAAGTGCATGTAGAACATTCACAACAATGTCTAAGTTTGGCTTTTGATGTATTATTTTAGCTGAACACCTAATGTTGGAAACCACTGTTAGTAATTTATCATAATTAGATCCACCAAAGCAGCTTTCAAGCGTTAGAAATAAGTTGCACATGAACATGGCCCAAATAAATATCTAAATTGTCTTCCAATTAAAATGAACATTATGCATATTATGTCATTTGAAGTTTTTTCTTGTTAGTTATTCTTACAATAAATCACTAGAAAATTTCTAGTGCTATAATTGACTATTGTCAATGAAAGATTCAAACAAGAGAAAGCGATGAGTTGTTCTCCATTGGTAATATTTGATTGGTCATTCTAGTTACTCTGGGTTAAATTGAACATTGTGAGTATATTTTGAGCTCAGTTGAAGAGAGTAACTGTTGACATGAAACTAGTCTGACATATTATTCACCTCATTTTCCTACTTTGTAGAATGTTGTGAAAGGTCTGACATGATGAGGCCAATTAACTTGGCCATTAGTTTTCAAGTCTTAGTAAATACAAATTTATAGGTTATTTGTCACAGAATTTGGTGAAATAATACTATGTCCTCTTAGTATAATAATTTTGTGGGTATATAAGAATATTGAATATTGTTACATTGATGTTAATAGCAGCCAAAATGCACTTTTTTGCAAGATAATTACTATGGAATTTAACAGATTAGTTCTGTATGGTATTGAGAGAATGTTCTAGAAGGATAATAAGAACATGAGAGGGCCTTGGAATCTTGCAGAAAGTAATTTTGATGAACCCAGAAGTTACATTCCCTGAGCTTATAGATTTGTCTTCTTTATCACTGCAACTCCTGGCTCTAATAGAGCACATATTGAAGGTGCATAATAGGTATTCCTGAATGAAGGAAGGAAGAAAAACATGAAGAAAAATGAAAAAAAATAGCTGAATTATGTTGGATCCAATAGATGAAACATTATTGCTTACAAATGTGTGGATGAACCTAAGTGTATATAGTTCTGGGATGACAACTGTTATGAAGCGTATTAATTGGTCCACAAGACCTGCTAGGACTTTATAAGGCCAGTGGTGAAGGAAAACAATCCTGAAGATAAAATGTTCAGTGCTGTTGTACTAAACCAGTGGCTTCTAAAAAGCAAAGTAGCAGTTAGTTTCTTCCTATGCATAGCACTGTAGCATATTTAGAAGTAACAAGACAAATTTTCAAGGAAGGAGGGTAGTCTAACATGATTGAATGATGTAAGATGCTCGCTCTCTAGCAGAGGTTTCCAAGCAATCATTCTATATACAGAAATATGATAGCATTGTGTTTCTATAAGGTCCATTAAATTGAGGGCAAAAATGAGGATTTTGTCCCCATTAGCAAAAGCTAATCAGAAAATAAGGCTTTTAGACTCTAGATTCATGATGGGAACAAGTATGATATAGAAATAAGGACAGAACCCCAGTTTTATACATTGGATAACTAAGAAAAGATAAGGAAATTGAGGTTCATGCAGCAAGTCATATTTCTGGTCATGCCTCAGATACACTAGTATTCAGCCTAAAACAGATAAAATAATTCAAAATTGTCTCCACTAGCAGTGAAACTAAAGGACTAATGTGGGGACTTCAGTCTATAGTTGTAAAACCTTCAACTTCTGCATCAGTGAGGCATGAAGAAAAAATGCTATGGGGTATTATGGGCAGAAAATTAGTTAATAATAGTCCCTAACTCCTGATGAAATATTACACACAAGCATTTGTTCTTTTCTAAAAGATAAGTACATGTGATAACAGCAATAATGTTGGTTGTAACTGCATAACAGTTCAATTTAAGGAACAATTGCCTTTTACCAGACATATAGTAAACATTTTGTGTATATTATCTCCTTCAATTCTTATAACAACCCTAAGGTATAAATACTAGTAGTACCTTAACTAATAATTCAGAAAGATTAAGTAACAATCTGAAATTCAAAAACTTTTTGAATTGTGGAGTTAGGATATGAGCCCGGAGAGGTTGATGCCTAAGTCCATGTTTGCTATTAATACATATAATGCACAAATGACGTTTTATGGCAGGCACAATGATGAATCAGTATTACAAGAAACAGATTTATTATCAATTTTATTTACATGAAAAACAATAAAGTGTATTTGAAGTGGTGATTCAGTGAACATATTCTGGTATTGTGCCTTGTACTGGAGATATAGCAATGAGAAAAGCATACAAAATTACTGTTCTTACAGACCTTGAAGTCAAGTTATCTTTGTCAACCATAATTTAAATAAAGTAGATTCTAGGCTAGATTATTCATCTCTTTGATCACTGAAAAAGTTCCAAGGAAAGAAAGTCTTCTATTAAAAGGATGGGATAGCACAATGGTTACATACATGGACACTAGGATAAGATTGAATTCAAAGCTTTATCTTTCAGGATTTTTCAAGGAAAGCAGAAACTGTTCTAGATATTTACCCAATAAGAATTTCACACAGAAGTATGCTTAAATGAGTGACAGACTTGGTGAGAAGTCAAGTAGGATACTGTAAGACCTTCAAGCAGTTAGCAGCTACAGGAAACTGCCTCCATTTCTCAGGTTATTGGGCAACTGAAGGAGGGAGGTATTGTTGCCAGAACCTAGATGCCAGGTTGTCTGATTAAAGTTAAAACCTAGGAAGATGCTGCTCAGATAGATCTAGCACTAAGATGGGAACACTTTTCACCCTGGCTTTTCCCATATTTTGTTCTACACTTTTCCAGCAATAGTTATCATTGACCAAAAGCACTAAGGAACCTAAGGATAGAGAAAACTGAGAATGTAGTTTTTATGTGATCAATAAAATAGCAGTGGAAGGGAAAAAGAGGGAAAATTTGAAGTAACTGATGCCTAAAACCAAGTTTCTTGGTTTTATAAGTCAAAAAGGGTAATATCCCCATGCCTTAAATTTTCCACTTATAAAACTCAAATTTTGGAACACCACCTTCCCATGTAGTTTTTGTGAAAATAAATAAGTTCAGACATGTGACATGTTTAGGAAAGGATTTGGCAGCTAGTGAGCCCACTGAATTTTAGGATACAACTCAAATTGGTACAAAAAAGTCCTATCATTTTATAAAGCACAATCTGATCTTTGTATTTACTGAAGGACTCATAGGTTCTGGAACTCACAGCTCAAGTGTCTCAGCAAACATTAACCAGAAACAAGATTTACCACTTTTTATGGTATCTCTCCCTTGAAACTGTTCCATAAACCTAAGCAGTGGTCAAGTCAGAATTTAGGGAAGATGATGAACCACCTGACAGACCTAGCTCTTTCCAGCACACTCAGCAAAAAAAAAAAAAAAAAAACACTCCATAAAACTGTTTTAAATTAGTATGATTCCAGCAGATTAAAAATATGAAACACAAGAGAATCTTATTATTAATTTATCCCACAAATACTCTGAAACCTTTATACTGCATACATGTTAGTCCTAAATTCTTTCTTATAATTGCCAATATCAAAATTCTAGAATAAGAAATGAAAACTGTTGTTAAAAAAGACAATGTAGTTTATTCTCAAGTTTCTTGTAGCACTATTCATCACTGCCAATACTACTGTCACTTGTGACAATATGAATGGTTGTGAAGGACACTATTAATAGAATATTAGCTAGAATTAGAGAGACAAATATAATGATGTAATTCATGATGTAATTCAAAAGAGTATAACTCATGAAAGTAGGGAATAGAGTAGTGCTTACCAGAAGCTAAGGATGGGGTGAATAGGGAAAGTGTTGGTCTTTAAATATAACGTTACAAACACATATGAAGAACATGTTTTGTTGTTCTACCACACAGCACAAAGGCTACAGTTAATAATATTGTATAACTGTGTATTTTAAAATAGCCAAAAATGTCCTTATCCCAAAGCAATGGTAAATATTTGAGGTGACAAATTTGCTAATTACTCTGATTTGATCTTTCTACAATGTACGCATGTATTGAATTATAACTTTGTGCCCCCTAAATGTATGATTATTTTTGTTAAACATTAAATACAACTTTCAAAAGTTAAAATTAAAATGTAGATACTGATAAAAATAGGAGCAAAAACAGTAATTCATAAAAATGGTAGTGAAAGAGAGCTCTTGTATGAGTACCTTAAAACTTGTAGTATGTCACTTATGTGTAAAAATGGCATAAAATTTTCAATCAGTGAAGGCTTTTATTAGATTAATGTATTCTTATGCAGGGAAATGGGGAGACATTTCAAGTAGCATATGAGTAAAATGAAGAAGCAAAAAAAGCTCTAAGTAGCAGAGCAGTGCTTAATGCTACCACGCTGCAAGGTACTCTGTTTCTGTGGCTTTTAGGCACTGAGCAGGAGACAGATTGGTAACAGTCTAGCAGGTGTTTTATAACTCTAGTTTCCTCATCATGAGCCCATTTGATTACTGAACTTCCAGAATATTCTAATTCCTTTGAAAGAAATATTTGTTCATCAGGACCTGGCAGATAGATTTCTGCAAATGCATGTAAAACGTTGGTTGTTATTTACTGCACAGATAAAATTGTGGCATTGGTGAATTTGTTAGATATTTTTGTTTGCCTTGGGCTCCTGAGACATCAGTAAAAGCAACACTTTTCTGGCAATGTAATCAGAAAAACTGAGCCAATTATTCTATTAAGTTAAGCTCTTGGCTCTCCCAGAGCATCTCTTATTAAGATATTTTAAATTGTTACTTTGAGACATGAAGTAAGCAGGTAGATATATCATGCTCTGAGCATTTTGTATGTTTAGACTTGGAAGAAATGTTTATTAGATTGTATTTTGTCTATAAATTTTTCCTAGTCTAGACTTTGACCATTGTGAGGGCAAAAATTGATCTGTCCTATTTACTATTGTCTCCCCAATGGTCAGCATAATGCCAGCCAAATACTGGGCATTCAGGAATTATTTGTTGGGATAAATGAATTAAGTTTCTAGTGACTAGTGGATGTTTCTGAAGGTGCTCCTGAAAAATCTACTAGGAAATTTTAAGGGTATTGCCCAAAATATATATAAAATTTACACAAAAGTTGTGTTTCTAGTAGAAGATTATCCTTAGAGAACTGTAAGTGTTTTTAGATATTTTTTGCAGTTTTACAAATTTTCCGGACTAGTAATGCTTTGGTTAATGATATATTGATAGCAACCTTCTTAATTTCTTTTTAATAGAAGTTCCAACTTCAGCGCTCTGTACAGTAAAGTTGGATCAAGTTTTGGGCACCTGGATTTGTCAGCTGGTACTTCACCATATTTGATCTTTGAAAGTGTCAGAAGACAAATTGAACATTATGGTTCATGCCTTTTGGAGGCTGATAAAATTCTAGCTTGGCAGAATGCAGCTTTCCAATTATATTTCAAAGAACATTTATCCCACAAGATACTTTATAGGAGGTAGGAAAATGTTCTATGGTCAAATAATTTTATGTTATACTGTAGTATAATCCTATTTTGAAATTCACAATATATCTTAACATAACAAAAACTATGAAATATTATATAACAAACCAGCTTATTTATTTCTTTAAGTCTGAGTTTCTCAAATTGAGTTCATTATGTGATTTCTCCCTCTTATTAAATTTATAAAGTATTATTCTACTGCACAACCATTAAGAAAATGTAGTAGAATAAAAAGAGGTTCTACCCATCAAAAATACCAAGTCTTTTTCTGTCTCTCCTACTTGATAGCCATGTGACATGAGTGTTAGTCTTCTAGGGCCCAGACTCCTCATTTTCTTCAAGTAACGCTAAATGACCTCAGGTGTAAGATAAAAGTTTTATTTTCACACTCTGAAGTTGTTGAAGTCACAGTAAGTCTTAGGGTCTATTTAATGTGATATTTATTTTTCTAAGAATTGAAATTGGGGGCTTCTGGGAGAACATGGCAGACAGATAGCAGCAGCTATGGAGGCTCTCTGAGTGACCCAGCTTAGAATCCAAGAATGGTGCGGAGTGAGGAATCCTAAGCAAGAGGAGATATACCCTGCTGACCCAAGAACGAACTGGGCTGAGAGAAACCAACTGGGAATGCAATCCTGGTGCTATAACGGGAACAGATAAAGCCTCAGAGTGGAAGCTGGAGCCCACGCCATTGGAAGCTGTGATTTGGGTTTCTTGCTGCCGCTGCTGCATCTGAATCAGCTCGGCAGGGAGAGAGATGCACGAAAGCTCTGAGAACAGGAATCGGTGAACGGAGTTGACAGCGGGATGGGTGGGGAGCCGTGCAACAACCTGCAGTGAGTGAGGGAAACGGGGACTCTTCCACAGTCCATGAGGCTCCAACAGAGGACATTCTGGGACCAAGCAGCTTTGCCGGAACAGGATGCTGTAGTGACTTCAGTCACATATCTCCCTCTCAAGCAGGATTGGTGAGCAGTGCCTAGCCTACGTGACACTGCTGGCTGAGACCCAGTAGGCTAGAACAACCCAGGTCTCAGCACTTGGAGGTGCACCGTAGAGGTGAAGCCTTTGGTAGGTTGACCTGGAAGGGCGGGCCCCGCATAGGCCGCCTGTTCCAGTGTGCTGCAGTGGGTGGGAACACCTAGCCGGCACAATTCAAACAGACTGTGGCCAACAGGGAAGCTGGGCCTCCTATATACATTTGTATATAAGGAGCAAAGAATATGGGAAGAGGGAGCAACAAAAAAGGCTCCTTAGCCCCCAATCCTGAGAAACATGCAATAGCAGGCATGGCACCAATAGACATAAAGCACTATCTCCAGAGCCTCATAGACGAATTCAGGAATAAAGTTATTAATGACCTGAAGCAAGACATAAGCAGAATGGTTAAAGAAATGCTAAGCACCACCCAAGAAAAAACAGATGGTGGAATGGAAGAACAGAAAAAAAGAGAATTGTTTGATGGAGAAGATAGAGAAAACATAGAATACGTGAAGCAGGTTCAAAGAGATTACCAGGAAACTACAAACTCTATCAACAACTGGCATAACAGCTTGAAATAAACTAAGGATATATTGTCTGAACTGGAGGGCAGATTTGTAATATGGGAGCATGAAATGAAAAGCTTCTTAAAAATAACAAAGAAACAAACAGCAATAATACAAAGGCTAGAAGATGATAAGAGGATCTATAACTTAAGAATTAAGAACATAAAAGAAGAGGTAGGGACACAAACAAATGAACTACAAAAGCTACTTGCAGAAATAATCCAGGAGAATTTTCCTAATTTAGCAAAAGGTAAAGATACTCAGATGTATGAAGCAAACAGGACCCCAGCCAAATACAACCCAAACGGAGCTACACTCAGGCATATAATAATCAAAATACCAGAAATCCAATATAAGAACAGAATATTAAAAGCCATCAGAGACAAGAAACAGATCACTTACAAGGGAACACCCATCAGAATTACAGCAGACTTCTTGGCACAAACCATCAAATCATGAAGAGCTTGGGGGGAAATAATTCAAGCTTTGAAAGATAATAACCTCCAGCCAAGATTGATATATCCTGCACAACTATCCCTGGAAATTGATGGAAAAACAAGGTGCTTCCAGGATAAAGAGGAACTAGGGGAATATGCAACTACCAATTCAACTCTACAGAGAATACTGCAGGATATTCTAAAAAAGAAAAATACCAAGAATCCAGAAATAGTGGCAGAGAGGCCACAATGAATGGAGCAGAAAACAAAATGAAGAAGACAAACTGACAACTAATGACAGAAAAAGAGCTCAACAGAAATGAGGCAGAGAAGATTGGATGATAGGAACAGCTATTTTGGAGAAAACGATGCCATAATAGGTAATGCTGATTTAATATCATCTTGTTTTGAATTCCCCTCAAGCTTTTGTTCTTCTGTCTCTATAAGTCTTAACATGTTGTATCTTATTGGATTTTATTATATGAGATAGTATAAACAAAAACTTTTATAGACAAGGAGACTATACAGAAACCATTGTTCATTTTCTGTTGGTGGATTCTAAATACCCTGTAATACTGTCATTCTCTTGAATGGTTTTACATTGTTTTGATATATTTGATGCTACAGTATACGAAGTTATACTCAAAGATTTCAAGGAAAGAGACACTATGGAGGCTACTTTTATGTCAGGATATCTTGTGGTGAAACACTATTTTGCTTAAATGGTTATGTTTTGATCTGCGCTGTTTTGTTGTTATGCCCTCTTTTATCTCAATCTCCATTTTATTATTTACTTTTTTATTTTTATCCTTTTAATTAAGGGAAAAATAAAAAATAGCAGGATATATTATGGTAACCCACTTTGATTTTCTATTAACTTGATTTGAAGCCCTGTATTGCTCTCACCATCTTGTTTTGACTGATGTTCCTCTATTCTGTTTTGTTTGATAGTACCAAGTCCTAAAGTTTAGGCAACAGCTGTGAAGATAGTGGGATTCATAATGACGCCCATTCTGGTTGACTATTATCTACTTTTGAAGATCTGTAATGTCTCCAGTGCTTTGGTTTTGTTGGTTTCATTCTTTACTGTTTTGTTCAATTTTATTATAACTGATGATATAGGCAATTCTTTTTGAGATAGCGGGAGGCATTATGGTAACCAATGTTGATCACTTTGTATTATGTTTTTACATTATCTATTATGTCCACCCTTTTGATTTGACTGACTCTGTTCTGTTATGTCACATTTGGTTTTACTCTCTTCCAAAACAGTAATAAGAACTGTGGGAGTAATAAAACCCAAAATGTGTAATAGTCATTGTACAAAAGAGAGGAAAAGAAAATGCTCTAAATGATATAAGTGCATGTATATTTAAGTGTATAAGATAGACAATGATATTACTGAGTTTTGTTGGATCATTGAACAGAACTGTTTGCAGTCTCACTGTTTGAATGTCCACCTTATATGCTTTAATTTTGTAACTTAAACAAATATTTCTAAGATGACAATATGCAATCCATTAACTAGTGATTTCTTACTGTTTATTTTTTTCTGAAATTCTGTATAACTTGTACCCTTTTTCTGCTTTTTTTCTCCTTAAATAAAAAATTTAAAAAAAACAAGAATTGAAATTAACTTGAGAGTTCATGTTATAATTTGTCAAAGCTAAAGAGATATAATAAAATCTTCTAACTTTTCAGGGTTGTGAAAAATCAAATCAGTCAATAAATAAGGAAACATTAGGTACAAATTTTCCACAGCAAAACTTTATTTTTACAGTTGATCTGTATGTTTTAAACTGAAAATATAAGATAGAAGTTGGCTGTAGTTTCAATGTCATTCACTCACGTGGACACGATAAACCAAATCCAAACAGCATAATAGTTTTATTTCAGTTTTCATGTGGTTGTTCAGCTTGGTTTAAATTATAGCTCTGATTTATCTATGACTCAATTCAGACACCAAAATTTAACCAACTTTTAATGTTTGGTAACAATTTCTGGCAAAATAAATATGTTAGACTGACATCATGGCAGATTAAAAGTTGTTCAGAAGACACACACCAGGTACTTGGATTGGATCCTCAAGTACTCAGAGTAGGGGAGGGAATGTGACAAATACGTAGTCATGGGAAGACAAATTGAGAGAAGCCCACCATATAAATTGCAATTTCAGGGGTGTGTAGAGAAAAAGAAGCAGAGTCATCACACAATCCTGTCACAGCTTATACCTCAGATCTGATGAACATACAATCTTGGAAAAGGATACATCTCCCTAGGAAACAAGCCAAGTAAAATAGTAGTAGCAAGGTGGCTGCTGTGAGAGTGCAAACATGGGTGTCCAACAGTCACTGCCCAGTACCTACTTGTGCTAGTTGTCTTCCTATCAGAGAGGAGAGAGTAGCCAAGAAAACACCCATAGGAGAGAGCCTCCTCAGATTAAGGCACTAAGAAAGGTGCAGGTTAGAGAACAATTCAAAGGGTAGTGACTGAGTAAGAACCTGCAAGCCCTACTGACAGAAAAGAACAGGGTCACAGCCCTGATTAGGGATCTGGAACTAAGCTTTGAGGGATTTGTGGCATTATGCTTCACACAGTTATTAAGTGCTTGTGAGATATAGGGGTGAAGAAAAGACACTAGAGCAGTGCCAGAGTGGGCATTTTCCTACTTCCTTCCCCCAGTAGCACTAAGCTCTGTGCCTATGTGATATTCAACCCACTGTGTGCCAGCTAAGTGCTATAGAGTTTTTCCCCTGTGCAGAATTCATTCTGCTGTGCATCAAAAGCTACTGAGCTTTGTGATCTTATTGAACCCTTCCTGCAATGGTTGATTGATTATGTCAACTTGAGAAGTTTAGAAGCTTAACTAAGTTGGCTCACAATTCTACACTCTGGGTCATGGGTTCTCCACCCCAAAGTGGCTTATCTCCTTGGCAATGTGAAGGGGAAATGAAAAAGGATGGACTTTCTTCTGTTCTTTGGAGGAGTTCCAGTCTTCTCCATCAGTTTGGCCATCATCTCCTTGCTTCAGATGCAGAGTCTTTGTCTTCCAACTTGTATCCTTCAGCCTTCCAGCATCTACCTTTCAGCTCCCCATTGCAGATCCATCAGCCGCCTGATACGGACTCGCTCAGGACACTGATACACCTCTCATCAAATGCTGTTGAAATGCAAGCTGAATGCCATTCCTTGGCAGAACACTAACCACTGCATTTAAGGGCTGGACTGAGGCTCATGTGATATGCAGAGAGTTTGCTGTGTGCAGAAAGCCAGGGGCAGGGGGTAGCAGCAGAGACAGAAGTTGTTGAGATGTGTAGAAAGAGCAGACATAAGCAGTTAAAGGGATTATCACAAAGGAAAGGGGACAAAAACTAAAGAAAACTCTCAACAGATCAGGGGAAGACTGTTTAAAAGACCCAACTCTCTGTGTCCTTCAATACAATTGGAGATTTCCAATCATTTGAGTCAAAATCTCAAATTAGTCATGTATGCAGAAGTACTGATGAGACCTAACAAAGCTCTGCCTGCAGAGACAATAAGAAGCAGACTAGGCAGTACATCTAGATCCAACAGTCCTTCATTCACTGGAGGTTAAGAGAACAAATCACTGGCAGGAAACCAATAGGCACATCCAATCTTCTAGTCACAAACACAGATGACTGGAGCTCAGCTCCCTGCAATTACTACAAGACAAAATTTCTCTATTTTTGAATTAAAGGTGAAGAGCAAACTGGTAGAATTTTGATTGTGACATAAATAGGACCGAGAAGACTATTATTTTCTTTTTGTATCCGTGCAGTTTTTTTCCTTTTCTTTTCTTTCTTTCTTCTCATATATGTAAGTTTGTACATGTGAAATGGAGAATAAGAGTTAATTATTGCTTTAGATAGTATATTTCATGGTCATGTTAGATTAACATCACCAAAAATTGTGTATGAAGAATTCAAACACAAACTTTTTATCAGCATATTAATTAGTTCTAATTTTTTACACCTTCCTCTGGTCTCCAATTATATTTCCGTGAATACTGTCCAAATGGCTCTATTACCATAATGATATGTAAATTTAATACAATTCCAATCAAAATGCCAATATCATTCTTCACAGGGCTAAAAAAGAATCCTCAAATTTGTATAAAACCCAAATAGGCCCATAATAACCAAAGCAATACTGAAGAAAAATAAAAAAAACAAAACATCTGGAATTTCAAGTTATATTAGAAACCTACAATAATAAAGCCAGTATGGTATTAGAACAAAAACATGTATTTTGACCAATGTGACATGACTGAGGATACAGTGCAATCTCATACAATTTTGTCATCTGATTTTTGACAAACAGTCCAAAATGACATGCTGGAGAAAAGACATTCCCTTTAACAAATGTTCTGGTAACTCTTGTTATCCACAGGCAAAACAATTAATCTATACTGAGTATAACCGCACCCTGTACTAAAATCAAATCATAACCTCACCCTGCACTAAAATCAAATCAGACCATACCAAAAGCCTATATATAATAACATAAACATTGAGTATGCCAAAGATAAATTTGTTAAAACTTTTAAAGAAATAAATGTGAGCAAGGAGTTTCTGAAGAGAACACTAATTGCACAACAAGTAACACCAAGAATCAGAAAATGGGATTATATGAAATTAAAAACATAGGCCATGGGTTTATCTTAGTGGCACAAGCACCTGCCTGACAAGCATGAGATCATGAGCTCAATTCCTGGTACCAAAATAAATAAATAAATAAATAAACAAACAAACAAACAAATATAAAAACTTTGACATACCAAAGAAACATCACAGTGAAGAGACAAAACAACAGAATAAAAAATTTGTCAGCTACATCTCAGACAAAAGACTAATATCCCAAATAAAAAAACTCGTAAATTAAAGAACTCAAAAGACATAACCAAAAATGGGCAATTAAAATTAATATCTCCCAAAAGAAGAAACACAAATGGGTATTAAATGCATGAAAATTGTCCAGCATTTTAAGGTACTAGATAAATGCAAACTAAAGTCACACTGAGATAAAAAGAACACATTTGATCATTTGTGAAAAAGTTGATGAAACCTGAGTAAGTGAAATAAGTCAGACACAGAACGTTAAATATTACATAGTTTCTCTTATATGAGAAACTTAAAATACAATAATTTAAAGACTAAAATACAAAGTGGTAGACAACAGACTTTGACATTGTATCAATAGAAGGGGACCTGGAAATGAAGGGAAGGGAATGGAGGGAATAACCCTTAAAAAGAATCAATGTAAGATATGTATATGTACCAGTTTTCCAAGGTGGATGCAATTATTATGTGTCACAAACACATACAAAAAACAAAAAAAATTTATATTTAAAAAAGTAAATATATTTTAAACTTATTTGCTATTAAGGGAAACTTGTTATAAAGTAGAGGCTTCTTTGAGAATTTGGGAAATTAATTCACAAGCAAGTATTTAATGAATTTATGTAACTGCTTCTATATTAAGAGTGGTGGATGATACAAGTAAAAGATAGTAAGTGCAAATTTTTGAAATATCTTGTGAATGTTTTGGTATGTCAGACTATTATGGTTTGTTTCTGGATGTCCCCCCAAAGCTTCATGGGAGGGCAGGCTTTTTGGAGGTGGCAGAATGTAGAGTTCATGGTTGGTTTACATTCTAATGCTGGGATTAAAGGTATGAATGCCACATCAGGCCTAGGGAAGGTACATGGCATACAGTGTAAGGGACAGAAAGAGGTTTGCCTCTCCATCTCTGTCCCTCTGTCTGTCTGTCTGTCTGTCTCTCTTTCCTCCCCCTTTTCCTGCCTTTTGCTGTCTTTCACTGTCATGCAAAGATGCCCCTCTGCCATATGCCACTGTACCTTGGAGCCAGCTGAGTATAAACTGAAACCTCTCCAAACCATGAGTTAGATAAACCTTTCCTTCTTTAACTGAGTGCCAGACATTTTGTCCCTGAGATAAGAAAAGTAACTAAGAACAACCTCTGCAATGGGTGCTTACTATGATACAGATGAATTAAGGAAGGTAATTACCTTAGAGTAACACATAGTCCAGTGCATACTATGGACTAGTAACCAGGTAAGTGGCATGAGACAAGTGTTTACATCATGGTAAAAGGACAGAAAGAGTAATTTGTCTTTATGAAATGTAGGCATAACCTGAAATATCACAAAAGGAACTGTTACAGGGTGTGTAATTGAAGAATCAGTAATACTTGAGAGAAAAATCTTATAAACAGTGAAAGCATAAAAATTCCTGCACACCAGAAGTATAGTAAGACAAAATTATATGTGTTCCCCAAGAATTATGCAACATACTTAATTTATCTTGTATGAATATTTCATGGAGTCTTAGCAAAGTACAGCCTGAAATGTAGTTTGAGGTGACTGCTAAAGACCCTTGTATGTCACGGTAATATTTTTGGCTTCTATAAGGGAGACGATTGGACATCATTAAAGGGTTTAAATTAGAAAGTAACATCATCAGTTTTGCATCTTAGAAAGTTTCTCTGGTAGCAGCCTGGAGCATGGGTTAAAAGCTGACAGTACTGGAAGAAGGAAGAGGTTGTTGTAATAATCTAGGGAAAATATGATATTAGAGAGAAGTCTATGATGTTAGATTGAGAATATGGAGTTATAATTTCTGATTTATAGTTTTGAAAGAGAAATGAGTTTAAGGAAACGATAATGACTTTACTGCCAGTATTATTTTTAGTAGTGAACAGAACATATGGATAAAATACAAAATTTCTGCACGTCTAGCTTTTTTTAGTTTCATAGGCCAGAATTATATTACCTTTCAGATGCCATACATACAGTAGTTAGGAAGTCTCCACTGAGCCCTAGACAAAAATTCAAGGAAGATTGTCCAGAATTTTCCATGCCAGAAAAAGATTCATAAAAGAGGTAAATTTTAGAGTTGGTCTGGAAGAATGCATAATAATTCATTGGAGAAATTTATAAGAAAGCCAGTCTAGGTGAGAAAACACCATTAACAAAAGCAGAGGACTGTGAAAGGTCATAGAATTTCTGGAAAAATGTAAGAAGCTCAAAGTAACAAAAGTATATGTGGTGAAAATGGTAGAATAAAATATCTAAAATTAAGTTTCTGCCAATATCAAATCCAAAGAATTTACATTTTATTCAGTAGGCAATGAGAATCTAATGAATGTTCAGAGCAGAGGAGTAGCATCTGTGGATCTGTATATATAACTGCTGATGAAGCATTCACTCTAAAAAAGATTACAAATGTTGGAAAGGATTTAGAGAAAAGGGAACCTTTATACACTGTTGGTATTATTATAAGTCAGTATGGCCATTATGGACCATAGAAATGCAGTTCCTCACATAAGTAAAAATAGAATTATAATATGATCCAGCAATCCCACTACTGGGTATACAACTAGAAAAACTGAAATAAGTATGTCAAAGACATATATCTATACTCTTACATTCATTTCAGTATTGTTCATAATAGTCAAAGTATAGAAATAACTCATAGCCCATTAACAGATTGTATTAATAATGTGTACCTATACAAAATTGAATATAATTTAGCTTAAATATAAGAGGAACCCAGGAAATTCATTTGCAATAGCACAGATGAGCCTAAAGTGCATCATGTTAAATGAAATGTTATGCTAAGAAAGACAAATACTGCATGGTTACATTTATATATGGAATGTAAATCAATCACATTCAAAGAAACAGAGTGTAGAATGTTGTTAATGGACTCTCAGTATAGAGGGGAGGGAGAAGGTGGAGATTTCAGTTAGTGAGTATAAAAACATAGTAACATAGAAAGAAGTTTTGATAACTAGGTAACAGTAGTGTATTTTATATTTGAAAAAATTTAAAGCAGGATTTTAAATGTTTTCATTACAAAGAAATAATAAATATTTGAAGTGATCATTAACCTTATTTGATCATTCCAAATGGTGTATGTGTAGAAACATTACTTGTACCTTATGTATGTGTTTATTTCCTAATTAAATGTGAAATAATACTTTTTAAAAAGGAAGAAACTTGAAAACACTATAACTTTTAAATTGTAGTAGATAATAAGTTGTGAATGTAAGTGATGGTGACTATATTGATGGTGAAGGCAAAGATAATGAGGATATTAAAATTTTGTAGCTGCTCTTCAATCATAACCCATTTGTAGTAACACTATAAGCTTCCAATATGTGTTATATTAAGTGTAGTTTGTAATAACCTATGCTTTTGTATCTGCTGCAGTTATAAAACACAGGGTCAGAGAATTAAATTTGCCAACCAAAGTTTATATTTCTACCAAATATAAGGGAATAGTTTTAAACCTAAAATCTCTCCAGTGTACTAAATCCATCCTTGTTGCAAAAACAAAACAAAACAAAATGAATAAGAAGGAAAGTAGCAGGTGAGACTGAGAAATTTAATGACTCCTAATTAAAGCCTCCTATCAGTTTTACCTCTCAAGAGATTTGGCTCCATTTGAAATTTTCCTGCTGTTATTTGAGTTTGCCAGATATTTTTATTATATATGGAAATAGCTTCTGCCTCTGAAATATGGCTTGAATTGATTCTGCTAAGTTTGGCATGCCACACAGACATTGAGATTTTCTTTGGAAGGACTATCACTAAGAATCACAGATTGTATCTTGTATTCCTTTGTATTTTATTAAAGAAAATAGTTGTAATAAATTCCAGTCTTGTAGATATCAAATCCATGGTTAAAAAGTACATTAAGATTTTATCCAGCCTATGTGGCTATTTTAAGATAGAAACAATATGTTTGTTTGTTGTTGTTGTTGTTGTTGTTTGTATATGTGTGCATGTGGGTATGTAGGCACACAAAGTAACAGTTTTATTTTTTCCTTGTAATTGTATTTTGAGGAACATTTTCTATAATTTCATATTTATTCTAGAATGATCATATAAAATGTAAAACAATGATCATCATCTACATACCAAAGGAAAACACCCAGGCTTAAAGTTAAATGACATATATCTTAAAATAGCAAAATTTTCAGGCATAAGCAAATTTTGCCAACTATAAAAATATGAAATGTACATATTAATAGATTTATGAAAGTATAGTTAATTTAGAAGTTATCCAGAATCTATATTGCATGAAGTTACTTTTAAATGGAAGAAAACAGAATTTTTTCAAAATAACCCCCATAAGTCTGAAGTCTACAAAAGAGCAAAGTAGCACATTAGAAAGACAACTCAAATAGTGAGCTAGCCAATTAGAGTAAAAAGTAAAAGCAAAAGCAGCAATCAAGATCTTATTTACTCCAACATTCATTCATGATGGAAAAACATATGGAAAATCAGAATAGATGGTCTTTACCTCAATCCAATAAAATCCAACTATGGCAAAACAACAGCAGCATCATAACAAATGGACAAAGTCAAGATAAATCACACCCTTCACAGTAGCATCCAAAAAATTGAAATACTTAGGAATCAACCTAACAAAGGAAGTAAAAGATTTATTCATTGAAAATTACAGTATTCTGAAAAAACAAATCAAAGTGACTCTCAGAAAATGGAAAGACATTCCTTGTTCATGGGTAGGAAGAACAAACCTTGTGAAAATGTCCATTCTCCCAAAATTGTCGTACAGATTTAATGCAATTCCAATCAAAATACCACTAGCATGCCTCACAGTTCTAGAGAAATAATTCATAAAATTCATCTGGAAACAGAAGAGACCTAGGATAACAAAGGCAATTCTAGACAACAAAGGCGAGGAAGGAGGCATCACAATCCCTAATTTGAAGTTATACTACAAAGCTCATACAAAGTATGATACTGGAATAAAAACAGACTTGAAGATTAATGGAATAGAAGATACAACCACACTTACAAACACATTCAGTCACTTTATCTTTGACAAAGGGGTCAAATATGTTCACTGGAAGAAAGCTTCTTAAAAAGTGGTGTTGGGAAAACTGGCTTCCCATATGCTGAAAACTAAAAGTAAACCCATGCCTATCACCATGCAAGAAACTAAATTCAAAATGGATCAAAGATCTAAATATTAAAACAGAAGCCCTAAGTATGCTGAAGACAAAGTAGGTAGAAATCTTGAAGACATAGTGTTGGTAGAGAATTTATGAATAAAAATCAAACTGCATGGGAAATATTCCCCAGAATCAACAATTTGGATCTCATCTTTTTAAAAGATTTCTGCGTGTCACGGAAAATCTCCAACAGAGTAAAAAGTAAAATTACAAATTTGGAAAAAATCTTAGTCAATTAGCCCTCAAAAAAGTACTTTTATCAAGAATGTATAAAGAATTTAAAATATCAGTCCCCTGAAATTCAGAGACTCAATCCAAAATGGCATTCTGAGATGAATACACACATTAAAGCTGAAAGAATTACAAGCAGCAAATAAACAGAGATTCCATGAAACAGACAACTCAGATGCCGAAATAAAACATCATGGGGAGGCCTGGACAGAGGAAGATGGATCCTCTCTACCCAGGAAGAAACTAAAATTAAAAGAAGCAGTCAAACATGCAGTCCCAGGTGTAATATTGGAGCAGCTAAGATTCGGTGCTTTTGCTTCAGTACCTGAACTTGTGCAGCTGCGACTCATCAAGCCGCCTGAATTCCCGTCACTTCAACTCCCTGGAACCATGGTCACATTGAAGTGCAGTCACACTGAGGTTGGCAAGCCCAATGAAGAATGGAGCAGGAAAGGGACCTGCATTAACCTACGGTGAGCGCTGGGAATAAGACCCTTCCAAGGGAAAGGGGAGCTAATGGGATGCCATTTTGGAATTGGGCAGGACTGGCAGGACCAAGGAACATCAGTGACTTCCATCAGTTGTTCCCTTCCCATAAGAGAGTGGTGGGATATGCTTTGCTTAGGTCATGCTCCTGGGTGGGACCCAATAAGTTGTCCCAAACCAATTCCCTATGTGCAGCGCACACTAACTCAGTGAAGGCCTCAGCATGGTGACTGATCTGGAGGGGAAGGGCCAGCATATGCTTCCCCTGTTTGCACCTCAATAGCACACTGGATTGGTCAGAAATTCCTAGCCAGGAAACAAGAGAAAACGTTGATAACCATTGTTGATAACCTTGTACTCTGTTCTACATCATGTGCTATGTCTATCCTTGGTTTTGACTGACAGCTTTGTTTTGCCATATTTGACTTTGTTCTCTCCCCCCCCCAAAAAAGTAATAAGAACTAAGGAGTAATAAAATCCAAAATGTGTAAATTTTGTTGTAAAAAAGAGAGGAATGGAAAAAAAAAGAGCTCTAACGGATATAACAGCAAGTGTGTATAGGGCTGTTAAATAGCTGACTATATTAATGTTTTTGGATCATTGAACACAGCTGTTTGCAGTCTCTCTGTTTGAATGTCTACTTTGTATTCTTTGATACTGTGATTTGAGCAACTATTTCCAAGATGATAATATGTAATCTATTAACAGGTGATTTCTTACTGTTATGTATTTTTTGTAGTTCTGTATTATGTGTAACCTTACACTGCTTTGTTTTGTTTTGTGTTTTTCTCTTTTTCCTCTTAAATAAAAAAAAAAGAAATTCCTAGCCAGCCACTTCAGAAGAACCACTACCAACAAGGAAAGGGAGTGGGACCTTCTGTATACACCTGTATGGAAGAAACCATAAACATGACAAGAGGAGGAAACATAAAAAATGTCCCCAGCCCCCAGCCCTAAGAACATTGATCCAGGAGAAATAAATACAAAAGAGACTGAGGGCAGCAAACATGCAATGCCAGACACAGCATCAGTGGGTAAATAGATAAGCTCAAAAGTGAAATATTTAATTGGGTAAAGCACGATATAAGTATACTAATAAAAGAAATGCTAAGCACCTCTCAAGAAGACACAGATAGAAGAATGGAGGAACATAAAAAAAGGAGAGAAATGTTTGATGAAGAATATAAAGAAAATATAGAATACATGAAGCAGGTTCAAAGAGACTACCAGGAAATAAAAAACTCCATTGAAAGCTGGCAAAACTGCTTGAAAGAAACTAAGGATAGACTTGAAGACAGGTTTGCCATGAAAGGAAAAATTCCTTAAAAATAACAAAGAAATAGGTAGTATCAATATAAAAGCTAGAAGAAATATAAAAGCTATAACTTAAGAGTAAAGAATGTGAATGAAGAAGCAGGCTACTCACAGAAATAATTAAAGAAAAATTCCCAAGCATAGGCAAAGGAAATGATATTCAGATGTGTGAGGCATACAGAACTCCAGTCACCTACAACCAAAACAAAGCTACACCCAGGCATATAGTATTCAAGATCCCAGAAATTCAATATAAGAACAGAATATTAAAAGTCATCAGAGAAAAGAAACAGATTACCTGTAAAGGAAAACCTATCAAAATCAGGGCAGACTCCTCGACACAGATCATCCAAGAAGAGCTTGGAGTGAAGTATTCCAAGCCCTGAAAGAAAATAGCCTCCAGCCCAGGTTGATGTACCCTAAAAAACTGTCTCTAGAAATTAATGGAGAAATGAGATGCTTCCAAGACAAAGAAGAATTAAGGGAATTTGTGACCACCAATCCAACCCTACAGAGAATACTGAAGGGTGTTGTAGAGAGAGAAAAGTACCAGGATTCAAGAACTGTAGTAGAGGGGCCTCAATGAATGGAACAGAAAGTGGAATGAAGGAGAAAAGCAGACAACTAATGGCAGAAAAAGAGCACAACAGAAATGATAAAGAGAAGGTTGGCAATAATCTCTAATATAGATGGTCTTGATATACTAAAAAAAGAGAAACACAGGCAGAGTATATTAGGAGGTAGGATCCACTGAGATGCTCTTTATAGGAAATATAACTAACATGAAAAAGAGTACATGGATTGAAAATCAAATATGAGAAAGCAATGCTCTATGTGACAGGGAACCAGAGAGTAATAGGGGCAACTCAACCAGCACCTGCTGATAGGTTGGAAAGAGAGGCTTTAATAGATAAAGGAATAAAACTTGAGATCAAGTCCATGAGGGAGAAAATTTGGAACTTCTTAGGTAAATAGTAGGTTGCCCCCCAACCTAAAAATAGAGGAAGTTGGTGAAACCCAAAACTGTGTAGTGCACACTTGGGGAGTGAAAGGGGAGAAATAATGCTAAAAAAGAAGGCAAAGGATATTGTTAATAGTGTGTCAAGATTTAAAACCCACATTATGCACAATGCTCGGCTTAGATACATTATATTCTGTCCCAGTTTGTCTACTTGCACTAGATCTGAGGGCACAGACAGCTATCCCAAAATAACAGGATATAGTACAGTAATCATCCTCAATTTTCTATTTACTTAATCTGGAGCCTTGTGTAACTTATACTGTTTTGTTTCTCTTCTAATATAGAAAGGATAGAAATACATGTTGAGACTCATGCATGTGTTGAACCTATAAACGGTTTATGAGAAATGACCTTATAATGCATGATGAAGTGAACCACTACTTTGAAAGCAAAAGAGACACTACAGTACCCAGTGCTGATCCCGTAGTGTCATGATGTGAAATCCAACAATACTATTATTCTTTGTTCAGAGTGATTTTAGCCTGTTTTGGTTTGTTTAATCTTAACATAAATGAAGGTATGGATGTATGTATGTTTAAGTGTATAGGATTGATAACTATATTGCTGTTTTTGTTGGATAGCTGAACAGAACTGTTTGCAGTCTTGCTGTTTGAATCCCCACTTTGTATGTTTCACTTCTGTAACTTGAACAAATATTTGTAAGAGGACAATAGGTAATCATCAACTAGTGATTTCTTATTGTTTTTCTTTGAAGGTATGTGTTATTTCTACCCTTTTACTGTTTTGTTTAGTCTTTTTAAAAATAAAATAAAAATATAAATACATGAAAGAACATTCAACATTAGAGAAATTCAAATTAAAGCAACAATGAGATTCCATCTCACTCCAGAAAAAATAACCAGGATCAAGATAATAATCAATAACAAATACTGGAGAGGCTGTGGGGAAAAATGAACTCTTCTTCACTGTTGGTGGAACGTAGACTGGTGCAACCACTGTGGAGGCCAGTCTGGAGGTTCCTCAAAAAGCTGAAATTGGAGGTTACATTTGACCCAGCTATTCTACTTCTGGGCATATTCCCAGAAGAACTGAAAACATACTACCACAGTTATATATGTGGACCCATGTTTATAGCAGCACAATTTGTAATAGCTAAATCTTGGAAATAACCCAAATGTCCATCAGTGAGAAATGGATGAAAAAGATGTGGTGTTTTTATACAATAGAATACTACTCAGCTATAAAGAAGGACCACATTGAGGCTTTTATAGTTAAATTGAAGTGACTTGAGGCCATATAAGTGAAATAACTTGAATTCACATGTGTAAATACAGTATTGTCCCCCTAGTGCAAGAAATTGAAAGAAAAAATAAGATACACAAACTTCAATAAATATTGTGAAAGAGTAAGAAACTGTTCAAAGAGGAAAAACTAATTCAGGGAAAAGGAGAAAAGAAGGAAGACAAAATAAAAAAGATACAAATTTTATATATACACTTAAGATTACTAAGATGATTGTGTTACTAATTCTATTAGTTCTTGGAACAAAAGGGTTAACATCCATAAGATTAGATCATGTTTTCAAGACTATATCTGGTAATTTAAGTAAGACTTTTGAAGATAACTATGCAAAATGGCAAAACTAGTTATGTTCCTACCACCTTGTATTGAAAGCCTACATTTTTAGGTTTTTTTGCTCTTTGTTATAGTTATTTATTTGACTCTTGCTTATCATTTTTCTTATACTTTTTGTGTTTTGTTTTTTCCCTCTAATACAGAAAAGATAGATGCACTTATATAAGCTTATGTATGCCTGGAACTTCACCTAAAGAGTGTACAAGAATTGATTTTAATATGTGTGATGATACGATCAGCTACATTGGAGAAAACAGATATCACTATAGCCTTGCTGATTTCCTATCATTTTGTTTTGAAGTCCAATAATGCTTTTATTCTTGATTTTGATTGGTTTTAGTCTGTTTTTAATTATTTGATTTCAATATGTGTGAAGATATGGACAGCTATTTTGAGTAAAACAAGAGTCATTATGGTAGCCATTGTTGATTTCTGATTGTCTGATTTTGAGGACTCATGAGACTCTTATTGTTTTGTTTTGTTTGCTTTTATACTATTTTGTTTTATATTAACTTTTTGTTTGTGAAGGTATGGATAACTCTTTCAAAGAAAACAAGAGACATTATGGTAGCCACTGTTGATTTCCTGTTGTCTTATTTTGAAATCCTGTTATTTGCATTGTTTTGCTCTTATCTGCTTTGTTATGCTTTGCTTTGTTTTGTTTTATTCTCTTTGAGAAAAAAAATGTACAACATCAAAATAAATGGACAAATTCTGAATTCATTCAATCTAAAATCAGGAACAAGAGAAATATGTCCACTCTTGTTCTACATAGTTCTAGAAACATTAGCCAGAGCACTTAGACAAGAGACACAAATAAAAGGAATAAAACTAGAAAAGAAAAAAAGTTATATTACTATCATTTACATATGACATGATATGAACATAGACTCTCAAAATTTTACCAAAAGATTTCTAGAATTAATAAGCACATTCAGTAGCATAACTGGATACAAAGTCAGTACTCAAAAGGCAATATCATCCCTGCACACAAAACACAAACTCACTGATAGCAGAATTAGGGAAGCAACACATTTCACATTTGTATCCAAAAAATGAAATACTTAGGATTCAATATAAGAAAGAAAGTAAAAGACCTGTGCACTGAATATTACAGAACTCTGAAAAAAAAAAAAGAGATTGAAGAGGATATCAGAAAATGGAAAGATATTTCTTGCTCCTGGATAGGAAGAAACCAACATTATGAAAATGGCCATAGACCCAAAATTTTATACAGATTTGAGGCAATTTTGATCACAACACTATTATCATAACTTGCAAATTTGATGAAATCCTGATCACAGTAATATTATCATACAGATCTATAGAAAATACTCCTAAAATTTACATGGAATCATAAGAGACCTAGAATGGCAAAGTCAATTCTGGACAACAAAGACAAGGCAGGAGGCATCTCAATGCCACTTTTGAAATTATACTAGAAAGCTACTGTAATTAAATCAGCATGGAAGTGACAAAAAAAACAGACTTGAGGAATAGCAGAACTAATTAGAAGATGCAGATGCAACTGCAAACATGCTCAACAACCTTATCTTTGACAAAGAGGCTAAGCATGTTGACTGGAAGAAGATAGCCTTCATTAAGTGGTACTGGAAAAATTGACTTCTACATACTGAAGTCTCAAACTAGAACCATTCTATCATCGTGCACATGCAACTAACATCAAAATGGATCAAAGGCCTAAATATTAAGACAGAAACACTAATCCTACTGGAAGACAAAGTAGATAGAAATCTCAAGGACATAGGAGTAGGCAAAGAGTTCATGAACAAAAACCAAAATGCATGGGAAGTACTTCAAAGAATCAATGACTGGAATCTCATATTACTAAAAAGTTTTGCACATCAAGGAAATCACCTACAGAGTAAAAAAAAAAAACCCAAAGGCTGCAAAAATTTTAGCCAACTATCCCTCGGACAAAGGACTTCTATCTAGAATATATAAATAATTTGAAAACAAGCAGCCCCTCAAAGTCAAAGACCTGACCCAAAAATGGTCATTTCATATGAGTACATACTTCTTAAAGAAATACAAATGGCAAATAAATACAGGAAAAAATGTTCAATGTCATTGGTCATTTGAGAAATGCAAATTAAAACAACATTGAGATTCCATCTCACCCCAGAAAGAATAGCTGTTATCAAGAAATCAACCATTAACAGATGTTGAAGGGACTGAGGGGATAATGGAACCCTTTTCCAGTGTTGGTGGGAGTGTAGACTGGTCCAACCACAGTGGAAATCAGTGTGAAGACGCCTCACAAAACTAAAATTAGAGGTTGCATTCTACTCAACTATTTTCCTTCTGAGTATTTTCCCAGAAGGTTTAAAAAATTCATACCACAACAATATACATACACTCATCTTAATGGTAACATTATTCATAATATCTAAACCTTGGAAACAATCCAGATGTCTGTCAACTGATAAATGGATAAAAATGACGTGGTATTTCTATGCAATGGAGTATTACTCTTTTAAATAGAAGGACAAACGAAGTTTTTACAGGAAAATGATTACAAAATGAGACCATACTCGCAAGTGAAATAAATCAGACTTGTGTATGTAACCATCATATTGCCTCTCTAGTATTGGAAAGTGAAAGAGTAAATAAGATCTAACATATAGAATAGATATAGTAAAAGGGAAAGTATCTGCTCAAAAGGAAAGAAACAACTGGAATAGGGGAAAGGAGAAAAGAAGGAAGGGAAAACAAAATATAGATAGAGATAGAGATATGTTAGCTAAGATAATTATGCTACTAATTTCTACTAATTCATTGAAAAGAACTGTGTACTTATTTTGCTTGATCAAGTTTGTGTGTCTTTATCTTGTAATCTGAGCAACTACTTTGAATAACAGTATGCATATATTAACCATTGTTAATTTCTTGTTTTGAAATTCTGTATCATTAGATTTAATTTTTTCCTTTCTTTAAAATAAAAAAGATCTTATTTACTTACCTCAATGGCACAGGTAAGAGGCACAGTTGGCATCAACTCCTTAGTGTTGCATTATTACCCATGCTTAAGGTCAGCGTGAGATGGATATAGCACAGATATATGTAATTCTCATGACAGAGTAGCAGTGAACTGAAGGTTATTACCTCTTTATGGATCTATAGGCTGGAGATAAGGAAAGTGGGAAGCAGCAGGTGTGAAAGTTCACTGAGTCAAAACAGATAAAACGATTTAGCCACGACCACTAATAAAGACATACAGACAGAGACAGCTGAAAATGTCTCAGTTGCAGCCCCTAATGAAGAAGTCTGCAAATGGATGTGCTTGTGCTAGGAACACATGTAGGGGTGTATGTGTGTGTGTGTGTGTGTGTGTGTGTGTGTGTGTGTTTGCAGACTGAATCCCGGATTGTAACTTCTCCAGAAAATTGCAGTGCACCACGTCTGGTGTGAGGAGAGTTGCTTCTCCCCGTGAGACCTGTCAAAAAAAAAAGATTTGCAATTGCCTATGGCTAACCATGAATGATCAACATGAGATTTAGATCTAGAGTTGAAGTTTTCAGGAGGTAAACTAGGAATCAAGGGATGAGAATTTTAGTTCCAATTTTTGCTAGATACTCTTGGTAAAGTCACCTTTTATCTTTGGGCTTCTGTTTACTAATCTGCTGAAGTAAAGAGGTTCTAGTTCAATAACTTCATGCTTATCCCACAAGAATATTATTGCCTCTGATTTTTTAAGCTAATTTCATTTTAACTGATACATAGTTTTACATATGTATACAGTATCATGTTATATTTCGGTACATGTATACATTTGATACATATATGTAAATTGTGTTGATCATGTGTATCTCCTCAGTCATTCACTATTCTTTATATTGAAAAGATTCAAAATTGGTTCTTCTAGTTTTCTAAATACACAGTATATTATTCCTTCCATATACACTTTACTGTGCAATAGCACAACAGAACTTCGAGCTCTTATATAACTGGAATTCAGTAAGCGTTGACTAATCTCTTCGTGTCTTTGCCTCCCCACTACACTCCCTATCCTGTGGTAACTACTATCCTACTCATAACTTTTGTGAGATCAACTTTTGTAGATTGCACATATGATCTCGGATGTTCTACAGTTTTAATTCTGAGAGAAAGTGGTTAGTGTTCATAGGTAACAATACCCGGTTTCTACCTCCTGGCGCAAGGATAACTGTCTTGTTAACTAAGGAAAAATAATTAATGGCTACTGGAGAGCGTAATAGCTTTCTGTCTGAGGATAGCACTAACTTTCTCATCTAATAAAACTGGAGAGGTTTTTGAACAGCTTTTTTAGTGTCTGAGGATTATGTTAACCAAATACCAGGTAAAAGTCAAAGACAACCGTAGCTCTGTTAAAGGTGATGCTTGGTAAGAGGATGCTTTCTCTGGTCAGGCTTACTAGACTGTACTATTTATAGTCTGAAAACTCAAAACGAGTCTGTTGTATGGAAAGGGACTGGTGGAATGCAAAAAAAGCACGTATAGAATGGGACTGATGTTGAATAGTTTTTCTCAGCAGAAAGTTTCAGATGATTTTAGCCTGCATAAGTGGAAGTGGATGATAATTAGCTGTTCCAAAACAGATTTGTTGTTTATAACACTTTGGATCCACAATCCAGAACATTTATATTCAAGAAAATGCATATTGTTATAATTGGGGTTAGTATCAATAGCCAGTGATTATTGATTGAATGTTTAAACTATTTCAG
The DNA here is from genome assembly GCF_034190915.1 of Cavia porcellus. NCBI lineage: Eukaryota > Metazoa > Chordata > Mammalia > Rodentia > Caviidae > Cavia > Cavia porcellus. The sequence goes on along the minus strand of NW_026947486.1, from coordinate 84,435,141 downwards.
GTACTACAAGTGCATATACTTGCTTAATCCTCACAAGCAATTCTATGAGGTTAAGACTATTATTATTGACTCTTTTCTATTTACTAGGTTGATTTGATTTATGCTAGGAATTAAACCTAAGATCTATACTCTATCACTAAGCTATACCCCAAGCCTCTAAAACATTATTATAATCCCTACTTTGAAAGTGTGAAAACTGAATCTCAAGGAAGCTATATGACCTACTCAAGATAACATAACTACTAACTGGCAGAGCCAGGATCTGAATCCAAATGTGCCTGACTTCAGAGACCATGGTCTTGACCATTGTGTTTTAATCAGGTTAATTCAACTATGTCTCGCTAAACCCATGGGTGAGTTAGATAATTATCTAGTGGCATGACTTGAAGGTTGTTCAGATATTTAGCCAAGTCAAATGTTATTATCATTTTTTGTTAGAGTTAAAAAGTGGACTCATGCATAGTTTGACAAAGATATATAATTTTGTACAGGAACAAATAACCTGGGACAATGTACCTAAACCACACATTTATTAAAAGTACACTTCCTCTGAAAGATCTATCATATGGAATGGTACAAATGCAATGAGATAATCTTGATAAATCACTGTTCTAAAATTCATAAAGCATTTTGGAATATAGCTATTGGAGATTTTAAGAATACCTAAGAATTCAACATTAGAAGACTTAACTTGCCTTTGTTTTGAATCTTATTGAGTTGGATATCGTCATGGCAGGCTAGCAGCAGTGTTCACGAGACACTGGGAAGATTCTGTATGGTTCACTGATCCTTGGATATTGGAGGTGAACAAGAAGTCAACCACTGGAAGGCAATTTTAAAAAGCCTGTCCGACAAAATCCAGTGACAGGGGTGTTTAGAGTATAAAGCAGAGCCACTTCAGGTTTCAGGCACTGCTTACAAGTCAGACTCAACCATAGATCTTGAAACCATAATGTTGTGGGAAAGAAATGAAATGCAGAAGATTAAGTAGCATCATGATTTATTTTGCATGAGAAACTAAAAATAAGAATAATTTAAAGAGTATATTTTGTGAGAAACAGAGAGGTACAGTGTTTTGTGAAAGGGAGAGGGAATCTGAGGAAGAGTGGCAGAAGGGGTGGAAGGAATGCAAAATGATAAAAATATGGTACATGTGTACCAAGTTTCCAAATTGAATGCAATGAATGTGTATCACAAACATATACTAACAACAAGTAAAATAAAAGAGATAATAATAGTTTGCTATAGAAGTGCAAGTGATTGTTAAAATGAAGAGGCTACATTTCTAGATATTAAGTATTTTGGGAGCAGAGCTTCTCTTTGTGGGTATGGATGTGCTACAGTTCAGAAAGAGACTGGATAAACTTATGCACTCTCCAGTTGCTGTCTCCTTGTTTGTGCTCAGTCACAGTATGGGAAACTAAGGTAGCTTAGAAAAGTCTCGTGTTTTGGGTTAGGACATAGCGTTTTACATATTTATTGTTACAGTGTCTACCTTTTGGCAAGACATTAGATATCATTGGTTACTTAGTTGTAGTTTAAGGGCATTCTCAGTCACTGCATTTTAGATGTTAAATCTGGTATATGAGACAGGAGAGTGAGAGTTCCTAATAAATGTATGATTCAGGCAATGAGGGAATAGCAGAGGTGGGTAGCAATGTTAAAACTTGGATGAACTCTAGGTAACTGAGGGAGATGGCACTACCGACTCCTGAGTGAGAGTCAAAGGTAGGTAAGAGCATCCAAAACTAAATTTACTTGTTTCCTAGCACCTCCATCTTGACAGGGACAGAGTTTTTGAAAAGCCAGTTGATGTTGGTTCCTTAGCATTGATTACGTTCCTCTTGAATTCACTGTTGTTTGCCTTCTAAACAGTGATAAAATGGGCTTTAATTGACTGCTCAAGCAGCCTGAATGATGTTCAAAGTTCATTAAACAAACCTAAAATACGATCTCAAAAAGACAAATACAAAACTTTTTGAATGTCTTTCCAACTTCAAAAACAAAACAGCACTTTTTCACACTGATTATTAGCTGGTTAATGAAACTGGTTTATGAAAGATTATACCTAGATGTTCTCAAGTGAAAAAATCATGGTGAAAAAATATGTTTCCAGAAAATAGAAAAACCTGGGTGTGATGGAAAGAGCATAGGCATTGGAAAGTGACAATCCAATTTGTAAGTTCAACTTTTCCACTTATTTCCTTGGAGACTTTGGAAAACAGTTAACTTTCTGTGCTTCACTTTCAATTCTTTCATGTATATTTGTTCTGTTTCACTGAAATATTGTGTGGTATCTTTATAGTAACATATATATTCTGCCTAATACACTTCCTGGCACATAGCAACAACTAGAAAATACTAGTTGCAATCTTTCCTTTGCTGAAAGGGCCACTTTGGGATAGAAAAAGAAAAACCTAAAATCTATAGAGAAAGGACTGTAACTCATGAAAGATCAGTCTTAATTAAGACTGAATGTATGATGTAATTCTGCAGGCAAAGATGAGGAAATGTCTATAAATGGTTTGTGCAGATTGTCTCAGGGAGCAACTTTCTGTAGTACTTGGAAGAAAGCGGTAGCTGCCAGAACATGATGGTACCTTCAAATCCAGTTATCATAGGCACTTTTATCACTACCAGATTTGGCAAATGACCCTTTGGCAAATGCTTATAGATCCATCCCTGTGTACATAGGAAATCACTGCTTACTTGGGTGAGATTTTCAATGCAAGTTGCCATTAGCAGTTGAGGAAGTTTCCACTCAAATACTATCAAGTCATTGTAGCTGCTGAAAGAGCTAAACCCTCGCCCCTGCAACAAACAAACAAACAAACAAGCAACAACAACAACAGCAGCAAAACCATTCTTTAGTTTTGAAGTGAAAGTGGGGAAAATGCAGTCATATACGTAGCTTATGAAAGTGTAAATGTATATAACCTTTTGGCACAGATTGACGGTTTACATGAAATATTAAAACTATCTCTTATATCACCCTCAAAGTTCCACTTTTGTGACTTTATTCAAAAAAAGTCAACATTTCTATTTGGAGTTGTATAGAAGAGATACTTATTGTAGTTTTAGTTGCTTTATCAGTTTAATACTGATATAGTCACAAGATGAAGTGTTACACAGTTATTTAAAATGAGATGTATTGAATACAGGGACATGGGAGGACTTCTATGGTTCATTTTTGAGATATAAATGTTAATTTAGTTTGAAGTATAACATACCTTTTGGCTGTAGAATTCCTTCTGCATTATGATTTCGATAAAGGATTAAGGGGCTTTCATGTAGCATTTGCGAACCTTCACTAACCCCTCTCTAAACACACAAGCACACACATACACATGTATGTGTTCAACAATTTCACTTTGTGATGGTTATGCTTGTATATTTCCATCTTGAATGTAATTTACCCTCTATATAAAGTATTGATGGGCTGGGTTCAGCTCTTTTCCCACTGAATATGAATGATGGGTATCATTATCATGACTAGAGAATGAATGATGTGACTCCTAATAGAACCTGGAGAATAGACTGTAGTCTTCAGAGGTAAGATTTAATGTGACTGCTTGGAAAACAATAAGTTAGTACCTCCACAAAATACTCGATTATAAAGGCCAGGGTTAGAGTTACATAACAGATCCGCCTATGGCAAAAATGTTATAAAACAGAAGGATGGAAAAAATGCCAGGCAATTGCATAATAATCTTGTGAAAAACAAAATGCCTTATCCATTTTAATAAAAGCACTGAGGAAAATGATGAGTCTTCACTCTGTCTAACCAATTGCAAGCCTTCTGCAATAAAAGTCTTTTTCCCCTCTAATAAGCACAAAATCAATCTACAAAAGCAACATATTTTATAGCCTATATTCTTGACTCTTTGACTTCACAATATAAATGGTTATTTTCTCCCTAATTTGGGTGAAGATGGGGTGAGGAAAAGCAAAGCAGGATCTATAGTTTCCAGAACTGTGCCTTATGGACTCTTTACAACTTCTATTTTAGTTTAATAACATCAGTATTCTTATGGTTTCTATCTCTAGGTTTAGGAAGGTTAGTTTAGGTGTTATGCAGGGTAGGAGCACCTTTAAAAAGTACGGCAGAAGAAAGCATTAATTCAGCTCTTTTGTGGAAAATTTCTGACCTTTGGAAAGTGATTAAATCCCTGAAACTCTCCAGTATATTTCATACCTGCACATAAAACCTGGTCCTTAAATATTTCCTTTCCTCTTCATATTTAAACATTCTAAACCTGCCTCTTCTTCCTTTATCCTGCAATGAGCTCCTGGATTTAGCCTATGTTCTCTAGCTCTAAAGATATTAAGGGAGGTTTTTTCCCAGGAAGCATTTTTTTAGCACTCTCCATTATACCCTGGCTTCCAATTAAGATTGAGACACTCCACCTAGGCGTTGTTTTGATAAAACTTGCTTTATTCATATCTATCATAATCTGCTTACATGACTTTCTTATTCCATTCACAGAATTTTCAGTGACAGAGACCAGATACTTTGAGGGTCTCTATCTGTGTCGGGTAACACAGTGATTGACGCAGAGAGAAGTCTCAGACAATATTCCTTGAATCAAACTAAGTGCAATCTTACTTAACATCATGAGATTAGATGGGGATTTAAAGAGTTAATCAGATAAAGACCACTATTAAAGTACACTTTGAAAATTCCTGGTAGGTTAGAAACTTTAAAACAACAAATATAGAGTCTCTAAATTGTAGCAGCATGGCAAACAGGGACAAAGTTTGAATCTGTGACTACCACATGTTTGCCTTCAGTTTATGTTCTTGGAACTAACCACTGCCAAGATTATTTCCTAGAAGTGGCTTCCCTGAGTCATACTCATAACCACTTTTCTTAAATTGAATTGTAGTTTACCTATCTGAGGACTCAGTAACATTTAGGAAAGACTCTTTGGCCACAGTGAGCCACAAGTTGTATTTGTCTTGATTGATATAGCTGTTCAATTGCAATCAGGGTCACACGTGGTTCCAGGTCAGGACTGTCTTGTGTTATGAAAAAAACAGTTTTGTTTAGTAGAGCCACTAGTACAGGTGGTGTTAGCTACTGAGGCTATGAGGGTTTATCTTAGATGAATTCTGTTGAAAATGGGGCAGAAGAATAGATATTATATACCAGAAGGAGGAATTGCTTCATTTGTGTAATTCAAACTAATATAAAACAACAAGCATTTAGAAGGTATTAACTTTATGCCAAGTATAGTTTTCAGCATTTAACACAGAAACTTTTGTTGAATTTTATGGAATATGATACATGAAGCAACTTGGTAAGTGTAAACAGAGTTGGTTACTGGCAGAACTGGAAACTGAAATTTGATTTGGTTGATTTCTAATCTCATGATCTTTCCAGGAATTAAAAGGCAAATTTTATAATAACCAGTGAAAGCCAAAAAGCTGAAGAGTGCACTTGGATAGCATATAAATAACATATATATATATATATATATATATATATATATATATGCGTATGTGTTATATGTATATATATATATGCGTATGTGTTATATGTATATATATATATATATGTATATGTATATATGTCTCTCTACATATATTTAGAGGCCACTCTAGTCAAAATGCTCAACATTTTCACTAAATCAGTGAGTTCATTTGTGTTACTTGCCTTTCAGGACATCTCAACTCAGGCACACACAATAAACTTAACCACTATTATTTCTATCATCATGCTATCAAAGTGCAAACCATGACCCAACAGCATCAGCTTGCTATTGACCTGGAAATTTGTTAGCAACATAAATTCCCGGGCCTCAACTCTCCTCTAGTGAATTAGAAGTACTGGGGATGGAGTAAACTGTAGTTTAGTAAGCTCTGCAGGTGATTTTGTTGTACAATCAAATTTCAGAACTGCTTTATAGAGTAGTTTTGCATTTTATCTATATCTATCTATGTATATTTATATATACGATCAAGTAACATGCTCATTTTTGAGGCTGACCTTTTTTTCTCAGCAAATTATCTGATAAAATATTTACATTATTGCATGTATCAGTATTTCTTTCATTTGAAATTGTCAGTTAGAATTCAATTATGCTAATGTAGAATGCTATCTCTGATATGTTGTTAGTGGAACTTGTCTTACATTTGTGTAGGACAAATTTTTATAATTATACAATTAAAGCCCTACTTATACAATTTCAAAGAACGTCATTAAGTCATATAAAATTCTAAATGTCAACGAAACCTTTACAATCAAATTTTTGTCTTTCTATTGCCAGAATTTTATTTAAAAAGAACCTTTGACTTTTAGGGACTAATGCTTAAAAGTCATGTGTGTTTAGCAAACAATTTTGAAAAAGATGTAAAATTATACTGAAATGTTAATGACCTATTATTTCTTGAAAGCACTGTACACATGCTGTCACTTACTAATCCAAGCCCTCAACAAACATTACTAATCAATCATACTAGCTTTATTTGTGGATTCTCAATGCAATATCAGGATCCTTTCTGGCAAACTGTCCCCAACAGAAGTTATCACTCCATTCACATCTGGCATAACAACTCTTGCTTAATTCTCTCTCTCAATCTCTCTCTCTCTCTCTCTCTCTCTCTCTCTCTCTCTCTCTCTCTCTGTTGGTGATAAAACAAAAGGAGAACAGACACCATTGAGAGGATACCTGAATCAGAAAAAATAACCAAGATCATGTTTTCTCCTCTGTGACATATTTTCTCTTGTCATTATGCATGAAATCCCACGAGACAGAGATACACAGAGCACACCATATATTTAATTTAAATAAAGCTGTGAAAAATCAACATAAAAACAGTAACAATGCTGTAGTTTGGATCTGAGATGTCCCCAAATATACATTTCTTGAAGGCCTGATCCTCAACCTGTGGAACTACTGGAAAGCGGTGGAGTCTTTAAGAGGTGGGACCTATTTTGGAGGAAGTTAGGCCATTAGAGGCATGCTCTTAAAGGAGATATCGAGAAAATAACCCTTTCGTTTATCTCTCTCTTTGCCTCTCAGACACCATGAATGGTGAATGGGCCTCCTCCAACATGTTTCAGTCATAGCGTACTTGGCTGCTAGAGACCAAAAGCAACACAGCTAAGGATATGTGGACTGAATTGTTAACTGTTAGTCAAAATAAGTTCTTCTTTTCTTAAATGGATCACCTCACGTGTTTTGTTACAGCAATGGAGAATTGACAAACACAAACCACAGCTACTACAAAAATTGTTTTTAATGAGAATTTTGTGCTAGGATATGTAATGTATGGTTTTCTTAAATTGTCTACATTAGTCCTCAGAACTCTTCTGGGTTTTTATCTTTAATACTAGACTGATATTTAGAGAAGTACCCAAATCCACATGACATATCTGAGATTCAAATCCAAATTAAGTAACTTTACATTCTGTGTTGTTTAGAAACTACTCACTAATTCACTAGAATTTACCAACTTTGAAATATTTAATTTAACTGTACTTAGAACCACTATTCTTCTCAACTATAAGTTAGTTGTCTAAGTCCATTATCTTGCCTTACTTACAATGTAGTGACCATGACTGAAGATCACAGTCCTCAGAATGAGGTGTCAATGGCACGGGAATGGGCAATTAGACGTAGCATATGCATCCTCTGTTTTGCCTTCTCTCCCTTGTTGGTTCCAAACATTGTATGATCACACATAAATACACAAAAAAGTTAAATTTTAAACTATTGATGAATTGTTACTCGTGCAATGTACATGTGATATTCATGTAATATATGTCTACTATGTACCATATGTTAAATTTGATATCCACGAGGGTGATGATACTTCTATATTCTCATCACTCATCAGTATACACTGAGTCAAACACAGGTGGTCAATAAATTCTTGTTGAGCAGAAAAAAGATATGTGAGCTTGGCTTTTGATATTAGTCATTTAACTAAAAGAAGAATTAGTACAGGGATCCTATTAGCTGGGTGCACTGTATATGTTTCTGATTATTAAACATTTATAACAATGTATATGAGATGTACAAAGTTTGGTCTTTTGGGGGTATACCTGTAATTTTTCTACAATAACTTTGTGGCAAGGTTTTTATTCCCAACATATTGAAGCTCGCCATTTTTGAAAAACTAAAGCTGAATATATTGACACTGGCAGGAAAATGTAAACACTATGTCCATAGTGATTTTTATAATGTATTATATGTTTCTAAAAATGCAGTAAACAAAAGAAGGAACAGAATTTTCAAACATCCTTTAGAGTTAAACTGAATTATATGGTAAGGTAGATTTTTTGGAAATAATTTGTTTTTGGTTCAGCATTGAGCAAACTGCTTTAGTGGTTGTATAAAACGGAAAATAGCATTTCTAATCTAGTAAAAGTAAACATTCAAATTGTATCTTGTTTTCTAGGGTATTTATGCACAGGACCTAAGACAATGGCAAGCAACTTACCCAAGCATAATTCTGTAGTAGCTCAGATCTATAGTTTGTCTCTCCCACAACCATAGTATGAATATCACACTTGCAGAAATGGCAGAGTGACTATGTCACCTGAACATCAGCTGCAACTTAATTCTGTTGAACAGGAACCAGAAGCTTATGTTACTTGTAAGAGCAGTACCAATCATTCAATTAATTGGAACCATGCCTTATGGACAGGTCCATTTTTTCTCAAAAATGTTAAAAGGAACAGTGATCCTCTTTCTGCTACCTTTTACAATCCCGGAGTGAGAATTAAGCACAGACATGTCACAAGTATCAGTGCAAACTTCTTTTAGTCCACATTAACAATTCTAGAACTTGGTTTTGTTTTATTTAAAGAGAAAAAAGCAAAACAAAAAAAGGGTAGAAATAATACAGAATTTCAAAAGATATTTATGCTAAGAAATCACTAGTTGGTAAATTACATGTCATCTTAGATAGTTGTTCAAGTCCCAAGATTAAAGCTTAGAAAGTAGACAAGCAATGCGAATGAAAATCATTCTGTTCAATGATCCAACAAAAACTTAGTAATGTGTTTAGGTACCTTATGCACTTAAACATACATGCAGTTATTTTTCTTTCCCTTTCTTTTTTTTACAATAGCCATTACATACTTTGGAACTTATTACTCTTACAGTATTTATTCCTTTTTACACCAAAGAGACAATGTGATATTTATAAATATGATTCATATTTATTTAACTTATGAGGAGAGTCTCCAGTTGCCTCCATTTACTTATAAAAGTCTCAAGTCCTTTTTTATAGTTGAGTAATACTCCATTGTATAAAAATACATCTTTTTCATCCACTCTGTGCTTGATAGGCATCTTGGTTGTTTCCAAGATTTAGCTATTACAAATTGTGCTGCTGTAAAAATGGGTGCACATGTATCAGTGACATGACAATTTAAGTTTTTCTGGAAAAATACTCAGGAGGAGAATAGCTGGATTGAATGGAACTTCCAATTCTAGTTCTGAGAAATCTCCATACTGATTTCCATAGTGGTTGCACCAGTCTACACTCCCACCAACAGTGAAGAAGTATTTCTTTTTCCCTGCAGCTTCACCAACATTTGTTATCAGTTGATTTCTTGATGGCAACCATTCTTTCTGGAATGAGATGAAATCTCAATGCTATTTTAATTTGCATTTCTTGAATGACCAGTGATGGTGAACATTTCTTCATGTATTTATTTGCCATTTGTATGTCTTCATCTGTGAAAATATGTGTTCATCTGAGATGAACAGATCATCTCAGATGAACACATATTTGGGGAGGTTCTTTGAATTTGGCAGGCTTGATGTTTTTCAATTCTTTATATGTTTTGGATATAAGTCCTTTGTCTGAGGGGTTGCTGGTTAAGTTTTTTCCCATTCTGTGGTGTTTCTTTTTTACTTTGTTGGTGATTTATTTTGAAGTGCAAAAACATCTTAATAATATGAGGTCCCAGTTGTTGATTCTTTGAAGTGTTTCCTGTGTGGTTTGCATTTTGTAGAACTTGTTTTAAGAAATGTTGCCAGTAACAACAATCAAAGACTTGTGCTCCTGAGTGACACTGCAATTTAGATAAAGAATTCTGGTTGGTTTAGGATTATTTTAAATACTTCTTGCTATGGTGACCAGATATAACAGTATTTGATGATACCAACCAATACTCTGATTTTTTTGGGGGGTATTGGCATATAGTATATTCTTTAATGAAATCCAGATGTTAAGTTCTTATTGACACTGTAACAAATCACCACAAATTTAGTGGCTTGTACTAAAAAAAATTTGTTACCCTACATTCCTTGAAGTAGGAAATCTTCAAGTTCAGTGTTCACTGGGATACAACTCCTTTGAGGACTCTACGGGGGAATTTGTTTCCTTGCCTTTTTAATTCTAGAGGTTCCCTGCATTCCTGTGCTTTTGATTCCCTCTTCCATTTTTAAAACACCTCACTTCAACTTCTGCTTCTGTCATTATATCTCCTTTTTTTCTACTTTGACTTTATTATTGTTTAAGGTGTCCTCACAAAGTCTCAAATAAGTAGAAGGTGATTGGATGATGGAATAGGGCTATACCCATCAGTGATTTGTCCAGTGATGAGTTCAATAGTTTCTGCATTGTGAGGATATGGTGTCTGGTAAGAAGAGGTAGTTCACTGGAGGCATGACCTAGATGGCCACATTTGTCTCTAGTTCCTCTCTCCTTTCTCTACATGCTGATTGCTACATGGTGTGAGCAACTATCTTCTTCCATGCCTTCTGCCATGCCACTTCTGCATTGGAGCTAATAAACCATGGACTGAATCCTCAGAAAACTATAAACTAAAATAAATTCCTCCTTTAAATTTCAGGTAGCAGCTATTTTGTCCAATAACAGGGAAGCTAACATTACACTCTTGTAACTCTTGTAATTACATAGTGTCTACCTGAATTATGTGGAAGTGATTTAGTCTTCTCAAGACCTTCAACCTAATCACATTGGGGAAATCATTTTTCTCTATGTAAGATAGTAAGTTTATAAGGATTAAGATATAGGCATTTTTGAAAGGGGTGGTTATTCTATCACACCAGTCTAGCTGAGATAATATAGTGATTTACTCAATTAAGGTACTTAAATTCATGAAGTTAATGCCATTTGTCTGATTCTCATATGCATTTTCCTGGTGATTGTAGATTACACCATTTAATGCTAATAATGTCACTAGGTTATGATTTTTAAAAATTTTTATTGTAAAGAGGATAAAACAAAAGAAACCAAAACAGAACAGAACAGAAAAGCACAAAGCAAATCAGAACAGAACAATGCAAGCAACACAGGACTTCAAAACAAGACAACAGGAAATCAATAGTGGCTACCATAATGGAAGGTGGTAATATTTTCATAATCTTCATTTTGAAAATGCAGTACCTGTCGGGGATTTAGCTCAGTGGCACAAGCTCTTTCCTGGCAAGTGGAGGATCACGAGTTGAATACCTAGTACCAAAAAATTCAGTATCAGAGCTCAGAGAAGTTAATAAACTTGCCCAAGTTCACAGAGCTAGGAAATATCAAAGCCAGTACTCAAATCTATCTATGTCTTACTCTAAAACCCATGAAAATTCTAGCCCCTCAATCTGCTTCCTTCATTTTGTTAAATTTAATTGCTCTATTTTCTGGCCACAGAATGTATTTACACTTTGATTAGAAATGCCATTATTGTATAGTTTTTCATTGCATGTGGTAAATCAAAGAAAATTTACCATCACAGCAAGTGAAATTCAGTGTAATTTTAAAAAACACCTATTAAACAAACATGCATATTTCAACCTAAGTAAAGTTTATTCCCCCATGATGATAATTATTTGTTTGAAAATACTGGTATGATATATTATTGCCAGAGAATTAAACATCAACCAAACTATTTCTTGATTATCTCAGGATAAAAAGGAGCAGTTACCTCTTGAGCATTTCAGTAAAAAGGACATGCTTTGCCACTGGGAAATTGTCAAGTTTCATAAGCTTCTCTAATCCTGAAATCCATACACCTCCAGGAGATAAGAGATAGTTTTCTGCATTATTTAACTGTTCAAAAGATAGTCCCTAAGATAAGCAGTGCCCTTGGGCCCACGGACATGAAAGTACAGTTGTGACCCACAGAAATACCATGTTAGCCCAAAAGTAACATGATTACCTTTGAAATTATTCCTTTTAATTCTGCTTTAGTAGTGTGTGACTTCATCTTTGCAGGGACAGTGGAAGGTCAAACCCAAAGCTTGTAGTCATCATGATGTTAATTTAATTGCTTTATAGGCTGAGAAATGCTTCTGTTTTCTAAAACCCTTCCTTGCTCTTTAAGTGTGTCATGTATAGTACCCTTTCCCATCACACTTATTTTATGCAATAGATTACCCAGATGATTTACTATCTCCTATAATTTAAGCTTAAACTAGTTGCTTCTCTGTTCAATTCCTCATAAAGTTCTATTCTTTATAGTTATTAATAAATGTGTATGGAGTAATTAAAATAGCTATAACTTTGTCATGCTTGCAAAATAACAGCTTTACCTGATAAGAGATTAAAGTAGCAGATAGCGAGAGAAGGGAAAGAGAGTGAGAGATAGAGACAGAGAGACAGAGAGACAGAGAGAGAGAGAGACAGAGAGACAGAGAGACAGAAAGATAGAGGGAGAGAGAGACAAAGGCTGAGAGATTTTCATTTCTCTCTGTTCTCTTAATCTTGCAAGTAGAAAACAATCTCAAAAGCTACATCTTCCTCTATTCACCAAAAGTTATCTTGTTCTATTGACCTCTGGTTCAGTTTTATAGTTTTAAAGCTTTAACACATATTAGACACTTGATAAACTCAAAAGAGACAAATAACCCAAACAAAACAAAAACCGGACCAATCCTATAACCTTCAAGAGCTTTTAAATTAAGAATACATACCCACATCATCTGTAGGAGCTTTTAGGATAAGAAGAAACAGTGATGTTAAGAGCTCATTTTGGTGTACTGCAATATGAATAAAAATATATATGGCTCTGAGAGTATAGAGTTCTAGAAAAACAACTCTTCATTTGGATCTGTGAAGAGAATTAATTGGGTAAAAAAATTCAGAGGCTTCATTTCCTAATTAATGTCTCTGGACTTGCCTCTTTTCTGTTCCAGGTTCATGATCTCACCCTAATCCAGACCTACAGCAATTTAGTCTCAGATTGTTTATTGCCACAATGTCTCAGCTCATCTGGTTTTCTCTCTCTGGTGTCCTAACTACACTGCTATCCACTGTCCCTATCTATCCTCCATTCTTATTAAAACATAAATCTTTATAACGTATTTTCTTTCAGAATGATTCACTGTATTCTCCTAACCTCTTCCAGTTCTGAAATCATCACTGATTTCCTACTACTTTTAGGGTAAAATGCGGTGCAATTCATCTGACATTCCCTGCATTCCACATTTCAGTCTTTATTTATGGACTACTATTTGTGTCCTATAATTTCTGAAATATAATCAACTTCCCACTCAGTATAAATTTTGAATAGTCGCTCAAGATTTTAGATATATTCTTGCCTCTGGTTTTTCCCTCATGGATCTTTCAAGAAATCACTCAAGTTTCAAATGCTTCATAGGCTCTTCTTAGTCCACCACATCCCTCTGTGATCATTCTCCAATAGAGTTCAGTTACCTAGCATTTAGCACATGTAATGTACTTGATATATACTAGTATAATTCAGTCCACCCTCACCAGGGAGAGAAACTGTTATGTAATGTTCCTTACTATCTCCAGAGTTTAATCATTTCATAGGATTTTTTTATGATGATGATAATAAGTCAGTCATATGGGACACATAGGGGAGATGTGTGCAAGAATAAAAACTTTTGCTATTCCCCTATTTCACACCATGAAGAAAGAGTCATCCAAATAGCTTATGTGAATGAAAAAGACGAAGGTTTTCTTGTGGACCAAAGCCACATCTAGAGGTTTATAGGAGCCAGTGAAGGAACCAAATTACTCTGAGGATAAGCCAATATTTATTTAACAGCCTTTACACAGTGCTTTCTCTGTGTTGGACATTATTCTAAGTGTTTTACTAGTTTTATCTTGTTTAATTCTGATCACAATCCCTACTATTCTTATCCTTGTTTTAGAGAAGAAAAAGCCAAGGCACAGAGAGATTAAGCAATTTTCTCAAGGTTACATGCCTAGTAAGTGATGAATCTTCCATTTCAATTTAAGTACTACGATTTCTAGAGTCCATGTTGTTTATTGTTGCATGATACTGATTTTCCAGAAGAAAATATTGTATCCTGCATTGAACGAAGTGGAAAGCATATTATGAAATTAAGGGCATTTAAATATATTTAAAAAGAAAATTATGAATCTAAATGAACATGTCTGTAGCCCAGGTAAAACAGGTTCCTAAGAGTTTGCAATCATTGAATTGAATCCAACAATAACACAAAAAAAATTTATTCCTATCTATACTTGGTAACATCTCATATATACTGGTACAGCAACACATATCCCATTGCATCCTCTTTACCTTGTCTTCTGTCACTTGTCCAAAATGGAGATTTGTCAAACAAAAGGAAAAGCATTGCTCACTGTCATCTTTTTATATGTTTAAGTTTGCAGATTCAACTTGTAAGAGATTTGTAGACCTTTCAAAGGAATTAAGAACTTGTTTATATGTTTACCAGGGAATTCATAAAGTATCAGTAACATATTTGAAATGAAGATTTCTCACTATTTCTGAAGGAAAAGATTCATTCTCCAAACATTTACCTATAGGTTTTAATAGTTTTTGACAAACTTCACATATATTAATTTAAAATGTATTTAGCAAGTCTTTATCAGCTTCTAACTTGCACACTTTATATTCCAATGTAGGACTTCCTCCACTTCTAGATATAAGTTCAGACGTTTGCTAGTGTCAAAAATTTTAATGTAGCATACATTGATGTGAATATTTTATTTTATTTATTTATTTTTAATGTGAATATTTTAAAATGAATAAAATTCATCTTAATGTTTGGTTTTGGTTCAGAAAAATGCAAATATGCAGTACACTTAGAAAATTCTAGAAAATTTAATGAAATATAGTATGAAGAAAATCTTACATTCACAAACTCAGATGCATAACAGTGCAATGTTCTTTATCTTTTTTAAATGAGAAATTCATTTAGCATTTAATATGAATTTCCACCTTATGTATTAATTTTTTGGTACTGTGAATTGAACTCAGGACCTTGAATTTGCCAGAAGTTGGTGTGCCACTGAGTTGTATTTCCAGCCCTATATAGTAATCTTAAGTCAAAAATATACTTATTCCTGGTTTTGAACTCAGTCATGTATGATTCTCTGTACTGAACTCTTCCTTTATCTGTAATGGGTATTCTACAGTCCTTTGGGTCTTAATGAAATACTTGTATTCTTTTTTTATTTCCATTAAGATAAATGTAGCTTATTTATCTTGATCTTGGTATCAGCTGGTCAGTATTTGATCCCAATGTTCGTACTTATATATCAACCTTGGTAACTACAGTGCCTGCTAAGGGTTTGGAAGTAGAATAAATTCAAAGGTAGGAAGCCTGGTAGTAATTTTATATTAACTGAGTCTTCCTTAAATTCAAGTAGATAAGCAATGTTGCTGAAACCAAGTCAAGTTTTGCAACTTCAGGCTTTGACAGTCTAGTTTGTATCTTGTACTTAGTTTACTTTCACTGTTCTGTGATGATGCCTTGGAATTCAAATTGTTTCTCAATTGTTAGCCATTTCCATTCTCCATTCAGACATTATAGAACTTCTTAAACTTCTTTCATTTACTCTGGAAGCCAAGGGACATGTAGATATAACTAATGATGTATTGATCCCTCTCTACCAAAACAGGCTACACTGCTAATTTTTTGGTCACCCTCCTAAAGTTTGCTTCTTCTAAAGGATGCAGCTGGAAACTGAAGCCCATTTAGAATTGTCAATCTGCCTGAAACTTTACAGTATTTTTTCATTTCCATGGTTTTAGTCCTGGGGAGAATATTGGGAAGCATGGCTGCATACTAGCGTTTATATTCTCTTGCTTTCATCTCTCAATCCTCTCCATATTTCTCCCTTAGCACAGAAAAGATTTTTTTGTGTTGCTATTGTAACTTGAAATCTGCTAATACATAACAATTTTTTTCTATGTGATGATTCAGGATGCAAACTCTAGGTCTAAGAGTTTTTGTTTTTCATATACAAAGGCAAGATTTTAGAATTCTGAAACCCTGTGTTTCTCTCTCATTGCTGCATTCTAGCAAACTGAAGTTTTCTTGGTTTTCAGACTCTCCTAGCTAAGAACTTTGTGATATTATACTGAAACTCAACTGTAAAAATTTTTTTCTTTGTTATTCTGGATTGCTATCTGTCCTTTTTTCGCTGGAGCAATAAACTTCAGTATTATGTTTTTAAAAAATCTTTTCACGTTAGGGTTTCACTTTTCAACTCAGGTTGGCCCTTGAGTTCACCTTGCGGCCCAGGCTGGTCTTAAACTATGAATGATCCTCATGCTTCAGCCTCCTGAGTCCTGGGATTATAGGCATGTACCACCAAACCCAGCTAATGATCAATTTTTTTACACATATAAAGAATATCTATTTATGAGATACAATGCAAAACTTAAATGCATACATAAAATATATAATTATCAAATCAAGATAATTGGTTTATCCATCATCTTAGATATTTATAATATCCTTTTGATGTGAACATTCAAAGTACTGTCTACTAGTTTATCTGAAACCTCACTTAATTGCCAATCATATTTATCCTAATGTGCTACCAAATATTAGAAACTACTTTTAATATTCAGTTCTATCCCTGTCTACATGAACCATTCTGTCTTCATTGGCCCCCTTTCCATACCCCTTCTAGGATCTGGTATTTCTCTTCTCTTTTTGAGATTAAACTTTTAACTTCAACATATGTAACCATTAATCATGGTATGTCAACTTACTTTGATTAAGAAAGGCCTAGCAGATTAGTAAAGCACAGTTTTAGATATATCTGGGTGGATCGTGGAAGCATGTCCTTGGCTACTGTATATAGTCCTTAACCCCATTAATTTTTGATGTTGGACCCATGCTCTGTTTCCTAACTGCTGTTAACTAAGCATCTTTCTTTATCCTCTATGGTCTTCTGCCCAGATGTTTCTGCCTTGGAAGCAGTCAACATTAAATGAATGGCCCAAAACAATAAGTCAAATAAACCTCTCTTCTTTAACAGTATTAGCATCAGGTATTGTATCCCAGAATCAAAAAAGCTGACTCAAAAAGGATATTTGTACCAGAAGTAGGGGCACTGTTGTAGCTATATTCCCTATGTGGTTCACAAATATTTAGAATTGGTTTGCAGGGGAGTTTGGGAAGTCTTAGCGATGTAGACTAGAGAAGCCCACTATTGTACCAAGTAGAGCTTAAATGATCAGAATTTTGATAGAAAGGCAGACAGTAAAAGCTAGGTTCATGAGGTTTCATGTGCGAATTAGGATTCTTTGGAGAAATGGATGAGAGATTATGAGCATTATACTCCGTCAAAAATGAAAATTGTCTAGATTTTGCGCATATCCTGAGACTTGGTGGTAGGCTGAGTTTAAGAGACATTGACTAATAATTCTGTAGGAGAAAACTTCAAGGCAACCCAACATTCAGTCCATGGCATGAAAATTTTGACTTCTTTTAGTTAAATTTAGTTAAATAGGACAATTAGGTATAAAATAATGGAAGACATTTTTGAAAAAATTAAATTGTGACTCAAAAGGAACCATGTGTAAAAAGAGGCTATTAGAAGGGTGATTGCTGAAGAGATTAGTGACATCAAAAAGAAATCAAACATTGCATATAGGAGCAAACAGATACTATAACAATATTTCAAGAATCTGCAAGACCCCTCTCATTGCACTCACAAGGCATTATTTTCCTGAAGCTGGTGTTACCAGCATGCAGAATAAAAGGGCTGTTGGATCATGAAAGCTTCCTTCCAGATTTCAAAGGACTCTCTGTAGGACAAACAAGGGCAGTGTATGAAGCTCTGAAAATGAAACCAAAGATATAATGGTAATTCCAGGAAGCTAGAGATGTCAGGAACATGGAATGTCTGTGAGCAGAGCAAGAGGAGGGGAGAAAACATGTCACTTCTCACCAGTAAAGCCATAGTATTAGAGCTACTCAAGCCATCTAAAATGAACATCTCATCACCATGTGTCTTGGATGCTACATTTGGAGCTCCAGATTTAATTCTGCCTTGTTGAGTTTTGAGTTGGGTGCTTCTATTTTTTTCAGTTGATCTAGTCCTCCTTTTTGGAATAAGAATCTTTGTCTTGAGCTATTGTACCCTAGGATCATGTAACTTTTTTTTTACAGGGCTTTGTAAATCAGAATTTGCCTTGAGTTTCAGAAGTGATTTTGACTTGGGATTTTGAAACATATTGAAACTGTTGAGACTTTGGGGGAGGAATTAGTGCATTTCTGCTTACATGCAAGATTTTTGCTTTCTGTTTGGCAGAATTATTGTTTTATTATTTTTACTTAGAAATTAAGTATGTTTTAAAGAAATATGTTGTGGTGTCAAGTCCACAAAAGATGAATTGTGACCATCAATTATAATATGTCAACCTGTCTGGATTGAAAATTGGCTGGGAGACTAGTTAAGCACACTTTGGAATGTATCTCTATATATGGTCCCTAGGCCTTTGTTTTCTGGCATTGTTCCTTTCCTTTGCTTCCTGGGAGGATCTTGTGTTCTGTGAGTTTCTTCCCTGATGTTGATATCTTGGAGCCAGCCAATCACAGACTGAAACCATGAACAAATTTAAATATCTCCTCCTTTCCAGTGTTCCAGTGATGAAAGGCTAATACAACATGAGTGAGAACATGAGTTGTTTATTTGTGCCTGATTTATTTCAGCTGGCATAATGTCCTCCAGTTCAATCTATGTTACTAAAAAAGACAGAATTCCATTCCTTTTATAGATGAATAATATTCCATTGCTTATTTGTACACAATTTTCTTTGTTCATGCATCAGTCCAGGGACACTTAAGTTGATTCTATAACTTGACTATTGTGAACAGTGAAGCAATAAACAAGGGAGTGCAAAATCTTTTTTGAAATACTGATTTTAATTCCTTAGGAAATATACTCAGTAGAGGTATTGCTCAACCATATGGTAATTTCATTTCTAGATTTCTTGAGGATCTCCATACTGTTTTCCACAATGGCTGCACTAATTCGCATTCCCCAAATCAGTATATAAATGCTCCTATTTCTTGACACTTTTATCAGCATTTAATATTTTCTGTCTCTTTTATAACAGTCATTATTCTTATTCAGATGAAATGAAGTGTCATTGAGATTTTGATTGTTATTCTGAGAGTTGAATTTCAATTATGTAATAATGTATTACAGAACAAACAATTATTGAGAAAATGTATTAGCAAATATTTAAAAAGATCCTCATACTACATAAGGAAATAAGAATCACCTGTAATTCTGAATCTCAGGAAAACACTGGAAATATTTAACAGAATCTCCTTGTTTTCTTTCTTCGTGCATACTTTTAGATATAGTACTCTTGTAATATATATGTATGTGTATACATACTCAAGGATAAATTTCACATTTTTTGGTCCATATATCTTTAGATAATTTGGGGGGGAAAGGAAATGAAGAGCAAATTTTGTACCTGGATTAGTATTTCTTTAACACATATTTTCTGACCCTCACAGACCAGTCCTTGCATTCTTTGGGTGGTTGGGAATGATAATTCTCCTTCTTATTGCAATTATCTTGTGGCTCTCCCAAGTTAACATCCAGAAAAGAGTTCAAGCAGTTTTTTTTTTTTTTTCAAGTCCTCTGGTGATGAATCCAAACTGCACTGAGTGTTGGTAAAATAGACAGTGCTTTTATAATTGGTTCATTAGTCTTAATTTTCTCTCATCTCCTTTTTCCTTAATGGATGCATGTTGGCCACACTTACACATTGTCCCATTAGCATTTTTTTCATCTAGCCATGTGAAAGTGACCTCTTTCTTTTCCTCATGTTATTCTGTTTTCTTTTCCTTTTATTATTCTTGTCTTTTTAACTTTTCTTTCCTTCTTTATTCCCCTATTTCATCTCTTCCTCAGATGTCTATAAATTGTAGATTAATAGCCATCTCTGTCTCTGTCTTTCTTTAAGTAAATAATTAGTTCTAACCTGAGTTGTCAATTGAAACTACTCTTCCTATCTGAGAGGGGGAGGAGTTCTTCATTCTATATTTAGAGTTGGATAATGGAGAATGAAAAATGTCAGGATGAACTTCCACTTTAGGTTGCAGTGTGGTTTTTGATATTTTTATATTTTTGGAAGCAACAAAATCTAAACAACAACAACAACAACAAAAAAAAAAACAAGACAAAAAGTACATCTCACAGGGATAATTTCTTTTCTGCCAAAATCATTGATTGGATCTTCATAGGGGATTAATTGTTCCCTTAAAAACATGACAGTGACAGTAATATAATGGAAACCATTTGCCCCCATTTCAAATTACGTTGCTTTGAAAAACCTTTTCCAGAAACTTAGACACTAAATGGCATCACTGAGCTAGGTCCTCTGTTTTCTAACTATCATCTAATGTTTTCTTGTTGATTGTCTTTAAAAACATATTTTTAATATTAGTGTAGTATTCCATTATTTCTGTGGTCCAAGATATATTTACCATTCTATTTAAATTTTAATATTTAACTTGGGTCTATATTTGAGGTTTTATAAAATTTAAAAACACCATATAATATATCAGATTTTGTACCCATGTTTGTTGTTTCCCTACAATGGTATCTCTTGGAGTGGAATTCTCATTGAAATATTTAAATTAAAATGTAAGTATAACTTTAAGTTATGAAAATAACATAGATTAAGTACAAAAGTAGAGAAGTGTATAAAATAAAAACTATGTTAATTCTATCATCTAAATCCATAGAGATCATCATTTTATCAGGTTAATGTCTAGTATTGACAATTTAATGCTCTTTTAAATAGTTGGTTGTTATTCATAAAAGTTAAGTTCTTTAAAACCCCTTGATATAGCAGTTGATAAAAGTGCTACAATCCCCCCACACATATCAGTCTATGTATTCTAACTTTATATTGTTCAGCAGTTGATGAGCAATTTTGAGAGCGCTTTCTTTGTAGTGCTAAAGCTGAAACCTGGGTGTTTCATAAACAAGCTCAATAAAATTGCTTTTATACATCAACAATACTGATTGTATGTATGATTTTCATTTTTTTTCAAAATAGAACATTTGGAGGTTTTGTTTTGTTTTGTTTTGTTTTTTGGTACCAGGGATTGAACTCATGACCTCGTGCCTGCCAGCAGACACTTACACCACTAGAACATTTGGTTTTTTATTATTACATGTTTCCAGTACATAATGATTACATTTCTCGTGGGGTGTTGATATATATAAACAGCTCATCTTAATTTTGTTTTCATTCGCTTCCCCATTTTCTTTCCCCCAACCCTATCTCTTGGTCTCTTTACCTTTTGCAAAAGATGTACAATGTCTTCCAACTATTTATCATTTTGTTCTTTTTATTTTTGGGTTTCATATGTAAGGGAAACTCAATGCAATATGCATCTTATGTGTCTGATTTATTTCACTTAACATAGTTTCTCAAGGTATATCCATTTTCCTACCAATGAGTCGAGTTTATCCTTCTGTAAGGCAGATTAGTACTTGGGTTGTGTCTACATTCTTTATCCATTTATCTCTTGGTAAATATGTAGCCTGCTCCCAAGATTTAGCTATTACCAATTGTGCTATTTACATGAGTATGCATGTGTAATTATGATATGGTATCATTAATTCTTTTGGGAAGGTACCTAGAAAGGGAATGGCTGAGTCAAGCGGAGTTTTTTGTTTTAGCTTTTTGAGGAACCTCCATACTGATTTTCATAGTGGTTGTACTGGTTTCCATTCCTACAGCAATGTAGGTAAATGGGTTTTTTCCTCTCACATCCTTTCCTATATGCATACTTCTCATTCATACGTACATATTACAAACATTTCCTGTTTGTTATAAAAGTGTTTTAGGTCTATTTATAGTCAGAATGTGAATATGCAGCTACATTTATCAGTCTTTACCATGGTGATTTGTGTTTTGCTTTAATGTTTTAGAACTGCATAAATTTTAATGAAAAAACTTAACCTTATATTTTCAAAGTGCAAAAAAGCAGCAGTAGAATAAAAAAAAGAGTAAATAAATATTATCTCATTATTTATATCACTACCTTTATATTTTTCCTGTTCATTTATTTAATTTTTAAAATTTAATTTTATTGGTACATTTTTTGATATACATAATGATCACATTCATCATAGGAAATTTATACCTATATATAATATATCTTGATTCTTCTTTTTTATCCACATTCCTCTGCCTTCACCCCCTTTCTCTCCTTTTTTTTACAAAAGCTCTGTTTCCATTTTTTCTTTTTTCTTTTTTCCTTTTTCCTTCTCTTTCTCTTCCCTCCTCTCTTGTTTCCCTTGAACATTTTCTTCCTCCTTCACAAGTCTATCATCTATTTTGATCCCTATATACTCTGTTGCTTTCTCTTCCAAGAGAAACAATGTGATGTTTAAAACTGTGTGGCTGATTTATTTCCCTTAAAAGTATGGTCTCAAGTTGCATCCACTAACTTAAAAATCTCTCAAGCTTATTCTTCTTTATGGCAGAATAATACTCCATTGTATATAAAAACCACATTTTCTTTATCTATTCATCTGATGATGGGCATCTGGGCCAAGATTTGACTATTGAAAATTATACGGCTACAAGCATGAGTGTGCAGATATTACTCTGGTATGATGCTATTAAGTCTTTCAGAAAGATATCAAGTAGGGAAATATTTGGATCAAATAGAACCTCTAGTTCTAGTTTTCATAAAGAATTACCATATTGTTTGCACCAATTTACACTCTAACCAACGGTGGAAAAGGGGTTCTTTCTCGAACATGCTCTCCAGCATTGATTTCTTGATAATAACGATGTTTTCTACAGTGAGATGGAATCTCAGTATTGTTTTAAATTACATTTCTCAAATAACCAGTGATGATGCATTTATTTTTTAGGACTCTTTCACTATATTGCCCAAACTAACCTTGAAATCTTTACTACCTGGGAGACCACAACATTCTGATAATTTTATATAATGGAATCTTAGCTACAATAGAAATTAGGTGGCACTTTAGGGATCAGAAAGAAAAACATTTTTCTAACATATTTATTCTATACATTCTTTATAATTATGTCAAGAAATGGTTCCTTTTTGTTCAACATTGTGCTAGAATTTAGTTGTATATAAAATTAAACCTGCTCAACAGCTAAGGCAGATTGGAAATCATGATTCTGTATTCCGGTGCATTGTCCTAGAACTCAAACAACCATGCTGCTACCAGCTTGAGAATTTTAGAAACTGCAAACACAACTTTATTTGGTAGATAAACTAGAAACTACTTGGCTTTATATTAAATACAGAAATACATGAATTCTGAAAAGATTCAAAATTTAATCTCCACCGGCAGCCAAAGCAGTCTTCAAAGGTCCAGTCTTGCAGGATTCCAACTTGACTACAATACTTGCAATGAAGTATTTTAGTTCTTCAGTTTCATCTTTTCCTAAATTTAGCTTACCAGCAGTTAATCTTAAGAAAGTTTTTCCCAGCTATAAGAATAACACATTGGATAGCTAGTGTTCATGTACTATTTGGACTTATTCTATTGTCTTCCTTATTCTAATTTGGCAATGTATCTCCTGATGGTATGAAATGAGACTTCAACAAATCTGTTCTTACGAATGGCTTTATTATACCACAAGTAAGAAGATAAAGATTAATGCTACATTCCAGGTTCAGGGCACGATTTGCTGAATGTAGTTGTGGCTGAGCTGGTAGACCTACCTGTGACAATCACTCAGAGATTAGGTGACACTGTAGACTGCTGATGAGTTCTTCCAGCGCTGATAATAAACAAAGAGGAGATCTCCACACTCATAGTGGTTTCGGAGTTCTTAGTAGCCACTGCCTGGCGTTAACATGGGAGCACAAAGAAAGAGGCATATTCAAGCTGGAAGAAAATATGGGGCCCTTCTTTTATATCTAAAAGTCTTGCGCTTCTCCCACAAGCATAAAATATTCAACCATATTTTCTTACAATAATTTAAAGTTTAAAAGTTTTGTTATACTTTAAATTATAATAGGTTTCAAAATAAAATATGTAAATTTAATATAGTAAACACTTGTGAACCAACTACTCAGGTTTAATAGATGCTAATCATTTTATCATATTCACTTTTTTATAATTATACTTTTAGAGTTTATTAAGATATGTTCTTTTATTTCAAGTTTAAACATATTTTGCTACTTTATCATATATAGTTATATTAATGTGGAGTTCTTTTTGTGAATTTCCTATTAATATCACTGTTATTTTTTTACTGTGCTGTTTGCCTTTTAATTTTAAGGATATTATTAATTCTCTAAGTACTCTTTTTAAAAAACTTTTTTTAAGTTTTTGAGACAGGGTTTCACTATGAAGTTCAGGGTGGCCTTGAATTTACTTGGTAGTCAAGTCTGGCCTTGACTTTTGGCAATCCTCCTGCCTCAGCTTCCCCTGTGCTGGTATACATCCCCATAAATGGGTTTGTAGATATAATTGTCCCAAATTACTTGTGTCTTACATCTGTAGTACATATCCATTGAAAAAATGTGATTGTATTTTGGGATAGTTTAATTTTTTTGTTTTTGTACTGAGAATCAAACTCATGAGCTCACACTTGCCAAGCAGGTGCTGTGCCACTGAGCGATATCCCCTCCATTTTGGTGCAGTTTATAATATTCACGTTTTAAATTTTCACATAGTGTATTTATCTTTTGTCCCCTTTATTGTTGCAGTTTCCTACATTTTGTTCAATAACATCTTAATTCATTTACGTAAGAATATTTTTCATCCTTTAAACATTTTAAAGTTTGAACTTTCAACTTTAGATATTTGAATAACATGGAATTATTTTTTGAGCACTGTGTGAGATGCAGTTGCATTTCTTGAAATAAATATCAAATTATCTCCAGCATTTATTGAACAGTGAATATTGCTCACACTATCCAGTAACCATACCTCTGCTATATATCAAGTTGACATGGGCTATAGTTTGGATCTTAATACTCATGCATTAAAAGCCTAATCTCCAAGCCATGGCATTGGATGTGATGGAACCTTTATGTGGAAGATGGTAGCCTGTTGGTAGCATCCTCTGAAGAGGATCATGGTGCTCCAACTTTTTCTGTCTCTCCTTTGCTCCTCAGTTTTGCAGACTGTAGTCTCTCACCATGTGTTCCCCACTGCCGCTACTTAGCACTGTTACCACATGTCTAAAAGCAATGAGTCTATCTGATCATGGAATGGAACTTCTAAAACTATAAATTAAAATCAAATGAATCTCATTATAAGTTCATTATCTGAGTACCAAGCTAACACACCATATAAAAATTAGTCTTTTTTAAGCTTTCTGTTCTGTCCAATTATTTATTTATTTATGACCCCAAAACCACTGTTAATTATTATAAACTTATTATTAACATTGATATGTTATAAAGCAATTATAGTCTATTATTATTCTTTAACACTGTCTTGATGATTTTTAGGCTTGTTTTGTTTCCAAATTAATTTCAGAATCATCTTATCCATTTTTCTTAATTCTCTTGGAACTTTAATTAGAATTCTCTTGAATTTGTTGACTAACTTGGGAATAATTAACCTTCAAACTATTTTTCATTTTTAACAAGCATAATAAATGGTATAGAGTATTGTCTTTTATAACATTATCATCCATTAATGACAACAATTATGGTTCTTCATCTTTAATCCACAAACCATTTTACTTCTCTTTTTGTGTCAATTAAGATCTCTAACACATGCTTAATAGAAGAAATGGCAATATTCATTCTTGCCATTTTCCTAATTATAAAAGTAACATTTTGAATATTATACTAGAAACAAATGTAATGTAGTTTGGGGTTAATAACTTTCTATTGGTGAAAGAGTATTCAATATATTTGTAGGTTTCTACAAGTAATTGCTTCACTTTTACATGGGCTTTAGATTTTATAAAATCTTGTAGCATCAGTATTATTTGGTACTTATTTTTTAATCTTAAAATTATTCTTCATAGATTTTCTAACATTAAAATATTTTTGCAATCCTAGATTAAACCACTTTTTATTGTATTTTAAAGTGCATGTTTTGTTTGTAATATTTTATTTATAATTTTTGCACCTATATTGTAAATAAGGTTGAGGTATGGTTATTTCTTGTATCATCCAAGTTGACATTTTGTATTAAGTTAATTTTTGCCTCAAAAAAGTCATTTGGAAGGGTTAGGGATTTAGCTCAGTAGCACAAGCACCTACCTGGCAAGAGTAAGGTCATGAGTTTGATCCCTGTACAAAATAAAAGTAATTTGGAGAGTATTGTAATAAAATCTCACGCCACTTTTGAAAGAATTCTTATTATCTGAAAGACTCAAGATAAGAGCTGAAGAGAATTTCAACAAAAGGGAACCCATACTGCTAGTGGGATTTAAATTAGTGTAGCCATTGTAAAAAACAGTTTGGAGGCTCTGAAATAAAAATATGTCTACCTTATGATCTAGCTATCCATTCTTGCACATATATTCAAAGGAAATTATACATCAAAAAGACATCTGTAAGTCTCTGTTCTTTACCAGACTATTTACAACAGCCAAGATATGGAGACAACCCAAGTGTCCATCAACATATGAATGGATAAAGAAATGTAGTAAATCTATACAATGGAGTATTTATCCATACAATAATGAAATATTCTCATTTGCCACAACATGGATAGAACTGGAGATCATTATATTAAATGGATAATTCAGTCCTGCACTGGAGGATCTTAGTTAGAATCTAAAAAAGTTAATCTCTTAGAAGTCAAGGGTAGAAGGATGGTTTTTAAAGCCTGAGGAGAATAGAGAGGAGAAAAGGATGAAGAGAGGTACTAAGTTACAGTTAGGTAGGAGCAAGAAGTGCAGGTGTGCTGTTATACAATAAAGTGACTGTATATAATAAATTTAACATTTCAAAAACCTGCAAGAAAGAATCTTGAAACATTTCAACAGAAATAAATGATTAATATTTATGTATTTTGAAAGATCCGATTGTAAACTTATTGCTTATTGTCCTTTGCTTCTGACATCTGTTCCGCTGTTTCTTAAGAGTGAGACCATGCATTTAAAAAAAAAACAAAACGCTTGTTTTAGCCTGTGGGTAAAATGAATGTACCATTTTATGAGAAGTAGAAGTCTGTAATTAATATTTTTAGCTCATCTGGAATTATCTTAAAGAATAGTATCAACACATATTTTTAAAAACCCCAAATTGTGAGCCAACTCTTCTACCATCTGTATTGAAAAATTCCTTTTCTCTCATTGTTTTGAAGTGGTATCTCACTATGTACTTCTTTCTTCTACAGATTGAGATCTTTTTCTGAGACATTTATAATTTTATATAATCATATATCTATATTGTTGTTCTAATGATTGAAATTTAAAGGTGCATTTTAGTATCAAATATCGCACTCTGATTCTTTGTTTTATAAAATTATATTGAATCTTTCATATGTTTATTTTTCCTGATCAATTTTTCCAAGTAAAGTTATGCTTTGAGATTTTTTCAGATAATGAACTTCTTTCTATGGCATTATCTGAGAATATTTTAGGTACTAATATTTTTGTGTTCTTTATTATTAAATATTTTTGGTTACTATTTTCTGGATTAATATTAAACAATGTAATATATTGACATGCCAGAGCATAGTAACACAAAACTCTTTCAATCAAAAGTATCTCTCATTTATTACTATATCTCCAGTCTCCAAGTATTGTTTAGAGTGCATTGTTCACAAATAACAAAATATCCTGCTAATAATGACTTAAAGATGCAAGACTTTGCTCACTTTATATGGAGTTACAATTTTAAATGCAGGTAGCCTCTGAGTTGGTATACTCAAAAAAGCCAGTAGGGACTCCGGTTTCTTTCATCTTTGGACCCTATGTATCTACATGCCCTTAACATGCAGACATTCAGCTGTATCCCTGTAACATCATGATATTTAATTTCCAGCTTCAAGTTCACATTCAAATCAAGAGCAAGGAGAAAATGATGTGGCAACTGTCATGGTCTAAGATTTGGGTCTTCCAAATTCTTGTATAAATTCTACATCTCTCAACTGATTGTACTAAAAGGTATAGACTTTGCAAGCTAATTGTTTCATGAGGGTAGAGTTCTAAGGTCTCTAACACAACAGCCATTGTAAAAGACCTCAGAGAGACCACCATCCTTCTGCTCTCTGTGAGCCTTTAAATGGTACCTTACGAGACACAGAATCTGTCCAGATCTGGACATTTAAGTGTCCAGAACAATGAGAAATAAACTTCTGGGATTTTTTTTTAGTTAGCCAGTTTATGATATTTTGTTACAGCTTTTTGAACAGACTGACACACCAACCAATCACAACTGTGCCAATTAAAAGTGCTTTCCAAAAGTGCCAAATATCAAGTTGTACTTATATTGAATTGGCCATGAATCGTTCATATAATAAGCCAGGACAGAAGTTTTAGTTGGTCATGTTGCTTCTCCAAATAAAACTTAAATTTTTCCAGGAAAGAAGCACAGAATAGATATCGACAGGCAATTAACAGTGCTTCTCAATTCCCAGCATTTGATGTGAAAGTGTCATCAGTTTCAAGTTTTTGTTCACTAATTTTTCTATATTTATATTGTCATTTTTTTGTATTCTTTGGTTCCCATCATTAATTTTAGGCTTACATTAAGGTGGATTTGGTGCTCAATATAAGTCCATTCACATCGTTTTTATTCTCCATTCTTATTCATTTTCCTTGATTTTGAACTCACTGTTTTTCTGAGAATTTCTTTGATCTATTCTATCCTGAGTTAGTGAATGTATTTGCAGATTTTTACTAGCATATGATTACATACATAGTAATAAATTTATCCTGAGAAATAAATACATATGTATATTGCATTTGATCCTTTTTACTTCCCCTTCCCATCCAGTCCCCATCTCTCTTCTTCCCTAGATTCCCTTCTTACCACTACAAAGGCCATCTAGCTTTTTCCTGTTATCCGCCTTATATTTTTTACTTTATTTATACTCAGTGTTTCATATATTAAAAATTCAGTATTTATCCTTTCATGGCTGATTTATTTTACTTATCATTATAGTCTGAACATTCATCAATTTTACTGGAAATAACTCAAATTTATCATTGTTCATGACTGAGTAGTGCTCCACTGGAGATATATATATATATATATATATATATATATATATTCCTATATACCTATATCTATATAGATATATTTCATTTTCTTTATCTAATCATCTGTTGATTGGCAAATAGACCGCTGCCAAGTTTGACCAATTTTGAATAGTGCTGCTGTAAACATGGATATGCCTGTATGTCTGCAATATAACAATTCTCAGTTATCTTTATGTTTGATAGTTAGCTAGGAAATGCATAACATTTTGGGTCGCACTTTCTTTCTTTGAGAATTTAATGTACTTTATTAGGAGAATTGAGACCAGCCTAAGTTATTCGTTCTACTTACAGGTGATTAATATGCATGTGTATATAGATTCAGTCCTTTGGTTGCAAATTAGAAAATTTTGCAAAGTTTTGTCTCTTAATATTTGTCTATATTTTGCTGAAATAGTATAAATTCTTTTTTAAAAACTGAATTTTCAAATTGATCTTTATGAATTCAATGATCAATTTTATTTATTTTTCACTACTTTCATACACCTACTATTTTGATGCATCTTTCATACCCTTGAATTTGCTACACAGAACTCAAAACATTTTTATTAGTTTCAGAGATTAATAAAAAGTACAATTTTTGATATAAAAAAGTCTAAACTAATCTGAATTTAATCTCTTTCTCCATCCTTGACTAAACTTAGGAATTTACACTCAGAAAGAGGGAATATATATATATATATATACACATACATATATATATATATAATTAACTAAATGGCAAAATATATTCTATGTACTATTCACCAAATGACATTAACAACTCCTCATCATTTTGTCAGTCAAAACAGCCATTGATTTACAGATGTTCTCTGTTAGTGATTGTCAATCAGTATTGTTTTGTTGACACAGGGGCTGCTACAGTTATTTTAGGCATCAGTTTGATTGGATTTCAGGGTACCTACTTGGTAAACCTTTTATTTCCCAGTTATCTGTGAAGATTTTTCCAGTAGAGATTGTCTTATGAGGTGATGGATTCAAGGGGGAAAATTAACCTTTAATATTACTGGGCAATATTCAATTGGATGGGAGCTCAGGTACAATGAAAAGGTAGAGGAAATGTAAATTCACTTTCTCTCTCTCTCTGCAGGAGCTGCCACCCTCTTCTCTTGCCCTTCAGTATCAGAACTGCAGGCTCTCTGGTCTTTATCAGAGTATAGGACCAAGACTGAGAGGTATACCATTGGTTTCCTGGGTTCTGAGGCTTTTGGACTTACATTAAGCCATACTACTGGCATCCACCCTGCAGATGGCCTATTTTTTTATTGGTACCAGGGATTGAACTCATGACCATGTGCTTGCAAGGCAGGTGCTTATGCTGCTGAGCTAAATCCCCAGCCCTCAGATGGCCAATTATGTGAGGTTTCAGATTCATGATCTTATGATCTACAGCTCCTAATAAATTTCATCTTCTCTTTCTTCTGACATGTTTTCCACTCACCTCCCCTTTCATATATATTTATTATCTCCATATGTATTTCCTGAAGGTTTCACCTTTCAGGAGAATTTGGCTAAAAGATATTTGTTAACATCTGAGGGGATTTTTGATGAGCCAAAATGGAAGGTCAGGAATCCTACATTTCATAAATCATCCTGCACAACAAAAAGTTAAGCACTTCATAATACCAGTAATATTCAGGTTTAGAAATCATGCCTTAGGTGATGGAGACTTGTGCCACACCCAGTTGAGAGCAACTGGAAGACTGATGAGCAATGAAGCGCGTATCTTAGAAGTCTTCTGTGTAATTATAGTGTAGGGCTGATTGTCAATGATCTTTTTAGCCTTGTATCCATTGAAACATGACAAATTTGCATATTTTTCCATTGTTCTCCATTCTTCTGACATTGTATTGTTTTAACAGTGTTAAGACAATCCTAAGGATGTATAACTCCTTTGTATAAAACTTTTCATGTTACCACAGATCTGAGACTTATCAATCAGGTTAAATTTCCTCTGTACTGGAAAATCATGTTCATAAATTGTAACTGAAAGTTTTTATGTATTTTTAAGAGAATAAAACCAAACAAAATAAACAGAATAAAGCCAATCAAAAAAAATCAGTGAAAGTGATATAGGACTTAAAAACAAGATAATAGATGATCACCAATGTCTGCAATAAAGCCTCTTGTTATCTTCAAAATAACTGTCCATATCATCAGACACATTAAAATCAAACCAAATAAAACAGAAGAAAATCAATCAAAACAAAACAATGAAAGTGATACAAGACTTCTAAGCAAGATAATGGGCAATCAACAATGACTATTATAATATATCTTGATATGTTTGAAATAGCTGCCCATACTATCAGATATAATAAAATCAAACCAAATAAAACAGAATGTATCTAATCAAACCAAAACAATGAAAATGATACAGAATTTTAAAATGAAATAATAGGAAATTAACAACAACTACCCCATTCTCTTTTTAGATGTTTTCTCTGCTTTCAGTTTTACAATATCTATTGTGCATTTCAGACCCCACTAATTCCTCCAGCTTTTTATATTAGGGAGACAACATGATGTTCATCTTTGTGAGTATGAACCATTCCACCCACGAACATGATCACAAGATGCATCCATTTAACTACAAGAGCCTTGTGATTATCCTTCTTTGTAGCTGAGTAACTTTCCATTGTATAAAAATACTGTATTACTCTTAACCATTCTGTGGTTGGTATGTACGCCAGTCCTGCCTTTTTCTGGTTCCCTGTCATATGGGGCATTGCTTCCTCTCCTTTGAATTTCAATCTATGAATTTCTTCTTGAGTTAATGTGTTTCTTATATATTGCATATTGATGGATCTTATTTCTTGATCCACTTTGCCTATTTCTTTTTATTGGTGAATTGAGGCCATTTGCATTAATGGTTATGGTTAACATGCACTGGTTAATCTCCGTCATGCATTTTTCTTGCTGTTGGCTTCCTGCCTTTCTCCTCTCCTCAGTTGCCTACCCCACTTGGTGATTCCACTGTGCTGCTGTTCCTGGAGCTGTAGGCACTTTTATTACCCCCTAGAATATTCTTCAGTACTCTTTGTAGAGCTGGGTTGGTGGACATGAATTCCTTCAGTTTTTCTTTGTCATGGAAGTATCTTATTTCTCTATTAATTTTGCAATTTCTTGGGTTCTACCCGAGGAGCTGGTTGTGGGGTCCCAGCATTTCCCATGTTGGCTAGCCATCCACAGTGGAGGGGGATGGGTCATGCACCTGGGTTTCTCCTAACCCAGGTTCCTCAGGAGGCAGTCAGGTGTAAGGTGGGCTTCCAGATTCTTGTGGCTTCTCTAACACACGCCTGGCTGGTTCTCCCCACCCATTCTGGCTACCTCAGGGAAAAACCCAGTGACATCCTGTATGCTCATGGGACTGGGCTGGCATCTTCTCCCCACCCGTGCTGGTTACCCATGGAGAAGGTCCTGATTGTGGCCTGAATGCATGTGATTGCTGGGTTGGCCACTTCCTGTGTTTATTTTTTATGTAAAATTGATGATGCAACTTTTTCCTATTTATCATTTTCACTGTTTTCATTGGTTTCAGAGAAAAGCACAAGAGATACGTTTTCTTTGACACCTGTAATTTGAAGTTATAATGTGTTGTTTCCTTGCTACCTGAATTGAATTTTTTCTATGGCCTTTCTTTTTGTTATTCCTAGTAGTAGAAGCATTCACTTTAAAACTTACTGGGGCATTATTTACCATATTAAAACACCTTGACATTTTTATTAATTTTTCAGTAACATATCATTCTTTTAGGTGGACAGTAAGTATATACTGACAATTATCCACTTATTAATATTAAAGCATGTGTATCATTTATTGTGTCATACTGAGATGGTCAAAATTTTTAGAGGTATATTGAGTTGATAAAGGGCATCCTTTTATCAACAATAAAAATCCCACTAGTGTTTTGTTATTTTTCATTCACTCATTTATTCTTTCATCAACTATTTGCAATTACATGGCATATACTAGCCATTGTGCTAGATACTGTGTATGCAGCGATAAACGATATAGCAGTCACCACCCTCATGGATTAATCAATCTCATGACAATACTGATGTTAAATAAGCAAATATGAAAGTAAATTTACAATCACAAATAGTGAGGAGACCTAATTTAAATTGGAATTCAAGAAACTCTATTCTGAATAAGAAACATGTATAGTGAGTTCTGAAAACTAGTGAAATTGGAAATGTGCTGGCCAGAAATAAGGATATCAGTGCTTGTTAATTCAAAGCCTTGCTAAAAGTTTTGTATGTTCTTTCAAATTTATGAAGAACATGAATGGTGGCAGAGTTCATCTGTGTTGGCATATTATTGGCAGTATAAAAGAAGGGAAGAAAATGAGCATTAACAGTTTTAAAAGACTCATAAATTGACGCACCATCAGCTAAAATCTGAATGGGAACAAGATGAAGCATAAGGAAACTGAGGAATGGAGAGAAAATAAAGAGAAAGTCTTGATGAAACAGAAGTGAGGAACAAAGTTAAAGAATAGGAAATTGAGCTATAGCAAAGAATGTCTGAAATTGTGATTTCAAGGGGCATGCACCTTTAATGAAAATGGCATGAGTCTAACATGTAATTGGGCCTGAGTAACAGATAGAATGAGAAATGTTGGGTTTGGATCTTTTCAAAGGGAAAGTAAGAACCTAACAACTGTCCTTTTATGGGTGATAAAAGGTGCTTTGAAAATTGCATTTTGCCTTGCTATTCATTTTACATTTGCTTTAAGTGAGTAGAAGCAAGTACCTTTGATCCTAGGTCCCTGATCCAGGTAACTTCTGGAGAGTACTTCAAATCATATAGAAAATTGCTTCAATTTATCTTTTTCTACAAAACCTTGAAATTATCTGCCAAAATTACTAGCTGGTGTCCTTTGAAAGCTATACTCCAAACTTTTCTCTTATTTCATGGCTGTTTTCTTGCTTTTTGTTTCCTGAAATGTACTGTTTTGCAAAAACTAAAAAAAAAAAAAAAAAAAAAAAAAAAAAAAAAAAAAAAAACAAGGGCAAAAATTCCTATTTTTATATGCATCACAGCATGTAGAATTTCAATATTAAAAATGGTTCTTGCAGAATTCCAGGAGTTCATTTTTTTCCTTTGCTTAGCATAAACCAAGCCCACTGCAGACTGGTGGGTGTCTTGGCAACAAAGAATAGGATTAAACATTTAGAGAAATTTCTGTCAGCCAGTAAAACAAGTGCCAGGAATTTGCTTTCTGAAATCATGTTGGTTCAGAAGTCCACAAATGATGGTGTTTGGGCATACTGAGTTATTATTTTACTAATTTTCTACTGAGTCTAAAAAAATATTGGTTCTTCCACTCTTCTTTTTGAAATTAGTCTTAAAAGGGAATTGCAATTGTTTCACTATGGTTGCTTCTGTATGTCTCAGATTGGGTGAAATACAACTTCTGTCGCTTTCTCAACCTATTTTCTTTACTTGTGATTCTGCCTACATAAAAGTTTTCCTTTAGTCCTGAGTCTGATCCTTCTGCTGCTTGACTGTGTCCTAGTACCTTTATGTTTATAATTAGCAGCTTCATGCAAATGCTCGCATATCATTCTTAAATAGCTAATTCAATTCATTTTA
Organism: Cavia porcellus; assembly: GCF_034190915.1. Lineage (NCBI taxonomy): Eukaryota > Metazoa > Chordata > Mammalia > Rodentia > Caviidae > Cavia > Cavia porcellus. The sequence continues at coordinate 84,400,163 of NW_026947486.1, read as the reverse complement.
TTTACCAATTTATGTATCTCCCCTCTAATGTCACGGCCATGATCTTTGTTGTCTATATTTTTAATCCTTTATGTAATAAAACCTGAAAACTAAATGAAACTTTCATTATATCACTTTTAAATAAATGTTTCCTGTGCTCTGAGGAGAATCAAGCAAATAGTTAGAAAAGGAGTCCACACAAAGTTTTAATAAAATCCACAAATATTTAACATCCAGGTTCTGGTTTAGGTTCAATTCAGAATAGGAAACAATTTGACATTTTATTTCTTTCTGTTACTCAGCAAAATTAAGTGATGAAGAAGTAAAGTTTCCACATTGGAAGCCACTTAAATTTGCTAGTGTTTTCTCTTTGTTTTGTTGGTTTTTATTTTTCATTTTAGTTTTATTATAAGAACATTAAACAAGTGAATTTACTCAACAGAATTTTAAGTGTACATTTTGATATGGTTAACTGTAGACACCATGTTGAACAATGAATCTCTAGGATGACTCAGCTTACATTACAGAAACTTTATACCCACTGAAACTTTATATGTCCTTCTCTTACCCCTGGCAACTGCTTTTCCATTGGTTCTGTGATTTGGACTATTTAAAATACTTCAGGTAAGTGACATCATGTGGTATGTGTCTGCTTAATGGTTTATTTCAAACAGTGTAATGTCCTCTGCCACACTGTAACTTGGGTCAGAAAATTCTATTGTATGGACCAGCACATTTCCTTTTAGCATTCTTCTGTGGAGGGACATTTGGTTTCCTTTCACTATGTGACTATTATGAATACTTGCTGCTATAAACATGAGAGTGCAAATATCTCTTTAAGATCCTGAATTTAATCTTTCTGTATAAATATTCAGTAGTTGGACTGGTGGATCATAGAATGACTTTAGAATTAGTATCTTAGTTTTTTGCTACTGAGCTATAAAATTTCTTGTATATTTTGGACATTAAGAAAATATCCGATATATGGCCTGCACACAGTATTTCATCCCATTCTATATACTGCTTTTTCATTTTCATTTCCTTTGAAGTACAAAACTTTTCACTTGATGTAGTTCCACTTAATTAGTTTTGGTTATGTTGACTGTATTTTTGGTGTTATGTTTATGATATTCCTAAATCCAATATTAAGTTATTCCTCACTTTCCTTCTAGGAAATTTATAGTTCCTGGATTTATGTGGAAAACATTAATACATTTTGAGTTTGTTTTGTGCATGGTGTGCAATATGAGTCTAAATTAATTCTTCTACACGTGGATGTCCAATTTCCCCAAAACCACCTGTTGAAGAAACTACTTTTCTGCTTTGTGTTCCTGGCATCACTGTCAGATCGCTTGACATGTATTATACGTGTCACTTTGCTGCTATGCTCCCTCTTCTGGTCCATTGTTCCATATGTCTGTTTTCATCTGTCTTCATTCAAGTTCCGTATTGTATAGATTACTGCAGCTTCATATTATATTTTGAAATGAAGAAGTACAATGTCATTAGCTTTGTTCTACTTTCTCAAGATTATTTTGGCTATTATGGTCCTTTGTGATTATATATAGATTTTAGGATGGTTTTCTATTTTTATAAAGGCAGTATCAATGAGATTAGATAGGGATTACACTGAGGTTTTACACTTGGGTAGCATGAACATGTTAAAAGTACTGTCTTCCAATTTGGGCCCCTAAATATCTGTATATTTATTTGTATCATCATTCACTTTACATTCATGTTTTATAGTTATTTTATCATTTTTCACTACAATGTTGAGTTAGCCTGAAGGCTCAAAAGAGAGAAACTTTTTCATGTTTGTGGAGAAGAAACCAGAAGATTCTTTGGCTATGTACACAAACTCTACAATTCTATCTTGTGACTTTTTGTTGACTTTTATAATGCATATGTTACTTAATAACCAGTCAGTTTTAGTCTTGTTGAGAAAGAAGATAAGGATTGCTGCCCTCCTTATTTCCTATAATCTGCCTATAAGGTATTTTATAAATTCAATTCAGTTTCATCAATTTTTATAGTGCACCTAACGGATGCTAGATTTACTTCAAAGACTTAAGGTTACATGAAAGCAAATAAGAGAGACAAAATGTTTTCCTCACTGAGTCCACAGTACAATGAGACAGACATTTAATAAACCAGTTACAATGCAAGTATGGTAAGCATTGACAAGGAAAAACATAAAAGGCCATTGGAACATGGAAGAAAAGTATTTTATTCAAGTAGGGAGAAATGATGTCTTAGAAATCTTTCAGAAGAAAAGATTAGAAAATCTATGAATCTATGCTAACTTAAGTTCCAATGATAAAACTGTGTTACTTTAAAGAAATCATGTAAATTCTTCTGTGTTACTTTTCTCATCTGTAAAAGTAGGCCAATAATGCCCTCTCCAAATGAATCAAATAAAAGAGGGATATGAAAGTTCTGTAGAAAGTTCATGACATTTGCTTTCTGTTATTAGTCATGATAATTACGTGAAGTAGTAGAAATATAGCACGAGTATATATTTCAGGCTCTATAGTCAACTATTTCTGCATTTAAGTCTGGTTCTGGAAACACTTAATGGGGAAAAAATCACTTATTTTTTTTCTAAACCTCATTTTCATTATTTATAAAATGGAGACTTCATAAAATTTCTGTGAAGATCAAAGTTAAAGAATGTATTTAAATTGCTCAATATGGTACATATGCATTGACTATCATAATCATACAGAGACTGTGGATAATATTGTTGGCAATGCGGAATGCTACTGTTGTTATAGTAGTGTTGATGATGATAATGCTGGTAATTAATGCAAGGAGTAAGTTGACACACAGAAGTGATAGTTATTTATGCTAAAGGTGCTGGATATTATTTTCACAGTTTTATTTTATTGTGGTAAGACACAGCAACCTTAACCACAGTTATCCACTATCTACAGTTTCATGGTGTCATAACTAGTATCTGGACAGGAGTCCTCCAAGGCTCTACCCTCTATCATTATATTATTTGCCTGCAAAGTAATGCCAACACTCTTATAGCTTTAATTATTGTCTCTCTGTATGTTAGTCACAAGTTTTTAATTTAATCCCTATTTCTCTTTTTATATCAGTGGTTTCCAGAATTACTTCCCAATAAAATTACTTAGAAAAGTTATAAAGCTCCCCAAACCAGTGATGCAAACAATATTTTAAATAACATTGTCTTGGGTTAGGAATCAGATATCAGCATTTAAAATTTTTTATTACTACATGCGCACAGTACACAATGATCACATCCATCATGGGGGATTTGTACACGTACATAGCACATTTTAATCCATTTTATTGCTTTCCCTCCACTCTCTTCAACTTCTTGTCTTCCCCTTTTGCAAAAATACTGTTTCAAATTTTCCTTCAAATCTCTTTTTAAAAATCTCTTTTCCCTTCTTTCCCTTTCTACTTTATTGCCCGTTCCATTTGAAAAAAACGCTTCCTACTTCCCTTAATTTTGTTCCTTATTTACACTTTAGGTTTTTCAGAAAAGATAAACAATATGATATTACCCTTGTGTGTCTGATTTGTTTCACTTAAGATTGAATATTCTTCAGGTGATTCCAATGTGTAATAAAGTTTTGAAAACACTGACTTAGATACAGGGTCATGTTTTTTCTGCTGGAAATTCAGACTAGTGAGTCATTAACTTTCCAAACTCAATTTGTCCTAGACTCATTACCTTATCTTTCACCTTGGCTAAGTCTTCTATTTCTTGCAAATTCCATATTTTTATTAATACTGTTGTACATGTCTCAACTTTAGGAGTTATTAACTAGCTTAACAGATAATGTGGATTAAATTTCTGTTACAGAAATCATTTTGGTCTCTCCCTTTCTACTACTAGACATTTAAGACTACTCTACATTTAAGACACTATTACATCTCACTTGGCTTATAATAACACTGTAATCATAAATTTCTATGGAGTTTACGTCTTAAAAGCTGGTAATAAACTCTTCAGAAGGCATTATTTTAAAAATTGATGTCATGCACGAGGCAAGCAAGGTAGTGAGCAGTCACTGCAGGGTTAGAATTGGTTACTCTTGTAAGCACTAAAATGGTTTAGAAATGATGCTATAACAAAAGGAAAAATGTATGTATTGTGAGATACTACAGTTTTATATCATGTGAGAAACCAACAGGAAATGAGAGATTGACTAAAGAAACACTGTACTCATGCTTCCATCTCAGACTTACCACTGAATTTGCATTTCTTTTTTTTGAAGGAAGGAAAGTTTTACTTTTTTATTTTTGTATTTAAAGAAAAAAGAAAAAAAAACAAGAAAAACAGAAAAAAAGGGTAGAAGTAATACATAATTTCAAAGAAAAATATTGATACTAAGAAATTACTAGTTGCTAAGTTACATATTGTCCTCTTAGAACAAGTAGTTCAAGTTACAAAATCAAAGCATAAAAAGTGAACACAAACTCAAAATTGATGGTGCAAACCATTCTGTTGAGTGATACAGTGAAAACTTACTAATGTGGTCATCTATCTTATTACACACTTAAACATACATCCAGTTATATCCTTTAGAGCACTTTCCTTCCTTTTCATTTTTACAATATCTATTAAATATAACACATTTTTGATACAGTGTCTCTCTATGTAACCCAGGCTGGGTTCACAATTATATCTTTCAGCCTCCTAAGTGCTGAGACAAACATATGCTCTGCTCACTGCTCACAATATTTTTAATTTACTTTTTTTTTTTGCCTTTTTCCTTTTTATCGGTACCAGGGATCGAACTCACAACTGCCTGCTTGCAAGGCAGGAGCTTATGCTGCTGAGCTAAATCCCCAGCCCGAGCTAAATCCCCAGCCCTGCTCACAATATTTTTAAAAAGTTTTTAAGTTATTTTCTTTTTGTTGTAGAGTGGCTATAACAAGAATTAATTATATTGTGCATAATGAAATGAACAGCTACTTTGAAGAAAAACAGACATTATGGTATCCATTACTGATTCTGTATCGTCATGCTGTGAAATCCAGTAATGCTTCTATTCTTTGTTCAGAAAGGTTTTAGTTTGTTTTGTATTGTTTAATTTCAACATACATGGTGGTATTGGCAGCTATTTTGAACAGGAGACATTACGGCAGTCATTGTTGATTTTTCTGTAATGCCTTCATCACCCTGTTCTGATCAGTTTTATATTACTTTTTGTTTTGCATAAATTCATAGTGTGTGAAGATAATAGACAACTATTTAGAAGAAAACAAGAGACATTATGGTAGTCACTGTTTATCTTCTGTTGTCTTGCTTTAAAATCTGTATCATTCACATTGTTTTCTTCTGATCTGCTTTGTTCTGTTTTGTTATGTTTACTTTTAGCTTCTTTACAATAAAAAATAAATGTATGGATGAATACATGTGTAATATGCCTTTATTCTATAATGATCCTTCCCAATCACATACATATTTTTTTACTCATCTCTAATCCATATATGCACTGCTTCCAGATTAATCCTCTAAACACAGAATTATCTATGACTTTCCAGTTCCAAAATCGGTAGCACCCTATTATCTAGTGAATTAGTTCAAGTTCCCTCAATCTATCATTTAAGGTCCTCTGTAATCTGACTCTGAACTCCCTCTCCAGTTTATCAGGACTGTTCCCTTTCTTGGGTCATGGGCCTAAGTCTATCTGAAGGATCTCCTTTCCTTCTGCCACTTTCATACTTTTGTTAATTCTGATTATTCCATTTCCCTGAAATATTTAACCATTACTCTATCTAAATGAGAAGAAATATTATTTGTACCTTCAAGTCACAGTTCAAATGAACCTTTGGAAATGTCCTTACTTTCTCATTTTTTTAAAAAATATCTTCCTGGCTAGCAATCTAGCTATTTGTCATCTGTCCATCTGAATCTGTAAAAATAATGTATGTTATTCTATGCTAAATTGTTATTTCCTGGATAACTGTAAATATATATTCTTCATATGATTTAATATTACTGAATATTATTAGAATTGTGTGTCACACACAATGGACATCCAGTGACTAAAAAATAAATTAAAGCATTATAATCAAACAAAACTGATTTCAGGTTTCTCCCTCCTTCTCTTTGATCTCCACCATCCTATTATACAGTATCTTTCAGTGTTACTTTAATAATTATGTTAGTAGTTTCTGTATGGAATGACTCAGATTTTCAGAGGAAACATATAAATTCAATTATATGAAGCATTGAGATGGGGGTGAGGAGGGAGAGAAACTAATTAAAGTTAATTTAATTACAGTGTAAGAAAGAACATGACTTATATGCCACCATTAGTTTCAAATGTACTGAATCATATTGAAGGAAGCATGAATACTGAACATTATTCTTTTATCTTGCCCAGTGGGAATGATCATGCTCATAGCTAAAGGACAGCAATAAATGGGCCAATTTATTACTAAGATTAAATGGGAAGAAAATAGATGCATCCTAACACATTCACTTTGCAGTATGAGACTCCAGAATGCTTTTGCATGACATTTGAAAATGTGCTTTATAATTTTTTACTAAACCTATTTGGACAGTGCATAATATTCTGCTAGCCAGGAAATCTCTTGATATGTTAATGGAATTAAAATACTCAATAAGTGTCTTATTCCTTTGGTATAAGAAGATTATGTTTGCTGCCTTAGTGTCAGTGGTGAGTAGCAGTAAAATAATCAAAAATGGAAAAAGTAGAAATAGGTAAACAAATCCTAGCCAGTAGAAAACAAATTGGTTTATGGTTTTCACCAACATCCTACACCATGACAAGAACAGAGACCATCAAACGTATTGCCTGTAGTTTGTGACCAAAGTGAAAAGCTAAGTCATGGTGAAATATTCTAGACCCTCATTATTTCTATACATTAAGCATATAGTAATAAAATTTGATCAAACTATTAATTAACTAGCAAATCTACTCTGCTATTTTTGCAGTATTCACATTTGGATCAGTACATCATGGATAAAAACAGGAGATAGTACAGAGTGATGAATCTAAGACTAGATGTTTGAGGGGTTGACCCTCTCTGTTAAAGGTGTGTCTCAGGAAAGCTTTAGGAGCATAGTTTTTAGACCATATATATGTGTTTTCTATTGCTAAAAACTAAATGAGTGTGATATATAGGAAAATCAAATGAATAAAATGTATAATGTCTCTACAACCTGACTAAAACTATCCTTGAACAGCTTGAAATTTCACTGACAAAATTGTGCTAGATGCTTGTATGGAGAAAGTAGCTACAAAATAGCATAACTAGTCATGATGTCTAAAAAAGCAAGGGCTTTTGATAGAGAAATGAATCATTGTTAGAACAATTTCCTTTATTACTCTATGGAATTGCTGGCATGGAGTCAAGAACTGCAACCACAGCTGAGAAATCCTATCAGTTAATCTATAGTTTGGCTGTGGTCTGTTACCTTAATGGCTAAAGTATTGCAATAATGAGTTTCAGAATATATATTCTTTACATTGTTTTCTTTTTATTCTGCTTATAGATTGTAGCCTTAATGTTGATCTGCCTTTGAGCAAAAATAGTGATGATTATAAAGAATGTATATTTCACTGTGGTACATCTACAGAAATTCAGGAATATCTTAAGATAATCTGACTTGTGATGACAGAGTCTCTGTTAGGATAGGCTAAATATTTTACAGGAATAAACTGCAAAATATCAGTAGTTTAACACAACAAAGATTTTTTTTTCATTTTCAGATACAGTCCATTGTGAGTACTAAGATGAATCTAAGGGGTAGCTGTCTTCCATATGATGACTTCCATCCAGGATGCTTTGGACTTTGGTCTTGCAGTCTCAAAGTTTTCTGCATGATTGCTATTACAAACAAGGAACAATACTGGAGAATTGTACATAGGGTTCTAATTGACTCAGATCAGAAGTGATAGGACATAGATGCACATATTTTAAATTGCATATGCAAATATTGTACTTTCCCGCACAATACCCTCTCTGTCTGATTTCAGTGCAACTGTAGTAGACAGTTCATCTCACCTCAGCTACTCTATAGTGTCTCTGCTTTTATATCTTAACACCATTTCTAAGGCATTGGAAGGCTGCTCAGTCCACACAAATGTGCAGCATGGCAAGGTGATGTTGAAATGTTTGAAACTATCCCTTAATGAAAAGGAGAACAATAAATAAATGTCCTAACCATCTAATTCTTGAAAAAGATTCTGATGTGTTTCCTAAATTTTTTTGTTTTATTTTGGTTTTGTTTTGTTTTTGTTTGGGTTTTCATCAAGATTGAGCTGTCAATTGGTCTCAAATTAGTCAGTAGTATACTTTTTATTGACTTCTCTGCCTTAACTACCTTCAAACCTACTTTGGGAAGAATCATTTCCCCTATAAACTCTCTATAGCCAAGTTATTGTCTTAGACTCTTGTTTCAGGAGATATGAAACTAAGATGACTGGTAATGTATATCAGAGAGCCAGTGCTTCACAGAGTGATTTCATAGTAGAAGCAATGGATTTGGAAACAGGAAACCGGTTCTAACCCATCTGTCATTCAGTATCTTCATGACTTTTAGAGTTGTTAATTCTTGTGACAGCCTCATTTTTCATTTTAAAAATGACTTATTTGCACTAGCAAATCTCCAACACTGTTTTCAGATCTAATTCTGTGATTACATTTTGGCTCCGCTAAGAGTTATTAAAAGAATAATACAGATCAGTGGTTTTTCATCAAAGAGGAAAGAAGTTGTTTAAATATAAGCCGAAGACTTTCTAGTTATATCCAAGAAAAATTGCATAAATATAGAATTCTTTACTAGTGATTTTTAATACCAAAATTAGTACATATAAATTGAACAGTTTCTAAATACGTGACTTGAATGCTCTTCTAATTTGACTATAAAGCTATTCTGAGTGTGGCAAAAGTCATTTGCTGACAAAACTGTTCACTTGGATGGCCTACAATAAGACCTATTACCCTATTTTAATTAAATCAAAGAAGCAAATATAAATTTTTCACATCAAAGACATGATTAAAACCACAACTCTTCAGAGGGTGCTTCATGCTAACTTAGTTCCTGCTTCTATATTAATAAAAACTAGCTAACGTTCAGTACATACTTACTATTATATCAGATATTAGTCTAGGCATATAATGTGAATGATTTTATTTAACACTGATGATGATATATGATGTAAACATTCTTTTATGGTCTATTTTGTTGATGAGAAATTTAAAGACCCTAGACATTAAATTTACCTTCCCATCATCACATGTCTGGGTACCACAGTAAGAATGCAAATCCAAGTGTTCTGATTTTATTGCTTGAATACCCAACTATATTGCCATTGTAATCATTAAAGGCTCAAGTATAAATTTTGAGGTCTTTCAAGAGACTTAATAGCAATATCAATATAAAACAAAGAAAAATCATTCATTTAGGTTCCTCTTATTGAACCAGAAATCCACACCACAAATTTAAAGAAACCATTACCAAAATTAGGAGATTGGGACTTCTGCTTCCTATCCACAGACATTGACTAATTGTAAGATTCCTCTATTCATTGAATTCATTTGACCCTAAAGTACTTCAAAATTCTAATAGTTTTGAGGCAGGAGGTTGTGGTGTGGCCATGGCTAGGGAAGTGGGCATGACCTGTTTGTTAATTATAAACTTCCAGGATATATGTACAGAATAGTTCCAAAATGCCTGAAAATTAAATTAATCAGAGTGTTATCTTCAATTCTTTTGAGAACTCAAGCAGGTTTTTGATAAGTTGGCCTAAACCTGACCTCAGCCTGAGGAAAGAAAGACACAAAATGTCACCATGGAGCTTGTTCTTTCACAGTGGTCTGCTCTTACCCTGATGCGTATACTTCTTTTTCTATTTTTAATTGGCCCACACTCTCTCCAGAACATAAGCCTTTTCCTACATTTAATAAATGTAAAACCTTGCCACCTTTTGTGCTTGTTTTGTTCATTTCTTCGTTCAAGGCAAGACAAATCTAGAAAGCACTTGTAGAAGGAGACCCCAGCATGCCAAACATAGTACAGTCTGAAGTTGGAATTAGCCTTTAGATACTTTTCTAAAAACCTCCAATTACAATTCAACTCATTGTTTCATTTATATTCTGGCCAAAATCTCACCCTTATTCATTTTATCTGATATTAAAAAGTAAAAGGATTACTCTTTGTTTACTCAAAAAATCAAAAGAGAGAAATGAACAGGGTAAGATGAGTTCACAAATGTATTTGCTTCCATGGTTTCATACTATGCAAATGTTGAATGGACTGAAGATGTTTTGTTCCTTGGAACCTATGTTCTGCTATGAAGAAAACATGGACTGAAACATTTGCCTGAGGAAAAAGTGGTTGAATAAAGTTTTGTGGGAATCAAACATTCTGTATGGTCTCATAGAGGTACATTAGCATAAAAATGACCATTATGAATTTCTATTGAAGAAAGTATGAGAATCTTATTTTAAAATTGGAAACAGGCTGATTTTGCATGCCTTTATTTTGAAGACTGTAAAGAAGGCAAAACATGTGAGTCTGTCTGAAGCCCAGAAGAGACAACTGGTTGAGATATTTGTGTAAATTATTTGAAAGTTTATTTGTTATAAATATTAGTCAGAGTTTTCCTATGCTAATAAAAATTTTTATTCTCTTTTGGCATAAAATGTGCACAAAAATGGTCTAAGATTTGGCCAAAATGCAAAAGTCTCTTCAACTTTTAAAGATCCTCTCTGGAGGAATTGAATCAGAAGCACAGAAGAAAAATGGCAAAGACAAGCACCTTTCAAGGCCAGTAAAAGCAGAGTCTTTTATCTTTCTATGGTCAATTTACATTTAAATGGAGAGACCCCTTAGTACTGATGGAGGTGATGAGGAAAATGGTGTCTGCATCATGAATAATAAACACAAAGGGGAAATGTCAGTTTTTTCAGCCCACTGGCACATTTTGTTGCTATGACAACAGAATGCAAAGCATTCTCTTAAAGGGAAACACGACAATTTGGTGAAGAAAAAAATGAAGCACACTAAACATAATACATTTAAATATAATCTTAGATTCACAAAAACCAGTGGTATACTGAAAATGATGTAGATTTTTCTGATTTCTAAAGAGATATAATTATGAAAAGAGCCATGCTGAGGGTAGTATGCAGATGTATTTTAATGAAAGTTTTCTGTCCCTCCCATTCCCCTGAATCCTCTTAAAACTCAAAGGACCACAGCCATTAATAGGCCCATCTGGAATAGAGCCAGCAATTGGCACCAAATAAAAATAGATCCTTTTAATTCTCAGACATTTAAACAGATTGTGTTTTAACAATCTCACTGCATACATAATTTTTTGAACAGAGCCCTTGTCAATTATTTTTTTGACCATTAAACATGATTTGAACTCAACCAAATTGAAAATTAAAATTTTCCAAGTTACGAGGTAGCTGTTGCCTGTCTATTAAAGAAGGAAATGCTGAGACATGCTTATGAAGATTCTCCATTGCAAATTACGGAAACATAGGGAAAATGATTTTCCAGTGGAGAGAGACAATATTCTATTGATTTCTCTTAGGTTGGGTGGAGAAATATTTGATCTTGTCAGTATCAGCTCAAAACTGTCATTGGAGAGCTCTTATCCTCATGCCCAGATAAGATGTTTGTAGCTCATGGCAGGCATAATTAAAATGAAGGATACTCTAATTCTTAGGGGCTGGGGATTTAGCTCAGAGGCAGCATGGTCGTGAGTTTGATCCCTGGTACTGGTAAAAAAAAAAAAAGAAAAAAAAAAGGATACTTTCATTCTGAGCATAGAAGCAGTCACAGCCTCCTTATCACTGTACTTTAAGAGAGCAGCACCCACTGTATATTATTTTGAACTGGAACAAGGGATAAAACATTTTCCTAACTCTGCTTGATGCTATAGAAACAATTACTATTTCTGTATCTTATTCTTGTTTTGAGAACTCAAAAAGTTAGCTCAAGTTGTCCCTTTTACAGAAAACTTCCCTTGCTTTACCAGCCCACATTCATTTCTTCTTCTATGTAAATCTTATTTTCTTTATAGTTGGTAATGCATATTTTAGTCCTCAGTTGTTCCATAGATCTTGTTTGTATCTCCAAATATACGTTTGAAAGGCATTTGCAAATGACACGGCACAGCTTTCATCAACACTATGATTCATACCTCCTTCTACATTGGCCATGACACTGGATTCTGAAGTCTCCTTGTCTGATTTTCTATTCATAAGTATAGAAGTTGATGTCTGTTATAGAAAGAAAAATAAAAAGAGCTCATGGAGGATTTTTTTCCATTTGTTTTGTTCTGTAAGATTTTCTTGGCTTGGTGGCCATAGTCAAAGTGGAAAATAAGTTCTCCTACGATGTTCTACAGAAACTCTTTATCAATTTCCATCCATTTCCACATGTGACACCTTATTCTTTTTAATTTAGAAGAAATTTTCTGACAAATTGTGCTAATAAATTTCATCTATTACTCTTCTGGTGGTGTTTTACGTTTCTAACTGAATGTTCAGAGTGGGCAATCCTTAACCCAAAGAATACATATTTAGAGGAACAATTTTAGACACTATGATTTCTTAGGGAAGGGAGTGTGAAAGTATTTAAGAGCACAAATAATCACTGATTATATGTACATATGAGGCTCACACTGATGGAAACTACCACTGTACTCCTTAATTTTGGTCCATCTTTGTGTAACACTCTCAGCTCTTTCTATGATGTGGCACACCTGTATTGGTGTTTGAATACTGTTGTCATGAACTGAGGCAAGGGGAAAAGGTACCATTTAAATTTCACTAGTCACACTAAAATAGCAATAGAAAAATTTCATTATTCCTGTTTGCATCTATCCATCACTTGTTAGAATAGAAAAATTATATATTGGGTTATCAGGCCTCAAAAGTGCTGTTTTTCTTGGTATTTCTTCAAGTGTAGTCAACTGTAAACACAATTATAAAGGAGACTGTTAAGACTCTCTTTGCACATTTTAATACATCACCCTGACTTCCAGGGACTCAAGTCATTTCTTCTCTTTCCTTTGTAAATCTACTTCTCTTCCTTCACACTGGCTGTCAGTCACTGAAACAGTACAGAAGAGATTTGTCAAGTTGGCATTCTGTGAAGCAAATTTGGTAAAGCAGATTCTTGAGAACAGATACATTTATGAAACTTATGTTTCCATAGCATCTCTTGGAACTTTACCATGCTTATTAACATATTAAAAACTTTGAATAATTCAACAGTGAAAAAAATCTGTTTAACTTTGTTCAACCAAGCATCTTGGTAAATCAAATTAATCCTACTGTCAGGTAATTCTTAAAATCAGCCAGTATTAATGTTCTGCAGAACAAAGTATATCTTCAGTTTTCTTTTTTTGAACTAAAATAAAGCATGAAAGAAAAAACTGTATCTATTAGGGTAAGTTTTCGGCACTCCTTCACAAGTTTAACTGATTTTTTGTTCTTTTTGTCAACCACCTAAAATTTTGCAAAATCGTTTATCCTTGAATTACATGTCTTCAATGTTTGAGAATTATGATAATGTAGTAAAATGTATACAGATTTTGAAGTTAGACAAATTTGTCTCTAAATACAATTATTTTGTGTATTATTTAATATTTTGCACTTTAAGTATTGTTTCTAGCTCTAGTATTTGCCACTTCTGTTATACATTATGTCTCATTTGAGTGAGTCAAAATACAAACAAAGACAAGGATAAAGGATGGGTAGAAATGGATAAGGGGGCAGATCTTATCTAATAGAGAATGAATCCAAGGGAACAAGGACAAGACAGAGAGGGAAAGGAAGTGGAAATGAGAGGAATAAAGATATTACATTTAGAGGATCATAATAACCTCAATCAATGTAAATATGTTATGCCATAAAATGTGCTAAGTCAAATAGTATCAATAAGTACAAAACAAGTAATAGGCAAACAGGAGTAGGGAGAAGGGGCTGGCCTATTCTTATTGAGATGATTTAGGATTAAATTTTCAATTGTGTACTGTCATAAACACCGTATTCCCTATCACTATATGCAGGAATATTCCTGATACTCTTTCGAATAAGCAGTGCATGAGGAAATTTAGTTCAAAACTACTTGGTGATGATATAACATTATAGACACTTTAAGATTACTTTATTTGTCATGTTATAGGTGGCTAGCTTACTCAATAGCTTTAGGAATTTGCATCTATTGAAATTAAAACACTTTATAAATTAATAATTATAAATCTACATTAATAGAGACACAATGTATAAAGGTACAATTTATATGATAAAAACAGAACAAATGATTGAAATAAATAATTTTATATAATAAACAATAACTGGTATTAATTTGACCTAAATTGCTACTGTAAAAATGTTAAGTGTAATCCCTAAGGCAATCACTAAGAAAGCAACTAAAATATAATTAAGGAAATAACAAGGCAGTTAAAATGTACACTACGAAATATCTACTTAACACAAAAGAAGACAGTAATAAAGGATGAGAGAAGTCAAAAGCATAAAAGATCTATAAAAATAGCAAAACATTAGTCATAAATTCTACCTCATCAATAATTAGACTATATGATATGAATTAAGCATGCCCAATGAAAGGCAAATGTTGGAAGAATGAGCAAAAATCATGATACAACTCTATGCTATTTATAGTAGGCATACTTTAGCTTTAAAAGTAGAAGCATGTTAAAGACTAAAGGAGGGAAAAGTCTATACTATGCAAACAGCAATAAAAGAGAGCTAGGGTAGATAATATACACAAAATGGACAATAACAAATAAGTTAGTGATAGAAACAAAAGATGATATTTTAGAATGATCAAAGATTCAATCTATTAAGAAGAAATAACAATTACAAACATATGTACATGTAAGAAAATGGGTCCAAAATACATGAACCAAACCAGACAGAATTGAAAGACAATAGACAAGTGAACAATAATAGACTGAGTCTTCATTACCCTCCTTTGATAATGGAAAGAACATCTAGGCAAACATCAAAAAGTAAATAGAAGATATGAACTGCACTATAAACTAGCTAAATCTAGGAACCACCTACAGACAAATTAATCCAATAAGAGCACAGTACAAACCAAGTATGGTGGCACATACCTATAATTTTGGCACCTTGAGAGACTGAGTCAGGAGGAACCTAAGTTCAAATGCAGCCTGCAAAACTTATCAATCAAGTAAAATGGTTTGAAAGCAAATAAATAAGAAAGAGCTGGTAATGTACCTCTGTGTGAAGGCTGTGTTTAACCCCTGATACCACATATAGACACACAAAACAATAGTAAAATATCATAATGTATGTTTTGTTAAATGTTGTGGAATATTTTACATATGTATCATATAGTAGACCATAAATCAAGTGCTAATACATTTATGTATTTCTTTACTCATTTATGTATTCATTTATTTTGCAGTAGTGAGAATTAGACCTGGGACCTTCACACTGAGCTACCTCTCAGCTTTGTATAATTTTCTTTTATTTTGAGACAGGACTTTGCTTTTTTCCTATGTTTTCAAGGTTGAATTTGAATTTGTGATCCTCCTACCTCAACCTCCTAGAGTGGTGGGATTATAGGCATGCACTAACATTCCTGATATCAGTGTACTTAAAAAGAAGGAAATCATGTGAAATGTGCTTTTCTACAACAGAATAAAATGAGAACTCAGTAACAGATCTACATTTAAAAAATTCACAAATTTATGAAAATATTTTCAAATAGCTCAAATAACTAAAGTTCAAAGAAGGAATCAAATGGCAAACTGGACAATAATTTAAAAAATAGATTTTTTCTAAAGATTAAATAAAACTATAAGTCTCCATACCATCTCCTAATTATGCAACCAATAAAACTGAAAGAGTACATTCATATGAATATATCTATATGAATGCTCTAAAATGAAAAACAATCATGAAATATATAAAATTTAATTATATGAAACAATAGATAACTTGTTCTACTTCACTGTAATAAATATTTCACCACCTATCTAGCTATGTATCCCACAACATCATGCTGCAAATTTCAAATACATATAATAACATTTATTTAACATGAAACAAATCACCTCTCATGTATGGAAATAACTTGTTTTTTGGTTATACAACTGAGATATATTCCTGTAAACAGTGTAAAATATTTTCATAAAAAGATAAAATATCTATAATCCTACAGTATCAGAGGTAATTCATTTTGGCATTTTATTGTATTGAAGTTTTGAATTTGTTCTACTCATTCATATATATATATATGATATATTATATATGTTATATACATTATATATTATACTAGGACCCATTGTTTCTCTTTCAAGTTTTGTTCCCTTCTACCATAACATATTAGAGGGTGCAAGGCAAGATAAAGAGGTCATATACATTTGTTAATGTTAATATTTATACAGACCAGAACTATATTCTTAATCATTGTTGTACTCTGGATCCCTACTAAATTTTTTCTTTGCAGTGTCCAATTTATCATTCAAGTAGTGGTTTTTGCCTGAGTTTAGGCACTACATTGCTCTTTTAAATTGGCATTGCTTTCACATTTTTGACTCTAGAGATAGTTGTGGTGGTATATGTAGAACTACCACTTCTAATATTTATGTTCTAGTCTGTGAATAATAACTGGCCCATCATTTAACTGCATATGCATAGCTAAGCTGAGGCTGTAATGTTGATAAGGTCATGTGAAACAAACATGAAAATGTAAAGTTGTGTCAAGGATTGTGACGCATATTTGCAAATCCAGCATGTAGGAAGGCTGAGGCCAGATGATCCCAAGTTTGAGTTTCACCTAAGTAACATGATATCCTGCCTCAAAATAAAAATTAAAGGCTGAGAACGTAGCTTTATGGTAGATCACTCCTGGGTTTGATCCTCCAGTAATGCAAAAATAAATATAATGATTAAATACATGGACTCTGCAGTGTTGCACACTGACACTGCCATTTATTAAGCATGTGATTTGAATAAGTTTCTAAGTCTCTTTGTGCCTCTAAACATTGATAATTACTTGAAATATCTCAGATAGACATGATAATGATAAGAAGTAAATAATTATGTGAAGCACTTCCTGGTTAAAAGATGCATGAATATATACTATTAAAAATCAATGAAAAGGAAGATACGGGGCTGGGGATTTAGCTCAGTAGCATAAGCGCCTGCTTTGCAAGTGTGTGGTCGTGAGTACGATCCCTGGTACCGAAAAAACGAAAAAGACAATAAATAAATAAATAAATAAATAAATAAATAAGGAAGATAAAAATAGATGGCAGATAGATAACAGCAGGATACAGAGGCTCCCTGAGATCCTCAACTTGGAGACCAAAAATAACACAGCATGGGGAGCCCTGAACAGAGGGTGATAGATCCTCCCAACCCAGGAATAAACTAAGCTGAGAGAAACAAATTAAATATACAGTCCTGGTGCCACTATTGGAACAGCTAAAGTCTCGGTGTTTCCACTGCAGTGCTTGAACTCGCACAGCAGAGACTTACTGAGCAACCAGAAAGCCTGCCACTGCTTCAACTCACTAGAGACTCACTTGAACTAAGGATGGGAGTCAGCAAACTGAATGGAGAGCTGAACTGGTGAGGAACCTGCATCGACCTGCGGTGAGTGATGGAAATAAAACACTTCCATAGGAAAAGGGGCTCCAAAAGACGACATTCTAGGACTGGAAAGACTGGTGAGAACAAGGAGCTGCAGTGACTTCAGTCAGCCCCTCCCTTCTCAAGTGGGATTGGTGGGGAGCACTTGACCTGGGTCCTGCCCTGAACTGTTATCCAATAGGTTAGCCAACTAAGTCCCTAAACGTGGCAGTGAACCCTAACGCAGTGAAGCCCTTAGAAGTTTGACTGACCCAGAGGGGAGGGCCCAGGATAGGCTACCCCGGTCTGTAGCTGCAGAGTACACTTCATGGGCATGAGCACCTAGTCAGTGCACTTCAGATGAACTGTAAGCAACAAAGAAAACAATTGGGGCCTCCTATATACACCTGTATGGAAGGAACAAAAAATATGAGAAGAGGAAGCAACAAGAAAGGGTCCCTAGACCTCACCCAGAGAACATTGATCCAGGAAAGGTAAATGAAAAGGACTTTGAGGATGGCAAACATGAAATATCAGACACAGCACCAGAGAACATAAAGCAATATCTTCGGGACCTCATAGATGAGTTCAAATGTGAAGTCTTTAACCAAGTAAAGCAAAATATAAATAGAATAAAGAAATGCTAAGTGCCTCTCAAGAAAAAAAACAGATGGAAGAATGGAGGAACACACAAAAAAGGGGGAGAATTGTTTGATGAAAAAAACAGAGAAAATATATAATACATGAAGCAGGTTCAAAGAGATTACCAGGAAATTTAAAACTCCATTGAAAGCTGGCAAAACTGCTTGAAAGAAACTAAGGATAGATTTTTCAAACTAGAGGACAGGTTTGCAATGTAGGATCATAAAAGGAAAAATTCCTTAAAAATAACAAGTAAATAAGCAGTAACAATACAAATGCTAGAAGATGACGAGATGATCTATAACTTAAGAATAAAGAATGTTAATGGAGAAGCAGGGGTACAGACAAAAGAACTACAAACGCAATTCACAGAAATAATTAAGGAAAACTTCCCAAACATAGGAAAAGGAAAAGATATTCAGATGTATGAGGCATACAGAACTCCAGCCACCCACAACCAAAACAGAAATATACCTAGGCATATAATAATCAAGATCCCAGAAATCCATTATAAACACAGAATATTAAAAGCAATCAGAGACAAGAAACAGATTACTTACAAGGAAAGCCCATCAGAATTATGGCAGACTTCTTGGCATAAACCATCAAATCCAGAAGAGAGGGGAGTGAAGTATTCCAACCCTCAAAGAAAAGATTGATGTGCCATGAAAGAATGTGCCTGGAAATTAATGGAGGAACAAGATGCTTCCAAGATAAAGAGGAATTGGGGTAATTCACAACCACCAATTCAACCCTACAGACACTGCTACAGGGCATTCTAAAGAGAGAGAAAAGCACCAGGATTTCAGGAACAATAGCAGAGAGGCCCCCATGAATGGAGCCAAAAGTGAAATGCAGAAGACAAACAGACAACTAATGATGGAAAAAGAGCACAACAGAAATGAGGAAGAGAAGATCGGATATAATTTCTTATATAGATGGCCTAGATACACTAAATTAAGGAAAACAAGAAAAAATTGCAGGCAGAGTGGATCAAGTGGTAGTATCCACCGAGATGCTCTGTATAGGAAATATAATTAACCTGAAGAAGGGTATGTGGACTAAAATCAAATATGAGAAAACAGAACTCTATATGATAGGGAACCAGAGAGTAATAGGGGCAACTGGACCAGTATTTATGTATAGCTTGGAAAGACAGGCTTTAATAGGTAAAGAAATACAACTAGAGATGAAACCATGGAGTGAGAAAGTTCAAAAACACTTAGGTAAATAGCAGGTTGCCCACCCAATATAAAACCGAGGGTGTTGGGGAGACCCAAAAGTGCACAGTACACCCTGGGGGAGTGAAAGGGGAGGAATAATCTTAAAAAGAGACAGCAGAAGATATTGCTAATAGTGTATCAGGAATTAAAACCCGTATTACCCACACCACTCTGCTTATATAGAACTTCTTCCATCCCAGTTTGTATACAAGCACCAGATCTGAGGGCACAGACATCTATCCCAAAAATATCAGGATATAGCCCAGTATTCATCTTTAATTTTCTATTAACTTAATCTGGATCCCTGTATAATTTATACTGTTATATCATGACTGATCTTAGTCAAATCTCATTTGTTTGATTGCTATTTGTCACTGACAGATTTTATTTAAAACTGTTAGGTTGATAATATCAACTCAGAGAGTATAGACAACTATACTGAAAGTGACAATGATTCACTAAGATACCCACTCTGATTTGATTAATACCTGTTTTTGTAGTTCTGCACTATCTACAAAGTTGTATTTCTATTAATACTGTTATGTACTTACATATTCAATTATACTTTATCTGATGATATAGCCAATTCTATTGATTGTAACAAGAGGCGACACAGTAACCATGGTAGAACTCCTTATATAGCAGTTTTATATGTCTTTTTAGTTTTAAGTGTCTATAGGAATATGCTTTGTTCTGTCCTGCTTTGTTCTGTTTCTCTCTCTAATATAGAAAGGATAGAAATACATGCTAAGACTGATGCTTGCATAAAAACTACAAACAGTTTATGAGAACTGACCTTATGACACATGATGAAATGAACAAATACTTTGAAGGAAAAAAAGGCAATACAATACCCAATGCTGATTCCGGAGTGTCATGATGTGAAATCCAGCAATATTATTATTCTTTGTTCAGAGTGATTTTAGTCTGCTTTGGTTTGTTTAATCTCAATATAAATGAAGATAAGGATAAATGCACGTATGTTTAAATGTATAGGATTGATAACCATATTACTATGTTTTTTATTAGATAGTTGAACAGACCTATTTGCAGTCTCCCTGTTTGAATTCCCATGTATATGTTCCACTTTTGTATCTTGAACATTTATTTGTAAGAGGACAATATGTAAACATCAACTAGTGATTTATTCTTGTTAATTTTTTTTCTTTGAAAGTATGTACTATTTCTATGCATTTTCCATTTTGTTTTGTCTTTCTTTAAATAAAATTTTTAAAATAATCAATGAAAAAAAAGGGCCAGGTGTTTAGCTCAGCGGCACAGGCTCCTGCCTGGTAAATGCAAGTTCATGAGTTTCATGAATTCAATCGCCGGTACCAAAACAAAATGAAACAAAACAAAATCAGTGAAACCTTTGTGATATTTTGGGCATCATAGAAGTACATTATTATAGAACAGAAAACCTAGAAAATATGATAACATGTTTCTGAGGGTCGAGGGCCACCCCTTTGTTAAGTATCTTTTATAGGTTTCTACCTAGAGACAATTCCTAGAAGACTATAACAAAAAGACCCTGCCTTCTTGTATCCCATCCCTTCAAGGATGCATCTATTACATCTTTTTACTGTAAAGTTTTGGATCCCTATCCAATTAATTAGTTTGTTGTTCAAAATAAGAAGTTCAATTCCTTGACATTCCAAGACGTACCTCTCAAGCACTGACCGTTTAGGTTTTCTTCAAAAAAACCCATTAGTAAAAAATAATCTGATAAAAATATAGATTTTCAAAATTATGGTGTTGTTTAATATGTTAAACAACTTGGTTCATTAAATTTTTAAATTAAAGTCACCAAATGGAGAAAACACCATACCCCATGTATTCTGCTTTTTGGCCAAGGCCACTGATCAATTCTGAGCCTGCTTTCTGTTTTTTTTTTTTTTTTTTTTTTTTTTCTTTCTCAGCTTGGAACAGCAAGCATGTCACCCAACCTACAGGCCTGATTGTATATAAGACCAACATCTAGAGAAAGAGAGATGATAAGATATGAATGTTGGAAGTTTCAGAGAAAATTAGCCAACTGGGCCAAGAACACTAGCCCCAACAAAAGTACATGGCTGTTGTAAACAGAAAAAGCAGCATAGCGTTTTAATCTGAAAGTGACTCTTTTCACATGGAAGACTAGACTTGGGCAATAAATACAGTGCAACACACATCATTTGTGAGAAAGTTTAATCAGGATCCCTTTGGTAAAGGAATTTGTTGTTAAAGAATAAGCCACAAAACAACTTCAGGTTGTCCATGTTATGTCTACCACAGTGACTGGGTGAGAGGCAGCCATAAGAGACAGACACAGAGGGTGCAAGCTTCATATAGGCACCCTGAGAAGTAGAAGCTTGTGGCAGGAAGGACATGAGTCACCTACCTACATAGGGAGGAGAAAATCTCAGCATGTGTGACTTTGACAGATATCTGGTTCTGAAAGTGCTGGCATTAACCTCAGAGGGATCTGCTTGAACCACCACCTCACTGCCTCCATTCAGAAGAGATCAGTGGTCTGAATGATTTCCCCACTTACCAAAGTGGTTAAGAACCCATATTTGTGTAAATGGTTGCCACAATATGGAGAGTATGGACAGAGAGGCTTTTGAAGCAGAGAAAACTCAAAAAGTGTGGATCTTAGAAAGAAACCATTCACTCAAAACAATAGAAGAATATTTTTTGAGTCATATTTCTCTTTTCTTTTTTCTTCACTGGTATGTTTTATTTTAAAGAGGATAAAGCAGAATAAAATCAATCAAAACAAACCCGTATAAGTGATACAGGACTTCAAAATATTACAAAATCAACAATAATTACCATAATGCCTCTTGATGTCATCAAAATAGCTACATATAACTTCAGGCATAGTAAAAATAAAACAGAAAGGAATAAAATAGAAGCAGTAAAAACAAAATAATAAATAAAATAAAGGACTTCAAAAACAAGGCAATAGTAAATCCAAAATTGCTACTGTAATATTTCTTGCTATCTTTGAAATAGCTGCTTTTGCCGTTTGAATTTGACATAATCAAACAAAACAAAAGCAAATAAAACTCAACCCAACAAAACAATGGAAATGAATTAGGACTTCCAAAACAAGACTATGTGGAATTAAGAATGGCTGCAACTCTCAGAAGGAGATCCCCCTAGATGTCACACCATGTACCAGTATCCTCTGAACTTATAATCAGAACTCAGGCCATAGACCTGCAATGTTAGTGGCACACCAAAGCACCACAGGCATCCAATTGCATTTCATTGCTGTGGATATCATCATAGCCTGTGTTTCTCCGAAAAAATTGGTCACTTATGTCAGGTATAGGGGGTAATGGGTGGGGCTGATACTTCTTAATTGTCAGCCTATGAGCTGGATGGTGCTGAGATCTGTCTGTTTGAGTCCAGTGGTGGCCCATGTATGGTGCTGTTTACCAGACTGGGCTTGCTTCCTGCTGTGGCCTTCTTCTCTCTACCCCTAGTCTATAAATGGAACTGACTCAAAAGGAGAGGCTGTGATCTATCTGTTCCAATCTGGTAAGCACAATTGGCCAGGAGCCATCTTGGAGTGGTTAACAGTGCTCAGAACTCAGAACAACTGTTGGCTCCATCTCAAAGCTCTTAGCAGAGTTCAAGCCTGCAGAACATACACTTATCTCTTTTGTCTTTTAGCCTTGTTTCCAACCTCTTCCTCTACTTCTCTATTTTTTCCTAAGCTCTTTGAAATTTTCTCCCTTGAGGGAAAAACTGGCATATTGAGGGCTTACTCACTGCATATAATTTTATTCTTTGTTTCTATTGTTACAAATCTACTTCATATAGTTAAAAGTGAAATATTAATGGTTATGTCAGTTTGCCAATATCTAGACTGTGTTTGATGCTATTGCTACTGTTGATTATATTACTTCAACCAAAGTGACATAATTGTTCTAATCAGCTGTTCTTTCTGGTACACCAAGACTGAGATTGCATAAGGGTTATAGAAAATTCTTTGGGCAGCTGCCAAAGACCAGGGGCTAGGCCAAGCAGATAGCAACTTCCCATTCCCAGTAAACTGAAGATGTAGGATCTCACAATAAACTCTAAATTCAAAAACAAGCTATACTTTGAAAACACCTCTCAGAAGTAGTCATTTCCTAAGGATTCTAAATACCAGCAATAAAACTACTTACCATAGGCAATTTACAACCATCAACCTAGGAATTAAACTAAAAAGAGAAAAAGAAAATGAAAGAAAATTAGAAGACACCTAAACAAGATGCAAGCCCAGACTTCCAGTTCACAAAAGGAAAACCAGGTGACAATGAGGCAGGCCAATCGGAAAGCCACCAACTCGGCTTTGCTGAAGTGATAAGAACAAAGCAAATTAGAGAGGCCCTAGGAAAAAATCAAATCATAAATTATTGCCCATATAACTGCAGAGATGATGATCACAGTGAGAAACATGCTTAGTAATTTGAAAACCAATACAGATTTTAAAAAAAGGAGTTAAGAAAATGATGGTAGCCATGAATGCCCAACAGAGTAACAAGTGGAATTCACAAAACAGATTCAAGCTGTTATTCAGGAGACTAAAATTTTCTTGGAAAGTGTCACAGCAGAATAACTCATTATAAGGACAGAATATCAGACATTGGAAACAGGCTTGCAGTTAGCAATCATGAAACACAAAATTTCTTACAAAAAGCAAGGCACCATGAGAAATCAAAACATAGTCTGCTAGGTGATGCAAAGAAGACCAACAAGGATTAATTGGAGTTAACGACTAAGCAAGATATAGCACCATTGGGATATAAAACTTGTTCACAGACTACATGGCAGAAAAAATCACTGGCAGGAAAACAGAACTTGATATATGAATAAATGAGGCATATTGAATTCTAATTAGCCTTGCTGAAAAAATTCTATAGCAAAGCACATAATAGTCAAGATTACAGAATTCAACACAAGAACAGAATATTAAAATTTGTTAGAGAAAAGAAACAAATCACCCGTAAAGGAAAGCCATCAGAATCACAGTTAACTTCTCAATGCAAACTAAGTTAAGGAGCATTTGAAGTGAAGTATTTCAAGGCTTAAAGAAAACAGTCTCCAATCCAGATTATCCCCAAACCTGTCTTTCAATGTTGATGGGCAAATAAGATGCTTCCATGAAAAGGAACACCTGAGAAAACTCATGAGTATCAACTCAGTACTCCAACATGTTCTGAAAGACATTCTAGAAAGAGATAAAAAGAACTTCAATGAACTTCAGCAGAATGATTCCACCAGGCCAGGCAAACAATTGAGCAAAGAGGAGGAGAAAAAGAACCAATTAAAGAAAAATAATACTGCAAGGATAAGTCAGTACACACAATTTATAACTATCAAACCTATTGGACTCAATTTGCCAAATAAAATAAATAGACTGGCAAGATGAATCAGAGCAAATATGCTGCACACAAGAAATAGATTTAATTCAAAAACAAATTAATAAACTGAACATCAAGAGATTGGAAAAGATACTCATGACAGGAACCCAGAAAAAAGCTGGAATAGCTGTTCTACTCGAAGACAAAATAGACTTAAGGCAAGACTAATTAAGAAAGTCAAAGAAGGTCACCACCTCCTTGTAAATGGAACAATCAAGAGAAAGTAATAGCAATCATAAATATATATGCAACAAGTACCAGTTTATCCAACTTTATAAAACAAATATTAACAAACATGGAAAATCAAATAAGCACAATACAGTTGTATTGGGAGATGTCGATACCCCACTTTCACAGAGATAGAACAACGAGACAAAAAATCAACAATGAAATATTAGAACTCAATCAAACTTTTGAACAAATGGGCTTAGTAGATAGCTACAAAGGGTTCCACTACACAGTATTAGAATACACATTCTTCTCAGGTGCATACAGGACTTTCTTCAAAATAGATCATATACCAGCAAATTGAGCATGCTTAAGTAACTGCAAATACCTGAAATTATCTCATGCATATTAAAAGATCATAGTGCAATGAAATTGGAAGTCAGTAACAAAATAAACCACAAGAACTTCGTAAACACATGGAAATTAAATGAAATCTTCCTGAACAACTAATGGGTCAAAGATGAAATTAAATGAGATACTAGAGCATTTCTACATTTAAAGGATAATGCCAATACAACATACTGGAATTTATGGAACAAATAAAAGTGGTTCTAGGAGAGAAATTTATAATGGTGAATATCCATATCAGGAAAATAGAGTGAGCTCAAATGAACATCTTAATGTTGAATCTCAGGTTTCTAGGAAAAGAAGAGAATATCAAGCCCAAATCTGACAGGAACGGGGAAAATTATAAAGATCAAAACAGAACTTAATACAATATAGACTAAAAAATCCATACACAGAATCAAGGAATCAAAGAGTTGGCTCTTTGAAAGATTAAATAATGGCTTCTCAGGCTTTTAGCTAAGATCAGTGAAAAATTAAATAAAATTGACAAACTATTAGCCAACCTTATCAAAAAAGGAAAAAGAATTAAGAATTAAAAGGGTGAAATAATGGATCCTGCAGAAGTGCATATCATCTATACCTACTGGGAGTACTTATATTCTAGTAAGAGGGAAAGTGCAGAAAAATTGGGCATGTTTCTAGATACATATGAATTACCAAATTTGAATCAAGAAGATACAAATCCAAATAAACAAATATCAATCAATGAAATTGAAATATCACCTTAGAAAAATTATCTATTCAATTACTTTACCATTTAAAATTAATTATTTAATTTTTGTTGCTAAATTGTAAGATTTCTTTGTGTGTTCTGGATTTTAACTGATTATCAGATATATAAGTTAAAATATATTTTCATTTAGTACATTGTCTTCACTTTGCGGGACTATTTGTTCTGCAGAAGCTATTTAGTTTGATATTTTGCTAGCCTGTATTTTCATTTGTTGCCTTTACGTCTAAGATTATAATCATGAAATAATTATGAACTCCAATGTTATAAAGATTTTCTTTTATATTTCTTCTGACAGTTTTATACTTTAGGTCTACATTTAAATATTTAATCCATTATGTGTTAATTTTTGTACATACAACCAGGGCCCAACTTCAATTCTTGTCCATGTGGTAATTATTCAATTTTTCCAGAACTTCCTGTTGAAGACAGTATCCTTTTGTCATTGAGTAATTCTAGAGCTCTTGTTAAAAATACACAAGTGTTTATCGTGGGCCTCTTTTATGCTTTGTTTGCCTGTTGCTATGCATGCCAGTACTGTGTTTTAAAATCAAGAAATGTCAATATATTACATTTATTCTTTAAAAATTGTTTTGGGTAGATAGGATGCTTTAAGATACCATATGAACTTTAGTATGAATTTTTCTGTGTCTCAAAAATATCCTGAGAACATTTTGAAAAGGATTTTATTGAATCTGTAGATCTCTTTGGGTAGTGTGGTCTTCAAATTCATGAACACAAGGTATTTTTGTCTGTATATTCTTTATTTTTTAAGCAGTGATTTACTTTCTTTTTTTTGTCCTTTTCTTTTTTATGGGTACCAGGGATCAAATCCACGACTGCCTGCTTACAAGGCAAGCGCTTATGCCGCTGAACTAAATCTCAGCCCAAGTGATTTACTTTCAAGAGTACAATTCTTCCATCTCTTCTTTTAGTTCTATTGCTATGTATTTTCTATTTTTCTACATTGTTTTAAATGAAATTATTTTCTTAATTTCAAAAACTTTCCAAATTGGAAAAAAAATAAAATATCATGATTTGCAGCTAATAACACACATATGTATAAAAGTGAAGATTCCTCTAAAAACATCAGAACTAAACTTATTAAACAAAATTTGTTCAAAATCACTTCAAAAATATCAACTGCATTTCTATGTGCTAACATTGAATAATCTGTAATGGAACATGAGAAACAAATGAAAAATATGTTGGTAAGTTTAGTTCTAACTACTTGCTGATGTTGATTATTTTTCCAGATTTTATTTTTTATTGCTATGTATTTGCATTACATAATGATGGTGTTAATGGTATGAATTTGATGCATATCCTAACAAATCTCAATTGTTAAATTCATCTGCGTTTCTTCCTTCTATTCTTTTTCTACCCCTATCTTTTTTTTTAATATCTGTCTCCTTACTTTCCATTCCTGTTTTTTATTTTGCTCTTTTTATTGTGGGTTTCTCATATAAGATAAATCATGTAATAATTAAACTTATGTGTATAATTTATTTCATTTAGCATTATGGTCTCAATTGCCATCCATTATCCTATGAATCACTTAAGTTTATCCTTCTTTACAACAGAGTATTACTTCATGTGTACAAACATAATTTTTTGCTTTATCCATTCATCTGCTAATTGGTACATAAGCTGCTTCCAAGTTTTAGCTACTGTGAGCTGTGCTGCTATAATATTGATATGCATGCTTCCCTATAATACAATATTTTTAACTCTAGACCAAATGCCAATTTCTTAATTATACTTAAAATCTATCTGATGCTATGTGAAGCATGACTTGGATAAGATCCTCTGGCCACTGGAAACAGAAATTATGACTGGCACACTCTAATTCAAAGAGCACTCCTGTGATCAAGTAGAATAGAAGGAATTAGTTTGGCAACTTGGAAGTAGCATAAAAATTGGGAAAAGGCAATCCCTTGAAAGGTGGTGAGATTAGGCTATTATAATTTCAGAAGGAATAGTTTAGTATAAAAATATATTCAGGAGTTGGGTGTCTTTCAAGGTTTGTTTTTCCTTTAATTTCTGGCTTCTGTTTGGATTTTGTACTCTATATTATAAATTTATGTCCTCCGCTGGTTCAGATTTATGGTTTCATATCTTTTCTGTTATTTCTATATGGATATCAGTTTTTTTTATGTTTTTGTTGGAACGATTTCTGAAAGACTGGATAAAAAGAGGTGTCCAGTTTCAGGGATGCAAGATACTTTGAATCAGATACTAGATAAACCTTTTGTTAAAGGATTATCAGAGTATTTCAGGCAACCCAGTACATCCTTCCCCTCATCTCTTGTTTCTTCTTAGTTTGCTCTGTCTGGACACTTTCCTGTGAATATAACTTAGAGAAAACCTATTTCCCTTTATTTCTTTCAGAGGTTTTTTAACCACTCTTTCTAGACTATCTTGAGATGGAGGACCTAGCTCAAGCTTATCATTTTACTCCCCCGTGGTTTTCAAAGGATTTTTGCCTCTGACTTATAATGACACTGAAAATCTGTTACTCTTATCAGTACACTGATTAGTAAATGATATAATTTACTATGGAAAAAAATTTTTGTTGATTACAGAAAAACAACATCTGGGTGGAAAATCATATGCTCCATGATGCATTTGTCATTGCCCAAACCATACAATATATTACATTTAAGCCCATAACACTTTTTCTGGTACCAATCTCTGCCTATTTGCACCTTCTGGAGTGGCAAACACATTAGCTCAAAAGACATCGTCTCAAAATTTCCAAATCTCTAAATCCAAGCCCACAAAAATTAAAAAAAAAATCCATGAGGAATAAATTCCTAGAAATGCTAAAAAATTTTATTACTAAGATGCTATCATAGTTTCTATGCTTTGGGTTCTGGGGATATATATTCCAATCTATGCTCTGGTAACTGCCTTATGTCCACATGCAATCAGGAGTAATCAAGCATGCCTATCTTCATAGTTGTTCCAAAATCAAATGACTTGCTTTAATTACTTACTGTCACCTGTCATCACAGAAAAACAGATGAGTCTTATAGTAGAGTACTACTAAAAAGGATATTAGGGAGTATCTACTGAGATTATCCTCAATTTATTCCTGAGAAAACTGAGGACCGGAGAATTTGGTGACTCCTTCACTGTTGTGTTCATACTGAATTGGAAATGAAATCCATATCTTAGTGTTTGGCTGTTTCAACCTAACAAGAAACAGGATTTTTTTTCTAAAGCTAGTTTTGCCAAGAGATATCAGCTCAAATACATTTTAGGACATTTTTCAATGTGGCAATTACATTTTCCAGGACAATACTACTTTATTTTGTCAGTGAAACTGGAACACCCTATAAAAATGTTAACAGTATTACAGTTTGTCTTTCTGCTCTTTGTCTTTAAGTAGGACAGCCTGTGGGACCAAATTGGGGTAATAAAGGTTAATCACTGGGAGCTTATGCTTAATTGGTGGGCGATTGCAGATGCTCAAGGTTAATAACTGTGTTTTCAAAGCCAGTAATTCCTTTCATAGAAAGCTTTCCCTGTGGGATTTGTCAAACAAATCAATCAGTTTTATCCACTAGCCAAAGAGCAGATTTAGGAACCTAACCCTAAGGAAATTTGGGGATGAGGTACATTATCTTAATTATGGAAATAATTTGAATTTTTCTTGAAAAGATTTTGGTTATCTTTAAAATTTGGTTATCTTTAGTTGTCTTATGTCCAAAAGGTTTTGGTTTTGTATATAGAAGGAACCATAAATATTATTTTTTCTAAGACCTATAAAACTAATAAAATAAGTTCATTAATTTGGTTTTTCAAAATTTTTATCAGTAGATATTTACAGTACAGCATGATTACATTCATCTTAGGGAATAGGAAAATATACAAAACTCACCTCAATTTCTCTCCATCTGCCATTCATTTGCCATCATCAGATGCATTTGTTTATCTTATAATTCATTATAAAGTTAAGATCCAGCCACACAGATCACATAACATATTAAACAAAGAAGATAATTTTATGAAATCAAGGTATACTTTTTAACACACTGTGCAATCTGGATAACAGGAACTTTTCTCTCTTTCTTTTTTTTCTGTTATCTGTTTTTCATACTTTATATTTTGAGTTATTCATAAAAGGGAAGCTATTTGATGCTGGTGCTTTGGTCTGATTTACTTCACTCAAAATTACATTCTCAAGGTGCAACCATTTTGCTACAAATGACTAAAGTTCATCCTTTAAGACAGAGTAGTAGCATCCCATTGTGTATGAATACCACATTTCTTACTAGTGTCTACTTTTAGAAATTGTATCACTTGCTTAAGCAATTCTAAGATGTTATAGTTTGAATATTCAAAATGTCCCCAAAATTTATGCATTAATAGCATTTTCTCTTTCTAGGTGCAACTGGTAGGTGGTGGAAATTTTTAACAAGTACACAAACTACGGTAGTTGAACTGTTCTAGTTATTGAGGGTGTGTACTTTAAAAGGACTATAAATGCCATCTCTTCCTCCTTCTTTCTCTTTCTTCTTTGTAGCTATGATTTGGTCAGGTTTTCCCACCACTCATTTTTCACTGTATCATGTTGCTTCTCCACAGGTCCAATAGCAGTGAGCCTCATGGATCATGACTTGTACTTCCAGAACTATCAGCCAAAATAATCTGGGTTTTATAATTTATTTTAGATATTTAATACAGAAATGGAAAGCTGGCTAACACAAACAATTGGCATTGAAACATTGAACTATTTTTCCTGTATCTGATGTGCAAAAGCATTTAGAACTGGTTTACAGGAAGAGTCTTTAAAAATGTGGAGTGGGCTATGAAAAAGCTAAGAACTTAATAGGTGATTCTAGTGAGATCTTAGAAGAATAAAACTGTCAGAAATACAAAGAGTAAAAGTTATGCTGATAAGGTCTTTTTTGGTTATTTTTATCAGCCGGTTTTGTAAAACCATCTTAGCCAGTGAACTTAAGAATCTGAAAGTCATAAGATTACACTGGTTGAAAACACAGGAAGATGGGTTCTCCCATGTAAGGAAAAGGTAATGATCTCCTTGGGCTCTCCATAAGGGAGAACACATAAGAACAAGATTATCAGATACATTTTGCAATATTAAATACAAAGAGTAAAAGTTATGCTGATAAGGTCTTTTTTGGTTATTTTTATCAGCCGGTTTTGTAAAACCATCTTAGCCAGTGAACTTAAGAATATGAAAGTCATAAGATTACACTGGTTGAGAACACAGGAAGATGGGTTCTCCCATGTAAGGAAAAGGTAATGATCTCCTTGGGCTCTCCATAAGGGAGAACACATAAGAACAAGATTATCAGATACATTTTGCAATATTAAGCTTTAAAGAGTCCTTGGCAGGAACAACAGTGCACTTATCTGTAGGTTGATCACTGTCAGAGGTTGGAACCAGCTTGAAGTTGGAATGATGAATCTAGGCAGGCTTTCCAGTGGTTTTGACAGTGCTTGGAGTGCTGAGAACCACCGTGTAGGGACCTTCCCATTACAGCTCAAGAGATTTATGGTGATGCCTCTTGATGAGGACTAGTGTCCCAGGCTCTACTGCAGGGCATTTGTTCTCACAGTGGGCTGCAGTCGGAGGATGACGTTGTCTGAATAACCATTTCATGGAAGTCAGAATTGGCTGAAGGGCCTGGAGGGACTTAATAAGATCTTAATTAGCTAAATCATCTCATTTTTCCTCAGAAATCTTAGGGATAAGAGGAGGGGGTCTCCCATACAAAGCCTTGAAAGGGGAAATACCAGCAAGATAGAGTGTACATCATGCATGCAAGAGGGCAAAAGGAAGGAGACTCACCTAGTTCTCACCAGTTTCTAAGGCCATCTTAGTTATTACCATTTTTAATGTCTGGTTTATCCTTTCTATTTGTCCAGAACTTTGAGGCCAGTAAGCACAATGGGGTTTCCTATCAATCTGCAAAGCTTGGGTTATCTTTTGAGTTCTTTGGGCTATAAAAGCTGGGCCATTGTAGGAACCCATGGATAAGGGGAGGCCAAATTGGGGAAACTGCTATCAGGGCTGACTCAGACTTAGTAGGAAAAGCTTCGACACATCCAGTGAAAATATCTATTATTACTAATATGTACTTAATCCCTTGGAGTCCAGGCTTTTCCATTTTGGTGAAATATATTTCCCAATGTTCTCCAGGCATGGTCCCACATAGTGAGTGGTTTCTGTTTGTTACAGTCACTTTGGGTTCACTAATTGACATTGAGGGCATCTGAGGCTCACAGACTGGGTAAGCTTTGATATTAGCCCCAGGGATTGCTTGAAGTTGAGCCACCAGATGCAAGTCTTTTCAAGTGTAAATAGGCTCTGACAGAGTAGGTGGGATCAGCAGTAATGTCTGGGCTATCTCAATCCTCACTGATTTTGTGGCTACCTTTTGGGCAGTGGCGACTGCCAGATTGTTTCCTCATATAACAGGATCATCTCCCACCTGATGAGCTTTACAGTGGATGATAGCCATTTTCCTCAGCAACCAAATAGCAGCTAACAAATATAAAATTTGGGGAGCATTTTTGATCTTTTAGCCCCCAGAAATCAATAAGCACCATTCTTGATAAATGGCTCCATGAACATGAACAGTAGCAAATGCGTATTCTGACAACTTGAGGGCCTCAGTGAGGGTAACGAGTTGAGCTCATTGGGCTGATGTTCCTGGCTCCAAGGTTTATTCCCATAGAATCTGAAAGTCTGTGGTAATGGCAGCTCCTGTGACCCGCTTATCTTGATAGATGTAACTGCTTCCACCAGAGAAATACAAAGGAATTCCAGATAATGGCTCATCCATCAAATCTGGTCCTCAATACAGTCATGGAGGAGCAAGGAGGGGTCATCATCAGGCAGCAGAGTAGCAGGGTTTAAAGCCACTGTCCCTTTGAAACTGATGGTATTCAAATCCAGAAGTAATGCCTGATAAAGCATGACTCAGGAGTAGGCAGCCATCTATCTGGTGGAGCCTTGATGAGAGTCTCCAGTGAATGGGAGGGGAAAATTAACAGTTTCCATCCAAAAGTCAATTTTTGAGCCTCCTCTACCTGGAGGGCCATGGAGGAAATCACCCTCAGACAAGGTGGCCATCCAGCTGCCACATAATCAAGTCTCTTGGAAAGATAGGCAACAGGCCTCTGCCAGGGTCCCAAACTCTGGATCAGCCCTATGGCTCCTAGAAATTCTCACACTTGCTTTTCATTCACAGGGACTGAAATATGTTGAATGCTTGCACCCCCTGGGAGGAAAGAGTCCATTTTCCTTCGTGGATTTGGTAACCTAAGTAGGTCACATACTTTTGGCATAGTTGGGCCTTTTTAGCAGAAACCATATACCCAGCTTGTCTAGGGCCCAGAGAAAACTTCAGACAGTCTTTTCATCAATGCCCCTTCTAAGCACATTAATCTTTATCTAGGAGCAGATGAGACTTTACATCAGGCTGGGTGACTTTGTTGACTTCTGATCTTTAGGGTCCTCTTGGTTGTCAAATATCTTTTAAGCAATCTCTAATAGCTGACTGAGGGGCATTCCCTCAAATTCCTCAAACTTTGGCAATTCCCTCAAATTCCTCAAACTTTGGCAATTTTCACTTAATATCAGGGGCCAACCAGGTTACAAATATTAATGGCTATTGCATTTTTAGGTGTTACCAGTATATAAATGTGATAGGCCTTTTGCAATCTTTCCAGAAATCCCCAAGGGAGACTCATTAGCCAATTGTCTCACCTCTGCTACCTTGGGCAAATTGGTGGGTTTTCTGGGATGCCATTAAGGGCTACTGAGAACAACTGGTGATATCAATTGAGAACCTCCTTACTTCTGGTTGTCCAATTGGGTTGGGACACCACAAAGAGAAAATAAAGTTCTGGCATTTGGGATCAGAAGACAGGTTTCATCTGGATGCCACACTGCTTTTTCATCCCAGGGTGCCACATGGCAGGCCGTTGTTCTAATGAAATAACATACTTAACAAAAGAGGACTTTTCCATAGGTAACAAAATTAACTGTGCCATGTAACCTCCTTTTTCAAAAACCCAGATATCCACAGCACATGCAAGAACTTGTATTTTATCTCTTTCACATTCTGGCAGAGCCAGACATTTTTACTTTAAGACAAAACCACTTTTTTTGTCCCTCTTTTTTTTTTTACTTATTTCCAGTCAATTACCTTTTCTCTCGCTTTTCAGACATTAAAACCTTTAACAAAATCCTTGAAGTGACTTTCTTTTAGTACTCTAAAACATATTTAATCATTTCATGTCTTTTTACCACCTTAAAATTCTACACTTTAAAAACTGTAATCTTTTTAACTGGCTCAATTACAGTATGACTTTGTTTCACTTGGTAAAATTAATATGATTTTTAAAAACCCATATATATATATATATATCTATATCTATATCTACATATATATATAGATATATATAGATAGATATAGATAGATATAGATATAGATGCACATATATTCATATTTTAACCAGAAAGAAAAATACATTTTAAAGGCATACCAAGGTTGTAAGTAATCAGTTGAGGACTAAAACCTTAAACAAGGCACCACAAAAGACAAGACCAACATTAAAGACACAAATGAAGGTTTTTCTGTCCACAGTTAGGCAAGTTAAAGGGAAATAATTTTCATTATGAACCTTGAGTCTAACAAGCCACAATGAGCCCCTAAGTTAGTAACAAAGTCAACAAGTTCAAATGGGCAAAAAACCACCAAAGTTAGTAACAGACTCAAATAGGCAGATAACTCCAAAGTACAAAAACATTGAACATAAAGAAAAACAAGCAAAAAGCCCCAAAGTTACAAATGGGCAAAAGCCCCAGATGGACAGAAGCCCCAGATGGGCAAGAAGCCCCAGATGGACAGAAGCCCCAGACAGGTAGAAGCCCCAGATGGGCAGAAGCTCCAAATGGGCAGA
The DNA here is from genome assembly GCF_034190915.1 of Cavia porcellus. NCBI lineage: Eukaryota > Metazoa > Chordata > Mammalia > Rodentia > Caviidae > Cavia > Cavia porcellus. The sequence continues at coordinate 84,365,055 of NW_026947486.1, read as the reverse complement.
AAGCCCCAGTTGGGCAAAAAGCCCCAGATGGGCAAAAAGCCCCAAGTTACAGATGGGTGAAAAAAACCCAAATTACAAATGTGTACACCCAAATTACAAACAGGCAAAAAGACACAAATACTTACAGATGTTTAGCTGATCAATTGGTGAAAAATAACTTGAGGAGGGGTCCCCCAGTAATCCCAGATGAGTCCCCAAATGTTGTACCCCCAAGTGAGCTCCCAAAATGGTGTCCAAAAAACAGGGCAAGATGTCTTTTTTAAAGAAAAAGGAGCGTTTTATTTATCCTGGCACCAGTGACACAGTGCAGTTGGAGTTTGCAAGGCTGTGTAACTGGCTTAAAATTTTGACAGACTTTTACAGAAAGAACAATTAAGAAGTCCTTTGTTTCCCTTTGCTTGAGGACAGAGAAGTTTTGCAGGAATTTACAACCTTTGGTCAGCTAAGGAATGAGGAAAACCTTTGTTTTCCTTTGCGTGAGGACAGAGAAGATTCCAGGAATTTATAGTGCTTTGTCAGCTAATTTCAGCACATAATTTTTAGATAACATCTGTCCTTTGCAGAGGGGAACAATGGTTAACATATCAATCAGGTTCCATTTGACCCTCTAATCCTCATTGTTTTTTGAAATACCTAATTTTTTTCAGTTTTTTAATATATTCTAGATATTAGTCCTTTAAAGAAAAACTGGTGATGAGTTTTTTTTTTTTTTTTTTTTTTTTTAACTCTGGGTTGTTTTTTTATTCCGGTGGCGATTTTTTTTTCTGTGCAAAACTTTTCAATATGGTGAGATCCCAGTTTTTGATTATTTGTAGCATTTTTCATTCAGTCAAAGTTTTGTTCATGAAGTCTTCACTTATGCCTATATCTTTACAAGTTATACCTATTCACTCTTCCATAAGAATTAATATTTCAGTTTTAATGTTTAGATCTTTGGTTCTATTTGATTTTAGCTTAGTGAATTAGTGATAACATGGGTCTTCTTTTAGTCCTTAGCATGTGGAAAGTTAGTTTTTCCAGCTCCATATATTGAAGAGGCTTTCTTTCTTCCAGTAAATGTGTTTAGATTTTATGACAAAGACAAGATGTTAAGTGCGTTTGAAGTTGTTTCTACACTTTCTAATCTGTTCTGTTGACTATCAGGTCTTTTTTGCCAAGTACCATATTGTTTTTTATCACAGTATCTCTGAAACATAATTTCAAGTTCAGAATTGTGATGCCATATATTTTCTCTTTGTTGCTCAGTATGATTTTTACTATTCTACACTTCTTCTGGTTCCAGATGAATTTTAGGATTTTTTTTATAGATCTATGAGATACACTAGCAGTATTTTTATTGAAATTGCATGAAATCTGTTTAACAGTTTGGGATGTATGGCCATTTTCACTATGTTGGCTCTTTCAATTTTCAATCCTTTTTGATCTCATTTTTCAGAGAACTGTAGTTTTCATATAAAGGTTGCTTACTTCATTTGTTACATTTATTCCTAGATATTTCACTGTTTTTAGGTGTTGTGAAAGCTGTGGTTTCCCTAATTGCCCTCTTAGTGAGTTTTGGTTTTTAAGTGTTGATTTTGTATACAGGTATGTGACTGAATATGGCTATTAAATCTAGAATTTTTTTTTTGGTGGAGTTTTTTTATAGTCTCATTTGTAGAGTATCATATAATCTGAAAATAAATATAATTTGAATTCTTCCTTCCCTATCTTTATTCCTTTTATTTATTTCTCTTGTCTAATTGATCTACCTATCATTTCTACAACTATCTTGAAAAGGTGCAGTGATATTGTACATCATTGTATTTGTCTTGATTTTAGAGTGAAAGATTTCAGGTTTAGATCACTTAGCAGAGGTTGACTATGTTTTTTTTTTTTATAAATGTCTTTTATTAGATTGAGGCAAAGACCATTATTGGAACTTTCTCTGGTGTTTTTAACATGAGTGTATGGTGAGTTTGTGAAAAGCTTTTTATGCAGCTATTTAGATGTTCATGATTTTTTTGTCTTTTGTTCTGTTAATATGGTGTATTACATCTATTGATTTGCATACGTTGAAACATCTCTACATCCCTAGGATGAATCTAACATTGTTATGATTTATAATCTTCTTCATAATTTTCTGCATTCTGTTTGCCATTATCTTGTTGAATGTTTGTTCATCTATGTTTATTAGATGATTGGTCTGTAGCTCTCTTTTTTGTTTGTGTCCATCTCTGGTTTTGATATCAGGGTAATATTTACTCTGAGGAAAGACTTTGGAAATATTTTTTCACTTTTGTATGCATCAAAGAATTTGACAAGTGGTGGCATTCAATCTTCTCTACATTTCTTTGAGAATTCAGCAGTGAATCCATCCGGAGCTGGCCTTTTCTTTGTTGGTAAGATTTTAATTACATCTTCAATTTTATTGACTTATCCTAGTTATTTACAATCTCTGTATGTTCTTGATTCAAATTTGGTACTTCATATGGATCTATAAATCTGTACTGTTTTTGTGTTTTCTGTTGTATTAGAGTAAAAGTTCTCAAAGTAGCTATTAATGATCTTCTGGATTTGCATAGGATCCATTGTGATTTCATGTTTTTCATCCCTAATTGCATCAATTTGATTCTTCTCTCTCCTTTTTTTTATATAGTTGACTATCAGATTGCTAATTTTATTTAGACTTTCAAAAATGGACTCTGTGATTCATTTATATTTTAAATTGTTTCCATAGTCTCTATTGCATTAATTTCTGCTATTAATATCTATAATTTCCTCACTTGTATGAGTTTTTGCTTTGATTTGCTCTTGTTTTTCTAGAATCCTGAGGTTCAACATTAGGTTATTTATTTGTGCTTATTGTGCTTTCCTGATGTGGGAGTCCACCACTATTAATTTTCCTCTCATGACTAATTTCATTGCATCACAAAACTACTGGCATGTCTTATCTCAATTAACATCTAATTGTAGATATTGTTTAATTTCTTCTTTAATTATTTTTGTGACCTATTGGTTAATCAGTAGGGTGATATTTAATTTTTGCATGCCGGTGAAGCTTTTGTGGTGTTTTTTTCCTATTGCTCTCCGAATTAATTGCACTATGGTCCAATAATATGCATGGGATAAATTCAACTCTTTTGTATTTATTTAAGTATGTTCTATGGGCTAGTATATGGTCTATTTTGGAGAATATCCCATTCATCACTGACAATAATGTATGTTCTGGAAAGTTCTGGAGTGTGGTAAAACTCTGTAGAAATCTACTAAGTCTGTTCACAGGTGTTTTTATTTCAAAATTTTCATTGATTTTTTTCCTAATTATTCTATTTGTGGCAATGGAATAATAAGATCCCACATTATAATTGTGTTCATGTTTATTTGATTTTTCATGCCTATTAATATTTGTTTTATATAGTTGTGTGCTTTTGTATTTGGTGCATATATATTTATGATTGCTATTTCTTCTGCCTGAAGTGTTCTTTTAATAAGAATGTAGTCCTTCTTCATCTATTTTTATCAGTCTTGCCTTGAAATTCACATTGTCTGTCAATAGGATGGTTTCCCTAGTTTTTTTTTTTTTTTTTGGTTCTCTCACATTGAGTATTGTTTTCCATCTGTTTTGAATTTAGGCTAAAATTTCAAGTTAAATGTATTTTTAAATGCAGTTATTAGTGGATTTTTTTCTTGATCATCTTTGCAAGTTTATTTGAATTGAGACCATTTACATTGATAGTTATAACTGACATGTATAGGCTTTTCTTTCTTATACAATTTTCTGTGGGTTCCCTCTTTTTCCCCACTGTTTGTTTCCCTTACATGGTGAATTTTTTCTGTTGTTACTCTTGGAATTGTAGGCTATGTTTTCTCTATCTAAAATATCTGTCTATGATATCTTTCAGAGCTTGAAATACTTCACTCTAAGCTTGTCATTGACTTAGGGATTTGTACTGAGAAGTCTGCTGTAATTTCAATGGCTTTCTTTAAATGTGATTTGTTTCTTTATCTAACAGCATTTAATATTCTTGTGCTGAATTTCTGGAATATTGATTATTATACAATTTGGTGAAAATTTATTTTGGTTATGACTAATAAGAGTGCTATATGTCTCACTTATCCATGTGTCAAATTCATTTTTTGTGTGGTATATTTTCTGCTATTATTTCTCTGAACACGTTTTCATAACATTTGTTCTGACTTGTGTATTTTCATTCACTCCAATCAATCTTATGCTATTTTTTGCATTGTCTTGCAGTTGTCAAATTGTTTTATTTTATTGTTCCTCTTTAATTTTAAGAGATCTTTCTTTTTGGAAATGATAACCAAGATCCTGTCTTTTAGGTTTGATATTCATTCTATCTTCACTTTTTTTTTCGTACAGATTAGCAAATTTTCAATGTTGTTTTTAATTTCCTGGGTATCTATGTAAATATAAATCTCTTTTGTGGATTCCATTTGTTTCCTGTGTTGCACATTCATGGTTTCCATTATTTTTCTATGCTACTGTATTTTTTATCTATGTCTACTCTAGATTTGCTAAGCAAGACCTTCATTATATTTTTTTAAATATTGAGACTATTTGTTTTGATATCTTCTATAATCTCATATATATGTTCATTGCCCTCATTCCAGTGAATTCAGATGTATAGCTTCTGCTTTTCTCTATCTCATTGTCTCCTGGATTTGTCCTTGGTGGGGTGGAAGTTTGGGATTTCATTTTGCTTTTGATTCTTGTCATTTTCTCTATTTTTAAAATTGTTTTCTGTGTTGTTGTTTGTACTCTTATGTCATTTAGCTTTATTACTGGTACTAAATGTACCCTTTAAAATATCTGTTCCTCTGGGATGTCTTCTATTTGTAACTGGCTGTTGGTATTTGTTTCTGTCCCATGATTCTATTTTACTACATTGTTAAAAATCATGTGTTGCTATTTGGCTTAGCACTCAGTCCTTTGGTACTGGATTTTGGGAACAATGGGGACCCCAAATTACCACAACATTGTCATACAAGTTTGAACAACTGATTACAGCAAGTATGACATATTGATTAAAGTAATACAAATAGGAATTACAATATCTTCAAGCATAGCCTAGAAACTGATACTCTGTGGTGACTGCTAAATTGGTATCTCTAATCATACAAGCACAATCTATAGTTATATTACATAGATCAGGAATTTGTATGCAGTGAGTTTCCCTTTGGTAGGGTGATTTTATACTTTGTGGAAAGGGAATTTAAGAGGAACAGGAGACAAAACAGAGTGATAGTTGAAGATAAATATAGTAGAAGTAAGGCTAAAGGACTAAGTATGATGATGCAAATTTTGGCAAGCTGGAGAAGAAAGCAGGAGGAGAAAGCAAAAAAAAAAATTCAACATAAAACAGAAAGGCAATAGGTAGCATTCATTCACCTATAAATCTCAGAGAATACCAAAAGACTGGTGAAGAAGGAGAGGCAAGACAGTGAAAAAAAACCCAAATAATAAAAATTAAAATTTATATAAACTCTCAGAAAATTTTATAAAACAGAAAAAGGTATTTAAAATTATTCTCTCTTCTCCCTGTTCTGTATTAGTTCTGTGCTTGTGCCTCTAAATCAAGCCCAGGGTGGGATCCTTTCCCCACTGCAGGACAGAGGACTGTTTCTAGTTATTTTCAGCTAGAGTTAAGGGCTGGCTTTAAGTACACTGTAGTCTGGGTTTAAGCTCCTGCTCAGCTATGGACAGCACCCCCCAGTATGTTGTCCAAAGGCTGTCTGTCTGTCATTACTGGACAGCCCTCCCCTCTTCCCACTCCAGGACCTTTCATCAAGGTGTGCACCTCTGTATCTTTCACTAGTTGGGTTTTCATATGGTTCATATTTGCTGTATTTCACCCACCATTGAAGAACTTCTTTACAGTGCTGAAATTCTCCATCATTTTTGCATTAATTTTCCAGCCTTTCCTCTCCCAGTCACCACCCTTGACTTTCAGCAGAGGTTAAAGATTGCCCTTTCACCCTTCTGGCTCCTGGTATGGGAACTCCATATGGCCCAAGCACCAAAAAGCCCAATTATTAAGGTATTAATATCCATCTTGACATTACTAGAAAGTGGTGAAACATCAAGAAATGAAACCTTGGGGTAGTCTTTCATTCATTGAGGATGTTTCTCCCTAAAGCATTATGGGACCTTTGTATCTTTCTCCTTCTGTTTTATTTCACTTCTTAGTCAAAAAATGAGCAGCTTCAATTTGTTATGTATTTCCACCCATATCATTCTGCATTAGTTTATTTTTACTTGTTGCTGAGACAAAATACCTGAAGCCCAAAGTTGAGAAATTAAAGTTTTTGGAAGTTTCAGCCCATACTCAGTTGGCTCCAAGGCAGGGTGGCATGGCAGGGCCACAGTTCATGTGGCTGCAAGCAGCAAGTGGGAAATCGGCAAGAGAGAGAGAGACACACACACACCTCCTTCCTGTCATTACGTTACATCGTGGTTCCACCCCTAGGGCAGTGTAACACTCACATCATCAATCTGAGCTCTAGACAACAAATCACAAATGCACAATGCAAATTCATGAGGCCTGGGGGCCACAAACATAAACCAAGACACATGCTGTCTTACCACAGGCCCAAAAATTATATGGTCAATAGAGCATGAACTGGATTCTCAAAATACTCTGAACACAAAATAAAGCTTTTCCCTGCATATTTTTATGTGTCTCAAATATTTCTTTCAGTAACATTAAACTGACTAATACAATTTAGAACAATCAAAAGTGATTTTCTCATCACACAGATGCTAGGCTGTAAACTATAGTTAATGATCAATACATGTTCAATATATCTGATAAACACTTCAAATAGATACTGCACTTGGAAGAAATTTTAAATAATGTCCTCATTTTCAACTCAGTAAACCAAGTGCTGGAGAAACTGAATGATCTGCTAAATGTAATCTACCACATCTAAATCTAGGATCCAGTCTTTTGATGATGGATAACCATATAGTCACAAGTAAATCATAAATGTTTTGAGTCAGATATTACATTGTCAATATAATGCATGAAAAACATCTTAGGAAAAGTCATCAAGTCAAGGTAAAAAGAGGTAAGATTGTATGTATTTGACAAGACTGAAATCTACAAGGAAAAAAAGCACGTAACTGAAAATAAATAAAATTAGAGATATGAAAGCAATTTACCCATGATGTAACCTTCTCATAAGTGACAAATAATTGTAAATCCCACGCTGAACTAGTGTTAACTATCCTCCTTATGAAATCCTTATTGATTTGCTATTTATTAATAATGAATCAAATTTGATACATTCTAATAATCAGACATTAATGTTGTTTTTGGCGAGTATATAGGTGGATATATAAATTTTTTACACTACTTATTGACAAATTTTGAACTTTCCATCTCTAAATGTAAGTTGGAAGTCTATTGTAAGCAATTGTCATTTATCTTCTTTAATCAATAAAACTTGCTTTTGAAGTAAATGACAATGGATTCCAAAGACGGATTTATTTAAAATCACTCATATGGAAATTTATTCTCATATAACATTTCCCCTACTTTTACTCTATGTTTTACCTTGTTACATATTATCAAACAAAAAGAGAGAATATATGCTGCATTTTAATGAATCTATATGAAATATGTTTAGTTAATGAAATAGACTTGCTATTTTATTCCAATTATCTGGAATTTAAGAAACATGAGATTTATGCAAAGCATGAACCTGGTGGCATATTCCAGAGAGGTTTACTTGGAAAATATTGTTAGTAGCTCTCAGCAGGCTGCATCATGGAAAGCTCAGGGCTCTGTGTATATGCATGTGGGTAAGAATTTCTAGTAGGCTAAAACCGTAACTTACCGGTATGCTTTCATAGCAATCCATATAATTAAGTAAAAATTGCAACAGAAAATCCTCAAGTGTTATTTGAAAACCAAACCTATTTGTTTTTGGTTAATCATGATGGAATAATGATTGCTGTGAGGAGTTTCCCATTTCCTAATTTTAGCAGTGTTGTTTGGTCCTCACATTTGTTTATGAAGGAATAATTATCACCACTTGTAACCTAATCGAGAATCAGAAACTGCTAACAACCTAGGATTTCAAATTACTGGATTTTCCCTTCTTTGAAGAGCACAACTATTGGACTGACAGTTGAATCAAACTCACTCTATTCACTGTGAAGCTCAATAAGAAAAGGTATTATACTGTTCTTTAAATTTAACCATAGGAAAATTCAAGATTGGGGAGGAGTATTTGCCACTGAAAAGGTTACTTTTTCTTTTAGTTCCATTTATTATAATGTCATATTTATTTAATAGCACATAGAAATTGGGAATAAATTGTCATGTAATTTTTTGTTAGGATTGTTTTTATTGTTGTTTCTTCAGAGTGTTGAAGTAAAATAAATGAAAAATTACTGAGAACTGTATTTTGATGTAATAGAGTTGAAATACTTGAAGACTGGAAAGGCAAACAAATCTTTGCACTACTTTTTAGAGCTTTAGGCTTCCTACCATTTGAACACAGGAGCCTGGAAGCAGGATGGTCCCATTTCAGATGTGCAATAGAGAACAAAATCTCTACCCTGAGAAAGAGGATAGACTTCTGCATCTTTTACAGTTTATCTTAACTGTAAGGATTGTAAATTTCAGATACCTTTTCTTGGCTCTGCTGATTACTCTTAGCCATTTGCTAGCCAACAGGGTCACACTCAAAAACCGCTCTCATTTTAATTTAAGGTTTATGATCTTGAAAGTTTACCATTGTATTTCAATTTTATCAGAATTATAGTTTGTGGTTAACATGTTTTACATAAAAGAACCACCATGATGTAAAATTCTGTGCATCATAGAAGGATTTTACAAGTTATATTTTTAAAAAATCTTGTCCTGGGACTTTACTGAACATGAGGAAATTTCAGAGGAAATACAAGAATCATAAATTTCTTTGCTTTATGTGAAATGAAAATTCATTCAATACAAGATATGATATAAAATGAAACATAGTAAATTATAGTAGTTACCTATTCAGGGGGAGTGAGAAATAGGCTCAATAAAATTAAGTCATAAACCAACTGTCCAAATAACAAGTAAAATATTTACCTTATATTTTCCTTAAGTATCTCATAAGGATGGATTTGCACAGTAGTAATAAAATACATACTAGAAGAGACCCATTGTTTCATTAATACTCGATTAAATCTTAGTGCTAAACCACTTTATTGAGATACAGTAGATATACAAAAAGGTAGAAGCTATTAGTGTATAGAAATTGATAAATTTTGATATCCAGCATCACAATCAAGCAAATAAAATGTATTTATCACCTTTTTATTTTTTCTGTCATTTGCTTTAGGTTTTATTTATTTTTCTTTTGGAATAAGTAAGCTTAAAATCTAATTTCTTAACAAATTTGAAGAGCAAAATATAGCATTTTTGACTATTTCCACCACACTGTTCTATATCTCAAGATTTTGGACATAATGTGTAGAAATTATATATTAATAAGTTTTTATGGTTCAGTTAATGATTTAACTTTTTTTTGTATTGGGGATCAAAATCATGACCTCATGTTTGCCAGGCAGACAGTTATGTCATTAAGCTAAACCCTCAGGCCACCATTTAACTTTCATACCAGGTTTAAAAGTGATTTATATGCCATCTTTGCAGTGTTATTATATTCTATGTTTATCTATTTACCATTATCAATAAGATTTATTATTAGGTAATTTTCTATGTTAGTGTTGAACATTTTTTCATCTCAACTCACAGAAATCTTTTTTAGAATATATACACTAGTGTGTGAATTTCTTTAATTTTTGTTTAATTATGAAAGTTTTATTATTCCTTTGTTTTTCAAAATGTTCCTAGTACATATAAATGCTAGATGATGAAGCCTTATTTTGGGGAAGTTGGTACATGCATTGACCATATCTTAATTTAAATCACATTAGACCCTCCTCTTCTGTTTCCTTCACTGTTGCTTGTCCTTGTCATCATATTTACCTAGTTTCTTGTACTGAGTTTGATGTTAACTAATTATATATATTTATATGTGTAGTTTCTAACTTCCTTGTATAAGAAAAGTTGTGTTATATTTAATGCTTCTAGTATAGATAATTTCACTTAAAATTATAGCTGCTAGTTTTGTTGGTTTTCCTGTGACTGACATAATTTCATTCTTCGTTATTGCTAAGCAATAGCCCATTGTCTTATCTGGTATTTTACACTTTGTTGGCAGTTTTCACATTAAATCTTCCACAGAAACAAAACAAGTATCATCATGGTAGCTATGGGGCCCAGACAAAATATATCATTTGTGTAAAATGTTGGGTTAAATTGCTTTTCAATTTTTCTGGGAAAAATATTGCCCATTTTTTATGTGTTCCAGTATAGATATGTTATGAGTATGCCCCCAAAAGTTCATGGTCTACTAGCTTGGCCCCCAGTATGGTAACACTGAGATTATAGAATCTTTAATAGCTGAGGACTTGAAGGAGCTGATTAGGTTATTAGGTGCATACGTTTTTAAAGAAAGACTTTTTTTTTTTTTTTTGAACTCACAGCCTTGGAATTGGCAGCCAGGCACTAATGCCACAGATAAATCCTTGGCTGCATAGTCTTTTAAATGTTGTTTCTTTGAAATATTAATTATTTTGAATGTGAGCTGTTTTAAAAAGGAAAAGACTGAATCCTGAATCTGTCTGGCTTTCTATTTTCCATATGAGCTCTTCAGTACACACTCTAAATATGATACTATCTACTACAAGGCCATCATCAATGGAGAGAGAGAGAGAGAGAGAGAGAGAGAGAGAGAGAGAGAGAGAGAGAGAGAGAGAGAAAGAGAGAGAGAGAAACAAGGAGAGAGAAACAGAGAAACAAGGAGAGAGAAACAGAGAAACAGAGAGAGAGAGAGAGATTCACCAGTTTTGGATTTTTGACCTCCAAATCTATGAGTTAAAATTACCTCTCTTTTTTAAAAATTTTATTTAAAGAAAGACAAAACAAAATGGAAAATGCATAGAAATAGTACATACTTTCAAAGAAAAAAAAGTAATAAATCCCTTGTTGATGTTTACATACTGCCCTCTTACAAATAATTGTTCAGGATACAAAACTGGAGCATGTAAATGGGAATTCAAACAGGGAGAATGCAAATAGGTCTGTTCGACTATCTAATAAAAACTTAGTAATATGGCTATCAATTCTATACACTTAAACATGTATGCATTTATACATATCTTCATTTATGTTGAGATTAAATAAACTAAAGCAGACTAAAATCACTCTGAACAAAGATTAATATTATCGCTGGATTTTACATCATGACACTCACAATAAGCACTGGGTACTGTAATGCGATGTTTTTCCTTCAAACATTTGTTCATTTCATCACGTGTCATAAGATCAGTTCTCGTAAACTGTTTAGAGATTTTATATGCAAGCCTGAGTCTTAACATGTATTTCTATCCTTTCTATATTAGAGGGAGAAGCAGAACAAAGAAGGACAGAACAAAACATATTCCTATAGACACTTAAAACTAAAAAGACATATAAAACTGCTGTACAAGGAATTCTACCATGGTTACTGTGTTGTCTCTTCTTACAATCAATAGAATTGGCTATATCATCAGATAAAGTATAATTGAATATATAAGTAAATAACAGTATTAACAGAAATACAACTTTGTAGATAGTGCAGAACTACAAAACAGGTATTAATCAAATCAGAATGGATATTTTAGTGAATCATTGTCACTTTCAGTATAGTTGTCTATACTCTCTGAGTTGATACTATCAACCTAACAGTTTTGAATAAAATCTGTCAGTGACAAATAGCAATCAAACAAATGAGATTTAACTAAGATCAGTCATGATATAACAGTATAAATTATACAGGGATCCAGATTAAGTTAATAGAAAATTAAACATGAATACTGGGCTATATCCTGGTATTTTTTGGATAGCTGTCTGTGCCCTCAGATCTGGTGCTTGTATACAAACTGGGGTGGAAGAAGTTCTATATAAGCAGAGTGGTGTGGGTAATATGGGTTTTAATTACTGACACACTATTAGCAATATCTTCTGCTTTCTTTTTTTAAGATTATTCCTCCCCTTTCACTCCCCCAGGGTGTACTGTGCACTTTTGGGTCTCCCCAACACCCTCGGTTTTATATTGGGTGGGCAACCTGCTATTTACCTAAGTGTTTTTGAACTTTCTCACTCCATGATTTCATCTCTAGTTGTATTTCTTTACCTATTAAAGCCTGTCTTTCCAAGCTATCCATAAATATTGTTCCAGTTGCCCCTATTACTCTCTGGTCCCCTATCATATAGAGTTCTGTTTTCTCATATTTGAGAAAACCTTCTTCAGGTTAATTATATTTCCTATACAGAGCATCTTGGTGGATACTACCACTTGATCCACTCTGCCTGCAATTCTTTCTTGTTTTCCTTAATCTAGGCCATCTAAATAAGAAAGTATATCCAACCTTCTCTGCCTCATTTCTGTTGTGCTTTTTTTCCATCATTAGTTGTCTGTTTGTCTTCTGCATTTCACTTTTGGCTCCATTCATTGGGGCCTCTCTGCTATTGTTCCTGAAATCCTGGTGCTTTTCTCTCTCTTTAGAATGCCCTGTAGTAGTCTCTGTAGGGTTTGATTAGTGGTTGTGAATTACCCCAATTCCTCTTTATCTTGGAAGCATCTTGTTTCTCCATCATTTTCCAGGCACATTTTTTTTTCACGGTACATCAATCTTGATTGGAGTTTATTTTCTTTCATGGTTGGAATACTTCACTCCCCTCTCTTCTGGATTTGATGGTTTGTGCTGAGAAGTCTGACATAATTCTGAAGGGTTTTCCTTGTAAGTAATCTGTTTCTTGTTGCTAACATTTTTAAATACTTTGTTCTTCTATTGAATTTCTGGGATCTTGGTTATTATATGCCTGGGTGTAGTTCTGTTTTGGTTGTAGGTGGCTGGAGTCCTGTATGCCTCATACATCTGAATATCATTTCCTTTTCCTATGTTTGAGAAGTTTTCCTTAATTATTTCTGTGAATAGCCTTTGTAGTTCCTTTGTCTGTACTCCTGCTTTGTCATTCACATTCTTTATTCTTAGTTTATAAATCTTCTTGTTATCTTCTAGCATTTGTATTTTTACTGCTTGTTTCCTTGTTATTTTTAAGGAATTTTTCCTTTTATAATCCTACATTGCAAACCTGTCCTCTAGTTTACATAATCTATCCTTAGTTTCTTTCAAGTAGTTTCGCGAGCTTTCAATGGAGTTTTAAATTTCCTGGTAATCTCTTTGAACTTGCTTCACGTATTCTATGTTTTCTCTATTTTCTTCATCAAAAAGTTCTCCCCTTTTTTGTGTTCTTCCCTTCTTCTATGTGTTTTTTCTGGAGATGTGCTTAGCATTTCTTTAATTATTCTATTTATATCTTGCTTTACTTGGTTAAATACTTCACTTTTGAACTTGTATGTGAGGTCCTGAATATATCACTTTATGTCCACTGGTGCCATGTCTGATATTGCATGTTTGCTGTCCTCATTCTCCTTTGCATTTACCTTTCCTGGAACAATGTTCTCAGGATTAGGGACAGGGGACCCTTTCTTGTTGCTTCCTCTTCTCATATTTTTTGTTCCTTCCATACAGGTGTATATAGGAGGTCCAGCTTCTTTCTTTGTTACAGTTTGTCTGAAGCACACTGGCTTGGTTTGGGCTAGTCGATTGTGTCTCAGTCTGGGGTGTGACCCAGGTTGAGTGCTCACCACCAATCCTGCTTGAGAAGGGAGCCGTTGACTGAAGTCACTGCAGCCACTTGTTCTGGCCAGTCTGCCTGGTCCCAGAATGTCATCTGTTGGAGCCTCTTTGTCTATGGAAGGGTTTTTATTCCTGTCATTCACTTCAGGTTGATGCAGGTTTCCCCACCAGCTCAGCTCTCAGTTCAGTTCACAGATTCCCATCCTTAGTGTGAATGCATAGCCAGTGATTCCTGACTCTAAGATTTTGAAAACTAGCACAAAATATTTTAAAAAACACTTCATATTCTTAACAAAAACCATCTTTAGGACATTGTGGTTTCAAGCTTTATTTAGATGTTCTGAAGGAATAAGCCAAAAACATTTAGGTGTCTTATGTTAGGATCATTTCAGAAATGTAAGAATTGAGCCATACCAGTTCTAATCTCTTGTAAATGATCTTGTTTTTGTCCATTAACAAAGTCCAGAAAACTTCCAAATGTTTATATATCTTTAAAAAGGGAAAGGGGCACATTTTTGAATAGGAAAAATGAGAGTTGGGAGTTCTTTGCATTAATACCATTTACCATGATAATTACAACTTTTTAATCACTTACTGTGGCTAGAGGATCTTTCATAAATTATTGATTCCTTGCCATGTAAGATGGTGCATATTTTTAGTTTCTGTACTCAGCAAGCTGAGGTAGGAGTATCACCATGAGTTCAAAGATTACCTGAGCCACATAGAGAGTTCAAGGCTAGCCTGAACAACATAATGAAATCCTAACACAAAAAATAAAAATTAAAAAAAAAATAAAAAGAAATTTTTTGTGGGAAACACAGGATAAATATTAAAATGATTACTTCTTGAAGCATTCTGCAATCAAATATTGAAATTTTACTAAAAATTTTGTCCAGATACACAGGTTGGTAATCACACACATACCCACACACATGCATGTGTATGCACACACATGCATACACATGCACACTCATATACCCTACACAAGCATTTAGGAAAGTGTCATTAGTTACACAATGAATCTTTCTGGGAACAGTATTCAGGGATCTTGAATTGATGTGAAAATGGTTTGAAAGTATAGTGAAAGAATTGGCTTAGATTTTTATTATGTTTAGGAGTGTGGTTGGTATAAGGAGTCCTACTCATAGGTAAAATGTTGCATGATTCGAAGCTTCTACAAGGATGAAAAGAAGAAACAATCAATATATCATAGCAAATGTTTAGATATGAAACAGAAGAAAAATAGACAGGGGTGAGTTTAAATACTACTTGCAGTCAAATACCAAAAAATTTTAGTCAGTACATATTAAAATTTTTATATTTGAGGACCTCAAGATTGAGGTAGTTATAGATTTGTCCAGAAGATATGGTAGAGTAAGGAATCAAACTTTAGTCCAATTTTCAAATAATTATATGACATAAAATTAGAGATCTTAAACTAGACACCTGACTTAAAATGTAAAGCATTCATTGTTTACAATTGAAAACTTGATCCCACACACAAATATATCATATCTGCATTCCCACATGTATAAATAGTTAGACCTATCATTAATTTACAAAGAAAAAAAAAACCCTTGTATTTCACAGTGCTCTATGCAAGGAGCCTAGATTCCAATTCTCCTTCCCTTTATTATATGCCATGTGTTGATTCTATGAATTCATTGAAAAGACAATTCTTTCTTGAAAAGTGTGCCCTCTGTAACTGATAATATGGTGTATGAAACATAGAAGATCACTGAAAAATTCAAATGTATGAGTGAGCAATGTTTGAGAATGTCCCTTTTCTCTACTAACTAAAGCTATAGGATCTGGAAGCAATGTAAGTTGTAACAAAAACAGAAATCTTAAATATTAAAAGTGAAAAGTGCATTGGTGTTATACACTGAGCTTGAGGAAAAACATAACAGAACAGTATCTTAAAGTATTACCAAATAAAATGTGTCTTCTCTAATTTCAGAGAGACAATACTTGACACCTGCATTTCACAGGAGGAAATATTTATTTTGGAGCACAGTTTGTAGAGGTTTCAGTCCATAAACAGGACTTCATGGCAAGGCAGTACTGCAGAAGGACATGACAGTAAAAGTTTTCCTGAAATGGCTATGAGAAGCAGATAGCACTCAAGGGAGGAGGGGTGCATATTGTTCCAGGCCATGCCCCTACATTATGCTCTAGAACACTACCTCTTCTAAACGGGCTTCTCCTCCTAACGTTCATCTATAAACTTATCAATGAGCTAAATCAGTACACACCAGTGATCTAGTCTTCTCCCAAAAGCCCCACTTATGAGTGCACAAGGCTTTGAGGAAACATCTTGATGTAAACCATAACAGAAAGCAATCCAGGACCAGCATCTCTTGCATCCAATCCAGCAACACAAAATGATTCAGTAGGCCCAGGTCCTCCTGTCTCTGAAAATTAAAAGGAATAAAGATCATCTTTGATCAAGATTATTAAAGATAAGTGAATAAATATTATTTAGGTGGAAATGACAAAGGAAGAAATTGAACAAATATTATTCTAATTCCACCCTTATAGTTTCTAGAAAAAAGTGTCTTAAAGACAGTCATTAAACCATTGACAAAATGTCACTAGCTTTTCCTTACATCTCATGAAGTTTTACAAGGCTTCTGTCAAATGTTTATTTCCCACAAGGCCCATTACTCTCTAGATCCAACATTTTCAAGTTCATGGGTCACTATACCCATTTTTGTATAATCAGTTAAAATAGTCCCTTCTTTTCCACAGGGATATGTTCCAAGATCCTTAGTGCAGGCCTGAAACTATGGATTTTTCCAAACTTTGTGCATGTTCTTTCCCATATATGAATACTTCTTATAAATTTAAACTTACTAACTAGGTACCATAAGAGATTGTCATATATAACTAGAGATACATTAGAAAATTATAACAATATATGGTAAAATAATTTATGTTAATGTGATCTCTCTCAAAATATATTGTATCCTCTTCCTCTTTCTTGTCTTCTACTTCCTCCTCCTCTTCCTCCTTCTTCTTCCTCTTTTGACAGTGACCGTTAATCCTGATTTTTCTGTTTCATTGCATCAAGAAATTCCTATTTCTGGATGTGTCTGAGTAGGTCTTGGAGACATGATCTTGGATATTATAAATAGTTTCTAACCTATTTGTCTCTGGTACTGTTCCTCTATCCTCTTACCAGGTGCCAAAAATTATTTTTGTTCCATCATACTTTTCCACAATAATGTTCCTGCCTAGGAGTCAGCTGACCATTGACCAACTTCAAATATGAGCCAAGTTAAATTTCTCCCCCTGTAAATAGGGGATGTCAGGTATTGCATTCCAATGATGGGAAATCTGACTAATACAGAAAATTGATACAGTAGAAATGGGGGTATTGCTGTAACTATATCGTCTCATATAGTGTGGAAGCCTTTGGAGATTGCAGGAAAAGTTTGGAACACTTTGGAAAAGCAGACTAAAAAAGCAGTAGAAAACTGTAAACAGAGCTTAATGGGTGATTCTGGTCAGTAATGCTGATTGGATTATAGGCACTCAGAGTCAAAATTCAGAAGGTTTCATTTGAGAAAAAGGACTCCTCCGGCATTTGAATTAGAAGCCGTGCATGTCACGTACCTGAAGACAATCTGTCTTTATTTTGTCCATGACCTTAGACTTTGCAGGAGATTGTGATTAAAAGTGGTAAATTAATTGATAAGCAAGAGGAAATTTCAAAGCAGCTCAATATTCAGCCTGTGGCATGAATACTACTGGTTGCTTTTAGTGAGATTGAAAATGAGAATCAGGAACAACAGATAGAGCCAAAAGATTCCCATTTTGCTGCAAAGGAAACTCCTGAAAAGTTATGGCCACGCACAGTATTTTTGCTTACAGATAAAGTCTATTATTTTGCATCAGGACAATAGGAATGATGGCTTGAAGGCATCTCAGCAATTAGCAATCCTCCCACATCACAGGTTCAAAGGTGTGACTTATGAAGCTTTGCCTTGAGAAGATAATCTTAGGAAGCTCAGTTCATTCAGGACTACCTAGGAAACTGTTTCTTTGAGTTCAGCTAGCTAGACACTCAGGTTTTAGTAGCAGTGGTACAAATGGGCCCAACTATTGCTTCCATTAGCAATAGACTTTGGGGACATTGGTTAATTTGATATTGGTTTTTAAGGCACATAGAATGCAAAAACTGTAGAATCATAGAGAGAATTACACTTAGATTTTAGCAGAAGCACTGGGAAGCCAGATAATGTACCCTGTGAATTTTGACTGATTAGACTCTGTTCCATTCTGTATGATAGTATCAAGTTTGAGGATATAGGCAACTACTTTGAAGGCAATAAGATTCACCAAGATGCCCATTCTGGTTTGACTATTGTCTTCTTTGGAAGTCCTGTAATGTTTACAATGCCTAAGTTTTATTGGCCTTGTTCTCTACCGTTTTGTCCAACTTTATAATATCTAATGAGATAGACAATTCTTTTTAAGGAAACGAGACAACGTTGATAACCATTGTTGATAACCTTGTACTCTGTTCTACACCATGTGCTATGTCTATCCTTGGTTTTGACTGACAGCTTTGTTTTGCCATATTTGACTGTATTCTCTCCCCCCCAAAAAAGTAATAAGAACTAAGGAGTAATAAAACCCAAAATGTGTAAATTTTGTTGTAAAAAAGAGCGGGGAAAAAAAAGAGCTCTAACGGATATAACAGCAAGTGTGTTTAGGGGTGTTAAATAGCTGACTATATCAATGTTTTTGGATCATTGAACACAGCTGTTTGCAGTCTCCCTGTTTGAATGTCCACTCTGTATTCTTTGATACTGTGATTTGAGCAACTATTTTCAAGATGATAATATGTAATCTACTAACAGGTGATTTCTTACTGTTATTTTTTTTTGTAGTTCTGTATTACGTGTACCCTTACACTGCTTTGTTTTGTTTTGTGTTTTTCTCTTTTTCCTCTTAAATAAATAAAAAAAAAAAAAACAGTACACAAACCTGTGTGAATAAACTTAAAGTACAGTGGAAGTTAGAGAAAAGTGAAGAAAAGTTAGAGAAGTGAAGAAAGTGCAGTGTCTTCCAAGGAAAGCCACAGACAATAAATTCATCTAGCCCAAGAAAGAACCCATGTGGTTGGCAACTGGCAGCGCTAAGGGGGTAGAATTGCCCAAGCACTTTGGAGGTCATATCTCAGCACAACCTGCCACAGATGCTGAAAATGTAGCTATAGGTTTTAATATTTCCTCTGATGGTTTTGTTTTTGTTTTCATTTGATTCTTCATAATTCCTCTAATCCTATCTTTTTGGAATGAGAATATTTACTTTTTTTCATTGTACCTCTTTTTAATTGTGATTATGTGCCTTATGTTTGAGTTTTACAGAGGTACACAGCTAAAACTTTGCCTTGGATCTCATAAGACACTTTGCATATGAAGAATGCAAGGTGGTTACATTGTGGTATGCTAATAACATCTCACCTTTGGATTTGGACTTTCAAAAAGTGCTGGAAATCTTTAGACACTGAGGAAGGGATTATTGTGTTTCTGGTTGTACATGTGGAAGATACATTATATTTAGTGAAATCATGTATTTTACATTGTCTTTATTTGGAAAATATAGCTTAAATACATGTTTGGAGTGTGGAGTTGATAACAAGTGAATTGTAGCCATTAATTTGTTATGGTCTGTGGATTAAGAAACAACTGGTAAGTTAGAAAAGCATGTTCCTACATTTATCTGGGCAGGGTACAAAGGTATGCTCTGGGAGTGTATGCATGACCCATAAACTGTTCCTTTGAGCACTGTTCCTGTGATTTGCTTCTTGGCTGGCAGGAACTGTACATATTTGTTCCATCATGACTTCCATTATGGCCTTTTACCATGATATTTCTTCCTAGAAATCAGCTGATCATGGACTGAATCTTCAGAAAGAATGAGCCATATTAAACCTTTCTTCCTTTAAACTGTGATTGTCTCTTGCCTCTATTCATAAATTCTGCCCCTTTGTCTGAAGCACTTTCCTCCCAACTATATCATTTCATCTAAAATAATTTATTCTGTTTATCATGCTAAAATGTTAGCTTCTTTGGTAAGACTTTTCTGGCCTTTTGTCCCGTCTAAGGGTATAGGTATATCTGTTATGTATCTCTTCTCATTGCTCTGTACTGCCCTTATATGTCACTTATATTTTCAAACTTTTAAAATTTTTATAAAATCTCAAAGTTTCTAACTAGAAAAAGTTGAGATGACAAGCATTTACATTGACTAAATATCTATTTTGTATTCACATTTTGATTTTCCCTAATTATACTTTTCCTCTCAAGTATTGGTGATTAAGTCAGAGATTTAATTGACAGAATATTAGTTTCTTCTCTTCCCCTAAGGGCTTGAGAATGCAAAGGATACATTTCTTAAAACCAGTGTATCATTTTAGACATAGTACAATTATCAAAATCAGAATATTTGATCTTGATAAAATTTTATTATTTACTTCAGAGACCATAGTCAAATTTGGTCAATGCTTTCAATAATGTATTAATAGTTCCTTTTCAAGATCCATTCTAAAGTTACAAATTGTATTTTGTTATCGCCAACCTTAGGTTCCATTAATCAGGAGAAGTTCCTCAGACTTTGCCTTTTAACCTTGGCTTTTTAAAGAATGTAAGGTGGTTACATTGTGGTATATTAATAATATCTCACTATGAAAGAATCATTGCTGGAATTGTGAAACTTGTCTCCTTCCAATACTTACTGATCCATTTTTCCCATATTAGAAGCATCAATATATGTTCAAAAGGAGAGATATTCATTGAATATCTACCATAATTCTTCACATAGCTCATGAAAGGTAGGGATTATTTTTCCATTTTGTATGCAAGAAAATGAAGATTTCATAGCTTGTGTGTAAATCCAAGTCATTGGACATTCACTTCTTTTTAAGAGAGGTAGATTAATGTGCAGTACTCAAGAGAGATCCTCAAAATATCTCAAAATTAATTAATCTTGGTTCACTTGAGTGTAGCTGAAGGTGTTGAAAGTCTTTTTCCTCTTTATCTTTATGGACATTATATAAATGTATACCTTCTTATGTGCAACTTAGAAATATTGTAAAGGTGCTACTTGCGTTATGGCTCCATTTGATGAACAAATTATGTCATTCTACAATAAGATATTTCTATTGATATTTTTTCAGGAAGGCATCAGTTAGCCTAACAAGACAGTAGGCAAATGGTGCACTTTGTACATTCAGTGGATTCTGTCCCTGAACAATTAGAGGTTCTAATGTTTTTGAAGATTCAATCTCACTGGGAAACTGAACATGACAGCTAAACACTGGCTTTTATCAAATAAATGATATACATTCTAAATCAGGAGATTAGTCTGCTTCAGTGAAATAAAAATTGACATCAAGTCACTTTTAGAGTTCACCAAGCAATAGAATTCCAATCAGGAAATTGATGAAAACCTTTCTTAAAAAGTTATAGTCAAAAGGACAATCTGACTAAAGTCACTGTGCTGGACTGACAGTTATTTTATAATTAATACTATTACTTTTTAAAAAAAGTTGCAATAAAGCAATAATTTTTTGATAAGCTAAAAGAAATTTGAAATTCATTTTATGGAAATAGATGCTTAGGCCCAGTATAATTAAATGATTTTGAAAATTTATTAGGAAATGTAGAAACTAGCTTGAATTAATCCATAGACTCTTTGAATATCTATTAAAATCCTTTGTGCTGCTCTACACAATAGATTTCAAATATCACCCTGACTATCTTGTATATTACTTAACACATGTCTGAAAAATTATGAAATCAAGTGAATACAATGGTATGGTTATATTTATTGTTTACTCTGTGCATGGAACTCTACTAAGTGCTTCATAAGTATTGTCTTATTTAATCTTCATAATAATTCTCTGAAATATACACTATTATTAGCTTCATTTTATGTCTGAGGAAATAGGGTTAGAGCAATCAAGTAACTGGTTCAAAAGTATATACCAGCAAATGTCAGAGGTAAGTTTGGAACACAAGAAATCTGAGTTTCAAGCCACTAATCTTAACAGTTGTACTACAGGTACATACTGCTTCTCATTTTCTAGCAAATTTTTTTATTAGTCAGGGCCAAATTTTGAATTTATGGACTCCCAAGAATGGAACAAAGACCACATACCTGACACATAAAGTTCAACATGGAAAGGTTTACTTAGCTTACAATTTGTGGTGGTTTCAGTCTGTAATTGTCTGCCTATAAATTAGAGTGGCACAGGTTTAGGGGCAAAAGTTCACAGCAATGGAGGACAGACAAAACAAAGGGAGAGACAGGAGGGGGAGCACTTTCTCTTCCTTATATGGCATCCCTGCCAGTTTTATAAGTATAATTTGAGTAGAACATAGATATATTCAAGATTTACATATCCTCTATGGTTGTTTTCATGCTACAATGGCAGAATGGAGTAATCGTCACAGAGACTGTATGACTTATAAAGCCTAAAATATTTGCTACTTTCCTTCTTATGCAAAAAGTGTTTGATGGGCTGGGGATTTAGCTCAGCAGCATAAGTGCCTGCCTTGCAAGCAGGCAGTCGTGAGTTTGATCCCTGGTACCCATAAAAAGGAAAAAGACAAAAAAAAAAAAGTGTTTGATGACCACTTTATTTTATAAAAAAATAAAATGGGGAACTTAATTTATGCTTGTATAGCTAATCAATGATGTTGTTGAATTTAAACTTAGGTAAATTTTTTATGTTACTTCCCACATTTACTTTTACTGTCACTAGTCCTTTGATCTCAATTTTATTCTACATTTTATTTAGTATGTCTTCTGTCCATATTTATATACGGCATGTGCTGCCAATCCATTCTGCAATTATTTTTATGCCTCACTGTGGTATCTTTTTGATGCATGACTTCCTATGTCCTCTACTACTAGGGAGGTAGTCTACTATTCTCATCTCACCCTAAAAAAATGGCAATAAGAGAATGAGGAATTCAGTACAATTCTAAGGACTTGCTTGTACAACAGGAAGCACAATAAACAGCTGGCACATGCAATATAAATAGGTTAAAAACTGGCACTGGGATGGAGTAAAGACAGCAATGGGAGAAAAGTTTAACACTAGACGTCTTGAATTTAAGGTTCCTGTGGGAAGATCCAACTGGAGATGTTCTGCAGTCAAATAGATGAGTCTACAGCTCAGGAAATAGATCTGGCTTGCAGATAAACAGAATAAATTATACTGAGTCATCTAACCTTTATCTCTTAAATTTTAGTATGATCAGTGTTATAAGATCGCTTAAAATAGGAAATGAAGTCTGATTCTGAAATCAGTTTTGTATTCAATATTCTGTGGTTATATGAAAACAAAGGCTGTAGGTGCCCTGTTATCATATCTGCGACTTTGGTATTTTAAGCAGCATACTTTATTCTCTTTATGACATAGAATTCTATATCGTTAAGTCAGAACCAAAATTATTTTTTCTAAGTAATATAAGACTATTTGGAACTAAGGAGCTTCTTCTCAAGAAGATGACCATATATCTTATTGTTTCTATCAAGATTTCAAAATGAAATCGAAAATGAAAGCTAAATATCTTTATCTATATCTTTTACTTTTGGTGGTTTGTAAATTTATTTAAGAGAAAAAAGACACTAAAAGAAAAAAAAAGCAAAAGAGACAAACAAACAAGCAACAAACACAAAGAATATCAGAATAAGTTTTCAAAACAAGATGCTAGGGATTTAACAATGGTTGTAATATTGCATACGGTTATGTTCAAAATAGTTGCTTAGATTACCTCATATAGACTTGGAAAATTGTTCTAATCATGTGAGTACTGTTTTTTATAAGAAATAATACAATTGGTAGTATAGTCATCTTAACTATCACACACACACACACACACACACACCTCCTTTTTTCTTCCTTTACCCTAACCCACTTGCTTTTTTCCTTTGAGCAGTTTCTTATCATTACACAATATTTATTCCAGATTTTGGATCGTATTTCTACTTTCAGTTTCCTACACTAGGAAGACAATATGGTATTTACACATGTAAGTTTGATTTATTTCACTTATGAGTAGGGTCTCAAGTTGTGACCATTTACTTAGAATTGCTTCATTTAATATTTTTTATATCCAAATAGCTGTTCATTGACTGTTGTGCACTTGGGTTGTTTCCAGCACTTGCCTATTAAAAATTGTGCTGCTATAAACATGGGTGCACATATATATCACTGTAGTATGATGCTTTTTATTCTTCTTGGAAAATGCCCAGAAGTGGGATAATTGGGTCAAATGTAAACTGTAATCCTAGTTTTTTTTTTTTTTTTGTAAAGAATATCAATACTGATCTCCACAGTGGTTGAACCAGCCTACAATCCCACCAACAGTGGAGAGTTCCTTTTGTCCCTACAGCCCCTCTAGCATTTATTATTGGTTGATTTCTTGACCTTGGCCATTCTTTCTGGAGTCAGTCTGGAGTCAGATAAAATCTCAGTGTTGTTTTAATTTGTATTTCTCTGATGACCATTGATGCTAAATATTTTTTCATATATTTATATTCCATTTATATTTCTTCATCTGAGAAATATATATTTATCTCAAATGCCCATTTTTGGATTGGGTCTTTGAATTTGTGGACCTGTATTTTTAATTTGTTATATGTTCTGGATAGAAGTCCTCTGTTTAAGGGAAAGTTGCCTAAGATATTCTCCCAATTTGTGGGTTTTATTTTCATTTTGTTGATTTTCCTTGACATGCAAAACTTTTTAATAAGGGCAAGGTCCCAGTTGTTGATTTTGGGAAGTATTTCCCATGTGGTTTGATTTTTGCTTGTAAACTGTAGGCCTACTCTTATGTCATCAAGGTTTCTACTGCTTTGTCTTCCAGCAGATTTAGTGTTTCTGTTTTAATACTTATTTCTTTGATCCATCCTGACTTTAGGTTAGTGCATAGTGATTGACATGGATCTAGTTTTAGTTTTTGGCATATGTAGAGCCAGTTTTTCAAGCACCGCTTATTAAAGAGGCTATCTTTCTTCCAGTGAACATGTGTGGCCTTTTTGTTAAAGATGAGGCACATAAGTGTGTTTGTAGTTGTGATCCTTTCTTCTAATATATTCCATTGATCTTCAGGTCTGTTTTTATTCCAGTGCCATGCTGATTTTATCACAGTAGTTTTGTAGTATAATTTCAACTTGGGGATTGTGATGCCTCCAGCCTTGCCTGTGTTGCCTAGAATTGCCTTTGCTATTCTAGGTCTCTTCTTGTTGCAGATGAATTTTAGGAATGATTACATCTGTGAGGTATGCAAATGGTATTTGATTGCACTAAATCTGTATAGCAATTTTAAGGGAATGGCCATTTCCACAATGTTTGTTCTTCCTATTCATGAACAGGTAAT
The DNA here is from genome assembly GCF_034190915.1 of Cavia porcellus. Lineage (NCBI taxonomy): Eukaryota > Metazoa > Chordata > Mammalia > Rodentia > Caviidae > Cavia > Cavia porcellus. The sequence continues at coordinate 84,339,903 of NW_026947486.1, read as the reverse complement.
GTCTTTCCATTTTCTGAAATCCTCTTCAATTACTTTTTTCAGAGTAATGTACTTTTCAATGTATTGATCTTTTACTTACTTTGTTAGATTCCTAAGTATTTCATTTTTTGAATGCTATAGTGAACTGTGTGGTTTCACTTATTTCTCTCTCAGTGAGTTTGTTGTTTGTATACAGGAATGCTATTCATTTTTTGAGTGTTGACTTTGTATCCAACTACATTTCTGAATTTGGTTATTATGTCTAGAATCTTTCAATGGAGTTTTGGGGATCTTCTATGGAGAATATCATATCAACTGCAAATGATGATTTAACTTCTTTCCTATCCCTATTTTTAATTTGTCTTTCTTGTATAATTGTTCTAGCTATTGTTTCCAGTACTATATTGAATAGGAGTGGTGATAATGGACATCCTTGTCTTGTTGCTGATTTTAGGTTGAAGGTTTTCCATTTTTCTCCAGTTAGTAGGATATTGGCTGTTGCTTTATTATACATGACTTTTATCATTTTGACATAAAGACCATACATTCCACTTTTCCATAGGGATTTTATTATGAATGGGTGTTGAGTTTTGTCAAAAACGTTTTGTGCAGCTATTGAGATAATCATATTACTCTTATATTTGGCTCTGTTAATATAGTGTATTGTATTTTTTAATTTGTGTATGTTGAACTGTCCCTTCATTCCCGAGATGAATCTATCCCACTTAATCATGGTGTATAATTTTCTCATGGGTTTATTGCATTACATATGCCAGTATTTTGTTGAGGATTTTTTGTATTCATGTTCATCATGAAATTGGTGTATAATTGTGCTTTTCTGTTTGGGTCTTTTGGGATTGGTGTAATATTTGCTTTTAGGAGTGAGTAAGAGAGATTTGCTTCCCTTTCAATTTCATTAAAGATTTGAGGAGTGTTGAAATTAATTCCTCCTTGAATTTCTTGTAGAATTCATCAGTGAATCCATCAGCACCTGGACTTTTCTTTGTTAGTATGGTTCTAATTACATAATCAATTTCATTAACTGAAATTGGGTTTTCAGCAGTTTTACATCTTTTTGATCCAGCTTGAGTAATTCATATGTTTCTAAGAATATGTCCATTTCTTCTGTGTAACTTATCCTATGAGAGTAAAGGTATTAGTGATCTTCTATATTTCTACAGGGTCTGTAGTGATTTCACCCTTTTCATTATTTATTTCATGGATTTCAGTTTTTCCATTCCTTTCTTTGATAAGGTTGACTAGGGGATCATCAATTTTATTTATTGTTTCAAAGAACCAACTCTTTGATTCATTAGTTCTTTGTACTGTTTTCTTAGTTTCATTTGCATTAATTTCTGTTGTGTTTTTCATAATTTCCTCCCTTCTTTGGATTTTGGGCTTGAATTGCTCTTTTTCTAGAAGTTTGTTGCCCAGCATTAAGTTGTTTATTTGTGTTCATTCTATTTTCCTGATGTGGTAGTTTACTACTATGAATTTCCCTCTGAGGACTGCTTTCATTGTGTCCCACATGTTCTGGTAAGTTGTATTTGCATTTTTCTTCATTTGTAGATACTGTTTAATTTCTTATTTAATTTCCTCTGTGACTCATTGGTTGTTAAGAAGAGTGTTATTTAATTTCCATGTGTTTATGGTGTTCTAGTTGGAATTTTTGTAATTATTTTCCAATTTTATCGTGCTATGGTGAGATAATTTGCATGACATTATTTCAATTCCTTTGCATTTACTTAAGCATGTTCTGTAGCCTATATGGTCTATTTTAGAGCATGATCCATGTTTAGCTGAGAAGAATGTATATTCTATTGGAAACTTGGTACACATCTACTGGGTCCATTTGTTTGCAAGTCTCATTCAGTTCTGTTATTTCTTTGCTCATTTTTTTTTTGTTTTATTGATCTGGATCTTTGTGACAATGGGGTGTTAAGGTCCCCTGTTACAACTATATTATTGCTTATTTGACTTTTCATGTTTATTAAGATTTGACTGACATAGTTGGGTGCTCCCATATTTGGTGCATACAGATTTTTGGTTGTAATCTCTTCTTTTTCAAGTTTTCCCCTAACAAGTATGTAGTGTCCTTATTTATCTCTTTCGACCATTCTTGGTTTAAAATTCATATTGTCTGCAAACAGAATAGTTACTCCCACTTTTTTCTGGGTTCTTGTCATGCAGAGTATTATTTTCCATCCTTTGACTTTTAAGCTACAATTTTTTTAGTTAAATATGTTTCCTTGTATACAATATATTGTATAATTTTATTACTTAATCCACTCTGCCAGTCTATTTTTTTATTGGTGAATCAATACCATTTAACCTGATGGACATATCTGATATGTACTGACTTACTCTGTTGTTATCTTTCTGTTGTTTCCTCTGCTTATTGTTTTCCTTCTGCTGTTGTTTTTGGGATTGTAGTTATGTTTACATCTTTCTAGAATACCTTTCTGTACTTTTTGTATTGTTGGTGCCATGGTCATGAATTTGTTCAGTTATTCTTTGTCATGGAAGTATCTTATTTCTCCATAAATTTTCAAAGTTAGTCTTGTAGCGTATGTTATGGATTAAAAACTGGTGGTCAACTTAATGCCAGCTAAATTAAACCATCATGGTCCTGAGTGTAGATGTTCCCACCTGAGGAAAGTTGCTAACATAAATAGAGATATGGAGAAGGAGAAGCCAAGGCATTGTGGGTTCTCCTATATGTTGCTCTTTGAGCCATTGGTTCTCATAGAGAAGTTCATCATGACTAGCTTCTCCAGTGTGAGTTCAATCACTGTCATCAGAGGAGCTTTGAACTTTGCTGGTGAGAGTGGCTGTTTTTCACTTTAGGGGAGCTCTGGTCCTTACGTCAACCATTACTTCCTGACTCCGGAGGGGAAGATGTGTGCCACTTAATCTCCAGGACAAACTCATCATGCTGGCTTTCTTGCATATACTCGACTCTTCTTTTCATCAGAGGAGCTTGGTAACTCCATGTTATGAGGATGGTGCTATGACCATGACTTCTGAGCTCCAGTGGAGAACTCTCCACCTATCAGCACAGAACCTTCACCTTGCTGGCATAGACTTTCTAGCTTCCACCACTGACCTTTGGGCCTTCCCAACACATATCTGTAAAAGAGACTGGTGTTTGTCCTTTTTATGGGCTCTAGACCTTCCGTTGGACTTGGGGGAGGCATTGTCATGGGCTCTAGGTCTTCACCTGGACTCATGTAGGCTCTGGGCTGAATATTTTGTCTTTAGTGTTGTGGATACATTTCCTGTACTTTCTTGTATTAACCCTGGGTTACCATCGTAAAATAATATTATAAATTTTGTGTGTTGATTTTAACTGTTCTCCAACCATCCCCTGACTATAACAGGGTTATAGTCCCAATCTGGGTTACAAGGTTTTTTGTTGTTGTTGTTTTGTTTTGGTACCAGGGATTGAACTCATGAACTTGCACTTGCCAGGCAGGCACTTATGCTGCTGAGCTAAATCCCCAGCCTGGAACTTGTTTTCTTCAGCACTAGAAATACTTCACTCCAAGCTTTTCTTGAATATCTGGTCTGTGTTGAGAAGTCTGCTTTTATTGTGATAGCCTTTCCTTCATAGGACTCTGTTTCTTTTCTCTGACAGATTTTAGCATTCTGATCTCATGGTGAATTTCTGAGATCCTAAGTATGTGACTTGGCTAAGATTTATTTTGTTTGTGTCAAATTTGGCTTCTATATGGATCACTTATACATATATCAGATTCTTTTTCCATGTTTGGAAATTTTTCTGCTATTATTTCTGTAAGCTTATGTCATTTGTGTTGACCTCTGCTTTTTCATTGACACCCACCAATCTTATAATGTTTCTCTTTGCATCATCTTGCAGCTGTTGAATTGCTGTTTCTTGATTCCTTGTTATTTTTAAGAGATCTTTTTTTTTTCATGATCATAAGTTTCCATCCTATCCTCAAGGTCTGAGAGTCTATCATCGGCTTCATTCAAGCAGTTTTTCCAGCTTTCAGTGGAATTTTTAATTTCCTGTATATACCTTTGAATCTACTTCATGCATTTCAATTCTGTCTTATATTGTTCACCAAGGTGTCCACCATTTTCTTATGTTCCTCTAATTTTTAAAAATCTGTATCTTCCTTAGATACAATCAATGTTTCTTTCTACCTGGGAAATTATTTCTGATGTGATTTCTTCTATAGCTTCATTGAGTTGTTTCTTTACTTTTGTTGCTATCATTTCAGAAAGTTCAGTTGTATGATTTCAATGTATCCTGGGTTTGTTCTCAGTGAGCTGGGAGACTTTAACTGTATCTTGCTCTTTCATTTTGTCATTTTTCTCTGGAACTTGCGCCACTGGAAAGTCACACTTCTGATGGGTTCCATGGGAATACTATACTAGGCTGAACTTCAGTCCTCTGATAACCACATGGCTAACTGGAATGCACCCTTGAGCTATGATGCCAGAACCTTGTGCTGTGATATGTAGAGCTCAAAATTTTTAGGAACTTTTGGCTAAGCTAGTCACTTCTTGATAGATGGCTCTTAGGTTCAGGGCTTTGTACCTTTGTGATCTGTGAGTTTGACTAGGCATTTCCCCAATGGACTGCTCTGGGACACAGGGTTGGACAGAGCTCAGATGCTCTGTGAAGCTAGCAGATTGCAGTAATGGACTGTGGCTATGAGAACTTGCACCTGACTGTGGAGTTCAGAACATCTGGGATCCAGACCACTGGCCATTACACATCCCAAAAGTATGGCATCAGGGCCTTGCACCTACCTGGGTGGAGTACTGAACCTCTGTGATTCAAATGACCTGCCAGGACACACCGCTGGATTGCGGCACCAGGCCCTTGTGCCTGCCTGGGAGAAGTTCAGAGCCTCTGGACCACATGGATAGCCAGGACACACCTCTGCAGTATAGCACCCAGAATTTAGAATCTCTGGGATCTGTAGGCTTTGCTGAGGTACACCCTTGAACTATGGTACTTTGACCTTGTGTTGTGATGTGTGGAGCTTGAAATCTCCAGGACCCATCAGCTAGGCTGATTGCTCCCTGATAGGCAGCTCTGGTGCTCTGGGCTGAGCAGGGCTTCATAACACTGGGACCTGTGAGGCTGCCCGAGCATTCTCCAATGGATTGTGTTAGGATGATGGGCTGGAAAGAGCTCAGATCCTCTATGCAGCTAGCAGGAACACACTCCTGGAGTGTGCTTCCAGGGTCTTGCACCTGGTTGGGAATTCAGAATCTCTGGGATCCAGACAGCTAGTTGGGATGAACCACTGGAGTGTCTGGGAGCTATGTATTTGAAAACTATTTATAATCCTGGGAGTAACAATGATACAAATTGTTTAGTGTGACTTAGAAATCAATTATTTGAGAATTGTGCATTTTAACTGTAGTTAAATATAGAATTATTAAAGCAGTAAGTGATTAATCTAAAGATGCACAAAAATGGAGCTTGTTTCCCCTCCTATCTTGAGATGCTATAAGACAAGTATCTAAGCTCATACTTACTACTCTCAGAAAAAGTTAATCTTGCTAAAATCTTCAGAATAATGTTACTTAAGGAGTTTACAAAAACAATAACAACAAAAGTAAAAAAAAATTAATAAGGATGGTGACAACAAATATTCTTTCATACTTTGCACCGTTTTGACCTTTATATATTCATTGAAAATAGACTATCTAAGGAAAAGATACAGACTTGGACTATTCACAAACATGATTTTTACAAGCCCAGTATCTCCCAATGGAAACCACAAAAGAATTCTAGTTTGAATTTAGTGTTTTATTGCAACTACCATGATTTTTTAAAATTTTAATAAGGACCCGTACATTTTAGTTGTACACTAGGACCTGCAAATTACCTAAATGGTTCTATCCTCCACCTTTTTTGGTTTCTTGTTGCCTGACCTACCATATAAATGTACCAGAGTACCCTTTAAAAGTACTCTGAGGTTCTTGAAGAAATTTTGTGTTACAGAATATATTGTAACGAGCAGAGCTTTGATGTTGACATTCTTATAAGGAGACATCAGTATTTTTTTTTATGCTTGAGCTATAGCACAATGATGCTTTTATAAATTCTATGACTTCAGTAGGAATGGAAATAGAAAAATTTTCCAACCTGGATATCCATATGTGGATAGATGCTTAGTGTCTTTTGATAATATGGAGTACAGAAAGGCTACAGATTCAGCATTGAAACAAATCTCAATTGAATTTGGTCAAGGAAACACTGTTGAAGGTTTCCTTAACTTTAATCTCCTTTAGACATCCCTTAGTCATTCTTCCACTTCCTTCCTACTTATAGTCACTATTATTTTCTTTCAGAAAAGATTGCAATTAGGAAAGAGAGAGGCATCAGGGTCATGTTTTCACAATTCAGGTAAATCTGTTGCTTCACACAGGGATTTCCATATTTGTTATCTTTGCTCAGTCAGAGAAGTGTGAATTTTCTGATGATTGATTAAGAAGGTAGGGGTAATGTTATTATTTCTAGAGTACCTATTAAAACTATATCACTGTGGATTTACCTGTTGTATCCACGAAAGCCCATCCTCTTTTATTTCAGTGTTCAAGTATTTTGATGAGTTGATTATTCTTTCCTGACCTGCTAAGATATATACCCCAAAACCTGGTGCTGTCTAGAAGATATGGGAATATTTTTACCGCTGAGCTGTCTCTACCTCTGCCTCTTTTTTAGAATTCAATTTCATTTGGTTTTTTAGTGACCTTTTTTATAACCTTCTTTTGAGGTCATGGATAGTCAAAATCCAAATAAGGAATGAGCTAATGGTGTAGATATTCACTGTGACTTGGCAAACTTTCTTCTTGTCGGTTGGTGACTCAGGCAGGAGGGATGGGAAATGTGCTGTCAGTAGCAGACTTTCTTCCTGCAATAAAGTGAATCAAAATTAAAAAAGATAGAGGTGAGGGGATCCATCCATACCTGCTTTATTCACCTGGTTAATGACTTAGTTTATTAGGCATCAAATAAACAAGCATTTTCATTTCTCTAGCTTCAAGAAAAAATAAAATTTTTGCATGCAAATTACAGTAATGTACTCCAAATCTTCTGTGATTGAAAATATGTGATGGGGTCTAATGTAACATTATCTTATTGCTATTGACATGAGGAGAAAAGGTATGGGGTCTCAGGATTATGTTATTTAACCACAACCATAAGAGGCTGTGGAAGTGATTGCCAATTTATCAGCTGACTCAATGGTCCCTACAGAGAACATTTTGTCATTAGCAATCTGAATTCCAATACGGCTCCAGAAAACATAGTGAAGGCTTTGTCCCTCCACTGACCCCATTTTCTACCTCACAGCCTTACTTCCTGACAGTTATTTTCTACATTTAAAAACATAAATTAGCACCCAGCATCTACTAGAAACATTCACTACAAATGTTATTCAATGACAAGTCTTATGTCAAAGGCCTGTGTATTAACAGACATTTTTTTTTCCAGCCCACATACAAGTAAAGCATTTGGGTTTGCAGGAATCAGCAGGATTATGGATGCAAAGCTGGCATTCAAACAGAAGCCACAAGGAGCGTGGGGGAAGCATCCTGTTTAGGTTGCTGGATTTAGCCATGCTGAGCCCACTGTTTTGGGGAAAATGATTTGTGCTCTAGCTTCACATTTTATGGGAGAATGTAATCTACTTATTTCTGAAGTTAGCTCTACATGGTATGGCAAAAATCATTTACAATACAAAATGGATTTGGGGAAGTTCTCCCAGAACAATCTTATCTAGAGGTCAACGTTTGTGTGAGACTCTCTATCCTCTTATCCATGGCTATCATGAAAGTGCATGGTGTCATTGTTTGTAAGAGTAGAGGACTTATTTACTTGAGTTTGGGGATGGCTAGAGTATCATGAGAGATTAGTAAATATGTGGGACAGCCCGTGTTCTGTTTTTAACATGGGACTCCAGGACAGAGCCTGTCTTCTTGGAAGGGATGATTTGATATCAGTCTGTATATATCTGTGTGATGATAAGAAATCTTTGTTTATCCTTAATTACTTTTTGAAGTAAGAATTGAAAAAAAAAGATTCCTGTCAGACCATCTCTTGTCTGAGTGGTTTATAAAGATTGAAACAGTCTCAATGTGATTGATTTTTAAATTTTGTCACCATTTAGGACAAAATTCTATTTATTTCCTGCCTCCTAACTGCTAATTTCTTCCTATTTGATCAAATGTTTACTATTATGAATTGATTTTTTTAAATTAAAAATTTAAAATAATCATAGATTTTTAGGAATTTTGAAAAATAATACAATGAAGTCAAATGCATAATTTACCACTTTTCCCTACATGTAGACTGATTTTATTCTCTTATTGATCACCTTTATTTAATACAAGATTTTTGTATGCCTCATTCCATTACCATAACCTTCCCAGGGCATTTGTAAACATTTCTCTGACATAGAACATGTGAATACATAAGTGATTGACTAAAATTTTGTTATACTATTCACTGCATAATTTAAATAACCTGATGATTTTAGTTTGTAAAGAGAGCAATAAGTGAAACACAAGTAACATAAAATTATGAGAACCACCTTGAAAGTAAAAAGTTTCAAAAAAGATTGTTGTTATGATTTGAATATCTGTCCCTTCCAGAATTTATGATGACATTTCATTGCCTCTCATGGAAATAAGAAATGGGATTTAAGAAGCAATTAGACCGTAAGACATCCCCCTTCAGGATGGTGTTGGTGCTGGTATAAAAGGGAAAAATCAGACCTTTCTTACTTTCACTTGGTCCTTCCGTATGTCTGCCATATAAGTACCAGTGTTTCTCCCCTTTGGAGGATGCAGTATACATGGTGCCAACTTGAATGCCAATACTGGGCTCTTGTAAGAGACCAAACTGCAGATGCTTTTATTTTTGATGTTACAGTTTCCAGAAATCTAATAAATAACTTTTTGTTCTTCACAAATGTCCCAGTCTCGCTAGGTACTCTATCACAGCATCAAAAAACATTTGAAGAGAACATTGTGCAATTTGAATGTGACTTACACATCATTGTGGATGTTATCCATAATCTAAAGGGTAATTTTGCAAACTCAGGGTGGTATAGGCTCTTAAATAAGGAAAACCTATCAATTTACCATCTAATTTCAATACACAAATTTCTTTCCTTAATGACTTTTTTTAGCTTCTTAAAGTTTCTTTTTCATGCTTGAACATCTTAACTCTAGTTACATATTACAAAATTTTAAAAACAAAAATAATTCTCTTCGTTTGGTTTATTAAATTAAAGACTACCCAACTCTACTCTCTCAGTCTTTATTTTGAAAGATAAAGGTGAGCTCTTTCTTGGTCAACTTAGATACAGTAATCATACCAAAGTTCACAAACACTTTTGTTCACAAAAATTTTAATGCAAAGTCAGAAGTTTTCAGTAAAATTTTGACTGTACTCAAGAACTCTGTATCTGGTGATGAGTATGATTCCAATCATCTTCCTCAGAATGATAGAACAAATTATGTTGGTGAAACACTATGTATTTTATTAGACTTATTTCAAGTGATTTATGACCATCCTTGCATCCAGAAATAAATGGTTATATTACACATTTCTTTCTTCCTTGGCTCAAAATATGTGAGAAAAGAAATATTTCTCAATATGATATGATATGTGGGCACAGATTGTGTGTGTGTGTGTGTGTGTGTGTGTGTGTGTGTGTGCATATGTACATGTGTGTGGGTGGTTATAGGGTGTGGAGACTTAATTTAAATGCCACTATTTTAAGAAAATATGCTAGTTCCCCTGAGAAAATAGAAAAAAAATTAGAGGAATCCCTTTGGAATTTCTGTTGTTTTACTGGAAAATATAGTTTCAACAAATTCATTTAAATATACTCTTTAAAAATGTGATTTGTATATTTTTTGTGTATGTGTGAAGGGACTTAACTAGACCTGATGAGTTGAGAGAAAATGGGGAAACATAATTCACTCAATATTTATTGTGAGATAATTAATAATTAATCTTAAAAGCTGATAAATCCAAAAAGATTTAAATAGAGTATTTTGAATTATGACAATAATAAACAAAAAACCCACAAGGAGATATGATTAAAAGTGGTTACAGTTCTAAATCAAGTACTAGAGGTGAAGATGTTGACAATGCTTTTCTTTTTTCCCCTATTTTTTTGAATATTTATTATTAATGGCATATACATCTCTACAAAGTCTTATATGTAACTCAGAAGTATTTTTTGAAAATTCTATAAAATGAAAACACTTTAGTAATATTATTTTATCATTAAATCTGAGTTAACTTGAATTATTTGGTATAAATCTCTGAACTGAGGAATCTCCACACTGATTTCCACAGTGTTTGCATCAGTCTATACTAACCTCCAAATCTGGAAAAGGACTCCTTTTTCCCTGCAGCCTTGTCCACATTTGTTATTAGAGGATTTTTTTATTATATCATTTTTTCTGGAATCTCAGTATTGTTTTAATTTGCATTTCTCAAATGATGGGTGATGTAGAACAGTTTTCATTGTATTCATCTCAGATGGCCAGTTTTGAACTGGATCAAAGATTAGAGATATCACTCAACCCAACTATTTCCCTTCTGGGTATTTTTCCAGAACACCTGAAAAAAATACCACAGTGATATGCTTGTACCAATGTTTATAACAGCATAATTCATAATAGCTACATTCTGGAAACAATTCAAATACCCACCAATCAAGGAATGGATAAAAAAGATGTGGTATTTTTATACAGTGGAGAACTACTCAGTCAGAAACAAGGAAAAATCTGAGACATTTATAGGTAAATGGATACAACTAGAGACTATACTCATAAGTGAAAAAAATCAGACTTGCATGTAAACATTTTATTATATCACTAGTTTAAGAAAATGAAAGAGTAAAAAAGATCCCAAAGGTAAAATAGATGTTGTGAAAGGGAAAGAAACTGCTCAAAAGGAAAGAACAACTGGGATGGGGAAATAGAGAAAAGAAATAGGAATATATATGTATATATATATGTATATATATATATATATATATACATATATATACACACACATGTATATACACACACACAAGACAGCAAAGATAATTGTACTACATATTCTGTTAATTCATTGAAAGGAAAAGCATTTATATCATTTGATCAATTATGCATTCCTATACAGGGTAATCTAGGCAACTAGTTTGAAGACAGCAATATGCAATATAATAATCCTTGCTAATTTCTTATCATCTTATTTTGAAATTCTTGTTATTTTTATTCTCTTCAAAATAAAGCAAAGACAAAAAACTCTGAAATACTGTAAAGTGTCCCCGTCCTTCCTACCTTCCTTCCCTCCTTCCTTCCTTTCTCTTTCTATCTCTCTGCCTCTCAGTCTCTCAGTCTGTCTGTCTGTCTCTCTAATATATATATATATATATATATATATATATATATATATATGCAACCTCATGTATGAAAGTCTTCATTATTGCCATTGTTTTATGGATTTTTATCAGTTTTGTTCTAGAAATATTAATGCACTTGATAATACTGTAATCTTTTAGACTCTACTGGACATGCCCTATAATACAGAGTGTATGACTCTGTATTAGCAATCTAATCCCTGAAAGGAAGGAATTCTTTTTCTCTGAAGGAAGTTTTGAAAGGTATCTATCCCTAAGTATTTTAGATGGGATATTATAAGCCTATAATAATTCAGTATAATAAAAATGTGATATAGTCAGAAATTGGATGCAATATTTTGAATACTTGATCACAACAGAGTCCATGTAATCAACTACCTCAGTACAAATATCATACTTTTATTAATGCGGCATAAGAATAACCATATTATTTGTTTTCATGTTTGAACCACCTTTACTAAATCAATCCAAAATTGCTTCCATAATATATCTTGCTATCTTTGAAATAGCTACTCCAGCCATCAGATTTAACAGAATCAAACAAAACAAAAGAGAATAAAACCCAAACTAATAAAACAATGGAAATGAAACAGTACCTCATAACAAGACCATAGGGAATCCACAATGGCTACAGCCCTCAGAAGGAGATCCCCCCCTAGATGCCACACTGCATATCGCTAACCTCTGAACATATGTTCAGACCACTGGCCCTGGACCTGCAATTTCAGTGAAACACCACAAGCGTCCAATTGCATCTCACCTTCATAGCTATCATCTCAGCCTGTGTTTCTCTGGATAAGCTGATCATTTGTGACAGGGGTGAATGTGTGGTGTGGGGTTGATACTCTTTGTTTGCCAGTCTTTATCCCAGAAGGGGCTGGGATCTGTCTGTTCCAGTCTGGTGGTGGCTCACATATGGCACTGGTTCCCAGACTGGGCTTGCTTGCTAGTGTCCAGTAAACTTTTACAAGCAGCAAGAGATCATGATATCTGAACTGTAAACTACTATTCAATTCATTGTGATAAAATGTCTAGACGAGGCTGGTATGCCCCCCAAATGGAGCGACGTTTCTTTTAAGTTTCCAGTTAATGAAGATAGTATCTAATTGGGAGAGGAAGATGGATACCATTTCTTGATGCACCAGCTCCAAGTTTAAGAGGCTACATTATTGTTGAGTTTGGCCAAGAGACAGAAGGCTGCCTTCTTTCACCATTCTTTACTCATAGGACAAAATCAAGCCTTCCAGATTACTGATAGGGCTAAGATTGCACACTAAGAAAGGGATGCCAAGAATACAAAGGATAATCGCTTCACCCAGTTGCTGTAGTAACTCAGGCATTTTGTTACATCAGGGAGATACAATCATTTTAAAGAAATACCATAAATAAACCGAACTACATAACACAGAAAATGAGACAGCATCATAGGAAGAAGTAAAAAATTCAACAAATGGTGCTTAGAAGGAGATTTATAGCTATAAAAACTGATCAAAGATTAATAACTTAATCTTCTGTCATAAAGTACTGGGTATAGAACAAGGTAACATGAAAACAAACAACAAAAAGTCAAAGTCACATATGAAATTTTAAATTAGTTAGAGCATAGAAAATAGTAGGCCAAATCAGACAGTTTTTAATACATGAATTCAATGTTGTAAATTTTCCTTCAGTCATTGTTGTTACTGCATCTGTCATATTTTGTTTCATTTTCTTTTAATTCAAAAATTCTAAAATATCTATTTAAGTTTGTATTTGCTTACGTCTTTGATTGTTAACCCACATATCATTTAAGATTCCATTGTATAAAAGTACCATATCTTTCTTATCCATTCCTTAGCTGTTGGGCATTTGGGTTGTTTCCAAGAGTTTGCTATTACAAGTTGTGCTGCTAAAAACATAGGTGCACATATATCACTGTGGTAAGAAATGTGATATTCAACTCCAAATGTTTGTAGATTTTCCAGTTGCTTTTCTGTTACTAAATTCTAGTTTAATTCCATCATGATCTAGAAGCAAGCAGTGCATAAATTGCATTCTTTTAAACGTGTTAACTTCTTTTTAATGGGCTGTAATATGTTCCATCTTGTTAAGTACCCCATATGGGCTTGAAAAATATGTGTATTCTATTCTGCTATTTTTGGAAGGAGTCCCTAGATATTTATTATATCCAGTTGATTGATGCTGTTCAACTTCAAACTTCACTTAATAAGTCTTTACTAATTTTCTTTGTAATGGATCTACTCATTTCTGATAGTTACTAATTTCTGGCTACTATCTAGAATCTATCTTTCCTTGAACTTCTGTCAATTTTTGAGTTACAGTCTTTGATGCTCAGTTGTTAGATATAGATACATTAAAAACTGTTTAGTTCCATTGCAATATTCCTGGAGAAATGAATCTTTTATTATTATGAAATATTTTGTGCCTAATAATTTTCCTTGCTTTGAAGTTTATGTTGTTGAATTTAACTACACATTCTTACTTCTTTTAATTTATTTTGTGTGGTATATATTTCCCTAAATTTACATTTAATCTATATGGTCTTTATATTTAAAGTATATTGCTTGTAGAAACCATATAATTAGGCTGTTATTTAAATTGCTGACAAATTTTGATTTTTATTGGTGTATTTTTACTATTGATATTTAAAGTGATTATTTTTTATTTATTTAAAAAGGAAAAAGAAGGAAATAAAAAAAGCAGTAACAGGGTACAAATAATACGGAATTTCAAGAAAAAATATACAGTAAGAAATTTCTAGTTAATAGGTTACACATTCTCATCTTAGAAACAGTTTTCCAAATTATAAAATTAAAGCATATAAAGTGGATATTCATACAGTGAGATTGCAGACAGTTCCGTTCAGTGACCCAACAAAAGCTCAGTAATATGATTTTCCATCCTACACATTCAAACATACATGCAGTTATATCCCTTAGACCACCTTCCTTTCCTCTCTTTTTTACAATAACATTTACACTTTTTGGGATTTTTTACACCCACAGTTCTTATTACTTTTTTTTGAAGAGAATAAAACCTAACATGACTAAACAGAACAGAAACGGTTAGAACAGAAGGACGGGCATAGTACATGATGTAAAAATAGAATATCAGGTGATCAAAAATGGTTATCATTGTGCCTCTAGCTATTTTGAAAAAGAGCTGCCTATATAATCAGGTATAATAGAATTGATCAAAACAGTACACTACAAGACCAATAAATCCTACACTGGAGACCTTACAGGACTTCAAAAGAAGATAATAGTCAAACCATAATGGGTATCATAGTAAATCTTATTGCCTTCAAAGTGATTGCCTATACCCTCAAACTTTATAGTATCAAACAAAGTAGAATATAATGGAATCAGACAGAACAAGAGGAGTAGAGCAATACTGGGGTTCAAATCAGGTTAATAGGAAAACAAAAAAGTTACTATAATGTATCCCGGTATTTTTTAATTTAGTTTTCCCTTAATTGAAAAAAATAAGAAAAAAACAGATTAATTTACAAAAAGGTGGGGATTGAGAAAAAAGAGGACACTGTAACAGAACAACACAGGTGAGAACCGAACAATTTAAGCTTCATTGTGTTTCACCCCCAGATAATCTAACATAATAGTAGTCACCATAGTGCCTCTTTCCTTGAATTATTTGAGTATAACTTTGTATACTATAGCATCAAGCATATCAAGACAATGTGAAGCCATTCAAGAGAATTAAAGAATTATAGGGTATTTAGAACCAGTTAACAGAAAATGAACAACGGTTTCTATATTATCTCCTTGCCTATAAAAAATTTTGTTTATACTATCACATATAGTAAAATATAGTAAGATACAACATATTAAAACAAGTGGAAACCAATGTACAACAGCTTGATGGAACATCAAAACAAGATGATATTGAATCAGCACTAGCTTTCATGATGTATTGTTTTCTTTAAAATAGCTATTCATACTATCACCAATACTAAAATCAAACAACCCTTGTTAAACCATCGCAACTAACGAGTGAAAACATTATATGGCTTCAAACAAATATGATTGGGAATCATGATTATCACATACTTTTTGTATTCTTATCATTTCTTACACTAGGGAAACTATTCAGTATTTATACATGTGAGTTTTATTTATTTCACTTATGAGTATGGTCTCAAGCTGTGTCCATTTATTTATTAATATCTAAATGTGATCATTCTTTATAGCTGAGTAATACTCCATTGTATAAAAATACCACAACATTTTATCCATTCCTCAGTTGATGGACAATTAGGTTGTTTCCAAGATCTGGCTATTACAAATTGTGCTGCTAATAAACATGGGTGCACATATATCACTGTGGTATGATGCTTTCAGTTCTTCTGGGAATATGCCTAGAAGTGGTATAGCTGGGTTAACTGGGGCTTCTAGTCCCAGCTTTCTGAGAAATCTCCAGACTGCCCTCCACAATGGTTGCACTAGTCTACAATCCCACCAACAGTGCAGGAGAGTTCCTTTTTCCCCACAGCCTCTCCAGAATTTGTTGTTGGTGGTTTTCTTGATCTTGGCCATTCTTTCAGGAGTGAGATGAAATCTCAGTGTGATTTTAATTTGCATTTCTTTAATGACCAGTGATGGTGAACATTTTTTTATGTATTTATTTGCCATTTGTATTTCTTCATCTGAAAATTGTTTATTCATCTCAGATGTCCATTTTTGGATTGGGTCTTTGAATTTTGGGGATCTGATTTTTTTTAATTCTTTATATGTTTTAGACAGAAGTCCTTTGTCCGAGGGGCAGTTCACTAACATTTTTTCCCAGTTTGTGAGTTTTCTTTTCACTATGCTGGAGGTTTCTTTTGACATGCAGAAACTTTTTAATAAGAGACAATCCCAATTATTGAATCTGGGAAGTATTTCCCATGCAGTTTGAGTCCTGTTCATCAATTCTTGCCTATTCCTATGTCTTCAAGGTTTTTACCCAATTTGTCTTCCAACAGATTCAGTGTTTCTGTTTTAATATTTAGATCTTGGATCCATTTAGATTTTATTTTAGGGCATGGTGATAAGCATGGGTGTAGTTTTAGTTTTTGGCATATGGAGAGCCAGTTTTTCCAACACCATTTATTAAAGAGACTGTCGTTCTTCCAGTGAACATGTTTGGCCCCTTTATCAAAGATAAGGTGGTTGAGTGTGTTTGTAGTTATGGTTGTATCTTCTAATCTATTCCACTGATCATCAGCTCTGTTTTTGTTCCAGTACCATGTTGATTTTACTACAGTTGGTTTGTAGTATAACTTCAAGTCAGGGATTGTGATACCTCCTGCCTTACCTTTGCTGTTTAGAACTTTACTATTCTAGGTCTCTTCTTGCTCAAGATGAATTTTAGGAGTGATTTCTCGAGATCTATGAGGTATGTTGATGGTATTTTTATTGGGATTGCATTGAATCTGTGTAACAATTTTGGGAGAATGGCCATTTTCACAATATTTATTCTTCCTATCCATGAGCAAGGGATGTCTTTCCATTTTCTAAGATCTTCTTCAATTTCATGTTTCAGTGTACTTTAATTTTCCCTGTATAAGTCTTTCACTTCTTTCGTGAGAGTAATTCCTAAATATTTCATTTTTTTGGTTGCTAGTGTGGAGGGTGTGGCTTCTCTTATTTCTCTATCTGTGACTTTGTTGTTACTGTATAGGAATGCTATTGATTTTTGAGTATTGATTCTGTATCCAGCTACATTACTGAATTTATTTATTATATCTAGGTGTCTTTCAATGGAGTTTTGGGGATCTTCTATATAGAGTATCATGTCATCTGCAAATAATGATAGCTTAACTTCTTCTTTCCCAATCTTTATGCCTTTTATTTATCTCTCTTGTCTAATTGCTCTGGCTAGTATTTCCAGAACTAAATTAAATAGGAGCAGTGATAAGGGACATCCTTTTCTTGTACCTGATTTTAAAGTAAAGGCCTTCAGCTTTTGGCTTTTTAGTATGTTACTGGCTGTTGGTTTGTCATAGACAGCCTTTATTATATTGAGATAAAAATTATCTATTTCAATTTTCTGTAAGGTTCTTATCATCAATGAATGTTGGACCTTATCAAAAGCTTTTTCTGCATCTATAGAAATGATCATGTGGTTCTTACTTTTGGCTCTATTGATATGGTATATTATATTTATTGATTTATATGTATTGAACCATCCCTGCATGCCTGGGATGAATCCCACTTGGTCATGGTGTATAATCTTCTTGATGATTTGCTGCATCCTATTTGTCAATATTTTATTGAGGATTTTTGCATCTGTGTTCATTAGGGAAACTGGTCTGTAGTTCTTTTTTTCAGTTGGGTCTTTCTCTGGTTTTGGTACTAGAGTAATATTTGCTTCTAGGAACAATTTAGAAAGGACTGCTTCCTTTCAATTTCATTGAAGAGTTTGAGGAGTGTTGGCATTAGGTCTTCTTTGTATTTCTTGAGAATTCAGCAGTGAGTACGTCTGGGCCTGGGCTCTTCTTTGTAGGTAAAGATTTAATTATGTTTTCAATTCATTAATAGAAATTGGGTTATTCAGTAGTTTTACATCTTAATGACCTAGCTTTGGTACTTTCTATGCTTTTAGGAATCTGTCTATTTCCTCTGTCTTATCAAACCTTTTAGAGTTGTGGTTTTTGAAATAGGTATTGATGATCTTCTGTATTTCTATATGGTCTGTAGTAATTTCACCTCTTTCATTTTTTATTGCATGAATTTGAGCTTTTTCATCCCTTTTTAAAATAAGGTTGGCTAGGGGCTTATCAATTTTATTTATTCTTTCAAAGAACCAACTCTTTAATTCATTGATTTTTTGGATTGTTTTTAGTCTCTATTGCATTGATTTCTGCTCTGATTTTTTATAATTTCTTCTCTTCTTTTGGCTTGACTTGCTCTTCTTTTTCTAGATGTTTGTGGTGTAACATCAGGTTATTTATTTGTATTCATTCTGTTTTCCTGATGTGGGAACTCAGTGTAATAAGTTTTCCTCTGAGGAGAGCTTTCATTGCATCCCAGAGATTCCGCTAAGTTGTATTTGCGTTTTCATTTGTTTGCAGGTATTGTTTAATTTCTTCTTCAATTTCCTCTTGACCCACTGATTACTCAAGTGTGTGTTATTCAGTTTCCATGTGTTTGTGGGATTTTTTCAGTATCTTTTATCATTAATTTCTAATTTCATAGCGCTATAGTCTGATAGCATGCAAGGGATAATTTCAACCCTTTTGCATTTATTTAAATATGTTCTGTGAATTAATATATGATCTATTTTAGAGAATGATCCATGTACTGCTGAGAAGAATGTGTATTCTGTTGTTGTTGGGTGGAATACTCTGTATTGTCTATTGAGTCCATTTGTTCACAGGTGTGATTTAGTTCTTTCATTTCTTTGCTGATTTTCTGTCAAGTTGATCTGCCTATTGGTGTCAATGTTGTGTTAAGATCTCCTGTTAGAATAGTGCTACTGCTAATTTGGCTTTTCATTTCTGTTAGTACTTGTTTTATATTACTGGGTGCTCTGGAGTTTGATATATATATATATATATATATATATATATATATATATATATATATTTAAGATAGTTCTCACTTCCTCTTCGAGTTTTCCACTAACCATTATGTAGTATCCTTTATCCCTTCTGATCATTATTGGCTTGAAGTTCACATTGTCTGCAAACAGAATAGCTACCCCTGCTTTTTTTGGGTTCCTGTTGCATGAAGTACTGTTTTCCATCCTTTGACTTTTAGTCTGTGAGTATCGTTTTGGGTTAGATGGGTTTCTTGTAGACAGCATATGGTTGGATTTTGTTTCTTGATCCATTCTGCCAGTCTGTTTCTTTTAGTTGGTGCATTGAGACCATTTACATTAATGGTTATAACTGTTATATGTTGGTTTATTGTTGACATGTTATCTTTCTGCTGTTGCATCTTTTTCTTTCTGCTCTGTTTGTCTGCTTTGTTTAGTGGTTTTTTTCCTAAATGTATCTAGGCTGTCTTTCAATATTCTTTGCAGGGCTGGCTTGGTGATCGTGAAGTTTTTCAGCTGTTCTTTGTCATGGAAGTATTTTATTTCTCCATTGATTTTGAAGGAGAGTTTTGCAGGGTTCATCAACCTAGGTTGGAAATCATTTTCCTTTAGGGTCTAAAACACATCGCTCCATGCTCTTCTTGACTTTATTGTTTGTGCTGAGAAGTCTGGTGTGATTCTGATAGGTTTTCCTTTATAGGTGATCTCTGTTTCTCTCTGACAGCTTTTAATATTCTATTCTTTTGTTCGATTTCTGTGATGGTCATTATTATATGTCTGGGTGTAGTTTTATTTTGGTTATGGCTATTTTGAGTTCTATATGCTTCATTGATCTTGGTATCAGTTTCCAATCTCGTTTTTGGGAAATTTTCAGCTATTAATTCTCTAAATATCCTCTTGAAATTTATGTTGTCCCTTTCTTTTTCATTTATCCCTATCAACCTTATGTTGTTCCTCTTTGTGTCATCTTGCAGGTGTTGAATTGTTATTTCCTGATTTGTTGTTATTTTTAAAAGATATTTCCTTTCCTTTTCACTGGCTGCAGTCTTCGAGTTCTGAGATTCTATCTTCACATTCATTGAGGCAGTTTTTACAACTTTCAATGGAGTTTTTGATTTCCTGTATATCTCTTTGCATCTGTTTGTTTCTTGTATTGTTCATCCAGGGATTCTATCTTTTTGTTTAGTTCCTCCAATTTTTTAAGTGTGTCTTCTTTAGATACATACAGCATCTCCTTCAATTCTTTTATCATTTCTTCTTTTACCTGAGAGATTATTTCTAGTTTGAATTCCTTTATGGCTTCCCAGAGTTGCTTCTTCATTTCAGTTACTATTATTTCATGTATTTCAGGTATGTGGCATGTATTTTCTTCTATGCACATGGCTCCTAGGCTTTTTGGTCTTTTGTCATTTTCCTATATTTTTGAGCCTCAAGTGTTGTTCCAAGTGAGGGAGAGAGGACCGCCAGGCTGGGATGGGGTTCTGTCCAGGGTTCCACAGCTTGGCCAGATTCACTGTTCCTGGCAGGAAGCCAAGGCCTGGCCCCCAGGCAAGGGAAAGAGTTCTGCCAGGCTGGGATGAGATTCTGCATCTTTTCCCAACTCACTGGTCCTGGCTGGTCCCCAGGCAAGGAAGAGCATTCCCCCAGACTGGGACCAGATTCCGCGCCTCCTCCCCACTCACTGGTCCTGGCAGGAAACCACAGGCTGGTCAGCAGGCGAAGAAAGAGAGTTCTGCCACACTGGGATGGGATTCCGTGCCTTGTCCCCATTCACTGGTCCCAGCAGGGAACTGTGGCATGGCCCCCAGGCGAGGAAACAAGTTCCCCCAGACTGGGATGGGATTCCACCCCTTGATCTTACTCACTGGTCCCTACAAGTGAGTCCACGGGCTGGTCCCCAGGCAAGGAAGAGAGTTCAGCCACACTGGGATAGGATTCCGTGCCTCGTCCCCACTTTCTTACCATTTTAAGTTTGTTGTACATATTTATTGTTCTTACTTTTGTTTTCCATTTTGTGTGCCTGTGGTTCACTTTCTTATTATTTATTTTAAGTAGAAAAAAAGCAAGCAAAACAAAACAGAACAAAGCCAATCAAAAGAAAACAGTGTAAGTGACACTGGGTTTCAAAACAAAGGGACATCAGTAATAGTTATCTTAGTGTCTCTTGCTGTCATCAAAATAGCTGCAGATACCTTCAGACATAGTAAAAATCAAGCAAAACAGAATAGAACCATTAAAAACAAAACAATGGGTGCAATGAAAGACTTCAAAACAAAATAATAGTAAATCTAAAGAGGCTACCATAATATATCTTTTCTTTGAAAAAGCTGCCCATGACATCAGTTACAGTAAAACCAAACAGAGCAAAACAGAACAAAATCCAAAGCAATGAAAATGAAACATTATGTCAAAATAAGACAATAGGGAATCAACAGTGGCCACAACCTTCAGATGGAGATCCCTTATAGATGCTACACGGAATACTGATATCCTCTAAATAGACTATCAGACCACCAGCTTTAGACCTGCAAAGTCAGTGAAATTCCACCTCAAAAGCAATCATCACAGCCTCTGTTTCTCCAGCATTGTGCTGATTCACAGGGAGGGCTTGCTTCTTGGTGAGTTCTTGTTCTCTTCCCCCTCAGTCCCTGCCTTTTGTGGTTCTGATGCTTTATTTGACTTCATTTTGTCCTGTATCTTAGTGTATTATTTGCAATACACATTTACAGCTAATCGATCACTTTCAAATAACATTACACTTCATAAATAGTGTGAGTGCTTTACAATAGTAAATAATAATTCCTGCCTCGCATCCATTGTGTCATTGTTGTTATTCACTTCACTTATACATAGTATGCATAGCCATATATATGTATATATACATATATACGTAACCATACGTATTTGTATGTGTTGTTATTTTGAACAAATTCTCATCTGTTAGGTCAATTATGAAATACATTACTTTTACTTATTCTTTGGTGATAAGTCTATTTTTATGCAAATAGAAGTATTTGGTAATTTTTTTTTTCCTTCTAATAAGCTTCTTTTCAAAAAATTCTCATTAGTACATGTCTGCAGTAAGCAAATTTACATTCCTTGTTTGGAAATGATACAGGTACATTATACATCTTAATTCATTTTATCCCCTCCTCCTCCTCTCTCTTACCTCTCTCTCCATCTTTTGATCTCTTTTTCTTTTAAGAAAGATCTATCTCCCTACTTCCCATTATCTATCTTTTATTTTCTATCCATTTATAATTTGGTTTTCTCATATGAGAGAAAACATGATATTTAAGTTTATGTGTCTCAGTTATTTCACTTAACATTATGGTCTCAAGATGCAACTATTTTTCTACAAATGATTCAAGTTAATTTTTATGGCTGAGCAGTACTCTATTATTTGTACACACCACATTTTCTTCACTTACTCATCTGTTGAAGGACGTATAGTCAGCTGAGCTTCCTTTAATGTTTATAATAAGGTTTGTGCAATGTTAACAAATTCTTTAAATTCCTTGGAGAAATTATTTACTTATTCGCTTTTAAAAAATAATTTTGTGGGTATAGAATTCCAAGCAAGTGGTTTTATTCACATGACACCCTAAATATTCCATTCTACTCTATTCTTGACTACATGGCTTCTAAGGGGAATTTAGATGCAGTTCTTTTTTATCTCTGTTGATAACTTATTTTATTTCACTGGCTTCTTTCAAGATTTTTCTTTATGTTTGATTTTCTTGTGTTTCACTATGATGTTGTAGTTATAGGCTGTTAGCATTTATCTTGTTTGAAATTCTTTGCGCTTGCTGCAATCAAGCATTTGATGTCTGACTTAAATTTGAAGGAAATTTCCATTCATTGCTTCAAATAACTCTTTGTTTATTTCAGTTTTTTCTTCTTTGTCTTCCATTTCCATTATATTTATGTTAAATCTTTATTGTTTCTCAGTTAATGGATATCCTGTTCTTTTTTTCTTTGCATTTCAGTTTTGTAGGCTTCTATTGATATATATTCAGGGTCAGCTTTGTTTTTTCCACTACAGTAAGTCCTCAACTTAAGAACATTCAAGTTGTGAACTTTCACCAGTAGGAATGGACCCTGCATTACAAACATTTGTAGATGTGAACAAATAGTTGGACAGAGCTGTGTAGCTGTACTGTGCTCTACTGCCATTTTAAGATAACTATAAAAGTAAAGATAGTTAATTTACAGTATTTTTGTATGTGTAGTTTTTTTTGTATGTGTCAAAGGTATATGACTCACTTTGTCAGACTTACAAATGAATTTAACTTACAAACATTGTTCTGGAATGGAACTCTTTCATAAATCAAGGTCTTATTGTAATAATCTTACTAAAAATCCACATGTCTGTAATCCTAGCAGTTTGGGAGACTGAGATAAGATGATGGCATGCTTAAGCTCAGCCTGGGTAACTTAGTGACTTGGTAAGAACATTTGTCAAAATAAATAATATAACACTTGGAGATATAGATAGTATGAAAGCCCTAAATTTCATCTCTAGTACCATTGAAAAATCAAATCAAATTAAATCAAAGCAAATCAAATCAGTAAAACATTACTTCTGACATTATTTTCATCTGTCAGATTTACCTTTGGTCTTCTTTAGACTTTCTGTGTCTCTTCTTACACTGTCCATCCATTTGCTTTTGCCTACTGCATATTTTATCCAGTAGGGCCCTAATCATATTAATCGTAGCTGTTTTAAGCTGATGGTCTGATCCAACTCCAATGGCCCTACCATTTCTGAGTCTGATTCTGATGATTTCTTGGTCTTTTGAAACTGTATTTTTGTCTTATCACATCTTGTCATTTTTCTTCATAATCAGACATGATATAAGAGGATGCCTGCTAATAAGCTTTTAGGAATGTAGTGGTTAGTGTGAAGGTAAGTAAAACCTTATATTCCTGTGATTAGATCTCAGTCTTCTGGTGAGCCTGCATCACTGGAATGCCAACTTTACCACTGTGTCTCATTCTCTGCTGTGCCCCTTAAGACAGGATACCTGAAGTGGGATGAATATATTTTGCTACTCCTATATGGAAAGCTAGAAGGGAACAAGGTCAACTAGGTTTTGAGAAAAAAAAACCCTACTAAGCAAGGTTCTGGATATATTCCTTTCCTCAACAAAGATTGTGTTAAGAGTAGAATTCTTTGGTGTACTTCAAAATGGTTCACCCTCCATCATCAGAAAGAGGAAGGAACTTTTCTGATAGCAACTACAAGAAAACTTATTTACTTCAAGGATATAAACTGACAAAGTATGAGTTCCCACTGTGATCATATGTGGGTACACCTGGAGATTTCATTTCTCAGAGTTTCACACACTTAGTTGCCATCCATTTGTGAATTTTAGCTCTAGGATTTCTGTGCTGGAAATGGATTACACAGAGCTTTTAGCTCATGTGTTTCTCCTCTGATGTATTGTGGTTCTCTGTATTGATCTATTAGACTCTACAATTTTGGAAGCAACAGGATGTCTTCATCTGTCTCACAGATCTAAGAAAAGTTGTCAAATTTTCAGTTTGTTCATCTATTTACTTTTTATTAGATGGCAATATCTAAGTGTTTACATGTTAAAATATAAACCAGAAGTCATTTTTCTCTTTTCTAGTTCAATTCTTGCCTAATTGTTACTCTTGAGTTTTAAGAGTACCTTAGGTACTATAATTTAGGTACTCCTCCTTTGTTTGATATGTGATTTTGAGAGTATATTTCTCCAATTTTTAGCTTGTGTTTTTATCCTAATACTGTGTTTCAACATACAAATTGTTCAATGTTAATGAAGTCCAATCTTTATATTTTTCTTTTATTAATTTTATTTCTGTGGAAAATATAAGTATTTTTTATCAAATCCCAAATTGTTAAATTTCGCTATTGTTTTCCAAAATGTTTTATAATTGTGAGTTTACTTTGGGTTCCATTTTGACTTCATTTTTTACTAAGACAGATGCAATATTGTAATGCTCTTGTTTTTGCCTATGGCTGTGCAATCATATTTTACAAAACATTTCTTCCATTGAATTACTTTTAAACATTCATCAAAAATTAGTTTACTATTGTTTCATCTATTTCTTACTTCATTTTGTCCTGTCAATCTACATGCCTGTACCTCTGTATATTAGGCATTTTCTTATACTTTGGGACACAGTACATGGCAACCACATTGTAAAGGTCAAAATGTTTATTTTGGCTCACATTTTGTAAAGGTTTCTGCCCGGAGTCAACTGGCTCCAAGGCAGGATGTATGACACTAGAGCATAGTGGAGGAAAGCTGATCACAGCATGACAGCAGGGGAACAGAGTGAATGAAGGGAGGTTCAGGAAAGACATAAACCTTTTCACAACACTTCTCCAGTGACTCAGCTCTTCCCACCAGACCCTACCTCTTAACAGCAAGTCAACTATAAGTTCATCATTTGATTTATAGACTGAAAATTATCACACCTTCATGATCTGGTCACCTCCCCAAAGTGCCACTTGTGAGCAAAAGAGGTTTTTGGGGGACATCTAGATATGTACTATAATACTATGTCAGTACCACAAATTCTTGATTATTGTAGTGACATTCTCAACCTTGATACCAGATACCTTGATTCTGCCTATCTTTGTTTCCTTCCAGAATTTTTTAGCTATTCTAATTATTTTATACATCCATATAAATTTCAAAATTCCCTTACCTGTATCTGTAAGAATCCTTACTAAATTGGGAGTGGTGGTTCACACCTATAATCACAGGACTTAGGAGGCGATGGCAGGAGAATCACTATGAGTTCGAGCCCTACCTGGACTACATAGTGAGTTTAAGGTCAGCCTGAACTACATAGTGAGACCTTGTCTTACAAAATAAAAATCCCTAATGAGATTTTGATTATAATTTCATCAAACCTACCTATTAATCTTGTAAAACTTCTATCTTTACTCTTTGAGTCTCCTAATTTATAAATATGCTTCTTCCGTATTCATCTAGATTTTTTATTGCTGTTAGCAATATGTAGCTTTCTTCATTCAAGTTACTGTTATTCAAGTTTATGATATTTATTTAGTTATTTCTTATATTTTGATTTTATAGTTTGTTGATTTGTTGAAACTTTCAATGATTCTTTTATTTTAAACCTATTTGCGATTGTTAAATTCAGCATTTTAGTAAGGCAGCTTTAAAATCTTCGATTTTAAAATTTTAAATATTTTAAATTTCTGTTAACATAAAATTGACATGTATTAATTGTCTTTTTAAATTCATTCAGCATTCCCAGTTTTTTGTATTATGGGTAATATTTAAAGTCTACTACAAATACTTTGGATATTATATCTTGAGGCTGTAATTTTATTTAACATTTGTCTAGTTGTTTGAGACATTTCTGACATTATTCTGGCATTGGACGAACACCAACTTGTTACTGTCAAGTGCCTGCTTTCTGATGACATTCAAGGAGGAAGTCTCCTCATTATTGTCAGGTAAGAGTAGGCATATCAGCTTTCCCCATGATCTCCACTGACATGGTGTCATATGGATGATTTTGTTAAAGTGACAATAAGGAAGCTCTTGACTTCCATTAGTTGTTCTCTGATACCATCTCTGTGAAGATGGGTTACTTCAGTGCTTTCTAAGAGGGATGGAGATCTAATGAAGTAGCTTCATTACCAGTGACATAGACGAAAACATAGGCTTCTTAATTGACTTTTTGACATAACCTCATCAAACCATCTCGTTATAGTCAAGAAATGATTGAAATTTGTGCTAGTCACTCAAATTTTGTTTATGGTGGTGGTGTAACCATGGTTTTCTCTATGACTAGATGCATTATCTTTAAACATTTTTCAAATATGCTGTTCTTTCCTGATCCTTTGCCGAGAGTACATTTTTTGTGAGAGAGATACCTTTTTGTATCTGTTTAGTTAATACACTGCCAATTTTTAAGCTATGACTCAGAATATATGAACATTAAAAAACCCCAAAGTATTCACCCACGTTGTTCTTTGTGTCCAAAATAAATAATGGATCTGTCTTTTTTTCTCCAAATTTTAGAAGCTTATGTTTTATATATATTCCTCAAAGTTTTTAGTTGTACTTACTAGGAGAAGAAAAAAAGAGTATATTTTCTCCATATTTCTGGGCATAGATTTGCCACAGAAATTTCATTCCTAGATATTTGTTAAAAGAAATGAAATATGCCGATACAAAAGAAGACTTGCAAATGAAATTTTAAAACATATCTATTTATAAAAGCTAAAAATTGGTACATACCAAATGTCCATTAAATTGTGAAGAAATAATTTGTGATATTTTCATATTAAATTCTGTTTAAAAAGTAAAAGATTTATCTGAGCAATAAAATATAGAGAAGTGAAGATTAGAAATATTTAGATGTACTGGTGGAGATACCTATATCTATATCTATATTTATATTTATATCTATCCATATCTATATATACTTGTTGGGAAACTAATGGAAAAAGCTATACATGGGTAAAATTGAAAATGTGCATGTTCATAAAGGGATTTCTAGTAAATATCTTATAAGTGTGTATATGAATATGACTGTAGGAATTCTCAGTATAATACTGTTTATAGTAGAAATTGAAAATATATACCAATAGGTGATAGAAAAATTATGGTGTATTGGTGAATTACATCCAACTATTTATGAATAGAATTTAAAAAAATGTAAATCGGTGAATAGTTTAAGACTTATGTGTACAAATTTTTTAAAAATTGAGATTTGTTATGTACATGTATTTATTCCCTACATTGAATGTAATCAATATATGCTTCAAATATGTACTGACAAAATTGAAAAAAAATGAGAGAAAAATGTTGTTTGAAGGACATACATTTTAGTTTTTAATAGTACATGTCTTCAGTGTGTAGTGATAGCATTCTTCATGGGAATTTGATACATGTACATAACACCTCTTAATTCTTTTTTTCATCCTCTTTCCTTCCTTTTCCTCTATCTCCTGGTCCCCATAACATTTTGCAAATGATGTGTCTCTTTATTTCCTTGCTATTTGTATTTTATTTTGCTCATTTTATGTTGGGTTTCTTATATAAGAGAAATCATGTGATATTTAAGATTATGTGTCTGATTTATTTCACTGAATATTATGGTCTCAAAGTGTATCCATTTTCCTACAAATGACTCAAGTTTCTCTTTCTTCTTGACAGAGTAGTGTTCCATTATGTCTCAATATCACAGTTTCTTTATCCATTCATGTCTTGATGGACATATAAACCACTTCTATGATTTTGCAATTGTGAATTGTGCTGCTATGAATACAGGTATGCAAATACCACTGTAGTATGATGGCTTTAACTGTGTCAAGAAGATACCTGGAAGGGAAATAGCTGGGTCCCATGGAATTTCTTAATTTGGTTATTTTAGGAATCCCAATTGTGACTTCCTTAATGGTTATACTAGTTTACATTCCCACCAGCAAGGTAGAATTTTTCCTTGTCCCCTGACACTTTAGTAATATTTGTTATTATTTGATTTCTTGATGACAGCTATTCCTTCTGGAGTAAGATGGGAACTCAGTGTTTTAATTTGCATTTCTTTAATGGTCTGATTTGTTGATCCCATTTGATGATTCTTCATGTTATTTTTTATCCAATTGGGATTCTGTTCATGTATTATGGTGTCAGACATAAGAAAACGTAAAGGGACAGAGAAGCAGTAGTATAAACAATGTATTTGTCACAAATAAGAGTACTAAAAGTAAAAGTGTTGTTGGCATACAAGCCTGGTGAGGGTAGGAAACCTGTACTTTGCTGAGTATTTTCTCAACAGTATTATAGATGAACAGACTCAGGTTTATAGTGACTGGCTGCTGGGAGAGTTCATGATTAAGCTTTCAGCTGTGGAAAGTTCTATTTTTTCAAATGTATTTTAGAGACAAAAACATAAACAATGAAAATGAGTTTCAAAGCAGATTAGTATGGCAGTTACAATACTTGATTGATATACTGCGTATTGGTATCTTGTAATAGTTATTCAGAGTACAGAACATTGGCATGATATCTTATCCAAACAATATTAGCACAAAACATTCTTTTCAAGGACCAAACAGAAGCTAGCTGCCTAACTACCCTAAGTACCTTGTATATATATGTATTTTTACTTTTACCCATTCTTCATTTCTCTTATCACAGTTTGTCTTTACTTTTGAACAGTTTCTTCTCATTTCACAGTACCTATTATATAGTTTTTTTTTTAAAAGAGAAGAAAGAAAAAACACAAAAATCAAGTTGCAAACAAACCTGAAAAACAACAAAAGCAAAATGACAGCAGCAACGACAACAAAAAACAACAATAACTGTATAGGTTTTCAAAACAAGATGGTGGTAATTTAACAGTGGTTGTTTTACTGTATATTGTTGTCTTCAGAATAGTTGCTCAAGTTACCAGAAACAGGAATAAAACAAAACAGTAAAACAAAAACAAAAATCATTAGATTTCAAAAACTAGGCTGAATGAAGTCCCCCACAGTTGCCACAATACACACTGCCATCCTCCAAATAGATGCCCAGACCACTTGCCCCAGGCCTGTAAAGTCAAACAACATATACATCAAGCTATTCCTTTCACCTCACTTACTATCTTCTTTCCTTGAGTCCTTGGAATCAGCCAGTTGCTTACAGGAAGTGTAGTGGGCAGTGCTCTTCTGGTTTCACTGGCTGGTTCACAGCAGGGTATGCTTTGTTTTCTTTGAGGGAAGTTCTGTTTCAGACATGACTTGTTAGTAGCTAAGATTTCTTCTTCAGAGTGTAGGATATGTGATAGATTTGGCTTTTGTATTAGCTGACTGACAGGCTAATGTCCACATGATTGACTGGATTTATTCTAGCCAATTCAATTAAAAGGACTGATCTTTATATTACAACATCAGACAGATTGTTTGATGGATTGATGGAATTTATGTTTGGACAAATACTTGAGCCAAATCGACAATAGTTTGTCTTGCACATATGAATTGAGACTATCAAAGTCTCACTGGGTGAGCACTAATAAAGTTTGATTTTTTTTTTTTCGTATGTAGAAATACGGAGAAGCTCAATTCTGGGAGACTGGGGCCAAATAATTGCAAATAACCATCTACTCTCATTCTTATTCATGCTCTATTTTTCCATTACCTGAGTTTAAAAATTGAATTTGTTTTATAATTTTGGTGAAAATGGCTACATTTGTGGTTGTGTGGGGATGATTGCCATGGGTCATATTTATCACTAGATGATAAATGAGGATAAATAACTCACCCAAGGTCACAAAACTAGTAAGCAAGAGTGAAAATTCCAACATAATCCAATTATAATGTTAGCTACTACACTCTAATGGATATTGCCTAACTTCATAAAACAGAAGTCAGAGAACATAGG
Source organism: Cavia porcellus (assembly GCF_034190915.1). Taxonomy (NCBI): domain Eukaryota; kingdom Metazoa; phylum Chordata; class Mammalia; order Rodentia; family Caviidae; genus Cavia; species Cavia porcellus. The sequence continues at coordinate 84,309,566 of NW_026947486.1, read as the reverse complement.
TACATCTGAGGAAATAGATTTCAAAATTTCTTGGTTTTCTCCTGCTCTGCTGCTATATGCATTTTACTTTCTGCTTATTCACATTTGCTGTATTTCCATCATGTTATCAAATAGTAGCAAACACTAGGTGGTTTTCTACCTAGGTGGTATGCTATGTGTGTATGTGTGTGTGTGTGTGTGTGTGTGTGTGTGTGTGTATGCACGTGCATGTGTGCATGACATATATTGATTCTAACAGGATGTTTACTCTAAATTCTTATTTTATAGATGAAGCAAACTCCTAAAAGGTGTGTAAAAATGAGGGGTTTGTAAATCATGTCCCATTCCTCCACAACCTCATCATTTCAAAGTCGCTTACTTTTTATTTGTAATTGCTTTGTTATGACATGTTTCTCAAAGCTGCAGCTTAACAGATTTTGCTTTTGGCTCTCAGTTGACTATCCACACCACCAAGTCCTCTCTTTGACTTAATTGCGTGTGAGTGAATACTTCAATTCACTGGGGGAGATCACTGCTGAAAGTAATCCTATGGTTTTATCTTTTTGTCAAGACAGAATCCAGTAATGAGAATAATCTCTCCCAAATTGATGTTTTTGTATATTCTTATTTTGAAGCAGCTCCATCTGCAGTCAGTGCTGAAGGCCCAGCTGTCAACCACAGGGAAGATAAAGACAAGCTGGCAAATGGAGGTGAATGTATTCAGGAACTAACCATTTCCATGAGGGAATAGATTGCTTATATTTGCACGCCTAGCCACAGCACAAAAGGACATGAATGTTTATGAATATTCTCCTGGCACTTGAGGTGGATAGAATTGTGTTGGCTTCCAAAATGAAATAGAGATTAGCTCTCTCATCCTGAAGGCAACATTTTGTTTTACTTGAGTACAGTTTTTTTTTTCTAAAATTCTTTTTGCTTTCCAAATGCACAAGAAATGGAAGTTTGAATCCTTCACACAGTATGTGAGGGAGATAAAATAATATATCTTTGAACATATTCTCTTCAAATCATGGGATTTGATTAATTTTAATTGCATCTTTTGGATTTAGTCTTGTTATTAGGGAAGTTAAGCAAACCGTCCAAAGTCATGCAACTAGAAAGTGGCAAAGGCAGAGCTCTGTATGAAAGGAAACCAGAGAATGAGTAATAATAACAGTACTAGACCTTTTTTTTCATACTTGGAACAAGAACTCCAAAGTGTTTTCAGTGTATGAGTTTCTAATCAAACATTTCCTACTTATTTTCATTCTCTCTCCCTTCCTTCCCTTTCTTCCTCTCTCTAGCACTTCCCATACATGCATATGTGTGTATACATATATGTGTGTATATACAAACACATACACACAGTGCTAGTCAAAGTTACTTAACCATAATGTTCTGTTTCCTTCTTCAAGACTGAGATAAAACCCCCACCTCTGAAATGCTGGTCCTGAAACTTTTTGCAACCATCCCATAATTATTCAGTGTCTTTCCAAAAGCACTTTAGTGATTCACTAATTTGTTTCTTTCCACAATTCTGGTCACAAATCAAGTTGGGAAAGAACTGAATCAAATTCAATTGGTTAGGTGAAATGTTGACCTGGGGAAATTTGATTCAGTTCTTAACAAGCTCAGTTTGCAAGGAAAATTGTAGATAGTATTGAGTTTGTGAACTGAAGTACCACCATATTCATATTTCTCTTCCTATCTATTCCATATTTACTTAATGTATTGATGTCTATTTTTATCACAAGGAATTTTTCCAGAAAATACAATAAATAGATCAAATATCTTTGAAAACAGAAACAAAAATAAAAATATTAGCAATTATTGAGAGTTAATTATTTCTACACTCTTATATCATTCCAAAAAGATACAATCATGTAATTCATTTAAGATTGAAAATTGAGTACAATCAGTTGTGCCTAGTTGCAATGGCTGAGAATACATCCATCCAATAATGATAAAATCTAAAAGTCAATTTAGCACTTAGCAAGGGCTGTGTTCTGGATAAAGCATTTTACACTCATTATTTCATTCAGTCCTCACAGAAATACTTTGAAGGGACTTACAGTCTAGCAAGAAAACCAGACAATAATCAAGTAATCTCATAAATAAATTAAAATTGTAACTGTGATAACTCATAAGTGCTTATAAGAATGCATAATTATGGAGTTTGCTCCACTTCTTAAGATCAATGAAGTCTTCCTTAGGGAGTGAGTAGAAACATGAAAGTAGAATGTGCTAAAGTTTTTAGGGAATAAAGGAGAGGTTTTTGAAGGGTTTTGAAGCTGTGAGGCTAGATTAGAGCAGCAGGAGCATATAAAGTAAGCATATATATATATATATTATACATGATGATGGGAGACTTAAGGAAAGGTCAGGTCATGTGGTAAGCATGGTAATAATTCAGAACATGACAGGCAGGTGAAATATTTTAAACATGATAATTATCTGTCAGTTTTGAAATGATTACTCCGTTTGATTGGAAAATGTATTACAGGATGAACAGAGTAAATGAAAGGAAACCAGTTAGTATACAATTGTATTTATTCAAGCAAAAGGGTCTGTCACAGCTTGAACCAGCTAATTGTGGTGGATGTGGAGTGAATTTGGTTAACTCCAGAGCTCTTTCACTTTCTAAGGAACAAGTCATGGTGATACATTCAATTTGGAGAATGTACAACTACCACTCTATGGATAAAATTGTATCCCCCAAAATCTGCAATTTTAACCCCTAGTGTAGCTGTGTTGACAGATAGGAACTTTCAGGAGGTAATTAATGTTAAATGAGGCCATAGGATTCTAATCCAATAGGTTTCCTCAGCAGAAGAGGAAAATGCTCACACATTGAGGAAAATTTTGGGTTTAAGACAAAGACATATTGATTTCTGACCTACAATGAACTTTCGTTAGTTAAGCCATCCAGTACGTTGAAATGCTATGAGAGCCCAACCTAATGTATATTCTTAGTTTTATTATTTGAACAAATGATTAGATATATGATGGTGGCAATAACTAAGATGAAACACAATAGATGTTCAGATTCACAGGGAAAGATAAAAAATGAGGCACACAAATTAAATAACTTAATCATCATCTTTAAATTGAAGCCTAAGTGATTAGAAAACCTAGGTTTTTATCAGTATTCTAGTATAGGGTTAGTAGTGCAGGAACAATTCAGTCTACTATAAGACCTAAAGTTAATTTTAATTTTTAAGAAAAAGCTTGCATGTTATTATATAATACAAAACAAAAGTCATCTGGACAAGTAAGTGCTGTCCTCAGTTTTACTTCCCTAAATACAACAACCTAATTTTACCCAGCTTCAGTGATCACAGCCCAGAAGCAGAACTGCTTTTTTCTCCATGGCCTTCTGATTGTTAATGTTATCAGCATTGCCTCTAACCATTGTTAACATGCCTGTGACCTTTGAATCATCCTTAAACCCTGGAGGTGTCAGTACAAAGACACAGCTGCCAGATAGTATGAATCAAATTATCTCTAATCCTGTGGCTAATCTACATGAATCACACAGTTAGGTTTCAATACTGCCAATTTCTCTCTCTCTCTCTCTCTCTCTCTCTCTCTCTCTCTCTCTCTCTCTCTCTTCTCCTAACAGAACTAGGATTTGAAGTTAATTAATAACAAATAGAGATAAGGAGACCTGGGTTCCCCAATAAGGGTTGATATGATATCAAAAACATTTTAAGGAAAATTTTGATATTGACATTTGTTATCTGAAGATAAAAAGTTTATTGGTCTTTCATTTGCTTATATAATGACTTAGTAATATTTCAATTTTAAATTTCATTGAAGAGAAAAAACCTTTTCAGTATGTAGGCTTTCAACAGACTTAATCTACCTTTGTAAAACAGTGGTAAGGAAAAGAATACCAAAGAAGTCCTTCAGAGAATAAGGCCATTTTCCCATTTAGACTTTATACCTACCGCTTGTTATCTGTTCATTTGATTAGCTCTCACTTTTGTAACTACATAAGCAACTAACTAACACTGGTCTCTGTAGCTTCAATGTGGGGAAAGCGCTTGTAGAATAGTCTACTTATCTTCAGGGCCCTCTAAAGTTTTATTTTGATTCAAGAGTGTTGTTCTGATTCTTTTTGGAAATGGCTTTTAGTTGCTTTTTCACAGTTTCCTCCCTCATATCTTTACTCCCTTGTCATTTGCCTTCTTCATATTCGGTGGAACATTGGCTTGAGCTGGGTTTTTAAAGAAACAATAAATTACCTTTATCTTTGTATAATGGGCATTTTTAAAAACAAGTGAGAAATAGAATTGACAGTCACAGTACCTAGACTGTAGTTTCCCAACTACCCACCATTTTGGAAAAAAGATTGCCCCAGATAAACTTCTTTGGGGTTTCTATGGGAAACTTAATTACAGAAGCACTATTAATTACATCATTGACTATTAATGATCAATTCACTTTCAATTCCTTTTACTTTCCCTCCCTGAAATTTGCAAGTGGAGATGAAAGTTACAAACTTTGGCTATTCCAGTGACAGTGCTTATCCTGACAGAAAACCTTCATCCTAAAATCCTGAGCATCCTAACCCTGACAGGAAGCTCTACTTCCAGTTATCACATTAGCATGCAAAAGGTACTCTTATCATTTCAGAGATTTCAGGGATTTTAGGAGATTTATGTCAAGAAATGAGAGGAAATGTATTTCACAACAGCACATATGCATATAGAGATTAACACCTTCATTTAAAGATTAGGCTTATTACTGAGTCTTGGTTTAGGGGCCAGTCTCTGTGGGGTTCTATCAGACCAAGTTCTGCCTATTATTATCCTAAGAGGCTAATCAGAGGTATGCATATATAAACAAAAGAGAAAATTATTTATTGGGGACATCCATAATGGAAAATAGGGAAACTAGAATTTTAAGCTTAATTTTTAGGTCTACAAGCAAGAACTTTTGGTATATATAAAGAAAGGAACAAAGAGGGAGCCAGAAATATTCATAGCCAAGGAGTCTTGGTCAACCTGTGATCAGAATGATCATTATAACTTATCTGGAGGTGGTGATTGTCCTCACCTGGGGAAGAAATTTAGTTCTTGATATGAGATGACTGTTTCTTCATACGGAGCAAACTTGAGTCCCATCACAGAGTAATTGTCCCAGTTTAGTGGAACAGTCACATTAGAAGGTCATCTGACTACAAGATTCCTTGTTAAATACAGTAGATACTCTTGTTTTGGTGTCTTCAGGCTTGAAGATGAATAAAAGAGGGCAATGATTTACAACTAATAAAAAATATTTCAAAATCAAATATAATAAAAAATAAACTAATCAAAAAATAAACAAATATCTCTAAATCATAAACATGTTTATATGCAGAATTGAGCAGGGATCAGACTCGAAGTTTAAGGTAGAAAATAGACAGATACAAAATGAATGCCATGCCTTTTTTGCTTTTAGTTACTCATCAGACATCAGCAGGTCCAAGTGAAGAGTGCTTTCAACAAAAACTATCTTTAAGGCCTTGTTACAGGCTCAATTGTTTTTTTATCCTGCTTTTCCACTTAATATTCAGCATCTTATATTCTCATTTCTTCTTTTTGTTTTTTGATTCTTGATGTGTACGCCATTGCCTGAGGGGATGAAGCCAGTATCACAGGCACAGAGAAGTTACTGGAATGAAAATTTTATTAGTGAATGTTTCATTTACATATTTCCAAGTTTTGCAAAGAAGAAAATAGCAGAAAGGAAAAGAGCTTCAGATTAGTGAATATACTTGAAACGTAAATCTTCTCCCCAACCCAGCCTCTTTTTTGTTTCCCTGCATGAGTTCAGCAATGCTGAAACTAAGGATAATGAAAAGGAAATATGGCAAAAGATGAAGATGGAAAAATAAAACTGATTGGACTTGAAGAAACCAAGGGCATGTATTATTTCTGTCATTGCTGAGATTTGCTAAACCAATTCAACTATTTCTTCTTCGTTGTCTAAAAAAGAAATAGATGGCTGTTGAGACATAGCTTACAGTGCAATGGACATACCATAGTCATTCCTCATTTCTTAGGCTACAGTTTCAATATGTGCCCCAGAATCCATGCATATTCAGCTCTGTTCAGAGAGATTAGACAAAGTTGGTTCTGCCCTGAGGATTGAACTAATACTGTCTTGTGTGATTAGGTTAATTCACTTGGGAGTGCGTCTGATTCTGCTCTCACAATACTGTATTAGTTACCACAAGAATCAGTGCTTGTAAAATGAAGTTGCTTTACTGTATGATTGTGGATTTTCTGCTGCCCAATTACGGTTTTGCTTTGTTTCATTTTGCTGTTCTGTTTTACTCATTTAAAAAAATCTTGGTTTATTTACCCTATATTACTTGAAATAAATAATCAGCATTTCAGAGAATGAAAGAAAATTTGGAAATTTCTTTTATTCAGATAAATTTACCTCTACCTTCCATTATTTTTATAAGCTTTTAAAACTCCCTGTCTGAAAATGTTCTGATAACACATTGGTCTAACTCTTTCACTTTCATGGATAAAATACCTGAGGCTTGGAGAGATTAAGTGATCTGTCTAAGTTTACATGCTGGTGCTCTGGCGACTAATTCACTTTGCTTTTCATTCCAGCACTTTGCTTTTGCAGCCACCTTTGATCTCAAGGACTATTGTCTGCAAAAAATTATTCATTTATGATTTGTGGGTTCACTCAAGTTTTCCAAATTTCAGTGAGATGCTTTCTTCTGCTAAAGCTTCCAGATAAAATCATTGCAGTTACATTTATTTTCTTCCTTGACAATCAGTACCATTGGAAGTCCTTGTTATTTTTTCTTTCTTTGGATATTTTTGTGGGTTGCTTTACTGAGGAAATCCAGTTTCTTAGAGATGATAAACTGGGACATTTCTAGTATCCCAGCAGAAGGCAGCACACACCTGGCAGGAAGCTGTTCAGTAATATCCTTTTAAAAGATAGCTCACTGCTGGTTATTTTTCATGGGATTCACATACTATCCACAGGAAAATGTAACATTGTCCCACACTTAGTGAAAATACAAATCACCCCAATGTCAAACTTTTTCTCTATATTTTACCAACACCAAGTGTCTCTAGTCATATAATTTTTATTTAAGATATTTTCTAGAAATGTATCATATTTCAGTCTCCACAACACTGAATTTTAAAGTGATATATGCCAGTTTTGTAAGATGCACCCTACTCCCCTACTCTAATTTGGTTTAATTGATGACAGAGACAACACTGCCTTATACTCTACATTGTAAAATTTCTTTAGTTGGTAACTTAGTTTCAAAACTGATTTTTAAATGTAGAATTTAGTTTAAAAGAGTATGAAATTTAGCTATGAAGTAACTCAAACAAGCAGTTACAGATAGATCATAAATCATAGTCCAAATAAACTAATGCCATTATTTTGCCTTGTCCATAGTTTGTCAAAAGTCATTAATCACCTAATATTGGTGTTTGTAATTTGTAATCACATGTTTTTAAGATGATTCATTTTACTCGTAGGTACTAATCTTTCAGGAAATCATGAACTCTAAAAATTTAAGCTTAGGGGAAAATATGGTTGTAAATGATTAGCTTTTCATCCACGTACAAATGAAATTACCAACTCAAAATGACATCCATTTTTACAGCAGTAAGCTACATTCTTTTTTTTTTTGGTCTTTTTCATTTTTATCGGTACCGGGGATCGAACTCACGACCGCCTGCTTGCAAGGCAGGTGCTTATGCCGCTGAGCTAAACCCCTAGCCCAGTAAGCTACATTCTTAATGAAAGGAGAAATCTTTGACTTCACAAAAAATGGCTGCAATTAGAATGCATAGTGTCTGTGTATGTATGTTTCTCAAGTATTACAGATTCTACACTCCAGATTATGAAGCATGTCTGGATATCTTGGCAGAAGTGGAGAACAAATACGTGTTTTATAAATGGGTTTGATTATCATAATATGATCAAAAATCATCAAACATAAACAAAATAAGTAACAGTGATGTTCAACTAAGGAAATGACATTTATTATAAAAATTTATAGTGAGTACCTTGTTTACACTCAAAAATCTTTTAGGCTTTGAAAATACAGAAGCTAGACATAATGGCAGTAACTTTGCTTTCAAAAAGGAAGACAACATATGTTAATGGGTTTAACAGAAATGAGGAATGTAGACAGCAGACTAGGTTTATGTGAGAAGGAAGGACATGAATATTGGACAGAAATGGCAAAACAAGAGCCAACTCTATGAAATTGCAAGGTGGAGGAGTACAGAAAAAAGAAAGGAAAATTGTAAATGCTTGTTGTTGTAATATACATGGACATTTGAGAAATGTGCAAAAGGCCATTATAGTAGCACTATAGAGAGTTACAGTCACACAATGAGCATGAAGAAGAAAAAAAATTAAATTGATGGAGCCTGAGGTGAAATGTAGTTTGGTTTTATTCTGTGCCCCATGAAAATACAAATCCATTGGAGAATTTCAAGGAGGAAAGCACTCTTTAATTTAAAATATTAAAATATTAATCTTATCAAAATGGATTTAACACTTAAAAGTAAGACCTAAAATTATGAAACTACTGGAAAAAATATGGGAAATGCTTTAAGACACTGGAATGAGTGAACCATAGAAAACAAAAGCAAAATTAGACAAGTGTGATTATATCAAACTAAATAAGCTTCTACATAACAAAAATTAAAACCAAAATAAAAGCAAAAACAAAAACATTCATTAGACTCTAGATAAAGCCTTCAAAATGGAAGACAATATTTATGCAACTGACAAGTAGTTAATATCCACAATATGTAAGAAATGCCAAATGCTAAATGACAACTTCGAGTCCAAAAAATAGGACCTTAGTTCTGAAAAGAAGACACACAAATGACCAATAAGTATATGAAGAAAATGTTCAATATTCATATCATTGGAGAAAACTCAAATAAAAATCATGGTAGTGTATCAGTGCACTCTAATAAGAATGACCAATATAAAGTGATTAAAGGTATGAAGTGCTGGACAAGATGTGAAGGAAAGCGAACCCTTGTAGAATGTTAATGTGAATGTAAACTAGTGCAGCTATTGTGAAAAAAACTGTATGGATGTTCCTCTAAAATTAAAAATAAAACTACCACACCATGTGATCCAGCAATTGTTCACCTGGTTATCTATTCAAAGGAAATGAAAAGAGGAAGCAAAGAGACATGTGTACACATATGGTCATTGTATCACTATCTACAGTGCTTGACACATGGAATTGGCCTAGATTTATAGCAGCAGATGAATGGATAAAGAAAATGTGATACCTGTATACCATGAAACATTACTCAGCTATAAAAAGAATGAAACCCTGTTATTTGTAATTACATGAATACAACTAGAGAGCATTATGTTAAGTTTAATAAGTCAGGCACAGAAAGTTAAGCACTCCGTGTTCTCATTTATGCATAGATTACTGAAAAAAATGTTCTCATAGAAGTTGAGAATAGAATGGTGATTGAGGAGAATAGGAAAGAAGAATAAATGGATAAAAGTTGATTAATGTACACTGAGGTACAATTAAAAGCAAGAAGTTCTGATATTCTATTGTATAGTATGGTCAGCAACTACAGATAATCATAAAGTCTTGTAGCTAGCAAAAGATTTTAAATGATAAATATTTGAGAAGATAGATATGTTCACTGTGATATATAAACATTATATATTATACACATATATTCAAATATATAACTTACGCTCTTTATACTTTAGGTATGAATTTAAAAATAAATTTAAATTTTATTTAAAAATTAACATTTGGATACAGAGATACAATCATAGACAGACAAACTTTAAAGTGGAAAGATAATGTAACTATGATTTTATAGAGTTATACTTAATTATTTTTTTTTAAATTTTATTTAAGGAGAAAAGAAAAAAAAAGCAGGGAAAGGGTACAAGTTATACAGATTTACAGAAAAAAAATGAACAGTAGGAAATCACTAGTTAATGGATTACATATTGTCATCTTAGAAATAATTGTTCAAGTCACAAAATTAAAGCTTGTAAAGTGGACATTCCATCAATGATACTGCAAACAGTTCTGTTCATTGATCCAATAAAACTCTGTGATATCATTTTCTATCTTATACACTTAAATATACATGCAGTTATATAGTTTAGAGTACTTTCTTTTCCTCTCTTTTGTACCATGACTATTACACATTTTGGGTTTCATTGCTCCCACGGTTCTTATTACTTTTTTGGAAGAGAGTAAAACCAAATGTGACATAACAGAACAGAATCGGTCAAGTCAAAAGGGTGGACATAATAGATAATGTAAAAACATAATACAGGTGATCAACAATGGTTACCATAATGTCTCCCGCTATCTCTAATAGAATTGCCTATATCATTAGTTATAATACAATTGAACAAAACAGTAAAGAATAAAACCGACAAAACCAAAACATTGGAGACATTGTAGGTCTTCAAAAGTAGCTAAAAGTCAACAAGAATGGGCGTCATAATGAATCTCATTATCTTCACAGCTGATGCCTAAACTTTCGAACCTGATACTATCCAGCAAAACAGAATAGGGGAACATCAGTTAAAAACCAGATGGTGAGAGTAATACAGGGCTTTAAATCAAGGTAATGAAAAGTCAAAATGGGTTACTATAATATATCCTGCTATTTTTTTCCTTTAATTAAAAGGATAAAGATAAAAAAGTAAATAATGGAGTGGAGATTGAGATAAAAGAGGGCATAACAACGAAACAGCGCAGATCAAAACATAACCATTTAAGCAGAATAGTGTTTCACCACCAGATAATCCTAACCTAAAAGTAGTTACCATATTGTTTCTTTCTTTGAAATCCTTGAGTACAACTTCGTATACTGTAGCATTAAGTATATCAAAACAATGTAAAACCATTCAAGAGAATGACAGCATTACAGAGTATTTAGAATCGACTAACAGAAAATGAACAATGGTTTCTGTATAATCTCCTTGTCTTTAAAAGGTTTTTGCTTATACTATCGTACATAATAAAATCCAATAAGATACAGCCTATTTAGACCATTGGAGACAGAAGGACAAAAGCTAGATGAGACTTCAAAACAAGATGATACTAAATCAGTATTACCTATTAAGATGTCATTTTCTCCAAAATAGCTGTTCCTATCATCCAATCTTCTCTGCCTCATTTCTGTTAAGCTCTTTTTCTGTCAGTAGCTGTCAGTTTGTCTTCTTCATTTTGTTCTCTGCTCCATTTGTTGTGGCCTCCCCGCCACTATTTCTGGGTTCTTTGTATTTTTCTTTTTTTAGAATATCCTGCAATACTTTCTGTAGAGTTGAATTGGTGGTTGCAAATTCCCCCAGTTCCTCTTTATCCTGGAAGCACCTTGTTTTTCCATCAATTTCCAGGGACAGTTGTGCAGGATATCTCAATCTTGGCTGGAGATTATTATCTTTCAATGCTTGAATTATTTCCCCCCACGCTCTTCGTGATTTGATGGTTTGTGCAGAGAAATCTGCTGTAATTCTGATGGGTGTTCCCTTGTAAGTGGTCTGTTTCTTGTCTCTTACAGCTTTTAATATTCTGTTCTTGTATTGAATTTCTGGAATTTTTATTATTATATGCCTGGGTGTTGCTCTGTTTGGGTTGTAGGTAGCTGGGTTCCTGTATACCTCATACATCTCATACCTCATACAATTTTGCTAAATTAGGAAAATTCTCCTGGATTATTTCTGTGAGTAGCTTTTGTAGTTCACTTGTTTGCATCCCTACTTCTTCTTTTATGCTCTTAATCCTTAAGTTATGGATCCTCTTATCATCTTCTTGTCTTTGTATTATTGCTGTTTGTTTCTTTGTTATTTTTAAGAAGTTTTTCATTTCATTCTCCCATATTACAAGTCTGCCCTCCAGTTCAGATAGTCTGTCCTTAGTTTCTTTCAAGCTGTTATGCCAGTCTTCGATAGACTTCTTAGTATCTTGGTAGTCCCTTTGAACCTGCTTCACGTATTCTATGCTTTCTCTGTTTTCTCCATCAAACAATTCTCCCCTTTTTTTCTGTTCTTCCATTCCATCACCTGTTTTTTCTTGGGTGGTGCTTAGCATTTCTCTAACTATTCTGCATACTTCTAGCTTCAGGTCGTTGATAACTTCATTCCTGAATTGGTCTATGAGGCTCTCTATATGGTGCCTTATGTGTATTGGTGCGGTGTCTGCTATTGCCTGTTTCTCAGAATTGGGGGCCAAGGAGACTTTCTTGTTGCTGCCTCTTCCCATGCTGCCTCTTCTTCTCTGTTCCTTATATATGCAAGCTTATATAAGAGGCCCAGCTTCTCTCCCAGTCAGCCACAGCCTGATCGAATTGCGCCAGTTAGGTGTTCCTGCTCACCGCTGCGCACCAGGGAGTTACGGACCAGGCAGCCTACGCGTCTCCCCTCCCGGCCACCATCAGGCTCTGGGATCTGGGTTGGGACAGTCTACCAGGTCCGCAGGCAGCATCACGCAGGCCAGGCACTTTTCACCAATCCCGCCCGAGACGGGGATGTGTGGCTGGAGTCGCCACCGCGCCCTGCTTCCACAGGACTGCTCGGGCCCAGAAAGTCCTCTGCTGGAGTCAAACTGTGGTAGAGTGTCAGTTTCTCTCACTCACCTCACCATAAGTCAGTGCACGCCTCCCTGCCGTTCGCAGATTGCCGTTCTCAGAGCTTCTGCACGTCTCTCCCCTTGCCGAGCCGCTGTAGAGGCAGCCAGCCGCTGCGCGGCGGGAAACCCAAATCGCGGCTTACAATGGCGCGGTTCCAGCCTCCACACCGAGTCTTTTCTGTTCCTGTTTTAGCACCAGGACTGCATTCCAAGTTGGCTTCTCTCAGCCCAGTTCGTTCCTGAGTCAGCAGAGCATATCTCCACCTGCTTATGTCTCCTTAGTCCGCACCATTCCTGGCTTCTGAGCCGAGTCTTTCAGAGAGCCGCCGGTAGTTGCTGTTATCTGTCCGCCATGTTCTCCCGGAAGAGTCAAATGGCAACTTAATTGTGTGTACTGAGCAATTGGCTAGATCTTACATCTTTGACATTCTCCATAATATATTAAAAGATCACTGTGTGTCTTTCCGGTCTGTAAGAGTCCTTCCATGAGGCCTGTAGGCCGTAGAAGTCTCAGTAAGCAGTCTAGCCGGGACAGAAATTCTCAGCACTACGTTGTGGTCAGGGCAGCCATGACACCGGAAGTCCACCATACTTAATTATTGTAGGGACCAGAATAGTCATATAGTAATAAAACTTTTCAATGTAAAGAGTTCTATGTTTATGTAAACTGTACTTTGGCTACTAAGATTGCTGAGTTTAATGCTTGTACTTATGAAGAAGCAATTATCAAAGTAATACTGTACCTCTTCTGATCAAACAACAATATTCATTTATAATTTAAAACTCCTTATCATTGTTACTTTAGGAAAAAAAAGGGGGTTATAAAAATTCAAAGTGTCCACCAATGAGGCCCAGTAGTATTCAATAACATTTGGCAGGAGATTTAGCTCAGTGGCTTAAGTGCTTGCCTGGTAAGTGCTAAGTCATAAGTTCAATCCTCAGTATCAAAAATAAAAAAAGAAAAAACATTGGCCACAGGTAACATTGCCTAGATAACATCCATCACAGATAATCATGAATTCCTTATGTCCTTTATAATAATACACTTTTCTACAATTTTTCCTTATTAGTAATCTATACTGAAAGATAATTATTTTATTCATTTTTGTTCTCTATGAAGCAATTAATAAAAACATATGTGTTTCAATTACCATCTTCTATAAGTAATCAAAAGAAGAACGCTGAAAGCTTTAGGTTATCAAATTACACAGAATGTAATTCCTTTAGTAAAGTTAAAATACAATGTGGAGAAAAAAGTAGATCTTAGCCTCTCTGTAAGTTGAGCTAGAGAAGAATTGGAAATAAATGAGGTAATGAGATTAAATGAATTTTAAACATGCTTTTCCATTGGATATTATATTAAAAGTCTGCCTGCCTTCCTTTCTTACTCTCATCTATCCTACTGTAAATTTTTTGTTTTCTTTCATTTTCTTTTCTGTTTTAATTATGTTAAAGCCACATCAGAGAATATTTTAAATCCATCTCAGATTCTATGTACTGCTAACCTTGTGAATAGCCTAAGGGAGTGCATCAGACTCAGTTTTCAAATCTAAATCTTCTTAAATACTGCAGTTTTACAAAAATCTATAATGGTTTTCTAGAAGAGATCTATAGAGGCACATGGGAATGCCTTATACCCACCAAATCTGAGATGCCTCCCTTTGTAAAATTGGAAAGCATTGTAGATAGAGACATTCATCTATCAGTGAAGCCTTTGATCCTCATGTTTTTCCCTAGATTACAGGCAAAGGGAAACTCTCAGACAGTATATAAAAAAATTAAAGAACAGAACTATTAACAAGCAGTTGATATATGTCTGTAAATAAAAGTTGATTATTTCATATTTAATTTTAGATTGTGAAAGATATAATTTGGGATTAAATGAAAACATACTGGAACATGCATACTGATCAAAAACATTCATATGCACAGCTGGAAACAAACACTGCAATCTGAAAGTATAATTAGAATTTACTATCTATATTTATAAAGTACAAGCATAGAAAATTCATTGTCTTTATTTTTTACATTTTATTTAAGGAGAAAAAGAAAAAAAAACAGCAAAAGGGTACAAGTTATACAGAATTTAAAAAAAATAAACAGTAGGAAATCACTAGTTAGTAGATTACATGTTGTCATCTTAGAAATAGTTGTTCAAGTTACAAAATTAAAGCATAAAGAGTGGACATTCAAACAGTGAGACTGCAAACAGTTCTGTTCAATGATCCAACAAAAACTCAGTAATATGGTTATCTATCTTACATGCTTAAATATACATGCAGTTATATCCTTCAGAGCCCTTTCTTTTCATCTCTTTTTACAATGACAATTACACATTTTGGGTTTTATTAGTCACACAGTTCTTATTACTTTTTTTGGAAGAGAATAAAACCAAATGTGACATAACAAAACAGAGTCAGTCAAATCAAAAGGATGGACATAGTACGTAATGTAAAAACAGAATACAAGGTGATCAACAATGGTTACCATAATGCCTCTTGCTATTTTAAAAAGAATTGCTTATATCATCAGTTATAATAAAATAGAACAAACAGTAAAGAACAAAACCAATAAAACCAAAACACTAGAGACATTACAGGACTGCAAAAGAAGATAATAGTCAAACCAGAAAGGGTATCATAGTGAATCTTATTGTCTTCAAAGTTGTTGCCTATACTCTCAAACTTGGTACTATCAAGCATAACGGAATATAGTAAAATCAGTCAAAACAAGATGGTGAGAGCAATACAGGGCTTCAAATCAAGTTAATAGGAAATCAAAGTGGGTTACTATAATGTACCCTGCTATTTTTTAATTTATTTTTTCCTAAATTAAAAGGATAAAAATAAAAAAAAAATAAATAATAAAAAATAGGAGATTGATATAAAAGAAGGCATAACAACAAAACAGCACACAGGTCAGAACACAACCATTTAAGCAAAGTAATGTTTCACCACAAAATGTCCCGACATAAAAGTAGTTACCATTGTGTCTCTTTCCTTGAAATCTTTGAGTATAACTTCGTATACTGTAGCATCAAACATATCAAGACAATGCAAAACCATTCAAGAGAATGACAGTATTATAGGGTATTTAGAACCAACTAACAGAAAATGAACAATGGTTTCTGTATTATCTCCTTGCCTATAAAAGTTTTTGTTTATGTTATCACATATAATAAAATCCAGTAAGTTACAGCATGTTAAGACTGATGGAGACAGAACAACAAAAGCTTGATGGGACTTCAAAACAAGATAATACTAAATCAGCACTAGCTATTATGATGTCTTGTTTGCTCCAAAATAGCTGTTCATACCATCCATCCTTCTCTGCCTCATTTCTGTTGAGCTCTTTTTCTGTCATTAGTTGTCAGTTTGTCTTCATTTCGCTTTCTGCTCCATTCATTGTGGCCTCTCTGCCACTGTTTCTGGAATCATGGTATTTTTCCCTTTTAGAATGTCCTACAGTATTCTCTATGGAGTTGAATTGGTGGTTGCAATTCCCCTACCTCCTCTTTATCCTGGAAGCACCTTGTTTGTCAATTAATTGCTAGGGACAGTTGTGTAGGATGTATCAGTCTTGGCTGGAGGTTATTGTCTTTCAAAGCTTGAATTATTTTGCCCCACACTCTTTGTGATTTGATGGTTTCTGCCAAGAAATCTGCTGTAATTCTGATGGGTGCTCCCTTGTAAGAGATCTGTTTCTTGTCTCTGATGGCTTTTAATATTCTGTTCTTATATTGGATTCCTGGAATTTTGATTATTATATGCATAGGTGTAGTTCTGTTTGCATTGTAGGTGGCTGGGGTCCTGTATGCCTCATAGATCTGAGTATCTTTACCTTTTCCCATATTAGGGAAGTTATCCTTGATTATTTCTGTGAATAGCCTTTGCAGTTCATTTGTTTGTATCCCTGCTTCTTCATTTACATTCTTAATTCTTAAGTTATAGATCCTCTTATCATCTTCTATCCTTTGTATTGTTAACTGCTTGTTTCCTTGTTATTTTTAAGAAGTTTTTCCTTTCATGCTCCCACATTACAAATCTACCCTCCAGTTCAGATAATCTATCCTTAGTTTCTGTCAAGCTGTTATGCCAGCTTTCTATAGAGTTTTTAGTTTCCTGGTAATCTCTTTGAACCTGCTTCATGTATTCTATATTTTCTCTATTTCTCCATCAAACAATTCTCCCTTTTTTTTGTCCTTCCATTCCACCATCTGTTTTTTTCTTGGAAGGTGCTTAGCATTTCCTTAACTATTCTATTTATATCTTGCTTTGTTAAATATTTCACTTTTGAACTCATCTATGAGGTCCCGGAGATACTGCTTTATGTCTATTGGTGCCCTGCCTGATATTGTATGTATTCTGATCTCATTCTCCTTTGCATTTACCTTTCCTGGATCAGTGTTCTCAGGATTGGGGACTGAGGACCCTTTCTTGTTGCTCCTTCTTCCCATACTTTTAGTTCTTTCCCTACAAGCGTGTATAAGAGGCATAGTTTCTTTCTTTGTTGGTTACAGTTTGTTTGAATTGTGCTGGCTAGGTGTTCCCACCCATTGCAGTGTACTAGGGAGACACAGACCTAGGAAGCCTATGATGGGCCTGCCCCTCCAGGTCAGTCACCCTGCTGAAGGCTTCACTGTGTTAGGGTGCACTGCCAGGTGCAGGGACCTGGTTTGGGCTGGCCTACTGGGTCTTAGTCCATGGCATCACCCAGGTCAAGTGCTCTCCACCAATCCCGCTAGAGAGGGGGATATGACTGAAGTCGCTGTAGCATCCTGTTTCCGCTAGTCTGCCTGGTCCCAGAATGTCCTCTGTTGGAGTCTCCTAGTCTATGAAAGGGTCCCCATTCCTCTCACTCACCATAGGTCGATGCAGGGTTCCCCGCCAGCTCTGCTCTCAATTTAGTTCACTGATTCCTGCTCTTAGAACTTTTGTATCTCTATACCTGCTGTGCCAATTCAGATTCAGCAGCGGTGGCAGGAAATTCAAGCTGGGGTTTCTAGAGGCGTAGGTTCCAGCTTTGGCACTGAGACTTTAGCTTTTCCAGTCATAGCACCGGGGTTGCATTTCCAGTTGATTTCTCTCAACTTAGTTCATTCCTGGGTCAGCAGGGTATATCTCCCCCTGCTTAGGAGTTCCCACACTGCACTATTCCTGAAATCTAAGCTGGCTATCTCAGAGAGCCTCCGTAGCTGCTGTTATCCATCTGCCACATTCTCCCAGCAAAAATTCATTTTTCTTTAAATGTGAAGGTTTAGAAAGTATTAGGGGAAACAAAAATGTTAACTATGAGTAAAATGTGATGCAGCATATCAAAGAGTTGTGCAGGAATTTAGGGTTAAACAGAGCAACATGAGAGAAATTGAAACACAAATAAATATCAAAACATTAAGAAAAATAATATTGCAATTAAATATAAGAAAGCACTCCTTTGTTCACTAAAGTAACTATTTGCTTAGCTGGATATAGTAATTACATGCTCTTTTATACCACTTATTGCGGAGGCTGAGGCAGGAAGATTACAACCAAGTTTTAGACCAGCCTGTGCAACTTAGTGTGGCCCTGTTCCAAAATTTTTAAAAAACTGTCTGGAGGTACCTTAAGTACCTTAATACTTTTTTAATGCCAATCTCCAGTAACACATACAATAAACAAATATGAATAAGCATTCTGCTTCCTGTAGCTAAGTAAATATGTTTGTATCCATGGCAAGTAGTTAAAACAAGTATGATTTATAGAAAGTGAATGACTCACAATGGTAATGAAGCCCCATTATCCTAATAAATACCATTATTTGGTTATCACTAGTGAAGAGTTTTTCAAATACCAATGGGCAGAATAGTCACAGTTGCTAAAAGGAAAATTCTTGCATGCAAAAATATGGCTATTCAGTAAAAGTTTAAAAGATTTTTTAACTTTCATATCATTAAGTATTTTATCACAGTATTAATGATAATCAGTTTTAATAATAAATTTAAAAAATTCAAAAAATCTTTTTATATATTAAAATGCAGAAATTATATGCCTGAGCTACTTGGATCAGATATAATTGGGATTAGTATGTGGGAACATCGCTGAAAGAGTGCTGTGAGCTTTTGTGTTATGTTTATAGTTTATAATATCTTTATTCTATCAGTAGGCATGTCTTCTAGTCATGTTCTGTAGTCAGTTCAAATAAAATATAAGAAAAAATTCAATGCAGCAGTATTTCAGAAGGGATAGATTAGAAGTTTTTTTTTGGTTGTTGCTTCTTTGACAAATGTATTCATAAACAGCCCTTTAGTGACAACAGCCCTTTAGTGCTCTTCCAGGGTGGAGTCCTCTTTGAATTTCTCTCTAAAAAGGTAGTTATTTGTGTCTAGATTTATGAAAAATATTCACCAATGTGCAATTCCTTCATACATATTTGATGGAACAGTGTTTTACAGATAACTTTCTCTGTTAGTAATACGTCTGTTTTGGGAAGAACCACAGAGGCTTTATTTGAAAGCATTGCTTTAAAATAAAATAAAATCTCCAAAATGCATGTGTTCACATTTGAAAAATAATGTTCTATTGACAGAGCCTTTTATAGTTAAACACTACCTTAGTATGTTTAATTGAGTATTTAAGAAAGTTTAATGTTCAATATTCATTGTTTGTTGTTTGAATGCAGTAGAATTGTGAGAAACAGAGTGCATCAGAGTTCTATTTGTGGTTTTCTTCCTCTGATGCATTAAGATTATCATATATGAGGAATTAGTAAGAATAAAGAGGAATAAATTCTGGCAGAAGCTGCACAGAAGGGATGTTTAGGAGGTAGATCAGTAAGATATCCTGTTACTGGGACACAGTAGCTCAGTTCCACAATTTAGAAGAAGAATGCTTTGATTTGGCTGTTGGTTTTAGGGAATTCTGTCTGTTTTCTGCTGATTGAAAGGCATAAACATTATCATGGAAGGGTCTAACAGAGCAATGTTACTTAGTTCATGAAAGCCAAGAAACAGGGCAGGGCAATAGTGACAAGAGGAAGTGGTCAGAGAACCGGTTTAATACCCAAGGACACACCTCCTTTACTCACCCGTACATCTAGAAGCATGCAGTGAGGACCCATGTATGTTTTCTCATTCTATCATGTTGACAGATAAGGTGTAAAAAAGAACTATAGTAAATGACTAATTTTTTAAAAAATTATTACATTAAAAGCCACCTTGGTTTCACTCCTCAAAACTCTCATTTTGAACACATTATCCTAATGTTCTTGGCAGTTTCTGAAGCAGTTCCAGAAATCCTTTTTATGAATGCCTCTTGTTGTGCTTTTGTGGATACTTTGATATGCTGAATCTTTTTTAAATATTTACTTTTCATTTTGTCTTTGGGAGAAAGCTAGAAGTACCAAGATGATAGATCTGGTGATTAAGTATGTACCATAATGATTTTACAATCCTACATTTTGTTTTATGACACTTGGCAGCAGCATTTCATGAATTTTGAACACATATTATGAAGATACTCACAAAAAGTAACTTCCAGAATTACTTCAACAATGACCAGAACAGTACGAAACCTGTTTGAAGTGAGGAAAGCAGTCTAAAAGGGATTAACTGTTCAATGTTTAGTAATCAGTTTTTAGAATGCCCTTAACAATGGACAATAATGACATGTTTTCTCCTCAAATCCTCGCTTCTTGATTTTTTCTACATAATACATGTGAATTTGTGAATTTCAAGCAAAAATTCCAAAAAATCTCAAGCTTTGGCTTACCTGGGTTAATGACAACATGACCTTGACTGTAACCAATTCTGAATAATTTAAATATTCATTGTACAATTATTTTAATTTTAGTACTATATATTTACATACATAATAATCACTTTCATCCTAGAAAATTTTCACCTGAATATAATATATCTTAATTCTTTTTTCACATTTCCTTAACCTCTCTTTAGCTTTTTTCCATTCCCCATTTACAAAGCTCTGTTAATAATTTTTCTACAACTTTCATTTTTTAAAAATTTTATTTAAAGAAAGAAAAAAGAGAAAATTTAAAAATATAGAAAAAAGTAGAGTACAGAATTAAAAAAAATTAACATAAAATCTCTAGTTGATGCATTATATATTGTCTTAACAATAGTTGTTCAAGTTACAAAATCAAAGCATAAAAAGTGGCTAGGCACTCAAACATTGACAGTGCAATCTCTTTTGTTCAATGAACTAATAGAAATTTAGTAATATAGCCATCTATCTTACACACTATATATACCGTTATATCATTTATAGCACTTTCCTTCCCGTTCAATTTTACAATATCTATTATACTTTTGGATCTCATTATTCTGTCAGTTCTTATTTTTTTAATATTAGAGAGACTGTAATATTTGCTAACATGAGTCTTGTTTATTTAATTAATGAGGATATTCTCAAGTTGCCTCCATTTACCTATAAGGGCTCAAGATCATCCGTTTTATACCTGAAGAGTATTCCATTGTACAAAAATACCACATTTTTTTCATCCACTCTGTGATTGATGGCATCTTGGTTGTTTCCAAGATTTTAGCTATCACAAATTGTGCTGCTATGAACATAGGGGCACATATATGACTGTGACATGACCGTTTCAATTTTTCTGGGAAAACTCCAGGAGAGAAATAGCTGGATTGAATGGGACTTCCAATCCTAGTTTTTTGAGGACTTGTCATACTGATTTCCAAAGTGATTGCACCAGTCTACACTCCCATCAATAGTGTAGAAGTGTTCCTTTTCCCCCACATGCTCGCCAACATTTGCTATCAGTTGTTTTCTTGATGGCGGCTATTCTTTCCAGGATGAGATGCATCTCAATTCTGTTTCAATCTGCATTTCTTGAATGACCAGTGATGGTGAACATATGTTGGACTTTATCAAAAGCTTTTTCTAGGTCTATTGAGTTAATCATGTGATCTTTATTTTTGGCTGTTGATGTGGTTATTACATTTATTAATTTCTCATGTTAAACCATCCCTGCATTCCTGCAATGAATCCCACTTGGTTGTGGTGTATAATCTTCTTCACGATTTGTTAAATTCTATTTGCAAATCTTTTATTGAGAATCTTTGCGTCAATATTCATTAGTAAGATTGGCCTATAGTTCTCCATCTTGTTTGGGTCTTTCTCTGGTTTTAGTATCAGAGTGATACTTGCCTCCATGAATGAGTTAGGGAGGACTGCTTCTTTTTCAATTTCATTGAAGTGTTAAAGGAGTATTGGTATTAAATCTTCTCTAGATTTCTTATAGAATTCAGACATGAACCCATCAGGACCTGGGCTTTTATTTGTTGATAAGTTTTTAATCACATTTTGAATTTCAATAGCTGATACTGAGTTATTCAAAATTGCTATATCTTCTTGATTGAGCTTTGAGAAGTACATATGTCCCTAGAAATCTGTCCATTTCCTCTGTGTTTTCCACCTTATGTGAGTATAGATTTTCAAAGTAGGTGTTCATGATCTTTTGAATTTCCATGGGATATTTCTAGTAATTTCCGGCTTATCAGTCCTTATTGTGTAGATTTGAGTTTTTCTTTCTTTTTCTTGATAAGGTTGGCCAGGGGTTTATCAATTTTATTTATTCTCTCAAAAAAAAAACCAGCTTTTTGATTCATTAATTCTTTGTATTTTTTTTAGTTTCAATTACATTAATTTCTGCTCTAATCTTTACAGTTTCCTCCCTTCTACAAGCTTTGTGTTTGACTTGCTCTTCCTTTTCTAGAAGCTCGAGATGTAGCATTAGGCTATTTATTTGTGTTCATTCCATTTTCTTTATGTCACTATTTATTGCTATAAATTTCCGTCATAGGACTGCATTCACTGCATCCCATAGTTTACAGTATGTTGTATCTGCATTTTCATTGTGTTGTAGGTATGGTTTTATTTCGTTAATTTCATCTGTAACCCACTGGTTATTCAGAAGTTTGTTGTTTAATTTCCATGTATTTATGCAAGTTTTGCAGGTTTTTTGTCATTGATTTTCAATTTTAGTGCACTATGATCAGATATCATGCATGGAATAATTTTTCTCCCTTTGCATTTAGTTAAGAGTGATTTATGGGTTAATATATGGTCTATTTTGGAGAATGTCCCATGTGCAGCTGAGAATAATCTATTTTCTGATATGGCTGGGTGGAATATTCTGTAGACAGCTACTAAGTCCAAATGTTCACGGGTATGATTCGACTGTATTATTTCTTTGCTGACTTTTTATCTATGTGATCTATCTCTTTGTGACAATGGGCTTTTAAGGTTCCCTGTTATAGTTGTGTTTTGTGTATTTGGTTTTTGATGTCAATTAGTATTTGTCTTACATAGTTGAGTGCTCCTGTATTTGGTTCATATATATTTTAATTGTTAATTTTTCATCTTGTAGTTTTCCATTTATACTTATGTAGTGGCTTTCTTTCTCTCTTTTAATTCTTTTAGGTTTGAAGTTCACTTTGTCTTCACACAGAATAGCTACCCCTTCTTTTGTCTGGGTTCCTGGTGGATGGAATACAGTTTTCCACCCTTTGAATTTTAATCTATGAGTTTCTTTTTGAGTCAGATGTGTTTCTTGTACATAGCATATTGTGGGATCGTGTTTTCTTGAATCATTTTTACTTACTCTATTTTTTCTTTCTTCCTTTCTCATTCCCTTCCATGTATTCCCCTTCACATTTAAACAAGTTTTTCGTATTTCAAATATGTATACTCTGCTTTGCTTCTTATTTACATTTTGGGTTTCACATATGAAAAATTATGTGCCATTTTATTTTGTGTGTCTGATTTTTTTACATTTAGGATTGCAGTCTTGAGATACATCTATATACTTAAAATGTCTCAAGTTTATCATCTTTATGGGAGAGTAGTAGACAATTGTATATAAATGCCACATTTTCTTTACTCACTCATCTGTTTTTAGGTATCTTGTGCTGTTTCTGGAGATTAATTATTACAAATTTTGCTGTGATAAATATGAGTGTGCACATATCCCTGTGGTATGATCTTTTTAACTCTTTTGGGAAGGTACCAAGAAGGGGGTTATCTGAGTCATATGGTACATCTAGTTTCAGATTCTAAGACTGTCCATATTGATTCCCATATTGGTTGCAGCAAACTACAGTTTTCACAACAGTGGAGCATGGCCTCTTTTTCCCCACAGCCTCACCACCATTACTTATTGGTTTATTTCTTGATAATAGTCATTCTTTCTGGAGTGAGATGGAATTTTATTGTTTTTTTTAAATTTATACTTCCTTAATGACCAGTGATGTTGAGTAGTTTTTATGTTTTTATCTATTTTTTGTACTTCATTATTTGAGACATGTACATTCAGTTCAGATGCCCATTTTTTATTCAGTCTTTAAATTAGGAGAAAATAATTTTTCTCAGTTCTTTATATTAGACTTCTGTCTGAGGTATAATTGGCAAAATATTTTTCCCATTCCATGGGTTCTCTCTTTATTCTGTTGATGGTTTAAATTTATGTACAGAAACTTTTTAGTTTGAAATGATCCTTTTTATCTGTGCTTTGTAATATTTCCCACACAATCAGGATTTTCTTCATAATGTCTTTGCCTACACCTACATATTAAAAAGTTTTACCTATTTTATATTCCAGCAGAATAAGTGTTTCTATTAAAATTTTCAGATCTTTGATAAATTTAAATTTTAGTTTGGTCTATGGTAAGAGATATGAGTCTAGGTTCAATCTTCAACTGATGGTGTTTTCTCAACACCATTTAAAGAGTCTATTATTATTCCCTGTAGTGAAAGTGTTTTGCAATTTTGTCAAAAATAAGGTATATGAGTGTGTTTAGAAGATGCAGAAAAAACACAATATATTGAGATACTCTTTAGACAATGATTGTTAGAATACAATCCTTGTCAACTTATTTAAATTCATCTCCTTAAACCATACTTAATTTCCAGAAAAACACAATAATAAGCTAATAATTCTGCCCAACATGATACAGCAAACCTGCATAGAACTAGAAAGCACTAAATCAGCCCCAAAATTTGATGTATTCTACCATTTATTCCAAATTCATAGTGAAAAATGCCTTCTGAGACTAAAGGCAACTTCTTAGCTATGGAATTACATAAAAATTAAGAATAAATTGATAATATTGATAATATTTAGGTACCATACCACAGGGCAAATGATATTATTCCAAAAAGGAGTAAGGAGATAGAAAGTGATCAGACTAAACCAAGATTGACATCCCACATGGCAAACATTTAGCCCTGTAATTCCATATATGGCATCCAGGCTACATGGTGATAAAATGTGACTTCAGAGTTCTTGGGTGGCCTTGATTGTAGCCATCCTGCTTCTCTCTTAAATGACTTCACACGTATGGTGTGGCTTACATCGGCTGATGTTCCATATGCATGAAATCGCCACTTTCCTGGAATCTCTACTGCATATTTATCCCCACTCATACAATCTAACATACTGCTCTCTCAAGGAGTCTTCAACTGACTTCTGATACCGACCATTGAAATCAAGGTGGAAGTCTCCCTGATTCTTTAACTCTTACCTTTTTTGTAACAATTATTGATTTTGTCAACTTGAGTAAGAAATCTCTTTAAAAAATTGGACCAGCATAGTTGTGGGTGTGGCTGAAGGGATTTACTTAAAATGGAAGATCTACACTGAGTATGTAGGCTTGTTGCCTGAATATACAAAAAAGAAAACAAAGAAGGAAGACTTGCTTCTGATTCATTGGAAGAGCTCTAGTCTTCTTCTACCTCTTAGATTTCATTTCTTAATTTTCAGCACAGACTCTTATGTCTTACAATATAGACCCTTCAGTCTCCTTATACAGACTTGGGTATGACCATAGAGGTTGCTCCAAGCCTTCCATTGGGTCCTTGAATTTAAAGTGTTCAGACAGCTCTTTGGCACTCTTCCAAAATGTGAAGTAAAATGTAAAATTATATTATAAATTCTTATATATTTTCTTGAATTAAATCTGTTTCTCTAGTAAGCACTGAGTGATATACACTCTGCATGCCAGGAAAACCAGCATCACATGAGTGATACTTAATCTTCCACTAGTGCAGGTAGTAATATCCAGGTTCTCCTTGACCATAGTAACAGCAATGTCCTAATGCCCAGATGGCTGAAGTGTATCCCAGAGAACAAAATCCCCAGGAGACTCATCTGAAGCAAGGGACCCCAGTCCTCTGTTTTCAAATGAAAGATTGATACTTTTGAACCCTAGGAACTGAAATTGGTGGTGTCTTGCTGATTTCTAATAATATGTATCAAGGAATCTTTCTTCTTGTTCTCATACTAAGCACTTCAGTTCTTTTTAAGACCTTAATGTAATGATAATGCCATTGCCTTTGGTCACAATTTTACATGTTGTTACTTTTGAGTGAAACCAATTATTTTTCAAAAATTTTTGCTTTGATTTTTCTCAAAATTCTCACTTTCAATCTAGATGAAAGCAGCTATCAGTGCCCATACAACCCTGTACTGAGCTACCTTGAAATTTCTTCATCTAGATGAATTGTCATACTACCCTTCATCTTGTTTTCCTGTAAAATCTCAGAGCACATGCAAAATATAGCCAAATTTTTATTTTCCAGAGTGTAACACAAGTAGCCTTGTAACAAGGATAATGGAATCCCTGTTTCCAAATTAAACCTGAGCCTCATTTCACTGTCTACATTTATATCAGCTATTTGGCCATATGAGGTCCTGTAAGAATAACCTTTTAAGTTTATTACTTACAGCATTTCACGCCTTCTTTATCCTGATATCTTCCAACTCCTGTTCCAAACCAATTCTAAAGACTTCTGAATTACACAGGAATAGTCACAGTAGTTACTCAACATCTTGCTATCAATTTTCTGTATTAGTCAACACTCCCCTTGTGAGGCACAATAGCAAAAACTCATAATTTAAAGGTCAAGAAGTTTAATTGGGTTCATGGATGACTGGGGTTGAGTATATGGCCAGCTTACCCCAAAGCAGAAACATCATGGTAAAAGGTGATGTCAAAGAAAGACAGTTCATTTTGGCCAGGAAGCAAGGGAGGAGAACAGTGTCTGAGAGTAGATAAACAGGTATCATATGTATTACCCAAGATTATATTTTATTGACTCCCAAAACACACTCAGAAGTGTACTACCTCTTGTCCAATTCTTAATCTGGTAAATCTGACATCACAAGTAATAATCACAGGATGTACAAGAAATTTCCCATAAATAATTCCTAAGACTGTGTTGTACCTAAAATATCTTGCATGGTGAAACAGACTATTTAATATAGTTACTATTCAGCTGATTTAAAAGAGGGATATTATGTTAGATTAGTTGGAGGAGATGATGAGACAATGTAATCACATGAGCCTTTAAAAGCAGATAAAAGGCATAAATGGAAATCAGAGTAATTCGAAGCACAAGCAATTTTTGCAATGTTAATGAATTTGGAGAGGAAATTATTGCTGGATTTTTAGAGCAAAAGTTGCAGATCTAGATTTCCAACAATCCAGGCTTGACCATTTGTCTTAAAATACCAGTGAAGGAGATGAACTGAGGGGAAAGGTAAAAAACAAATTTTAATCATTATCACACTGGGGAGGAGAGACAAAATCACTTAAGATTTTTCTTCCACTGACTATCAGAAACTTTGAGATTTTATTGAAGGAAACAAACTCAAGGACTTTACTTTGCACACCTAGGACATTTGTATAGTCAGAAGTATGAATAACCTTAGTCACATTGTGGTCATCTCAGGAATAATTCTTTGAGGTGGCTGCAGAAATGTTCCTATGGCTTTAAAGGACAGTTCAGTTCCCATCACCTTGTTTCCTGAGTCAGTAGTCAACCTCAGTTATAACTTTGTTTAGTTTCTCTGGCTCTGGGAATAGGGTGGTATTTGGTTTCATTGTGAGGTGATCTGCCTTCAAGTACTGCAATTCAATGTGACTGAAGATTTAGAGCAAGGAGTGAAGGGGTCAAAAATGGTATAATGAAAATCTGCCAACTGAATGTCTCTGAAAATCTTTCAATTTTCTTAGTTACTTGACTTAGATGTAAAATAATGCAAAATATCTGTCTCCGTACCAGAGACCAGTAGGATCTAGTAGAAGGTTTGGCACCCACAGCAATGTTACATGCTATTCCATATCAGGAAACTAAAGGATCTGCAATGAGAGACTAAAGTATCTTCACTGGAAAGGACCAAGGGACCAGTTTTGGAAGCTGAAATGTCTATACCAGAAGGCTGAAAGATCTGTGCCAGAAGGCTAAAGGGGGTCTTCACCAGAAGCCAGTAGACAACATCCAAGATGAAGACATTTTCAAAGCTCCCCTGAAGAAATAAAACAGCCAAAGCTCTTTTGAAGGAAAACTGCTGTAACTCTTCTAAAGAAAGGCAGTATCACTGAACTTTATCCAAAGACAATCAGCTGAAATAATTTTTTCCCATTCTCCTTCTATACTGTTCCCATAATAATCTTCCTTAAAGTGGGCCTCCCACACCCAGAACCATGCTGACTCATTCATATGGATGTTCCCCATTCAAGTTGGCAATTAATCAATGGACCACCACAAACCATACCATGTCAACTTGATAACCAGACACATTTTCTTAAGCCACAGCCAACAACAGATTTGTGAATAATTAACATATCTTGATCTGTTCAGATTTATATTAATACAAAAATTGCATGTGTACAATTTTCATTGCACTCATTTCCACACCACAAACAAATATTCAAAGGGTTCTCCAAACTAAAGTCATAATATGTGGACTAAGTTACCTGTTTACAAAAACTCACTTATGGTGGTAGCTTAGGCTGACACCATAGGAAAACTGAAAAAAATCCAAACTGAACACAGACTGCACCCATTAATTGTATGTGAGTACTACATTTTTGTTCTATTTTAAATAAATTAAAAACCATTTAAAAGCAGTGAATCAGTTCAAATTGGAACTGAACATTTATTTGTTTTATAAAAACATAGAGTAGAGGAGTGGCCCCAGTGGCCCAGCAGCAGCAGTTATGCTGCTAGTAGTGGCCCATAAGTGGTGGAACACTATTTCCAGAGGGGCCCTGCAGATCCAGGAGGTAAAATAAATCTACCAATGGGAAACTCACTGCATAAAAGTTCCTCGTATGTGCTGTATTTTGTTATATGACTGTAAATCTTGTTACTATGGTTAAAGGTACCAAATTAATAGTTACCACAGCTGGTCAGTTGCTATGATGTTATTGATGCTATTGCTATTGCTAATTGTACTACATTAGCCAGGATATCGCACATGTTGTAACCAGTTTTTTCCCTTATCTGAGAACACTGTGATTGCTTGGGATAATAATCACCATCATAGTCCAGTATGAAAGAACAAAGTGCAGAGCCAAATAAATAGCAACCCCTCATTCATAATAAATTCAGAATAAATTCTTGGAATAGGCACAGAGATACCACTGAGGAATACATTTTTTCTAGGGAAGCCTCAATACTAGATATCAAGTTATCAACCATAAGATACCTGGAAGCAACAATATAGAAGATAAATTTAAAAAAAAGAAACAGACAGTGAAAAGATACAGAAACAAATTGCAGGCCTAGATTTCCAGCCCACCCAGTGTGGTTTAGAACATAGTGAAACAACAGAAAACAAAAACTAAACACTGGAACTTTCTGAAAAGTTAGCAGCAGAAATGAATAAACAAATGGATATATATATATATAATCTCTCAGATACAAAAAAATGATTAAACAAAAGACATATTCAACTAATCAAAGTAAACACAGAAAAAAATGATACAGAATTTCAACACAAAATAATAGGTGATTAACACTGCCTAATGTATTGTGTACTTTTATCTTTAAAGTAGTTGTTCAGATTACAAGATATAGGCATGAAAAAAGATGAAATAATCAAACAATTAAAACACAAACTATTGTTTTTATGAACTAACAGAGATTAGTATAGTTATATATACATACATATTTGTAAGAATATATATATATATATTTGTATATATATACATATACAGAATACATGAACATATGTACAGACATTTAATTTTTACCCTTATTCCTTTTCTTCTTCCCCCATCTCAAAAATAGAGTAGCTTAGGAAATTTATAGTAACCATGAAAACACAGCACAGGAAAGAAATGAAAGCCATGAAACATACCCAAACAGATATAGGGTACAGACAAAAAGCCTGCACAGCGAACCCCATACAGCTGTGCAACACTAGCAAATCACTCAGAACTTAGTAGCCACCTCAAAATCCTCAATCAGCCATGGACATGGGAATAGATCCCTAAGGATATGGTTGGGCCCTGCCCAGTGACTCCAAGTGGCCAGGCAACCACCTGCACTCAGTGGGCACAAGTTGAAGGCCTACACAGCAAACCCTATTCAGTCATGCAACCTCCACATCTCACTTGGAACCTGGTAAGACTGTGTCCAGTGACACCAAACAGCTGCAAAGCTTTGCTACACCATGTAGCATGAGCTGAAGGCCTGCATACTATACTCCATCTAGCTGTTCAGCCTTGGTATACCACTCAGAACCTGGTAGAAGTCCACCCAGGAACCTCCAGGAGCCAGGAAGCTTCACACTACCATGTCGGGTGTGCTGAAGGCCTTGCAAGCATACCCCTCACATTTGAAGAACCTTCATGTGCCACTAGGGACCTAGAAAGGCCTAATAACTCCACTTGACTGGGGAAACTCCTTGCAGTACTAAAAGCTACCCTCAACTCAGGAAACAACTGACACCATGCATTCAGCTTCTCAAAGGGAATATAGGAAAATGACAAAGCAAAAGAGCAAATTGCAATCTCAAACTTCCAGCTGATGCCAAACAAGCCTAGAAGACATAGACATAGAAAAAAAATGTAAGCCATACACTTGAAAAATATGAAATGACAGCAATAGAAGTAAGGAAACAACCCCTAGAAGCTATAAAGGAACTCAGATCAGAAATAATCTCCAAAGCAAAAGAAGAAAGGACAAAGGTAATAAAAGCAATGCTGAACACATCTAAAGAAGACATAGTTTAAAAAATGAGAAGCATTGTAAAAAGATGGAAACCTTGAATGAACAATATAAGAAATGGAATGCATTAAACAGATTCAAAGAGATATCCAGAAAAATAAAAAATTCCATTGAAAGGTAACAAAACTGCCTCAATGAAAGGGTTGACAGACTTTCAGACCACAAAGATGTGATTGCAGCTTGTGAACAATAAAGGAAAGGTCTTTAAAAAGTAATAATGAATCAGGAAATAATAATTCAATTGTTGCAAGTTGATTCAAAGAAATACAATATAAGATTGATTAGTGTAAACAAAAAAGGTGACAACAAAATGATATCAAAACACTAATTATAGAAATAATAGTTTTAAATTTCCCAAACATAGGAAATGCAATGACGTTCAGATAAGTGAAGCCTACAGAATTTTAACTAGCCATAACCAAAATAAATCTACACCCATATATAAAATAATCAAAATCCCACAAATTCAACATAAGAACAGAATATTAAAGGCTGTTAGAGAGAAGAGATAGATCACCTATAAAGGAAAGCCCACCAGAATCACAGCAGACTTCTCAGCACAAACAACAAAGTCAAGAAGATCATAGAGTGAAGTATTTCAAATCCAAAAGGGTAATGACTTCAAGCCAGAATGACATACCCTGCCAAACTGCTCATCAAAATTGATGAAGAAATAATACACTTCCACAACAAAGAATAGCTAAAGAACTTTATGACCACCAAACCAACCCTTCAGAGTATATTGAAAGATACACTAGATAGACATGAACATAATTACAATTTCAAGAACCAACAGAAAAAAAAATAAGCAAGTCAAAGAGTTAAACAGAGGGGAAAGGTAAAGAATCAACAGCAGAAGGATAACATGACAAAAATAAATCAGTACAAATCACTAATAACCATTAATTTAAATGGCATCAATTCATTTACTGAAAGAAACAGACTGGCATAATGGATCAACAAACAACACAAAACCTTATGCTGTATACAAAAAAAAAAAATCTAAACCAAAATGAAATTCATAGACTGAAAATAATATTTCACGCAACAAGAAACACCAAAAAAAAAAAAAAACACACCAAAACAAACAAACAAACAAACAAGCAAACAAAAAAAACCAAGGGTAGCTATTCTGTTTGCAGACAACGTGAATTTCAAACAAAGAATGATCAAGAGACAAAGAAGGCCACTACATAATAGTTAGGGGAAAACTTCAAGAGGAAGAGACAACAATCTTAAATATATATGCACCAAATATGGGAGTACCCAGCTATGAAAAATAAAATTAATAGAAATGAAAAATCAAATAAACAATAACATAATTATAAAGGGAGACTTTAATACCAAGACAGAAAATCAGCAAAGAAATAAGAAAACTGAATCAAATTTGTGAACAAATGAACTTAGTAGATATATACAGAGTGTTCCACACAACCACATCAGAATATATATTATTCTCAGCTGCAAAAGGGACATTCTCTAAAATAGACCAATAGTATATTCTCTAAAATATACTAGTCCATCAAACACACTTAAGGAATTCAAAAGAATCAAAATTATCCCCAAAGCATTATCTGATCATAGGGCCATGAAACTAGAAATTAATTACAAAAGAAATTGCAAAAATTCTATTAACACATGTAAATTAAATAATACACTACTGAACTATCAGAGTCACAGAAGGAATTAAAGAAGACATTAAGCAATATCTACAAGCAAATGAAAATACAAATACAACTTACCAAAAGCTGTGGGATGCAATGAAACCAGTCTTCAGAGGGAAATTTAATGCCATGAAACCCATATCAGGAAAGCAGAACAAACACAAACAAAAAACCTGATGCTACACATCAAACACCTAGAGAAAGAAGAGTAAGTCAAGCCCAAAGCCAAAATAGAGAGGAAATTATAAAGTCAGAGTGGAAATTTATGCAATAGAAAGTAAGAAAACAATACAAAGAAATAATGAGTTGGTTCTATGAAAGAATAAATAAAATTGATAATCTCCTGGACAACCTTATTTTAAAAAGGAAAGAAAAAACTTAAATTCAAGCAACAAGGAATGAAAAGGGTGAAATATCTTCAGACTCTGAGGGAAATCTTTGCTCTCAGAGGTTTGATAACACAGAAGAAATGGAAAGATTCAGAGAAACATATGAATTACCAAAGCTGGAGCAAGAAGATGTAAAAGTACTGAATAACCCAATTTAAATTAATGAAATTAAAAATAAAATTAAAACCTTACCAACAAAGAAAAGCTCATGTCCTGATGCATTCATGGTGAAATTCTACAAGAAATTCAAGAAAGACTTAATTCTAATACTCCTCAAAGTCCTCAATGAAATTGAATGGATAACAATTCTTCCTAACTCATTCCTGGAAGTAAGAATTACCTAATACCAAAATCAAAGAAAGACCCAACCAAAAAAGAGAACTATAGGCCAATCTTCCTAATGAACATAGACGCAAAAATCTTCAATAAAATAATGTCATACAGAATGCAGCAATTCGTCAAGAAGATTATACACCATGACCAAGTGGTATTCATCCCAGAAATGCAGGGATGGTTCAACATAAACAAATCAATAAGAGTTACACATCATATTAATAGAACCAAAGACCAGAATCTAATGATCACTTCAAAAGATGTGGAAAAAGCTTTTGATAAGGCCCAATACCTATTTGTGATAAGAACCCTACAAAAAATCAGAAGAGATGGTCTTTGCCTGAATCCGATAAAAGCCATCTATGACAAATCAAGAGCCAGCATCATATTAAATGGTCAAAAGCTGAAAGCTTTCACTCTAAAATCAGGAATAAGACAAGGATGTCCATTATCACTTCTCTATTCAGTATAGTGCTGGAAACACTAGCCAGAAAAGTTAGACAAGAGAGAGAAATAAAAGGAACAAGATTAGGAAAAGAAGATGCTAAATTATCATTCTTTGCAAATGAAATGATACTCTACATGGAAGACCCACAAAATTCCATTGAACGAATTCTAAGTATAATAACCAAGTTCAATAATGTAGCTGGATACAACGTAAGCACTCAAAAATCAATAGCATTCCTGTACACAAATAATCAACTCACTGAGAGAGAAAAAGAACCACACCCTTCACATAACATCCAAAAAGAGGAAATAGGAATCTCAAAAAGGAAGTAAAAGACCTATTCAGTGGAAATTACAATACTCTGAAAAAAGTAATTGAAGAGAACCTCAGAAAATGGAAAAAAAAAACCACTTCTTGTTCATTGATGGGAAAAATAAGCATTGTGAAAATGACCATTCTCTCAAAATTTTAGACAGATTTGGTGGAATTCCAATCAAAATAATATTAGCATACCTCACTGATCTAGCAAAATTGTCCCTTAAATTTATCTGGAATCAGAAGAGACCTAGAATACCAAAGGCAATTCTGTGCAACAAGCACAAGGCAGGAGGTATTTCAATTTCTGACTTAAAATGATGTTACAAAGCTACTGTGACAAAATCAAAATGATATTAGAATAGAAACAGACCTAAAGATCAATGAATCGATTAGAATACATAACCACAAATGCAAATACATTCAGCAAATACATTCACCTTATCTTTGACAAAGGATCTAAACATGTTCCCTTCAAGAAACAGCCTCTTTAGTATTTTGTGCTGAGAAAATTGTCTTTCTATATGCCAAAATCTAAAACTAGACCCATGCTTATCGCAATGTACAACTAAAGGAATGCAATAAGGAATGAAACTAGACAACTAAAGTCAGAATGGATCAGAGATCTAAATATTAAAACAAAAAATTTAGTCTGCTGGAAGATGAAGTAGGTGGAAATCTTGAAGACATAGAATTAGGCAGACAATTCATGAACAAAAATCAAGCTGTATGGGAGATACTACCCAGAATCAAAAACTGGGATCTCATCTTATTAAAAAGTTTTTGCATGTCAAAAAAACTCTCCAGCAGAATGAAAAGAAAATTCACAAATTATGAAAAAAATCTTAGTCAACTATCCCTCAGACAACTATCTATGTTCTAGATAAAAGTATCTAGAACATATAAATAATTTAAGAAATCAGACCCCTGAATTTTAGAGACCCAATCCAAAAATGGGCATCTGAGATGAATACACATTTGTCAGATAAAGAAATACAAATGTCAAAAAATACATGAAAAATTATTCAGTATTGTTTATAATTAGATAAATGCAAATTATAACCACATTTAGATTCCATTTCATCCCAGAAAGAATAGCCAGGATCAAGAAAACCACCAATATCAAATGCTGGAGAGACTGTAAGGAAAAGAGAATATTTCTGCACTGTCGGTAGGAATGGAGACTGGTGCTATCACTGAGGAGTCAGTCTGGAGATTCCTCTAAAAGGAAGGATTGGAAGTCCCACTTGACCCAGCTATTCCACTTCTGGGAATATTCCCAGTAAAATTGAAAGCATCACACCACAGTGATGATATATGTGCACCCATAATTATAGCAGCACAATTTGTAATATCCAAATCTTGGAAACAACCTAAATGCCCATCAACAGAGAAATGGATAAAAATAGATGTGTTATTTTTATATAATGGAGTACTTTTTAGCTATAAAGGAGGATCACACTGAGCCTTTTTTGATAAATAGATAAGGCCTGAGACCATACTCATAAGTGCTATAAGACAAACTCACATGTGTAAATACCACATTGTCTCCCTAGTGTGAGAAACTGAAAAGGAAAATAAGACTCAAAATTTTTAAAAAATATTGTGAAAGGGTGAAAAATTGCTCAAAGGGGAAGAATAACTCAGGGGAAAGGAGAAAACAAAGTTAAAAAAAGATACAAATTTGTATATACTGTTAAGGTAGCTAAGATGATTGTGCTACTAATTCCGTTAGTTCTTGGAACAAAATATTTAAGATTCATAGGATTAGATCAATTTTACATGTTTACGTCTGGTAATTAGAATAACTCTTTTCAAGATAACAATGCAGAATAACTACCTTAGTTATGTTCTTATTAACCTGTTTTAAAAGGCTAAATTATCATTGTTTTGGGGTTCTTACTGTTATTTATTTGTCCCTTTTCACTTTTGTTTTTATTCTAATTTGTTTTGTTTTTCCCTCTAATACAGAAAGGACAAATGTACATGTATAGGCTTATACATGCCTACAATTTCTCTTAAAGAGTTTACAAAAACAGATTTTCTTATGTGTGATGGTATGAACAGCTACCTGGAAGAAAATGAGACATTATGGTAGCCACTGCTCATTTTGTACCATCTTGTTGTGATGTCCTGTAATGCTTTTATTCTCCATTTTGGTTGGTTTTAGTCTGTTTTGTGTTGTTTAATTTCAATATGTGTGAAGCAATGGACAGCTAATTTGAAGAAAAATGGTGGCATTATGTTAGCTATTGTTTCTTATTGTCTGGTTTTGAAGGCCTGCAATGCTTTCATCCTTTTGTTTTGAAAGATTTTATCCTATTTTATCTTGTTTGAATTCATTGTGTCTGAAGATATGGACAAGTATTCTGAGAAAAATAAGAGACATTCTAGTAGCCACTATTGATTTTCTGTTTTCTTGCTTTGAAATCCTGTGTTTGTTTTATTCTAATTTGCTTTGTTCCATTTTACTTTGTTTTTATTTATTTGCTTTAAAATTTAAAAAATGTATTTGACATACAAGTAATTGAGGCACATATAAACTCAAATAACCATGAAAAAAATAAATCTACACCAAGGCATATAATAATCAATATTCCAAAAAATCAGCACAAGAAAATATTAATGCTGAGAAAAGAAACAATTTACCTATAATAAAAATCCATTAGAATCACAGTACACTTCTCTACATAAAGTCTCAAATCAAGAATAACTTGCAGTGAAATATTTCAAGCCATAAAAATGCTCCAATTCAGGTTGATGTACCCTGCAGAATTATTGGAGAAATAAAATACTTTCATGATGAAGAACAATCGAAGACATTCATGATCAGAAAACTAAGCATATGCTCTGAAAGACATTCCAGAAAGAGATAAAGAAGATCACAGTCACAAGAACACCAATAGATAGAAGCCACCAGGCAAGGAAATGGAATCAACAAGAAGAAAATAATGACACAAGAATAAGTTAATATATATCAGTTATAATCATCAAGAAAAATTTATAACATTCATAAATATATATGTACCAAATATTGAAGCACAAAACTATATGAAACAAATATTAACAGACATCAAAAATCAAATATGCACATATATGATTTTATCGGGGGATCTCAATACCTTACTCACATAAAGATAAACTGAACAAAAAAATCAATATCAGAACTAAAGAAATATCAGAAATAAACAAACTTGTGAACAAATATACTTAGTAGATGTCTACAGAGTGTTCTACCTTACATCAGAATACACATTGTTCTCTGTTGCACATGGAATGTTCTCCAAAATAGACCATAGCCCATTCCTAAGTAAACAAAAATGAATTCAAATTATTGCATACATATTATTTGACCATATTTCAATGAAATGGGAAATCAACATCAAAAGAAATGATACATAACTACCTGGAAATTAAGTAACATTTTCCTGTACAAAAAATAGGTCACAGATGAAATTAAAAAAGAAATCAAAAAGTGTCCAAGTAGAATGGTAATACTGATACAACATATCAGAATTTATTGGATGCAATGAAAGCAGTTCTAAAAGGGAAATTTATAAGATTGAATTCTCAGATCAGGAAAACTTAACAAGATCAATTAAACAGACTTATGTTAAGCTTGGACTTCTAGACAAAGAACAAATCAACCCCAAAACTCGTATGAGGGAGGAAATTATAAAGATAAGAGCAGAAATTAATACAATCTAGAAAATACAAGAGTCAATGAGTTGAAGAGCTGTTTTTTCTAAAGATTAAAGATATGCTCTGACACCATTAACTTTCCTTATATAAAAGAGGAAAGGAAGACTCAATTTCATGCAATTAGGGTTAAAAAGAGTGCAATCACAACAAATTCTGTGGATATTGGGAAGATCATCAATACCTAATTTG
This sequence comes from Cavia porcellus, assembly GCF_034190915.1. NCBI lineage: Eukaryota > Metazoa > Chordata > Mammalia > Rodentia > Caviidae > Cavia > Cavia porcellus. Next base: position 84,271,884 of record NW_026947486.1, on the reverse strand, counting down.
ATAGGTAGGGTTTTAAAAAAAAATTTTTTTTTTCTATCGGTACGGGGGATTGAACTCATGTCCGCCTGCTTGCAAGGCAGGTGCTTATGCCGCTGAGCTAAATCCCCAGCCCCGTCAATACTTAATTTGAGAAACTGTAATTTAATTAGATGGATAACACAGAAGAAATAGACAGATTCCTAGATAAATATGAATTACCAAATCGGAGTCAAGCAGATATGAAAATTTAAAATAACTGAATATCAGCCAATGAAATTGAAAATGTAATTAAAATGTTACCAACAAAGAAAAGTGTACATCCTGATGGGTTTACTGCTGAATTTTGCTAGAAATTTCAAGATCTAATGCTACTACTTTAGCACTTTAAAGATGAAGCACTTTAAAGAATTTTAAAGAGAAGCAATACTTCCCAAGTCATTCTTCAATTAAGTACTACCGTGATACCAAAATCAGGGAAGAACTTAACCAAAAAGAGAAAAAATAGGCTATTTTGCCTAATGAAGCTAGATGCAAAAACTTCAGTAAGTTACTGGCAAAAAGAATGCAGCAAATCATCAAGATTATTTACCATGACTAAGAAGGATTCATCCCATGGATGCAGGGATAATTCAGCATATGCAGATCAAAATGTGATGTACCACACCAAAAGAGCCTAAAAAAAAAATCACATGATCATCTCCATAGACAGAAGAAAAGCATTCGATACAATTCAATACCCATTCGTGATAAAAAAAAAAACCTAAAGAAAGTTGGAATAGATGACCTTTATCTCAATCTCATAAAAGACATCTATGATAAACCAATAGCGAACATCATACTAAATGGTCAAAAACTAAAAATTTTTATGTAAAATCAGGAACAAGACAAGGATATCATTATCACCACTGCCACAACAATTAGTCTAGAAAAATAAAAGGCATAAGAATAGGAAAGTAAAAAGTTATATCACCATTATTTGCAGATGACATGATACTCTATATAGGAGACACAAAATTTTCACTAAAATGTTTTCAGATTTAATAACTGAATTAAGAAGCACAGCTGAATACTTAGTCAACACTCAAAAATCAATAGCATTCCTGTATGCAAACAAGAAACACACTCAGAGAGAAATTATGGAAACAGCACCTATCAAAAGTAGCATCAAGCAGGAACTCCAGCCAGAGGTGTGTGATTCTCATCCTCTCCACAGACCACCTCGCAGGACCTGGGAACTCCAGCTAGAGGCACACACAGGGCTGGGCTAGACCCAGGCCACTCCTGCAACTCCCACCAACTCTGCAGACCACTTAGTGGGAACTGGGAACTTCAGCCAGAGGTGTGTATAGGGCTGGGCCAGAATCAGCCCCCTCTCATGTTCCACAGTCCTGGCCACCCACCTCAGGACCTAGGAACACCAACATATGATGTACTCCCCCACAGTCCTACCAAATCCAATGGGGATCCCTCTACCTCCTGGACTAGCACTGCTGTTGACCTTTGGCTCCCATATCTCCTCCCAGAACCTTGGACTGCAGTGGATTAGGGGAGAGGAGATTCAGTAATAAGAACTCAGCAGGCTTCCATCAGTGATGTAAGTTTGCCCCTAAAATAGAAATAGAATTTGCCACCTTCAGCGGGTAAATAGGAGGAACAGAGAAGCCCCCTCCAGAAGTAGGCCATAGGTGAGCTTGGGAAGTGGGTGGGGAGTCCTTCCTCCACAAAGAGAATATCAGGTAGCTTGAGGAGAGTGCCAACAAGGCCTCCCTCAACCTGGAGAAAATTAATAGGGTCTGTGGGACACCCAGAGACACAGTAGGGTCCCACACAAGGCAACTAGTATAAACAGAGAGATCTGGTGTCTCTGAACAACCTGAAGACACAATAACAGCAGGAACTAGGGGTTGATTTCCATCAGTACTTCTAGGCTTATAAACCTAGGAAGAACATAGGACTCACCCAACAGACCCTGCAGGAGTAATTCAAGTGATTGGCCTACCTCTTCATTGTGGAACCCACAATTGGACAAACATCAATACTACAGTAGGACCCCAAGATACACACTACCAACAGTTGACACTAGTGGGACTGAAGAACCAAATATTAACCTCAAAGGGGAAAATGGAAAAATGGAAAAACAAAATGCAATCTCAAATATCTAGTCCACCAGGAGGAAGTACAGGAGACACTGAAATAGAGGGTTTCAAAAGTAACACACTGGAAATCTCTGAAAAGTTAACAAATGAAATAAAAAAAAAAACCTCCATGAGGCTATAGAGAAAATCAAATTAGAAGTAATCAATCATGTAAAAACACAAATAACAACTTTGTAAAGGAGTTGCTCAGCAAGCTAGAGAAGAAATAGATAAAAAGTACAGGAGCATGGGAAAGTGATTGAAACCTTGAATGAATGATGTACAAAACAAACAGAATTCATGAAACAAACTCAAAGAGACATCCAAGAAACAAAAATTCTACTGAAAGCTGGCAAAACCATTAAATGTATTTGAGGATAGAATTTTGGACTCTGGGGACAGGATCGCCATTAGTGATCATGAAAGAATAGAACTTTTAATAATAACAAAGCAGCATGAAATGACAATCCAACAGCTCCATGATGATGCCAAGAGAAAAAAATGTAAGACTAACAGGTATTAGTGAAGATGCAGGAATCAATGCAAATGATGTAGCTAAAATAGTGACAGAAGTAATAGCAGAAAATTTCCCAAATATAGGAAAAATCTGATATGCAGATAAGTGCATCACACAGAATCCCAAACAATCAAATTCAACATAAATCTACACCTAGACATATAATAATTAAGGTTCCCAGACATGCAGCATAAAAACAGAATGCTAAAAGCTGTTAGAGAAAAAAACACAACTCACCAATCAAGGAAAGCCCACTAGAATTACAGCAGACTTTTTGGCACAAACCCTCAAGTCAAGATGAGCTTGGAGTGAGGTATTTCAAGTCCTAAAAGAAAACAACTTTCAACCCAGACTGATGTACCCAGAAAAACTTTAATTCAAATTTAATGGAGAAACAAGATACTTCCATGCCAAAGAACAACTAAAGAAATCCATGTCCACCAAAACAACCCTAGAAAGAGTGTTGAAAGACATGCTAGATAGAGATAAAAATGATCACAATCCCCAGAACAACAACAAAAAGACACCATCAGGTAGGATAAGCAATTAAACAAATGGGGAAAGCAGAAAGCAAACAAGTGGGAAATAACATGGCAAAATTGCGCCAGTATATATCAATTATATCCACAAATGTAAATCACCTCAATTCACCTGTCAAAAGAAGTAGGTTGACAAACTGGATTAAGAAACATGATACCATAATATGCTGTTATAAACACACATGTAACCCAAAAGGAAACTCATAAGTCAAAGGATGGAAAACAGTATTCCATGCAACAGGAATCCGGAAAAAAAGCATGGGTTACTAGTCTATTTGCAGACAACATGAACTTCAAAGCTAAAATAATTAAGAGATAAAGAAAGTCACTACATACTCGCTAGTGGAAAATTTCAAGAGGAAGAACTAATAATTATAAATATATGTGCACCAAATAAAGGTACATCCAACTATATAAGACAAATACTAATGGGCATCGAAACCAAGTACACAAGAACACAATCATAACAGTGAACCTTAACAGCCCAGTGTCACAAAGAGATGGATCACAAAGAGATGCACAATAAAAAGTTTGCAAAGAAATAATAGAACTGAATCATACATGTGAGCAATTGGACTTAGCAGATGTCTACAGAGTGTACCATCCAACCACATTAGAATACACGTTCTTCTCAGCTGCACATGGAACATTCTCCAAAATACACCATATATCATCCCATAAAACATTCTTAAGTAAATGAAAATGTATTGAAATTATCACATGCATAGTATCTGAGAAATGCATACTGAAATTGGAAATTAATTGCAAAAGAAATGGCAAAACCTTCATAAATACAAGGAAATTAAATAACAACCTTCTGAACAACCAATGGGCTACAGATGAATTTAAAGAAGAAATAAAGAGATACCTATAATTCAATAAAATTGCATAACAACATGATGCAATCTGTGGGATGCAATGACAGCTGTCTTAAGACAGAAATATATATTAATAAACTGTCATATCAAGAAAGCAGAGAGAACACAAAGAAACAACCTAATGCTTCATCGCAAGCTTCAAGAAAAAGAAGAGCAAGTTAAACCCATAGCTCATAAAAGAGAGGAAATTGTACAGGTTAGAGCAGAGATCAATGCAATTGAAACTCAAAAATAATACAAAGAATTAATGAATCAAAAAGCTGTTTTTTGAGAGAATAAAAAAAATTGACAAACCTCTGGCTAATCTTATCAAGAAAAAGAAAGAAAAAATCTAAATATATGCAATAAGACTGAAAAGGGGAAAATTATGACAGATACCATGGAAATTCAAAAGATCATGAACATCTACTTTGAAAATCTCTACACACATAGAGTGGAAAACACAGAGGAAATGGACAGATTCCTATAAACATATGAACTACCAAAGGTCAAGCAAGAAGATATAGCAATTTTGAATAACTCAATATCAGCTATTGAAATTGAAACTTCAATTAAAAACTTATCAACAAAGAAAAGCCCATGTCTGTTGGATTCATGGCTGAATTCTACAAGAAATTTAGAGAAGATTTGATGCCAATACTCCTTAAACTCTTCATTTAAATTGAAAAGGAAGCAATCCTTCCTAAATCATTCCTGGAGGCAAGTATTACTCTGATACCAAAATCAGAGAGAGACCCAACCAAAAAGGGGAACTACAGGCCAATCTCACTAATGAACATTGATGCAAACATTCTCACTAAAGTACTGGCAAATAGAATTCAGCAAATCATGAAGAAGATTATACACTGAAATCAAGTTTGGATTCATTCCAAGAACGCAGGGATGGCTTAACGCACACAAATTAATAAGTGTGATAACCACAACAACAGATCCAAAAACAAAAACCACATGATCATCTCAATAGATGCAGAAAAAGCTTTTGATAAAGTCCAAAACACGTTCAGGATAAAAAACCTTTGGAAACTCGGAACACACGGTGTCTACTTCAATCTCATAAAGGCTCTCTATGACAATCCAACATCCAACATTATCCTAAATGGACAAAAACTGAAAGCTCTTGCACTAAAATCAAGAACAAGACAAGGAATGTCCACTGTCACCACTCCTATTCAAAATAGTTCTGGAAATACTAGTTAGGGTAATAAAACAAGAGAGAGAATTAGAAGGAATAATGAGAGGAAAGGAAAGTTAAACTATCACTATTTGCAGATGACATGATACTCTATGTAGAACCCCCCCAAAACATTAAAAGACTATTACAGATAATAAGCAAATTCAGCAGTGTAGCTGAATACAAAGTCAACACTCAAAAATCAAGAGCTTTCCTGTACACAATAAACAAACTCACCAAGAAAGAAATTATGGAAATATGGCCTTTCACAATAGCATCTAAAGAATGAAATACTTAGAAATCAACCTAACTAAGATTGTAAAAAACCTATATGAAAAGTATGCTGTATTAATAATGGGAATTGAAGAGGATGTTAAAAAATGGAAGTATATTCCTTGCTGTTGGTTGTGAAAATGGCAATACTCTAAAAACTATTATACAGATTTAATGAAATCTCAATCAAAATACCATTGATATATCTCTCAGAGAAAATACTCCTAAAATTCATTTGGAGACAAAAGAAACCTAGAGCAGCAAAGGTAATTCTGGTCAACAATTACAAGGCAGGAGGCATCTCAATTTTTAACTTGAAATTATATTGCAAAGCCACAGTGATAAAATCAGCATGGTACTGGCAAAGAAATAGACCTGAGGATTGGTGGAGCAGAATAGAAGAGGCAAATACAACTATAAAGACACTCAGCCTCCTTACATTTGACAAAGAGACTAAACATGTTCACTGGAGAAAGGGTAGCCTTTTTAATAAATGGTGTTGGAAAAATTGGCTTTCCACATGCCAAAGGCTTAAAGTGACTCATGTATATCACCTTGCAACAACGTCAAGTCTAAATTGATCAAAGATCTAAATATTAAAAGAGAAACACTAAATCTACTGGAAGACAAGGCACGTAAAAATCTTGGAGATGGTGTAGACAGAGAATTCATGAATAAAATGCAAACTGCACTGGAAACACTTCAAGCAATCAACAACTAGGATCTCATATTATTGAAAACTTTCTGCACTTCAAGACAAATCACCAACTGCATGAAAAGAAAACCCACAGAATGGGTAAAATTATAGCCAGCAATCACTCAGACAAAGGACTTATACCCAGAACATATAAAGATTTGAAAGACATCAAGCCCCCTAAATTCAAAGACTCTCAAAAATGGGCATCTGGGATGAACACACAGTTGTTAGATGAATACGTACAAATGGCCAATACATACATAAAGAACTGTGCACCATCAGTTGTCATTCAAGAAGTGCAAATTAAAACAGCAATGAGATTTTACCTCACTCCGGAAAGAATAATTGCCATCAAATGTTGACGAGGCTGTGGGGAAAAAGGAACACTACTCCATTGTTGGTGGGAGTGTAGACTATTGCAACTACTATGGAAATCACTATGGAGATTTCTCAGAAGACTATGATTGGCAGTTCCATTCAACCCAGCATTCCCCTCCTGGATATTTTCCCAGAAATCCTGGGAAGGTCATGTCACATTGATATATGTGCACGCACACTCATAGCAGCATAATTTGTAAGAGCTAAATCTTGGAAACCATCAAAATGCTCATCAACTGCAGAGTGGTTGAAAAAGATGTGATATTTTTCTACAATGGAATATTATTGAGATATAAAAAGTATGATTTTGAGGCCTTCATATTGAAATGGAGACAACTTGAGACTATCCTCATAAGTGAAATAAATAAGAATTATATTTATAAATATCACATGTTGTCTCTGGTGTAAAATGTAACAGGAACTGTAGGAGTAATAAAACCCAACATGTGTAATGTCTATTGTAAAAGGAGAAGAAAAGAAAGTGCTCTAAATGATATAACTGCATGTATGTTTAAGTGCGTAAGACTATATTACTAAGGTTTTTTTTTTTTTTTTTGATCATTGAGCAAAATTGTTTACAGTCTCACTGCTTGAATGTCCATATTTTATGCTTTAATTTTGTAACATGAACAACTTTCTAAGATAGTGTATAACTTATCAACTAGCGATTTCTTTGTGCTTATTTTTTATTGTTTTTTTAAATTTTGTATTGTTGCTACCCTTTTTTCTGTTTTGCTTTTTTCTCTTTAAATAAAATATTAAAAAATCAACAATCACATCAAATAATGAAATATGAATTAATCTAACAAAGTAAAAGATTTATACATTGAAAATTACAGTACTTTTAAAAAGGAAATTAAATGGAAAATGAAAAAAATGTACAGATATTCTTTGCTCATGAGTAGGAAGAATCAATACATTAAAAACGGCCTAATCCCAAAATTGCTAAACAGACTTAATGCAATTCCAATCAAAATGTCATTAGCATATCTCACAGAACTAGACAAAATATTCTTTAAACTCATTGAGAACCAGAAGAGACCTAGAATAACACCAATATCCCTAGGCAAAACAGGCAGGGTATCACAATCCCTGCCTTAATATTAAACTATAAAGCTACTATGAAAAAATTACCATGGTACTGGCAAAACAAAACAAAAAAACAAAACAAACAAAAACCCCACAGACTTGAGCATCCGTGAAACAGAGTAGAAGATGAAGAAACAGCTTTAAACATAATCACTTGATCTTTGAAAACAGGACAAAGCATGAGCAATGAAAGAAAGTCTCTTTTATAGATGGTGCTGCAAAAACTGGGGCTCCACACTCCAAAGATTAAAATTAGAATTATGTCATTACATTGCACCAAACTAAACATTAAATAATTCAAAATTCTGACTATTAAAACAGAAACAGTAACTCTACTGGAAGAGAAAATAAGTACAACACTTGAAGACATATGTGTAGGCAAAATTTTCATGAAAAAACCAAAAATATTGTATGAGAAATACTACAAAGAATCAGTGACTGGGGTCTCGACATAATAAAAAGTTTTGCACAGCAAATAAAATTGCCAATAAAGTGAAAAGACAACTGACAAGGTGGGAAAGATTTTTATCCAGTTTTCCCTCATACAAAGGACTAATATATAGAATATATAAAGCATTGAATGAAATTACAACTCCAAAATTTAAAGATTCGATCAAAAAATGAGCATCTGAAATGGCTAAGCACTTCTCAGAGAAAGAAACACAAATGAAAAATACAATATGAAGATAAGTTCAATATCACTTATTCATGAGATGCAAATTAAACCAGCTCTAAGATTCATCTCACTACAGAAAGAATAGAAACTATCAAGAAATCAACTAGTAAGAAATGCTGGTGTGCTGTGAGGAAAAAGGAAACTTTATCCACATTTGGCACGAGTGTAGACTAGTGGAACCACTGTGGAAATCAGTGTGGAGATTCCTCATGAAACTAGGATTAGCACTGCCATTTGACCCAGGTATTCCCCTTGTGGGTATCTTCCTGAAAGAATTAAAAACATCACAACACAGTGATATTTGCACACCCATGTTTACAGCACCATAGTTTGTAATAACTAAATCTTGGAAGCAACCCAATTGCCTATCGATTGAAGAATTGAGAAAAAAGTTGATATTTTTATAATGGTTGCTACTCAGCCACATAAAAGGATATAGATGTGACCTTACAAGTAAGTGGATGTGCACAGAGACCAAAAACTTAAGTTAAATAAATTGGGCACACATGTGAGAATTGCTTTATTTCTCTGGTGTAACTGAAAGCGTAAATAAAGATCAAAGTATATAAAGGGTATTGTGAAAAAGGAAGAAATTCTTCAAAAGAAAGGAGATATAGGATGGAGTGGGGAAAGTAAGAAAGGGAAAAGAAAACAAAATTATAAAAAAAAATAAGTGGAAACATTCATAAATAAGGAAGGAAAGAGTGGTTGAAGGGAGGGGAATGGATTGTGGAAAAAAAGGAACAAAGGGTTCTGGTAAAGATGGTGCATAGATAAGAGCAGATTACAGAGGCTTCCTGAGACAGGCAACTCAGATGCCAAAATAACACAGGGTGGGGATTCCCAGACAGAGGGAAATGGATCCTCTTGACCCAGGAAGAAACTAAAGTGAAAAGATCCAGTCAAACATGCTGTCCCAGGGCTACTATTAAGGCAGCTAAGATTTGTGCTCACATGCATCCCAATTTCCACCACTTCGACTCACTGGAACCACAGTCGTACTGAAAAGCAGTCACACTGAAGTTGGAGGTTGGTGAGTCCAATGGAGAACAGAGCCAGAGCCAGCAATGGACCTGCATCGACTTGCAGTGAGTGCAGGGAATAAAACCCTTCCATGGGAAAGGGGCACCAATGGGATGACATTTTGGAATTGGGCAGGACTGGCAAGAACAAGGAACAGTGACTTCAGTCAGATGTTCTCTTTCCAGACAAGATTAGTGGGGTATGCTTGGCCTGGGTCACATCCCTGGCTGAGACCCAATTAGTTGTCCCAAACCAATTCCCTACACATAGTGCACACTAATGCAGTGGAGGCCTCAGCAGGTTGACTGACCTGGAGGGGAGGAGCTAGCATATGCAGCCCCTGTTTGCACTTCAATAAAACACTGGAGTGGGCAGGATCAGCTAGGCAGCATGCTTCAGAAGAACCATAACCAACAAGGAAAGGAAGGGACTGGGACCTCCTCTACATGCCTGTACAGAAGAAACAAAAAGTATGAGAAGAGGAAGAAACAAGAAAATGTCCCCAGGCACCAACATTGATCCAAGAGAGGTAAATACAAAAAGGATTGAGGAGAGCAAACAGGCAACATCAGACACGGCATCAGTGGACATAAAGAGATATCTTTAAGACATCATAGATGAGTTCAAAAGTGAAATATTTAACCAAGTAAAGCAAGATATAAGTAGGTTAATAAAAGAAATGTTAAGCACCTCTCAAGAAAACACAGCAGAAGAATGGAGGAGCACAAAAAAAAGGAGAGAAATGTTTGATGAAGAAGAGATTACCAGGAAATAAAAAACTCCATTGAAAGCTGGCAAAACTGCTTGAAAGAAATGAAGGATAGATTATTCAAACTGGAAGACAGGTTTGCAATGTGGGATTATGAAAGGAAAATTTTCTTAAAAATAACGGGGAAACAGAAAGTAATACTACAAAGGCTAGAAGATGACAAGAAGATCTATAACTTAAGAATAAACAATGTGAATGAAGAAGCAGGCTATTCACAGAAATAATTAAGGAAAAATTTCCAAGCATAGGCAGAGGAAATGATATTCACATGTGTGAGACATACAGAATTCCAGCAACCTACAACCAAAACAGAGCTACACCCAGGCATATAATAATCAAGATCCTAGAAATTCAACATAAGAACAGAATATTAAAAGCTGTTAGAGGCAAGAAACAGATCACCTATAAAGTAAAACCTATCAAAGCACAGCAGACATCTTGAGACACAGACCGTCTAATCCAGAAGAGCTTGGAGTGAAGTATTCCAAGCCCTGACAGAAAATAACCTCCAGCGCAGATGTATTGTACAAAACTGTCTCTAGAAATTAAAGTAGAAACAAGATGCTTCCAAGGCAAAGAGGAACTGGGGGAATTCGCGACCACTAATCCAACCCTACAGAGAATACCGAAGGACATTCTAGAGAGAGATAAAAGTACCAGGATTCCAGGAACAGTGGCAGAGAGGCCTCAATGAATGTAGCAGGAAGTGGAATGAAAAAGAGAAGCAGACAACTAATGGCAGAAAAAGAGCACAGCAGAAATGATGCGGAGAAGGTTGGCTATAATCTCTAATATAGATGGCCTTGATACACTAAAAAAAAAAAAAAAAAGAAAGAGAGAAACACAGGCACAAACTCTACATCAGGAGGTAGAGTCTCCCAAGATGCTTTTTATAGAAAATATAATTAACCTGAAAAAGGGTTTCTGAACCAAAAATCAAATATGAGAAAAGAGTGCTCTATGTGACAGGGAACCAGAGAGTAATAGGGGGCAAATTGAGTATTTGAGGATAGTTTTGAAAGACAGGCTTTAATAGGCAAAGGAATGCAACTAGAGATCAAGTCCAGGAGGCAGAAAGTTCAGAATCACTTAGGTAAATAGCAGGTTGCCCTCCCAATCTAAAAATGGAGGCAGTTGGTGAGACCCAAAAGTGCACAGTGCACACTAGCGGAGTGAAAGGGGAGGAATAGTCTTAAAAATGAAGGCAGAGGATATTGTTAATAGTGTATTTAAAACCCACCTTATGCACACTGCTCTGCTTAGATACATTATATTCAGTCCCAGTTTGTCTACTTGCACTAGATCGAGGGCACAGACAGCTATCCCAAAATAACAGGATATAGTACAATAATTATCCTCAATTTCCTATTTACTTAATCTGAATCCTTGTATAACTTATACTGTTTTACCATGGCTGATCTTAGTTAAATCTGGTTTGTTTGATTGCTATTTGGTATCGACAGATTTTATTCAAAACTGTTATGATAGTATCAAGTCTGAGAGTATAGGCAACTACACGGAAGATGACAAGATTCAGTACGATACCCATTCTGCTTTGATTATTACCTATTTTTGAAGTTTTACACTGCCTACAAAGTTTTGTTTTTACTAATATTTTTATGTACTGCTATATTCAATTATACTGTGTGATGATATAGACAATTCTATTGAAGATAATAAGAGACAACACAGTAACCATTGTACAACTCCTTGTACAGTGGTTTTATATGTCTTTTTCATTTCATGTGTATAGGAACATGTTTTGCTTTGTCTTGCTTTGTTTTGTTTCTCCCTCTAATATAGAAAGGATAGAAACACATGCACGTGTTCAACCTATAAACAGTTTACAAGAACTGATCTTATAATGCAAGATGAAATGAACAAATGCTTTGAAGAAAAAGAGACACTACAGTACCCAGTGCTGATCCCATAGTGTCATGATGTGAAATCCAGCAATACTATTATTTTTTTGTTCAGAGTGATTTTAGCCTGCTTTGGTTTATTTAATTTCAACATAAATGAAGACATGGATAACTGCATGTATGTTTAAGTGTATAGGACTGATAACCATATTACTAAGTTTTTGTTGGATAGTTGAACAAAAGTGTTTGCAGTCTCACTGTTTGAATCCCCACTTTGTATATTTCACTTTGCATCCTGAAAACTATTTGTAAGAGGACAATATGTACTCATCAAATAATTATTTCTTACTGTTTATTTTTTCTTTGAAAGTATGTATTATTTCTAACCATTTTCTGTTTTGTTTATTCCTTCTTTAATTATTTAAAGAAATTATTTATAATTCAAAAACAAAACAACAAAAAAAGCAACGAGCATATGTCATATTATACACAGGTACTCAGTATGATGAATGTGATCATTATGCACACCTAATATGTACCAATAAACTTCATTAAAATAATTTAAAAACCAATATGACTACTAACATGTGTCTAAAAGTTGCACAGGCACATACTTTAAAAGAACTTTCTTGATTTCCATTTAATTGTACTGCACAGAATAACAAACATGTCAATAACACAGGTTTAAGAGTGCTTAAAATCTAACAACTATAAATGTTATATCACATCAAATTTATTTTATGAGATAACTATTAAAATTACAATTCATGTTTCCATATGTGGTCATAAGTGTTATTTAAAACTACCTTTTCTTACTACCTATTTGCTTTGGCCTTTACCAGCCACCTCAGCAGATCTTGGTTCTTACCCAGGTGAGGTGACAAACCTTACTCCTAAAATTTCTGAACTATTTCTCATTTTGTGTGGGTTGGGTTGTTGTAGTTTCTCATTAACCTTAATAACAGATCATGGTAATGATAGAAGATGCCCCCAGAGAATCACCTTCACTCTAGGAATATTCCTTATTTCCTCTTTTTCTGGAACAGCCATCCTGCTTCCCTTTGATAGTCTGTATTGACAGCTCCTATTATCTTGTTCCCTCTGAGGCATGATGAGACCAAAATGACCAGGGGAAATTATTAGCTTTCAATTTAATGGCATCATTATTGTCCTTCTTGGTACAAGCTTTCCCCTCTCTGGAACTAAGACTTCTAAGCTAGTGGCGTATACAGTTATGGGGACAGGAAGCAAAAATTTTGCTAATGAGTAGTACTATTTCCACTTTCACCTGTTGACTGCTGCACCCATGAATCCTGGCAAAAGGATCACCATACCATATAGTGTGTAGTGATTCAGAGTATACAGAGAGTTCTGAAGAACCTTGTCCCAGTTCTGCAAGCTATTGCCACCTAACTGGCACTGTAAATGTGGTTTCAAAAGATCAGTCCAACTTTCTAACATTCTATCCACTTACGCATGGTGATGGACATAATAAGATGAGAGAATTTCACGAGAGTGAGTCCATTACTTCACTTATTTGGTCATAAAGTGATTTCCTTGATCAGAAGCAATGTTATGTGGAATTTCATGACAGTAGATAAGGCATTTTTTTAATTTAAAATGAAAAAGAGAAAAAAAAAAAAACAGAACAAAACAAAACAGTGTAAGGGTACAAGTAATACAGAACTACCAAAAGAAAAAAAAAAAACACAGTAAGAAATCACCAGTTAATAGATTACACATGATCATCTTAGAGATAGTTGCTCAAGTCACAGTATCAAAGCATACAAAGTGGACATTCAAACAGTGAGACTGCAAACAGTTGTGTTCAATGATCCAATCAAAAACATTAATATGGTCATCTATTTAACACACCTAAACACACGTGCTGTTGCATCTAGATAAGGCATTCTTTCAATCCATGGGTGACAGTTTTGGCAGAAGCATTACACGCAGGGGATGCAAACCCATATCTAGAATAACTGTCTATGCCAGGAAGGACAAAATTCTGCCTTTTCCGTGATGGAAGCTGTCCAATATAATCCACCTGCCACCAGGTTGCAGGCTTATAATCTTGAAAAATTTTACTATAGTGAGGACTCAGTTTTGATCTCTGTTGCTGGAATATTGGGAGTTCAGTTGTAGCTGTAGACAGATCAGTCTTGGTGAGTGGAAGCCCATGTTTCCAAGCCCATGTATAACCTGCATCACTGCCACCATGGCCACTTTATTCAGGAGTCCATTGTGCAGTGAGAGAGTGGCTGAAGAAAGAAGTTGTCCATTATTTACAGAATGAGTCTTTTTGTCACCTTGATTGTTAAAATGATCTTCTGATGAGGTCACATTTTGGTGAATGTTTATGTGGGATACAAATATTTATACACTTTTGCCAATATGGAGATGTCTATCTGCATATCTATTCTCCAAATAACTTTGTCATGAATTTTCTAGGCACATCCCTTTAAATTTCTGACTATTCTATTAGACCAGGGACTGAAGTCTATGAATCAGTTTAGTCACACATCTGGCCATTTCTCCTTATAGGAAAAATGTCCTACCAGGTGAACTCCTTACTGTAAAAATTTTCTTTCATTACTGTCCTTCAAGGATGCCATGGAGAGGAGTTGTAATGCTGCAGCGGTCTACTTGTAGGCAGTATCTGCATAATGTGCATAACTATCCATAAACCAGGACATGTTCTTCTCTTCTAATAGCTGATCATATGGTACACCTCATGAAGCAATAGGTGATTTCTGGAAAGCAGAAGGCAATATAGCTGGAATAGGATCCATATACATTGGGACAACTTCTTCATGTAACTTAATTGTACCCTCTGGACCTTTTCTGGCATGATCATGTATATAACATTTCCATTTAATGATAATTTAATAATGATTTCTATGGGTATCCAACCTTGTGACTCATCGGGTCAGATAATATCCACATCATAATAGGCAACTCAGGTCGCATGGTAATCTCATGTGGTCAAGTGTTCAGTTTCCACTAAGGCCTAATAGCAGGGCAAGAGCTGTTTTTCAAATGAAAAGTAGTTGTTTGCAGATAATGATAAAGAGTCTTACTAAAAATTTCAAGAGACTTCTGCTGCAGTTCACCTATGGGGGCCTGACAGAGACTCCAAACTACACCTCTGTCTGCCACTGACATATCAAGTATCATTGGATCGGTTGGGTTATATGGCCCTAGAGGCAGAGCAGACTGCACGGCAGTCTAGAACTGTTGTAGAACCTTTTCCTATTCTGGGACCCACTCAAAACTAAGAACTTTCCAAGTCATTCTATAAATGGCTGGGAGGGAAGACAAGCAAGTGTAAAATTTATTGCTTCCAAATATAAATATTTCCACTAAGTATTGTCCCTCTTTTGGGGTTTAGCAAAAGCCAGATGTAACTTATCTTTTACCTTAGAAGGAACATCTTTACATGCTATATACCAATGGACTCTTAGAAGGATCACTGAGGTCAAAGAGCCTTGAATTTTAGTTGAATTTATTTCCCCAATATATAGTTTTCTAGTGAACGGCCCAGGGTTTCTTTGGGGGAGGATGGGAGAGAGACTGGTCATATAAATTTTTGGTGATGCACCAGGGTTCTTCCTCATGGAGGCCTGTCCTCTGCTTTACTCAAGCGGTTCTGTATCTGTAAATTCTCTCAAATCTGGGAGCTCATTGAGGGCCATGGTAACTTGAAATTGTGACTTGAAGTAGATTTCTATTCATTCCCCTTCAAAATTTTTCCCTTCCATTAATCTAGTAAATATTTTGTAGGTTTCTTGTGTATTACAATTTTGGGAACTCAGTGACTGATCATCTAATGCCATAGATCTGCAAGTGTCAAACCATTCTGATCATTGTTCTGCTTCTGCTGTTCATTATGGTAAGCAGGTAAGTAGGTGAAGCATACTTTTGGCATTTAAGTGCTGTTATTTGCACTCTGCCACTCCATGATCTAATCATATCCACTCTCCTTGTGTTTCCAAGTTAAGTAATCACAGTTCCCACTGTACATTCTGGAATACAGAAAGAGTGATGATAGTGCTCTTCAGTGATGCTGCTGCACTGTTCATGAATCCATTTCTCAAAATGTTAGTGAAAGTACATTTTCTGGATCAGCCCAGTTGGGAAGATTAGGTTTGACATTAAAAGTTTTCTCCAGCTCACCTATTTCCCTAAATTGCTGAATTTCCTCATTAATAGCAAATCATGGAATATGAAGCATCTCTGGTTCACTGTAGTAGGGCTTCTTTTATTCTATACTTCTGCCAATCAGCTGAACAAACTACTAATTCCTTACTTGACTCAATGAGATGCAACATTAAGTTCAGCATCCCTGCTCAGTGGGCCAATATCAACAAACTCATCCTGATGCAAATGTATGTTTTTGTCACTATCATCCAACACATATAAAATTCATGCCCACACTTACTCATCAGGCCTCTAACTTATAAGAACTGAAAAACTCATAAATTTCCTTGGGAAAATAGCACACCTTCTTATGAGTTACACTATGTATGTCATCTTTTAGGAGTCCTCTTGGATTTGCGCCTCATTATAGGCCTAGAAGTAAGAGAGTGTAGGTAGGGCAGGTCCTGAGGAATGGCAGCATTATCATGCTTGGTCTACAAAGAATTAGGTTGCTGAGGTATACTGGGAGGGCTCAATACCACAGGAATGAAGGGTGGGGATAATTCTGCCACTGTGTGTAGGAAAACCTCCTCCTCTGGCAAAATAGGTTTATTAGAGTCTAAGAGATCAATATCCTCAGCTTCATTGGGATCCTCCTGAACATTTCCATTACAGTTTTGAGGGTCACATTATTTTCTAATTATTGTTCTCATTTTTACCTCATATACCTTCTGAGCTTGAAAATTAAACTTATGCTGCATTCCATCTAATCAAATTATGTGTTTGCCTTTATGTGATAATCCTGTGGCTAATAGGAAGGAGATTTTCTTTCAAGCAATTCTTAGAAACTTTTAAATTCTTTTATGTGTTTCTGGAGCTGTAAGTTTTCATCCTTGAACTCCTTATTTTCCTTTACTAATTATCCCAAACAGTCAGAAGGTCTCAGATTTCCAGTGGATGTTACTAGCTCATTATTTTCTTTCACTAATTTATCCCAAGGTGTTAAAATCAACCAGCCAGAGTCATTATATTTCTCACTTTGCCAAAAATATTTTAAAGATTCATATACAGAGTGACTAAATTCCTTACATCTCTCAAGTGGTGAATTGAAAAATAAAAGGAGTATACACTGTGTATAATTTTAAATAATTCACACCAATGGCTACTAGTATTCTTCACACTAGTAGCAGGAGGAACCATGGCATCTTTAGGTCTCATCCAATTAGAGAACCAGCTGCAAAAACACCTAAAATCATTAAAATTTTTCATATTTAAAATTCTGTTTCACTAGAGCTACTCCTGGTGTCAAAATCTCTTGGTATCCAATCAACTTTAAATATTATGGTCACATTAAGGAAGAGAGACAAAACCATTCTAGATCTATCTTCCACCAACTATCAGAAACTTTGAGATTTTATAAAAGAAGGGAACACAGTCAATGACTGTATTTTGCCCTGCTGGGGCATTTGCATAACTAGTAGTATAAATTAGCTTATTCAAATTGGGATCTGGTTGGTATTTATATAAGGAATGATTCTTCCAGGTGGTTCCACAAAATTTCTTATGGCTTCAAGGAACAATCTAGTACCCAGGGAGTTTGTTCTTCCTGGTTGGTAGTCATCTTCAGTTTAAACACTGTGTAATTTTTCTCACTCAGAGCACACGGTGGAGTTTGATCTAACTGTGAGATGATCTTCTTTCAAGCACTGTAATGCATATGACCACAGATTTAGAGCAAGGACTGAAGGAGTTGGGAACAGGATGCTATAAATCTGCCAACTGAATGTCCCTCAACTCTTAAAAATTTCTTGGTTATTTTAAACTTAATATCCTCATTCATGAAAGAAGATGAGAGAGATATGCTAGTTAAGGACCAATAAATCTTGTATTCCCAATTTTTATGCAGATACTATTTAATTGATTAATCTACCAATATGTCTCCAATCAATGTGTCTATACCAATGTGTCTCCAGAGTACTAAGTCAAATCCACCTAGAATTTATCCTAAGAATTTTTTAGATAAGTAATTGTTTTTAAAGTGACTATTTGAGATATTTTGCTACAACATTGTCAGAAAAGTAATGCAAAGACATATGTTCACATTAATACACAAAGGACATCTCAGTTAACATTCATAGGATCTATTCCCATGTCTGATAGCTTTCTTTCTCCTGATACATGCTGACCCCTTCCAGGAATCCTAAACTATGGCTTTCATTTTCTCTATTGCAGTTGGTGTTTTTTATTAATGAGGATATCTGTTGTTTCTTTACCTCACTTTATCACTACCTTCTTACCATGCACAATATGATTTATTCAGTACATGCCCTACAGTCCCTTACTGGGTTGTAGTTTTGTTCTTTAGTCTGCTGCACAACAAAATTATTTCCCATACAATTTAGAAAAACATTCAAAACTTAATAGAAAGAGGAAATCTGGTTTTGTTTTGAATTTCAGTAGTTTACTTTGAAATATTTTAGATTGATACTTTATAGCTTGTGTACAGATGTTCCTCCAAAGCCTCATTGTGGTCATAAGTGGGGCTTTCCACAGGTGGCATGATCTACAGTGTATAATGCTGAGATTAAGGATGTGTGATTACTAAATTAGTCTACTGATTGATTTGACATAGTTCTGGGTAGGATTAAGGGTGCCCCTTAATCCTTAATTGTCAAGGCTGTGATTACTACCTGTCCTAAGGGTGGTCAACCTGAGCACAACATAAAGGGACAGAATCTGTTTCTTGTCACTTTCTGCCTGCCGCCTTTTGTCTCTCATGCTCTTTCATGGAAAGTTTCTCTTCTGCCATGCCTACCTGCCTTAAAGCCAGGGGATTATGAACCAAAACCTTCAGAAAATGTGAGCTACAATAAATCTTTTCTTATTCAACTTTGGGTGTTGGATGCTTTGTCTCAGCAATGAGAAAAAGTAACTAAGACATATAAAAAGATACAAAGAGAGTACCATGCATGTATATTGCAAAATGAATTTTTAATCATGATTTGGAGTCTGAATATTACAGATCATTTGTACTCACATCACAAAGTCTATTGAAAACGGGAATAATAAGGTTGTCTAGGAAGAATTGAAAGGAAGAGCACCATGTTACTTCCTTAAGTCACTGTACTGCAATAGCAAGGACAACCTCACTTATGATCCATCATCCCATGCTAATGATCGTTAAAGGATGGATCCTAAAGAGAAAATAAAGCATAGATAAATTTCCTAAAATATAAATTTTTAAAAAAGGATATAAAGTAAGCCCATACTTATTTCTCTTCAAGTGTCTAGGAAATCTTTACTTGATAGTAATGTAAACTGTCTGCTCATGTTACTTTAGTGCTTTCTCAGCTGCCATTTCATTAAATATAAGTTTCCATCATCTTAGTATTCTAATTAACTGCACTAAATTCCATTTGGATAGATACAGAAATGTTAACGTGGAATACAGAAAATCATAAGTTACCCTAAATATTCCTACACTAACAATGTTCTATGTGTTTTTGTTCTTGTTGTTTGTTTGTTTTTTCTCCAGGAACAATCCTGCTGCTTCCTTCTCTTTTTTGCAGACAAAAGCAAAAAAGAATTGGCCATGAGCTCTTAATGGGAAATTTTCTTCTCATTTTCATGATCAGATTGAAGATGTGAAGTTGACTAAGGCTGCTTGCATTCCAGCTTGAAGAAAGGAAAGGAAAAAATCAGGAGCACTGATATGAAAAGGTGATGCAGAAATGTGTATACGATTTCCTGCTTGTTCTTGGGAAGAGATGGCTATGTCTTTAATAAGAGTTAACTGCTGAATCAGTCAGAAAGACATATTTAACTCTAACTCAGGTGATTGTCATTGAAAAGTTGTCTGGCTAAATGATGAACTAGAATACTGTGTGCAAGAAGATGACTATTGCCAAATGTCCGTCAATTAAGGTCTTGTTTATTGTTCTTTTGTGTTGGAAACTTTTTTTTTTTAAGAATAGAAACTGTATTCTTTTTTAAGGACTATTTTTCTATGGATATATTGATTGAGGAAGAGTGTTGTTAAGGAAATGAAGGTAGATAATTCATTGTGTTAGTAAAATTTTGACTTTTAAATTGACAGACAAAATTGACTGCATTTTACCTTAAATGGAAATTCATTGAGTGCCATTAAGGAGCATTGCAGTGGATGTTTGAGAAAGAAAATTTAACTATGTGACAAGAGATACAATTGAGCTCATTTAAAATTTAGCTGTCTTGTAAACTTTTCTGCTGAGAGGCTTTTAGAAGTCTTGAAGTTTCAGAAAGATTTCAGGTTTCTAGATGATGTATTCCTGAGTGACTGCCTTGATCTGGTATTTGTTCACTGTAGATCTATTTAGTATGGATAATTTTTCAATTTTCTGTCTGACTATACCCATGATAGCACAAATCAGCCTACATGTCTAGAATAAAGAGAAGGAGGAGTATGCCTTAAACTCTAATGAATCAAAAAGAAATGTAAATAATGTATGCTCCTTTGTGGCACGTAAACTGATGGAGAGACAAATTAAGTAGTGAAAAAGAAAAACAAAATACAACAAAGGCAGCTTAATCACATGGTACACTCAAATAGTTCTCTCTATTCATGATATGTTTTCCCCCTCACACTCCCTTGACCAAGATGTTCAGTTATCATCAGCAGTGTGGACATTTAGAGAAACTCAGGTCCACTGAGAGGGAAACAGAAAATGATACATAATAAAAAGGTTAAATGAAAGTCTACATGAATTAAAAACAAAAAAACATAAAACCAAGAAATATGCAAAGAAAGTCAATGGATTTCATACAGTGCCAATGAAATTACAACATTGAGATTTAGAATAGTTGGGGAAATCAATATAAACCTAAACCGTTGCCCCCAAATAGTGACCTATGCACCTTGAAGCAACTCAAGAAATTGTAAGAGATTAGAGGCTTTGATGGAACATCAGTTCTATGATATCAAACAGTGTCTGAGAATTTTTCTTTTTTCTTCTTCCTTTATGACTTTGCTTTTCTTCTGTCTCATCTTTAAGAACTCTATCTCTTTTTAGTAACAGCTAAGTGATCTGGTAAATAAATTCACAAAGACGATGAAAGATGTAGCAAAAATAAAAACACCTTTGGGTTAGAAAGTCCTGGACTTATAGCTCGATTCTACTTTTTTTCTTAGTTTATTTCATAGTTGTACTGCACTACATCTGAGGTTACTTTTTTTTTTTTTTTTTTTTTACCAGTACCAGGGATCGAACTCACATCACAACTGCCTGCTTGCAAGGCAGGTGCTTATGCCGTTGAGCTAAATCCCCAGCCCGTTAGGTTACTTTCTAAAATTCTCTTACTTGGGTTGTTCTTAAACTGAGATGAACATGGCAACCATACTGCATTGTTGTGAGGATTATACTAATGACTGAAATACACTTAGGAGTGTGCCTTGGGTATAGTATTTGTTTAATAAATGTAGCACCTCTTTACAGCCAGTGTATTCTTCTTAACACTATACTTAAATTTTATATGAATCTTCAGCATTATACATAAGAAATATTAATTATAGCTCAAGGACCAGAGATGAGCTTTTCCTGTCCTCATCATTGCTGTTATTTGTTAAGTTATGCAGCGCTCTGGGTTTCATATTACCCTATAGTAAAATGTTTCATTTAGTCTCACAGTAACCCTCTGAGTGAATGCATTAGTGTTTTCATTTTATGAGAGAGGAAATTAAAGCACAAAGAAGCCAAAAATTAGTTGACCAATGCTGGAGCTAGAAAGTTGAACATGTAAACCCTAATGTCCTTTTTAAATATGATGATCAGACACCAAAGTAAGAAGTAAAAAGACATAGCTCAAAAACATAAAAATAGCTACCAGTTGTTGTGGACAATTCCGGGTATCACAACGTACATTCTGTAAAAATGATATATATTTTTTTTAATTTGTAACATCAATGTCTTTTTTTTTCTTCTCAGTGCATATTTGTTATTTAGAATACTGGGTTTCATTTTGACATATTCAAACATGTACATAATTTACTTCGATCATTTTCACCTCCCTAGTACTCATATTTATCTTTCACTTCCTGCAATGCCTTTCATCATTTCTGGGAGTCTCCCTTCCATGTCTTTATAATCTAGGGTTTCTTTATTTTCCCCCTTATTTATTTTAAAGCAAAATGAATAAAAATGAAAATATGGAATTTCAAACAAAACAATAGGAGATTAACACTGGTTAATATATTGTGCATTGTTATCTTTAATGTGATTGTTCAGATTGCAATGTGTAGGCATGAAAAAATTACCATTTGAACAACGAAACAATGAAAGCACAAACTGTTCTTTTCACCGAACTAACAGGTTAGTAGTACAGCTATCTATCCTGTAAACTTGCTAAACTTGATTTTCTCAATTTGGCTTATTTCATTTGACAAGAATCCCTCCAGTTGTATTAATTTACCTGAGAATGACATGACTTTATTCCTCTTTATGGCTGGATAATATTCCCCATGTATGTATACCACAGTTTTTTCATCCATTTATCTATTGACAGGCACCTGGGTATTTCCACAGCTTAGCTATTGTAACTATGTTGCAACAAACATGAGTATGTCAGTATCTTCATCAGTTTTATTTCTTCTTTGAAGGAAGACACATCCTACAGCATGGGAGAAAATATATATCTATAGTATGCTGACTTGAATTCTCTCATAAATATACAAGGAATGGTATAGCTAGATCAAATGGTAGCTCTTTGTTTAGTACTTTTGTGTTAACTTCTACGTCAGTTGCCAGAGTGACTGTGCGCCCCTTCCCCACAGTGTAGCAAGATTTCTTTCTCCTCATAACCTTGTCAGAATTTACCTTTTTTTGTATACTTGACAACCAACCTGTAGAGAGATTAAATTTCAGTGTACTTTTAATTTGTATTTCCCTGAAGGCTAAAGATGTTGAACATTTTTTTCATAGGCATCTTGGCCATTTGCACTTCTTTTTTTGAATGAAGACAGCTTGCACAATGGGAGAAAATGCTGCTGGTTCTTCTTCCAGCAAAATATTAATAAGGAGAATATATGAAAAACTAAAAAACATTAGTATTAAGGAAACCCTCAAACAACCATATCAAGAAATGGGCAAAATGATAACATACTGACCTTATTTAATGCTTATAATAATTTTGTAGTGTGAGACCAATTTTTTGTATGTGAGACTAACTTTTATCCCGTTTATAGGTGAAAAACACAGAGGCTTACAGGTCAACTAAACTGTTCAATATTGCAGATTAAAAAGCTGTAGCACTAAGAAGCAAATCTCAGGTCTTTCTTAGGCTGTGTCAATGACTGTGCATCTATCCCTGGCATGATTGTGGAGGAGAGAGCAGTTCTGCCTCGGCTTAGAAGTTCGGATCCAACTTTTATAACAATTTCAAGCAATTTTAGCTTGTGCTAATTAGTGTGGATATTCACTTGAAAGTAACCCTTTAGAAGTAATGCCTTTAATGTTTTCAAATGCAGAAGGGAGTTTTGAAAGTTTTTTTTTTTAATGTGCTTTTTACTTTGGCATGAGTTGTATTACTGGCAAGTTTCACTCAGAACCAGTCATAATCTGACTACATCCTCAGTGATAATGAAATATTTAACACAGTAGTTATCAGGGAAGTATTTGGGTTTTACACTCTGCTTGATTTTGGAAATTTGTTTAGTATTTCGTATAAAGTTTCCTTAATAAACTTGTATACTAAATCAACATTTTTCCTCTACTGAATTCCTGTAATGTGGAAGGGCTGAGAAACTACATGTTCACTGATGCTGTTGGGCAATGAAATTCATTCATGTGATGGATAGGTTATATTATTTTTTAAAAGTTATTTGTTAGTACATGTTTGCAATACTACATGAATTTTACAATCATCTTGGAGAGCTGGTATAAGTATATAATACAGCTTGCTTCTTTTAAAAATCCACTTCAGTCTTCCCTCTCTCCTGCTGTAATCGCTTTCCAATCTTTTCATTCTTATCAATATTATTGATATTTTTGTTTTGTTTTAGTTTTAGTTTTTGAGACAGTGTTCCTCTATAGTTAGCCTTAAACTAGCTATGTAGTCTAGGCTGACCTCAAATTCATGGTGATCTTCCTGACTCAGCCTCTCAAGTGCTGGTATTAAAGGCGTACACCACCATGCCTGGCAATATTAATCTTAGCTCATGTCCATGGCATTATAATGGTCACATTTATTGAGGTTATTATGATTCTTTAATAGCATATCTTCTGTGGTGGATTAACTAATGGTCACTTTATAACATCCAGCTGAACTGAGTCAGTGTGACGCCTGGTGTGGAAGGCCCACCTGAGGATGGTTGCCAGCAGCATAAAAAGAGAACTGGAGGGAAACATGGTGCACTGTTGATTCTCCAGTAGAAAACTGTCACGCTGGTTTTCCTGATACAAACTCAGCTGTTCTCCTTGTTGGAGGATCTTGGGTCCCTAATGTTTCTGAGGATGGCTGAGGTTCTTTTTAGGCCAACTCTGGTTCTTACTGGATCTTTTCAGGAGTTCTGGTTCTTACCTTGAATGCTACTTCCTGGCTCCAGGGCATATTCCTCAACCTTCTGGCACAGATCCTTCATCAAGCTTGTGTAGATTTCTAGCTTCCACCACTGACCTTTGGATTTTCCCAGTGCATATCCTTCATATAGACTTGCATGAAACATTTATAGTTTATCCAAAGTGCTCTATGCCTCCAGTTGAACTCATTGTGAACATAGCCATGGGCTCTAGGTCTTCAGCTGGACTCGTGCAGGACATTGCTGTGGGATCCAGGATCTCAGCTGGGTTCTTTGGATCTCTAGTGCATGGACAGATCTTCTATATTTTCCTGCATTTGACTTTTTGGGTGAATATTATATAAAATGATCTTATTAATTACATGTCCTGTATTAAATCTATCTTCCTGCAAACCCTGAATATATCTTCACTCTATTTCCCTATCACTCCTTATTACCCTTTTACTCTTGGTCCTCTGGACCCCTCCCTTCTGCAAAAGATACATACCTTCTCTCCTTTTAATCTTCCTTTTTTTCCTCTTAATTTCTTCCTACTCACAGAATGATTACCAGTTAGCAGCCATACCTACTTAATTCTGTTTGTTATTAATTCCTTCATTCATCAGCAATTTATTGTGTGTGTACTATATGTAAGATATTGTGATAAGAATTTTGGATAAACAAAAATGGCAATTCATATTTATTAGTCTTTCATACTACCAAATACTTGACCTGTATTAACTTATATACTATTTAACAACCTTTTGATATAGGTCATATATCTCACCTCTTAGATGAGAAAATTGCAACAAAAAAGGTCAGGTAACCTGTCGAATTCAAGGTGGTGGAGGCAGAACTTGAACACAGGGAGTCACACCAGACTCTTCACTCCTAGATAGTATGATAAATTGCACACAATATTAAAGGAAAAACAGTCTTTGTCTTTATGAAGCTCACAAAATATTAAAATGGACAAAATTTTTAAATCAATAATTTTTACTATACTGTTGTCAGTAATTTAAAATTTGCAATGTCATAAAAGTATATCATAGGACAACTTAATTTCATCTTCTAAGTTAACATCTAATCTGATCCTTACATATTATCTCAGAACTAATGTAAACTAAAATGGTAAAGAGTGAAATAGGATGACTATATGTCTAGGGAGGAGAAAGAGGCTCAATAAAAAGAGAGCAAGGAGAGGAAATAAACAAATGTAAATTAACTTATAATGTCTGAGATACTGAATTATTAGGGAAATGGTATTGGGTGAGTCTGGTTTTAGATCATTCAGGGTTATTCAAATTATGTCAAGAAATTTGCATCTTATCCAAAGTGCCATAAAAATCTACTAAGCAAATTTAGGTAAGGAGTGATGAAAGTTTACATGTCTTATATTTACATTTCTACATGCATGCCCCCAAATTAGAGTGAAAAACAGAAGTAAAGAAGATAGACTGGGTAGCTACTTTTCTTAGTAGCTCAATATATGATATATTCCTGAATAGTTCCTACCTCCTTCCTGACAATTTTCTGTAATGATAATTTCCAAAACTTTCTTATCTCTGTACCCCTAAATTTCCCTATTCCCCAAAGTGCATGCAACCAGTATGGTTTATGAATTTTTCCTGATGACATAATTCTGGCCATTTTTTCAGGAAAACCAATGAACTCTTTATTGTGGTTTTTTTCAATTTACACTTTAATATTAGAGAAAATAATTTGCTCATTGAATAAAAATATTTATGTTTCATCAGTAAAGTTTTTTTCCTGGATAATAATTTCATTGTAAATTTGTAAGATGCAATCAGATATAAAACAGCTCTGTTTAAGACATCTATATTGGAGTCTTGTCATCTTGTTTTACCTACTCCTTCTATACAAAATGTTGTATTTTGAGTTCAGATGTCCATAGACATAAATGTTAAATAGCTCAAAGATACTGTTAGGAAGGGAAAACAGAGATGGTGTGAAGTACTTAGATCTCAGAATAAGGAAGACCACATTTCATACTGTGAATAAATATATAATATGGTTCTATAATCACATGGTTGGAATGCTTCCAAAAGATAATCTGAAACTTCTAGAATCTAGGTAAGAATAAAAGAAAATAAAGTTTTGTGTTAAACATTCTTGCTTGAATTGACGTCTATGGGACGTCACAGCATTTGCGTTACTGTTGTTATAAGTTGTTCAAAGCAATGAGTAACACAGAATACTGGCAGAGAAAATCATGTATCAGAACTCTATTCCAAAATTTATAATCATTAGTGAGTCATAAGTGAATTGCATACATATAAACAAACAGGCACTATTTACAGTTCAAACTTGCTGCCTTTTAGTGTTATTGGAGAAAAACAAGAGAAAATTAAATGAAGGAATGTGGTATATTTTTCCATAAAGAGTTACAAAGCTTACACATGACTGGTACTTGAGTTGATCAAATGGTAATTGTAAGGCTGCACAGGAGCAAGGTTTCTATAAAGACTGTCATAACATACTCCCAGCCAGATTAATTAGTCAGCCATCATTAAGTTCAGCCTCACAAAAAGTTTTTAGAAAAAGTACTTTTTTCAGATAAAAAAAATGGCCTCTTGTCATTTCCAATCACATCTTTATTCCCATCTGAAGATTCACGAACATGATTTTTGCAGGCCACATTCTTATCTGCATTCTAATTGGAGCTCCCATCAGAATTACTCCTCAAATTTTGTATATATCATTCTAGCACTTCTCCAGCCTTCATTTCCTGAACATTTCTAAACTGCTTCTACAAACCAGTTACAAAGGTTTCTAAATGTGGTTCTAAAATGACAATATGTAACCTATTAACTAATGATATCTTACTGTATTTTTCTTGAAATTCTGTATTATTTGTACCCGTTTACTGCTTTGTCTTTTATGACCTTTCAATTTTTTCTCTTTAAATAAAAAAAAATCATATTGTGGGGTATGATTTTAGTAATGATAAAATAATATTATGTAAAAAGACTAGGAAATTGAAAACTTAAATTTTGTTTTTAAGGAGAAATCTACTTTTAAGACAATGGATTTTCAAGCTTTTGCCCTTACAGAAAAATCAGTGAAAAATTCTTATATATCCTTTTGTTATACGCAGCTAAATTAGATAGAAATATTATAGCCAGTTAGACAGGACTGGCCCCTTGAAGGAGCCAGTACAGAACAGATATCTTGCAATCTTGGAGGAAACAGACACTTTCTTTAAGACAAAAGATAAAACAAATGCACCAACATCGTAAGTATAAAAAAGTGTAAGTATTCTAAATAGGTATGGATTTCCTTGACTAAAGCCAGGAGCTACCATACCAGACCCCTACAGGAATAGGCACTGCTCTGTATGAATGCCCACTTGCTATGTGGCTCACTTCCTCATTTGTTCCTGATTTGGTCAATTTTACCCAAACAATTAATCTTATTGGTTGACCATAGTTTGAATCCTGTTCATGAATTCTCTACCTACTCCTATATCTTCAAGGTTTTTACCCAATTTGTCCTCCAATAGATTTAGTGTTTCTGTTTTAATATTTAGATCTTTAATCCATTTAGATTTTATTTTAGTGCATGGTGATAGGCATGGGTCTAGTTTTAGTTTTCAACATATGGAGAGCCAGTTTTTCCAACACCATTTATTAAAGAGACTGTCGTACTCCCAGTGAACCTGTTTGGCCCCTTTATCAAAGATAAGGTGGTTGAGTGTGTTTGTAGTTGTGGTTGTATCTTCTAATCTATTCCACTGATCTTCAGCTCTGTTTTGGTTCCAGTACCATGTTGATTTTACTACTGTTGCTTTGTAGTATAATTTCAAGTCAGGGATTGTGATGCGTCCTGCCTTGCCTTTGCTGCTTAGAAATGTCCTTGCTATTCTAGCTCTCTTCTCACTCCAGATGAATTTTAAGAGTGATTTCTCGCGTTCTATGAGGTATGTTGATGGTATTTTTATCAGGATTGCATTGAATCTGTATAAAAGTTTTGGGAGAATGGCCATTTTCACAATATTTATTGTTAAGTGAAAACTTTCAACTTTTAAAAATCCTCTATGAGTTCCTCATGTTTGCTACAGGTCTCCAGGTATAAAAATCTTTGGGAAAATGTTTGAGTAAAATTCAGCTCTTGTGCACAACTTTCTTTTCTGCTTTCTTGTTCTGTTTATCAAAGTTGAATAAGCTTATATTAGATTTTCTGTGTGTAAGCACTGATACATAGAGTAGGCACTGAAAGAAAACAGAACACACCCATCAATCTCGAGGAGTTCTGATTCTATAGTAACAGAGTAGGGTGAAAACATAGAAAGATTCTGGCGCTGGGTGGGTTGCACACATAAACCAGCCCAATTCTAGCATTCAACTGATACATGTGCTGCGAGCCTGAAGGACCACAAGATGAGGTAGTAGCTTTAATTGTAGGACTTTTGGGAAGGATCATGTCTTTTTTCTATCTCTTTCCAGAAGTATACAGTAGAAATTTTTAAAGACTGTTGTAGATCTTATATGATTATAGATAACTCAATGTCTATTACCTTCAGGTTATGTCTCACAGACTCAGGGCAAATTTAAAACAAAAAAATTTACTCCAGAGGTACATGAGAGAGTAAAACAAATAGCCTTGAAGCCCTATTCTCTTTCCCATTTCTGACTTTTATTGATTATGTCTAAAGTGTTAATTAACAAGAAGATATTAAGCATAGCTCAAAGTCTTAAAATATTATTATGACCCACACAAAAAAAGAGCTAATTGATTAACCTTAGGCAAAAACTCCAACTGACTAGTCCATTTATGGTTATAAACCTACAATAATTAAAAATGACTATTATAATTTATCATGGCCTATACATCTACAAGTGCACTTTGATGCATACTTTATGTATGTTTTCTTGTCCTCTTTTCTGCATATTAATTTATTTTAATAGTTTACTGAAAGTATTTGCAGCTGCTTCATTAATAAAAATTTAGCACAACAATTTGTATTTTCTTTTTATTTTTCCCTTGTAGACTTCTGGTTCTCTTAGAGCTCTCCAAACAATAAAATAAAATAAATTCCATAGGTTTTGAGGGATAACAAAGCTACCATCATTACAGAATGAAGACTAATGGGCTTCAGACTTATTGAGATTCTAAAATAAAAGCCTTAAAATAATTTAAAGATTGTGTTTAGTTTAGGTTAATATGTGTGTTAACTTTTAGGTATATATTATACTCCAAATATTTTATGTAAGTTGGTTTATAGGTAAGTAGATATGATACTGCTCAATACTTTTGTTCACATGGTTTAATAGTGAGTTAATATGTATAAAGATATCTTTATAATTGGTAACATGTTTCCAACATGTTCCAGGTTGCTAGTCAATGAAGGTAATAATCATCAAGAAAGTTTATTTTAGAGATACATGTCTATTGTTATTGGTTTCTATTAATAATAATTAAGACTTTTACTTCAATAGAAATAAAATATATAGCTTACAATGTTAATGTGCTATGCTTTTAGTTCTTACCAGTCATCTCGTAATAGTTAAATTGAGGAAATAATTAAATGCAAATGAGGTTTATGCTTATAAGTATTCATAATTGCATCTAAGTCATCATTTGCTAAATATAAATTCAAGTACTTGACTTTTTGAGGCTTTTAAACTCTAATATAGTTTTTTAAATGTGATTTTTTGTGTGTTTTGAGACAATATTTCACTATGTAGTTGAGGAATGCTTGTCTCAAGCTTGTAGTGATTCTCCTGCCTCAGTTTCCCAAGTGCTGGGATTGTAAGTGAGCCGCAATGTTTAGTTACTAAATGTGTTTTGATAAATTATTAATATATAAACTTTTAAGATTACTTTCTTGAGTGCTCTAACAGTTAAATTTCCAATATTGAAATATTCTTAAAAACTATTACCTAAGCTGTGGCCCTTGGATCTGAGAAACTGCTGGACAAAATCCCCTCTGTGGCTATAAAAGCAGCTTCGTGAACCGAATTTTTTCATTTTCCTTCACTGACAGTTTCTCCAGGTAATTCTGGAGCCTTATTGAAACTTGAGACCTACATCAAGAAACATTTATATATATATATATATATATATATATATATATATATATATATATATTACACACACATATGTATATATGGTGTGCATATGTGTTGTATATAATTAAAATTGATTCTAAAACAAATGTTCTATATTTTACTAAGATAGTTTCTTGTGTTTTCCACTGTTAGATTTTTGGTTACTGAAAAATGAATTTAAAGTGTAAAAGACTAAATGCTGCGGATTTATTTGTGTGACATAAGCACTAGCCTGGCAACTGTGAAGTCATGAGTTTGATCCCTAGTACCAAAACAAAAATCAAAAATAAAGTGAGAGTTTATAAATTTAAGAATATATAAGTTTAATACACACAAAGTAAATAATGAGTGTTCTCTTTTATTTTTAAAATTAAATTTATTGGCATAATTTTGATATACATAATGATCATATTATTTATAGGGAATTTGTACTTGTACATAATATACTTTGATACTTCTTTTCTTCCATGTTCTCCTCCCTTAACTTCAATCCTTCTTGCCCTGTGTAAAGAAGCTTGTTTCCCTCTTTGCCTTCTTATCCCTGTTTTTTCCTTTTCCCTTCTTTCCTTATCCTCTTCCCTTATTCCTCTTCCCATTTGAAAATTTTCTTCCTCTCTCCTAAAATCTATCATTCATTTTATTACTTATTTATTCTTTCATTGTCAGACACAATATAAACAATGTGATATTCAAAAACATGTGTTTGATTTATTTCCCTAAAAAGTATGGGCTCAAGATCCATCTATTTACCAAAAATATCTCAGGCTTCTCCTTTATGGGAGAATAGTACTACACTTTATATAAAAACCTCATTTTCTTTATTTATTTATCTATTGATGGGCATCTGGGCTATTTACAAGATTGAACTGTTAAAAATTGTGCTATTATAAACATGGGTATGCAAATATCACTCTAGTATGATGCTTTTAACCTTTCATGAAGATAATAAAAAGAGAAATAATTAAGTCAGTGGAACTTCTAGTTTCAGTTTTTTTTTTAGGAAACTGCATACTGTTTTCCATATTTGTTATATTAATTTGTAATTCTATCAACAGGAAATAAGTGTTCCTATTTTCTACAGCTTCACCAGAATTTGTTATTGGTTGATTTTTTATGATAATTATTCTTTCTGGAGTGAGATGCAATTTCAATACTACTTTAGCTTTTATTTCTTCAATGACCAGTGATGTTGAATACTTATTAATATATTTATTTTCTGTTTGCATTTCTTCATTTGAGAAATGTCTTATACATTTCAAATGCCCATTTTTTGATTGAGTCTTTAAATTTGGAGAGTTCTGAATGTTTGAGTTATTTATATATATACCACATATTATTCCTTTGTCTGAGGAACAGCTGATAATCGTTTTCCCCTTTCTGTGTATTGGCTTCTTCACTCTGTTGGTGCTTTCTTTTGCTCTGCAAAAGCTGTTTAATATGATGAGATCCCAGTTTTGAGTCTTTGTAATATTTTCTGTACAATTGGGAATTTGTTCTTATGGTCATTGCCTATATCTATATTTTCAGGAATTCTACCTATTGTATCTTCCAGCAGATTTATATTTTTACTTTATTTTTGTTTCTATTTTATTATTTGGACCATTGATCCATTTTGATTTTCATTTAGTGCATGGTGATAGACATTGGTGTAGATTAAGTCCTCGTCATGTAGAAAGCCTGTTTTCCCAGCATCATTTGCTAAAGAAGCTATCTTACTTTCAGTGAAGGTGTTTGGATCCTATTTGAGAGATAAGGTTATTAAGTGTGCCTGGAATTGTTCCCACATTGTCTAATCTTTTTTAAATTTTTTTTGATCCTTGAGTCTGTATTTTTTCCAACCCATGCTGTTTTTATTAGAGTAGCTTTGTAGTGTATTTAGTCAAGAATTATGACACCCTCCCTGTGCCTTGCCTTTTTTTCCAGAATTGCTTTTGTTATTCTATATTTCTTCTCATTCTAAATGAACTTTAAGACTTCTATCTCTAATTCTGTGTGGTATGATATTGATATTTTGATCAGGATTACATTATATCTGTATAAAAATTTTGAAAGTATGGCCACATTCAATATATTTTTTTTTCCGCCTGTCCAACAACAAGTTTTATCCTTCCATTTTCTGATATCCTCTTTAAAATTATTTTTCATAGTACTGTAGTTTTAATAAAAAGGTTTACTTTGTTAGATTGATTCATAAGTATTTCATTTTTCTTAATACTATTATATTAAATATTGTTACCCTTATTTCTCTTTCAGTGAGTTTCTTATTTGTGTACAGGAATGCTATTGAATTTTGAGTGCTGACTATGTATCCTGCTATACTACTAAATGAGGTAATTAAATCTAGAAGAAATCTTTTGGTAGAGTTATTGGGTTCTTCTAGGTAGAGTATAATGCTATTTGTAAATAATGATAATTTAACTACTTCCTTTCTTATACTTCCAAATTTTATTATGTTTGTTGTGTAATGACTCTGGCTAACGTTTCTAGAATTCAATGTTCAGAGTGAAAATAGCTGTCATCATTGTCTTATTCCTGATTTTAAGTGAACATTCTCAATTTTGACCATTTATTATGATCTTGGCTATTGGTATATCATATATGTCTTTTATGTGATTAAGTAAAGATGCTCTATTCCAATTTGCTGTAGAGTTTTCATCATAAATGGATGTTAAATTTGTCAAGTACTTTTTCTGTGTCCATTGAAATGATCATGTGGTTATTGTCTTTGGTTCTGTTAATGTGGTATATTACTTTTACTGATTTGCATATACTCAACCATTCCTGCATTTCTCCAATGAATCCTACTTGTGATGGTGTATAATCTTCTCGATAATTTGTTGTATTTACTTGGTAGTATCTTATTAAGGAATTTTGCATATATATCCATTGAAGTGATTGGCCAGTAGTTGTCTATTTTGATTAGGTCTTTCTTTGATTTTAGTAACAACCACCAACCTAGATTGATGTATTCTACAAAACTAACTTCCAAAATTGATGGAGAAAAAAGATACTTCCATGACAAGAATGCCTGAAAAATACATGACCACTCAAAAAATATTTGAAAGATAATCTAGAATATACCAAGAAAGACAATATTTCCATGAATCCCAACAGAATGAACCCACAAAGAATGGAAGCAATTAAACAGAGGGAAAATAAATGAGGCTTTGAAACTCAGAAGATAGAGCAATACTTCATGGAACAAGAACTAACAAATAAGCAAGAGTACCTATTCTAATTATGGACAAAGTGGACTTCAAGACAAGCCTGATTAGAAGAGATAAAGAAGGTCAGTGCATGATTGCTAAGGTAACAATCCAAGAGAAATAGTTAATAATAATGAATAGATATGCAACAAGTACCAGTATATCCAACTATATAAACCAAACTATATAAACCAAATGTTATGAAAAAATCAAATAATGACTAAGCCAATTGTGAGAGGAACCTCAGTGCCTCTCTGTCACAAACAAATAGATCAACTTCACAGGAAATAAAAAAAATAAATGTCAGACATGAAACAAACCTCGAACAAATAATTTAGTAGATATTATTAGATCATAGTGCAATGAAATTTCAAAAGAAACCACAAAAATTTCTAAGTGCATGAAATTAAACAACACCCTTTTGAACAACCAATTAAATAAAATTGAAGAAGACATTGAATTAAGTTGCATATGAAATGAAATGAAATGAAAATAAAGAAGAAATTACCCAATTCTACAATTAATACTGTCAAAAAAACATAACAGAATTTAGAAAATACAACGTAAGTGGAAAACTAATAGTGATAAATTCCCACATCAGTAAAACAAAGCAAACTCAAATGAACCTAATGTTGGACTTCTAGCTTTTAGAAAAAGAGGAGCAACTTAACCCCAATACATATCTGAGGGACAACATAATAAAGATTAGTAATTAATGCACTTAAAACTAAGAAAACAATACAAAGAATGAACAGTTGATTCTTGAAATTCCATGTAAAGTTAACAAATCCTCAGTCAATCTTATTAAAAAATGAAGAAAATACTTAACCCACAAAACTATGGATGAAAAGGGTGAAATTGTAATGGATCATGCAGAAAACCAGATCAATACTTTAGGAACCTGTACTCTAATAAGAGGGAAAACAGAAGAAATGAACAGATTCCTAGAAACAGATGAATTGCCAAAGTTGAATCAAAACGATATAAAAATTCTAAATATGTCAATATCAGTAAGTGAAACTTAAGAAATAATTAAAAAACCACCAGCAAATAAAGCTTAGGTCCTGAAAGTTTCACGGTTGAATTCTATAAGATATTTAGGAAAGATTTAATACAAATATTCAAACTCTTTAATAAAATTGAAAGAAAAGCAATACTCCCAGGCTCATTCCTGGAAGCAAGAATTACTGATATTAAAAGCACAGAAGGAAAACAAAACTTTTTTATACAATATAATCTTGAATTTAGACACATAAAATGAAATTTTTGGCATGTGTTTAATTTGGTCTTGCAATTTTAGATTTGCTCCACATTCATTGGTTTTGATTAAACAAACCTGCTTTTTTAACCAGGTAATTTTTTTTGTTTTGCTTTTTTGTTTTGTTTTGTTTTGTTTTGTTGAGACAGAGTATCACTATTCAGTTCAGGCTGGGCTTGAACTCACTTTGTAGCCCAGGCTGGCTTCACATTGATCCTCCTACCTCAGAAGGCTAAGGGCTGGAGCAAACCCATTTTCATTGTAATATATATTTGTGGTGAGCTATTTCCTAAACTTATAATAGATCTAAAAATATCCTTCACTTGTCTTACATACAGTTATACCATATAAAATTGTTTTAAAAATACAAATTTTACCTTTAAAAAAACTAAGTAAATATATACAAAGATATCTGTAGAGCCATGATGTTATTTATTGCTAATCTCAGGTACATTCAGTTTTTATTTTTTCCCAAAAGTACAGGTCTTCTAGGATTTGAAAATGAAAAAGATGCCTTATTCTAACAGCCTCCAGATTATAGTTTTTCATGATAATGGACTTTTCCAGGTTTATGTTTATATGATCATTACATAATTATGTTACAATATTTATATGTGCCTAAATGACATAAAGCCCTGGCAATGTCACTATAATTATTAAAGGCTGGATGTGAGTAAATTAGCACATCTGTAAATAAGTACTTTTTAATTAAAAGGATATTTTATTTAGACTACAGGTATCAGACATAGGTAAAAGTTTCATAATGTCATTTAATATTTTATAATTAGATAAGGTAACCAATTAAAAGTAATTTTACACTAAAATAAAAATTTGAATAGATTTCAAATTTTGTAACAAGAATTGGATAGTTCTCATATAATAGTATCATCATAATAGTTAAGCTAAAATGCTAACTTAGCTCTTAATTTTAAATTTTTAAACTTTTAACTGCTATATGTTAACATTCTAAAGAATTTGGCTCCTAAGACAATCATAACTGAAATAAAAGAAATAGCAGCTTTTTGGCCATACTTTATATTGCAAATTACTCAGTATACAAATAAGATTATGATAGTTAAATCTCTTGCTCTCACTTTAGTACTTTCCAGGAATCTGTTAGAGTTTTCTGGTGCAATAGAGAAGCAAAAAGTAAAAAAACAAAACAAAACAAAACAAAACAAAACAACAAAAAAACCAGGTTTGTTGAGGACATGGAAAGGAGTATACAATCTGTGGTTGTTGGACTATCTCCTTCAACCGGATACAGAGGGGCAGAGGTTTATATGACCTCTGATTGGAAGTGGTGCATGGGGCAGACATTGATGATGTGTGAGGAACTGATTGGAATTTTCTTTGTGTGCAAACATGAAAGGGAGTTGCAATTAGGGCTGAAGAAGAAGGAAGAAGTGGGAAGCATTCCTGCTTTGGCTTTCTGCCATGTTAGACCATGGCCAAAATTATACAGTTATTTATCCTGGGGTAAAAGCCTTTCAGAACCTATTCAAGATCCCCAACTGCCTGCATGAGGGATCAAGAAAGTGTCCCTAGAAATTGATGGAAAAACAAGGTGCTTCCAGGATGAAGAGGAACTAGGAGAATTTGCAACCACCAATTCAACTCTACAGAGAATACTGCAGGATAGTCTAAAAAAGGAAAATACCAAGACTTCAGAAACAGTGGCAGAGAGGCCACAATGAATGGAGCAGAAAGCGAAATGAAGAAGACAAACTGACAACAAACGACAGAAAAAGAGCTCCACAGAAATGAGGCAGAGAATATTGGATGGTAGGAACAGCTATTTTGAAGGAAACAAGACATCATAATAGCTAGTGCTGATTTAGTATCATCTTGCTTTGAAGTTCCATCAAGTTTTTATCCTTCTGTCTCCATCGGTCTTAACAGGTTGTATCTTAATGGATTTTATTATATGTGATAATATAAGCAAAAACTTTTATAGACAAGGAGATTATACAGAAACCACTGTTCATTTTCTGATAGTTGGTTCTAAATACCCTGTAATACTGGGTATTATTCTGGTGGAATATTCTCTTGATATGTCATTCTCTTGAATGGTTTTACATTGTCTTGAATTGTCATTCTATTGAATGGTTTTACATTGTCTTGATATATGTTTGGTGCTACAGTATACAAAGTTATACTCAAAGATTTCAAGGAAAGAAACACTATGGTAACTACTTTTATGTCAGGATATCTTGTGGTGAAACACTATTTTGCTTCAATGGTTATGCTTTGACCTGCGCTGTTTTGTTGTTATGCCCTCTTTTATCTTAGTCTCCTTTTTAAAAATTATTTACTTTTTTATTTTTATCATTTTAATTAAGAAAAAAATAAAAAATAGCAGGATACATTATAGTAACCCACTCTGATTTCCTATTAACTTGATATGAAACCCTGTATAGCCCTCACCATCTTGCTTTGACTGATTTTCCTCTATTCTGCTTTGCTTGATAGTACCAAGTTCGAAAGTATAGGCAAAACTGTAAAGACAATAAGATTCATTATGATGCCCATTTCGATTGACTATTATCATCTTTTAAAGTCCTGTAATGTCTCCAATGTTTTAGTTTTATTCTTTACTGTTTTGGTCAATTTTATTGTAACTGATGATATAGGCAATTCTTTTTAAGATAGCAAGAGGCAGTATGGTAACCATTATTGATCACCTAGTATTTTGTTTTTACATTTTTCTATTATGTCCATCCTTTTGATTTGACTGACTCTGTTCTGTTATGTCACATTTGGTTTTACTCTCCTCAAAAAATGTAATAAGAGATGTGGGAGTAATAAAACCCAAAATGTGTAATTGTCATTGTACAAGAGAAAGGAAAAGAAAGTGCTCTAAAGAAAATAACTGCATATATATTAAGTGTATAAGATAGATAAGCATATTACTGAATTTTGTTGGATCACTGAACAAAACTGTTTCCAGTCTCACTGTTTGAAAGTCCACTTTATATGCTTTAATTTTGTAACTTGAACAACTATTTCTAAGAAAACAATATGTAATCTATTAACTAGTAATTTCCTATTGTTCATTTTTCTAAATTCTGTATAACTTGTACCCTTTTTTTGTTTTTTCTTTTTCTCCTTATTAAAAAAAATGCAAGAAAGGGAGAAAGGAATGAAGATAAACTAGGAACAAAACTTAATAATAATTCACAAAATGAAGGTTGAGAGGTCAGTACCCCAGTATGAGCAAGAGAAAAAAGTCTTTGGCTGCCTGTTTTTTTTTTTTTTTTTTCTAGTGAGAAGTGGAGGGGGAAGGGTACAGTAATTACTCGGTATAGTGTCCAAGTAGTAGTAGACAATGCTATATGCTTTAATATCTTTCTTTAATCCTGTTTCTGTAAAATAAACTGGTGAATGAAAGTTCTCTCTCTCTCTCTCTCTCTCTCTCTCTCTCTCTCTCTCTCTTTCTCCCTCTATTTATTTCTTTGCCATAATACTGAACAATGGAATTCTTTTATTTTGCATGCCCCATTGTTGTGGTATGTTCATATCACATAGGAACTTGTCCTATTTTTCAGATTATGAAAATATGATTATTCTTTTTTTATTTAAGGAGAAAAAACAGAAAAAGGGTACAAGTAATACAAAATTTAAAAAATAAACAGTAAGAAATCACTAGTTAATAGATTACACATTTTTGTCTTAGAAATAGTTGTTCAAGTTACAAAATTGAAGCATATAAAGTGGACTTTTAAACAGTGAGAGTGCAAACAGTTTTGTTCAATGATCCAAAAAACACTCAGTAATATGATTATCTATCTTATATACTTAAACATATATGCAGCTATAACCTTTAGAGCACTTTCTTTTGTACAATGACAATTACACATTTTGGGTCTTATTACCCACAGTTCTTATTTCTTTTTTTGAAGAGAGTAAAACCAAATGTGACGTATCAGAACAGAGTGAGTCAAATCAAAAGGATGGACATAATAGATAATGTAAAAACAAAATACTAGGTGTTCAACAATGGTTACCATACTGCCTCTTGCTATTTTAAGAACAATTGGCAGTTATAATAAAATTGAACTAAACAGTAAAGAATAAAACCAAAGCATTGGAGACATTACAGGATTTTAAAAGAAAATAATAGTCAACCAGAATGTGCGTCATAATGGTTCTTATTGTCTTTACAGTTATGCCTATACTTTCGAACTTGGTACTATCAAGCAAAGTAGAATAGAGGAAAATCAGTCAAAACAATATGGTCAGGGCAATACAGGATTTCAAATCAAGTTAATAGGAAATCAAAGTAGGTAACTATAATGTATCCTCCTATTTTTTATTTATTTTCCCTTAATTAAAAAATAGAAAGAAAAAAGTAAATAATTTAAAAAGGGGATTGAGATAAAAGATGGCATAACAACAGAACAGCGCAAGTCAAAACATAACCATTTAAGTAACTATTTCTGGAATCCTGGTATTTTCCTTTTTTAGACTATCCTGCAGTATTCTCTGTAGAGTTGAATTGGTGGTTGCAAATTCCACTAGTTCCTCTTTATCCTGGAAGCACCTTGTTTTTCCATCAATTTCTAGGGACAGTTGTGCAGGATATATCAATCTTGGCTGGAGGTTATTATCTTTCAAACCTTGAATTATTTCCCCCCACGCTCTTTGTGATTTGATGGTTTGTGCCAAGAAGTCTGTTGCAATTCTGATGGGTGTTCCCTTGTAAGTGATCTGTTTCTTGTTCTGATGGCTTTTAATATTCTGTTCTTATTTTGGATTTCTGGAATTTTGATTGTTATATGCTTAGGTATAGCTCTGATTGGATTGTAGGTGGCTGGAGTCCTGTATGCCTCATGTATCTGAGTATCTTTACCATTTGATAATTAGGGAAATTCACTTGGATTATTTCTGTGAATAGCTTTTGTAGTCCATTTGTTTGTGTCCCTAGTACTTCTTTTATGTTCTTAATTCTTAAGTTATAGATCCTCATATCATCTTCTAGCTTTTGTATTGTTGCTGTTTGTGTTTTTGTTATTTTTAAAAAGTTTTTCATTTCATGCTCCCATATTTCAAATCTGCCCT
Source organism: Cavia porcellus (assembly GCF_034190915.1). NCBI lineage: Eukaryota > Metazoa > Chordata > Mammalia > Rodentia > Caviidae > Cavia > Cavia porcellus. The sequence continues at coordinate 84,231,635 of NW_026947486.1, read as the reverse complement.
CCGATTCAGCTAATCTATCCTTAGTTTCTTTCAAGCTGTTATGCCAGTTTTCAATAGAGTTTTTAGTTTCCTGGTAATCTCTTTGAACCTGCTTCACATATTCTATGCTTTCTCTATTTTCTCCATCAAAGAATTCTCCCCTTTTTTCTGTTTTTCCATTCCACCATCTGTTTTTTCTTGGGTGGTGTTTAGCGTTTCTTTAACTATTCTGCTTGTGTCTTGCTTCAGGTCATTAATAACTTCATTCCTGAACTCGTCTGTGAGGCTCTGGAGATAGCGCTTTATGTCTATTGGTTCTGTGTCTGCTATTGCATGTTTCTCAGGATTGGGGGCCGAGGACCCTTTCTTGTTGCTCCCTTTTTGATATTCTTTGTTCCGTATATATAAGCATATATAGGAGGCCCAGCTTCCTTCCCTGTCGGCCAATGTCTGTTTGAATTGCGCCAGCTAGGTGTTCCCGCCCACCACAGCACACCAGGGAGATACAGACTGGGCAGTCTATGCTGGGCCCACCCCTCCAGGTCAACCTACTGAAGGCTTCACTGCTAGGGTGCACCTCCAGGCACTGGGACTTGGGTTGGGCTAGCCTACTGGGTCTCAGCCAGTGGAGTCACACAGGCCAGGCTCTCCCCACCAATCCCGCTTGAGAGGGGGATATCTTGTTCCTGGTACTCTGTCAGGTCTGAGTATGTCCTCCACTGAAGCCTCCTTCTCTATGGAAGGGTCCCCACTCCGCTCACTCACTGTAGGTCGATGCAAGGCACCCGGCCAGTCCCACTCCCAGCTCCATTCAAAGCTTCCCACTCTCAGAACCTTCATGCCTCTCTCCCTGCCATGCTGACTGGGACGCAGCAGCAGCTACAAGAAATTCAAATCGCAGTTTCCAGTGCCGCAGGGTCCAGCTTCCGTCCTGAGACCTTATCTGTTCCTGCTGTATCACTGGAATTGTGTTTCCAGTTGGTTACTCTTAATTTAGTTCATTCCTGGGTCAGCAAAGAATATTCCCCTTGCCTAGGACTTCCCTGCCTGGCACCATTCCTGGATTTCAAGTGTGTTTTCTCAGAGAGCCTCCAAAGCTGCTGCTATCTATCTGCCATGTTCTTCCGGAAGTCCTTTTTTTTTTTTTTTTTTTTTTTTTTAATGTGAGGTTGTGGGAGTATATGTGGCTTGAGGGAAACTTGCTAAGTTTAGTTCCATTGCATGGCTTCAGGGTCTCATGGAGTCCTTTCCATGCAACACGCAGACAGCAGAACTCACAAAATGTAACCTAGCCAGCAAGAGGGGCTCAGAGCAACTTGCTCCAGATTCAATATGATTATTCTTAAAAAGACAGAAATTGATATTCCTGTGTCTCCTTAAGATCAGTCAGGTTGAGACTTTTGATCCATGGCTAGGCAAGATCAATGCTCTACCTCAGGCTGAAAAGTTATATGAAGTTGGACTTTTGGGTCTGCTGCAACCCTTAGAAATAAAAGACTAAAGTCTGGAAAGTAAGGGTGAGGTAGGAGAAAAAAATGAATACTAGATAAAAGGGGATAGGAAATTGAGATTTCAAACTGTACTTTTAACAAAAAAGAATACTTCTTGAATATGCCAAAATTACACTTTTTCCTTTCCAAGCAATTCACACTCATGCAAAAAAATAATTCCTAAGGGCCATTTCACAATGAGCCTGTAAATTTAAATTCAGGCTCTTAATCTATCCTTTTCACCTGTAAATTCCAATTCATTCATCTTCAGAAACCAGTAATATTGGTGGCAGCATACCTCAACTTCAAATACATGGAGATGGCTTACGCTGTAACCTAATGGTAAGAATGCCCAACCCAGATCACCCATCTTAATAAACCTGAATAAACCTTAAGAAACACTGAAATGTACTCAGCTGCAGCTTGTAATGTGTCTCCTTTTTCTGAGCACCTAGACTTTGTTCTTGAGTGTGTCTTAATAAAGCCTAATGTTTACTTTACTGATGCATCCTGATTTTTTTAGTTAGTGAACTTGAAAACTTGCTTTAAAAATGAATCCATTCCCTATTTCAGTCTCAGGGCCTCACAGTCCAAGTCCACTGACAATACCAAGCCTGCTGTACCAGTTTTTTGTATCTGTCACTTTTGCTATGCTAGACACAATACCTCACATCCACAATTTAATGGAGCAATGGCTTAGTTTAGTCCCATTTTCCAGTGGTTTCAGTTTATACTAGAGTGGCTTCAAGGCAAAAACTACATATAAGAAGGGCTGCTCAATCCAAGACAATCAGTAGGCAGAGGGAGGGAAAGAGATGGGGAAGTAATATACTCTGTCAGGTTTTGCTCCAGTGCTTTACATCCAACAAGGCCTCTTCTTCCTAGCAGCAAAATCATCCACTGATGAGGGGAACACTCCATGATTCTAACACTTCATGTTGGGTAGGCATTTAAAATTAAAGGGAAAGCTACATTCTAGGTAGAATAAGATGAACAAAAACCTTGGAAAATGATTAGTTTCATATATTCAAGAAAGAGTGAGAAGAAATTCATTGTGGTTGTAAATGAATGGGCAAGCAGGAGTAGGAAAAAATCAGGGGTCAGAATAAGCATTCTCTTTCTACAAGAAAAATTTTGGATTTTAATATAGCTAAAAAGACAAGGATTTGGAGATTTCTAGCAGATTAGCAATATATCATTTATAGTTTAAGGTCACCCTGTTGTATAATTAATAAAATGAAGATGTCTCATCACCAGTTACATCACTGCAGTGATCCACATGAGAAATGATTTCAAGATTAAGATGGTGTTAATGGGGAGTGATTTTTTGAATTTTGGATATATTGAAGGTGGAGTCAGCATTTATTGACAAATTTGATGTGAAGATATTCAAAAAGAGGTGATCTAGGATGACTTGAGCAATTTTGGCTTTGTGACAACAAGAATACAATGATCAATAACTGAAATGGGAAAATACTGTGTGAGACGTGCTACATAGGGATAGTCAAGAGCTCAGGTTTAGACTTTAAATTTTCATTCAAGTATAGATGTCAAGTGAACAATTGTTTATGTAGTTCTAAGTTCACGAGAGAAATTCAAATTTCAGGTATAAATCGGTGAGCTGTCAACACAGCCTGGCTGATACTGACAAAGGAGAAAAAATGTATTTCTAAAAGATACACGGACTAAAATTTGATGAATTGTAATGTTTAAACCAGAGAAACAAAGCACAGTAGTTAAGTAGACAGTAGTTGCTTTAGCAAGCAAATGATAAATATATTAAGAAATCATTTCTATTTTCCTCATGTAAATTACAAGATGGGTGCTTCTCATGGAGAGAAATTCTTTTTTCTCCCAAAAGACTCAACTCATGATGACACTTTTCTTAATATCTTGGTTTCCAAAGTCACAGCACTTATGTTTATCACAGCATATCAGGCTAGTACAAGGGGAATTCATTTGGATGGTCTGGAATAGTAATATTTTATAGAATAAGTTTTAAATCACTCTCCATAACTGCTGTGCAGTTTCTTCATCAAAACCCATGGAATTCTTATAGGAAATAGTAGGAAATGTAGTCAAACTGTGTGTCAAGAAAAAAGAGAAATTGTGTTTAATGAATGTTTAAAAATTATTTGCCACAGAAATTTTGGCAATGGAGAATGCAGATGACTGTTCACTGAAATAGGACAGTGTGGTGGTCACAACCAACAAAGAAATAAATGGTTTTATTTTTCTGGAAAGGGAGCATAATAGATTAAGAAGTTTAAATAAAATTCATAATGATTTGCTAGTAGATTTTGCAGGAGTCTTTTCAACAACAGAGTGGTAAAATGTTTGGTAGGAATAGATTTAAGAGAGAACGGAAAGACAGAAACTGGAGGACATATATATGAACATTTATTTTTTCTCACTTCCTTACTACTTTCAAAGAGATATACCCATTTCTATCCTGTACATTTTGATGAGTAAAGTAAAAGGTAAAATATCTAAAAAAGGTAAAATAAATATTCTTGTATTGTGGATGAATATTGTAACAAGTTTCTTGGTTTTACTTCTACAATATTGTGCCCAATCAGACTTTCAAAACACAGCTAAACTAAGTTTAAAATGATGCTGATATTTTAGGAATTTAATTTTTCTGAATTATAAATTACCATCTAATATGATAAAAGTATTTCTTTAAGAATATAAAAATATATAAATTGGCTGTAAATCATATGATATTTTACCTTGTTTTCTATGTCATGTGAATAAATTGAAACAAAGCTTATCAGGAATACATTACTGTGAACCCAATGTAAATTGAAAAATGAAAAAAGTCCCAATAAAAATTTTGCATACATATTTATAATATTGATTATATGATTGAATTCCTGAGGAGGGAAAGTGATGTAACACTGGTGAATGATGAGAGGACTTGAACCTAGGACTCCTGACTCTTAGACTAAATCTTATACACTTGTACCAGTAGTATCACTTTCATGCACCTTGCTTGGGTTAGTGAGATTTTTAGCAACATAACAAAATATGTAAGATATTCAATTGATAAGGGATAAAAGTTTATTTTGTCTTATGCTTTAAGAGATATCAGCTACTTTTAATTCATTAAAAATTAAATAATTTGCAAACACATTCACTTTAATAGCTTTTATCAATCATTATTTTGTTTTTCATATTGTCTTCAAAATATGGTACATGACACCTACTTTTGACTGCTTTTTTGCTTTAAAACAGATTAATGAAGAAATGAAGAAATTTTCAAGTATTTAAAGACAAAAAATGTCAATTTTCTCCACTTCTCTGGATAGTTACTTTATCTATTGAGAAATACTTTAATGATTAAACATAGATGTTCACCAAATGCATGCCATCCATGCACATGTACTCTAAATGTTCTTCAGCTTTGTTCATAAATTTACTTCCTTGTAGAAAACAAGATTTAAAAGGAATAATCTGGCTGGGAAGAGTTTTAAACCATAAAGCAAGAACAGCAGTATGGGGCTGGGGATTTAGCTCAGCGGCATAAGCACCTGCCTTGCAAGCAGGCCGTCGTGAGTTCGATCCCTGGTACCGATAAAAACGAAAAAGACAAAAAAAAAAAAAAAAAAAAAAAACAAAAACAAAAAAAACAGCAGTATGTACACAAAAATAACTGATGTTAAATCTACTTCAAGTAAAGTGGAGTAGAATGAGAAAATACTACAATATTTGAATGAAGAAAGTAAAATGTACATTCCTCCCCAATAACAGCACACAATAAGATTTTAATTGTATAACTGTTTTCTCATGAACAGAATTAGAATAAAAATCTTTTATTTTCATCTGTTTTCCAAAATTTTTAGAAAAACCTGTCACATAATAGAAAAATAAAACGTGTTATTCCTTGAGAAGACCATAATCTACATCTAAATTCATGAGATGAAGCTTTTTTGAAAAGACATTTAATTCTACAAATAATAGGAAATTATCTAATCTATTTGATGAGAAAACATGCAAATTTTAAACAACACATTGCATGATTATTTGGACACTGGTTTATATAATTCACAAGATGGAGAGATAGGTGACACATATACAATCAACTGGAAAACCAATGAAGTGATCGCAAAATGTAAAGTGATGCTTTCAAAACACATTGTTTCCCACTGTTTATAAACATCTCAATAGCATTCTTAGATCTCAGAATAAAATATGTGTTCCTTAATGTGGTGTACAAGACACTACATAATCCCTATCAACCTTTTCAGCTCCCTGACTGCTATACCATATTCTCTAACTTGCACTTAATTTCTTGTAACTACTATTTAACATAATGTCTCTGACCATAAATCATTTGTACCTGTAGCATGCTGCCAGAAAAGCTCCTCCCTGTCCACTTTATTTAACTAATTTCTACTCATAGCTTACATTTAAACTTGAATGTAATTGCCAACGCATCAACTCCCACTTCTCTATATCTCCAATTTTAGACTCACATAGTACAAACTGTCCTTGAGGCATTACAATTGTCTCTGTTTAGATTATATGGTTGTTTGGGTTAGTATCTGATAATGCATTGTTCACTCCTTTAAGTACCATGAGCAATGAATGGATATTTCTTCTTTCATTTACATCACCACTGCCTAAAATATTTCCTGACCCCTGGTATGTACTTAATCAATAGTTGTTCACTGATTTTCATGAAAAATAAGGTGTAAAATGAGGTGGTAGATGTATAAATCAGAAAAGAAGAACATGAAAGTAATTTTTAAAGAACTAGTGGGAAAAATGTGATTGTTAAAAGAAAATATCAAAGATGATTACAGATCAGTAATCATGTCATTGACAATGACAGAATGGAGCCTGGAAAAGGTGAGGATGAGGCATTGGGTAATTTTAACATTGTGAAGCTGAGACATATAGATGATGTGGGGGCATGCATATGGGAATTGTCTTCACAAGGATAACAACTAAAACAGCAAGAATGAAATATATCCCAACTCATGTGTGCATATATATTTTTGTATTTCATTGTGGGTGGACTTCTGTCAGGGTAACACCCATGATGTGTCTTACATCTTTTCAAGCGGAAGCAGTTGCATCCATTGGTTCATATTCTGGAATGACTGTGTAGTTGGGGTTTTAGAAAGCATTTTATTGCCTTTTCCTCTGTTAATTATTTTTGCTATTGTTTGTTTTGTTTTGTGCTGAGGTTGTGAATGAGTATAGTCTAAAGAGCTTGTTGATGTATAGAGATCTCTTTAGTTGATACTTAGTGATGTACTTTGGGTGTGGCTAACTATAATCCTTTGCCATGGCACCAATATTTTACCACCTTGGTTATTTTGGGAAAAGAGGATGTAGTGTAGTTAGCTCAACAATCAAGTTCACTTGGAAATTTTATCTAGTACTGTTAATGTCACAAATCAAATCTGAGAGAAATAGCAACAACTGTGTGACCCAGTTGAGAAATAGCTACAATGGTATTGTCAGAGATAAACTAGGTATGAGCATACTATAAGAAGCAATTTTGGATCAAACTTATCCCGAGAGAAAAGACTGTCAGTTACACTGTAAATATTAACGAAACACTGGTATTTGACTCAGAACTGAAATGTATTGAATGCAACAGTTAAAAGTAGAAAACAAGAATCTGGGGATCTGGGGCTGCGCGAGGTGCATTCCAGCACATGGGAGTGGGCCTGGGGAGAGTTTAAGATCATGGCTCCCCGTAGTTAAGTGCCTGCTCAGCTTCCAACCACACTAGTCTGGGCTCTGCAGGTTTCCCTAGCCTAGATGTGCCATGTCCAGCTACCTTTTTTCAATTCAGGGATTTGGCATGCAGTGAGGTGAGTTTCAGCAAACCAACGCGGGTCCAAGGAGAGTTTAAGATAATTGCTTCCAGTGGTTAAGAGCTCTCCCAGCTTCCAGGCATGTTAGGCTAGCTTCAGCCGGTTTCATGGGCCTAACTGGACAATCCCCAGTGACATTATTTCAACTTGGGGAGCTGAGGCCATGCGAGATGAGTTCCAGTGCACTGGTGCAGGCCATGAGATAGTCTAAGATCATCACTCCCAGTGGTTAAGTGCCTGCCCAGCTTCCAGATACACTGGAATAAGCTCAGAAGTTTTTGTGGGCCTGGCTAGATGAAACTCAGTGACCTTCCTTAATCAGGGGAGCTGAGGGCACATGAGGTGAGTTCCAGTGCATGGGTGGTATCCCGGGGAGAGCTATGGACCATCACCCACAGTGGTTAGGAGCCTGCCCAGCTTCCTGGAACACCAGTGGTGGTACAGGAGGTCCTACAGGCCTGATTGGACCATGCCAGCAACCTCCATACAGTCCCAAGAGCCAAGGGTGTAGGAGGTGATTTTAAACACACCCAGGGGAAGCTTTAGAACATCACTTGAAACATGGAAATATAGGAAAATGACAAGATGAAAGACCAAAATGCAATCTGAAATATCTAGCCCACCCCAAGAAAACCTAGGAGCCATGTACATAGAAGAAAATATGTGGTATAAACATTCAATACCTGAAATAATAAGCAATTGAAATAAAGAAGCAACTCCAAGATGTTTTAAAGGAACTGAAATTAGAAATAATCTCCCAGTAAAAGAAGAAATGATAAAAGTAATGAAAGAAATGCTGAACACATCTAAAGGAGGCAGTTAACAAATTAGAGGAACAATGCAAAAGCATACACACACTGGATGAACAATATAAGAAACAAACAGCATAGATGAAGCAGATTTAAAGACATGTACAGGAAATCAAAAATTCCATTGAAAAATTGTCAAAACCACCTCAACAAAAGTGAAAATAGAATTTCAGACCTCAAAGACAAGATTGCAGCTAGTGAACAGGAAAGGAAAGATCTTTTAAAAAATAACAAGGAATCAGGAAATAACAATTCAACAGCTGCAAGATGATGCAAAGAAAAACAACAAAAGATTGATAAGGATAAATGAAAAAGAAAGGGACAACACAAATGATACTAAGAGGCTATTTACAGAAGAAATAGATGAAATTTCCCCAAACATGAGAATGGAAACTCACATATCGATTAGTGAAGAATATTGAACTAAAAATAGCCATAGTCAAAATAAACTACACCCAGACATATAAGAATCACCATCCCAGAAATTCAACATAAGAATAGTATATTAAAAGCTGTTAGAGAGAAAAGGCATCATCTATAAAGAAACACTTGTGAGAATCTCAGAAGATATCTCAATACAAATAATTAATAAGAAGAGCATGGACTGAAGTATTTAAGACCACAAAGGGAAAGGACTTCCAATCTAGACTGATGCACCCTGCAAAACCATCCTTCAAAATAGATGGAGAAATAAAATACTTCCATGAAAAAGAACAGTTGAAGGAACTTCATTATCACAAAACAACCATGCAAAAATAGTGAAAGACATTCTAGATACACTTAGGAAAAAATTACTAAGCAAGGTAGGCAATTATACAAAATGGAAAGGTAAAGATGCAACAGCAGAAAGATAACATGTCAAAAATAACCAATATATAACAGTTATAATCATTAATGTAAATGGTCTCAATTCACCAATTAAAAGAAACAGACTGACAGAATGGATCAAGAAACAACATCCAACCATATGCTGTCTACAAGAATCCCATCTAACCCAAAAGGATACTCACAGAATGAAAGAAAACAAGGATGGAAAACAATATTTCATGCAACACAACCCCCCCCAAAAGAATGGGGGTAGCTATTCTGTTTGCAAACAATGAAAACTTCAAACCAAAAATGGTCCAAAGAAATAAAGAAGGTCATTACATAGTAGTTAGGGGAAAACTTTAAGAGGAAGAGCTACGAATCTTAAATATATGTGCACCAAGTTCCAGAGTACCCAGCTATAAAAAGCAAGTATTAATAGAAATGAAAAATCAAATAAGAAATAACACAATTATAACAGTCAACCTTCGTAGACCATAGACACAAGGGGACAGATCAACCAGGCAGAAAATCAGCAAAGAAATAACAGAACTGAACCACACCTGTGAAAAAATGGACTTGATAGACATATACAGAGTGTTCCATCCAACAACATCAGAATATACATTCTTCTCAGAAGTAAATGGAATATTTTGTAAAAAAAGATCATATACTAGCCCACAGAACCCATTTAAGTAACTGCAAAATAATTGAAATTATTTAATGCACACTATCGGATCATAGCATTATGAAAGTAGAAATTAATGATAAAAAATACAAAACACGCACACATGGAAATTGTAAAATACACTCTTGATTAATCAGTGGGTCACAGAGGAAATTAAGGAAAAAATTAAATAATACCTACAAGCAAATGAAAATAGAAGTACAACTTACCAGAATGTGTGGGATGCAATGAAAGCAGTCCTCAGAAGAATATGTATTGCACTGAATTCCCAATAAACAACCTGATGCTACACTTTAAACATCTATAAAATGAAGAGCAAGTCAAACCCAAAGCCAAAAGAAGGGAGGAAATTACAAAAATCAGAGCAGAAATTAACACGATAGAGACTAAGAAAACAATCCAAACAATCAAGGAATCAAAGAGTTGGTTTTATTGAAAGAATAAATGAAATTGATAAGCCTCTAACCATCCTCATTAAAAAAGAAAGAAAAGCTCAAATTTATGCAATAGGAATTAAAAATGTGAAATCACTACAGAGTCTGTGGAAATACAGAGCATCACCAACATCTATTTCAAAATCTTCTACTCTCATAGGTTCAATAACACAGAAGAAAAGGACAGATTCCTAGAAATATATGAAGTAGCATAGCTAGGTCAAGAAGATGCAAAACTACTGAATAAGCCAATTCCTATTAATGAAATTGAAAATGTAATTAAGTCCTTACCTACAAAGAAGAGCCCAGGTCCAGACGGATGCACTGTGGAATTCTACAAGAAATTCAAAGAACACTTAATACCAACACCCCTCAAACTCTTCAATGAAATTGAAAGTGAAGCAATTCTTCATCAGTATTTCCTGAAAGCAAAGAATACTCTGTACCAAAACCTGAAAAAAAAAAAAAAACAAAGTAAAAAAGAGACCTATAGGCCAATCTCCCTAATGAACACAGATGCAAAAATCCTCAATAAAATATTGGCAAATGGGATGCAGGAAATCATTAACAAGATTATACACCACACCCAAGAGAGATTCATCCCAGGTGTGCATGGATGGTTCATAATATGTAAATCAATAAATGTAACCCACCATATCAATAGAGCCAAAAGTAAGAACCACATGATCATCTGTAGATGAAGGAAAAAGCATTTGTTAAGGTCCAACACTCATTCATGATTAGAACTTTACAAAAATTGGAATAGATGGCTTTTAACTCAATATAATAAAGGGCATGTATGACAAACCAACAGCCAGCATCATACTAAATGTCCAAAAACTGAAGACCTTTACTTTAAAATCGGGCACAAGACAAGGATGTCCCTTATCACCTCTCCTATTGAACACAGTACTAGAAATATTAGCAAGAGCAATTAGACGAGAGAGAGAAATAAAAGGAGTAAAGATAGAAAACAAGGAAGTTAAATTATCATTATTTGCAGATGACATGATATTCTACATAGTAGACCCCCAAAATTCCATTGAAAGACTCCTAGATATAATAACTAAATTCAGCAATGTGGCTGGATACAAAGTCAATACTCAAAAATCAGGATTCCTATACAGTAACAACAAAAATCACTGAGAAAGAAATAAGAGGAATCACATCCTTCACACTAGCAACCAAAAAATGAAATACTTAGGAATTAATCTCATGAAAAAGTAAAAGGTCTATACAGGGAAAAGTATAATACCCTGAAAAAAGAAATCAAGGAGGATCTCAGAAAATGGAAAGACATCCCTTGTTCATGAATAGGAAGAATAAATATGTGAAAATGGCCATTCTCCCAAAACTCGTGTACAGATTCAATGCAATTCCAATGAAAATACCATTAACTTACCTCATAGATCTAGAGAAATCACTCCTAAAATCCATCTGGAAACAAAGAGACCTGGAATAGCAAAGGCAATTCTAAGCAACAAAGGCAAGGCAGGAGGCATCACAATCCCTGACTTGAAGTTTCATTACAGAGCTACTGTAATAAGATCAACATAGTACTGGAAAAAAGAAGATCTGAAGTTCAATGGAATATATTAAAAGGTACAGTCACAACTACAAACACACTCAACCATCTTATCTGTGATAAAGGGGCCAAACAGGTTCACTGGAAGAAAGACAGTCTCTTTAATAAATGGTGCTAGAAAAATTAGCTCTCCATATGGTGAAAACTAAAACTAAACTCATGCCTATCACAATGTGCTAAAATAAAATCTAAATGGATCAAAAACTGAACATTCAAACAGAAACATTAAATCTGTTGGAAGGCAAATTGGATAAAAATCTTGAAGACATCGGGTAGGTAGAGAATTCATGAACAAGAATCGAACTTCACAGGAAATACCACCTAGAATCAATAACTGGGATCATGTCTTATTAAAAAGTTTCTGCATCTCAAAGGAAATCTCCAGGGTAGTGAAAAGAAAACCCACAAACTGGGAAAAAACCTTAGTGAACTCTTCCTCAGACAAAGGACTTCTGTCTAAAACATATAAAGAATTAAAAAAATCAGATTCCCAAAATTCAAAGATCCAATCCAAAAGTGGGCATCTGAGATGAATATACACTTCTCAGATGAAGAAATACAAATGGCAAATAAATACATGAAAAATGTTCATCATCATTAGTCATTTGAGAAATACAAATTAAAACCACACTGAGATTCCATCTCTGTCCAGAAAGAATGGCCAGGAACAAGAAAACTACCAACAACAAATGCTGGAGAGGCTGTGGGGAAAAAGGAACTCTCCTACACTGTTGCTGGGAGTGTAGACTGGTGCAACCACTGTGGAGGTCAGTCTGGAGATTTCTCAAAAACCATGGATTGGAAGTCCCATTTGTTCCAGCTATTCTACTTCTAGGCATATTCCCAGAAAAACTGAAAACATCATACAACAGTGATGTATGTGTACCCATGTTTATAGCAGCACAATTTGTAATAGCAAGATCTTGGAAACAACCTAAGTGTCCATCAACTGAGGAATGAATAAAAAAGTTGTGCTAGTTCTATACAATGCGGTACTACTCATCTATAAAGAATTATCACATTGAGATATTTATAAATAATTGGATGCAACTTGAGACCATACTCAAAAGCAAAATAAATCAAATTCACATGTATAAATACCGTATCATCTCCCTAGTGTTAGAAATGGTTAGAGTACATAAGATTTGTGGTAATTATGATTTCCCATTGCATTGCTTTGAATCCTTATAATGTTTTCATTTATTAGTTGGAATGATTTCATTCTGTTTTGTTTGATTTTATTATGTATTCTGGTAGGAACAGCAATTTTGAAGAAAAGAAGATATTATGGCAGCCATTGCTGATTTAATATCATCTTTATTTGAAGTCCTACCATGCTTTTGTTCTTCTGTTTCAATTGTTCCTTTTGTGCTGTATGTTACTGGATATTATTATGTGTGAGAGTATAAACAAATTTTTTTTATAGACAATGAGATAATAGAGTAGCCATTGTTCATTTTCAGTTATTTGGTTTTGAATGCCTTGTAATGCTTTCATTCTCTTGAATGGTTTTATACTATTTTGTCATGTTTGATACTATTATATGTGAAGATATGCTCAACTGTTTCAAACAAAGAGATATTATGAAGGCTACTATTAATATCCAGTTGTTTTGTGGTGAAGTGCTTTGTTGCTTCCATTGTTCCATTCTGATCTGCTTTGTTCTGTCCTTTTTTGTCTTAAAATGAAATAAAAATAAATTTTAAAATGTAGAAAACAAGTCAGCAGTAATTTTATAGATTTCAGAATGTAAATGTTAAGAAAGCTTCATGGTCAGTTATACTGTTAAAGATTTAGAGTTTTGGAAATGGAGGATACATAATGAAAACTTTGAAACTTTAAACTATGTTATGAGAATGAGAGAAAAGTGGTACAAAGGATCTTATTGCAGAGGAGGAAAATGTCTATAGAACTGGGTAAATGTAGGACAAAAACTGGTAAGAGGGAGTTAAAAGAAATATAGAGAGTAAAAATTAGGGACAAGTAATTAATGGGTGAATTTTTTGAAAGGAAAATAGAAAAGAAAAAAAGACATTAGAAACAAGGCTGAAGGACAAAGGAAGATTGTCAAAACCTCAGAACCTGTTAAAGATGACAGGAACAAGGAAATAAGAAAAAAGGGAAAAAGAAAACAAAAATCAAAAACTAAAGTTTACATAGAAAAGAAATCAAACAAGAATCCCCCCCCAAAGAACAACTTTTTTAACACAAAGAAAAAAAAAGAAATTCTTTTATCTTCGTTCTGCAGTTATCTTCTTGGGTCTACAGTTTTGTAGCAGTTCCCAATTAAAGGTATGATTCTGCTTATGCTGAGGGTCAAGGGAAGTAGTTAGAGACCAGACACAATCTGGATAATCACCAGGAAGTCAGCAGTAGGATTAGGGTGGAGTGCCAGTTTGGGACTTTCAAATCCAGAGAAATTCAATCTCAATGCGGTCTCTGGTCATAGTCATCTGGCCAGAGTCATTTACCGTATACATTTCAGGGTCTCTTGCTGGCCTGACCACACCTCCCTGACCCTGGATGTCTCCCTTGGGAGTCCATCATCTATTCACACTGGAATTTTAACACTGGAAGGCCAGAGATGAAGCTAAACCACAGCTAGTCTGAGTTCCAGGTTTAGTTTGCCTTGCCTTACATCCAGCCAAGCATTCTCTCCTAGGACATGGCCGCTGCTTGAATTGGAGTCACCCAATAGGTATTATAGCTCACAGCATACACTGCTCTACTACATTGCTGCATTTCGCCTTTGGAATTAATCTATGTTCATTGTATCTTTTTAGATTTGATCTGTCTTTTTTACTAGACACAATCTAAGAGCCAGAAATAGAGACAGACTGTCATTTCCTTTTTCTGCACTGTATTCTGTCTCTTGGATTTCTCTGTAGTCTCCAATTTTCCTGTAAGGTCCTTCCTGGGTTACAGGGAATCTACTACCTTCACTCTTCGTTCCTCAAGTTATTTTATAGTTTCTGGACTCCAATTCCTGGAAAGGCTGATTTGTCACTGCTTATATCTTCTGAGAAGTTCCTAATACTATAATATAAGTGAATGGTATATACATTAGTGAAAAACTGCAGTTATTATAGTATTCACACATTATTTGTCTTAGCAATTGCATGTGTTAAAATTATATGTGACATTTTTGCATTCCAGACCAGGAAATAAGACTTCAGGTATTTGATATACAGCACACAGGTTGAATGCATTTAAACCTAGACTACTGTGCTATGTGACTGAAGAAAGATTAGAGGTGATCTATTAGGGAAGACAGTTGGCATTGACAAGGGTATTTAATTTCTTGGTGTGACCAACATTTACATTGGAAAGGAAATTATATCATCATAAGCCATTAATTGGTTAATGTACTTAAATTTTTCTTTAAATAAATCAAAATATCTTCCTTGAAGGAATAATTTGGCAGCTAATAAAAAATGAGAAAAGCAGTATTTAGCTAAAAGAAGGTGAAATATTCATTAGACATGATACTATAAGAAAGAAATTCAAAGGCAAGTTTAGTTAAAAAGGAATGGGAAGAAGATAAACCATATCAATGATATTCTTGTTGTCTTGGTTACTTTACTGTCATTACTGTGACAAAATACTTAACACCCAAAATTAAGAAATGTTTATTTAACTCACAGATTGTGGAGGTTTCAGTCCATAATTATCTGGCTCCAAGGCAGCATGGCATGGTATAGGGGCAACAGTTTTTGGCAGATACCAAAAGAAACAAGAGTAAAAGGCAAGAAGGTGCATGGCAGAAGACTTTTTCCTGTCCCTTATACTGTATATACGTCACCCACCCTAGAATGGGTGTAGCACTCACACCGGTATTCCCAGTCACAAAATCTAGAAGCCTGCCCCAATGACTGTACAGGTCTTTGAGGGGATATTCAGACACAGACCACTACATTTGGGTAACAATAATCAAACTGAAGAGTGAAATTGGTAAGAAAGTTAGAAAACTAGGAAGAAAAGGAATCAATGTAATAATTTCTTTTTCTGTGAAGTAGCACCTGGAAAAAGGTCGACTAGGGAATGGAGGATACATGACAAAATAATGTACAATTTTATTTTTAAAAATTCTAATAGAAGTTATACTTGCCTAATGGCATTAATGGATCAGGGAAGCTACACGACTCATATGTGTATAGTAGAAGATTGTGGATATGGAACTTCAGCATCAAAGCTATAAATTTTTTCCTTTTGCTGTCACAGAAGTATTATGCTGAGAGTTTTTCAGACAAAAACTGGAAGCTTAGTAGAAGAAAAAAAATAGTGCTTTCCTCAAATCTAAACAAAAACCCATTAACATTTATGTAGAAAGTACATCAAATCGTTTGCTTTTAGTAAGACTGAAAAACTGTCATATATATATATATATATATATATGTGTGTGTGTGTGTGTGTGTGTGTGTGTGTGTGTGTGTGTGTATTATGTATTTCAACTTTACTACAATTACATTTTCAATGATTCTGAACCCAGATAGTAAATTATAGTATTTTTATAACCCATTGATGATTTCCCTTCCACATCTCATAACTATGTGTCCTTTAAGAGAAGCAAAGAATAAACTACTCAGTTCCATCAGAAATTATCACTGCTCCTAGCAAAAATTACTCAGATTCTGGTCATTGGGCTTCAGAGAATCAAAACAGTTTCTAGAAAAGACAAGATAATTATTTGATACATATGACACCATTTCTGTTCTGTAGTCTTGTTTGTGACAAATTAATCATGAGGTTCTTTCTGGCTGATCCTTGGAACACCTTTGAATTTCTAGCAGTGCAGCAGAAACCAATGCACGACAATTGATATTGCCATATAAAAAGAAACATGTGTCTTTCAATCTCTAGAGGTTGTGTTTTAAAACAATAATCATCAGCCTTTCTAAATTTTTACAATACTGGAAAAATTTATTTTTTATAAACAAAGGGGAAAATATATGACTCTAAAAGGTTTCAATTTCAAAAATATTTGAACAAGATAACTAAAAATAAGTGTTGTGATTAGTATAATTAGCAGTGCAAACTGTTAATAATCTTATGCTAACACATTGATAAATGCACTTGCTATGGTTTGGCTATGGTTTCCATATGTCTACAAATGTTTCATGGGGTGGAATCTTGTTTCCAGTGTGACAGTGTGAAGGTAGTGGAAATTTTAAGAGGAAGAGCTTGTTGGAACTGAGGACACTGCCTTCAGAAGGGAACAATGTAGTTCTCACAATGTTCTAGTTAGTTCCTATGAGTTATTATAAAATGAATGTGAATCCTGAATATCTCTAGGTTTTTTTTTTTTTTTTTTGGTCTTGTGGTCTTCTTATGGTGTGCCATATACCATGTTGTAATATCAACAGAAAATGCTCACTAAGTCCAACTAGACAATGATGCGACCTCCTGAGTCTCCAGAGCTGTAAGTTAAATAAATGTATTTGATTTATAAAGTATCCAGACTGAAGTATTTGGTTGAACAACAAAACATGAGCTAACATAGCATTGATTTCTGAAAACAATGCTGTATATATTGCAAGAAGAACAAATACTGCTGCCTAGCAATATATATTTAAAGTGTTTTAAAATATTTTCAAATGGATATCAATTAAGTTATCCTTTTTGTCTATTTTAAAATAATTGTAGACCCAATTATTATTATTCCTGTGGAACATTTAAAGAGTTAAAAGTCAGCTTGAACTGATTAGAAGAAGTGATACATTACAGTTGCCCAGAGGAGAGTTACCAAAAATAGGCATTCTGAAGCAAGAGAGTTAATTAATACTCAGAAATGGAAAATAAATCTGAAAAATCTGACTCAGAGATCCTATCCATGGAGATGCGGAGAAGAGAGTGAGACTGAACAGTCAGTCCACAGTAGGTGCTTCCCTATCATTTCCACAAAGACCTCAAAGATCTGAGTTAAGTAAAAAAAAGTGACAGGGAAAAGAAAAAAAAATCACATGCAAATTTTAACCAGTTAGAATCACAATGGATTTCTCAACATAAATTTTAAGTCTGGGAGAGGTAGAAGTAAAGTGTTTTAAGTCATAAATATGAAGAAATTCCAACCCAGAATTATATATCCTGCAAAACTATCTTTCAGAATTAATGAGGATAAAAGGGCATTCCAAGATGAAGCAAAACTTTGGAGGAACATGAAGAACAAAGCAATACTTCAAAGGAAAATATCCAAAGACGTGTTAGACATAAAAAAATGAAACTAAAAAAGTGCAGAAGATCAAATGGAATGATAAATCGACCAAAGCAAGTAATTAAACAAAGAAATGAAAAAATAAAGTTGTCAGCAAAAAGGAAAAGATGTAGTGACAAGAATAAATCAATAACTTTAGTAACAACTCAATATAAATAACCTCAACTCCCCTGTTGAAAGGCTCAGACTGATAGAGTAGATCAAAATATGGATTCCAACAGTGTGCTACGTTCATGAAACTCATCTAATCTCCCCTCAAATTTATAGACTAAAAAAATCAAAACATGGTGACCTGGGACCCCATGAAGCATCCAAAACCACCTGACGGCACCTGAGGAGACTGCAAGAAGCTCTGGAGCTCCAAAGCTGTAAACCACACAGTTTTCTGACTGATCTGCACTGTGCTAGGAATGCAGTGAAGACAAGTGGTGCAGAGTGCAGTGGACCCAAGAGGAAGATCTGCATTGAATCCCGGTGAGTACCATGGGCTGTGTCCCACGACTGCTGTCACTGGCTGGAGGACATCTTGGAGTTGGGCAGAGCCCGGCTCTGAGATGGCATCAGTGACACAGAGAGGACTGGTGGAGGACATCTTGGAATTGACCCCACGGTGACATCAGATAGTCACCCTGGGTGCAGAGAGGTCTGGTAGAGGACAGCTTGGATTTGGGCAGAGCCTTGTGCCGCAGTGACATCAATCAGTCACTCATGGTGCAGAGAGAACTGCTGGGGCTTAACTATGCCTCTGATTGGGACAATAAGCAGATATAAACAATAGTCACGACTCTGTGACATCCACAAGGTATAGCCTAACTTGAAGATTGACTGGTACAGAGGCTGGAGGCTAGCCCGCACCATCCTGCATCCCTGCCTACACCACAGATAATGGCAAATTGGGGAGGGCAGCAAAAACTCCACTCAGCAGGCTTTGGAAATATCCTAAGCAATACAGAGAGGGCCAGAGATCCCCAAGACAGACCAGTCAGAAAGAAATCAGACACATGACAAGAGATAGAAATTTTAAAAAATCTCCAGCTGCCAAATGTGGGAAAATAAGCCCAGGATAAGTAAACACAGAAGAGAACCAGCACAGTAACCATTCAATACTAGACACAACATCAGCCAAAATAAAGAAATACCTTCATGACCTGATAGATGAATTTGAAACTGTACTTCTGATCCAGGTGAGGCAAGATATAAAGAGCTTAATTATTGAAATGATAAGCCCCTTCCCAGAGAACACAGTTGGAAGAATGGAGGAAATCAGAAAAGAGAAACCTCTGATGAAGATTTTAAACATAACCTAGAATATATGAAACAGATCCAGGCGCCTGGCCATAGGTCTGCAGAGGAGGAGCTGGGCAGATCTGGGGTGCCCTCACTGGCCTCTCTGCGTGTCTGGAGGACTCTGGATTTCTGCGCCCAGACTGCTGGAGTTCCCTCAGACTTCCAGGTGCAGTGAAGGAGAGAGGTGGGTTTGAGGCTTCCACATCAGCCTCCCCATTCCCGGCTTCATTTGGAGACCTGCTGAGCTCCCGATAGGTGGGCTGGCCCACACTACCAGCCTAGCCCAGCCTGTTTAGCTGCCGCGCCTGGCCATAGGTCTGCAGAGGAGGAGCTGGGCAGATCTGGGGTGCCCTCACTGGCCTCTCTGCGTGTCTGGAGGACTCTGGATATCTGCGCCCAGTCTGCTGGAGTTCCCTCAGGCTTCCAGGTGCAGTGAAGGGGAGAGGTGGGTTTGAGGCTTCCACATCAGCCTCCCCATTCCCTGCTTCATTTGGAGACCTGCTGAGCTCCCGATAGGTGGGCTGGCCCACACTACCAGCCTAGCCCAGCCTGTTTAGCTGCCACGCCTGGCCATAGGTCTGCAGAGGAGGAGCTGGGCAGATCTGGGGTGCCCTCACCGGCCTCTCTGCGTGTCTGGAGGACTCTGGATTTCTGCGCCCAGACTGCTGGAGTTCCCTCAGGCTTCCAGGTGCAGTGAAGGAGAGAGGTGGGTTTGAGGCTTCCACATCAGCCTCCCCATTCCCGGCTTCATTTGGAGACCTGCTGAGCTCCCGATAGGTGGGCTGGCCCACACTACCAGCCTAGCCCAGCCTGTTTAGCTGCCGCGCCTGGCCATAGGTCTGCAGAGGAGGAGCTGGGCAGATCTGGGGTGCCCTCACTGGCCTCTCTGCGTGTCTGGAGGACTCTGGATATCTGCGCCCAGTCTGCTGGAGTTCCCTCAGGCTTCCAGGTGCAGTGAAGGGGAGAGGTGGGTTTGAGGCTTCCACATCAGCCTCCCCATTCCCTGCTTCATTTGGAGACCTGCTGAGCTCCCGATAGGTGGGCTGGCCCACACTACCAGCCTAGCCCAGCCTGTTTAGCTGCCATGCCTGGCCATAGGTCTGCAGAGGAGGAGCTGGGCAGATCTGGGGTGCCCTCACCGGCCTCTCTGAGTGTCTGGAGGACTCTGGATATCTCTGCAACCAGGGAGGGTCCACAGGTTCCTGAAGCACTGCGGCCTGTGGTGAGTACCCTAACCCGGCTGCGATTGAAGAACTGTGGAGCTTCCAAGGGGCAGGTGGGCGCACAGTGTCCCTGAGGCCCAGCTTGTCTGGAACTGCGGAGTTCTGAGCAGGCAGAGGAGGGCCACTGGTTCTGTAGGCCTAATGGCTTGGAGTAGCGCGGCACCAGAGTCCCAGTAGCTCCAAACATAGAAGGGGATTTTCAACAGATCCTGAGGAAGCTTTCAAATAACACTTGAAACACAGAAATATAGGAAAATGACAAAACGAAAGACCAAATTACAACCTCAAACCTCCAGCCCATCTCAAGAAACCCTAGGAGCGATGTATATAGAAGAAAATATATCCCATTCACCTCATATATCGGACACAATAGCCACTGAAATTGACAAGCAACTCCAGGAAGCTTTAAAGAAATTCAAACTCGAAATAATCTCCCAGATAAAAGAAGAAATGATAAAAGGAATGAAAGAGATTCTAAATATATCTAAAGAAAACACAGATAAAAAATTGGAGGAACTAAACAAAAAGATAGAATCCCTAGACGAGCAATATAAGAAACAAACAGAATACATAATGCAGATGCACAGAGATATACAGGAAATAAAAAACTCCACTGAAAGTTGTAAAAACCGCCTTAATGAAAGTGAAGATAGAATTTCAGACCTTGAAGACAGGATTGCAGCTAGTGAACAGGAATGGAAAGATCTTTTGAAAATAACAAGGAACCAGGAAACAACAATTCAACAACTGCAAGACGATGCAAAGAAGAATAACATAAGAATGATAGGGATTAATGAAAGAGAGGGAGACAACATGAAGGATGTCAGGAGGATATTTAGAGAAGTAATAGCTGAAAATTTCCCAAGCATGAGATCAGAAACTGACATCAGGATCAGTGAAGCATATAGAACTCCAAACACTCATAACCAAAATAAAACTACACCCAGACATATAATAGTCACCATCCCAGAAATCCAACACAAGAATAGATTATTAAAAGCTGTCAGAGAGAAAAGACAAATCACTTATAAAGGAAAACCTATCAGAATCACAGCAGACTTCTCAGCACAAACGATAAAGTCAAGAAGATCATGGAGTGAAGTATTCCAGATCCTAAAGCAAAATGATTTCCAACCAAGACTGATATATCCTGCAAAACTATCATTCAAAATAGATGGTGCAATACGATACTTCCATGACAAAGAACAGCTGAAGAACTTCATGAACACCAAACCAACCCTGCAAAAAATATTGAAAGACAGTTTAGATACACAAAGGAAAAAACCACTAAGCAAAGCAAATAATTAAACAGAACCGAAAGATAAAGATGCAACAGCAGAGAGATAACATTCCTACAATTAACCAGCATTTAACAGTAATAACCATTAATGTAAATGGTCTCAATGCACCAATCAAAAGAAACAGACTAGCAGAATGGATCAAGAAACAAAATCCAACCATATGCTGTTTACAGGAAACCCATCTAACCCAGAAAGATACTCACAGACTGAAAGTCAAAGGATGGAAAACAATTCTTCATGCAGCAGGAATCCAAAAAAAGGCAGGAGTAGCCATTCTGTTTGCAGACAACGTGAACTTTAAACCAACAATGACCATAAAGGACAAAGAAGGTCACTACATACTCGTAAGGGGAAAACTCCAAGAGGAAGAGATAACTATCTTAAATATATACGCACCAAACTCCAGAGCACCCAGTTATATAAAACAATTATTAACAGAAATGAAAACTCAAATTATCAGTAACACAATTGTAACAGGAGACCTTAATACACCACTGACACCAAGGGACAGATCAACCAGACAGAAAATGAGCAAAGAAATAACAGAACTGAATCACACCTGTGAACAAATGGGTTTGATAGACATATACAGAATGTTCCACCCAACAACATCAGAATACACATTCTTCTCAACAGTACATGGATCATTTTCTAAAAGAGAACATATATTAGCTCACAGAACATATTTAAGCAAATGCAAAAGAGTTGAAATCATCCCTTGCATATTATCGGATCATAGCGCTCTGAAATTAGAAATTAATGACAAAGGATACTGCAAAAATTCCGCAAACACATGGAAACTAAATAACACACTCTTGAGTAATCAGTGGGTCACAGAAGAAATTAAAGAAGAAATTAAACAATACCTAAAAGAAAATGAAAATGCAGATACAACTTACCGGAATCTGTGGGATGCAATGAAAGCCGTTCTGAGAGGAAAATTTATTGCACTGAGTTCCCACATCAGGAAAACAGAACGAATACAAATAAATAACTTGATGCTACACCTCAAACAGCTAGAAAAAGAAGAGCAAGTCAAGCCCAAAGCCAAAAGAAGAGAGGAAATTATAAAAATCAGAGCAGAAATCAATGCAATAGAGACTAAGAAAACAATCCAAAGAATCAACGAATCAAAGAGTTGGTTCTTTGAAAGAATAAATAAAATCGATAAGCCCCTAGCCAACCTTATTAAAAAAAGGAAAGAAAAAGCTCAAATTCATGCAATAAGAAATGAAAAAGGAGAAATCACTACAGACCCAATAGAAATACAGAGGATCATCAACACCTATTTCGAAAACCTCTACTCTCCAAAGTTTTTATAACACAGAAGAAATAGACAGATTCTTAGAAGCATATGAAGTACCAAAGCTAGATCAAGAGGATATAAAACTGTTGAATAACCCAATGTCTGCTAATGAAATTGAGAATGTAATTGGGTCCTTTCCCACCAAGAAGAGCCCAGGCCCAGATGGATTCACTGCAGAATTCTACAAGAAATATAAAGAAGACCTAATGCCGACACTCCTCAAACTATTCAATGAAATTGAAAGGGAAGCATCCTTCCTAAGTCATTCCTGGAAGCAAATATTACTCTAGTACCAAAACCTGAGAAAGACCCAACTATAAAAGAGAACTATAGACCGATCTCCCTAATGAACACAGATGCAAAAATCCTCAATAAAATATTGGCAAATAGGATCCAGCAAATCATCAAGAAGATTGTACAACATGACCAGGTGGGATTCATCCCAGGAATGCAAGGATGGTACAACATATGCAAATCAATAAATGTAATCCTCCATATCAATAAAGCCAAAAATAAGAAGCACATGATCATCTCTATAGATGCAGAAAAAGCCTTCGATAAGGTCCAACACTTATTCACGATAAGAACTTTACAGAAAATTGGAATAAATGGTCTTTACCTCAATATAATAAAGGCCATTTATGACAAACCAACAGCCAGCATCATACTAAATGGCCAAAAATTGAAAGCCTTTACTTTAAAATCAGGCACAAGACAAGGATGTCCTTTATCACCACTCCTATTTAATATAGTACTGGAAGTACTAGCCAGAGCAATTAGGAAAGAAAGAGAAATAAAAGGGGTAAAGATAGGAAAAGAAGAAGTTAAATTATCATTGTTTGCAGATGACATGATACTCTACATAGAAGACCCCCTAAACTCCATTCAAATACTCTTAGATACAATAAATAAATTCAGTAATGTGGCTGGATACAAAATCAATACTCAGAAATCAATAGCATTCCTATACACGAACAACAAAATTACAGAGAGGGAAATAAGAGAAACTGGACTATTCACATTAGCAAGCAAAAAAATGAAATATTTAGGAATTACTCTTACGAAAGAAGTGAAAGACTTATACAGTGAAAATTATAATACACTGAAAAAGGAAATTGAAGATGATCTCAGAAAATGGAAAGACATCCCTTGCTCATGGATAGGAAGAACAAACATTGTGAAAATGGCCATTCTCCCAAAACTGTTATACAGATTCAATGCAATCCCAATAGAAATACCATCAACATACCTTATAGATCTAGAGAAATCACTCCTAAATTTCATCTGGAACCAGAAGAGACCTAGAATCGCAAAGGCAATTCTAAGCAGCAAAGACAAAGCAGGAGGCATCACAATCCCTGACTTGAAGTTATACTACAAAGCAACAGTAGTAAAATCAACATGGTATTGGAATCAAAACAGAGCTGAAGATCAGTGGAATAGATTAGAAGATACAACCACAACTATGAACACACTCAACCACCTTATTTTTGATAAAGGAGCCAAGCAGGTTCACTGGAAGAACGACAGTCTCTTTAATAAATGGTGCTGGAAAAACTGGCTCTCCATTTGCCGAAAACTAAAGCTAGACCCATGTCTATCAACATGTACTAAATTAAAATCTAAATGGGTCAAAGATCTGAATATTAAAACAGAAACACTAAATCTATTGGAAGACAAAATAGGTAGAAACCTTGGAGACATAGGAGTAGGTAAAGAATTCATGAACATGACTCAAACCGCACGGGAAATACTTCCCAGAATCAATAACTGGGACCACTTCTTATTAAAAAGTTTCTGCATGTCAAAAGAAATCTCCAGCATAGTGAAAAGAAAACCCACAAACTGGGAAAAGATTTTAGTGAACTCTCTCTTAGACAAGGGACTCTTGTCTAAAACATACAAAGAATTAAAGAAACTCAGACCTCCGAAATTCCAAGATCCAATCCAAAAATGGGCATCTGAGATGAATATGCAATTCTCAGATGAAGAAATGCAAATGGCAAATAAATACATGAAAAAATGCTCATCATCATTGGTCATTAGAGAAATGCAAATTAAAACCACACTGAGATACCATCTCACTCCTGAAAGAATGGCCAGGATCAAGAAAACCGACAACAAATGCTGGAGAGGCTGTGGGGAAAAAGGAACTCTCCTGCACTGCTGGTGGGAGTGTAGACTGGTACAGCCTTTGTGGAGATCTGTCTGGAGATTTCTCAAAAAGTTGGGACTGGAAATCCCATTTATTCCAGCTATTCCACTTCTAGGCATATTCCCAGAAGAACTGAAAGCATCATACCACAGTGATATATGTGCACCTATGTTTATAGCAGCACAATTTGTAATCACCAGATCTTGGAAACAACCCAAGTGCCCATCAACTGAGGAATGGATAAAAAAGTTGTGGTATTTCTATACAATGGAGTATTATTCAGCTATAAAGAAGAATCACATTGAGATATTTATCAATAAATGGGCGCAGCTTGAGACCATACTCATAAGTGAAATAAATCAATCTCGCATGTGTGAATACCGAATAGTTTCCCTAATGTAAGTAATGATTCAAATATATAAAAATATGTGGTAATCATGATTCCCCATTAGGTGGCCTTGAAGCCTTATAAAGTTTTCACTCATTAATTAGAAAGGCTTTATTCTGGGCTTCTTGATATGAAAATATTTGAAGCTAGAGTATATGAAGTTTTACCCAAATATTTCAAGGAAAAAGACACTATGGTAACTACTATTAAGTCAGGTTATAAGGTGGTGAAGTACTAGGTTACTGAAACAGTCATGCTGTGACCTCTATTGTTATATTGTTATGTCCTGTTTTATCTCAATCTCCCCCTTATTGTTTCAAAAAAAATTATTTAGTCATTTCTTATGTTTGTCTTAATTAAAGAAAAAATTCAAAAAAATTAGGATATATAAATAGTAACTCTTTTCGATTTCCTATTAACTTGTTTTGAAGTCCTGTAGTACTCCCACGATATTGTTTTGACTGATTAGACTCTGTTCCATTCTATATGATAGTATCAAGTTTGATGACATAGGCAACTACTTTGAAGACAATAAGATTCACTAAGATACCCATTCTGGTTTGACTATTGTCTTCTTTGGAAGTCCTGTAATGTTTACAATGCCTAAGTTTTATTGGTCTTGTTCTCTACTGTTTTGTCCAACTTTATAATATCTAATAAGATAGACAATTCTTTTTAAGGAAACAAGGGACAACGTTGATAACCATTGTTGATAAACTTGTACTCTGTTCTACACCATGTGCTATGTCTATCCTTGGTATTGACTGACAGCTTTGTTTTGCCATATTTGACTGTATTCTTCCCCCCCAAAGAAAGTAATAAGCACTAAGGAGTAATAAAATCCAAGATGTGTAAATTTTGTTTTAAAAAAGAGAGGGAAAAAAAAAAAGAAAAAGAGCTCTAATGGATATAACAGCAAGTGTGTTTGGGGGTGTTAAATAGCTGACTTTATCAATGTTTTTGGAACATTGAACACAGCTGTTTGCAGTCTCCCTGTTTGAATGTCCACCTTGTGTTCTTTGATACTGTGATTTGAGGAACTATTTTCAAGAAAATAGTGTGTAATCTACTAGCAGGTAATTTCTTACTGTTATGTTTTTTTGTTTTGTTTTGTTTTGTAGTTCTGTATTGCGTGTACCCTTACACCGCTTTGGTTTGTTTTGTGTTTTTCTCTTTTTCCTCTTAAATAAAAAAAAAAAAAAAAAAAAAAGAAAGAGATCCAAAGAGATTACCAGGAAACTAAAAACTCCATTGAAAAGTGGCAAAATGCCTTGACAGAAACTAAAGTTAGCCTCTTGAAACTTGAAGAGAGATTTATGATCTACGATTGTGAAAGAAAAGAGCTCTTACAAATAATGAGGAACCAGGAAGAAACAATTCAAAGGCTAGAAGACAACAAATGTATACATGACTTAAAAATAAAGCATGTGAGCGAGGAAGCAGGAGTAACCAAAAATGAACTACAAACAATATTCACAGATATATTAAAGGAAAACTTCCCAAGTATAGGACAAAGAAATGATATCCAGATAAATGAGGCATACAGAACTCCAACCACCTACAACCAAAACAGATCTACACCCAGACATATAATAATCAAGATTCCAGAAATCCACCAAAAGAACAGAACACTAAAAGCAGCCATGGAAAAGAAGCAGATTACCTACAACTGGAAAATTATCAATATCAATATTAACAACAGACTTATCAACACAAACTCTCAAATCGAGAATGCCTGTGGGGAAATAGTCCAACTCCTGAAAGAACATAATTTGCAACTAAGACTAATATACCCAGAAATACTCTCTATCAAAATTAATGGGTAAATAAGATGTTTCCAAGACAAGGAGGAACTGTGGGAGTTCATGGCCACCAACCCAACACTACAGAGATTGCTGAAAGACATTACAGAGAGAGAGAGAGAGATAGGAATGGATACCAGGATTCCAGCAAGAGTGGCAGACAGTGGAATGAGGGAGTAAGGTGGACAAGTTATAGCAGTAAATTGAAGTAGCAGACATGAGGAAGAGATGGTAAGCTATAATCTTTAATACAGCTTTGATACATTATAATAAAAAAGGCAAAGGTCATTATTAATAGTGTATTAGGATTTAAAAATCACAGTAGTCTTATTGCTCTGTTTATTTTGAATTTATTTTGTTCCGGTCTGTCCACTTATATCAGATTTGAGGGCACAGACATCTAACCCAAAAATAGCAGGTTATACCGTGGTAACTATCCTTAATTTCCTATTAACTTAAACTGAAACCCTGTATTACTTACATGGTCTTACTATCACTGATACTAATTTGAATCTGATTTGTTAGACTGCGATTTTGCCTTGGCTGATTTTATTCAAATTTGGTATGCTTGATAGTATCAAGTCTAAAAGTAGAGACAACTACTCTGAAGATGACAAGATGTAAAAGATATCCATACCAGTTTTTATTATTAACAGCTCTCAAGTCCTACAATGTTTTCAAAGTTTGTTTTTATAAAAGTAGCTATGTATTACTATGCTTAACTATATTAAGCCTGATGATGTGGACAAGTCTATTGAAAATAAAAAGCGAAAGCTTAGCAACTACGGTAGATCACCTAATATTTTTGTCTTATGTGTATTTTTCATTGCATGTTTTAATAGGAATTTGTTTTGCTGTCTTGTTATGATTTGTTTTTCCCTATAATACAGAGAGTATGGATATACATGTAGAAATTCATACATGGGAAGAATTTTTAAACTATTTATGGGAATATATTATATAATGCAAGATGTAATTAACAGATACTCTGAAGAAGAAGAGACACTAAGAAACCCAATGCTAATTCTGTAGCATTATGATATAAAATCTAGCAATACTATTATTCATTGTTCAGAGTGATATTAGTCTAGTCTCTTAAGTTCAATTTCAGCATACGTAAAGATAAGGACAGCTACTACAAAGAGAATGAGAGACACTATGATAGTAATTATTGTCTTCCCCTATGTCAGATCTTGAAGACCTAAAAAGCCTCCATTATCCTGTAATGATCTGATTAGTTCTATAATTTGCAGTATGTATTCACTGTGTGTGAAGATGGAGACAACTATTTGGAAGAAAACTAGAGACAGTAAGATAGACAGTGAAGATCCCCAGGGGACTTGCTTTGAAATCTGTATTTCTTTAAAATGTTTCTTTTTGAACTGTTTTTACTCTGTTTTGGTATGTTTAATCTTACCCTCTTTAAGACAAAAAAAAAACAAGTGTGTAAGACTGATAACCATATTACTAAGTTTTTGTTGGATCTTTGAGCAGAACTGTTAGCAGTGTCACTATTTGAATGTAACTTTACATACTTTAATTCTGTAAACTGAACAACTGTTTCTAAGATGACAACTGATGATTTCTTACTGTTTATTTTTCTTTAATTCTATATTATTTCTACCTTTTTCTCCATTTTTCTTTCTCTTTAAATAAAACAAAACAAAACATGGAAAGCAATATTCCATATACCAGGATCATGAAACCACAAAGACAACATCAAGTTAAAAATGATCATAAGTGGCAAAGATGATCACTACACATTAGTTAAGAGAACAGTTCAACCGAAGAGATAGAAATCGTAACATATGCAGCAAATAGCAAAAAAAAAAAAAAAAAAAAAAAAAAAAATAAAAAAATAAAAAAAAAATAAAAAAAACAATAAAAAAAAAACATAAAAAACACTGTTGGATATAAAAGATCAGAAGAACACTGACACAATCATACTGCATGATGTCAATACTCACTTTTACAAAGAAATAGATGAACAAAAAACATAGAAAAGGATTATCAAAGCTCAACAATACCTTCAAGCAAGCAAACTCAATAGATACTGACAGTGTTCTACCCTAGTAGAATATGTAACCTTATCAGATGCATAGAAAATTTTCTCAAAAATAGACCACACACTACATCATAAAGCCTGCTTACGCAAATGCCAAAGAACTGAAATCACCTAATGTATGCTATTAGGTAATTGTACATTGAAATTAGACATTAGCCACAAAAGAAACCACAAAAATGTAATAGCCACCCGAATATTAATAACATTCCTGAAAAATAAAGGGACCACAGAAGTAATCAAGGAATAAGTTAAACAATTCCTAAAATCAAATGACAATGCAAAAACAAGGTAGCAGAACCTATGGAACACAAAGAAAGAAGTCTCAAAGGGGAAAATTATTGTAGCCAATACTTGTTAGAAAACCTAAACAAGATAAAATAATTAACTAAATGATGCATCTTGAAGAACTCAAAAAACAAGAACAGATCCAACCCAAACCTAGTAAAAGAAGGAAAGTCATGAATATAGGACTATGGGTGACAAGAGCAAAACAGGGGGCATACCAATCTCAGATTTAAAGCTATATTACAAATCTATAGTGATGAAAACAGCATTGGTACTGGCACAAAAACAGACATGTGACTTTCTGGAACAGAAGAGAAGACACAAAAATAATTTCAGCTACATTCAGCCATCAAATCTTTAACAAACCTGAGACTGGAGAAAAGATAACCTTAAAGAGATAATGGTAATTGCAAATAGTAACGGGAAAATTTGCTCTACATATGTTGAAGAGTAAAGCTACATCCATATGGTCTCAACATGTACTAAACTAAAATAAAATGCCTCAAATATTTAAGTATTGAAACAGAAACCTTTAACTTATTAGAAGTCAAAGTAGATAAAACTCTTGAAGCCATAGTGTAGGCAAGGATTTCCTAAACAGTACTCAAATGGCACAAGAGATAACACTATCAAGAAATGGTATTATATTAAACAAAATCGTTTGCATAGAAAAAGAAAACAAGCAACAGAGTGAAGATATAATCTATAAAATCAAAAAGAAATTTGCCAGTTTCATCTCAGAGGACTAATATCTAGAAAACAAATTGATAAATAAAATGTTAAACTCCCAAATAAAAGACTCAGTTATAACGTAAACTTAAATGAATAGATATTTCTCAGAAGACAAATTGCCCATGAATACATGGCATAACTTTCAGCATTGCAAGCCTGTACAGAAGTTCAAGTTAAAACGACCCTGAGATTCCACCTTATTCCAGGAAAAATAGTTTTCATGAAGAAATCAAATTTTAAAAAGTGCTGGCAAGGTCATATTGGAAAAAGTACCATCTTATATTAGTGGTGGAAACATAAACTTTTACAACCACCAGGAAAAATAGCATAGAGATTCCTCAAAATGCCTAAAATAGAAATTCCACTGGTCTAACCCTACTGGTTATCTTCCCCAAATAGTTAAAACAATAAAATTACTGTGATATATGCACATCAATATTTCAGTAGCACAATTCATAATAGTTAAGTCATCTAGCATCTTTTGTGTCCACCAACAGATGAATGGATGACCAAAATATGGTATGTATACACAATGGCTATACGTGGCTATAAAGAAAAATAAATTTGAGTCATTTGTAGGGTGCAATTTTAAAACATAGTGTTAACTAAATAAAATACAAAACCTTAAATATTATATGGTTTCTGTCACTTGAAAAATCCAAAGGATGAATAAAGAACAAAATGCACAATAAAATGGAACATGGATAGATCTACAAATGTGAAGGGGACCAAGAAAAGGTGAGAGAGTGGTAGAATGAAAAGTGTGTACATAAAAAATAATTAAAATGTGTCAATTACATGTACGAAATATCCACTGTGGAAGTTGAGTATGTAATTGAAACACATACTGATAAATAACTTTTAAAAATAACTAAAGATAGGAATTAGCTAAAATAGTTTATTTATAATGCTGGAGGATTTATTGCTTCTTACAATGCTAGCTTTCTTGAGAATTCATTATTTTCATTTGTGCCTGTGTGTACATGTGTGTGCATGTATATATTTAGAAATTTAATTCAGAGATACAGTAAAAACAGTATGCAGTGCAGTTTTCCATTAATATTGCTGATTGGTATCATTTACAGTTTATATCCTCCATTTAGCAGTTCATTAGCTTTCTAAGAAAGGAGTTCCATCTTCTCTGGGCACCATATTAGCGTACACTAGAAAGATAAACCATTTTCATTTCTTTTTTGCATTTTTGTGGCATTTATAAACAACACTTTGCCTTTACAATTTCCTTTTAATTTGTTTCTCCTAAGATTTAGCACTTGTTTTCCATCAGAAAAAGCCCAAAGCAAAATTGGTCTTCCGTGGTTTGCAATCTTGGATCCTTTTGCATTCTCTCCCTTATATTTATCACTCCCCACGTCCCACCACACAGTTTTTCTTTCCTTTTCCAAGAACTGGATATTTCCATATGCTTGCTACCTGTGTGACATCCTTGACTAAGACACTTAACTACAGCTGCCCTGTCTCTTCTTTCATTACTCTTTCTCTCATTAAAATGTGTCATTATTTAAGATATTACTGCGATTTGGAAATCAACTGAATACATTGATTTATAATAGGGAGTTAGGGCCTACTTTGTTTGTTTCTTTTTGAATGGTAAAACTGAATAGGTCTAATTAGTGGAAGTAAAATTCTAGGTCAAGGAGCTTTGATGAACTACTTCTATGATTCTTGTTAACAGTTTGCCTATTCCATGTCTATTGAGCAAACCTTGGCATCATTTGATTATCAAAATTGAACGTGCCAGAAGCTAGTGTTTTGCTAATGCAAATGTTCTAATTAGAAATTACTAAAAATGCTTGAAAAGTGAATATTATTTAGGGAGTAAGAAAGCTTAGGTATTAGTCCAAGTGGTGTCATTTACTAACCATCACAATCAGGAACATGATTTCATCATTTGAATTCTTCAAACAGTTGTAATAATTTTAATGAGAGGTAAAATAAAAGTCCTATGATAATTATCAAGAATAAGACCAATAAGTACAGGTAATTATTACTGTAATATAAAACAGCTATTCCTCAATTTTGAAGCTTTAGAGAAAGCTGTAGACAAATAAAGTACACATCATCCCAGATTGTGCAGGTAGCTTTTCTGAATAAGATAATTTCTTGCCCATTTTGTTTCTCAACAAAATGTTCTTTTCCAATAGCCACAGACTAACATAAGTATTGTGTTCATTGAGATGACAGCTTAACATACAGATTGGAAATTTATGACCCAAACTCTGTGCTCTCCATAAGCTGTACTCTTATTCTCAGAACGTTTAAAACCTTGTGATATGCTTAACTTCAGATAAACAGCAAAATTACAAGGGTGCAGCCCAGGAGTTAGGTCTCTGGATATGGCCTACTCTGAGCACTTTTGCAATTTTATATGACATGTCATCAGCATTCACAATTAATTACTGAAACCAAGGGATATGCTGCCTGAATCTTAAGACCAATTATTCACATAAAACGGGTTAGATAGAGAAAGAAAGTAAAAGTAAGATTTAAAAGAAGATCAGAAAGTTGAGTTTCAGTTTGGAAGTTACGAAAAATACTTTATGGTAGCTAAATACATGGGCTTTTAGAGTCAGACATACTTGTATTTTAGTGAATCCTAGCTTTGTACAACTATCTCTGTGGCCTTGGGAAAACTATTTTATTTTCAGATTTCTCATCAAGAAAAGAATTTTAATACTACTTTATTAAGTATTGAGGCAATGAATGCAAACAAAGCACTTCACACAGCACCTGTAATAGTACTGTTGATGCTTTACTGTACTTATTATTAACTATATGCCAGCTCTTGTTTTAAGCATTAAGACACATTAGCAAAAACAAAATAAATCAAGTGAAAACAAAATAAAAACACTGAAATTCTTGACCTTATAGTCCTTACATACTGGTGAAGTGAATAGAATGTAAGAAGTAAAACAGAAAAATAAAGCATGAAGAGATAGTTATTTCTATAGGATGGAGAGTGGGTATTACTTTTTTATACAAATCAAGAAATTGCTAAGTAACATTTGAATAGTTTCTTAGAAGTAATCAGAGGTCCAGTAGAAGAGCCTTCCAGACAGCGTAAACTAATGAAAGGTCTGAATGTGCCAATGTGCTTAGAGAAGTTCAAGGGACAGCAAAAGAAGCCAGTATACCTCAAACAATGATTAGGGAAAAGAGTGGGAGAGAGGGTCAATAAGATAGCAAGGAATGAGATTCCATAGGGCTTTAAAGACAACTGGGATAAATTTGCAGGATTTTCATTAGTAGCATAACATGGTCTGGCTTATGTTTTCACAGAATCACTAAGCATTTTTAAGAGAAGATTACAGAAGACAAGGATACAAGGAGGGCAACCAGTTATGGAAGATCCTGCAATAAGTCTGATAAGTAGTGCAGTGAATTCAACCAGAGTAATGATGATGGAAATTTTACATTGTGATTGAATTCTACGGAGTAAGACACATGATCAGATTTGATCAAAAGTTAAACTATCATGGCAGCAGGGAGTATTCCATGTGGTCTATCCCCTCATTACTACTTTCTACAGTGGAATTTGTAGTCAAAGCCATAAGAAATGCTACTTGGCATTCTCTTTTCAGTTTCTTCCTACATGTGATTCTTTTAATGAGGGGTTAGCAGCTATCTGTGTTAAAATTATGATATTTATAACTTGTTAAGCTATAATATTGTTAAATAACACTCTAGAGTGCCAACATTATTTCTTATTCATACCACTATTCTCTGTTGTCCAGATTTAAAGATTCTTTCATTCTTCCTTATTTTTCTCTTACTGAGGGTACATTACCTATCCCTTTTCTAACACCACTACCAGCAAGGAAACTTACCAGGAGGAGTAGGAGTCCAACTATGTGGGAAGTGATTCTCAATGTAAGATTGACACTGGGCAAGTCACTTTTGGTATAATTCAAGCTTCTCATGTTCAAAAAGAGTGGGTTGAATTGATAAGCATTAAGAGCCTCTCCAATTCTCAGGTTCTATGATTCATTCAATGATTCACTCATATCCAGACCCTCATCAACAACTTATGTATATATATTTTTAACATTTTATTATTTATAATCTCATTTTGAAATCATTTGAAACTCTCATAGAGGAAGAAACAAAAGACTAGGGAGTTTCAAAGAAACTTTCACAATGTCACTTCGGGAGTTACTGAAAGAGCTATTTCAAGGTTTCAGTTTTGCCATGATCCATAAAGGAATCATTTGTAAGTGGCACTAGTCCAGTTACTTTTAAGCACTCAATTATCATTCACTGATTTTCTGAAGTTCTCTATTAGAAGATTAAAATCTATTCCTTAAAATGAGTCACAGTTAAGTGCAAAACAGCAAGCCACGGCAAGCAAAATCACAAGATACATTTAGGCCTTAGTCTTCCTTACCTAACTAAGGTAGAAAATATTCTCTCTCAAATTATTTATCTGCACTTCCCTTGATTTCTGCTATACCATTATTCTTAAGTGAGGGGCACCCTTACTAAATATAAAAGCTCTTTGGTTTCTTCTTACAACTGTTAACACTGTAGTTTTTATAGCTCCTCCAGATAGAAATCTGCATTAAATATTAATGCAGATAGTATTATTTTCAGCCTAACTACTGCCCAAAGGCTGTGTCAATGACCGAGATGGGGGTAGTAAAGGTTCTAGATCTGGTTATGCCCAGCTGATTGTTAATTAGTTATAAAAGTTAGAGAGTAAACACACATTTTACACGTCTATGCCCAAATGGGGATCTATTTTGTCCCATGGGATAAATTTAAGCTCTTCGTGGAAGAAATTACATTTTTGCTAAAAGTGGCTGCCTTTCTAAATAATTATTGCACTATACAACTGAGAACACAGCTAATGGGTGCAGGGTGTTTATAAGTTGATCCAGGCTGACATTATGAATGGCCTCTTCTTTGAATTCATATTATATTAGCATAGGAAGAATGAATAAAGATGCACCATAAAGTTCGCTAGCATGAGGTCTTGCTTGCTTGCTATCAAGTTTCAAGGTAAAGAAATAAGGTGGCATTAGCAGGGAGAGAGGAGTAAAACTGAGAGGAATAACTAGCTCTGCAATTCTTCTGGGACTCCATCCTGAAAACAACACTTTGCAACTTGGCATGAGTTCTAATCAGAAAACCTAGCCTGCATATTGCGCAAGATATGGCATTACTCAATCTTTGTTACTCAATTTATGTGACTTGAGCTTGTTTTACTAATCCTATTATCATCCCTTTAGAAACTAGATTTTGACTAGATATACCAGTATAGAGGTCCTTTCAGAAAATGTAGTTCTATGAATTCATTTCCAATGCAGCATTTTAAAAATGATTCAGTGTCTCTTGACAACTATAGAAACAGTCCAAATTCCTTAGTATGATACACAAAGCCCTGCAAACTTGACCCTTATTTACTTTACCATTATCATCTTTCAGTATTTCATTGTCTCATACCTTTCATTATATTTGCTGAATTACTGTTAACTCCTCAATAAACATTGCACTCCAGTTTGTCTGGGTCTTTATCTGTTTTCTTCTGCTAAGGATATATCTCTCAACTTTTCAAATAGACTTTCGTATTTGTCCCGTATCATACAATTTAGATAGCAATTTTCCAATAAGGCTTCTTTATTTCTTACTGGGTTAGGTGTTATTACTCTGCATTATAACTTAAAATTTCAAATAGTGTATTTACTAGCCTTCATTTACATCTTATGTTAGTTACCAAAGGGAAAGTACAGTGCTTATTCATCTTCTATTTTATATATTCCATAGTAGTCCCTATTACATGATTTGTTCCAAATAAACTTGTGGCTAATGGATTGAATATTGTATCTGTTA
Organism: Cavia porcellus; assembly: GCF_034190915.1. Taxonomy (NCBI): domain Eukaryota; kingdom Metazoa; phylum Chordata; class Mammalia; order Rodentia; family Caviidae; genus Cavia; species Cavia porcellus. Next base: position 84,195,407 of record NW_026947486.1, on the reverse strand, counting down.
CTGTTTTTGTTGCTGAAATAAAAAACCTAACACTCAAAGTTAAAGTAGGAAAGGTTTATTTTGGTTTATAGTGTGTAAACCAAAATTCCATAGTCAGTTGGCTCCAAGGCAGGGTGGCAGGGCAGAGGATCATTGGAGAGGAAAAATCATCCATGGTGAAGCTGGACAGGCAAAAGGGAGTAAAGCAGTGAGCTAGCAAATCAGTAGAAACCAGCAGCAGCAGCTTTCTTTCTGTCACTTTATATTATATACAGGTTGTAAGCCTAATGATTGGTGCTACTCACACCCAGGTTGGGTCAACCTTATCCAGGATTTCCAGGATTAAGCTCAAAATCACATCTGTAATTCTGATGCCGCACAACCTAGATCCAGCACTGAAAAGCCCCATGTATGATTGCATGAGGCTTTGCAGGAACATCTAGGCATGAACTGTAACAGTAACTATGGCTCTACAGACATGACAGGATAGGCATTTAAAGGATTATGACGAGTAATCTATTATTACGTGTTTGGGTATGCCTTTGTTTTTATTACATATAATATAAGCTGCTTATATATATGATGAGGCTGACACTCAGAATCTTTACAAACATTGTCTTCACATAGCTATAGTATTCTCAAGCAGCTTGTCAATAGCAGAATTTTTCAAATATGGACTCTGAGAATGGTTATATCACAGGAAAAATGTTGACAGTGAGGTGCACAGACAATGAAATTAGACTAAAGGTGAAACTGTAGTAATTATTAAGTTTTACTGATGCTTCTAAATCCCAGAGATCAATAAGCTTTGTGCCTTAGCATGGAGGAAAATCTTTATCCTCCTCTGTATTTTTTTTACCTCAACTGAAAATAAGGATGTTTAAGTAATAAGTACTTTGTAATCGTAAGAGTTACTATTTTGGTAAACTTCATTCCAATTCTGTTTAAAAGTAGAGGAATATAGCAGAATATTTCTTTAGAACTATTTAAGGTTTCCCCAGATAATCAGATGATTATCTGATCTGAAGTGTTACATTATTTTTCCCCTTAAAAATTTGTAAATGAATATGGAGATGATTAAAACAACAACTAAAAATAAACATTTTGTTTGACCTATGTAATTCTGTTATACGTTTCTTTGAAAAGAGATATTTCATCATACTACAGTGATATATGCATATCCATGTTTATAGTAGCACAATTCATCTTGGAATCAGCCTATATGTCCCTAGACAGATTTTTAAAATTGTGTTATTTATACACAATGGAGTACTACTCTGAAATAAAGAAGGATAAACTTGAGGAATTCATAGGTAAATGACTCTAAATTGAAACTGTAATTTTAAGTGAAGTAAAACGTACACAGACGCTTAAGGACTGTCTATGTTCTCTTATATGAGAAAGCCAAAATACAAATAAACAGAAAGTGAAAGATGTATAATAGAATGTATGAAGGTCTTTTTTAAATGGAAAGGGTGAAAAGAAATGGAAGGAGGGGATTGGAAGAGAGGAAAAAGGAATGATAAGAAGAAGTGACAGAAAAAATGGAACCAGAGCTTTTACAAATGGGAAGAGGACCAAGAGACTGGAGGAATGGGAAGGGAGAAGAAGAGTATGAAAAAAAAAAGTGGTCATGTGTATTAATTGATTTACCAACCTCACAATAAATGTAATCATTATGCACTGAAAATGTGTATTAATAAAATAAATGAAACTATAAATTATGATGCAGTTCAGTTGTATAATTTTTGAAAATACAAATACTCTCAATTTATTTTTTTTTAATTTATTTGGGGAGTGCTAGGATCGAACTCATGACCTTGCATTTACCAAGTAAGTGCTTGAGCCACTGAGCTAAATCCCAGGCCCCTCCTAAATTTATTTTTAAAAATCATCAGTGATGCCTTGAGCTGTTTCACATAATAGATAGTGCTGAGAAGAGGAAACAATCAAATGTCATTCCATATTCATAGCAAAGATTTTCCCCCATTATAGTTTCGATTACATAAAGGATCAAAACCGACTATGCTGTATGCGCGTTTGAACTTTTTCTGGAAATATTAGCATAGTTTGAGACATAGTCCAACTCAGTCAGGTTGAGATCCTAGGATGCCAGGCATTATAGTGTGTGAAAAGAGCATGGCCATAAAAGTCATGAAACTGGAGTCAAAGTCACTGTTTACAACTATCTATTTCAGTTACTTAATTATGAAATCTCACTCTTTCAAAGTTGTTAGATTTCCTTGAAATGAACATCATAAAAGTTACCTTATATCTGAGACTTGTAGGGATCAAATTCAAAGTGAAATAATGTATATGAAATACTATCTCTTTCCAGAAAAGTTAAAAAAATAACCACAGAGTATTGTACAAATGTATCCCATGTTATAGATCAGTTCAAATACTTTAATATTAGTCCCAAATCTTTCACACATCCAATTGAACTTGAGTTTATATTCATTTAATTTAAAATAATCTGGCTATCATCCTAGAGTACTACAAGGATATCCGACCAAAGGTTTACACTGGAGCTTCCTGTTGATGATGTTATATAGAACAGATGTTTCTAAGGATAATTTAATTCCAAAAATATGAATCCAATTAATTTTACTATGCCAGCCCTGCCCTTCTTGTACTCACTGTCTGTTCCCCACTAGACATTAATTCTAATCACAGTCTAACAAAAGTATTCATAAGATGTATATGTCTCTTCTGATTCACAAAAGTAAACTATATTGGATAATCTTTTTTTCTACTAAATCAAAATTCAAATCACTGTACAACAATATTTTTACTCAGTTAATGTCGCTGTGAGAATAGTACCCTTCAGATCCATTTTGTCAGAGTTTGTGGCATTTTAAATAAGACTCCTCAAAGTGCTTTCCGCCATAGTTTGTGCCCTGCATTGTGCTATTCAACTTTGACCACTGCCCATATAATATAAGTAAGGTCTCACAGCAGCTTCTTTTTATATCTGAGCTGATTTACATGTAGTCACCTGAATTTCCGTACACCATTGTATTAAAATAAAATATTTCCTTTCCCTTGAAGGAATTTGGTTCTATTTGATCTCACTTCATCAGTGGTTTGGGCTCTTTCTGGAGGCATTTTTTTCTTTCCTTTGCATCAAATGCTCAGCAGTACCCACACTCTAGGGTCATCCTGACCCTGGATAAGTCAAAGAAAATTTCTGCCTTCTCAGCAGTGAGCTTCTGTCAGAAGTAGCAATCTGGAGTCCAGTAGATGGTTTGGTTTACTTTTACAGAATAGCCTGCAGCATGTTTTCAAAGTAAACATTTAACTTTAGAATACTTTTACATTTATAGAAAAAATGTAAAGGTACTGAAGATTATCTTTACATACCCTTACTATATGCCTTACCATTGTATACTAATATATGCTATTTTTCATAATAAATGAGCAAATATTGATAAATTATTATTGATTAGGATCTTTACTTTATTGAAATCTCTTAGTTTTTTTTAACCTAAAATGACTTTTTCCAAAACAGGCTATGACTTACAATCCATTATAGTCAGTCTGTTTCCTTTAGATCTTCTTGGTTGTGAAAATCTTATTTAAGACTTTACTTGTTTTTGATGACCCTGGTAATTTTGAGAAGTATTCCCTCTACTGGGATTTAGTCAATGTGTTTGTTATAGCTAGATTTGGGTTGTGTGCTTTACTGATAAAAAAAAGAGAAGTGTCATTATCATTTGGTTATGATTTATGACTGTTATCATTGACCTTGGTCACCTGGCCAAAATAGTATTTGTCAGGTTTCTCTTTGTAAAGTTATCTCTCTCCCAACTCCTTCTCATATTGTGTTCTTTGGAAGGAAGGCATATGTGTATTGCATGCTTAAGGAGTGAGAAATTACACTCCAGTAACTTGAGGGACATGGATATTTAGAAATTTGCATGAAAGATTTTTGTTTATTCTACTACTTATTTGTGTATTCAATTATTTGTATCAGTGTAAACCCATAGATATCTATTTTATATGATGTGTTATAACCCAATATTTTAAAAAAATTATCAAGTATTTATTTTGCTGCTCAAATTGTTTTAACTTTGACTATTGGAATCTCCTTCCGTTGGTTCCTGTGTCACTTCAACCTATGGCCAGTGTAGTCTTTTATTGTGTGCGCTCCTTTGTTTTGATTTTTAAAACCAATCCCTCACTTTCTGGCACTATGCATAAGATGCTCCAAGATCATTTTGTATATCTTTGTTCCAGTCTTGTAATCACTCATTTTTCCAGGAAGCCATGGTTCTTTTCTATTGTAGAGCTATGTTTTAAATGTGAGACACATAAACAGGCAATAGCCAAATAAGATGTAAAAACAGGACTCTGACTCACAGCTAGTAGTTCAAGAAACCAACCCATCATTTACAATAATCAATCCAGGAAGCTAGTCAGCTATTATATAGTCAGATTTTTTTCAGACTAATGTATCTATAAAGCAATCCAGGAAGCCAAATGATAATTCCTATAATTGATCCAAAGTATACATTTTAAAATATCTAACAGTTCCCTTTGTTTTTTTCAACTTACAATTTAGAGACAACCAGAGAGTCTCTAACCAATCACATAGTTGTTTCACTTCTGGTTAATTGTTCTAAAACTTCCTTATACAAACAAATAGCAATGAGGATTATTCTTTTTCCATTCAATTACATTTTCAGTTATGTCAAAAATCAATTTATTATCTTTGTTTACGTGTTCCCCATTATACACTGTGTGTATCCTACCTCAATAGTGCTCTCTCCCTTTGTTAATGTACCTATATAATAAGTTTGAAAATTTGATCATTTTAATCCCTCCAATTATTTTTTAAATTATTTTGTCGACTGTTCAAGGTCTTTTGCCTTTTCATAAAGCTTTAGAATCACTTTTCAGTACAACTTGCTGAGATACTAATTTTAGATTTTGCTTCTTTTCCAATATGTACACCTAAAAGGATTAATGTCCCTGTAAGTACTATTTTGCCGCATCACATAAACTTTATTTTTAATTTCATCTAATTAAAATGGTTTTTAATTTTTCTCGATATTATTTTTACTTGTATTTTAAAAAAAATCTCTAAATATTGGATATTTTAAAGATATGTATCTACTATTTGACCGTGTCCTTTTTTGCTGTTTTTCTTGTTTGTTTGTTTGTTTGTTTGTTTTTTGGTACCAGAGATCAAACTCCTGACCTCGCACTTGCCAGGCAGGCACTTATGCTGCTGAGATAAATCTGGCACCTTGACCTTTCTTTTGTTGCATTGTGTTTTGAGGACACACTTTTAAGGTTATTAATCTTTTGTATTTATAAAGTTATGATTTTATGACTCAGAATATACTCTATTTTGATGAATGTTCTAAGTAAAATTTTAAAAATGTGATTTTTGTTGTCAGATAGAATATTCCTCAAATGTCAATTATATCAAGTTAATTATCCAGTTAGGGTCAAGTATATAATGATTTTCTACTTGCTTGTTCTATCAATTACTGACAGAGAGGTTATAAATTGCTGACGGTAGTACAGATTTGTTAATTTCTCCTTTTTATTCTGTCAGTTTTTACTTCACACCTTTTAGCAGTCTGTTGGGTGGTTCACACAGATTAAAGACTACAAAATCTTTGTGACAAGTTATCCTTTTATAATTTTATAGTGACTTCTTATTTTACTAATAGTCTGCATTATGATGTTAATTGCGTTGATATTAATTAGCACTCCAACTTTACTTTGAATACAATATATACATATATATTTCTTTTTCTCTTTACATTTAACCTATTTATCTTTATATTGGAAATGACTTCCTTATAAGCAACCTAGAGTTGATCATTGCTTTTTAAAACCATTCTGATAATGTATTTACTTGGGGTATTTATATCATTAAAATTTAGTGATTATTATTAAACTTAACATATTAATTAAAATTTAGTGATTATTGTTATACTATTATTATATTATTATTAATATTAATATATTATTATAGTTTGTGTTATGGATTGAATTGTGCCCTCTAACAGGTAAGTTGAATTACTAAGGATGATCACGTGATGATTATTTTATATGTCAATTTGGATAGACTATGGTATCCAGATATTTGGTCTAATATTATTCTAGATATTTATAGGATTATATTTTTTTAAACAGATAAATTGTTAGTAAAGAAAGTTGTATTCCTTCATTCAGGTGGGCTTTTTCAAATCACTTGAAGATCTGAAGAAAAAATGAACTCTTCCAAAAACAAAGCAAAATGAAACGTAACAAAACGAAAGAAAAATAAAATAACAACAAGTAACAATAAAGAATTATCTAAGCAAACTGTCTTTGGACTTGAATTACTGTATAAACATTTTTTTCTTTGGTATCAGAATCGAACTCAGGACCTTGCACTGTATAAACTTTGTGCAGAAACTTTGTCCTACCATACTACTTGGAAAATTTCAAAGTTGCCAATCTTCCCCACAATTTAATGAATTTTATGAACTGTATTCTAACAAATACACACACACACACACACACACACACACACACACACACACACACACACACAGAGAGAGAGAGAGAGAGAGAGAGAGAGAGAGAGAGAGAGACTAATTCTAATCCTATTGATGTCAGTTTATGCAGAGCTCCAATCCAATATGACTGAAACACTCAGACAAAAAGGAAAACTTGGAAGGAGCCACATACATGTCCTTAGAGATAAGAATAATTTTGCATCAAGCCTGAAGCTATTGCTTTTCTGTGTCCAGGAATATCTGGGGATTCCAGAAGCTCGAGGAGTAAAGGAAGGATCTCTTTCCTGCAGGTTTCAGAAGGTTATGATCCTATCCCAATGCCTTAATTTTGGAATTCTAGGCTCTAGCACTGCAGACCATAAATTCATGTTGTTTTAAGCCTCTTAGAGTGTGGTGCTTTGTTACAGCATCCCAAGAAAAATAAAAAGGTTGGATTAGTATCTACCACCTCCGTCACTTTTTATATAATTTTCTGTTTGATTTTTTATTTTCCTTCTTTTGTATATTCACTAGTTTAATTGAGCACTAAATGTAATTTCATTTTGTATCCATTTTTAATATCAATTTTTTCTCTTAAAAATTTATACTGGTTTCCTTAGAGTTTACAATGTTTTAAATTTATATAAGTTATCTTCAAACATCAGTGTACCCCTTCGTTTTTAAGGCACAAGCTTTGCCTGTCTTCCACCATTAGTATTGCCCACTTTCTTCACCTCTATGTTCTAAATACCATATTCATTGTACTATTCTTACTTTAAGAGAAGAATGGCCCTTTAGATAAATTATAAACAAAAAAAATTACTTGAATTTTGGTTATTCCCTTTCTAACACTCTTCCTTTCTTGAGGTAGATCCAAGTTTCTGATATATATAATTTACTTCTTCAAGAAGAATGAGCCATTTTTATCACAAAGCAGACCTACAACCAGTTAATTGTTTCAGTTTCACTTTGACATTACGTCACTTTTGAAGGGATTTTTTGCTGGATAAAAAACATCATGGCTATGAGATTTTTTTCCTTCAACAATTTAAGTATTTCGGTCTTCTTGCTTGCATGGATTGTGATTCAAACGTCCTTCTAAGCTTTCTTCATGGTTCTCTACAGATATTTCCCCCTTTTTATTCCTTTAATACTTTCTCCTTGTGGTCTCTCTCCCATAGGTAGATCATATGCCTATATACTTTTGTTTTGCTCACTTTATTTTTATCTTACTTGACATTCTGTGAACTTTCTGGATTTATTTGGAATCACCATATGACAACTGACTGGAGCTGAGTAATGACTTTAATATACAGGAAATGTTCTTCCATTTCCCAGAGCTCTCCTCAGTCTGTTTTCTCTTGTATTTAGGACTTTCTCCATTTTCTTTATATTTCGGGCATTTACAAGTATAAAAAGTTGGCTTAGTTCCCTAAATACAATAAATTTTCATGAAATAAAATTTCACATTTTCTCCAGTCATACAGCTTAAAATAAAACAGTCATTGTTTTTATACATACTCAGCTTGTTTTCTGTTTTCAGATTCCTAGTGTTCCATCACATAAGTACTCTCTTTCACCAGCTAAGACTCCATTCATACTCTCCAAAACCATTTTTCATTACCACTGAACAACATGCAACCGTATCACCTTACTTATGAAAACTTTGAATGCCATAGTCTTTCAGAGAATGTCGGAAATTATATTGGGTTAATGTAAAGAAAGAAAAAGTTGGCTTGGTTTTTAAAACCTTGACAGCATATGCTGACCTAATGACACTCACTAGACTTCAGAAAAGCAATATCCTAAGGATCACTCAAAGGAATTCATAATATTCAAAGCATACCTTAGGTAAAAAAATTGTAACAGAAAATTTTAAAAAGTCCTTCTAGTTCATTGCCTCTTTCTGTCATCACAGGAGTATTTGAAAAAAAATTGGGAAAAATTTAAAAAAAAACTGAGATGCAACCCCACATGAAGTATTTTTTAATTTTTTTGTTAGAAATAATCAGCAAAGAAAAATTCCGGTGTATTGTTGGAAACCATTGACATGCCTTACTTCATAAATCTCATGCAATTACTTATCTTTTTGTAGGTTCAATGTATTGTGACACACAACATCTGATAATGAACAGTGAAAAGTTATTGAACACATTCAGCCCTTTGAGAAACGAGGAAAAGAAAAGAGAAAAGAGGAAGGAATATTCTGTTTCCATTTTGACAACCTGAGACTATACTGCTACATGAAATAAATAAGACATGTAAATTTAAATATTGTATTGTTTCTCTTATATGAGAAGTTGAATATATAAATAAAGAGCAAAATGAAAGACAGATAGTGGGAAACAGAAATAATTTTGAACGAGGTAACCAAGATTTAGAGGAGGGAGGAAGAAGAGAGAGAAGGGTTAAAAAGAAATTAAGATGTGCTATGTACATGTACCAACTCCACATAAGGAATTTAAACATTGTGTAGTGCAAACATAAACCTTAAGAAGAAACAGAATAAAAGATGCTCTGATTGATTTACTTGATGGAGTCAACACATTGGAGATGCTAACTGTGTTTCTTCAAACCTTTTTCAAAGACAGATAATTCTTCACATAGTCAGGATAAGCCATATAAGTTCTTTAAGAACTTCAAGATACTGCGAAATTTCATTTGTATGTGTGTGTTTCATCTAATATTTAATCACTGTCCTATTTACTAATTAAATAGTAACTCTAAAGACAATAACTGTACCTACAAAAATTATGATAGTGTGTGACATATATCAGATGTCACACAACTTTTGAATAAAAATTAAAAAATATAATGGCAATGCTTATGTTTGCACCAGAAGAAATATGCAGTCAAACTCTTCTACACAAAGAAGAAGATGTAGTAAGCAACATATTTTGGATCCCATAATTTACTTTCCTGGATTTATTCCTATGATATATAACAATACATAACAAAAGGGTGATGAAGCAGGAGAAACAAATGTAATAATGTAGTTTTTTCAAAAGCTGAATTTTCTTAAGAAAAATAAGGCAGAGAGTTTACAAGCATATAATGTTGGCTTTGGAGAAAAAGGAACAATGTAAAAGGACCAAAACAAGTTGAGAGTAACACTAACAAGGAAATTAGGCTCTTAGTTTAATAAAAAAGGAACAAAATTATTTCAAGAATTGAAGTGAGCTTGAAAGCGAGGATTTCCCGCAGAGTCCCAATGAAAGCCTCGTCTGTTCAGTAGGTTTCATTCTTATGAAACCTAGAATATAGAACTGTGTCAAGCCTTCTTAGTCCTTGTTCTTCAGAACTGTGGTATAATAAATAGATGTTTTAAGTGCATAAGTATATAATAATTTGCTACAAATCAATAGGAAATAATATAATGTGTTATCATTGAATACCACCATTTTTTTTAAAAAAAGGAAATGAATCGTGAATAATGTCAACAATAGCTAGTTTAATCCCAGTCTTTGCTCCTATTAGACTTAGAGCAAACTGTGTCTAACTAAATTTTGGTAAAATGCTGACATTTGAGTCTCTCAAAATAACTAGCCTTCTTTTCATTTCTCATGGAGAAGCATAATCAGTGTAACACACTGGTTTATTCCCCAAGTGGTGGAAATATTTACGTGCCATATGTAGCTTTCTGTATGTTTTGTTTTATTCCAAAATAATAACTCTGAGAAAAGAATCCAAAGCCATCATAACAGAGAGAGCCCCAGGAAGAGGCAGAGAAAAATGAACCGTCCCTCAAAAAAGATGCCATATGCATAGACATCTACTTCATTTGTTCCAGTCTTGCCCATTTGGCAAAGTGAAAGGGAACTGTTTACCTGGCCTAACATCACTAAACCAGTCTCTTAAAATGAAATGAGAGGAAAGACATAGAAAGCTAGAATGAGCCATTCAAACAAGCTAAGATGATTTTGACAGGTTTCCTGGTAACAAATCCAAGTATAGTTATAAATGGGCCACTCTAGCCTCCAGCTGTATTTTTTGTTACATAAGCTTCCTGGAAAAGAGGATTAAACCATATTTAAGATAAACATTTGCTTTTCTCTAGTAAATTTAGAGCTGTTGTTTAAAGTGCTTTGGAATTGAATTGTGCAGGTGCTAAAATTCTAATTGCTGTTTTCCTTGACATTCATCTTTTCTCAAAGAAAGATACTATCTTTGATTTCTTCACAAAAAATATGATGATTACAGTGAAAGAGAGAATAGACAGGAAAGAAGCATAAGATGAAGGCCCTTTTGAAGTCATGAACTCAAGCCATACATTGGTGAGGATGATACATCAATTGTCACATAAAACCACTTTTGCTTGTTGATTACTTGGAGGGGCAAAGTGCCTGTTTTATAGTAAGAAAAAGAGAAAAAAATATGTGTACTTTTGTAAGATTCTAAGAACTCAGAGTTTTAATTTGGGGCTACTCATATAAAATACAAACCCAGAATGATTTCAGAGAAATAAAATTTTCTGAGTCAACTAGGACACTATAATTTGATCCTGACTTCACATTTTTGTAGACTTTAAGGATGTTGCACAATCTGTAGACATAAAATTTGTACAAATGTGCATATGTGTTTAATTAGACTTAATTAACATATTACCTAAGGCCAAAGAAAAAAGTACATGTGAATAGTCAAACTAATTTGAGTGTCTTAGTAAACTTTATGCCCCTGCTGTTAGTTAAATCAGTATCAGCGTTGGTAAATTTAGCCAAGACTTTAAATTAATTTGACAATGTAGCTATGCTATTATTTGGATCATTAAAATATCCACTGATATACTCCTTCATTGATTATACACCCCTGCTCCTTGAATTATTGCATAGAACAAATGATGAGTAATAAAATTACTGGATTGGCTTTGGTAAAACAAAAGCATGCCTTAATCAAAATACAGTTATGTGTTGACAACATTTTTTTTTCTGGTACCAGGGATTGAACTCACGACCACGCACTTGCAAGGCAGTCGCTTATGCCACTGAGCTAAATCCCTAGCCCAACAACACTTTTATCAACAATGGACTGCACATACACTGATGAATGCATGAGATTATCAAAGAAATTCCTATTGCCTAATAATGTTGTCACTGTCTTACCATTATAATATATGATGGCATGACACATTACTCATTTGTTAGTGGCAATGTGTAAGCAAATTTACTACACTGACAGTCAAATAAAAGCATGGCACATATATTTGTGTAAAATGTATTATTTGCTAATAATAATTCATGACTATGTTACTATTTTATACATTTAATATGCCATTGGTTTATCAACGTTTTAGAATATGTTGCATCAGTTTATAGAAGAATGTACTATACAGTAGTATTCTTTTAATGTACTGGTAGAAGCTCCATATATTATGTATTCACTGTGCCTATTGATTGCCTTATTTTCTTTTTTCTTGATTTAATCTTATGTTTTTATGCATTATAGCCTATATGTGTATAAAATCAATGGATAATGTTGCCAACAAGAGGTCAAATCAAGTGATGGCCTAGAGATAAAATTAAAAATAATTAAAAACTGTGAAGGCTGAAAATCAGTGATGTTTATTGCTCTCTATTGAGGTATATCCCATTCTAACACAGCTATAATCTTGAAGAACAGGAACAAAGTGAGGGAAGTTATAAAAGGATCCACTTCATCAAACGTAACAAGATGAGCAAAAAGTAAAGAAATATTCATTTCAGGTATAGATAAACTTCTGATAAGTGGCCTGAAGTCTAGAAACAGAGGCATATCCCTCTTGGCATTGTGAGGATCATGACCTAAACAAAATGTTCTTAATGGTCAGTAAAAAGGCTGGATTTTGCTATAATTTTTAATTCATTGCTTGCTCTACATGATTTAAATGATTCAAAAATTGTCATTATTGCATAATGTGGAAAGCTAAAGACCATTTCTGCAAATGCCAATGTAGAAGTCACTATAGAAAAGTAATTTGTAGAATATTACTCGCCAAAGTATCTCTTCAGTCTGGAAAAATCTTCTTGCTCTGGAGGCTGATGCCTGAATGGACTATCATCAATAAAGAGGCCAATCCAATGACATAGTCTAAGTCTTTTCTGGAGAGGATAACATTTTTTTTGAGAAAAATGGAGGCGTCTACAAATTGAAATCTTATGGAGAGTGAGAATGCTAGGTCTCAATCACACAGCACACACTGCTAGTGTACCATAGGATAGATAAGAAGTCATAAATGACCTAGCTTGTTTTCAAAAATCATCTCCTGAATAGTTGGGAGAAAAAATGAAGAATTACTTTGGAAACATATTATATCTTTTAAGGTCTTGCTTATTGATGACAATGCTCTTGTATATACTCCTTTAATTGGTTATTTCCTTCCAAATATGAAAGCAGTGATTTTTCCTCCAAAACCTGCTTCAGACTCGACCAAAAGATGAAGGGATTATAGTTGCATTCAAGGCCCATTATCTAAGGGATATGTTTCACAGACTATTGAATACAAAATAGACAACATATGTGCCATTCTGGAGGGATTGAAACTACAAGAGCATTGTTTGGTAATCAGCGATACCACCAAAATGTACATGAATGACACCTTGAAAGACTTTGCGTAGGAAGATTCCAAAATCAACAAGACTGTGGGTGAAATGTTAAAAACCTTCTCCATAGGCGTGGATGAGGATGGCACTGAAGAAAGGTGGTTCCTAAAAAACTGACTAATGAAGTGGCTGGAACTGGAGCAGCAACACATACCTCAAGATGAAACATGTGTAGAGAAAACTGCAGGAGAAATAAAGGAGGAAATTCAGAAGACAAAATGGTGACTGGCGGCAAAACTTAGACTGCCTGAGATTCAGAATCCAGACTCTGGAAAATATCAACTTAATAAAGCAAACAAAAGAGAAGTAGATTTCAAGGAATTAGGAAGGAACTGAAAATAAAAGGAGATGCTACAGACAAGTTGGAGAGATGCTCAACAAATACAGAGAAACAATGAAGCAATCTTGACCTTCCGTCTTGTTTCCGTTTCACTTATTGCTGAGACAAAATACTTGACATCCAAACTGAAAGAAGAAAAGGTTTACTTGGGTTACAGTTTTTGGAGATTTCAATCCATGCAATGCTGGGTCCAAGGCAGAGTGGTATAACTAACGGGCAGATATTCAAGCTGGTTGCAAGCCACAAGAGTGAAAATTGAGCAAAAGGAAGAAAGCATGACTCCTTCCGTCCCTTATATTGTATTCTGGCTACTCATCTTTAGGTGGGTGTGGCATTCACATTGCCAATCCCAGCACTATACAATGAACCAATCCCAAATGCTAGATTCAGCCATCTCCATTACTGCATGAGGTTTTTTGGAGGAACCCAGACAAAAACCATAATACCTTCTTACTGGCTTGTGGCTCACAGAGAGGAGAAACTGCCTCTACAGAAACAAGGATTCCAAGTGTTATCCTCCCATAGTGAATTGGTTAGAGATAGCTCAAGGAGACATCCTGGGAAAAGAGTGAGTTAGAAAGATCCCTCCTAAAAAGTTTATCATGGGAAGAAATAAAGGACATGTATTCTAACTTCTCATGGTGACAACACAGGCCCAGCTTGAGTTACATTCATAAATGGCTAAGTCTGATAGTACTAGCATTAAATACTTAAACCCTTTCCCTGATGTCTGCATCTCATGCATAAATCGGATCTGATTTCCCTCCATAACTACCAAGGTGAGCAACGTGTCTCAGTGTGGAATTTACCACAGCCTGGGATAAGCAGAGGGGCCTTCAGAATGAAGAATATGAGGGCACTTTACAACCCTACACACTATAAGGTCATTTGGAGAAAACCATGACTTCCTGGACTCCAAAACTACAGGTCCTAGAAGTAAAATACACATCCAACAATACAGATAATTTTTTTTCTGTTTTTGTATTATTTTTTTCTTTCACACAGTCTTCTTCACTGGTTTATTGTAGTTTAATCAATATTTCTTCTTTCTTTCCTTTTCTCTTCCTTCTTTTTTCTTGCTTTTTCTTTTAATATTTTCTATTTTTATTCACCATAATATTCCTTTTTCTCTTTTTCTTTTATCTTCTATTTATTTTTTTCTGTTAGTTTAATTCTATAAATAACCTTCTACTTCTTAATGGGACATTTTGTTTCTCTTTTCTCTCTTTTTTCATCTCTGATTGTATAATCAATCAAATTATTCTTTCCCCATGTACAACTTACTATATATTTAATAGTATATCCAATAAGCTTTGTTAAATTTTATATAATTAGTTAATTCTATGTTACTATTGTTGAATTATTTTGGTCATTAATGGAGGTATAGTCACATTTAGTAGATAATTGTGTGTATTTATTTTGTCTTAATGTCTATTTTATAATTATAGATTTTTTTCTAAGGGTAAGTGTGTTATATTATTGGTTTTTGTGGTATGTGAATATGCGATTTGTTTTGGACAATATTAGTGTAATAGATTTATTGGATATTGTTAGTATTGCATAGTTGTTGCTATTAACAGATTTTCTCTGTAAGCCAATATTTAGATTATCTATGTGACAATAACAACACTGTAGTCCATTTCAGAATTGAGTGCTGGATCAATTAAACTGTATTCTCTCATCTAAAATAACAGACATGGTTGAACTCTGAGAGAGAGTCAAAGGACTAAAGTTATTCACATCCTGAGTGCTGAAACCACACTAACTAAAGAGATTCTCATACTAGCAACAAAGTCCTCCTACTATAAGCAACTGTAAATATAGACACAAAACAAAACTGGCCAACCAATCAATCAACCAACAAACAAAACCCCAAAATAAACATGAGAAGATATTAAAATAAAATGTCTCCCTAAACCCCCATCTCCCCTAAGACCTGTTGAAGGGAAGGAAAGCAAAAGCTCACAGCTGAATTATATGAAAATGCAACATAAAAGATTTTTAAAAATAGATCAGTAAGTTGTTCAAGAAGCTCACAGATTATAAATAAGTATATAATGATTGTAACAAAACAATCAGGAAGCTTTGAGAAGACAATAATAAAAAGTTTCCTGAGTTAAATAAAATGACACAAAACATGAGGGATCAGTTTAATAAAGAATTAGAATGCATGAAAAGTTTCCAAAGAGATTTAAAATACATTAAATATATGGGCACCAAAAGCAACCAATATGAAGACAGAATATCAGAAGAGTGACACAGAGATATTTTCAAAGACCAGTTACTCAGAGATACCTTAATATACAAGATGAGAGTATGAAAAAAATGGATTGGAATAGCTGCTAAATAATGCAAAAAATAATAAAAGGGAATACTAAGTTGTTTAAAATCAGATGATCACACAGAGGCTAAAAGAACCTGTTTAGAGAAATAATAGAAACCTTCCAAATAAAAGGATATAATTAAATATACAGATAAATGAGGCACATAGAACTACACATAGTCATGATCAAAAGAGAAACCCTCCACATTGCATCATATTCAGACTCCCAGAAGTCCAACACAGGGACAGCATTTTAAAAGCTGCTAGAGTAAAGCAACAAATCACATAAATGTAAGCCTTTCAGAATACAGCAGAATTTTTAAAAGGAACTTTAAAGATGACAATATCTTGGAGTGGTGTTTGTCTCATTTACTTTTATCTCATTACTGGGACAAAACACTCAAAATGAAGGAAGGAAAGGTTTACTTCTTACAGTTTTTTGAGGTTTCATTGTACAATCAGTTGGTTCCAAGGCAGGGCAGCATAGCATTGGGGCAGCACTTCTAGGCAGCTGCCAGAATGAAAGGGAAGAAAGCAAACTTCTTATCCTGGCTTATACTGTGCACAGGCTACTCCTACACCCTATGGGTGTAACACTCACAAAATCTCCTTGTCCTCTTTTGAAGGGGTAAGGATATTTACAAAGTAAGAACTCTGGCTCCCTGCTGAGTCTCTCAGTTAAACTTCTAAACTTCTAAGTTTGACACAATGTATTAACCATAACATGTTTGAAACCCTAAAATAAAATAACTTCCACCTGGAGTGGTGGCTCATGCCTGTAATCCCAGCACTCAGGAGGCTGAGGCAGGAAGATCGTTGTGAGTTTGGAACCATTCTGGGCTACAAAGTGAGCTCAAGGCCAGAAAAACAAACAAACAAACAAACAAACAAACAAAACAAAACAAAAAAAACCTTCCAACCTCAACTTATATATCCTGTAAACTCTTTCAAAAATGATGAAGATACGTTATTTTCATGACAAAGAGTCCCTGGAAAAATTCATGAACACCAAACTGGTATTACAGTACATTTTGAAGGATAGTCCTTTAGACAATGCAGCTAACAATGTCAAAAATATAATAGAATAAATAGACCCAAGAAGAAGCAGTGAATCAGAAAGAAGAAAAAAGAATGGAAATCAGCAACAGCATATAATGCCATGACAAAAATAAATCAGTTCTTTTCAGTAATAGGTCTCAATGCGAATTCCACAATCAAACTTTAGTAATTAACAGAATGGATCAAAAACAAAAACCAATGATATATTGTAAACAAGAAACAAATTTAATAAAAATATTAAAATCTGAAAGTTGGAAAAATTATTCATGCAATGAGAATCCAGAAAAATGCTAAAGTAGCTATGCTAACTTCAAACAAAGTAGATTTTAATCTAAAATTGATCAGAAGAGGCAAAATAGGTCA
The DNA here is from genome assembly GCF_034190915.1 of Cavia porcellus. Taxonomy (NCBI): domain Eukaryota; kingdom Metazoa; phylum Chordata; class Mammalia; order Rodentia; family Caviidae; genus Cavia; species Cavia porcellus. The sequence continues at coordinate 84,178,268 of NW_026947486.1, read as the reverse complement.
CCTCTATTAGTTAAGGGAACAATTAAACAGTAAATGACATATATGCACCAAACTCTGAAATATTTAGATTCGATAACAAACACTATTGGACATAAAAAATCAGATGAAAACCAACACATTTATAATGGGAGTCTCAATATCCCACTATCACAAATAGACAGATTGACTAGACAAAAAAAGCCAACAAAGAAATAACAGAGTTGTATTAAAACTTCAAATAAATGTTTATAATATATATCTTCAGTGGTCAATAGGAACACCAGAATGCAGATTTTTCTTAGCTGTACCTAGGAATTTCTCCAAACAGACCATATATTAGGTTTTCAGACATGGTTAGATAAATTCAAAAGGATCAAAATTACTCCATTCAGGTTATCAAATTGTAGTGACATGAAACTACAAAGTAATGGAAAAAGAAACCAAATACATTGTGCAAACATAAGGAAATTACATATTTTTTTTTGTCTTTTTCATTTTTATCGGTACCAGCGATCGAACTCACGACTGCCTGCTTGTAAGGCAGGCGCTTATGCCGCTGAGCTAAATCCCCAGCCCCCGAAAATTAGATATTTGTATGTTGCACTATCAAAAGTTAGGGGTTGACTTACTGCAATTTACTATGATAATCTTAAGAGCTACCAGCATGAAGCTACACGGGGGAATTAGTAATGGAGCTGAAGACTCTCCCTCTAGAACCTGATAGTAACGATCATGCTTCAAATATCCTCTATCTTGAAAGGAAAAATGGAATTTTGGGAAGGGGGATACTATTCTGTTTAGCAAATAGAAAGTAAACTCCATAGACATTATGTTGGAAATATGAGCCAAACCTTGCCACCACGGAATTTTTAGTTTTGATGAAGATATGATCCAGATTTGGAATATATAAATAAAGAATGGAAATGTCTATAAAGCTACTATGAATATGTGTCAATTATTGCATTGGCACAATCTTGAAAAGTTGGAAAAACATGATCAAGAATGGGAACATATTGAAGCTGAAGAATGACATGTTTCAGTCATACTTAAATCTGTGTACCTTTCAACATAATAAATAATGATCATTTTCTTTTGTTCTGCCTACTTAGAAATTGGTTACATTTTTAGACTGGTTCCTGTCTCAATGAGAACGTTTATGACTACAATTAATAGAAAACCAGAATAACAGTGGCTTGAACATTAAGAACATTTAATGTTCTCCAAAACAGAAATCTTCAAGTAGTTGATGGTAGGATTAATTCAACAGAGTGATGATGTCTGGGCACCAAGTGGACATTTCTGGAATTAGTTTTTATTTTCTTTTATGGTCAGTAGGTGGCTAAAACAGATACAAGCATCACATCCTTATATGTGAATGTTCAAAGCAGAAAGGAACACAAAAAACAAATTTTTAGATTTGTTAAAGTTAAAATGTGCTTAGTATGAGTCATGAAATGACTCATAATAGATCAAAACTTGCTAGGAGATGTTAAGGGAGAATAATTGTTTTCAGAAATTCCAACCAGAATTGTTTTCAAAATCCACTGGCCAAAACTGCATTATATGTATTGCAGTGTACTGATTACTGAAAAACAAGAACTGAATTGGCATAACTGGCTTAGAACTATCATGAAATGCTTCGTGGCCTTCAGAATATTTTAGCAAACAAAATATGCAAGATGAAAATAAATGACTATTGAGTATGTTAAAAGATAGTATTAGACACAGTGCACAAATCTGAACACAGTATTGAACATGCAGATGTGTCACAACAGAATCTGACACATGAAATTCTTTGCTTCCCTTTTAATATCTCTATCTCTTTGTCTCTGTATTTGTGTTTCCCCCTCCTCCTGTTTCCTTCTCATTCTCTCTTTATATTATACACATATATTATCACAGACTTATCACTCCTAAGCACATTGAACTTTTGGATTTAAAATAAAGCAGGTGAACGGAAGTATTTTTTGTTGTTGGTGGTGTTTTATTCCCTTCCCATATGACATTATATCAGATAATATTAATACTTTATATTACTCAATAAAAATCTTTTGTCATACACCAGTTTCAACCTGTAATCCCTTGAATAGTGGTAACAACTTATAATGAATCATAAATGAAATATACATAGGTAAAATTATTCTTTCCATCCATGTAGATTTAATCTTCATTTTATTCTGATCAAATATTGGGTCATTTGTTAACGAGACGTTGTGACTTAAAAGTATTTTTACCACTAGAAAGCAGTGTGATTTAGATTTACTGCAGGTATCAAGCTACAAAACTAGTCATGATAAATCATATTTAAGACATCTTGATGTAAATATAAATTCTTTTGCCTTTCTGAAGAACTTTTTCCTCAGAAGCTTTCGAGTATAAATGCTCAGACAAGATAATTTCAGAATATGGGCGAATCAACATAGAGAGGTTTAGAATACATTATTTTCTTGCGTTGGGAGGCTGAGGAAGGGTGAGAGAGACTTGAGTGCACAATATATTTGAATGTTTTATTCACGAAGATTTCTTAGCTCAAACCTCTGAGATGTAAACATATTTTACTTTTTACACTATAACCTCATTTATTCAAAATTTAAATGTCTACTCCTAAAACATTTCTGGCCTTTTTAACTCTCAAATTTGTTTTGATGACATTGTAATGAGATACTTTCCTCTTTCAGTTAGGAAAACTTTACCATTCACACTGATTTTTATATCAACTTGTAGGACTAAATTATCTGTGAGTGCTGAAACACTAAATTTAACTTAATGCACATATTTAAAAAGTATTGACCTGAAATTTTTCTTTGGTTGACTTAATTGCAGATACTTGAATAGCTCTTTTGGAGTAATAATTTTATATTTGATTCATTGACTATTAGATTTACAAGCACCTTAGAGTTCATCTAGTTAAATTTCCTCATTTTTCAGATGAGAAAAAGTGCATTGAGGCTAAAGAGGTTAAATGAGTTGCCTACTGTCACATAGCCAGTAGGAGAGTCAGGAACTATAAACTTGCATATCTGGTTTCGAAATCCATAGTATTTATGTCATGCAATATTCCTTTATTTGAAGTAAATTTTACCTACAATATTGAATAAGTTAGCATCTTGCATGATCATGTGAAATTCTGACTTTTCTGGTCCTGATCAGATAGAGTATAATCTTCTACCTCGGTCCTCAGAGAGCCTATAGAAACAGATAATACATCGAATAGTTATTAAATATGATCATTGAAATAAATCCAGTGCTCTTTTCACATTTTGGCTCTTCAGTGTAATTACTAAAAGGAGAGCAAGTTGCTTAATCTTTTTGGGTCTTCTTTTGTCTGTAAAATGATAATAATCTACCCTCCATACTATTGTTGGAAGAAATAAATCTGTATAAAACATTTAGAATTTTGAAAGTTTTTAATATATGTTATCTCATTCCTTTTAATTTCAGTTTCTATGTCATACAAAACCACAACATTGATAAACAGTTTCAATAACTAGATTAATAAGTGTGATCTAGATTCAGTTTGATTGCTATAACAAGAGATAATAGGAAATGTTGGGAAATTAGTCTTTTTTTCTATTCTTCATTATTTTTCATTTGAATTGTCTTAAATGCCATATTATCTTTTCTTCTTTATAGTTTTTAAAATTTTTATTTTGAGAAGAATAAAACCAAACAAGAAAAAGCGAAATGGGGCCAATTAAAATAAAAGGGTGGACATAGTACATGATTTTAAACCAAAACGCAAGGTGATCTACAATGGTTTCTATGATGTCTCTCGTTATCTTTGATAGAATTGCTCATATCATCAGATATAATAAAATTGAACATATCAGTAGAACAAAATCATTAAAAACAAAATATTGGACACATTATAGGACTTCAAAAGAAGGTAATGTTCAAACCAGAATGGATATCATAGTGAATATTACTGTCTTCAGAATAGTTGCCTATACTCTCAGACCAGATACTATCAAACATAATAGATTTGAATAAAATCAGTCGAGACAAAACAGCAATCAGACAAAACAGATTCAAATAAAATCAGTCAACACAAGACAGTGAAAGCAATACAGGGCTTCAGATTAAGTTAACAGGAAATTAAAAATGGTTACCATAGTACATTCTGCTACCTTTGGAGTACCTGTCCATGCCATCAAATGTAGGACAAGTAGACAAAATGGAACAGAATATAACCAAATTAAACAGAACAATGAAAGCAATATGGGTTTCAAATTATGATGCAAGATGAACAATGTTCTCTGCCTTCCCTTTTTAGAAAATTCCTCACCTTTCATTTTCACAGGGTGCATTGTACATTTTGTATTTGCTTAACTCCTTTAGTTTTTAGGTTAGGGAGACAACCTGTTCTTTACCTAAGCGGTTCTGAATCTTTTTACCCCTGAGCTTGATCTCAAGTTGTATCCACTTACCTACGAAAGCCTCAAGGTTTTCCTTCCTTATAGCTGAGTAGTTCTCTGTTGTATAAAAGTGTTATGTCTTTCCAACCAATCTGCAGCTGAAGAGCAAACTATCTCCACTTTTTTTCTGGTTCCCTGTCACCTAGAGTATTGTTTGTTCATCTTTGACTTTCAGTCCATAACCATCTTTCAGGTTAACTATATTTCTTATATAGAGCATCTTGATGGACCCTGTCTCCTGATCCAGTCTGTCTGTGTTTCTTTTTATTAGTGTATCAAGTCCATCCATGTTAGTGATTATGGCCAAACTATTGCTTTTTTTTGAAAAATTAAAAAAAGAAATTGATAATTAGATATTTATTAAGGAAAGAAATTAGTCTACAAAGTAAGAGATAATCTAGTTATGAATAAAGGGTGATTTGATAGAATTATAAGAAATTTACAGATCTTTACAGCTCAGTTCTTTGGAAAATATAAAAGAAATATCTAGTACAAACTTTCCCTACTGGATCACCTTTAATTCATGCTAGGAAGATCAGAGTTATATATATATATATATATATATATATATATATATATATATATATATAAAAGTACAACTATATAACTACAACTGACTATAACTACATATATATTCCTAATAAAAATCTCAGCTTAGTGATGATTTATATTTATATCAATTCAAGCAAGATTAATACCAAGAATTATGTGAATTTAGAGGAGATTAATACCAATGTCTGTTGTATCCAGCAAAAGAAGCTTAATTACCAAGGTAGAAGTTAATCTAGGTGTTGGAAACTGCATAGTCCTTGAAGAAGCAGTGAGGAGGAGTGAGTGCATTTCAGCGTGAGGAAAGAGTATAAATAGACTCATGGAAAAAGAATTTATAGTGTATACTGGCAGCAGTGAAAAAAGGAGTGGGAGAGAAGTAGGATGACTGTAAATTATTAATGGAATGGCAAGATTTCCAGTGACTCTAGCTGGAGATGTGAGCATGGTCTAGCATAACCCACTTTATTAGGTCAGAAAAAAGGAAGAATAAGATGTACTATCTAGTATAAAGATGGTACATTTGGTCAGGACTCAGTAGCATGTAATTCTGAAATTGTAGCATCAACAATAATGAGCAGTCAGAATTACAAAGGTTAGCTCTTCAGAATACAAGAATCACACTTTAATACCATGATTTCCAAGATTTACAATGCCATTTAAAATTTTTTCTCCCTGAGTAAAGAAGGGATAAAATGTGCCTCCTAAAATTCTTACGGATTCTGGTTTAGCTTGAAGGGAAAATGGTTTTTGCAACTGGTGAACCTCATTAAATATCTACCATATCATTTTTAATGTTGGTTTTAGTGGTGGAATAGGGATGAAGGGGAGATGTTTTGTGTTGTGGAAAGCATAAGGAGGCACCTGAGAGAATTCAAGGTCAGCATTCACTGCTGCCACCTCTACAACTTACAGAGCATACAGCAGAACTAGTAAACACTGATGCTGCATATTGGCATTAATCCTAAAAGTTGGTGCAGATGATGCAGTTTCTACACTTTCAGAGAAGCTACTATGGGGTTATTATCACTTTCTTTCTTTTCACAACAACACATAGAAAAATAATTGGCCCCTGAGTGTATCAGTTTTATACACTGAAGTTAAAAAGCAATCAGGTCAAGTCAATATTGTTTTTTTAAATCAGATAAGCATCAGTGTGATCCAGAATTTCTTGCAGTACATCTTGAGGTAAAAACATTGATATTACTTTGCAATTAGTTGTGATAGTCCCATCTAAGTGGGAGTAATTGCGTATGTGTTCACCGTCGTGGGCTGGGCGTATGAAGGGATTTCATGACTAAAAGAGACCCTAACTTCTCTATTAGATCTTCCCTTGAATATTTAGATCGCTTGTGTCCCAGATTCAGGACCTGTTACAGACTCTGACCTCTATTTGTCAGAAGAGGCCTGTGTAATTTCTTTGCTCTAATAATCCTGAAATCAGCATATTTCTCACTCTTCTGTCACTGCTGGTGATAACATCACCCCTCCTCAACATGTGCAGAACACTTACTTTATGGCAGTCACTGCAAAATTCTTGATGAGCATTATGAAATTTACTGCTCAGAAAACTCTGGGATGGATACTGACAGTGTCTCTATTCTCATTGTTCTTTTTTACAGATAAGAAAACTGATGCATAGAGAAAGTACCTTGAAAGCAAGGTTATAGTGAATAAGTATCATAGCATGTACTCCAGACAGCCTGGTTTCAGAGACTAGAAGCATGACTACTACAGTGTAATATTTGGAAATATAAAGGGAGCTCTAGATATTCTATCACCTCTGAACTTGTAAATGGGAACAATAAAAGAACCGTGAGTGAAATTCAGAGGCCTATCACTCAGAGTCCTATCAGAAAGAGGCTAGAGTAATTTTTAGTCCCAACAAAAATGAGATGGATCACATTTTATTCTGAAAAAATGTCAATCAAGTATACATAGAATATAATCCAGAGAAAATGGAGAAGAACGGAGACAACTGTTCTTTACCAGACGGAAGTGGTTCTAAAAAGGAGACTGATTAAAAGAACTGCATTACACGTTATTTTTGCATGGAGCAAGTGTCACATTGATTAGTTGCTTCAAATTCATCATTTGGTGAATCAATATCATTAACTGATCTGAGGTTAGGTACAACACATTCAGATAAATAATGCTGGGCTACATAAAGATATAAGGAATACAAATTTACTCTCTTGGGGCTGCAAATGGAGACCATGAGTTCAGAGCAACATGCAAGTAGAAGTCATTAGAGCATAGACAAGGACATAATGTACAACAAAGCCATAAGATACAGATGCAAGATTTTCCAGACTGTATGTCAGAATTATAGTGGTTCTGCCCATCAACAACTACCTGCAGTTGACTGTTTCACTTTTAATCAAGGTTATCAGGTGAGGATTTAGAATATGCTTTTTGAATGTTCAGTGAATAATGTCTCTAAAGCAGAAGTTCTCAAACCTGATTGTGCACAGGCTTTTGTATAGAAATATTAGGACATACAAAAGGCTTGATTTCCTACTCAAATACACTGAACTGAAAATCTTTAAAGATTCATGGCTTGGAAATATCAATTTTTAACAAAATCATCTAGTGAAGAATATTGCTAATGTTGCTGATTTCATTTATGTCAGGGTGATGGCACAGGGAGTAAATTGAGACATGAATGTAAAATTACATTGGGAAGCTATAGTTATATTTATTGAGGCCCTACTATGTGCCACATATCATGCTAGGGGCTTTAATTACATTATTTAATTACTTAATCTTAACAGTGTCCAAATGGGTTCAAACCTCAGCTTCATCATCCAATCTATACACACCTAAGTGTATATACCAAAATTTTATGATAGGTACTTCCATATAATGAGATATAAGTTTATTTTTTATTTTATTTTTTATACTTTTGGTATTACAATACCTCCTGATTACTTTTGCAATGACCACGTGTTAGTTTTATAATCAGAACAAATTTCCATCAAATAATAATTACTTAAATTTTTCTAATTACCCTTGGGCAATTCACATTTTCACCTAAGTTAGATTCCAAACTCATATTACTTCTAATACACTATCATGTCAGTACTAGCAAATCTGTAAAACATTTGAGCAAAGTGTTCTAAAACAAAGGTATACTTGAAGAAGATTTAACTAGATAAGAGACATAATTGTCAAAATATTTCCATATCATCATGACTCCATTCTTTTGGAATACCTCTGGTAACTTCCAAATGCCTCTTTTTTCCTTTTATGATCCCAAAGGAATTCAATCTGAATAGAAATGTTTGGTAGGGGGTAAAAGTATGATGAAAATTCAACATGTATATCATGCTTAGTTCCAATGATCTAAAACAGCAAGGAGTCCCAGTTTTCAAGAAGACATTATAAAGGTGTTGGGTATGCATACACTCAGGGAAGATGGATACATGGAAGCAAAATGATAGACACCAATTTTACAATTTTGCTGTAGATGTGAAATTTGATAGATTATCAAGGTATAAATTATTAAAATGAGATGGCCACCAACTCAGTGGGTACAGCTTCTAAACCCTCCCAGCAGTCTATAATATACACAGTGTATTGTACCATTTGGAGATTTAGCTTTCATCCTATATATGCCATGTTACTTGCTTCAGAGCTGAGTAACTCAAATATGACTTTAGCAGGATGGCAACTAGGAAAGTCCCTTGATTGCCATCAATATAATGATTTTGATACCCTAAATGACACATATACATGTCTTCTTTCAAGGCTTTCTGTCCTGATATCCATTTTTGTGTAAGATGACAGATTTTAATATCATGTTCTGCTTCCTTTCAGCTGTTCCTCTAATTTACCATGGAAATGAGTGAATGATCCAAATCAAATGCAAACTAAAGTGGTTAATTATTCAGAAAAGGCATTTTAAAGGAGACAAGCCCTACTTTATTTTAAAATAACTACTTCCAGGGAGAGGAAAATATGCTTAATGAGAGAGGCCAAAGGTGAGGCAAAAATGCATTTAGTATTTGTTGTATTTCAATTATACAGTTTAGTTCCTTGCAATATCCTAAAAAGAAATTTCTCAGAATTCAGAGTTCCTTTGTACTCATAGAAACAATGTACGCTTGTTTTGGTCACTCTTTTGAATTGCTATCAATTAGTACTTTGGTCTTTTAAAGAAAAAATTTATTTCCATTGGAAAAAGTATCTGTTTTATTGTAGGCTGTCTCTGTTAAGTAGGATGTTGAGCTCACCAGAAGTAATATGTAAGAGACAGATGCAAATTTGTGAAAAGAGTTTCAGACTTGTACTCTAAATATCAGAAGAGATGATTGTATTTAATTAGTAGTAATCAGGAGTAAAAATAATTCAAGAGAATTAGAATTTTGACCATGATTATCTTTGGGTGATGAGATTATGAAGTATTTTTTAAAATTTTCTTCTTTCTAAAATGATACGTACTTATTATACTATGTTATATTTGAAATCAGGTAAGGCACTCTGATGCATTTGTTTAAAAACGCCTCAGTACGTGTGTTATTTTGAGAAGTCAGATAAGTCTTCTGATCAGATGACAGCAGGCTTCACTCCACAGTCAATACTCCATGCAGCCTGATTCCTCAGAGAACAGGTTTGTTTTTTTCTTTTCTCTCTCATCTTTTGTGACTTGTCTTGTGTCACTGTTGCTTGTTGCACATACTAAAGAAAGATTTATTCTAGTGCTTCTATGGTCTTTCTTGTCTAATAAGATTTTCAAAAGGATTCTTTTATATAAATCTCTGAGAAACTCTGTTTTCTATTGCAAGAAATATGCAAAATCTAATTGATAGCATGTGTCTTATATAGTTGTAGTATATATCTTGTTTGTGGGTTCAAAACACTGATTTGAATGAGCTAGGTAATTTTTTTCCTGAAAGTTTATGGCCTTTACTCACAAAATTTTATGTCCTTAAGATCACATTTTAATTATAACATACTGAAGATAGGATTTATGCAGGGTCATTCCTTAATTTACAATCACTTTTGAATAATTTGTGGAAGAATAAAAATTTTTCAAAGTGGTCTTATTTGCAAATTGATAAAAACCAGAAACATAAATATTTGATTTCTAGGGGTTTGCTCTTACTAAAAACAAAGAACAGCCCTACATAAAACTACTTTACTACATGAATCAAAATTAGAGGTTTTAGTTTAATTACTTTGAAAAACAACATTGAGATATACAAGATTATCTCCACACATGTATATTTTATTCTTATATTTTATTCATTTTGGCCATTAAATTGAAGTTACTTAATTCATTTCTGTTTAATGTGCAACCTCAGGACTCCTGACTCTGATAATGTTAGTCTTTTCTGACATATTTTATCACTTTCAGGCATTGTCAAAATCCATTCCTGATTGACAACAGTATTATATCTTAGTTTGTTACATTTTAACGCACAGCTTACTTTGTTCCGTGACTATATAAATATATATTAGAGCTCAAAAAGAACTAGATTGAGCTATTGGATCTGAGTTCTTATGCTAATTTTACCACTAGCCAGAGGGAATCATGTTACTACCACAATGAGCATGAAAGGCAGATTTTCTGTTTTTGTAGACTATATATATTTAGTGAAAAAGAAATTAAATAAATAAACAATCAATTTCACAACCATGATAATGCCATCAAGTGATAAATACTATAAAGAAAATTGTAGGGCTTATGATAGAAAAGAACTTGTGGAGTGACAATGCAAAAGTCCTGCAGTGATGCATCCAAAAACATATGTGGTGCACAGTGTACCAAGAGGGTATGGAAAACAGAGTTGTGAAAGTAGGTAAGGGGCAGTTCATGAAAACAATTTTTAGTACATTGTTAAAAACTTGAATTTCATTCAAATCATGTTGGAGAGATATTATGACAGTTTTAAGCAAGAGTATTCTTAATTGATTTCAAGAATATTACTCTGATAATTGTATAACTGTTGCTATAAAGACACAGGAATAGAGCAGGAATACCTGTTATGCTGTATTAAATTCCAGTGTTCTAGGTGAGAAGAGATGATAGTTTTATTTAAGATTATAGAAATTGAGATATAGATGAATGGTCAGATTTGGGATATATTTTGGAGGGAAAGTTTTCAGAACTGTCTGATGGATTTTACTTGGTTGTGAGGGAAGAAATAAATCAAGGGTAACGTCTAAGTATTTGATTTGAATAGCTGAGTAGATGATGAAGAAATTTGTGCTATGGAGATCATGAAGATGACTGAGTTTGAAATAATCATGAATTTTTATTTTAACATATTCTGTTTAAAATTCTAATACTTTTGTGGATACACTGAACAACTGGATATTCTTGCTGAAGGAAGAGGTCATAGATTGGAAATGTTAGTCTGTTTTATATTTGAAGTCTTGGAAATTGAGGAAAACTATTTTTTTACATCAAGGATCGAACTCATGACACTACACTTACCAGGCAAGTGCTTGCGACACTGAACTAAATACTTGGACAGAGGAAAACTATTTTTAGCAAGACATAAATCTGTCTTGAATGAGCACAAGTTAAAAGGAAATTCATGAGTTCATTAAGTAGATAATCATGATTTATCTGCGTTCAGACAATGTATTTAGATCCAGTTTTTCAAATGCTATCATCATATAAAATCTCTCTCTGTCTTTCCTAATCTCTTTAACTTTAGTTTTGGTTTTCTTTTGGCAAGCAAGAACACTAGTTGTCAGTACAGATGGTCACCAATAGTTCAGTATCACATAGCATTCTGGTTCGATATATGAAAAGGAGTCTGACATTACCTTATCCAAAAGACTATCCAGTGTGCAGTTACTGAGTTTACAGTACCACAGTTCTCTGACTAGCCAGTTAAGATTATATATGTATTCTGAGGGTAAAGCAAGCTGAATTCTTGCCCCATGAAACAATAAGAGTCATGTACATTTTAAGAGGGTGTTTCCCAAGAGTGAAAAATAAGGGGCAAAAAAAGTTAGTAGACATCTCTCACTTTTAAATATTTATGTGCATAGTTGCAGAGGATATATTATTACCATTTGGAAAATTAGGAAATTGAAGTCTATGGGAATTAAGTAACTTCTATCATTATAATGCATTGTTAGCATTAGTGTCATGTAGTAGTTTCAAATGAATAAGATTTTTTTAACAGTTAGAACTTTATGATTTTTAGAACTTTATGAACTTTTAACAATCAGAACTTTATGAGATTATGGAGATAGGCTATACCTGTGCTGTCTAATTTGATAGCCCTTAGTCCTATGTGGGAATGAGTACTTGAAATGTAACTGGATTAAGGAACACTATTATTAATGAATTATAATTAAGTTAAATTTAAGTGAGCATATGTGGCTACTGGCTTCCATATAGGAACATATAGATCTACAACTTTTCAAACAGATTTCTTCTTACTGTACTGTATTGAATCTTATGCTTTTATCAGGCTAATAAAACTTTTCTAAATTCAAATTTTAGCTGTCTCGTTCAATATAGAGTGAGGTGTCCCTAAATATATGAAACAGACATCTCCTTGAAAAGTTAACTATAAATATTTTATAAATGTAGTCCCTTTCTGCCATTAACTTAAATAATAAATGTAATAAAATAAAAATGAAAAATGTGCTCTCAGTATTTGTGTGACTTTAAACCAGTGACTTTGAGTTTTAATTTCATCCATCTGTGAAATGGAAATGGCATTTTGAAAAGACATCAAAAATATAATGTTGCTGCAATGACTTAATATGATAGAAATACAGAATATTTACTTTGATACTAAAATTACTGATCATTTTTGCTAATATTATTATTGTAATCACTCTTCTTTTCGTCATCAATGCTATAGAGACTGTAGCTCTTAATATCTCAGATTTTTATGAATCTATTTATCTAACTAGGCAACCAGCTAATACTATCTACAATTATTTTTTAAATTTCCAAAGGCAAAATCCAAGTTCTAGCTTGAATCTAAATACTTTGGATTCTTAAACTTTCTGAAGTTTTCATTGTCTCTTTTCATCCTTTTGTTAATTTATTTTTGTCCGTGGATACTTCTGCACTATATCATACTTGTATCTGGACTAGATGGGTGCTGCCCCATTCCCCTTGCTTCAGAGTGCTCAGCATTTTGAAGAAAATTCCTTAAGTTTTAAAAGCACCCTTAAGTGAATGTGAGAGAGGTTCCATCTCCAGCACCACAGTGAAGAGAAAATGGAGCAAGAGGAAGAACAGGAAGTGAAGAGTTGTAAGATGACATGTTTAGAAAATATTTTTATGTTACAGAATAATAAACTTAATGTGAGTAGAAAGATACTCTGGATGGGACTTCCATTTCTCCTCATCACCAACAAATGTAATAATAACATTTATAAGAGTCCGTGCAAGTCATTATTCACAAGCAGTAAAATGTATGATGCGGTGTTATGAGTGATGCTATGACCTCCAACAAATAAATGACATTAGAAAACTGCAGATGAAGAAGAACATACATTATTTCAGAATACACTCGTGGCGAAGAGATGTGGTGTTATGAATAAAATGAATAATGTTACATTTTCTCTTGGTTAAAGATACTCCAGTCAAAATATCAACAAGATTCCTTGTAGAACCACAAAAATAACCCTAAAATTCATATGGAATCAGTGGAGAACCAGATTAGCAAAAACAATCTTAGGTAACAAGAGCAAAGCTGAAGATATCACAATCCTGTATTTAAAGTTATATTGCAAAGCTAAAGTGACAAAAACAGCATGATAGTGGTACAAAAATAGAAATATGGATCAGTGGAGAAGAATGGAGGATGCAGAAACAACTCAAGGCACATACAGTTACCTGATGTTTAATGGAGGTGCCAAAAATACACTCTGGGAGGTAGACAGCCTCTTTAATAAAGGATGCTAGGAAAAGTGGCTATGCATGAGAAGTTTGAATCTACATCCATGTTTCTTTGTCTTGTACTAAACTAAACTAAAGTGGAAAATAGGTCTAAATTTTAAATTTGAAACAATATTCTGGAAAATGAAATAAGTAAGATTCTTGAAGACATAAAGTAGGCAAGCACTTTCTGAACGGAACCAAAATTGCACAAGAAATAACATCAGGCAATATCAAATTGCATCACATCAAGTTAAAAAAGACTTGCACAGAAAAATAAATAAATAAAATAAAGAGACAATATTCTTTTGGTATTAGACTAACAACTATAATATATAAAAAGAACTCAAAAATTTGCTCCCACCTCCCCCAAAATAAGATTCAGTCAGCTTTTTTACTGAGATGACATCAAAGTTGAAGAAGAAAGCTCTTGCTCCTTCTAAAGTTGAAGCCAAAGCAAAAGCTTTGAAGGTCAAAAGGCTGTGGTGAAATATAACCATAGCCACAATAAGTAGATCCGCAGGTCGCTCACTTTCCACTGTCCCAGGACACTGCAGCTCCTGTGGCAGTCCAAATACCCTCAGAAGAGCGCCCCCTGGAGAAATTAAACTCCACCACTGTGCCATCATCAAGTTCCCCCTGACCACGGAGTGAGCTATGAGGAAGATAATGGACAACCACACACTCATTATGGATGGCAAAGCCAGCACGCACCAGATCAAAAAGCTGTAAATAAGCTCTATGACGTTCACCTGGCCAAAGTCAATACCCTAATCAGGCCTGGGAGAAAGAAAAAGGTGTATATTTGACTGGCCCCCAATTAAGATGCTTTGGACGTTGCCAACAAAATTGGGATCATCTAAACTGAGTTCCACTGGTTCATTCTGAATAAATGCTTTATTTCCTCCATAAAAAAGATTCAATCAAAGTATGGAAGAGTGAATTGAATGGTCAATTATCAGAAGAAGTAAAAATAGCCAATAAATATATGAAAGAATGTTCAAAATATCTGGTTGTCAAACAAATGGATGGCCAAAGACATGTTATTTAAAACACTGAGATTTTTTCTTCAGAATGAATATCATCAAGAAATCAAATTAAAAATACTAGAGAGAATTCAGGGAGAAGAGGAACAAAGGAACATTGTTGGTGGCAAAGTAAACTAGTATGATAAGTATGTAAATTAATATGGAAATTCTTCAAAAATACTAAAACTAGAAATTCCATTCAATCCAGTACTTTTCTTTTGAAGTATCATGCCAAATGATTTGAGGACATAATATTACAGTGATACATGCATATGCATGTTCATAGTGGTCCAATTTATAAAAACTAAATGTTAGAAGTGGTGTATATGTCCATTAATAGAAGAATGGACAAAGAAAATATGATATTGATACACAATAGAGTACTACTCTGTCATAAAGAAAGATAAACTTGAGTCATTTATTAGAAAACATATCGAGCACATGACCATAATCCTAAATGAACTAAATCAGACACAAAATTTTATATATGGCAAGGTTTCTTTTTTGTGAAAAACTCAAAATATAAATAAAGATCAAAATAAAAATAGGCAGCAGAATGTAGGAAGATTTTTTTTAAATGGGAAGGAAATCCGGAGATGGAGGGGATTGGGGAAGGAGGAGAGGGGAAGAAGATAAAAATACTGAGATGAGTTCTGAACATATACCAACTGCCCATGTGGAATGCAATCATAAAGTACTGCAAATATGTGTACACAAAAAAATAAAAGTTAACAAATATGAAGTTAGTCAGAAATGACATATGTGAGAATAAAATCTGCAAATATGTGATTTTTGGGACTAACTAGAAGGGCCAGTTCAGGAACACTCTGAAGAATCTTTATGTGCACTTTTACTCCACAAAATATACAAAAAGTATGTCTATTTTCTCTATCCATAGTTCTAAATCACCATTATCTTTGCTATATCCTAAATTTTCGTCATTAAGACTATACTTTACATGACCCAGTAGATTTTATAAAGTGCAATTCCCTGACTCAGAGCCCACATGTCTTCACATATTCACATACACATATGGAAATTTGCTTTTAATGTACAATCATAAAAGAGTGAGCTACTCTTGTCCTAGTTAGTTTGTCACTGTTGGAACCAAATAACAGACATGTACAATTTCATGAGGAGAGGTTTATTTTGACTCAGAATTTGTAGAGGTTGCTGTTCATAAAACACTGGTTCCACAGCTGTATATCTTGGCAGACTTGGATCGCAGAGGAGGTTTGCTGATGGCATTTGGCATGGCAGCAGGAAGCAGAGAGAGATAGGCACACAGAGAGACAGAGAGACAGAGACAGTGAGACAGAGAGGAGAACAAAGAGTGGAGAGGGGAGAGGGGAGAAAGGAGGAGAGAGGAGAGAGGAGTAAGGGGAGTAGGTGGTACCTGAGAAAAGATAAAATGTTAGGTTTTTAAGAAAATTATATTTGCCTCTTTAATAACTGAAATGTTTCAAAAATCAGCAAGATATTAATTGTATTTTATATAAATTCCTATCCAAAAGGGATGAACAAAACGTGACAGAATATAACAATTTTTGACTTTTTTGTCTTTTGAGACATGGTCTCACTATGCAGTTCAGGCTCACTTTGTAGCCCTGGCTGGTCTTGAACTTGCAACAATTCTCTTTCCTCAGGCTCTGGAGTATTGGAATTATTACAGGCGTGCAACACCACGCCTGGCTAGGAATTTCTGACTTCTTGATTGAATATACCAAGCAATATGACCGTCAAATACGAAGGTTCAGTGTATGGAGATGTGTTGATCATACTTTGATTAGTTCCAAATTTCAGTGCTTTTAGTTTTATAAGCATACTCAGATGTTTTATCTTCTAGTTTGCTATAAAAATCTCATATTTCATTGCAGTTTCTCTCTTATTCTGATATTATTACTTAATTTTGCATTTTAATGTGCTTGTACTGCTTCTAATATTCTATAAATAGAATGAAATACAAATTTATTTTGCTTGTATATAAAATTAAATTTATATAGAAATATCTAGGTATATCAATATGTGATCTATAATTGCATGTACATATAATTTACATGGAAAAAACCCATCAGTTTTATCTTTTAGTTTGTTTCTCAGCTTGCTATTTGAAGTTGTCAAATGTCTGACATTCTTGTTTATTTTATGTGTTAAGACTTTCTGTATGTGTATGTGTTCACCTTATTGTTTTAGAATATCACTTTTCACTTAATATCCTAAACTGGGGAGGGGGAAAGATTGTAAAAATTAATTAAAATCATGCTTATATTTCTGATGTTACACTGTTTATAATAAGTTTTAACTGATGTTCCTTTAGTTCATTAGGCTTTAGCACCTATTAATAAAAGAAAAGAAAAATGGCACTTTAATTTTGCCTTTGTATGTGAGTTACAGAGTCTAACAGGGTCCTAATCTACAGCACTAGTTAACTGAGTAAAAGATTCTATAAGAGGCTCATGGTCTTCATGTACAAGCAATAGACTTTTAAGCATATTTATCTAACATTTTCACTAAAAACAGTTAGTGATTCACAGCAAAGTTCAACAAGTCTGTACTTCTGCAACCAGAACTCTCTCTACTAAGCCCTAAGACTGATTAGTAATTGTTTCTTCAGCTTTTTAAAATGTATCACTAGTATGCATTAATACAGCAACTGTTTAAAACAATAGTAGAATTGCTCTTTTTCCTTTATAAAAACTTGAGAAGGTGGCCTCCTTATACCTTTTTGTCTCTCGTTTGGGTCCCTTTTTCCATGAGATATTCACTGTCACATATGTAACTAAACTATCATCCTTGAGAACAGCTATAGTATTATTTTATTTTAATTATCTTCCTTTTATAAAATTACCATATTTGCATTTATAGCCTGCAGGAAGATACCTATCAAAGGAGACCTTGAATGTTTTTAAAGTTTTGAAATCTAGTGTACCTTTTGGAAGTGAGGAAATTAGCTAGGATTCAGCAGATCACAATTATTTTGCATGTTTTCTTGATAACTCATTTTGTGACATTAAATGAGTTACTGATGTAAGTTACAGCATTCATTTGTGAAGAGATAGACCCATTATTATAAGTGAGGAATTTGAAACCTAGAGAGGGCATCAGTAACTGTGATGGTTCAAAAGATAAGACTAAAGGAAAAATACCCACTTAGGAAAGGCTTCCATGCTCATTTTTAGTGTGAGATTTTCAATGAAGTTTCCTATTCTTTTTGCATGCTATTTAATCTTCATAAAATCAATTCCTGCTTTCAAATTCCCTCTACCTCCCTGGCTCCCTACACTGCCCCACTCAAAAATGCTCCTTGCTGCTTATGAAGGTAATGCCATCTGCTTTAAAACATCTGAATTATTTGCCCTGATGCTGAATAAATTTGTTCACCATCCAGGTCCTGCGGCTCAATACAACCTGAGTCATAGTGCTTACTTTGTCAGTAATCGTTATTAATATTTCATCAGTCATTTTCTTTCTAAAAGGATGAAGCTTGCACTTTTCCTGCCATGCTGGGAGGGAGTGATAGAGGTCAGAAAGCACACTGATTTATGTAAAGATTGCAAACTATTATTCTCTGAATAATTTTAAAGTGCATACACTGCATACCACTTTGCGATGCAATCATATCCCTGCTTATCGAGCCTGACATGCATGAAATCCATAATTGGAATTGGTTTTCTAAAGAGAGAAATCACTTCTTACAGGGGAAGTAAGAAGTGCTATCTTCTTAGACTGCTTTTCAAGGAGAGCTAAAGAAATCAATTGCATCATTCCTAAAAAATTCTATTCACATGCCCAATCCAAAATAAGCACAGGCTTGGGTCCGGCACGCTTTCTCAGGCTTCCTCTCACATGTATTTCACTTCAACTTTCCCACGTTACTCAGATTTCTTCCAACTTCTCCTTCTATCTTTATCTTGATATCTATGCCTAGTCAATAGTTTCTCAGCTTCAAATTCCAAACCTTACATTCTTATTCACTATAGTTGTTCTCAAAGTTACTTTTTCTCATCTGATGGAAACTTGTAATTGAAGACATGTCAGACCAAACATAAAAATTTGTTAGTGTGTGTGTGTGTGTGTGTTTGTGTTTGTGTGTATCTATGTGTTTGTGATTTTTTATGCTTTTGATATTTATAGTACTCTGGATGAAACACCGGGTTCATGCATGCTAGACAAGCATCATGACACTAACCTACACCTCCATTCCAGAGTTTTTGAAATGCAAAGTTATCAAGATACGACATATAGCTTCTAACTCTTGAATATTAATGCTTATCAGTTTTCTCAAGATAGCCCTCACTTACCATTTGTTATTCCCATGTAATTTGAAAGTAACTGTTTTATTTCTCAAAAGTGCTTTGATTTCAACCATGAATTCTATGATCATCTTATCAAGATTTCTTTTATCACTGCTTCTCACAATATCATGCTAGGGAAGAACTTAAGAGTTCAATTTCTTTTCTTTAAAGGGAATCACCCTGCCCCTTGCTTTGTGATTACAATAAAATTATTTATAATCTGTGTTATCTGAATGAATCATGTGTCATGGCCTTTATTACCAACACAAATTTAGCATCTCTATGAAAAGGTTTATTAATATGTGTCAAATGTAGTAATTTCTTTGAGTAGAAATTGTCTACATTAATAAAAATAGAGGTAAAGTTAAATACCCTTACTATTATTTTTGGATCAACACACTGGTAGCTATCTGCTATCTGCTTTTATGAAGGAAAACAAATATGACAAAGCACATTATTCAAAACAATACAATAAATTATATAATTTACCTGAAGAGTTTACTATGTGACCATTGTAATTAATCTGATTTTGAAAGTATTTTCATTTTCCAGATAACATATGTTCTATTCTACTCTGCTATCATTGTTTGGGGCAATTTCAAGTAAAATAAGTTTACTTGAGGGAAGAATTAATTTATCTCTCTCTTAAGCACCAATATTTAAGCACTCTCTGGTTAATCTCTGAGCTCCCTCAAAAACCAAAGCTTTACTTTGATGGTATCTGTAACTAATTACAACTGTTTGGGAGTGCATCAAAGAGCATACGGCTATCTACTCCATTCACAAAGCACACATTGGAGCCCTTTCTGAGAAGTGAGAGATCCTACTGATGATAGTTGCTCAACCCTTAGAAACTCCTCAATACCACACACATTCCACTTTTTTTGCAAAGCTCTCAATTTCCCATCCCATGCTTTCCTGCTCTCAAATTGGTTTTCCAGTCTTATCTCTCAGTAACTGTTTCCTGATATTGACTTCATCACAACACTACTCATGACAGGTAAATATGTTCGCTATTTCTAGGCATTTGTTTTCTTTTTTTGTACTATTGTCTGCATGCTATAGCTTCCTTTCTTCTCCCAATTCAGCTCCGTGTGCAAATCCTAAACATTTCTTTCAGTTTTAACTCAAGTATCATTTTCTTTATATTATCCCAGTCCAAAAGCATCATCTGTCTACTCTGAACTCCTAGTATAGTTCTTGTGGCAATACCTCTGCTTTAGGTCACTTAACATTTTTCTATTTATTATTTATTTTTAATTTATTAAAGTGTGAAATACTTATTTGCAGGGGTAACATCATATAACATGACTATACTGCATAGGGTTTTGATGGATATTATTACAAACATAGTTAATTATTAATGATGAATTAATGCATATAATTCAGCCCAGATGGGACATGAATACTTTTCTTTCACACTGGCTGACCTGGATATCTCCAGCAACCCTGATATTACCCTGATACTCCCACTGGTATTCATGGATTATCATATGTAATTTAAATAAAATGACTGAAAATGAACCTGGAATCTTGGCTACACATTAACAAAAGAAACACTGTTTTCATTTGAGCACAGAAGTTTTATTACAAAAGAGTATATAGCTCAAGTTCTCATTATTGTAATACTTTTCTGGCTTTGTATTCTCTAACATCGTTACATTGAATGCCTTTCAAGAATTACAATTACACATTTTTCCTTATAATGAAAAAGCTTGTCACATTTAATTTTTAAATCATAGTGATATTGTCTATGAGTTATGAAAAGAATGATGACTTTCAATATCAAGGTAATATGATATATGGAAAATTTTGGTCATAATTCATATTTTTTGTCATTTATGGAAGGTTATGAGTACCATGTGACCAGCATCATAATAGACATTCCTTATACTAATTGAAATAGTATTATTTATATACCATACCATCATATATCATTAGGAAGCTAAAAATCTTAATTTTTAATGCTTTGCAAACTTGTAATAATAGTATGTACATTATTTTACTCCATCTCCCAAGACCCTTCCTTTGAAAAAATATCTATCTCCTTGTTTCCTGTTATTTATAATATTTTGTCTTTTATTTACATTTTGGGTCCCTCATGTAAGAGAAATAATGTGATATTCAAGCTTGTGTGTCTAACTTTTTTCAGGTAACACTGTGGTCTTAAGGTGCATTCGTTTACCCACAAATGACTCAAATTAATCCTTCTTTATGATTGAGTAGTACTCCATGACATATACGTAGCATACTTCCTTTATCCACTCACATGTTGATGGGTGTACAGGCTGCTTCCAAGCTTTAGATAGTATGATGAGTCGTTCTACCATAAACATGAGTATGTGTGTATCAGTGTAATATGTTTTTAACTTTTGGGGGAAAGATACTTAGAATGAAAATTCCAGATCTTATTTTGTTGAAGGATCTCCATACTTTTTTTTTAATAGTGGTTATACTGTTTACATTACTAAGAAAAATTTAGATGTTTCTGTTTTTTCCACTGTTTCTGGAATATTTCTGAGTATATGATAATTGTTTGATGATTGTCATTTTTTCTAGAATAAAATGGAATCTCATGATTTTTTTAAATTACATTTTCTAAGTACCGGGGATGTTGAACATTTTTTATATTTTTATTTGCTGTTTGTACTTGTCCTGAGATTTGCCTGTTTCTTCCAGTTGGCCACATGTTGATTGCTGCTTTCATTTTGATGGGTCTAATTATTTTGAGCACTTTGTATATTATAGATGTTAGTCTGCTATCAGAAATATCTGGCAAAGAAATTTCTCCATTGTATACATTGTATCTTTGTTGCGCTGGTTATTCTGTGCTGCAGGAGATGTTTAATTTTATGTGACCTCATTTGATGATTATTAATTTTTCATTGTTCCTATGCAATTCTAGTTCCATTAAGAAATTATCAGCTATGCTTATATCTTCAAGAGTTTTCTCTGATCTACCTTCCAGTAGATGAAGTTTTCCTATTTACACATCCAGATGTTTGATCTACTTTTATTTTATTTTGATACATGACAAAAGATATGGTTCTATAAAATATAGTGAAAGTAAAAGGGAAAGAACTAGAATAATCAAAAATTTTATGCACATTTATTCATGTATATACGACAAATAACTGTACTACTAATCTGTTAGTTCATCACAAAGAACAGTTTGTTCTTTCGTTGTTCAATTGTTTGATCATTTTTTCATGCCTATATCTTATAATCTGAACAAATACTTTGAAACTAACAATGCACAATATATTAACCCATGTTAATCTCCTATTATTTTTCTTTGAAATTCTATATAATAATTTTTCATTTTTGGTTTTAAAATAAAAATGTGATATGGGTCTATATCCAAACTTTTAATTGTGCATAGCCAGTTTTTCCAGCATCATTTGTTAAAAAGACCATCTTTGCTCCGGCATAGGTCTTTAGCCCCCTGGTCAAAAATCATATGCCTATATGTTCCTGGGCTTTTGTCTGAACTGTCCACTTTGTTTCATTAATCTTTGTATCTGTATTTGTCACTGTAGCATAATAATATAATTTGAAGTCTGGAAATACAATGCATTGGTCTTTGTTCTGGTTGTCTAGGAATGTCTTTTTCTATTCTGAGTCTCTTCTAGTTCTGAGTGAAAATTATAAGGCTTTTTTCTCCAGTTCTGAAAAGAATAGAATTAAAGTTTAATTGTTATTGCGTGAAAAGTACATATCAGCTTGGACATATTGTCATTTTTGTAAAGGTTTTTCTGCCTATTCAGGAAAATGGAATATCTTTCTAAAGCATTGTAGCTTTCATAACAGTTTGTTAGGTTAACTCCTAAGTAGTTAATTTTTGAGTATAATGCAAATTTGTGTTGCTTTCCAAATTTTAATCTCAGTCAGTTATTTTTTTTTGTTGTTGCACTGGAATACTATTGAGTTTTTTTCCATTTTAAAATTATATATATATATATATATATATATATATATATATATGGAGTAGTACTCCATTGTACAAAATCCCCACAATTATATATATATATATATATATATATATATATATATATATATATATAGTTTTTAGAGACAGGGTCTTACTATTCAGTTCAGGTTGGACTTGAACTCACCATGTAGCCAAGGCTGACCTCAAACTCACAGCAATCCTGCCTCAGCATCGTGAGTGCTAAGATTACAGGCATGTGTTGCCACGCCTGGCCTATTGGCATACTTTAAATACACACAATGATCACATTCATCATAGGAAAAGCATGCTTGTACCTAATATGTCTTCATTTTTCTGTTTCTCCTCCATTCCAATTTTTCTCCTTCATTCCAATTATTCCTTTTATTTTTTTCTCCCCTTCTTTTCTTCTCCTCTTCTTTTCATTTTCTCATTTAAACATTTTCTTCTCATTTCCCAATATCTATTATACATTTTGGTTCTTATTTACACTTTCAGTTTCTCACACTAGAAATACAATGAAACATTATACAATGAAATATTTAAACACGTGTCTGATTTATTTCACATATGAGTATGGTCTCAAAGTGCATGCATTTACCCATAAATGTCTCAAGTTTATCCATCTTTATGATACAGTAGTACTCCATTTTATAAAATCCCCACAGCTTTATCTATTCATTCATTCATCAGCATTTGGGCTATTTCCTAGATTGAGCTATTAGTATTTTTGCTGCTGTTAACATGGTTGTGCATATATCTCTGTGATATGATGATATTAATTCTTTTGGGAAGATACAAAAGAAGGGAAGAGTGGAGTCAAATGCAGCATCTCATTTTTGAAGAATCTCTACACTGAAATCCACAGCAGCTGTAAAATCCACATTCCCACCAACAACGGAGAAATGTTGCTTTTTCCTCACAGCCCCATCAGTATTGGTTATCGATTGATTTCTTCATGACAATCATTCTTCCTGGAGTGATGTGGAATCTCATTGTTTTAATTTGAAACTCTTGAATGACCAGTGTTGCTGAATTTTTTTTTCATATATTTCTTTGCTTTTTGTACTTTTTCATCAGAGAAATATGCATTCATTTAGGATGCCCATTTTTGGACTGGGTCTTTAAATTTGGGTTTCTGATTCTTTTGATTTTTTTTCAAATATATTCTAGATATTAGTTCTTTGAGGAACAGCTGGCAACAGTATTTTCTCGCTTTGTGAGTTGTCTTTTATCTCTTAGTTTCTTTTGCTGTGCAAAAGCTTTTTTAATATAATTAAATCTCATTTGTTGATTCCTTGCGATATTTCTCATGTGACTGAGATTTTATTCATGAGATTTTTGCCTATACTGACATCTTCGAGAATTCTACCTACTCATCTTATAGCAGATTTAGTGTGGCTGTTTTA
The DNA here is from genome assembly GCF_034190915.1 of Cavia porcellus. Classification (NCBI taxonomy): domain Eukaryota; kingdom Metazoa; phylum Chordata; class Mammalia; order Rodentia; family Caviidae; genus Cavia; species Cavia porcellus. The sequence continues at coordinate 84,153,781 of NW_026947486.1, read as the reverse complement.
ATATTTACATATTCAATACATTTAATTTTAGATTAGTGCATGTTGAGAGATATGGATCTACCTTTGCCCTTTGGCATGTAGAAAGCTAGCTTTTCAGCACCATTTATTGAAGTGGCTGTCTTTCTTTCAGTGAGGGTGTTTGATCCCTTTGTCAAAGATAAAGTGGCTGAGTGTGCTTGGAGTTATCCCTACATCTGGTCCATTGGTCCTAAGATGTGTTTTGTGTTCTGTTTTTTTTTTTTTTTTTTTTTTTTTTTTTTTTTTTTTTTTTTTGGTCACGGTAGCTTATTAGAATAATTTCAAGTCAGGAATTATGATACTTCTGCCTTGCCTTGCTGCTCAGAATTGGTCTTGCTATTCTAGCTCTCATTTGGTTCCAAATAAATTTTAGGATCATTTTCTATAAGCCTGTGAAGTACACTACTAATATTTTGATAGACAATCTGGCCTCACATCAGTCATTTTTGTTGCTCATATTTTCAAAAGAAGTTTTAATTTTCTGGATTCCTGTGTGATATCTTTTTATAGGTTTTAATTTTTGTTAAGGTGATTACTATTTTTTGGTATCATTTTGTTTATCTCAGCTAGATAATTTTAAGTATCTTCTGTGAACTCCAGGATTATTTTTTTTTACTAAGTCTATTTTCTGTTTTGTTTTATTTTCTCTGAGGTAACCAAGTACCTTAGTGATCATTTTAATCTTTTCTTTTATCATTCTGAAGTATGCTATAGTATGCATTTTGATTTCCTTCCCATCAATGCTTCACTTATAATCTTTGGAGGGCTGGGATTTGTAGGAGCCATTTTGATACCGTGTCCTATAATATTTTGAATGTGTGCATGTGTATGTGTGTGTGTTTGCTACGTTTTGGGGGCTGATTATATTGGAAAGTCGTTGTTGCTAGTATAGAGATATTTTTTGTTAGTCTCTGCTTTTCAATGATGCCATTTGGGCACGGCTAACTATAGACTGTTTCCTCTTTCTGAAGATTCAACCTGCTTAGTTAATTCAGAAGAAAAGATTGAAGTGCAATTGGCCAAGCACATACTTCTTTTGGAATGGACCACAGTATCATTAATGACACAGACACAGTCCAGATATTGGTATGCAGAGAAATTTAACTAATAACAGCAAGTATGACAAGCTGCAATAGGATTAAATCAGCAACAATAGTAGAGTCAAAGACAAACTGAAGTTTGACATTCCATATAAACCAAAAATACACCACCCTTAACCATAGAAAAGAGATCAGTAAATATAGTATAATCTAGCGGTTTTTCATATCTTTCAATATACCCAAGTCATAGCTTTTCATGCATAGCTCAGGATCTGTGGGTTTGGGAGGTGCTCCATCTTCCATGTTTCCCTCTGTTTATATGCCCCAGATAACCATAAGTTACCATCCAAGCCAAGTAGAATCCTTACTTATATTGGTAGATGGGGAAAATAGACCATTAAATTCTGTGCTGACATAGGCAGTAGGGCAGGCGGGCATGTCAAGCAAGCTGCTGAACTTTGTAACTGCACCTGCAGACCAAGTACCCTGTGGAAACTACACAAGTGTGGCCTAGCTTTGCCCACAAAGGCAAGACTGCACCTCTTCCACCTGAGCTTGAACTTCTCAGGGAGGCCTATGTCCAGATCGTGCCCTATTTAGCACTATCTCCCATGACTGCCTCTCACCCAGTCATTGTAGCAAAGTGACACCAGAAACTTTAAGTATAGCTGCTCCATTTTTCCCTGTGGGACAGTCACAAATAACCCCTATGCAGAATGACTTCTGATTAAACACTCAAATATGATGAGCACAGCACTGGACTTCCTAAACTCCAATCTGCCATGTGGAATGTATTACTTTCAGAGTAAAATGTCATGATGTTTTTGTGCTTTATAATAGCTGTGTGTTCTCTCGGCGACAGTCCTTTTATCCTGGTTCAGTGTCTCTCCCTGTAGCAGTCATTCATTTCTGGGCTTCCCCAGTATCAATGGAGATTAAATCTCTTCACTTTAGTTTTGGACTGAACCTTCTAGTCTGCCTTGCTGCTTTCTCTGCTCTGTTCTCTGTATAGTTTCTCTTGAGTTTTTAGCTTCTCATTAGCTCCCACTCAACAAAGAGTCGCCAAGTTTTTGTCTTGCAGGTATGTTGACTCCAGGTTGTGGAGAGGCTGTGCTTCCATGCAAGTGTTTTCTTTGCAACCTTCCATCTCTCTCACGCCCCTTCCTCTCTCTGCCACTCTTTCGCTCTCTCCCTCCCTCACCCTCTCCTCTTCAAGTTTATATTGCCCCAAAAATTCTTGTTGATGACTTGTTTATGAGTGTGACCTATTTTTGACGCTAACATTTCAGGGGGACTGTTTCCTTTTTTTGTTTTGAAATTGTCACTTGTTCATTGCTGATACAGTATAAAATATTTAAGTTGATTTTATTGTATTGATCCCATATCCAATGAAGTGGAAAAACTTATTTCTCAAGTGTAATAAATGCGTTTTAAAGATTCATTGAGATGTTCTCTGGAGAGGTATCATCTGAGAATATAGTTTAATTTCTTTCTTTCAAATTTAGACATTTTATTTCATTTTTGTACTTGATTGCACCAATACATAAAATCAAATGTTGAAAACAAATGTTAGGAGTGAAATTGTTCCTGAAGTAAAGGGAAAACATTCAGCCTTTCCTCCTATGTAATGCTATCTATCAAAATTTCTCACTTGTTTTTTTAGCAGATTGAAGAAACTTTCTTATATTTAATGTTTGCTGAGAATTTTGGGATAGATGATAAATATGCCAACTGCGTTTATACATGTGTTGAGATAATCTTATTAACTTTTATTTTGACTTGACAATATTGGAAATTTCATTGAATTATTTTTCATTGTTGCAGTCACCTTGTATTTCTAGAATAAACCCCTTTCATCATTATGATGTATGATTTATAATGTATCTTGCTTCATTTGATTTGCTAATACTATGATAAGAATTATTTGTCAAAGTTCACAAGGGATAGCTATTCCTAATTTTAATATCTTGCAATGTTTGCGTGCTACTGAGTACCAAGAAAATTTTGACATCCTAAATTTGATTTGAGAAATTTGTCTTTTGTTTTCTAGAAGTGTCTTTTAAACAGTTGTCTTCATTCACCCTAAGTGTTTGTTATGATTTATCAGGTAAGTCATTTGTGTTTAAATGTTCCCCTGTATATAATATCTCAACTAAAAGTTTTATTTGTTTATAAAATTTACTTTCAGTTATCTACTTCAGGACTGTTGATTTTTCTGGGACTTTTGTTCACTTCACTTAGCAAGTATATTTATATAAAATTTTCATATATGTTCATGTATATATACTTAAAATTATCACGATTTTCTTTTCTGGAGAATGTGTAGTAATCTCTCTCATCAAATTTCTAATATCAGTAATTTGTATCTTCCACCTGCATATCATCTTCAACAAAATGTGTCTTCATATATTTTTGTTGCTTTTAATTTCATTGTTTTCTTTTTTTAATTTAAAGAGCATTTTTACCTTCTAAATATGATTTCTTTTTAAAATATATGGGAAGCAAATATTTTCATTTTAATGTGGGGCTTGTCTTTTCACTCTGATGCTTTGGTATGTTGTATAATAAGAGTATTTAATTTTGATAAAGTAAAAGTCATCTATTTCTCTGTTATTCATAAGGTTTCTAATTTCTCCCATGATAGAAACATAAATTATTTTCAGTTTTGTTTTTATTACCATACTATAAATTGTGCAAGAATATCTCATTGTGTTTTTAATTCACTTATCAAGTCACTCATGATGTAGTTTTTCATGTATTTATTGTTCATTTTTGTAACTTTAGAGAAATACCTACTCATTCTTTTCACTATTCTTTTATTGCATTTTATCTTGCTGCTGAATGTAAAATACTATTTATGCATTCTTGATTTTAAATATTAATTAGATATATAATTTTCAAAATGTTCTTCACTTTGTAGTTTTTGTTTTCCTTTTCGTGACAGTGTTCTTTGATTCACATTTTTAATATTCATTATCAATTTATTTTTGTTGCAATGTATATTTTTGTTGTCATATCTAAGAACGTGAGACCCTGAAGGTTTGCCTTTATGTTTTTACCTACAGTTGTCATGGTTTAGTTTATGGTTATGAATTTTGATTCATTCTAAGTTAACTTTTTTACAGTATAAAATAAGAATATTACCAGTACAGCATGAGACATAATTTATGAGACACAATGAAAATAGCCCTATGAGGGAAAGTTAATACTGCTGAATGCCCAAATCAGAAAAACAGAGTGAATTCAAATAAACAACTTAGTGATGCATCTCAAGAGCCTAGAACAGCAAGAACCATACAAGTCCAGAGCTTGTACAAGGATGAAAATTACAAAATGTGAGCAGATATCAATGACATAGAGACTAAAAAATTATACCAAGAATGAACTGAAGAGGTGATTCTCTGAAAGAGTAAACAAAATACACAAAACTCAGACAATATTACTTATAAGAGGAAGAAAAAAGACAAAAATAAAGGCAGTTAGAAATGAAAAATCAGTGAAAACTTATTAGCATCCACTTAAAAAATGTATAGATCAAAAAACTGGAGGATTCAGAAAATATGGAGAGATTCCTAGATACAAATAAGCAACCAGAACTCACCAAAACGTTTAAAAATCTTGAATAATCCAATAATGAGCAGTGAAATACAAGCAGTGATAAAAACTCTACCAACTAAGGAAAGCCAAGATCTTATGAAATCATGGAAAAATTCTATAATAACTTCAGTGATTTTCTAACACCAATACTTTTCAACATCTTCAATGCAATCAAGAGGCAAAGAGTACTCTCAAAATCATTACTGCAAGCTAAAACTATCCTTATCTTTAAACCAGACAAGGATTCAACCAAAAAATTGTAACTACAAGCCAGTCTTTCTAATGAATATAACGCAAAAGTTCTCAACATGATACTAGCCAACAGAACGCATCAAATCATCAAAAGTATCATGCACCATGGACAAGTAGGTTTTATCCAACAAATCCAAGGATGTTGCAAGGTATGCAAATCAATAAATGTAATTAATCGTATAAGCAGGAGCAAGGGCAAAAATCGCATGATCATCTTAATAGATGCAGAAAAAGACTGACAAAATCCAACATCCATTCGTGTTAAAAACCCTGAAGAAAGTATACATAGACAGACCCTATTTCAATTTATAAAAGCCATTTACGACCAACCAATTGACAAAATCATAGTGAATACAGAAAACCTGGAATGTTTTCCTTACAATCAATCAGGAACAAGACAAAGATGCCCATCATCACCTATCTTATTCAACATAGTTCTTGAAAATTCAACCAGAACAATTAGGGATAACAAAATAACATAACAGATAGGTATAAGAAAGAATGAATCCAAAGTGGCATTATTTCCAGAAGGTAGCACCCTCCACAAGATACACAAAATAACCAAATTCAACAATGTAGCAATGTGTAAAATACACAAAAATAAATAGTGCTTATATACATTAGTAATGAACTCACTGAGAAAGAGATTAGGAAAACAACACCACTCATAATAGCATCAAGGATAGTTAAATACGTAGGAATTAACCAAATCATGGAAGGAAAAGATTTTTACCATAAAAATATATCATTCTTTGAAAAAATCAAGGACAACTTCAGGAAGTAGAATGTTATTCCCAGTTCTTGGAGAGATAGAACAAATACAATAAAAAATATTTTACATTCAAAACTAATATACAGAGTTAATGTAATCTCAGTCAAAATATGAATAGACGTTTTCACTGATCTAGATGAAATAATTATAAAATTTATATTTAACCACAAGAGACCCAAAATAACAAAAGCAATCATTTGCAGCAAAAGCAAAGCAGGAGGCATTACAAACCTAGATTTATCGGTATGTTACAATATTACCTTGAATAATACAGCATGATACAGGCACAAAACATGTATGTAGATGAAAGGAATAGAATTGAGAAAATAGAAACAACCTCAAGCATATTAGACTGTTTGCTTTTTGACAAAGATGCAAAATGCATACACTGGAATAATGAAATCCTCTTTAATAAATGGCACTGAAAAAACTGAATATTCACATGCAGAAGACTGTGTCTAGGTCCATAAATCTCACTATGTACTATGTTAAAATCAAAGTGGTATGATAAAATGAAAATTAGTACATATATAATATATGGTATATATATATTATATATACATTTATGTATATATAATGCATATATGAGTATGTATATATAATATACAGTAGATCAGAAGTAGAGATAAGTTCAAATAATTCCCCAAATTATCTACTGTTGTTTCAAAAATATTTGATATTTTCTTTCTTTTATATCACTATCTTCTTTTATATTACTATTTTCTTTTGTTCATTGAAAGAATTTTTGTCATCTTGCTTGTTTCTTTTTGTAAGAGAATCAATTTTTTTTCTATGAGGTGTAATCTCAGATTGTCATTCTTTTAAGTTCATACAGTAAGCAAAGTTATTTTTTAATTATTTTGTTATGAAATTTTGTTTTATTGTTTCATAGAAGTAAGAGATTTTAATATTTTTTTCATCAGTATCTTCTTGTATTACATTAAAGTTAAAAAGAAACCCTTAAAAAGTTTCTACCAATATAAATAGTTCATTTTTTAAATATACTCATATTTGGGTCATGAATATTTCTCCAGATGTTGGATGTATGCTAATTGACTTAAATCAATTGCTATGTTCTTAGAGATGTAACTGGAGGTGGAAGTAATTCCATCTGGTACTATTGACTGATACATTCAAGTCCTGATAAACTTCTGGTAGGTCTGGGAAAAAGAACCAGAATAAGTAACTAAGAAATGACTACTATTAATTATCTGTAGGAGAGAATGAACTGAATAGCACTGCTGTGAAAGTCTTCAGAACATTATTTCTCTTAGATGGCATTAAATTTGGAGGGAGTGTTTTTTTTTTTTAATGGGAGTTGTGGCCTGTTATTCAATATTGCTGATTAGAAAAAGATATACTTATTTTGGAAACAAAAAGAGAATATTAGGGCATTGACTTTATATTGCTACATGTAAAACAGTCCACTTGGAAATTTCCCATTGTATATGGAAAAGTGCCAGACTTCTCTGAGAAATTAGCCTCAGTAACTGCACCATATCCGAACTATATGTTCTCCTTCAACAAGAAAAAAATAAATGCTCAGGTATTTGGCAAAGCTTAAAAGTTGTTTTAGTGAGCTATTTCTAGGTTATAGGTCAAGAGGAGAAGAAAATACCAGGTATGTATGAGAAAACAAGTTGAAAAATACGGTCGGAAAGTAAATGATGTTGTTGTATTTGGAAAGCATTGAACAAGATGGTGAATTAAATGTAGGTATATCTTCAAGTTTCCTTCTTTCAGAAATTTTACTTCATCTTGTCGTATGATTCCTGAATGGCTGGATTCCAAAATGATTCAATAAAAATAATCAACTTTGCTTCATTTAAATAACTGAAGGAACAATTTAATTTTAATATATATATACTAACATTAATATTAAAGTTTCAGTTTTAAAGAAATAACTTTCTAAAATTATGCACATAAAACAAGTAGATTTGCTTTTCGTAGAAACTGTGCCTACATTATTTATTCTTTATGTATTTATATGTTTCCTTCTACTCTCATCGAGAAAAGATTGATGTTAAAAACTTCTAGAACCTATATCCCAGAGCCATTTTATGGTGTTTGGGAATCAAAATGGAAAAATGAATGGAAATAAGATCAAAAGCACCAGGGATCCTCCATTATGTAAATTCTCTAGAAAAAAATCAAGAAAATATAGTTTATATAGCAGAAAATCAATCAAAAGTTTACTCACATCCTATCCCTCAATCCACATTCTATAATTCAGTTTGGAAAATAGAATTTATTATGGATTTGTCATTTTCACAACTATTCTCCTGCAACAAAGCTTCTATCACATATAGACAGAATAAGAACTGAAAATAAATTTTGACAGGACATTTCTCCCCTAACACTCCCAAGTTCCATTATCCAGACTTCAATATATAAAATGTCATCTTTTGAGATTTATAAATGCATTGATTGTTTCAAATTCATGTACAATATAGTTATTTCTAAATAACAAATTATATCAACTAAGTTTCTTTCTTTCTGTCTGTCTTTCTTTCTTTTTACCAAAACAAGAGCCTAGATGAGCAGAGTTTTGAGTAATATAAAGGGATTTGTGCTATGGCTAGTGTCAGGGGTACTGAGAAGCAGAGAGCAAATAAACCTTTAAAACATTGAGACCTTTCCCCAGGGCATGGCATATGCAATGAAAAGGCAGTGTCTGTCAATTAAGTAGACTATGAGGGGTACAAGAAGCGAGCAATGAAAAATGAAAAGGATATTTCTGAAGACTTGATATGCTCTAATTACTTAGAAAATACTTGATTATAGATACCGTATTCTTCATTGTACCTCTAACTTCAATGTACCCCTGAATTTTTTCTGAGGTATGTACCTTTTCTGTTTCCTTCTTTCTTGACATCAGGAAGAGATATTTTCTTGAAGATGGTGCCAATGAGTCTCATTTTTAGGATACCCCAAGAACCAACATTCAAGTTGGTAAAACAATGAATGCGAGGACACCAATTTTAGTACTTTATCAAAATCCATTATTTTGAAGCCTGAACCTCTTATAATAGGAATGCTTTTAATGCATTTAAATTTACGGGACATTAACTTCTTGAGTTCAGGATACAAAACAATGGGGAGATCAATCAGAAATGTTGATAAACTGCTAGAATATTATTACATAAGCTAATAAGATTGTGTATCTGGATTTTTAAGGTTGTTAATGTCTATTCAGTGTTCTGTCATCAATAAGAAGTTCAAAGAAGCTTGAAACTTAACTACAAAATAAAGAAAGAAGCCAATTGTCTAAAAAAAATTTAGTAGTTTTCGTTTATTTTAACCACATTTTGTAACTTTTGTATGCAAACTTTTCTTGCATATCTTCATTCTACTTAATCACTGAATAGTTCAAAATTTAATGTTACTGTAAATTGTATTACTAATTATTTTTAAAATTTTTATTGGCAACTTATAACTGTACATTCTTAATCTGACAATGCATTCATACAGTCAAATTTCTTTCTAGAATGTAAACATTAGGACCCATGGATGCCTCATCACTGTGCTAATCCCAAAGGCCCCTAAGCTAAGTTTCTTGTTTAAATGAGATTGGTGTCTGCGGACTTTTAATAGTATATGTTAACAGATGTATTAAAAAGACATCAGTTTGTGACTAAGACATTGAAGTTAAACTGTTGGCTCTTTCTTGTAATTATGAGCCAGAAAGAAGTTGCACCAGTATCAAAGTTCAGGGTATGCAAGGCATGTGCAAACTCTGAAGAAGTGCCCTGGGAATTCTTTGAAGGGCTTAAACAAATGATTAACATGTATCTGAAGTCCCTTTACCAGAGGAACTGCAAGTTCTTATCAGACTATAGCAGGTCAATTTTGTACTAATAAATGTATGCCTGGTAGTGGTACTTTTGATAATCTTCCTTCCTGCCTACACTCAAATAATGCAATTTTATGTTTTGGTCAATTTTCTATAGACTAGAAGAAAATTGAAATGCTTTGCCTCTTACTTTTAGAGCACTTCCATTTCATATTGAGCTTAAATCTTCTCTTTCTGTCCTTCCTCTCCAATAATCTTATTTTGTTAAGGAACTCTTTCTTTGAGCTCACCCTTCAGCATCCACATTTTCAAGAGGATGCTAAATGAAGATACTAAAAAATGTTAGCTAAGGAGACAGGGAATGGGTTATCACTAAATGAGGGAATTAATCCAGAGTGAAACAGTCTGGCAATTCCAAATTCATACTGCAGTCCACAGCGAGCAATGTTATTTGAATTAAATTGTTATCTAAAATAACATGAAGAAAAAATAATGCAAAAAATGTATCATAAAAAAAACCTCAAATTGGCTTTCCAAAACATAATACCGCTTTGTTTTTTTCTGCACCAAAACATTTATCGGTTGAAAAAGAAGCTCCAGAAACTGAAATTAGAACACTTGAGTGAATGTACATAGGTCTTGGTAACTGAAATAAATGAGAGACAATGTAGAGTTATCTTTTAAAAGTGGTTAAGCAGATATCTGAAATATCAAAAGATTATTCATTTCCTGGGTAAAAATTTAATTAATATTCAAGCATTATGTGAATAATAGAATGCATATTGTCATAATGTAATGCTTAAAAGGGTGTTCAAAAGTTGTGTATGATGTTTATGACTGTAGAACATTGATGTTTAAGAGATTCATGGTGAATCAGACGGCTGGTATTTAAATTCATGCCAAAATCTACCTTTTCAATTACATTCCTGAACTAAGTTACTTCAAAAAAGCTCATTTTAAAAATTGCTCTTAAGGAAGTTTGGCCACCGAGGCTTCCACCTTCACTTTATAGTCAGCCACCAATTCTGTCTTCCTTTAGAGAAGGCAACACAGAAAACTGTACATTGACTGCAATGATTATCTTTCTTGTGCATGGATTGTAGGAAAATACACTTAGCTGTTTGTCTAAATTGTTCTTGATAGAATAGGGCAAGGGTGACAAAAAAGGTCCTTTTTCTTCTACTTGCTACAAAAAAAGTCAATAAGTATAAGTTGTCATCATATATGCAAAAAAATCCTGATCAGGCAGTGATAACTAAAAATTATTTGTTTCTCTTTATTTTATTTTGCAAAGGGATGTCAAATTCTACACAGAAGATGTTATATATGACATCCAAAGACCATACTGTGCCGATAATTCACTGTAGCATATTTCTTATCAATACTGGACTGTACACAATGTAAGCATTTATTGATTATGCTAAAAACCCTTAACAGATTTTAATAGCTAATAATTTTGAGTACTTCCTAAGTGAAGACACTGTCCTGAATACAAAGTGTGATTTATGCATTATCTCATTAGAGCACAACAACCAAATGAAGTAGTTACTATAATTAGCCCAATTTTACAGATGAGGAAACAGAGATACAGAGTGGTTTAACTACTTTTAAAGAGTTATATAATATGTCACAAGCCAAGTTGACATTCAGACTTGAATTGATGCATAAGAAAGTGACACTAGAGCTAATTGGGGGCAGATTTTTTTTGGTTAGGTCTTTCAGTCCCATTAAGTAGGCATCTGACTAAGTATAGCATTAAGAATTGCATCTCTGTTCTTTCTAGGAGAAACGAGGAGACCATCATTTCCTGTCCTATAATTTTTCAGGTAGGAATATTGATCTGGAGAAATGCAGCAGTTTAACCAAGGTTACACAGCTAGTTAAGAGCAGAGCCCGCCCTAGTTTTTATGTGCTCCTTCTCAGTCTAAAAAGCTCTAAAGCTGATGTAGGAACTTTTTGGATTCCATACATCTGACTTAGTCCTCCCCAGGCAAAGATGCAGCTCCTAAGAAATAAATATTGCCCAACCGTCTCAAAATAGACATTGTCTTTCTTCTGCTGGGAATTCCATTATGGCAGTTTTGCATCGGGCTATTTCAAGCCATCTCTTTGGTCTTGAGGTTAAATCACTAAATTACATCTGTTCCTTGTGGAAAGACCACCTTTGTGTTATGGACTGTGAAGCAGCTTTGGGGATGAAGCTGACATAGGCAAAATGTGTTTCTAATGGGCTGAAAAATGTGAAAAATCAGGTTAACTGCTTGTGGGTGAATCTATTTATTTTTCCAGAAAGCAAAATGGGCATGTACCCTTCTGAAGGATATATGATAAAGTAGCAAGTGGAAAAGTTTTTCTAAATTGCTGTCACAGTCCCTGCATGCTCAAAATGAGGACTTTAAATACAGCAACAATATGGCACTATTGTACAGTAAAATCATCTTACTAAGAGATGCAAGCCCTATTTTAAAATCCACCCTAAATAGTCCATTTACTCCAACAAATGGTAGCTGATTGGGCTGTGCTGTAATTGGGTACAGCAATGAAGAGCAGCTTTGCCTATTATTTAAATTTTGAGTGAAGAAATAGCTAGTTTCTTTATCTCTACTCTACTCATTTTCCTTTCAGGGCCACAGATGTGTCTTGGTCATATCACAGCTCCAGAGAAGGAATAAGTGAGTTTAGGAGAGGCAGCTCTGCTGCAGCGTGATTCACAGTCATGACAACAAGCTGCCTCTTTAAACCATATAAGCCCACCTATTCTCCAGGCATCTGCTCAGCAGCTCAAGGAACTTAGCTGACAGAAGGGATATTTTGCAGACTACAGCCCTGTTCTATCAAGCTAGATGAACACTTCCTTCCTGTTTTCCTTGTCCAGGTGGCTGTTATGGGTGGCCTGAGGTAGTGTGTATGCAAATCAAATCAAGTGAAAAACTATGTTTGAACACCTGCTCAGTGAAATTCTACGCATTGGACTCTATACAGAGGATCCTATAAGTCCATGCGAGAAAGTTAGAAGGAAAGAATTTAATGCAATACAAAGCAACATGCAACTTCTTTTCTCTAATAGGGTCTATAGATTCAGTATATCCAAAATGATCTTCCTTATCCAGACCTGCTCTTCTTCCAGTAGCTTTTGAGTGAAGAAAATGGTCCTGCTATCAGCCTCAGCAGGGACCTTTGACATGTTCCTTTCTGTCACCTACTACACTCCATCCCTGTATAATATATGTTCATTTGGCTCTTCCTTCTAATTGTCATTCAAGTTGACCCTGTCTGCTCTGCTTCTACAAGGAGATTCATATGTCATTTCAAAACAATATGTGAAAAGTCTGCAAATTACTTTGTTCTGCCTTCTCCAGTCCACCCTTTTTACCATCTGAAATTCAGCTTTAAAGAGAAAATGAATGAAAATTTTATCTCATCACTTCTCTACACAGAATACATCACTGATGCCTTATAATTTTTGGAAATATAATATAAGCATTGACCATGGTATAAAAAGTTCACAGCAATCTGTCTCCTATCTATCTCATTCAGCTATCAGTAATGTTTGATGCGTTGAAACTAGGTAACTCTTTGTCTTTTTATTGACTCATTATGTATGCTAAAATTAAAAAAAAATATAAAGTTGAACATAGTCTGTAATTGAGGTCATGCAGATAGGCTTTCATTCCTGAATTATTTTCATTTATTCTCTCAATTTAGTAAGCAATGGTAGAATTTGATTCACTAATTAATGTTCATCAAGGAACCCATTTGCTCTGTGGTCCAAGAACTTTGAAACTGTTGATATTTTGCATTATAGAAATAACCCTATACCCTCATTTGTGTGCAGAATTTGGACCTGTTATTTCTTGACTATTTTTTTTTGCTACAAACAACTGTAGTTATGAGGAATAAGGAAGAATTATATAATATTTAAATATAATACAAAAGTTAGATAGGTTGTAATCTATCTTCCTTTTTAAAAAATCCTTTCTTCCTATGAAGAATCAATTGTATATCTCTGACTTGAATTACCTGTAAGAGTCTAGACTATGGATAACTCAGTATAGAAGTTAGAGGTTACAAAATAACTCATAGTATTTCATTCTCCCAAAGGACTGAAGTTCAGCAGCTCAGCAACTGTATGATTTCAAAAAGGTTTGTTTTTATTGTCTTTTTGAGATAACATTTTGATATGCATTTCAGGCTCACCTTGAACTCACTTTGTAGCCCAGACTGGCCTCACACTTGCAGTAATCATCTTGCCTCAGCCTCCTGAATGCTAGGATTAGCAATCCAGCAAGGTTGTTTTTCTTAACCTTCTCTTCCCTTCCCTATATCTCCAAGCTCTTTAATATAGTATATTTTTCCTATGGTAGATTGAGTAAATTGGCAATGTCTTTCTATAATTATGTATTGAACACTTAACTCTATTCTAGGCTCTGGGCTAAAAATTGGAGATGCAATGGTGAACCAAAGAGACAAGGCAATTAAGTAATAACTTGTGACAGGATAGTGTGTAGGTGCAAAAAATGTGATCATATCAAATTTAAAAACTTCCTCAAAACAAAGGAAACAACAACTTACAGAATGGTAAAAGTTTTTTTTCAATTATTCTTCAGATAGAAAACTAAAATCTAGAATCTATAGATGATGCAAAATTTTACTTCTCAAAAATAAAAGACTCAATCAAAAATAGTCAAGTGAAATAAATAGACACTTCTCAGAAGAAGAAATACAAATGACTAACAAACACATGGAAAAATGTTTATCATCTCTGTCTATCAGAGAAATGCTAATTTAAAAAAAACAAGATTTCATCTTAGTCCAGGAAGCATGATTATCATTGAGAAATCAAATAAAAAATGCTGGCAAGACTGTGGGGGAAGTAAGATCTTCTAAACTGTCAGTGGGAATGTAAACTAGCAAAACCATACTTATGAAAATAAGTATGGTGATTCTTCACAAAGCTAAAGATGGAAATTCCATTCGAAACAGCAATTCCTCTTCTAAGTATCTTCCAGAAAGTGTTAAAGACATCATATTACAGTAAAACATACATACTCTTGTTTATAGCAGTACAGTTCACAATAGCTAAAATGCAAAATCAGACTGCATGTCCACCAACAGATATATGGATAAAGAAAGTGTGGTTTTGTGCACAATGAAGTAGCATTCTGCCATAAAAAAGAATAAACTTGAATCACTTGTGGAAAAATGGATGCACTGTGAGATATTAATATTAAGTTAAATAAACCAGACCCAGAAGCTTAAATATCACTTTATTTCTAATACACAGGAAACCCAAAATATAAATAAAAAATAGAAGATAGATAATAGGAAACATGGAGCTACATCTTTTGCAAGAGGAAAAGGGATTGCGAGAGATGGAGGAAAAGAGAAGTGAGCAGAAGGTAAAAGGAGCAAAAAACATGAAGAATTATTTCTTTAACTTAGTAAAGGATTAGATTAGATTGTTGGTAGTAGTATGATACCAATATTTATGGTATCAATAACTATATATACCTGTATCATTTTCTGATATGGGAAAGACTAGAAATCAGTATGTCAGTGGAAAGCAGAAATGCAAGGCATTTAAGCTTGTTTCTATTCAATATCCAGGAAGATAGTCTAATTTTACTAGTGCTGCAACATGAATGGAGAGTTGTATGCTGAGAGAAAAAAAACCCAGCAGATCCAGTTAGGTAGTTTTGATAGTAGTTTAAGAGACAAAGCTGTTGTTGAATCCATGCAAACCAAACTGATACAAAATTTGTGCATTTGAAAATACTATTAACTTGGATGGGAAGCTTAAAAGTAACTTTGATTTGCTATTGATTTTATTGGTTCTTTAGTTTTCTGACTTAAACATATGACTAAGGTCTACTTAGCTATGACTAAGGTCTTTAAGTTCTCTTTGCCTTTTTCTGCTGCTGCAAGTGTACAAAGGCCTTCATGATTTGAATTTGTGAACAGCAATCATTGGCCTATGTCCATCATAGTATCTTAGAGTTGAAAAGTATATATTTATTTCAATTTTCTATCAGAAATCATCTTTTAGAAAACCTTGAGTTCAAAGCTGAAAGAAAAAAATCCATATTCAGAAAAAGATAATTTTCAAGATAAATCAAGACAGTGAGAAAAGAAAAGCAGCATGGTGTATGTGTGTGTGTGGAGGGGGATTCCCAACAAATCTTGTAAATCAGGCACCTTTCAATACAACAGTCAAGTGAGAAATGTTTCCCCTTTGACATTTTTTGAGGTGTAAGTGCAAAATACTTATTTTCATTGTATGAATTGAAGTCTGCATCTAAAAGACCACCCCCAGATTGAGCAATATCTGAGTTTTTCTGAAATTACTAATGTTCCTTCAGATCCCCAATCATAAGCTAAATTCTAGATTCTAAAGAGTTGGAAGAAACATTTAAAAGTTTGTAATTTCATCTTTGAGCAACTTTAAGGAATCATCAAGCCAACCTACTGTTAGACACAGAGACAACCCGGTGATACGAAAATCAATAGAAGAGTTACAGTCAAACAGATCCAAAGGAATCCTAAATTATCATGTTAGCTATAAAATCTAAAATAGGTGCTAATATCTTCAAATTATGAGAAAGTTGCTTAGATACCAATTGAGCTGTTCAAAGTCACACAGACATTAAGTTTTAGAGAGGGTATTTGAACGAAAGATAGGCTGAGATTATTCCATATTGAATTTTGGTATAAGACTGTAAAATAATTCAGGTAGAGAACTGAGGCAAATAATGGAACATAGCTGAACCCAAAGAGTGAAAGATTTCCCCCAGTTCTACATCTTCGGCTGTAATACCAATAAAATAAGTCTATGATTGTTTTTCAGTATCATATATGTAATACAAAAACAAGACAGAGTATTAGAGAGTCCACTCCATTTAACTAACATTAATTTTCTACTATGTGCCAGTAATTGTACTCAGAACTAAGAACAAAGGGATTAACAAAGGTAGTACCTTCCTTCCCAGAACTCCCATTTTATTGTGAAAGGGTATTGCTATGTGATTAATAGGGAAACTGCAGTTCTGAAACAAAATCCCTGTGTAAGCATTGCAAAAGGAAAACAAAACTGTAGGCTAAATGTGGGGAAATATATTGGGCAATATTTTTACCCAGTAGCAAAAATTTTCATAAAATATGTTAAGTTTTATAATGAACTGAAACAAATGGAACAGTGCGTATCATTGGCAAGGAATTTTTAAACGTTTAATGAAGTAAGTCTCATATTATTAAAAATGAATAGCTTGATAAATTTTGACACATATATATGTAAGAAATTATCCTTATGACCAAGATAATTAGTATATTGTTCACCCTTAAACATTTTGTGTGTCTCTTTCTCCCCTATTTCCTTCTCTAAGCAAAAATTTTATTAAGATAGATTTATTTGCATTTTCTGGAAGTTCTCATACATGAAATCAGAACTATGTATACTTTTATTAAACTAACCTCTTTCATTGGGCAAAAGTTGTTTTGAGATTTTTTTCAAGTTTTTGTGTGTATTGATAGTTGATTCCTTTTTATTGATGAATAGCATTTCTTTTATAGATATACTCCAAATAATTTATTCAAATGACTATTGTTGAACACTTGGGTGGTTTCCTATCTTTGGCTATTATACAGAAAACTACTATGAACATTCACATGTAAGTGTTTGTATGGTATCCACTTTTTCTTCTTTTGGATAAAAACCCAGGAGTAGAAAGACTAAGTAATATGATAGGAATATTTTAACTCTTCAGGAAACTTATAGCTCGTTATCCAAAGTGGTTGTAGTATTTTTATATTCTTATGACAGTACATATGTTTCAGTTTCTCCACATTCTCAGCAACAGTTAGGATGGACATACTTTTTCAAAGAAATTTCTATTAAAATATGTGTGTATTGAAATTTCATTGTTTTTGATTGGTATATCTTAAATAACTGATAATATTCAGTGTTTTGTCATGTGCTCATTGTATCTTCCTTGGTGCCATATATGACAAAACTGGCCATTTTAATGAAGGCTCATTCTTTAATTTTATAAAATTAGTACTTTTAACAATCTTAGTTACTCTTTGATCAACTTGAGTTAATTTTTCTACATTGTAAGAAACTAAGATTATTTTCTTTCATTCAGTCCTAAATATGGGTGTTTAAATGTTCCTGTACATCTTTTTAATGAATACTGTCCTTTACTATTTATCTGTTGCTTCCTGTTGTTTTTCTAGTATATAAAATTACAATTGGTATTTTGTTGATTCTGTTCCTTTCAAACTCAGTAAACTCACTTTATAAATCCAGAAAGAATTTTTGTAGAAATATATAGATTTTTTACCTTGATTACCCTGTCATGTAAGAATAAAAGAGTTTTACTTCTTTTCTCTACAATATGAATACTCTAAATTTAATTTTCTTGCCTCATTGCACTGACCAGAACATTTAGTATAATTTTAAAAAGTAATTGTTTAAGCAGACACACTTGCATTATTTCTAACCTTAGGCGAAAAGCATTCTTTTTTTCCTCAATAACTATGATGAATGCTACCTGTGGGTTTCTAATAGATGACTTTTATTACGTTGACGAAATTCCTTATTGTTCATAGTTTCCTTGAGAGTTTATTTAAAAATCAGGAGTCAATGATGGCTTTTGAGAAAAACATCTTTGAATATATTGAGGTGATAATTTTTTTCAGTGTACTATATTGGAGAATTATATTGATTGAATTTTGTTTATATTTTGTTAGTACACATTTGCAGTACATAATGGTTACATTTATCAGGGTGCGTTGGTGCAAGTATACAACATCTATTAATTCTCGTTTTGTCCCTACTCCTCCTCTTCCTCCCTGCTTCTTCCATATCTTGAACTTCTTGCAATTTTCAAAAGCTCTATTTCCATTGATTGAGTTTGAATAACAAACCTAGTTTTCACTGGTAGAATAAATTTCACCGGGCTATGATACAATGTCTTTTTAAAATTCTTTGATATGATTTACTAAAATTTTATTTAAAAGTATTTATCTATATTTAAGAGAGTTATTGGTATAAAGTATTTTTCTTTGACTTTTTTATGGTTTGGTATTAGATTAATGTCGGCTTCAGAGAGTATGTTGACAAATGTGTTCTCTTCAGGTTCCTCAAGTAGATTTTGTAGACTGTATTCTTTCTATCTTAAATATTTAGTATAATTCACCAAGTTATAATGGAGTCTGTGATTATTAATTAGAATATATTTTACTATGAGTTCAATTTTCTAATAGATTTAAGGCTTCTCATGTTTTGTATTCTTTTCTGCATGATTTTTAAAGGATTTTGTCATTCAAAATTTTGATCATTTTCATCTCATTTTCATTTGTCATCCTCATCTCATTAAAATTTCAAATTTATTATCATAGTATCCTTTGTAATAGTGTCCTTTTATTTTTTGGTTATTTATATACTTATTTATGTAATATGGACCTGGAACTGAACCATATTCTAAGCCCTTTTGATTTTTTATTTTGAAGGAGGGTTTTTCCTAGTCCTGCCTCACACTCACAGAGTGCTGGAGTTATAGGCATGTACTACCATCTACTCATTGTCTTACTTTTTCAAATAAATGCCAAATCTATAGTTACCACTTTCATTATTGATATTAGTAATCTGTGTTCGTTCTTTTTTGTTAATTTTTTACTACGTTATCATTTATTTTAATTTATTACCTTCAATGAACTGACTTGTTTTATTGGTTTACCAGTTTCTATTTCCTATCCTTGGTTTCTTCTCTAATGATTATTATTTTTCCTTTTTTTTCTTCTTGGCTTTTTTTAGTTCCAACTGCAATGTGATATCACTAATTGAATTTTTAATATATATGTTTAGAACTATAAATTTTCCTCTTCATATTTTTTGCTTTTTACAGTATAATGATATTTTATATACATAATGCATTGTCTTTGGATAGGGAATCCAAGATGCTTCTCAAATTGAATGTGTACAGTTATAGTTCAAATGTGGCAAAAATTGTAGTTGAATTAATTTTTAGTCAATTTTATTGATGATGTGTAATTTAAAGTA
Source organism: Cavia porcellus (assembly GCF_034190915.1). Lineage (NCBI taxonomy): Eukaryota > Metazoa > Chordata > Mammalia > Rodentia > Caviidae > Cavia > Cavia porcellus. Next base: position 84,134,252 of record NW_026947486.1, on the reverse strand, counting down.
ATATTTAGTATTATATTGAACTGGCTCATAAAGGTGTAACAACTAATGTTTCATGAATTTTATGAGCTAAAACTTAAAATAATTTTTGTGGTGATTGGAAGCCACCTTACTCCTCAAGACAAGTTGGAGTTTCAATTTCACTTTGTACTGCTTACAACTCTTGGGAAGAGCAAAATAATTACTATATATATATATGATTATAGGCAGGAGTATACACTGTGGTCATCTATGGACTTTAGAACAAGTTATTCAGTTCAAACTACAGAGCAAATACGGAGATTCCTCAAAAACTAAAAATAGACATTTCATGCAACCCAACTATTACCTCTCAGGGTTTCTTCTTGAAAGAGTAAGTTCATCATATTAACATGACACATGCATACCAGTGTTTATATCAGCACAACACATAATAGCTAAATCTTAGAAGTGGCCTATATGTCCATCAGCAGAAGAATGAATAAAGAAATGTGGTAGCTGTACACAATGGGTTACTTCTCTGCCATAAAAAAGAATAAGCTTGAGTTATTTGTAAGAAAATGCATACATCCCGATGTCATAATGCCAAGTGAAATAGATAAGCCACATGAGTCCAAATGTTAGGTGTTTTGCCTTATCTGAGAAATCCAAAATATAAATATACAGCAAAATAAAAATTGATAATAGGAAATAGGGAGACAATTCTTTTGAAAATGGGAAGGGGACCAAGAGATGCAGAGAGTGGAGACAGAGGGGAAAAAGGGTGGGAGAGAAGAAGAATTAAAATATGTTGTGTATGTGTACTAGCTTCCCACAATGTATTTAATCATCATGTACTGCAAAAATGTACTAATAAGGAAATAAAATCAAAATCAAAATAAAATAAATTAAATTAATATAAAAGAGAATGCAGCACCAATCCAAGACCGAAAACTTGGAACCTCATTGGGGAGACTGATGTGGTACTGCCTTGAAAGGCTGAATGAATAAACTGCAGCCTGATTTCCACAAGCAATGACAAAGCAAAACATGTCCCTGCCTAAGGAAAGTGGAGCTTTATAAATGCAGGCCAACTTTCTTCTTCTTTTTTCGTTTTACCTGGTCTGAAAGCATATTAGTTTCTATCATTTATAATCAGCATGGACATCCCCCACCCTTATTTTGTTGTCCTATATGCTAATCATCTGTGGTAACACCCCACAAAATACAATGAATATTTTACTAGTGGACTAAGCATTATTTAATCCAATTAACAATCACAGTTACCAGTCACTATTCTCTTTTTCCACCAGAAACATATTATCTGAAATTTGTAATACACAATGAACTACATGTTGCAATAGAGGTAAGCACAGAAGCCAGCAGAGGAAACATGCATAGAATACTTCTCAGGTAGAAAGACTGCGTGAGGTGATACTATCTTATGGATATTAGAATTCATGATATGAATTCATAGAGGATAAAATGGTGACGGATAATACAAATAGAAACATTTTTGGAAAAGCATTCAGAGCCAATTTTTATCACATCAAGAGATCATCAAAATCTGTGATAAATTCAGGTTTATAGGATTGATTAGACTAAGGCCAATGAGCCAGAATAATCCCTGCTGTAAGCATAGAAATATGAATCATATAATATAACCCATGCGAAGAAACATATCTATTCAGAGCCTTAAATCCTTCACTTAAACCTTGTCCTTTAGGATTTACATGTAGTGACTTATTTGTGAAGCATCATTTTGTATCTGACTTTTTGTAAATTTTTGAATTTGAATGAAATGATTTGGGGGGGGGGTGGTTCTGGGGATCGAACTCATGACCTCATGTTTGCCAAGCAGGCATTTATGGACTGAAATGATCTCAACCGAAAAGATTAAAAATTGAAAAAAATAATAAAAAGTTGCAAATATTATGTTTCTACTTTAACTGAAAGTGGTAGTACTCATTCAGAGGATGTGGTATTTTGAATGTTTTAAAATTTTGTCTGAATTCAAAGTTGATATATTGTGTATATACTTTGCTTTTTGAAAAAGTTTGGCTGCATTGACAAAGTTCCTGCTGTGCTAGCATTAATTATTGTAGTGTCAGAGTCACTCTGAGTTTCATTTGTGATGTATCATTTGGGGCATGCATTCAATTCAACTTTATGCATGCAAAATATCTGGTAATGTCAAGAGTGATATTGCTGTAATTTCTGTTTTAGAATGTACACTTCTTAAAGTTATTGTGGCAAGAAATTCTATGTGAAAGATATATTTTGATAGGTTGAGGCTGTGAGTGACATGGTGATAGATTTTCACTTTCTTGAAATGACCTCCAACCTGATTAAGCAAATATATACTTCCTTCTTAAATTGCTAGAGTCTGATGTCTTTGGGTCCATACTCTTACTCGAGAAAAGTCAAAGAGAAAACTGAAACAGAAAACAAATAAATGGATAATTTTCTTAGGTAAGTAGAAATGTTACTTCAACAGCAGATTAACAAAAGTTTTCAGATTCTAGATGCACTGTTGGTAGAGTTATCACTCTGGGTTTTCTCTTGTTTCCTATTTCGGTGCTCTGAATGAGTAAGATAATACAGTTGACAAACAATGGCTTGTCTATAGACATTGAGATTTAGCTGAGGGACTTTTTATGTAAGTTATTGCTAGCGTTTACTTTCAAACATAGATAAATTCCTTTTCTTTCTTTTCTTTTTTTTTTTTTTTGTCTTTTTCCTTTTTATCAGTACCAGGGATCGAACTCAGGACCGCCTGCTTGCAAGGCAGGTGCTTATGTCGCTGAGCTAAATCCCCAGCCCCATGAATTCCTTTTCTTATTCATATGCTTTAGTTTATTTTTTAATACATATTTCAAGACAAAATATCCTGTTGGTGGAAAATTATATTCACTGATCTATAGTACGAACTTTGAAGAATTTATTGGTTTTTCTGTAGCACAATAATCTTCTGCTATCTTGCATCTACCTGGAAAATAACAGAAAAAATTACTACATAGACACATTCAGTGTCCAAGAGTCAGAATAGACCTCAACAAGAAGTATATACCCATCCGAAAAACTCACTGGTTTTTTGAAGACACAGAGAAGCACCCATTCTTAATCTCTTTTGAATGAGAGAAGAAAACAATTTACTTGGTTAGTTTTTCACTCAAAGAAGAAACGTTTCTGCCAACCCAATCACTTTAGCATGAGAAATGACTCTTTTCCACAGATGACAAATGCCAAATGGAGATTAAACTGAATAGAATACAAAGATTCCTTGGTTTGACATTCTAACAAAGTACATATCTGGGATACAGATGAAAGGAAGAACAGAAGAAACAATTCATATTGCAACAGAAGGTCAAGTAGAAAAGTATACCCAAAACACAAAGATATCAAATAAGGGCTGGGGATTTAGCTCAGCAGGATAAACACCTTGCATGGCAAGTGCAAGGTTGTGAATTTGATGCCCGGTACCAAAAAAAAAAAAAAAAAAAAAAACAAATAAAAATAACAGTTCTTGTGATGATAAGTAGTGACATAGGTATCATTTATCATTATAGTTTACCAGGGAATATATATATATATATATATATATATATATATATATATATATAAAACCATTAAAAATGATTTGTGATTTAAAGAGTGACCTGACTTACATTTGAATGAAAACATGCCTTGTAAGTGTTATTGCAAAAACAGAAAGACCTTCATCTTACAAATAGAGATAATCTAATTTTTTTGCCTTTTGATAATTTTTAATTCAGGTAAATAGAATTTAATTCATTCAGATGATGAGAGAGGATTGAATTATTGGAAACCAATTTAAATATTTTTATAGATACATTGGAGGAAAGCAACATGGAACAGTGAAAATAATAGAAAACCTTAAAAATCAAAATTGTAAATTCTGCTTTTTTACTGACCAACTAATTGTCTTTGTTTACTTCTCAGCCATTTTCTTTCTGCCTATGAAAGAGAACTTTTAACATAATTTCTAAATTTCCTTTCCATTTCTGCATTCTTTTGCACACCAAAAAATATTTACTGACTAATTGATAATCTTGAAGTGAAATCACCTAAATTTCAGTCTTGCTTGAAATTTATAATCTGTGTGACTTTGAGTCAAGTCTAAATTTTATGTTCTTTGGTTTCTTCATCTCTAATAACAGTAACTACATAAAAGAGTTGTTATGATGATCTGACAAATTAATATATTTATGATATTTATAATATATTCAAGAGCACAATATGTTTTATTACATTAGTTATTTATATTAATGTATCAAATGTTTTGTTAGTTTTTGTGTAATAAGAATAGATAAAATACATATTAATTCTGTCTTCAAGGAATTCAGAGTACATGAGAAGAAGTCAGAAAGTAAACATGAGAATAGGACTAAATCTTAAATGTTCAGGGAAGGCTTACGAAAGAGAAGACATTTTGAAATAAACCTTAAAGTTTGAGGTTTCACTAATGTGAAAGATAAAAAATGTTCCATACTGAGATATCTGAATAAGAAGGGGTACAGACAATCCAAATAATGGTAAGTTCTAAGATATGTGGCTTATATTCAAGCTATACAACAGAAAGAATTTGATTGTTTGACTGATTCAGTATTCATTGTTCAACAGAGAGTGCTTCTGTTGAGCAGTTCTTCTACCTTACAAAGTCTGTTATCTCTCGCATTTTCCAAGGGACATACTGATTTGTGATCTATTCGAAACAGTTAGTTCAATGTAGTTAAGGTCAGAATACAAAAAGCATGACTTCTATATAAAGTGCCACTTTCTGTACTGTGCCCCTTACACATTTGAAGCATGATGACCTATCCGTTATATATACACTTCCAACTAGTGCTCCTGATGCCCCTAACTGTAAGTATGATCTTGTTTGGTTCAACCTATTTAGCTCTGGTTATTGAGAAAAATTATTTGATCTCTTTTCAGCTTTATGATATTATTGACATATAAAAATTACATATACATAGAGAGATATGCTCAAGGCATTCAATGTGATATTTTCAAATATGCATACATTATGAAATGATTATCACATTCAAGTTAAATGACATATTTATTATCTTGCATAGGTAACTTTTTAAAATATGTGGTGAGAATATTGAAGATTTTTTCTCCAAGCCAATTTCAAGTACTCAATGCATTATTATTAACTAAAATCACCGGGCTGCAGGTTGGGTCTCCAGAATTTATTCACTCCATACATAGAAAAATTAAACCTGTGATCAACTTATCTCTATTTCCCCTACTACCTAACCCCTGATAACACTCTGTTTCTATGAGTTCATTTTTTTTCAGCTTCCACATATAAATGAGATCTTGCAGTATTTATTTTTCTGTATTTGGCTTATTTCCTTAGCATAATATCAGCTACATCTGTGTTTTCACAAAGTATAAGTACTTTGATATTAATAGTGTAAAACCACCAGACACTTTACATCACAATCTGTCATTTATATGCCTTGCATTCTTTGCTTATGATCTTATTTTCCCAAGGGAATCATAGTTATGCCATACCTTATATAACCAGAATCACGGCACCAGTGACCATTATCTTTTGTTCTTACTTGTTGCCTATCTTTTATGACCTACAATTAACATCAGACATTATTTGATATCAAATCTTAATCAAACTATAACCACATCTCCCATATTCATATGCCTTAAGTGCATGCCTGTAAATCAAATTATTTTCCCATAATTCTATGTCATTAAATTGAAAATGCTCCCATGTTCTCTAGTGACAATATGCTAAATTTCCAATGGGTTGGTTCACTTAAAGCAATTAAATAATGATCACAGAAGAGCTAGGGACAGATTGCTTTTTCATATAAAATGTCAAAGAGATAATCCTATGCTATATTGAAACAGACAATGTAGTCCAGCCATCACTAGAAAGTTGTAAATGAATTATGTGAATTATGACGCCTGTGTAAAAGATGCCAGAAAGTTTTCATTGCTTTGCTTTAATAGTATCTTTTAATATAATATGCACTAAAGATATAGAATAAAATACAACATGGAATTATTACTATCATCCCAATTAATTTTGAAACTCTTAATTTTTGAAGCTGTATCAGTTAGTTACAAAGTGAATTTCCAATGGGTTTTTAGAGAGTCAGCTGTAGAAGAGGGAAAAAAGGGTCAAAGCGCCACCTGTGTACTGGAGAGCTAGAGAATCCAGGCAAAAGTTGAAAGCGCAAAGCTCACTGCAAAGTCCCCATGCAATCCGTGTCATGAAATGAAGGATCTGTGCAGAAAGACAAAAGAGTCTGCTCTGGAAACCTGGCGATAGACGTCCAAAAGTGATGGGGAAGTCTAGAGATTCTCCATACGAGCAAAAGTGAGACTTACATCTACTTTCTCTTTTTCTTCCATCTAGGCTAAAAGCCTATTGACTTGTGTCACTTACATCTGTGGTGGGTCTTGCCTCTTCAGTAAGTTAGTTATCCAGACAAACTTGGAATGATGATAAAGCAATCAGCTAGGCATTTACTATTCAACTTGACATCACGGCTATCACAGGAGCTTATGTGAAAATTTCTAGCGTAAAATTGAATTACTTCATAAATTGGGCCAATCACTAAGCTAGCTTCTATATATTCTGTGAGAAACAATTTTGGCCCCAGTATTGTTGCTTATCAATTTTGAAAACAAATCCATATATCATATTAAAAATAAATTGCCTCCCCAATTTTTTGGCACACAGTGAGGTCTGTAGAACTTAGCTATTTTTCTAAGTTGTTAAAATGTTCACAAAGGTAAATGCGCTTTTGATGAAATGCCTTTTGTCAGGTGTAAATGATAAGGTCAGCATTTGCGAGTCTTTACAAAATAGTTTTCATATCTTTACTAAATGAATTGTTAACCTGAGTGATGGAATACAATATCCAATGTATCTTAAAGGAGTAACATTTTGTTCATTAAATCTTCAAGTGTGTTATATAAGTGTATTTGCACCTTAGTCTTCAAATCTGGAAATTTTACAATTTCAAATAATAGTTAAAGTGTACTGACTAGAGAATTTGGCAAACACTGGAAGAAGATAACTTTCAAAGAACTGAAATCATATTCAGATAGAAGTACCTAAGAATCTAGAGTTCAGTTAATGTGGACTGTTCCCTCATTCCTTTGAGGTATCACTGAAAGATCAAGTTTCTCTACCACAGTGACCTGTTAAAAAAGGATAAACAGAAAACCATTGGCATCCTCAGTTAATCAGAGATCACTGAATAAGGAAAATTCTATTCAATTCAATTTTTGGGGATTTAACTTTCACTTTAATATACTATACCAAATCCCACCTCTTCTTCCCACTTCATTTCATATACTTTTCTCATACTTTTTTTTGTTTGTTCTGTATTTTCCTGAACTCTGTGCTTCTGTCTAATTGGTTTCTCTCAGTTCCTTATATATATTATTCTCACTTATGTCTTTGTACCTTCAACAAATCTGAGAGACTTCCCTGGCCTCAAAAGTGGGTTAAAACCCATCTCTGTATCTGTATTCTTATTTGTAATATTCCTCATACATATATGATTTATTATTTGTCTGTATTTTCCACTACTCTATGGGCCATCAGATCAAAATTGATATTAACATGTTCACTACTATAGAAACAATATACTCAGTTCTTAGCATAAGACTTTTCAAATTTCTTGTAAAACATCTATAAAGTTATTTTAGATTGTTCTTTCCAGACATTGAGCAACTCTAAAATTTTTCTCTAGGATTTGTATATAGTAAACATTATATAAATTTCTATTTTCTGATGGTCAGCACTGTAGATGTTTAGTGCTTTCAATAGAAATGTTTTCATCTTCTCAACTAGATGCTCACCAGTAAGTAGAACAAAGTATAATTCCTTGATGTCAGCATCTTGGCTGTCGTAATGCTCTACATAGTTCAAAATAAATGCTGTTTTATAAGAATGCATAGACACAGGAGTATATCCAAATATAGAGATAGTTATTTTCTTTTCTTTTCTAAGTTGTTCTGAATCTTATTCTGGAATAAAGTCTACTTGATTGTATTTTCCACATGAATGTACATGAAACATTTAGATTACAAGGCAAAGTAAATAGGTTTAACTTCAAGAAACTACATAGACTTTCACTCGTAACAGATGTATGTAGACAAGATCTAACCTCATGCAAAATTATTCCTACTGTATGACTTAAAATGACCAAGCTAATTTTGGTTTACATCTTTTTCTTCACAACTTTGTAGAGAATTTCAATCATTGAGTAAATTTCCTTCTGAATGATCAGAAATCAGACTTAGGCAAACTTCCTAGGGGGATGTTAAAAAACACATTGGTGTATTAGATTCAAGCATCCGAAGTGTGCGTGCGCACACAAACACACACAAACACACACACACACACACACAAACACACACACTCATGCACTTGTTTTATTTGACATGTTGTTTGACCCTATTGGTATTATAGTCTTTGGAGTATATTAAGAGATCACTGAGGTACTAAGCAACTGTTTAGTGTGATTTAGTTTTTGCCTAAATATTAAGTATAAAACAAGATGCTTTCTCAACACAATTCCTAGGACCCATTATTTAGCCTTTACTTACAGTGCCAGATTTGGCACATTGTCGCAGTGGATATATAGTAATATATAATATTATATGCTGTGCAATCCATGAAAAAAAATACTTATCATTGCAACACAATATCTTGGATAGGGAACTTTAATGATCATTCGTGTAGCAACTAATCAGATTAACTGTATAGAGAAGTTGCATACTCATTTTAACTAAAAATATTATTTTTGATCTATCATAATTTCTTTCATTCTTTTCAGCTTATTTGGTTGTTGTTACAAAATAATTTAAGTTTGAAATTAATATCTCGTTTTGAGTTATGGCAAAATGGCTATAATTTAAGAATTTAAGAAATTATTCTTTTTTGTTGTTCTTTCCAATTGCTCTAATCCTATTAAAACTGCCCTGCCAAAAGTAGTCTTTCACTGAGGCAGTGGCTTCCATATTTCACTGTATAAAAATAACTTGGAGTATGAGTCAACAGTCAGCATTTATAAATTACTTCTCTCAGGTGATACTGATATAGATATCCCATAGGACCACATTTTTGAAAGTATTGCAAATAAATTCTATGCAAGCAGATGGAAGAGGAAGCCAACTCAACAACAGCTTGGCTGAATCCCCAAAACACAGGGTTTGGCAAAAGGTACAAAAATTTATTCTAGTGAAGAGAAGTTGAACTGGATAGAAAAATGGATGTTTTCAGACTTTATAAGTTTTCCCCAATAGCATAATATCTTTCTCTGTTACTGATCCTGTGATAATGGTGATAGATTAAAAGAGAGACCAAAAGTCCTTTAAGACATCAAGCAGTCCTGGCTTTCATGTTATAGCAAAACACTGTAAGATAAATCAAAGCAAACTGAGTTTTCCCAATGGACTGCATTTGTATCCTTGTTCCAGATCAGTTAACCAAGTTTATGGACTAAGGATGATACCTGAGAGCTTCATATGGGAACTTTGCAAAGTTACAACTTGGTTTTAAAAATTGTATTGTAGTTCCTACAAGGAATGCAATCATGCAATTATCATTTAGTACAGATATATATATATATATATATATATATATATGTATATTGCATATATGTATACATATACACATACATGAGAAAGTGTCCAAAAGTTCCAGGGAAGGTAGTGAAGAGAGCAGAGGTGGGTAAAAGTGATTAAGCAATATTGTGTACATGGACCGATTCCCCCCCCAAAATAGTCATTTTGCTCTACAGAGATGACAATAAGGCCGGGAGTGGTGGTGTACACCTATAATCCCAGCACAGGAGAGGCCAAGGCAAGAGGATTACTGAGTTTGAGGCCAGCCTTAGCTATAATGTGAATTTAAGGCCAGTGTGAACTTCATAGTGAAATTGTGTCTCAAAAAGAAAAAAATATATAAAACATGTATCAATAAAAATAAATATATAAAATGCAATACACACATGCACCAACTCCCCACCATGAATATAAGCATTGTGTATTTTGAAATATAGTAAAAATAAATTAAAAATGATATTGAGAAAGCACAACCTGGCTGACACCAATTCCATATGTGCACAATACATTAATTTTAAGATGTACTTCTATATTGCTTAGTCACAGTAACGTGCATTTATAACTTATATTTGAGTTGTGTTTATGGAGTTATGAGTTATGTTTAAGGAGAGAATCCTTAAAAAGCATCTGATTCATAACTTTGTCAATCACATTACTGACTGGATATGGTAACTGTTATATGCTGGATGACATTTTTAAAGCAAATTTTAATATAAGGAAATGTTGAAGGATAGAAATATATACTCAGTGACATAAAATCACACCAGAAGTTTATGCATGGAAAACATTTAAGGTCAATATTAGAACAACTTGTATCTATAGGAAAAAATATCTATAATTGAACTGTTATTCTGTAGTCCTTAATTACATAATTGAATAATTAGTATTCATATTAGTGATGTTATTCTGGTAACGACTGTTGTCACAGGACTCCTCCCCTGATATTTGAGGAACAAAACTGAATGAGTATACTGTTTATCTGTATTGCTATATGAGAAGTCATTCATTATAAATCACCTGGAGAAGAATTCAAGAGACCTGTGTTCTTATTCAGACCTTATGATTTTTACATCCTGTAGCCTATTTAATTTTCTTTGCTTCAGTCTCCTCTTCGATCAAGTGCAGCTATTATTTGTTTTACCATTCAAAACATTTTATTTAAAATTATTCTGGGAAATGGAGATATAGCCCAGTTGCATAAGCACATTCTTGGCAAGGACAAAGTACTAAAGTATTAAGTTTGATTACATACACACACACACACACACACACACACACACACACACGATTTAGTTTTTTATTAGTACATGTTTGAAATTCATAGAGTTTACAATCATCCTGAGGACTGAGGAGTGATACATGTACCTAATAGAGCTTGGTATTTTTTAAAATTCCTTTCCTCTAGCCTTCTCATCCCCTCCTCTAAATTTTCTTTCCATGATTTGTTCTTGATATTATTGATCTTATCTCACATTTATGGAAAATAATAATCCAATCACTTATGTAGATGCTCACAACTGTTCTGTGAGTTATCTGAGTGGTTATACCAAAGGAAAGAACTATTACAAGTTATATGCTAAATTTAAGACTTGCATTTACTCATAAATCAACAGTATATTTACCATTCAACTAGAAGTATATTACAATTCAATGTCATATTGACAGGTGGATTAGTATGAGAGAAAATAGGCAAAAATATCTTATTCAAGATACTGAGGTAACTCATTTGGGATTTTTGCCAAAAAACCTATTTCAGGGAATATGTCATTTCTGTTTGGGAGGAATTTATTGACAACCTGAGCTGGAAGAAAGTTATTGCTCTTAGCCTCTAGAGTCAAACTATTCACTATGGTCACCACTAGCCACATGTGACTATTGAAATTAATTAAAGAGAAATAAAATAAAATTCAGTCCCTCAGCCACAGTAGCCATATTTCAATCATTTAACAACCTTAAGGATATTGTTTGAATTATTATATCATAGTATGGACACATTGAAATCTTTACTTCTTCCAATTCATGAACACAAGAGGTCATTCCATCTTTACATCTTCATTTGTTTTAAACAGTGTTTTAAAATTTTGATTCTACAAGTCTTTTGGTTCTTTGGTTCAGCTTATTCCTATATATTTGTGCTGCTATTGTGAATGGAATTGTTTTTATCATGTCTTTCTCAGTAAATTTGCTATTGTTGTACAGAAAAGCAATTCCTCCCAAAACATCAATGACATTTTCACACAAAATCTAAAATGAAATCCAGTGAAACATTGAACAGCCAAAGAAATGTTTAATGAAAATCACAGAACTGGAGATATCACATGTCTAACTTAAATACATAATAAATATTGTAATCACAATATTGAATATTATAATCCAAGAGCTATAATTCTTATTTTAAACTTCCTCACAATTTGGAAGATTATATTTATAATCCCATTGAGATATTATTGGAATCCCGTAAAGTTAATTCCAATCTACTACCTCCAGTGCAACCCATGACGAGAGTAAAGACACTAAGACATATTCAAAGTTAAGGGCAGCCAAGGGGTCCTAAGCCTGACCCAAGTGATGCTATATGGACAAAGGTCTTGACCCAACACCTTTTCTAGAATTTATTATCTTGTGAAGAAGGGGGTGGCTTGAGGATGAGGGACAGCGACGATGGTGAGTAACTTGAGTTGGCTAGCCAGGTGGGGAGAAATGCATCTTTACAAAATGCGGAGAGAATAATATGGAGAAGTATCACTCTGCATAATTAAATTAAAGTACCATTTAATTGTTTTTGGAGGTTGTTGCTCCAAAACAAATGCATTGATTACAGCCAAATGAAGAAAGAAGGAAATATCAGAGCCAGCTTTCTCTCTCTTTCTCTCTCTCTCTCTCTCTCTCTCTCTCTCTCTCTCTATATATATATATATATATATATATATATATATATGAGTTAATTTCACGAATGGTGCAGAACTGTTTTGCATTCAAGGAGAGGTGCTCATGTAGTCTTCTACAATACAATTCCATAGTACGAAAACAACATGTTTTTGGCATAAAAATGAGATATATGACCAATAGGACAGAATAGATACTCCAGAAATAAACCGTGTATCTACACTGAACTGATTCTCAAAAAAAGTGCCAAAAACATAGGTTGGAAAAAGAACAATCTCTTGAATAATCAGTGCTGAAGAAATTCAAATCCACATTCAGAATAATGAAACTTGACATCCCACAATGCTCTATGAAAATCAACTCAAAATTGATCAAAGACCTAAGTACTTAAAACTCATAACCTAGCAAAAAGAAACACAGGTGAAACACTTCAGGATATTGGGAGAATGTTCTGAATTTAGAGTTACTCTAGAACTAATATTGTTAAAATCATTCAAGTAAGGTTTTTCTGGACATTACACTGAAAAGTCTAGAAAATAATAACAAAAATTGTTAAGTGAAATTACATAAGACTAAATGGTTTGTATGAATGAAAGAAAATAATAACAGAGTTAATAAAACCTAAAGAATGGGAAAATATTTGCAGTTTATCTGACAGAAGACTAATACTCAGAATACATATGGAACTAAACTAATTTTTAAAACTCAGTGATTGAATTAAAATTGCTAAACATCTGAATAGACACATCTTCAAAAAGAAATGTAGGCTGGGTTGGTGTTAAATGCATATAACTGTAGCACTCTTGAAGGCTGTGGCAATAACACCACAAGTGCAAGACCAGCCAGGGAAATTTAGTTACTGAGAACCTGTGTCAAAACTAAAACACACACACACACACACACACACACACACACACACACACAAGTGATAGAGATGTAGCTCATCGCAAATACCTTATATTCAATAGTAAACCCCCAGTAATGCAAAACCATCAATAAATATTTGAAAATATGCCATACTACCTTGAGGTAGTACTACCAATGAGATACTACGTCAGCCCAGTTGGCATGGCTATTATTAAAGGGACAAACAAAAAATGTTGACAAGGATGTGGGTAAAAGCAACATCATTTTTGTTGTTTTAAAATTAAAAAGGAACTATCATTTCTTATTGATGGAAATATAAACTAATACAGCCATTGTGGAGGACAATATGGATGTTCCTCAGAAAAATAACAACAGATTTATCATCTGATATAATTATCAGATGTCAGGATTTATATATATATGCAAAGGAAATTAAATAAGCACACTGAAGAGATAACTGTATGCCTGTTATTGTGACATATTTACAATTGTGGTGGGTGATTTGATTTGATCAATATACATTGTCTGGAAATATCACTGAATTCTATTAAAGAGTATAGCAAATATGTATTTCAAAAATAAGTAAATAATACAGTTTTAAAAATAGTTACATTTGGCTGTAGATACTATATTGGGCAATATAGACAAAGAATATTGCTATAATGACAGAAAATTCTATTTGATAGCATTGCTTAGAATAATAGTTAATTAAAAAGTGATTGAAAGGAAATATTATCCTAACAATTGATATCTTTCTGTAGAAAACATGAAATCTCAAAATTTCTTCAAAAATTCTTCTATTTCCTCATTCCATCATGTAACTCACTTCTCACTCTTACTCTGGTACTATCATGTCCTAGACCTTAGAAAGAATTAGAAACTATTTCAAAACGAGAATCTTTTTTGTGAAGGACAAGTGAATATAGTCCTTTAGCTACTGTGTTTTCATACCAACTGAAAATACAGTGGGAGGATCATTACCTAAAGTTTTCAATCTACAAAAAAATAATTACAGCCAGGCATGGTGGCACGTATCTGTGATTCCAGTGTTCAGAAGGCTGAGGCAGGAAGATTTTTGCAAGTTCGAGACCAGCCTGGGCTACAAAGTGAGCTCAAGGCCAGCCTGAAATGCATAGTGAGACCCTATCCCAAAAAGACAAACAAAACAAAGCAAAGCAAAACAAAACAAAGTCCTAAAAATTTAATAAGTTAAATTAGAAAACCTCTAAAATACCTGATGTTAGTATTCTTTTCCAGTGTATATTTGTAATGCTTAATAATTATTTATATATCGGAGACTTGGTACACATTTTGTCAGATATCGTGGTCCTTTTTGACCTCTTTATCCACGGCATCCTTCTGCCCCAATTTCCAAGTTCTTTTCCCATCTCCACAAACTCTGATATTCAGTCTCCTATCATTTCTCCCGTATTGTACATTTTTGTGTCTCTATATCTTATGATTCTCATATTGTGTAAAGCTAAACAAGTATTGGATATGCAAGTAAAAAAAAAAAAGCACTCTTTAGTGAATTGGAAGTTGAGCTAACGGTTTCTGAGAATTCCTCCAAATCCAAGACTCTAGAAAAACTTTCATGTTTTCCCCATCATTTTAATTCTGATTTGGAACTTATGTGTCCATTTAATCAAACTTATTTTTTTCTAAAACCAAATAAAAATTAAAACATTATCAGCTATAATTTTGTACCAATATCTTTTAAGTAAGCTTTATGGTAATCATCAAGAAGAAAATTTTTGTAGTAGGTTCACAAAAGAAAAAGAATTAAACATATCAATAGAAGCATTCAACAAATCACAAAAGTAAACAGAGAGATTGTTCAAACTGTTTCTGAAGCCTTGTTCTTCAAAAAGCAAATTCAGATGGTTTTATGGATATAAATTTTAATCTGAGTATAAAAAGTGAGTTACTTATGAAAAAGAAAAGAAACTAAAATGAATTGATAACAAATGCATATAAATGTGAATATTTTTTTCTGTGAGATATTAGGGACAGAGGCAGGAAAAGTTGGAGCAAATCATCACAGTTATGAAGTTGAAAATATGAGAAGTAGATTCTGGCTAATTTATCCACCTGAAAGATAAGAACATTTAGTTACCATGCAGGACAGATAAAAATGCAGCATAATTATGTCTTCTGTGATGAAATAATTTGTTATCAAACAGTAAAAATAATTCCTTAGTAATGGTTTTAAGGCTCAGCTCATAGCAACCTATGAAGACTGCTCTGAAAATTTTCTCACATTATTTGCATAAGCATCTCCAATAGACTGAAGATGGCACCCAATATGAGGCAAGAAAACTATACAGTTTTGTGAAAACAAAATGATTTTTCTTGGTTTGGCCATTTTCATATTTTTAAATACTCAGTTTACATGTAAAAGGAGTGTGTTCAGTCCATGGATAAGATAATAACTAAGATTTCTTCATTCATTATCATTCTTTAATCTATTGAATAAAAAATTCAATGTTCTAATATCAGTATTTTAATAATAATGATATTATCTATTCATTGTATATTTCCTATGTGGTTTGTACTGTTCAAAATACTTGGTTGAATTTAGTAGTAACTCAATGCTCACAGTAGATTGAAGTGGAAACCAATATAGTCATTATTATTTTATGCAAACCTCTGAGAGCTCAGATAGCTAACTTGTCCAAATTACCAATCGATAAATGTAGGATTTACACTCTAAGCTGTGTGACTGAAAACATCACATTCTTAAGTACGCATTGGTTCTCCTATATATGTCAATACTGTAAATTTCAGTAAATATTGAGCCCACAAGGAGAATATCACTGGCTTCTATTTTCTTCTCCTTTTGAATCTTTCCAAAAGTTTCTAACCTTTTCATGGTCTTGATATCATAACTATTGTTTACTTAGTGATTTCTTGTCAAAAGAAATGTGTTAGGTGCATTACGCTAGTTAACTAATTTACCTCTCGAGCAATCCTATGGAATTGGTATTTTTACTATTTTCTATAGATAAAAAAAACACAGATATCATCAGACACCATATTTGGTAAACTAAATGAGGTTCACACACATATAAATACAGAGCCAGATTTCTCTCACTCTAAAGAAAATGTTTGTACTTTTTTCCAGGTTTTTTATTCTTTGAATTGACACACATACACATACACATACACATACACATACACATACACATTAACATATGTCTAAATTACCCAGGAAGCTATTTGAAGAATGTCAAGATGCTTGAAATTCTAAGACATCTAGCATTAAAGCCAATAGGAAATCACATTTTGTGCCACTGAGTGGGTTTCTGTTGCCAACACAGTACTATACATTCTTCAGGTTGCTAGACTATTTCCAAACCTATAGAACAGTTGATATGTTTGCCTGACTTTGGCATCTCATAAAGAATTAATAATTTCTTCCAGTATTTGTCAGTGGAAATCAAGATTTATTCGTACATAATGTGGGAAACTAGCACATCAAACACTTAGGGGGGAAATAAGTAAAAATGTGCAAGGAAGAGACATTAGATATATTTATGTTACATTGAGGGAAAATAGAATCCCAGTAAAAAGTGAGGCACAGGAGACTCCTGTCATTTTTCCAAAGGAACGGTGCAGTCTTAAAATGCAGTTGAACTGTTGAAATTTTTCTTTTACTGTGAGGTAAACTTATCTACATTAAAAAAATAGAGGTACTTTGGTAATGAAGCTCGTATTAAATATATTTATGTCAATTGAAACTTGTGTTCTCACAGTATGTACGTAAAACCATTTATCTGAATGAAATGTATTTGGTACTGTCATATGTATGTATGAATATATGAATATGCATATTAAATTAATTGAATAAAATAATTTTAGTTTAAGGAAATGATGACGTATGCTCATTTGCTTTCCCCCAGAATCTTGGAATCCCTATGTTACTTAAATTCAAATGCCATTTGGTAAGGCTTCCTTTATCTAGAGGCATATATGCTTCCTAAAGTTTAATGGTTATAAGTCCAGATTGACAATACACTAGTTCCTATGAAAAGATGCAATATTTTCAAGTTGTATCCCTAAATATTATAGTCTCTAAAGACAAGATTATCATAAGACAAAGGGATGAATGTGTGAAGTGTGGACGTCTTTCTATAAAATAAGAATATATTGCCTGTGAATGTAGGTAGCTCTTCCATGAATATGTAAGAATGGCCATGTAATAGCTAAGTTTCTTTGCAAAACTGTGTTTGATATTTGAAATTTGGAAGGAAGAGGGCCAGATGAATTAAAACCAAGTTACCACCTGGTAAATGTTTTACATAGCAGAAAATTAGTTGAATTCATAGATCCTTAAGACTGAGATGGAAATTTTAAATCATTTTTTACATTTACAGTTAAATGAAATGAAGGGTATAAAAAAGAAATGATTTGAGCAAGGACACACAGCTAATCAGTGGTACAGCTAGCATTTAAATTCAGTTAGAACGGTTTGTACCATAAAATCCACCAACGGACTAAACTTCAAACTATAATTGAAATATCAGAAAATGTTCCAACACAGAAACTTCACATTGTTGGCTTTATTTTAAGAAAAATTCCATGGCCCAGAGGGCACTAAGATTTATTCTGTATTGTGCTCAGGAAGAATGAATTAGGTTGCAGCAGAAGTGATTTAAGTGGTAGGTTTTCGTTTAACAGTTGATCAGAAGAAAGACAGAGACCATTTGGTGCCTTTTTCAATGTCTGCCAAAAGTTACTTTATGTCTCAAATACTGATTCTTTCATTGATGTGTAGACAGATCTTAGCCCCCAAGGAGGCCCGAGGAATTGGTCGAATGCCAGAGCTGGTTGATTTCTTTGGTGAAATTGAACTGTTTTTATACTTTTAAAGACATTTGATTTCATTTGTTCTAAAATCAGTTTTTTCTTAATTTATGAACTAATAAAGATTGAGTTTTATTTAATTTTATCCCCCATTCCATATAACCCATTTTATGGCATTTAACCCATTCTTTGGCATTTTAAATACTAAGATCCTAAATGCCAATTTAGGAAATAGATTTAAAATTGCCTAGAATTAGCAAACTGAACAGTTTCTCAAAGGGGTGCAATGTAAGAAAAATAGTGCTATGAAAATAATTACTCTTCTAATTTCCCTGTTTCTAATTTCAAATTTGAAAACATCTGCAAAAAGTCGTCTGGGCAAAATCTCCATTAAAACCTTAGAGCTCAGATCTTTGTCTTTAGGATCTCTCCAAAATACTATAAGCAGATACAATTGGAAGTGTACCAGCAAGGAAGGAAAGACATCTAGAAAGACAACTGGGATGTAAAAAAGGACAGATCATATATTGGAGATTACGGCCATTGGAGCATGTTTTATAACCAAATTTTTGCTACACTTTTGATACATATACCTGGAGATAGAATAATATTACAAATTCATTTATTTTTCTTTTTTATTTTAAAACAAAAACTAGAAATGATACAGAATTTCAAAAATAGGAGGAAATTAACACTAGTTAATATATTGAATACTGTTATCTTAAAACAAGTTGTTCAGGTTACAAGATTTAGGTATGAAAAAATGACCAAACAGTGAAAGCACAATCTGCACTTTTCGATGAATTTAAAAAGATTAGAAGCATAGTTATCTATCTTGAATACACATATACACACACATATAGATGTATATCCATATACATATCATCTTTTCCCATCTTCACTTTCTCTTTTCCCCAATTCCAGTTGTTATTTCCTTTTGAGCACTTTTGTTCCCTTTTATTTTCAAAAGATCTATTGTACATTTTGGATCTTATTGTTTCTTTCTTTGTTTCAGTTTCTTTTCTTTTTTTTTTTTTTACACTAGAGGGACAATACAAATTTACACGTTTCATTTATTTCACTTATGATTATGGTCTCAAGTTGCATCTATTTACCTATAAAAGCCTCAAGTGTATCCTTTTTATAGGTGAGTAAGGCTCCATTGTATAAAGACATCATGTCTTTTTCTTATCCATTCCACAGTTGATGGTCATTTGGGTTGTTTCCAAGATTTAGCTGTTACAGATTGCGTTGCTATAAACATGGGTGCACATATATCGCTGTGATATGGTATTTCCAATTCTTCTGTAAAAATACCCAGAAGGAGATGAGTCAAATAGGACTTTTAATTCTAGTTTTTTTGAGGAATTTCCACACTGATTTCCACAGCGGTTGTACCAATCTAAATGCCCACTAATAGTG
Source organism: Cavia porcellus (assembly GCF_034190915.1). Classification (NCBI taxonomy): domain Eukaryota; kingdom Metazoa; phylum Chordata; class Mammalia; order Rodentia; family Caviidae; genus Cavia; species Cavia porcellus. The sequence goes on along the minus strand of NW_026947486.1, from coordinate 84,114,677 downwards.
GGAAAGTGTTCCTTTTCCTCCAAAGCCCTTTCAACATTTATTATTTGTTGATTTCTTGTTAATAGCCATTCTTTCTGGGGTGAGCTGGAATCTCAAAGTTGTTTTAATTTGTACTTCTTGAATGACATGTGATGTTGAATATTTTTTTGTCTGTATTTTCCATTTGTATTTTTTCACCTGAGAAATGTGTAATCATCTCAGATGCCCATTTTTGGGCTGGATCTTTGAATTTGGTGGCCCTGATGTTTTTCAATTGCTCATATATTCTAGGTAGAAGTCGTATGTCTGAGGGAGAGTTGGATAATTCCTTTTTGTATGCCACGTGTTTTCACTCTGTTTATGATTTCTTTTGAAGTGAAAAAATGTTTTGATTGGATGAGATTCCAGTTGTTGACTCTTTGAAGTACTTCCTGTGTGGTGTGAGTGTTGTTCGTGAATTCTTTGCCTACACTTAGGTCTTCAGAATTTTTTTTTTGTCTTTTTCTTTTTTATTGGTACTGGGGATCGAACTCACAACTGCCTGCATGCAAGGCAAGCGCTTATGCTGCTGAGCTAAATCCCCAGCCCCCTTGTCTTCAGAATTTTTACCAACTGTGCCTTCCAGTAGATAATGTCTCTGTCTTAATATTTAGAAATTTGATCCATTTTGACTTTAGCTCAGTGCATGTTGGTAGACATGGTTCTAGTTTTAGTCTCTGACATGTGGAAAGCCAAGTTTTTCAGAACCACTTTTTTTTTGTTTTGTTTTGTTTTTTGGTACCAGGGACTAAACTCACAACCTTGTGCTTGCCATGCAGGCATTTATGCTCCTGAACTAAATCCCCAGCTTCAACACCACTTATTAAAGAGGCTATCTTTCTTTCAATGAACAATGTTCCATGTCTGTGCAAAAAATAAGATGGCTAAGTGTTTGTTGTAGTTATGTCTACATCTTCTAATTTGTTCTATTGATCCTCAGGTCTGTTTTTACCAGTACCATAGTGATTTTATCACAGTAGCTTTGTAATTTAAAGTCAAGGAATATGATGCCTCCTACCTTGCCTTTGTTGCCTAGAATTGACTTTGCTATTCTATGTCACTTCTGGTTCCATATGAATTTTAGGAATGATTTATCTAGATCTGTGAGGTATATTAATGGTACTTTGATTAGAACTGCATTAAATCTGTATAACAATTTTGCAAAAATGGCCATTTTCATAAGGTTTGTTCTTCCTACCCATGAACAAGGAGTGCTTTTCCATTTTCTGAAATCATTTTCTATTTCTTTTTTCATAGGGCTGTAATTTTTAATGTGTAGATATTTTACTCCCTTTGCTAGATTGATTTTATGTATCCTTTACTTCCTTTCTTACATTGATTCCTAAGTATTTCATTTTGTGGTTGCGCCTGTGAAAAGTATTATTTCCCTAATTTCTCTTTCAGTGAGTCTGTTGTTTGTGTACAGGAATGATATTTATTTTTGAGTGTTTATTTTGTATCCAGCTACATCGCTGAATTAGCTTTTTAAATCCAACATTCTTTGAAGGAGTTTTTGTAGTCTTTTATATAGAGTACCTTACCATCTGCAAACAATGATAATTTAATTTCTTCCTTTCCTATCCACATTCCTTTTATTTCTCTGTTAACTAATTCCTATGGCTAACACTTAAAGAAATATGTTGAATAGTAGTGGGGATAGTAGACATCTTTGTCTTGTTCCTGATTTTATAGTGAAAGCTTTCAGTTTTTGCTGATTTAATATTAGATTATCTGTTGCTCTATCATAGAAGACTTTTATCAGATTGAGATAGAGACCATCTATGCTGATTTTCTGTAGGAATTTTTTTTTTTAACATGAATGAGTTGGAGTTCACCAAAGGTTTTTTCTGCATCTATTGATATGGTCATGTGATTTATGTCTTCTGCTCTGTTGATGTGGTATATTACTATTTTTTTTATTTTGAAGTTAGTAAAATACAAAAAAAGACAAACAAAGCCACTCAAAACAGTGCAGTGTAATTGCTACAGCACTTCAGAGCAGGATACCAGGATAACAGTAATAAGTTTCATAGTGTATCTTATCATCTTCACAATGGTTGTCTATTCAATCAGGTATAGCAAAATCAAAGCAAAAAAAAAGAACATTGTAATACCTACTTGCCTCCAATAATGAGTTAGAGAGTTCTTCCTTTTCAAATTAATTAACAGTTTGAGGAATATTGGCATTAAATCTTCTCTAAATTTCTTGTGGAATTCAGCCATGAATCCATCAGGACCTGTGTTTTGCTTTTATTGGCAAATTTTTAATTATGTTTTCAATTTCAGTAACTGATACTGGGTTATTCAAAATTTTATATATTCTTGATTCAGGTTTGGAAATTCATGTATTTCTGGGAATCTGTCAATTTCTTCTGCGTTTTCTACCCTACATGAGTAAACATTTTCTAAGCAAGTGCTGATGATCTTAATTTCCACAGGTTCTGCAATAATTTCTCCCTTTTTATTTCTCATTGCAAGAATTTGTTTTCATTTCTTTTCTTAATAAGATTGACTAGGGATTTATTAATTTTATTTATTCTTTCAAACTAATTCAATTCAGCAATTCTTTGTATTGTTTTCTTAGTCTCCATTGTGTTTATTTCTGTTCTGATTTTTATAATTTACTACCTTTCATAAGTTTTGGTCTTGAATTGCTCTTCCTTTTCTAGAAGCTTGAGTTGCATTATTAGGTTGTTTATTTGTGCTTATTCTGGTTTCCTGATGTGAGAATTTATTTCTATATATTTTCATGTTAGGACTACTTTCATTGCATCCCAGAGATTCCGGTAGGTATATTATACCTGCATTTTCATTGAATTGTAGATATTTAAATTCTTCTTTAATTTCACCTGTAACCCATTGGTTGTTCAGGAGAGTGTTATTTAGTTTCCATGTGTTTATGTAGGTTTTGAAGTTTCTTTTGCGGTCGATTTCCAATTTCAGTGCACTGTGGTCAGATAATATGCAAGGGATAATTTAATCACTTTGCATTTATTTAAGCATGTTCTATGGGCTATTATATTGTCTATTTTTGATCATATGCTATGTGTAGCTGAGAATAATGTGTATTCTGATGTTGTTACTTGGAACACTGTAAACATCCAGTAAATCCATTTTTTCACAGGTTTGATTCAGTTGTTTTTTCTTTGCTGAGCTTTTGTCTTGCGGATCAATCTCTTTGTGACAATGGGGAATTGTGGTACCTGTTACAATTGTGTTATTGCATATTTGATTTTTTTCATGTCAATAATTATTTATTTTGTATAGTTGGGTCCTCCTGTATTTGGAGCACGTATATTTATGATTGTTATCTATTTCTCCAGGAATTTTTCCCCTAACAGGTATGTAATGGTCTTTATCTCTTTTGATTATTTTTTGGGAGGGACTTTTTAAATTTTAATTTAAAAAATTTTAAAAGCAAAAACAAAGATAAAATCAATGCAAAACTTTAAAAAATAGGAAATTAAAACTAGTTCATATATTGCATATTGTTATCATAACTATTTGTTCAGCTTACAAGATTAAGGCATGAAAAAAATGATCCCATGACGCAGTCTTTGCCATGCCATGGTAAGAGACTCAAGAAGAAGCAGAATAATGCCTTCCTGTGAAGCAGGCACTGCCATATGGATTAACAAGTGCCTCAGCAAGAACTAGAACCATGCCTTCCTGTGAGGCAGGTTCTGCCATGTGTTTCAGTAAGAGACTCAGCAAGGAGACAAATCATAGCTTCCTAGGAGCCAGTCAGGGCGTGAGCTGGGAAACCAGAAGACCATCATCCCCCTCTTCATGTGGTAAGCAACTGGCTGATTTGGAGGACTATGAGTGAAATGATAGCAACTGAGGTGGAAAGAATAGCTTGATGCTTGCATTGTTTGGCTGAATTTGCAGACCTGGGGATAGTGTTCTGGGCACCTATGTGGAGGATGGCAATGCACATTTTGACAGCTATGGGGCATTTCCTCTTTGACTTGTTTTTGAAAACCAATTTTTTTCGTCTTTTTCCTTTTTTATCGGTACGGGGGATCGAACTCACGACTGCCTGCTTGCAAGCCAGGCGCTTATGCCGCTGAGCTAAATCTCCAGCCCCTGAAAACCAGTATTTTGTTCTGTTTTATTCTTTTATTTTATTTCTGTGTCCAGTGGCCTGAGTGACTATTTTGAATTAAGTTATAAGTAGTGTCCCAACCATCGCTGAGTTCCTATCATTTTGTGTTTATAAGGTTTATATAGGTTTTTTTTTATCATTTTGCTTTTGTTATACTTTTTACATTTGTTTAATTCACATTTATCTGTTTTTTTCCTTTTTTCTCTTGAAAACAAAAAGATAAAAAATCAGTGACATCATAAACAGTTCTTTTGATGAAGTTAGAAAGATTAATAGTATAGTTATCTATCTTGCAGATATATGCATATACACATCCATATATATACTTATATACATATTTTTTTTTTTTTTCCTTTTCTCCTTTCCCCACTTCTAGTTGTTCTTTTATTTTGAGCACCTTCCAAAATGAAAGGGAGAGAAAGTGCTCTTTTCATCATTTTTGGTTTGAAGGTCACATTTTCTGCAAACATAATAGCTTCCCCTGTTTTTGTCTGGGCTCCTGTCACATGGTATATTGTTATCAATCCTTTGACTTTCACTCTATGAGGTTTTTAAAGTTAGATATGTTTATTCCATACAGCATATTGTTGGATCGTGTCTCCTGATCCACTCTGCCAACATATTACTTTTAGTTGATGAATTGAAGCCATTTACATTGATGGTTATAATTGATATGTCCTGGTTTAACTTTGTCATGTTATATTCCTATTGCTGGTGCCCTCCTGATCCCTTTGTTAATTGCTTGTCCTGCCTGGTGGGTTTTTTTTTTTTTTTTTTTTTTTCAGTTGGTTGTTCTGGGAATTGGGGTCAGCTTTATCTCTACCTAGTATGCCTTTCAGTACTCTTTTTAGGTTTGGCTTAGTGGGCATGAATTTCTTCAGTTGTTCTTTGTCATGGAAGTATCTTATTTCTCCATTGATTTTGAAAGAACATTTTGCAGGTATGTAAATACAGGCTGATTGTTGTTTTTGTTTTAGGGCTTAGATACTTCAAACTCATCTTGATTTAACGGTTTATGTTGAGAAGTCAATCATGATTCTAATGGGCTTTTCTTAATAGTTGAGGGATTTTTTTTCTCTAATAGCTTTTAGTATTCTGTTTTTTATGCTGAGTTTCTGGGATCTTGATTATTAAGTCTTATTGTAGATGTACTTTGATTATGGCTATTTGTAGCTCTATATGCCTTATTTATTTGCATATCAGATTATTTTCCAATGCTTGAGACATTTTCTGCTACTACTTCTGTGAATTTTTTATGGTTATTTGCTTTGACTCCTGCATTTTCATTGATATGTATCATTATATTGTTTTCTTTGAATCATCTTGGAGTTGTTGAATTTTTATTTTATGGTCGCATTATTCTTAAGAGTTCTTTCTTTTCCTGATCATGAATTTTAATCCTGTTTTTAAGGTTTGAAATTTTATCTTCAGTTTTGTTCAAGTGTTTTTCTCAGCTATCTATGGAATTTTTAATTTTTTGGATATCTCTTTGTATTTGTTTCATGCATTGTATTTCTTTCTTATATTGTTCATTCAAGTTTTCCATCATTTTTTCATTCTCCTATACTTTTTAAAATCTGTCTTCTCTAGCTATGCTGAGCAACTCCTTCATAAAAGGTCATTTATTTCTTTACCTAATAGTTTATTTCTAATCTAATTTCCTCTATAGCCTTATGAATTTTCTTTGTTTCACATGCTATCTTTTCAGAAATTTCTGGTATGTAACTTTCAATGACCTCTGTTTCAATGTCTACTGTACCAGATGGGCTGGATGTTTGAGATTGCATTTTGCCTTTTTGCTTTGTCATTTTTCACCTCTTGGATTAATCTTTCAGATGTTTAAATCCTGCCTGTCACAATTGTCCATCATGTGTGTCTTAGGATCCTACTGTGTGGCTGATGTTCACCCAGCTCTTGGGTCCTGCAGTGTAAGGCAGTGGCCAGTCATTTGAATTCCTCCTGTGGACCAGTTGTGTAATTGTTATTTTCTTTTTAGGGTTACTAACCTAGGAGTATTGATGTGAATCAACAATTAGCTCATACTGTTACTGAGGCTTCAGGCTGATCCAGGCTGCCAGACCCACCAGTCAACGTGTGCCTCAGTCAGGACTCTACTGCATCACTGGAGGTCTTGCAGGCCCAGTTGGATTTCTCTGCTGGTGCTCTTGCCAGTCCCCCCAGGGTTCTCTGTACAGAAGAAAGGTTTACCTGTACTGTCACTGGCTTGTCAAGGTCTTCTGGGTTGGGAGAAGTTTTATCAAGGGTTGACCCACTGAGGTTCTCTGCTTTATGGGGGAAGCACCACTCTCTTGCTGGCCTGTCAAGGAATCTGGGTGGAGGAGGGGTTCCTGAGGCCCCCACTAGCCCAGCAAAGAAATGCAGATGGTATAAGGGGTCACTGATGCTCCATTGGAATGCTAAGATTGCTAAGATTGTCCAGGTGAGAGGGATGGGTAGCAGAGGCTCGCCTGAGCTTTTGAGGTCAGTCAGATTGGAGAAGGGGCAGCCGAAGTTCCCTTTAGCTGCTGAGGTCCTCTGGGAGTGGAGGAGTGGTGCTCTTAGAAGCTGCTGAGTTTGTCTGGGTTCATATTCACTTAGATTTTCCTATAATTGCAAACTTGAATCAAGTGGCACAACATGATAGCTTAGTTCAAGTAAAAACAAAGAATTATTCATTATTAATGGTCTCTTATCCAAACTATATTGGACCACATATAGATTTTCTGAAGTGAGTTTTATCCAGTTTAAATAAGGCAATTTACAATTTCATGTTTGATTCTTAAATGAAATGAAAGTAGAGATCAGGGTGGGAATACAGAAAATTATCTGTAAATTTCATATTTGTAAGATCTTGGAGTTATTTCAAAATCCCATATTTTTATCATCAGACTATTCTGCAACTAAGGAATTATGAATAGAGCAGGGGTCATATGTTAAGGTAGGTTGGAATCCCTATAATCTGATGCAAAGGTTCCGTATTTGGTCTCAATTCCTAAAAGTCAAGGGACTAAAAAATTATCAATATGTATAACATGGAATTCTAAAACTAGCTTATGCAAAAACATCAAACAAATCCACCTGAAAGAGGGCTTAGAATTGAAACTTAGCCTAAAGAGATAACTAGGATACAACCAAACAAGCGAGATTGCATTGGGTTTCAAGATCTAAAAGCAATGTCACCTAGTGCTAGTATATGTGCCAGTTCTTTTGGTTCACATTGAACATTTATTTAACATGGTATACATTTGTTAGTTACAGCCTTGGTAGCATTTTTGCTTCATGGACACTTTCACAGACAAAGACTCTAGCAGTGTATCATAACATAAAATAGATTTTTTCACCTTAAATATTTAAATAATCAAGGTCAATGATCTTCATTTAATATTTCTGAAGATATTACTGGTATAGTAGCAATCATATATGTTTATAAAATCGTCAATCCTCATCAGAAGCTATTATAAGCTATTCAAGGCAATTTTAAAGAGTGGCTTTCCTATAAAACACCTGCAATGCATTTGGGGGATTTTCAATGTTCAAAAGTAGAAATTTCAGGAAATCCCAGCTGTGAGATGAGGTTATTCAGTGTGCTTCAGCAAAGCAAAATGGAAAATCTGGAAGATTTATAAAATGTATTGGTGCCATAGATGACTACATTTAATGCCAAAAAATAAATATCATACCCATTTATTTGAGGATAATTTTCATTCAAATGCTTCCTTCAAAACTGTCTGTACCCCTATCTCTCTCCAGATTGCAAGCTTTAGACTAAGGAAAGTTTGTTTCCTGTTTCCTAAAATATGGTATGTATTCTGAAATGTTTGGTGAATTGAAGTGTAGTGGAGTTTAAGGAAATTTTGAAACAATTTTATATGATAAATGAGTGATATTTTAGGAATTTAATTTTATGGGCAAGTTAAATATGTTGATTCATTTACATTTGTATATTAATTGGAAATAACTGTTCAGTCTAACAAATAAAAAATTAACTAGCAAGAACTTGACAGCTCTGAGGATGGAAACATCAATAACGTTTTTCAGCACATTCATGTCACTAACACATTAGTAGGTCATTCCATATATAAATTGAAGATAAAATAATTTAGGGTATTCATACTCACCAAACATTAGGACACCTTGACTACAACTGAGAAGAAACAAAGAGAGTCTTTCATACTAAGTGGGCAGTTATAATTGAAATAACCTATAGAATTACATTTCCACAATTAAAATATGAATAAGTGGTTCAATAATAATAAGAAAATTATTTGGCAGTAAACAGACATAAATAATGTGGGTACACAGTGCCTGTAGATTTACATTATAGACATGGAGCAATACTGCATGAAAATGGTTGTGGTAGCATAGAGTAAATCTAGCTATAAATGGCCAAATTTGAGTAGCTTAAGTAAGACAAATAATTAATTCTAATGTAAAAACAAGGGTTAGGGTAGGCATTTAAGAGCTTTTATAACAACACCACAGTTATTACAGTGACAGCTTTATCCAGCTTAATGTAGTTTGATTTTTATGGTATTCCAGTCATTATAATCAGGTGTCAAACACCAAGATGAAAGATCAAGAGAACTCTAGCAGTCCCATAGAACATTTCTATTTACTCATTAGCTAAAACCTCATTATATGGCACCTTCAGATACCAGGAAGGCTAAGAAATACAGTTTTCATGTGCTTTTCTAAAAATCAAGCTTCTGTTAATTTCAGTAGGAGACAAACATACATGATCATCATACACTGAATATGCCCGATTTGGTTAATAATGACTAAGTTTTAAAAAAATCTTGCTTAAGTAAGAACCTTCTATTTAATTTGTTTTCTTATATCCCTAACATTATGAATGGTCTTCATAGTTTGTCATATTTCACTGATTGTAAGTGCCATATATACCCTATTGATAATGCATTATTAATGACTATTTCTCAGGGAGTGAAATATTCATATTGATTAGGGAGAGTTGCACATACTTCATTTCTATTCTGTTGAATGTATTCAATTTTATTTCTTGTAGAGAAGAGTTCTGAATAAGATCTCATGACTTCTGATATTATCATAATCTTATCTCAAACAAATAATCTTACTTATCTGGCCATTCTACACCTGGGTTCTTGAAGATAACAGCAATTTTCAGGGTGCGTGAAAGTAGCCATTTATATATGTAGATTGTTAGAAAAAAATATCTTTTCTAAGCGAGAGAAATGATTATCTTAGCGAGGTGTAGGAAAGATGAGAAAATAGTGAATATCAGTATAGCACTGAACCCTTTTTCAGATACCTGCCTTCTGATTCTCCTTACTTATTTCCTTCCCTGCTTTTCTTCTTTGCCACAGCCCCTTTAGGGTTCTGTCAGACTTAGCCTTTTCTATTTATTGCTAAAAGTAACAAGAGAAGTGGAGTGTGATGCATCACATATTTGGAGAGACACTAAATATTTAATAGATGATATGGTAAATAATGTATATAATTTAGCAAAAAACAATGTAAATATTTCATGGACTGCAGTGCAGCTGTTAGGTTGGAATTAAATCTGTGACTTTGGAGGAAAACTGCAGTTCAAAATGTCTTCCTCTGACAAAAAGTACTTGTATCCTGGTATCTGTTCTCCAAAGTCTAGGATGAGTGGTTGGCACTTCTGGTATGTAAAGCATTAGTATATTTTCAAAAATTAAATCTGTTTGAAAATATAAACTCAGAGAAGTCTCTCTCCTTCCAGGATGCCTTCTAAATCATTTAGATGTTTTCAATCTTGTTTCAACTCACTCTACTTAGATAACTAATCTCTTTAGTTTCTAATTTATGCTTCATATGTTTCCTTTTGCAAAAAGTATTACATATATATATATATATATATATATATATATATTCTGATATTTTCCTATTTTCAGTACACAAGGTAGCATACAACAGATACTTTTTAAGCTATGGGAAAATAAAACAAAAGCCACAGATACATTTTATACTTTAAATTTTGTATCCCAAAAGTCACCTGGAATGGCTACATAGATGATTATTTTTTTTTTAAGTTCAACAATACACAATTATGCATACACCTTTGTGATGCACCATAGTTTGCTCAACCATTCTCTTAAATGGAAACATTTAGAACATTTTCAGAATCATACAATTAACAAAACCTAGTAATTGTATAATTCTTGGACTGTTGGATTGTTGCATTTTTTTATTATTTTTTTTTATTTAAGAGGAAAAAGAGAAAAACACAAAACAAACCAAAGTGGTGTAAGGGTACACGTAATACAGAACTACAAAAAACCAAAACAAAACAAAAAAACAAAACAAACAAACAAAAAAACATAACAGTAAGAAATCGCCTGTTAGTAGATTACATATTATCATCTTGAAAATAGTTCCTCAAATCACAGTATCAAAGAATACAAGGTGGACATTCAAACAGGGAGACTGCAAACAGCTATGTTCAATGATCCAAAAACATTGATATAGTCAGCTATTTAACACCCCTAAACACACTTGCTGTTATATCCGATAGAGCTCTTTTTCTTTTTTTTTTCCCTCTCTTTTTTACAACAAAATTTACATATTTTGGATTTTATTACTCCTTAGTGCTCATTACTTTTTTTTTGGGGGGGGGGGAAAGAATACAGTCAAATATGGCAAAAGAAAGCTGTCAGTCAATACCAAGGATAGACATAGCACATGGTGTAGAACAGAGTACAAGTTTATCAACAATGGTTATCAACATTGTCCCTTGTTTCCTTAAAAAGAATTGTCTATCTCATTAGATATTATAAAGTTGGACAAAACAGTAGAGAACAAGACCAATAAAACTTAGGCATTGTAAACATTACAGGACTTCCAAAGAAGACAATAGTCAAACCAGAATGGGTATCTTAGTGAATCTTATTGTCTTCAAAGTAGTTGCCTATGTCTTCAAACTTGATACTACCATATAGAATGGAACAGAGTCTAATCAGTCAAAACAAGATCGTGGGAGTACTACAGGACTTCAAAACAAGTTAATAGGAAATCAAGAAGAGTTACTATTTATATATCCTAATTTTTTGAATTTTTTCTTTAATTAAGACAAACATAAGAAATGACTAAATAATTTTTTAAAACAATAAGGGGGAGATTGAGATAAAACAGGACATAACAATATAACAATAGAGGTCACAGAATGACCGTTTTCACAACCTAGTACTTCACCACCATATAACCTGACTTAATAGTAGTTACCATAGTGTCTTTTTCCTTGAAATATTTGGATAAAACTTCATATACTCTAGCTTCAACTATTTTCATATCAAGAAGCCCAGAATAAAGCCTTTCTAATTAATGAGTGAAAACTTTATAAGGCTCCAAGGCCACCTAATGGGGAATCATGATTACCACATATTTTTATATATTTGAATCATTACTTACATTAGGGAAACTATTCGGTATTCACACATGCGAGATTGATTTATTTCACTTATGAGTATGGTCTCAAGCTGCGCCCATTTATTGATAAATATCTCAATGTGATCCTTCTTTATAGCTGAATAATACTCCATTGTATAGAAATACCACAACTTTTTTATCCATTCCTCAGTTGATGGACACTTGGGTTGTTTCCAAGATCTGGCGATTACAAATTGTGCTGATATAAACATAGGTGCACATATATCACTGTGGTATGATGCTTTCAGTTCTTCTGGGAATATGCCTAGAAGTGGAATAGCTGGAATAAATGGGATTTCCAGTCCCAACTTTTTGAGAAATCTCCAGACAGATCTCCACAAAGGCTGTACCAGTCTACACTCCCACCAGCAGTGCAGGAGAGTTCCTTTTTCCCCACAGCCTCTCCAGCATTTGTTGTCGGTTTTCTTGATCCTGGCCATTCTTTCAGGAGTGAGATGGTATCTCAGTGTGGTTTTAATTTGCATTTCTCTAATGACCAATGATGATGAGCATTTTTTCCATGTATTTATTTGCCATTTGCATTTCTTCATCTGAGAATTGCGTATTCATCTCAGATGCCCATTTTTGGATTGGATCTTTGAATTTCGGAGGTCTGAGTTTCTTTAATTCTTTATATGTTTTAGACAAGAGGCCCTTGTCTGAGAGAGAGTTCACTAAAATCTTTTCCCAGTTGGTGGGTTTTCTTTTCACCATGCTGGAGATTTCTTTTGACATGCAGAAACTTTTTAATAAGAAGTGGTCCCAGTTATTGATTCTGGGAAGTATTTCCTGTGCAGTTTGAGTCCTGTTCATGAATTCTTTACCTACTCCTATGTCTCCAAGGTTTCTACCTAATTTGTCTTCCAATAGATTTAGTGTTTCTGTTTTAATATTCAGATCTTTGACCCATTTAGATTTTAATTTAGTACATGTTGATAGACATGGGTCTAGCTTTAGTTTTCGGCAAATGGAGAGCCAGTTTTTCCAGCACCATTTATTAAAGAGACTGTCATTCTTCCAGTGAACCTGCTTGGCTCCTTTATCAAAGATAAGGTGGTTGAGTGTGTTCGTAGTTGTGGTTGTATCTTCTAATCTATTCCACTGATCTTCGGCTCTGTTTTAATGCCAATACCATGTTGATTTTACTACTGTTGCTTTGTAGTATAACTTCAAGTCAGGGATTGTGATGCCTCCTGCTTTGGCTTTGTTGCTTAGAATTGCCTTTGCGATTCTAGGTCTCTTCTGGTTCCAGATGAAATTTAGGAGTGATTTCTCTAGATCTATAAGGTATGTTGATGGTATTTCTATTGGGATTGCATTGAATCTGTATAACAGTTTTGGGAGAATGGCCATTTTCACAATGTTTGTTCTTCCTATCCATGAGCAAGGGATGTCTTTCCATTTTCTGAGATCATCTTCAATTTCCTTTTTCAGTGTATTATAATTTTCACTGTATAAGTCTTTCACTTCTTTCGTAAGAGTAATTCCTAAATATTTCATTTTTTTTGCTTGCTAATGTGAATAGTCCAGTTTCTCTTATTTCCCTCTCTGTAATTTTGTTGTTCGTGTATAGGAATGCTATTGATTTCTGAGTATTGATTTTGTATCCAGCCACATTACTGAATTTATTTATTGTATCTAAGAGTATTTCAATGGAGTTTAGGGGGTCTTCTATGTAGAGTATCATGTCCTCTGCAAACAATGATAATTTAACTTCTTCTTTTCCTATCTTTACCCCTTTTATTTCTCTTTCTTGCCTAATTGCTCTGGCTAGTACTTCCAGTACTATATTAAATAGGAGTGGTGATAAAGGACATCCTTGTCTTGTGCCCGATTTTAAAGTAAAGGCTTTCAATTTTTGGCCATTTAGTATGATGCTGGCTGTTGGTTTGTCATAAATGGCCTTTATTATATTGAGGTAAAGACCATTTATTTCAATTTTCTGTAAAGTTCTTATCATAAATAAGTGTTGGACCTTATCGAAGGCTTTTTCTGCATCTATAGAAATGATCATGTGATTCTTATTTTTGGCTTTATTGATATGGTGGATTACATTTATTGATTTGTGTATGTTGAACCATCCTTGCATTCCTGGGATGAATCCCACTTGGTCATGATGTATAATCTTCTTGATGATTTGCTGGATCCTATTTGCCAATATTTTATTGAGGATTTTTGCATCTGTGTTCATTAGGGAGATCGGTCTATAGTTCTCTTTTATAGTTGGGTCTTTCTCAGGTTTTGGTACTAGAGTAATATTTGCTTCCAGGAATGACTTAGGAAGGATTGCTTCCCTTTCAATTTCATTGAATAGTTTGAGGAGTGTCGGCATTAGGTCTTCTTTATATTTCTTGTAGAATTCTGCAGTGAATCCATCTGGGCCTGGGCTCTTCTTGGTGGGTAAGGCCTTAATTACATTTTCAAGTTCATTAGCAGAGATTGGGTTATTCAACAGTTTTATATCCTCTTGATCTAGCTTTGGTACTTCATATGCTTCTAAGAATCTGTCTATTTCTTCTGTGTTATCAAACTTTTGAGAGTAGAGGTTTCCGAAATAGGTGTTGATGATCCTCTGTATTTCTATTGGGTCTGTAGTGATTTCTCCTTTTTCATTTCTTATTGCATGAATTTGAGCTTTTTCTTCTCTTTTTAAAATAAGGTTGGCTAGGGGCTTATCGATTTTATTTATTCTTTCAAAGATCCAACTCTTTGATTCGTTGATTCTTTGGATTGTTTTCTTAGTCTCTATTGCATTGATTTCTGCTCTGATTTTTATAATTTCCTCTCTTCTTTTGGCTTTGGGCTTGACTTGTTCTTCTTTTTCTAGCTGTTTGAGGTGTAGCATCAAGTTGTTTATTTGTATTCGTTCTGTTTTCCTGATGTGGGAGCTCAGTGCAATAAATTTTCCTCTCAGAACGGCTTTCATTGCATCCCACAGATTCCGGTAAGTTGTATCTGCATTTTCATTTTCTTTTAGGTATTGTTTAATTTCTTCTTTAATTTCTTCTGTGACCCACTGATTACTCAAGAGTGTGTTATTTAGTTTCCATGTGTTTGCGGAATTTTTACAGTATCCTTTGTCATTAATTTCTAATTTCAGAGCGCTGTGATCCGATAATATGCAAGGGATGATTTCAACTTTTTTGCATTTGCTTAAATATGTTCTGTGAGCTAATATATGGTCTATTTTAGAAAATGATCCATGTACTGCTGAGAAGAATGTGTATTCTGATGTTGTTGGGTGGAACATTCTGTATATGTCTATCAAACCCATTTGTTCACAGGTGTGATTCAGTTCTGTTATTTCTTTGCTCATTTTCTGTCTGGTTGATCTGTCCCTTGGTGTCAGTGGTGTATTAAGGTCTCCTGTTACAATTGTGTTACTGATAATTTGAGTTTTCATTTCTGTTAATAATTGTTTTATATAACTGGGTGCTCTGGAGTTTGGTGCGTATATATTTAAGATAGTTATGTCTTCCTCTTGGGGTTTTCCCCTTACGAGTATGTAGTGACGTTCTTTGTCCTTTATGGTCATTGTTGGTTTAAAGTTCACGTTGTCTGCAAACAGAATGGCTACTCCTGCCTTTTTTTGGATTCCTGCTGCATGAAGAATTGTTTTCCATCCTTTGACTTTCAGTCTGTGAGTATCCTTCTGGGTTAGATGGGTTTCCTGTAAACAGCATATGGTTGGATTTTGTTTCTTGATCCATTCTGCTAGTCTGTTTCTTTTGATTGGTGCATTGAGACCATTTACATTAATGGTTATTACTGTTAAATGCTGGTTAATTGTAGGAATGTTATCTCTCTGCTGTTGCATCTTTATCTTTCTGTTCTGTTTAATTATTTGCTTTGCTTAGTGGTTTTTCCTTTGTGTATCTAAACTGTCTTTCAATATTTTTTGCAGGGTTGGTTTGGTGTTCATGAAGTTCTTCAGCTGTTCTTTGTCATGGAAGTATCGTATTGCACCATCTATTTTGAATGATAGTTTTGCAGGATATATCAGTCTTGGTTGGAAATCATTTTGCTTTAGGATCTGGAATACTTCACTCCATGCTCTTCTTGACTTTATCGTTTGTGCTGAGAAGTCTGCTGTGATTCTGATAGGTTTTCCTTTATAAGTGATCTGTCTTTTCTCTCTGACAGCTTTTAATAATCTATTCTTGTGTTGGATTTCTGGGATGGTGATTATTATATGTCTGGGTGTAGTTTTACTTTGGTTATGACTGTTTGGAGTTCTATATGCTTCACTGATCCTGATGTCAGTTTCTGATCTCATGCTTGGGAAATTTTCAGCTATTACTTCTCTAAATATCCTCCTGACATCCTTCATGTTGTCTCCCTCTCTTTCATTAATCCCTATCATTCTTATGTTATTCTTCTTTGCATCGTCTTGCAGTTGTTGAATTGTTGTTTCCTGATTCCTTGTTATTTTCAAAAGATCTTTCCATTCCTGTTCACTAGCTGCAATCCTGTCTTCAAGGTCTGAAATTCTATCTTCACTTTCATTAAGGCGGTTTTTACAACTTTCAGTGGAGTTTTTTATTTCCTGTATATCTCTGTGCATCTGCATTATGTATTCTGTTTGTTTCTTATATTGCTCGTCTAGGGATTCTATCTTTTTGTTTAGTTCCTCCAATTTTTTTATCTGTGTTTTCTTTAGATATATTTAGAATCTCTTTCATTTCTTTTATCATTTCTTCTTTTATCTGGGAGATTATTTCGAGTTTGAATTTCCTTAAAGCTTCCTGGAGTTGCTTGTCAATTTCAGTGGCTATTGTGTCCGATATATGAGGTGGATGGGATATATTTTCTTCTATATACATCGCTCCTAGGGTTTCTTGAGGTGGGCTGGAGGTTTGAGGTTGTAATTTGGTCTTTCGTTTTGTCATTTTCCTATATTTCTGTGTTTCAAGTGTTATTTGAAAGCTTCCTCAGGATCTGTTGAAAATCCCCTTCTATGTTTGGAGCTACTGAGACTCTGGCACCACGCTACCCCAAGCCATTGGGCCTACAGAACCAGTGGCCCTCCTCTGCCTGCTCAGAACTCCGCAGTTCCAGACAAGCTGGGCCTAAGGGACACTGTGTGCCCACCTGTCCCTTGGAAGCTCCACAGTTCTTCAATCGCAGCCGGGTTAGGGTACTCACCACAAGCCACAGTGCTTCAGGAACCTGTGGACCCTCCCTGGTTGCAGAGATATCCAGAGTCCTCCAGACACGCAGAGAGGCCGGTGAGGGCACCCCAGATCTGCCCAGCTCCTCCTCTGCAGACCTATGGCCAGGCTTGGCAGCTAAACAGGCTGGGCTAGGCTGATAGTGTGGGCCCGCCCATCTGTCGGCAGCTCAGCAGGTCTCCAAGTGAAGCCGGAATGGGGAGGCTGATATGGAAGCCTCAAACCCACCTCACCCCTTCACTGCACCTGGAAGCCTGAGGGAACTCCAGCAGACTGGGCGCAGAAATCCAGAGTCCTCCAGACACACAGAGAGGCCAGTGAGGGCACCCCAGATCTGCCCAGCTCCTCCTCTGCAGACCTATGGCCAGGCGCGGCAGCTAAACAGGCTGGGCTAGGCTGGTAGTGTGGGCCAGCCCACCTATTGGGAGCTCAGCAGGTCTCCAAATGAAGCCGGGAATGGGGAGGCTGATGTGGAAGCCTCAAACCCACCTCACCCCTTCACTGCACCTGGAAGCCTGGGGGAACTCCAGCAGTCTGGGCGGAGATATCCAGAGTCCTCCAGACATGCAGAGAGGCCGGTGAGGGCACCCCAGATCTGCCCAGCTCCTCCTCTGCAGACCTATGGCCAGGCGCGGCAGCTAAACAGGCTCGATTGTTGCATTTTTTGATTGTTGATGGTGTTTTCTGGAAAATTTATAGAATTTGGATGGATGGTTTGAATTATAACACGTGTATATGTACTTGTGATTACCTGATACAGAGCTCACGGCAGTTAGTTTTACCACCATAATATGGACCTTTGCCATTGTGTGTTGGAAGTGTTTAACTTTTTTGTGCATAGACTCATAGCTGAGAATTTGCTTCAGATATAAGATGGCACTTTGGGGCTGGGGATAAGTGGCATAAGTGCCTGCCTGGCAAGTGCGAAGTAGCGAGTTTGATTCCTGGTACAAAAAAAAAAAACAAAAAAAAAAAAAAAAAAAAAAAAAAAAACAACTTGGAACTTTGAGCTTGAACTTTTCCACATCACTGAAACTTTTAAGACTTTCATAACTTAGACATGGAATAAATATATTCTGTATAAAGAGAAGTGTATGTGTCTTGTGAGGGCTAGAAGTAGATAAGTTGAGATTAAAAAAAAAGTTTTCCCTTAAAGGACTCATGCACTCACAGATGGGACACTAAGAAGGTGACTAAATCATGAGAGTGACATAGTTGACTTGCTGTTAGGAAACTGAGGTCTTGTCAGATTAAACAGGTCATAAGGAGTGTGACCTGGATAAATATATTTCCATTTCTAACTTCTCCCTTTTCTTTCAGCTTCTTGGTCCCTCTGCACAGGCTTTTACACCTTATCTTTGCTGAATTTAAACCTTCCCAATATGGACTGAAACTTACAGAACTGTGAGCCAAAATAATCCTTTCCTCCTTTAAATTGTGTAGCAGGGCCCAGTGAAGAGAAAGTGAATAGATATACGTGTTTTCTGGAGAAATATTCATTCATTGTCTTTGGGCATTTTTAATGTTTTAAATATTGTTTTACAGAGTTTAGACATGCTAATAAGTGTATAATCTTATTTTTGTTTTAATGCAACATTTCACAACAAAATTATGTTGAGCGTCTTGTCTTAGATTTAGTTACATCTTTAGATACTGTATATTATTGTCAGTGTGCCTGTACAGATCATTTGTCTATTATTTTTATGGATAAGGTTCCTGAACTCTTTGTATAGTTGAGTATTCTGTAAATCTTTCATCAAGTATGTGATATGTTAATGTATTCTCTAAGTCTGCAGCTTCCTTTTTCATCATTCTAGTAGTGTTTCTCACAGTGTAAGAATTTTACATTTTACAAAAAAATAAACAGTAAGAAATCACTAGTAAATAGATTACATATTTTCATCTTAGAAATAGCTGTTCAAGTTACAAAATTGAAGCATACAAAGTGAACATTCAAACAGAGAGGCTGCAGACAGTTGTGTTCAATGATCCAGCAAAAACTTAGTAATATGATCATCTGTCTTATACACCTAAACACACTTGCAGTTGAATCCTTTAGAGCACTTTATTTTCCTTTCCTTTTTACAATAACAATTACATATTTTGGGTTTATTACTCCCACAGTTCTTATTACTTTTTTTGGAAGAGAATAAAACCCAATATGACAAAACAAAGCAGTCAGTCAAAACAAAGGATGGACATAGTACGTGATGTAAAAAAAGAATACAAGGTAATCAACAATGGTTACCATAATGCCTCTGGCTACCTTAAAAAGAATTGCCGGTATCATCAGGTATAATAATATTGAACAAAACAGCACAGAACAAAACCAATAAAACCTAAACATTGGAGAAATTACTGAACTTCAAAAGAAGATAATAGTCAAACCAGAAAGGGCATGATAGTGAATCTTATTGACTTCAAAGTAGTTGCCTATCCCCTCAAACTTGATACTATCAAACAGAACAGAACAGAGTAAAATCAGTCAAAATAAGATGGTGGGAGCAATACAAGGCTTCAAATCAAGTTAATAGGAAATCAAAAAAGTTACTATAATATATCTGGTATTTTTTTATTTTTTCCCTTTATTAAAAAATAATAATTAAAAAATAAATTTTTAAAAATGGGGAGATTGAGATAAAAGAGGACATAGCAACATAACAATACAGGTAAGAACAGAACAATTTAAGCAACATAGTACTTCAGCACAAGATAACCCGACTTAATAATAGCTACCATAGTGTCTCTTTCCTTGAAATATTTGACTATGACTTCGTATACTATAGCATCAAACATATCAAGACAGTATTAAACCATTCAAAAGGATGAAAGTATTACAACATATTTAGAACCAGCTAACAGAAAATGAACAATGATTTATATATTATCTATTGGCCCATAAAAAATTTTTATACTATCATATGATAAAATCCAATAAGATACAACATGGTAAAACCAATGGAGACAGAAGAACAACAGTTTGATGAGACTTCAAAACAAGATGATATTAAATCAGCATTAGCTATTATGATGTCTCTTTTCTTCAAAATAGCTGTTCATATGACCACAGACAAAAACATCAGTCAGTCAGAATAAAACCATTCCAACTAATGAGCAAAAACATTATAAGGCTTCAAAAACATATAATGGGGAGTCATGATTACCACATATTTTTATGTTTTCTTATCATTTATTACACTAGGAAAACTATTCAGTATTTATACATATGAGTTTGATTTATTTCACTTATGAGTACGGTCTCAAGCTGCGCCCATTTATTTATAAATATCTCAATATGATCCTTCTTTATAGCTGAGTAGTACTCCATTGTAAATACCACAACTTTTTTGTCCACTCCTCAGTTGATGGACACTTAGGTTGTTTCCAAGATCTGGCTATCACAAATTGTGCTGCTGTAAACATGGGTGCACATATATCACTGTGGTATGATGCGTTCAGTTCTTCTGGGAAAATGCCTAGAAGTGGAATAGTTGGAGAAAATGGGACTTATAATCCCAGCTTTTTGAGAACTCTACAGACTGACTTACACAATGTTTGCACCAGTCTGCACTCCCACCAATAGTGCAGAAGAGTTCCTTTTCCCACAGCTTCCCCAGCATTTGTTGATAATTTTCTTGATGCTGGCCATTCTTTCAGGAGTGAGATGGAATCTCAGTGTGGTTTTAATTTGCATTTCCCTAATGAGTAATGATGCTGAACATTTTTTATGTATTTATTTGCCATTTCTTCATCTGAGAACTGTGTATTCATCTCGGAGGCTAATTTTGGATGGATCTTTGAATTTTGGGGCTCTGATTTTTAAAAATTCTTTATATGTCTTGGAAAGAATTCCTTTGTCTGAGGGACAGTTCATTAAGTATTTCTCTCAGTTTGTGGGTTTTCTTTTCACTATGCTAGATATTTCTTTTGACATGCAGAAACTTTTTACTAAGAGGTGATCCCAGTTATTGATTCTGGGAAGTATTTCCCATGCGGTTTGAGTATGTTCATAAATTCTCTACCTATCCCGGTGTCTTCAAGGTCTTTACCCAATTTGTCTTCTAATAGATTTAGTGGTCCTTTTTTAGTATTCAGATCTTTGATCCATTTAGATTTTAATTTAGTACATGGTGATAGGCATGGGCCTAGTTTTAGTTTTGAGCATATTGGAGAGCCAGTTTTTCCAACACCATTTATTAAACAGACTGTCTTTCTTCCAGTGAACATGTTTGGCCCCTTTATCAAAGATAAGGTTGATGAGTGTGTTTGTATTTGTGGTTGTATCTTCTAATCTATTCCACTGACCTTCAGCTCTATTTTGATTCCAGTACCATGTTGATTTTACTGCAGTTGCTTTGTAGTATAATTTCAAGTCAGGGATTGTGATGCCTCCTGCCTTGCCTTTGCTGCTTAGGACTGTATTTGCTATTCTAGATCTTTTATTGCTCCAGATGAATTTTAGGAGTGATTTCTCGAGATCTATGAGGTATGTAGATGCTATTTTCAATGCGATTACATTGAATCTGTGTAACAGTTTTGGGAAAATGGCCATTTTCAAAATATTTGTTCTTCCTGTCCATGAACAAGGGATGTCTTTCCATTTTCTGAGATTGCCTTCAATTTCTTTTTTCAGTGGATTATAACTTACCCTGTATTGATCTTTCATTTCGTTTGTGAGAGTAATTCCTAAATATTTCTTTTTTGTTGTTGTTGTTGCTAGTGTGAAGAGTATGAATTCTCTTATTTCTCTGTCAGTAATGATTTTGTTAGTGTATAGGAATGCTATTGATTTTTGAGTTTTGATTTTGTATCCAGCTACATTACTGAATTTATTTATTATATTGAAAAGTCTTTCAATGGAGTTTTAAGGATCTTCTATGTAGAGTATATATCATCCACAAACAATGGTAATTAAACTTTTTCTTTTCCTATCTTTACCCCTTTTATTTCTCTCTCTTGTGTAAATGCTCTGGCTAGTATTTCCAGTACTATATTACACAGGAGCGGTGATAAGGCACATTCTTGTCTTGAGCCTGATTTTAAAGTAAAGACCTTCAATTTTTGGCCATTTAAGATGATACTGGCAGGGGCTGTGGATTTAGCTCAGCGACATAAGCGCCTGGCTTGCAAGCAGGCAGTCGTGAGTTCGATCCCTGGTATTGATAAAAAGGAAAAAAAGAAAGAAAAAAAAAGATGGTACTGGCTGTTGGTTTGTTATAGATGGCCTTTATTATATTGAGGTAAAGACCATCCATTCCAATTTTCTTCAATGTTCTTGTCATAAATGAATGTTGGACCTTATCAAATGCTTTTTCTCCATCTATATAAATGATCATGTGATTCTTACTTTTGGCTTTATTGATATGGTGGATTACATTTATTGATTTATGTATGTTGAAACATCCCTGAATGCCTAGGATGAAGGCCACTTGGTCATGGTGTATAACCTTCTTGAAGATTTGCTTCATCCTATTTGCCAATATTTTTTTTAGGATTTCTGCATCTGTGTTCATTAGGGAGATTGGTCTATAGTCTCTTTTTCAGTTGGGTCTTTCTTAGGTTTTGGTATTAGAGTAATATTTGCTTCCAGGAATGAGTTAGGAACGATTGCTTCCCTTTCAATTTCATTGAAGAGTTTGAGGAGTGTCAGCATTAATTCTTGTTTGTACTTCTTGTACAATGCTGCAGTGAATCCGTCTGGCCTGGGGTCTTCTTTGTAGGTAAGGACTTATTTACGTTTTCAATTTTATTAATAGAAATTCGGTTATTCAGCAGTTTTACAACTTCTTGACCAAGCTTTGGTACTTCATATGTTTCTAGGAATCTGTCTATTTCTTCTGTGTTATCAAATATTTGAGAGTAGAAGTTTTCGGAATAGATGTTGATGATCTTCTGTATTTCTACAGGGTCCATAGTGATTTCACCCTTTTCATTTCTTATTGCATGAATTTGAGCTTTCTCTTCCCTTTTTAATAATGTTGGCTAGTGGCTTATCAATTTCATTTATTCTTTCAAAGAACCAACTCTTTGATTCATTGGTTATTTGTATTGTTTTCTTCGTCTCTATTGCATTGATTTCTGCTCTGATCTTTATAATTTCCTCTCTACTTTTGGCTTTGAGCTTGACTTGCTCTTCTTTTTCTAGATGTTTGAGGTTTAATATCAAGTTATTTATTTGTATTCGTTCTGTATTCCTGATGTGGGAACTCAGTGCAGTAAATTTTCCTCTGAGGATGGCTTTCATTGCATCCTACAGATTCGCGTAAGTTGTATTTGTATTTTTATTGCTTGTAGGTATTGTTTAATTTCTTCTTTAATTTCCCTTGTAACCCACTGATTACTCGAGTGTGTTTTTTCAGTTTCCACGTTTGTGGGATTTTTGCAGTATCTTTTATTATTAATTTCTAATTTCATAGTGCTATGATCCGATAACATGCAAGAGATAATTTCAACTCTTTTGAATTTATTTAAATAAGTTCTGTGAGCTAATATATGGTCTAATTTAGAAAATGACCCATGTACTGCTGAGAAGAAAGTGTATTCTGATGTTGTTGGATGGAACAGTCTGTATATGTTTATCTAGTCCATTTGTTCACTGGTGTGATCCAGTTCTGTTATTGCTTTGCTGATTTTCTGCCTGATTGATCTGTCCCTTGAAGTCAATCGTGTGTGAATGTGTCTTGTTTTAATTGTGTTACTGATAATTTGGTTTTTCATTTCTGTTTAAACTTGTTTTATGTAACTGTGTGCTCTGAAATTTGGTGCATATATATTTAAGATTATTATCTCTTCCTCTTGAATTTTTTCCCCTAAACAGTATGTAGTGGCCTTCTTTATCTCTTCTGATTGTTACTGGATGAAGTTCACATTGTCTGCAAACAGAATAGCTACTCCCACTTTTTGGGGGTTCCTGTCGCATGAAGTATTGTTTTCCATCCTTTGACTTTCAGTCTGTGAGTATCCTTTTGGGTTATATGAGATTCTTGTAGACAGCATATGGTTGGCTGTTGTTTCTTGATCCATTCTGCCAGTCTGTTTCTTTTAATTGGTGCATTGAGACCATTTACATCAATGGTTCTAACTGTTATATGTTGGTTTATTGTTGACATGTTATCTTTCTGCTGTTGCACCTTTATCTTTCTGTTCTGTTTGTCTGTTTTGCTCATTGTTTTTTTCCTAAGTGTATCTAAGTTGTCTTTCAATATTCTTTGCGGGGTTGGCTTGGTGATCATGAAGTTCTTCAGCTGTTCTTTTTCATGGAAGTACCCTATTTCTCCAAGAATTTTGAAGTACAGTTTTGCAGAGTACATCAGTCTAGGTTGGAAATCATTTTCCATTAGGATTTGGAATACTTCACTCCGTGCTCTTCTTGACTTTATTGTTTGTGTTGAGAAGTCTCCTGTGATTCTGATAGGCTTTCCTTTATAAGTGATCTATCTTTTCTCTCTGA
Organism: Cavia porcellus; assembly: GCF_034190915.1. Taxonomy (NCBI): domain Eukaryota; kingdom Metazoa; phylum Chordata; class Mammalia; order Rodentia; family Caviidae; genus Cavia; species Cavia porcellus. The sequence continues at coordinate 84,090,502 of NW_026947486.1, read as the reverse complement.
CAGTTTTTAATATTCTATTCTTATGCTGGATTTTTGGGATGGTGATTATTATATGTCTGGGTGTGGTTTTATTTGGTTATGACTATTTGGAGTTCTATATGCTTCACTGATCCTGATGCCTGTTTCCGATCTCATGTTTGGGTAATTTTCAGCTATTATTTCTCTAAATAGCCTCTTGACAACCTTTATGTTGTTCCCTTCTTTTTCATTAATCCCTATCAACCTTATGTTGTTTTTCTTTACATCATCTTGCAGTTATTGAATTGTTATTCCCTGATCCCTTGTTATTTTTAAAAGATCTTTCCTTTCCTGTTCATTAGCTGTAATCTTGCTTTGAGGTCTGAAATTCTATTTTCACTTTCATTGAGGCCGCTTTTAGAGCTTTAATGCAATTTTTGATTTCCTGTATATCTCCTTGCATCTGCTTTTTGTATTCTGTTTGTTTCTTATATTGCTCATCCAGGGATTCTATCTTTTTGTTTAGTTCCTGCAATTTTTTAACGGTGTTTTCATTAATTATGTTCAACATCTCCTTCATTTCTTTTATCATTTCTTCTTTTACCTGGGAGATTATTTTTAGTCTGAATTCCTTTAAAGCTTCCCAGCATTGCTTCTTTATTTCAGTTGCTATTATATCTGATATTTCAGCTGTATGGCATATATTTTCTTCTATGTACATAGCTCCTAAGGTTTCTTTGGATGGGCTGGAGGTTTGAGATTTTAATTTGGTCTTTTGTTTTGTCATTTTCCTATATTTCTGTGTTTCAAGTGTTATTCCCAGGTTTCCCCAGTGTCTACTGGAAATCCTCTTCTGTGCCCTCAGCTCGTGGGACTCTGGCCACCCAATTCCTGGATTGAGAGAGAGTCAATGGAGGTTGGGCAGGCCAGTTCAAGGCCAGCCTTTGGAATTAATGGCTCCTGCTTGCTTGCTTACAACTCCAGAGTCTGCCAAGTACAACTGGGAGTGGGGAGAGCATTGCAGGCACATTCAGGACGGGCTGCACTGATCCAGTGTACCCAGAAGCCATGAAGTTCCCTGTCTGGGGCCAAACAAGGGTCCCAAACTAGCTGGACTCTGGGGAAAGTGTTTGGACACTCACCCCAAGCTGACCAGCCTCTGAAACCGATGGTGCCTGCTTGCTTGTTTCAATTTTTCATTTTAATAAGACCAAATTTAATCATTTTCCTTCATAAAGTGTGTTTTTAGTGTTGAATATAAATATCATCAGACTCATAGTAACAAAAATTGTATCATATTTTCTCATAGTCTTTTTACAACTTTTTAATTTTGCATTTACAAATGTAATATTTTAACTTCTTTGAGAAATGTAAGGCACTTCCAACTTTTGAAAAAATATTCTATAATCCTTTGATTTACAGTATTATTTTTCTATTTAATTGTATAGTAATCCCTCCTTTATTTTTTTATTATTTATTATTTATTTATTTATTTTCATTTTATGCTATCTCCATCCTCCTGACCTAAATGACTCTGTTTTGCTTTGTCACATTGGGTTTTTCATTGGTCCGTCTTGTTTTGTTTTTTGTTTTTTGGCCTTTTTTTTTCATTCTTTTTTTCTTTTCCTCTTCACAGAAAAAGTTAAAAAAAAAACTGTGGAAGTAATGGGACCTAAAATGTGCGATTGTTAGTGTAAAAAAGAGAGGAAGGAAAGTGATCTCAAGGACATAACTGCAAGTTTAGTTAAATGTGTAGGAAAGAGAACCATATTGCTGAGTTTTTCTTAGATCATTGAACAGAACTGACTGCAATCTCACTGTATTAATCTCCACTTTGTATGCTTTAATTTTGTAATCTGGACAGCTGTTTGCAAGTTGGCAATGTGTGATCTATTAACTGGTGAACTCTTACTGTATGTTTTTTCTCTTGAAATTCTGTGTTGCTTCTAGCCTTTTACTGTCTTGCTTCATTTAGTTTTGTTTTTCTCTTTAAATAAAAAAATTGTCTTTATATTTTTGTCTAAGATTAGTTGATTATATTTATGTAAATCTAATTTGCGCTGTTTATACTATTTTATTTACCTATGTATCTATTTTAATGATACTATACTGTTGTGATTACTTTTATAGAAATCTTGAAATCTGTTATACATTTTTAACTTTGATGTCTTTTAAAAATGCATTTGTCTGTTGTTTTAAATTAATATTCCATGACAAATACATTTTCACAATTATCCACCTTACAGTTTTTTTCCGTCCCTTTATCTTTCTAAAAATTTTAAAACAAGTTATCAATATCCACAAAATAACTTCCCATTTTGACCAGAATTATTTTTTAAAATGTATACATCATATCTAGAGCCAGGAATTTAAGTCATTGAGCTCATTAATTTCCTCTAATACTTTGTTGGTCAATATAAGCAGTTAGACTCTTTTTGTGTCTGTAGCTCAATCTCCACTCCATTATTTACTTTTTTATTTTTATCCATTTAATTAAAGGGAAAAATATAGCAGGATATAATATAGTAACCCACTTTGACTTTCATTATTTTAATTTGTAAATGTGTTATGAAATGGTAGCCAGAATTTTTATCTTTCTTACTCTTACAAAATTGTTCAAAAGCTTTAATCATGTGGTTGACTGTATTATATCCAAGTTTAATGCTCAATTTTGAATGATAGTTACAGTTAAATTGAGGTCACTGACTGAAAAAATTGGAATTCCATAAGTTGTGATAGTGATATTTGGGAATAAGAACACAATTTTTTTAGATTTAAATTTAAATTTTTTAGATTTAAATCCTGATGAGATTGTGTTACCAGAGGAAGAAATGGCCTCACCCTCTATGTCAGAGGTATCCTCATTCTTATCTCAAATAGTCTTAGCATCCAACTGATACTTGAGGAAACTGATACCTGAGGAAACTAATACTGTGTTATCTGGGGAAGAGTAATGACTTTACTGATGCAATTTCCAAGTGAAACAAAGCCAACATTTTTCAGGACCCACTCTCACAAACAACAGATATCTCTAGACCTAAAACGAAGCTTAAATCTCAGAAGACTGCTAAAAATGAAGTATACACCATGACCTTGATGATATATGCTGCACTTCCCTCTGAAACACTTCTTAATTTCTCTAATTCTTATAAGCAGAGCATTAAGGATCAGTAAAGAAATGGATCTTAAGAGTATGCAATAATAGTGGAAGAAACATAAATTTCTTGTTTTGAGCCATAAATTTTATTCTGGATTTAATGTTGTAGCTCATGGAATAAAGACAGATGTTAATAGTTAATTTGTTTCACTGGTTTAAGTATGATTGAAAAAGTGTCCCACTCTGAATGACCAGAATAGCTGGTAATCCTTGCTTTATTAAAGATTATGACATTCACAGGATCAAGGAAAATGGAATAGTGGAGTAGATTTGCCAGTTAATACATATTTTTCCTCATCGGCATGGTCCTAAAAATTTATTCTTCACTAATGCTCTAAAAAACAGATTTCTGACGGAGTACCAGCATATTTGAAGAGTTCCATCATTGCTCTTCTTTGTATGTCAGAACTTCTGGTGAGTAACAATGTCTTACTTGGCAGGAGTCAAGTGACAAGGCCAAAGGCAAGATGGAAACCCTTACCATAATGAACTGCAGAAACAAACCTATGATCAGAATTATCTAAGCCATTTAGATCTATGAGTTGTTGCTAAACAACTCATAATGTTCCAAGAGAGGAAGAAGATAGAAAACCAACTAAATTTTTACTGGACTTACATAAGCAAAGAAAATTAGGTCAAATTTTAAAAGTCTACCTTTTTAATGCCATAAGTATTATTGGGCTACTTTTGCCTTTGAAAGCCATACTTAATAATTTTTCTTTTAAAATGAATGCAAATCTATGTGCTGAAAACACATTAATAAAATAAAAACTTAAAAATATACCTCAAATCATGCCAACAGAGAATCATGGCTGCTCAACCATTTCCCAGGTTTGACCTATTGATAGGACTAAAACCACTTGAATATAGGGAAGATCATATTCCCTTGAGGAAAGATCTTGGTAAAGTACCAAAAGTTATGCTCTCTATTTTTTTCTTGTCCTTCCACAAAGACACCCACAAATTTTTAACAGAATAAATGTACACTGAGGAAAAGGAAATTGTCTGAAATTTTGGGAACTGCTACACAGTGACCCTGAACTAATGCCAGTTCAATGATATTTGAAACATTATTGTTTTTCTCTAGTAAAAGTAGGGATTTAATAGAGATCAGGCAGCCAATGTAGTTTTAGCCATGGTCTGGCTCACAGTGGATCCATTATGTCCCCAAATCTACTCTGTGACCATTTTCCCATTTCCAGAAGGCATAATTTGGATAGATATACTTAGCACCTAGTAAGCTCCCTGTATTGGTTGCTGAACTTTTAGAGTGGGAGCTATTACGGTGAGAAATGTCCAGTGGATATCATTAGAATTGCTTCTGTGTTAGAAAGTAGTTAACTTAAAAGAATAGTATACTTATGGTGGAACTGCAGAGATTATTACTACCATCAATAGTTTGAAAAATACAGGGGTGGGGATTATCAACACATCCCCATTCTACTCTTCTATATAGTTAAACTGTGAAGAAATTGAAAGGATATTTGACAATGATGGTGGATTACTATAAACTTTTCAAGTGGTGACTCCAATTAAAGCTGCTTTACTAGATAAATTTTCCTTGTATAAGGAAATCCATTTGTCAAATCCATTTTGTCTATACTTATTCAAAAACTCTAACAGAACCAATTTCAGCTGGCAAGGCCAGCAATACACATTTACTGTCCTAATTCAGGTGTATAATGGGTATCCATTCCTGTATTATGACTTACTTCACAGATATGTTGATTGTTTTTCTCTTCCACAGATACCACACTGGTCCATTACATTGAGGACATTACACTGATTGGACCAAGTGAGAAAAAAGGAGCTAAGAACTCTGGAATTTTTGGTAAAACAGTCACATGTTAAATTATGGGAAATAAAACTAAGTGAAATTTGAGACTCCTCTATCTCAGTGAAATTTAGGTGAGATCAGTAGTGTAGGGAATGCAGGGATACCAGTTTTTACCTGAAAGATGAGTTGTTGTATTTGGTCCCTTTTAAAACCAAGAACACAGTATAGGACCTAGTGTGCCTATTTGGATTTTGGAGTAAGAATCTTCCTGATGTGTTATTTTGGCCCATTTACCAAATGACCTAGAAAGATGCTAATTTTGAGTGCAGCCTAGAAAAATGTAAGGCTCTGACAAAGACTAAAGGTGATTTTCAGGTTTCTCTGCCACATTAGCCATATTATCTAGCAGATCCCATATACTTGACATGTCAGCGACAAACAGAAAGGTGGTTTAGAGCATCTGCAAGCTGTGATAGTTGAATTATAGTCAAAGCCCTTAAGAATCAGGAGCAAGTCCTTCTGTTCATCTGAAGACAACTACTTTCCCTTTGAGAAACAACTCCTTGCCTACTACTAGACCTTATTGGAAACTAAGTGCTTGACCATTGGATACTAGATTGTCAAATGTGTTGAGCTTCCCGTCACAAAACGAATACTGTCTCAGCCATCAAGTTATAAATCTGAGCAAACACAACAAAATTCCATCATCAATTAGAAGTGATAAGGCCCATGCATGTCTAAAAAGTACAAATAAATTACATGAAGTAGTGGCCCAAATGCTCATGGAACCTACTTCTACAATGCCTATTGTCTACCAGCATGTATCCATGGCCTCATGAGGTGCATCCTATGATCAACTGACAGAGAAGAGAAGATTAGGTACTGATTTTTAGATGATTCTTTATGTTATATAGGCACCAACAATAATTGGACAGCTCAAGCACTCTATCTCCCTTCTGGGATATTCCTGAAGGACTGTAATGAAAGAAAATTTACATGTTGAACAGAACATCTGGCAGTATGTTTGGTCACCCATTTTACTTTGAACAAAATAATGACAGATATGTGACTATGTAATGATGCTTGAGCTACAGTCAATGGTCTCACTTGTCTAGAATGTGACTGGAAAATTTGAGACAAAGTCATTTAGGGAAAATGTATATGGATAGACTTCTCCAGGGTAGGCAAAGAATGAAAAGATATTTTTGCACCATATAAATGCACAACAAAAGGTGACTCTAGTTATCTAGTGCTAGGATGATCTGTTTATTGGCCAGCAGTCAACATCTTCTTTTTAGCCATTCCTGTCATTGTCTAGTGAGGTTATGAAATAAGTGGTCATACTGACTGGAATGGAGGTTATGTAGCAGCTCAACAGTGTGAACTTCCACACACAAAGGTTGAATCCCATTCTGCCAGCAGTTCCAAATAAACCATCTGAGTTCCAAATAAACCATTATTTTCTAGAATAAGTAGCCTGTGGCCTGGTGGTGGCAATTTTGTTATATTGGACAACTTACAACACAGAAATGGTTGTATTTTGCCCTTACTGGCGTAGACACTTATTCTGAATATGGACTTGCCTTCACTCATATAGTGGTTCTGTCAAAGCAGTCATCATGGGCATACAGAATGCCTTATCTACTTGTCAGCTATTCCATACAGACTTTCTTATGACCAAGAAACACATTCCATGAGCAAAGAAGAGTATAAATGTGTTCTTGTTCATACAATTAATTTGTTTTATCATATTTCCTACTATCCAGAAGCAGTGTGATTGATAGATTTTGGGATGGGCTTTTGAAGATACAATTCCAGTGCCAGACAGGTGACATTACCTCACAGGGCAGGAGTAAGATTCTCCATAAGCCTACATACACTTTGAATGAGCACCCAGTATATAACAATATTCATCACACTTATAGGGTTCAAAGATCAAGTTATTGAGGAGTGGAAATTTAAATGTTGCAACTCACTGTTACTCTAGTGAACCAGAGCAAAATTTTCCCTGTGTGTTGTCATAATTTTCTTCTCTGTTAACATGAAAGTGTTAGTCCCAGAGGATCATAATGGTTGCACTGACATGGAAGCTGTGATGTTGGTAGGGATAACTGAGTTAGATTAACAAGACTAAATTGAACTGTGACGCTACAGTTAAAATAATGAAGAATATGGTCAGATTGCAGGACATGCCTTAGAGCATCTCCTAACACTACTACCATCTGCTGCTCTGATGGTCAGTGGTAACCTGCAACAACCTAATCCAGAGAAGATGACAAATTGCCCCAAATTTTCAAAAAAGAACGTATGGAACTTTGCAAGGGAAAAAAAAAAAAAAACGTACCTGTTGAGGTGCATGATGAAGGCCAAGGAAACACAGAATGGATAGCAGAAGAAGGAACAGTGTTACCTTGGGTCATGAACTTCATTCGTTTTTGATTTTGGAGAAGACGACCACATTTATGTCTGTGTGGGAAAGATGGCCATGGCCATGTTTGATATCTGTTGTAGAATTTCCAAGCAGGAACAAAATTTTGCCAAATACTTCTCTTTGAAAACCAAATTGCATTTATGGACCAAAGTGCCATAGTAGTTGTAAGTACTAGCTACGATTGCAGGACCAGCTACGGAAATGAAGATTTTAATTGCCATGAGTATCACTTTCCTATTTTTAAATAGCTACTGTATATATGTTAAGCAAATATGTTGTTTTATCTTAATAACATAATGTAATTGATTTAATGTCAATGCTCTTTTTACTCATTGTATAGTATATATTTTGCTATTTGATGCTAATACAAAGGTTATTTAGTGTAAGAATTTTCCTTTTGATATTTGAATCATCTGAACAGAGACAGAACTACCTCCCATTAAAAACTATGTTTGGGTAATAAAAACAAAACAACAATAAAAACAACAACAACAAAAGTCATCCTTTTTACAGGTGGACATTGAAGTGGATCTAATTTGATTTTCTTTGTAAAAGACTCCAAAGACAAAAAGCAGCTTAAAACCTAAGATGAATAAAAAAATGTTTACTAAACTATTGGTCTCCAGCAGTTTTTCCTGTTGGTTTGTTGCAGGTTCTTCTTTGTTTCTTCTCTTTCTCTTTTCACTGGTGCAGGTGCACCATTTTCATCATGTTCTTCATCACTACCACATTTTGTTTGCGTGCCCTGAAACTGTACTTTTTTTTTTTATCAGAACCAGGCTAGGCAGTTTTATTTTCTTTTTCTTTTCCTTTAAATTTGTGGTCTTTTGATTTCCATTTGTTTACAGGTGTTTGTTGATTTTCTGATTTTTTTTTCAAATCTTCATTTTCCACCTCTCCTTCCGGTATTTCTAACGTCCCTTCTTTGTTCCTGAATTGCAAGATGAAATTATTTTAATCATTGGATTTATCCAGTGTTTTCTTTGTTTTTTCTTTAAATAGAATTATTATCTTTTTTGCTCTTCTGGCAAAGTCTATCCACTTTCACCATAATTTGAGAAAAGTTTGCACAAATATTCTCCAAAGATCTAATCATCTAAGTCACCTGAAAATTTTATCAAGTATAAAATCTTTTCTTCTAAAGATTTCATTCAGCATCTTCTGCTAACTTCTGTTTTTCTCTTTGCTCTTGTTTAGCTTTTAATTTAGCTTCCAATTTACTTTGCATTATTTACTCATTTTTGTTAAGTAATATTTGTTATAAATATTTGCAAAATAATGTGTGTTAAAAAGTATTAGCAAATCAATCTTTGTATTTATATTTCTATCTCAGAATTTCCACAAACTTCTTAGCAGGTGTAGTGCTATTCCAACACAGCAAATATTGATCCCTAAAATGCTTTGCACAATGTTCTTCTCATCTGGATATTTAGTACTTGACCTTTATCTTCTAGCCATTATTTGATGTCATTGAGGGTTGCATCTGCTGGGAAGCCTTTAATATAAATATATCTGTTTTTTACATCATTTTCATACTTGTCAGTCATTTCAAGGAGAGTTTTGTTTGGAGAACTTCTGATTTTACTTTTATTTTCACTGATTTCCATGAGTTCTCCTTTATATTTTCTCAGTGCTTCCACTATTACATTTAAGTCTGTTGTTAGATGGTTGAGCCTAAAGAATTTTATCAGTATGTCCTATGGTACCCAGCTTTCATCCAAGTTGATTGATTCCTTTAAAAATTTGTCCCAGGACAAACTGAAGTCTCCAAAATAATACTCAACTTGATGACACATTTTAGCCTTCCAGAGCTGCCAATTTTTCCATTACCACTCTTTTTAGCCATTGTGGCTAATATTTAAGGCCATGATCTTGCACATGCAACACAGGTTCACAAAAAAATGACATAGACCTCTCCATTTCCTAGCACCATGGGCCTACCTGACATGCTCTTATTATCAATATTTAAGTATTGGTAAATCTACATTACAATATTTAAGTTATTGAATAACAGGTGAAGAGTAAGCATCATCCAAAGAAGATAGTAGGTCTTGTACTTTGGGGAGGGAATTAGCTTGTTTCTGTTTTTTCACAAGAAATTTGCATTGCATTAGGCATAATTATGAACCTTTTATTATATTCAGACTTTAAAGATGGTTTAAGTAGAAGTATATGTTTGTCAAAATGACACAAAATAAATTGTGACCATTACTCATAATATGTCAACATGAGTGAATTAACAAATGCTGACCATTGTGGGCTGGGAGTTTAGCTAAGTGGTGTAAGTGCGTGGGTTCAATTCCTGGTAACAAACAAAACAAAACAACAACAACAACAACAACAACAACAAAAACAAATGCTGACCAGATTACTACAGTATATATAATTCAGGATGCGTCTGTAGGTAATTGACATGTCAGCCAGCAAACTAGTGGGAAAGATCTAGCCTGGATGTGTTTGGCACCAACCAATAGGCTCATAGCCTACAAGAAATAAAATAAGGAAGGAAAAAGCCTTTGATCTACAATTTTTCAAACTTCCAACATAGACTTATACTGGTGACTCCAAGGTGAACACCCAGACCCTTTAAATTTGGACTAATGCATCCTTGATCCTTCTTGTGCTGTGGTTTCCATCTTCTTGGGCTGAGCTACCCAAGTTTTCTGGTTCTCCAACACCCAGCTGTCAATTGTGGATTCTTTTGCCTCTGATTTCCTAAGCCTGCCTAATAATCCTGTTACAGAATGCACATGAATTTTCTATCTAATTTGTCCCCCTAGAGAACTCAAACAAATACACTAAGTAGATGTCAAGTTCCTGGGTGCTATTATAAATGATATTGTTAATTTATTTTCATTCACTGCAGTATTTAATAAAAAAAATAACTTTTGAATATTAACATACTATTCCTCTGATCTTGCCCTGTTTTATGTGTCCCAGAAAATGATTTTCCTTACTGATTTAAAAAAATCTACATATCCAATTATATCATCTACAAACAGTTTTATTTTGTCTTTTTTCAGTCTATGTAATTTTTTTTTTTTTCTGTACTGGGGCTCAAACTCACAACCTCGTGCTTGCCAAGCAAACGCTTATGCCGCTGAGCTAAATCTCTAGCCTCCTACCAGTCTATGTAAATTTTATGTGTTTCTATTCAATATTTTACTACAATGCCAGTATGATTCTGAATAATAGTGTAAAACATCTTTGTAATATTTGTGATCTTTGTGAAAACATCCACTTTCTCACCATCAAGTCATATGTTCACCATAGATTTCTAGTAAATTTTTTAATCACATTGAAGAAGATATTGCACATTGTTACATTCTTAGATTTTTAAAATTATAAAGAGGTATAAACTTATGTCATTATCTTCAACAATTGTTACATGAAGTTTCCTTCTTACTTGTTGATTGAAAATATTACATAGATTGATTTTCAAATAGCGAAAAAAATACTTCACACCAGAAACACATCCCATGGGTTCATGCTAAACCATTATTTGTTTCCATTGTTGGAATGGATTGAGTTTTTTGAGGTTTATTGGAATCGTTGTTTATACAAATAGTAGCCTATAGTTTCCTTTCTTTAATAAGTTTAGTTTTTGTACTGAGATAATTCTAGCCTCATAAAATGAGATAGGAAGTGTTCTTACTGTTTGTATATTCTAGGCGAGATTGTGCAGAATTAATATGTTTTCTCCCTTAAGTATTTCATGGCATTCATCATTGAAAATATATTCTCTACTGCTTTCTACTAATTGAATTTATTTCTATTAATTGAAATAATTTCTTTTAATTGAATTTTAGGATAAATATTGACTTTGCAGATGGTTTATTCTTATGTGATTTCTGGTAGTTTGAATATTTTAATGAATAGGCCTATTTCATGTAAATAATCAGATTTTATTCACAGAATTTCTATACTCTTTTTGATGTCCATGTGATTAGCACTGATGAGCACTCATTATTTTTTGTAATTCATCACTTTGAATTTTCTATTTTATTCTTGGCTAGTTGGTCTGCAGATGTTATGAGTTTGCTATTTTAACTTTTAATATTACTTTTTATTAATGTATAAATGTAGGGCATAATGATTACAATCATTATAGGGAATTGGTACATGCACATATCTCCATTATTTCTTATTTTCTCCTCCACCACTTTTATTGTGCTAGCATTAGATTTGCATACTTACGTCTAAATCTGTGAAAGGTTAATTGTATTTTTTCATCTGAGAAGCTTTTGTTCATCTCAGAGGCCCATATTTTGGATTGAGTCTTTGAATTTGGGGAATCTGAGATTTTTCAATGCTTTATATGTTTTAGATATTTGTCTAAGTGATAACTGGCTAAAATTATTTTTACACTCGGGGTTTTCTTTGTACTCTGTTGTTGACTTGCTTTGTAAAATCTGTTTATAGGATGAGATTTCAGATGTTCATTCTTTGTATTATTTCCCCTGTACTCAGGATTTTGCTCACAAAATTCTTCCTACACCTATGTCTTTGAGAGTTCTGTGTATTCTACCTTCCAGTAGATTTAGTGTTTCTACTTCAATATTTAGATCTTTGATTTTATTTGATATTAGTTTACTGCATGGTGATAGACATGTGTCTAGTCTTAAGCTTTGACATGTAGAAAGTCATCTTTTCCAGCATCATTTATTAAAGTGGGTATCTTCCCTCCAGTGAATGTGTTTGGCACTTTGACAAATATAAGGTAATTGAGTGTGTTTTGAGTTGTTTCTGAATCTTATTATCTATTCCATTGATTCTCAGGTCTATATTATTGCCAGTGCCATGTTTTATATCACAATAGCTTTGTAATAGAATTTTAAGTCAGGAATTGTGATGCACTCTGCTTGCCATTGTTTCTTAGAACTGTTTTCTCTATTCGAGTTCTCTTCTGGTTCCAAATGAATTTAGGAAGGTTTTCTCTAGTTATGTCATGTATGCATGTTGTATTTTGATTATAATTTCATTAAATCTTTATAACAATTTCAGAATTATGACCATTTTTACTATGTTGTTTCTTCCTATCCATGAGACAGGACTATTTTTCGGTTTTCTAATATTCTCTTTGATGTCCTTTTTAGAGTACAGTAATTTCCAATGAATGGATCTTTTACTTTCTTTCTTAGATTGATTCCTATGTATTACACTTTTTTGGATGTTATGCTGAAGGGTGTGGTCTCCCTTATTTCTCTCTTAGTGAGTTTATTGTTTCTCTACAGGAATATTCTTCATTTTTGAGTATTCATTTGTTATTCAGCTATACTATTGCATTTGCTTATTAAATCTACAAGTGTTTTGGTGGATATTTGGGAAGTTTTCTATGCAGAGTGTCATATAACCTTCAAATAATGATAGTTAGTTAAATACCAAAATTAGAGAAGGACCCAACCAAAGAGGAAAACTACAGTCCAAGCTTCCTAATTAACATAGAGGCTAAATCTTCAATGAGTTCCTGGCAAACACAATACATCAAATCATCAAAAACTGTATACACCATGATCAAGCAAAAATTCTTCCCATGGATGCAGGGATGGTTCAACGTACTTAAATCAATAACCATAATACACATATCAAATGAAACAAAGAGAAAAATATCATAGGATCATCTTAATACATACAGAAAAAGTGCAGCACTTATTACAAAAAAAAAAAACTCTACAGAAAACTGAAATGTGATAAAACTCAATGTGATAAAAGATATCTATACAAATGAAAACTAACATCATACTGAATGGTCAAAACCAGAAAGCTTTCACTCTAAAATCAGGAACACTACAAGGATATCCACTATCACCACTCATATTCAATAGAGTTTAGTGACATTAGCCAGACAAATTAGGTAAGTAAAACAAGCGAAAGGAATGGGATAGAAAAAGAAGAATTTAAATTATTATTTGTAGAGCAGGCCTTTTAAATGAAGAATACAGGGAGTATTCTGCTCCTGTGACAAACTTTACAACTTGCTACCTGTGCAGATATGGTGGTATTCTTTGAGGTAAAAATCCATTGCTGTGTAGGGATACTCTGAAGCTTGACTTATTCCTATCGCAACTTGTCATTCAGCCTTTATAAGCCTGCTCGAAATTATCATTTGAATGGCTCCAACTTTTTTAGTTCTATGTACTCCTCATTTATATAACTAGATCTTTGCTGTGATGTGCTGCATTCTCCCATGTTTCCAGATGTTAGCTTACCTTGATACTTCAATTCTCTAATGTGTGTTCAAAAAATAATTGATTTTCAGGGTATAAATTTTGTTTTCTTATAGAATAGCAGTGACAGTTTCCAAGATCCTTTATATGTGAATGCCGAAACTAGAAATTTTGTCATATTTTTAATCGTTGCTGATCTAAGAGCTAAAGTACAGTGCTCCAGAGTAGTTCTAAATTGCACCTTTAAATTGTACGTGACAAATGCTTTTTCATATGTTTAAGGTCCATTTTTTATATTTTGGACACATTCTCTGTTTTACTTTTCTATGTTTGTGTCACTATCACCATTTTATTTGTCATTAACTTATTTAATTCCTTTACTTTCCAATAAATCACTAGATAAGTTTATTTTCCAGTATTTCTTGTGCATTTTAAATTTAACATTCTCACTGCTGTCACTTTAGTGCAAAACCTTTCATGTTTCCAAAGAAGTCACTCATGCCTTTTTCTTGTCTACTTTAGTCTTTTGCATGTGAGAAGAATGCATTAATATTAAGGAGTTTATAGATTATAATTATTGAGTCATAGTTTTGAAATAACACAAACTTGGTATGAGCTCAGTTTTTGATTCTCACAGCTGTGTAACAGACCACATGTAAATTTGCCTCACTTAGCTTCCATTTCTTTATATTATGAATGAAAACAACAACAGTATTTACTTAGTGACTATTTCACTGAGCTATAAAGTTTAATCATAACTATTGAGATTATAATTACCATGGAATTGTGAAGAAAAGTTACATACATATATGACACAAATTTGAAATATTCTTTTGATCATACATGATTTATAACCCACTTAAAGAGCAACAGCTTCATTTCTTCTGTGAATTATAGAGACCTCTTCAAATTCAAGCTCACGCATAGCTGTCATTTATATGCTTTAATTATCCTAGTTTCCTTTCTACCCAGAAGCATGTGGCAAATGCAAGTTTTTGGTTACAGGAAGGACCAGGTGAGAGAATGTATGCAATGTACTTAAGCTCATCACAGAAATAGCAAAATTGAGCACTTTGCATCTAACATAGTAGTCCTTTTTTTTAGCTATTTGGAAACTTATTTTGAATAGACTGATGCGAGGAGAAAAGAGAGAAGGAATTCAAGAATAATGCAGTTTACAAATAACAGGATTTTAATCATCTTATAAAAATGCCCTTATGAAAACTGGTAGTTTTAAAAGAAAGCAACCTGATTTAGATTACATTGAACCCAAAATTCAGAAACAGTTGCATATCATGATAGCAGTGTTAACTTGATTACAAACAGCTGCAAAATTCAATTGCCATTGGAATGTTATTCAAAAGATAATTAAACATAAAGTGCCCATATGTAGAACTCTGTTCTACATAATTTGCCCAATTCAGAGGCTGATTATCATTGACCTTCAAGCCATACACATTAGATATTTTATCTTAGCTATCAGAATCTTGAAAACTTATCATCTAAGTTAAGTTCCATTAAGTTTTTATAAGGACCTATAAGAAGGAGTAATGGATTTTGAATTTAGTTCTTAGAGATGTCAAATGTGTGTGTGTGTGTGTGTGTGTGTGTGTGTGTGTGTGTGTGTGATAACAGCAGTTATGTAAGCATAGTCTTTTAAGCCCCAAAGGCGTTTTTCCTAAACAAAACTTCATACATTATGTTGAATTCAATCATGCATGATACATTTGTTAAGGCAGACACTAATGTTCAATGGCTTGAAAATTTTTAATGAGAATCATCTTCTTTCTGGAACATAGTCCTTGAAAATGGCCAAATAAAGTAGATATCGCTTTTGTCTATGTGAAGTTTTGTCTATGCGCAATCTATGTACAGGAAAGGGAAATTCTTAGCTGAAGGGAATCTGCATGTGGGCTTGGAGAGGGAAATGTGTTACCCTTTGGCTTCTAATTTTGCCTCAGTTTGAAAGATGTATCTAAATGTGTGCTTTCAAACTAGAAGAGGTGTCAGAAACTTTAATACTATAGGTCAGTGTGGATCCAGTAATACACAGGAAAAGGCTGGCATATCAATGAACAGTTATGTTAAACAAACAATAACATCCTTTGTTAATATCGGGAAGGAAGCACAAAGATCTTATCACAAAGAATAACGTGGGGCATTATTTAAAATGGCTGACGGGAGTGCATATGAAGAAAATTAGACAAATTCAGAAATATTTTGGATGTATTATCTTCAGGATTTTATGATGGTTTTAGAATATGCACATCTGTGTCTATGTATGTATATAAACTTCAAGGAAAAAGAAATACTAATTGCTCTAAATTTTCTCCCCTAAGGAAACAATCGCTTTCTTCTATTGTTTTCTGAGATAAATAATACAAGGAAAGAAAATGTTTGTGGAATACAAGACTTAAATTTTAATAACCCACATTAGAAAGTTATGAGACATAGTACAAGGAATAATAAAATAAGGTATTGGGTACATAAAATATTTCAGCCCAGAAAAATACATAGACTGGAAATAAACATTTGATAAGTAGCATCTACACTGTTAGTGACTGATGCTACAGAAATTATTGAAACACTGGAACAGAATGTAGATATGAAGAAAGAAAATGTAGAATTGCTTCTTTAGGTATCCTAATATGATCTGAGGTCTTTTGGTTAAGAAGGAGCTAAAATTGGATACATAATAGTAGCCAGTTCAAGCAGAAAATTAGGCACATATGTAGTGGAAATAGAGAAAGCTATTGTAAGAATGAAAGAATGGCAAAATGTTTTACATGTTGCTAACGAAGATGAAAACATGATAATATCTCTTACTGTGAGCAATGCAAAGTCCTCAGTTCTGTTACTAAAGGACATTTTCAGTACAATGGTGGGAATGGGAACAAGATCGAAATGTGCTGAAGAATAATTAAGGAAATTTCATTTAAAAGGCTTCATAAACTTGTCTGATAGTCTCTCGTTATTAGAGAAATAACAAAGATAAGTTATAAAACCTGGAATTAAAAGCATAGTTGTACTTTAAAAAGTGACTATCTTTATAACAAGAAATAGAACAGAGACATTAAGAGTGATGCTAAGCCACAGATTGAAGGGAAGAGATCTCATAAGACAATTAGAGAGGGAAGTCCTGTAGCTTCATTGCAGTCAAGGCAAGACATTATCAGCTTAAAATATGTGTTATAACTCTAAATTGTTTTATGTAAACCTTACAGTGATCACAAAGAAAATATCTGAAGTAGATACACAAGAAATAAAAGAAGTAAAAGGTAAGTGTATACTGTTGTAGTCAGAGGTTGTACACAGAGAGCAATTCAGATCAGGACATGGAGTTTATAATATTTTTATAATGGTCACCGGAAGTTAATTCAGGAGAATGCAGGAAATGTATCCGCAATACCAAAGACATAGATTATTTAGTCAAGAGCCTAAACCCAACAGCAATGTCCCACATGAGTCCACATAAAAACCCAGGGCTTAGGACAACGCCTCCACAAATCCAACTGGAAGTCCAGAGCCCACAAGAAGGACTCACGCCAGTCTCTTTTACGGATCCCTGCCAGGAAGACCCAAGGGTCAGGGGTGGAAGCCAGAAAGTCTATGCCAGCAGGATGAAGGAGCTGTGCTAGTGGGATGAGGGTTCCACGCTGGAGCTGAGAAGTGACACTCACAACAAAGAGCAGGGCTAGCCTGAAAGGCACCACAGCTGTCTTCAGTGACACGGAGGCCCAGAGTTCTACCGACGGCAAGCACAGTCAGGTACGTGCCAGGAAGCAGCATGACGAGTTCATCCTGGAGGCCAGGAAGCAATGCTCGATGTGAAGACCAAAGCTTCTCCAGGAGAACCAACAGCTCAGACAGCAACTCGTAGGAGAATCCACAATACCTCCTTAACACCTCAAACCTCTCAACCCTCTCAACCCTCTCAACATCTCCCTTCTTCTCCACCTATTTATCCTGGCAAATTTCCTCAAGTGGAGCATCTTCTCTCAATGCGTGCTGATGTAATCCAGCTGGCCTTAAGTTGACCACCAGTTCTCAAACCTTAACATATACCATTAAAAATCATATTCTCAGATAGGAATAAAGTAAAAAGGAAAAAACACACAAGATATGAAGAACTAAAAACACAATTAACAGAATGATAATAGTATGTCCTTGCCTATTAGTAACTACCATTAATATGAATGGATTGAATTCTTCATTCAAAATAAATGCCCTGCCTCAATGGCTAAACAATGAAAAGTATAATAAGATGCCTACTAGAGATTAAGTTCACTTTTACTGACGAAGGCAAAATGAAAATAAAAGATAGGAAAAACATGCATCAATTCAATGAGAACCAAAGAGAGAAATGAACTTTAAGTAAAAAGCAAGCACAAAAACTAAAACAAACCCAAAACTATAAAACAAGACAAAGAAGATCACTATAGGGATCCGGAGTCCCTGCAGAAGCCCGTTCCTTTGTCTGAAGGACTGAATACTTCTACAAGCAGGGAGGCATCGCAGCTTCCTGAGGCACCTCAGCCTGTGGTGAGTGCCCAGCACAGTCTGCCCAAATCTCAGACTGTTCCGGACCCCCCAGGCTTCTGGATGCAGTGAAGTGGAGCAGTGGGTTAGAGGCCACTACAGCTGCCTCCCCATCCCCCCCGGCTACACTTGGAAGTCTACTGAGCTCCTGACGGATGGGCGGGCCTACACTAACCCCCGAGCCCAGCCGCACCTAGGCATCTCCTGCAGAGGAGGAGCTGGGCGGATCCGGAGTCCCTGCAGAAGCCCGTTCCTTTGTCTGAAGGACTGAATACTTCTACAAGCAGGGAGGCATCGCAGCTTCCTGAGGCACCTCAGCCTGTGGTGAGTGCCCAGCACAGTCTGCCCAAATCTCAGACTGTTCCGGACCCCCCAGGCTTCTGGGTGCAGTGAAGTGGAGCAGTGGGTTAGAGGCCACTACAGCTGCCTCCCCATCCCCCCCGGCTACACTTGGAAGTCTGCTGAGCTCCTGACGGATGGGCGGGCCTACACTAACCCCCGAGCCCAGCCGCGCCTAGCCATCTGCCTGCAGAGGAGGAGCTGGGCGGATCTGGAGTGCCTGCAGAAGTCCCTTCCTTTGCCTAGAGGACTGTGGATATCTCTGCAAGCAGGGAGGGATCACAGGCTCCTGAGGCACTGTGGCCTGTGGAGAGCACCCTAACCCAGCTGCAATTGAAGAGCTGTGGATCTTCCAAGGGGCAGGTGGGCGCACAGTGTCCCTGAGGCCCAGCTTGTCTGGAACTGCGGAGTTCTGAGCAGGCAGAGGCGGGACACTGGTTCTGCAGGCCCAATGGCTTGGGGTAGTGCGGTGTCAGAGGCTCAGTAGCTCCAAGCATAGAAGGGGATTTTCAACAGATCCTGAGGAAGCTTTCAAATAACACTTGAAACACAGAAATATACAAAATGACAAAACGAAAGACAAAATTACAACCTCAAACCTCCAGCCCATCTCAGGAAACCCTAGGAGCAATGTATATAGAAGAAAATATATCCCATCCACCTCATATATCGGACATAATAGCTACTGAAGTTGACAAACAACTCCAGGAAGCTTTAAAGAAATTCAAACTCGAAATAATCTCCCAGATAAAAGAAGAAATGATAAAAGAAATGAAAGAGATTCTAAATATATCTAAAGAAAACACAGATAAAAAATTGGAGGAACTAAACAAAAAGATAGAATCCCTAGACAAGCAATATAAGAAACAAACAGAATACATAATGCAGATGCACAGAGATATACAGGAAATAAAAAACTCCACTGAAAGTTGTAAAAACCGCCTTAATGAAAGTGAAGATAGAATTTCAGACCTTGAAGACATGATTGCAGCTAGTGAACAGGAAAGGAAAGATCTTTTGAAAATAACAAGGAATCAGGAAACAACAATTCAACAACTGCAAGACGATGCAAAGAAGAATAACATAAGAATGATAGGGATTAATGAAAGAGAGGGAGACAACATAAAGGATGTCAAGCGGATATTTAGAGAAGTAATAGCTGAAAATTTCCCAAGCATGAGATCAGAAACTGACATCAAGATCAGTGAAGCATATAGAACTCCAAACACTCATAACCAAAATAAAACTACACCCAGACATATAATAATCACCATCCCAGAAATCCAACACAAGAATAGATTACTAAAAGCTGTCAGAGAGAAAAGACAGATCACTTATAAAGGAAAACCTATCAGAATCACAGCAGACTTCTCAGCACAAACGATAAAGTCAAGAAGAGCATGGAGTGAAATATTCCAAATCCTAAAGCAAAATGATTTCCAACCAAGACTGATATATCCTGCAAAACTATCATTCAAAATAGATGGTGCAATACGATACTTCCATGACAAAGAACAGCTGAAGAACTTCATGAACACCAAACCGACCCTGCAAAAAATATTGAAAGACAGTTTAGATACACAAAGGACAAAACCACTAAGCAAAGCAAATAATTAAACAGAACAGAAAGATAAAGATGCAACAGCAGAGAGATAACATTCCTACAATTAACCAGCATTTAACAGTAATAACCATTAATGTAAATGGTCTCAATGCACCAATCAAAGGAAACAGACTAGCAGAATGGATCAAGAAACAAAATCCAACCATATGCTGTTTACAGGAAACCCATCTAACCCAGAAGGATACTCACAGACTGAAAGTCAAAGGATGGAAAACAATTCTTCATGCAGCAGGAATCCAGAAAAAGGCAGGAGTAGCCATTCTGTTTGCAGACAACGTGAACTTTAAACCAACAATGACCATAAAGGACAAAGAAGGTCACTACATACTTGTAAGGGGAAAACTCCAAGAGGAAGAGATAACTATCTTAAATATATACGCACCAAACTCCAGAGCACCAAGTTATATAAAACAATTATTAACAGAAATGAAAACTCAAATTATCAGTAACACAATTGTAACAGGAGACCTTAATACGCCATTGACACCAAGGGACAGATCAACCAGACAGAAAATGAGCAAAGAAATAACAGAACTGAATCACACCTGTGAACAAATGGGTTTGATAGACATATACAGGATGTTCCACCCAACAACATCAGAATACACATTCTTCTCAGCAGTACATGGATCATTTTCTAAAATAGACCATATATTAGCTCACAGAACATATTTAAACAAGTGCAAAAGAGCTGAAATCATCCCTTGCATGTTATCGGATCATAGCGCTCTGAAATTAGAAATTAATGATAAAAGATACTGCAAAAATCCCACAAACACATGGAAACTGAATAACACACTCTTGAGTAATCAGTGGGTCACAGAGGAAATTAAAGAAGAAATCAAACAATACCTAAAAGAAAATGAAAATACAGATACAACTTACCGGAACCTGTGGGATGCAATGAAAGCCGTCCTGAGAGGAAAATTTATTGCACTGAGTTCCCACATCAGGAAAACAGAACGAATACAAATAAATAACTTGATGCTACACCTCAAACAGCTAGAAAAAGAAGAGCAAGTCAAGCCCAAAGCCAAAAGAAGAGAAGAAATTATAAAAATCAGAGCAGAAATCAATGCAATAGAGACTAAGAAAACAATCCAAAGAATCAACAAATCAAAGAGTTGGTTCTTTGAAAGAATAAATAAAATCGATAAGCCCCTAGCCAACCTTATTTAAAAAAAGGGAAGAAAAAGCTCAAATTCATGCAATAAGAAATGAAAAAGGAGAAATCACTACAGACCCAATAGAAATACAGAAGATCATCAACACCTACTTCGAAAACCTCTTCTCTCAAAAGTTTGATAACACAGAAGAAATAGACAGATTCTTAGAAGCATATGAAGTGCCACAGCTAGATCAAGAGGATGTAAAACTGTTGAATAACCCAATCTCTGTTACTGAAATTGAAAATGTAATTAAGTCCTTACCCACCAAGAAGAGCCCAGGCCCAGATGGATTCACTGCAGAATTCTACAAGAAATACAAAGAAGACCTAATGCCGACACTCCTCAAACTGTTCAATGAAATTGAAAGGGAAGCAATACTTCCTAAGTCGTTCCTGGAAGCAAATATTACTCTAGTACCAAAACCTGAGAAAGACCCAACTAAAAAAGAGAACTATAGACCGATCTCCCTAATGAACACAGATGCAAAAATCCTCAATAAAATATTGGCAAATAGGATCCAGCAAATCATCAAGAAGATTATACACCATGACCAAGTGGGATTCATCCCAGGAATGCAAGGATGGTTCAACATACGCAAATCAATAAATGTAATCCACCATATCAATAAAGCCAAAAATAAGAATCACATGATCATTTCTATAGATGCAGAAAAGGCCTTCGATAAGGTCCAACATTTATTCATGATAAAAACTCTACAGAAAATTGGAATAGATGGTCTTTACCTCAATATAATAAAGGCCATTTATGACAAACCAACAGCCAGCATCATTCTAAATGGCCAAAAATTGAAAGCCTTTACTTTAAAATCGGGCACAAGACAAGGATGTCCTTTATCACCACTCCTATTTAATATAGTACTGGAAGTACTAGCCAGAGCAATTAGGCAAGAAAGAGAAATAAAAGGGGTAAAGATAGGAAAAGAAGAAGTTAAGTTATCATTGTTTGCAGATGACATGATACTCTACATAGAAGACCCCCTAAACTCCATTGAAATACTCTTAGATACAATAAATAAATTCAGTAACGTGGCTGGATACAAAATCAATACTCAGAAATCAATAGCATTCCTATACACGAACAACAAAATTACAGAGAGGGAAATAAGAGAAACTGGACTATTCACATTAGCAAGCAAAAAAATGAAATATTTAGGAATTACTCTTACGAAAGAAGTGAAAGACTTATACAGTGAAAACTATAATACACTGAAAAAGGAAATGGAAGATGATCTCAGAAAATGGAAAGACATCCCTTGCTCATGGATAGGAAGAACAAACATTGTGAAAATGGCCATTCTCCCAAAACTGTTATACAGATTCAATGCAATCCCAATAGAAATACCATCAACATACCTTATAGATCTAGAGAAATCACTCCTAAATTTCATCTGGAACCAGAATAGACCTAGAATCGCAAAGGCAATTCTAAGCAGCAAAGGCAAAGCAGGAGGCATCACAATCCCTGACTTGAAATTATACTACAAAGCAACAGTAGTAAAATCAACATGGTATTGGAATCAAAACAGAGGCGAAGATCAATGGAATAGATTAGAAGATACAACCACAACTACAAACACACTCAACCACCTTATCTTTGATAAAGGAGCCAAGCAGGTTCACTGGAAGAACGACAGTCTCTTTAATAAATGGTGCTGGAAAAACTGGCTCTCCATTTGCCGAAAACTAAAGCTAGACCCATGTCTATCACCATGTACTAAATTAAAATCTACATGGGTCAAAGATCTGAATATTAAAACAGAAACACTAAATCTATTGGAAGACAAAGTGGGTAGAAACCTTGGAGACATAGGAGTAGGTAGAGAATTCATGAACAGGACTCAAACCGCACGGGAAACACTTCCCAGAATCAATAACTGGGACCACATCTTATTAAAAAGTTTCTGCATGTCAAAAGAAATCTCCAGCATAGTGAAAAGAAAACCCACAAACTGGGAAAAGATTTTAGTGAACTCTCTCTCAGACAAGGGACTCTTGTCTAAAACATATAAAGAATTAAAAAAACTCAGACCTCCAAAATTCAAAGATCCAATCCAAAAATGGGCATCTGAGATGAATACGCAATTCTCAGATGAAGAAATGCAAATGGCAAATAAATATATGAAAACATGCTCATCATCATTGGTCATCAGAGAAATGCAAATTAAAACCACACTGAGATTCCATCTCACTCCTGAAAGAATGGCCAGGATCAAGAAAACCAACAACAACAAATGCTGGAGAGGATGTGGGGAAAAAGGAACTCTCCTGCACTGTTGGTGGGAGTGTAGACTGGTACAGCCTTTGTGGAGGTCTGTCTGGAGGTTTCTCAAAAAGTTGGGATTGGAAATCCCATTTACTCCAGCTATTCCACTTCTAGGCATATTCCCAGAAGAACTGAAATCATCATACCACAGTGATTTATGTGCACCTATGTTTATAGCAGCACAATTTGTAATCGCCAGATCTTGGAAACAACCCAAGTGTCCATCAACTGAGGAATGGATAAAAAAGTTGTGGTATTTCTATACAATGGAATATTATTCAGCTATAAAGAAGGATCACATTGAGATATTTATCAATAAATGGGCGCAGCTTGAGACCATACTCATAAGTGAAATAAATCAATCTCGCATGTATGAATACCGACTAGTTTCCCTAATGTAAGTAATGATTCAAATATATGAAAATATGTGGCAATCATGATTCCCCATTATGTGGCCTTGAAGCCTTATAAAATTTTCACTTATTAATTAGAAAGGCTTTATTCCGGGCTTCTTGATATGGAAATATTTGAAGCTATAGTATATGAAGTTTTATCCAAATATCTCAAGGAAAAAGACAGACACTATGGTAACTATTATTCTTTAAAAAAATTATTTAGTTATTTCTTATGTTTATTTTAATTAAGGGAAAAATTTAAAAAATTAGGATATATAATAGTAACTCTTTTCGATTTCCTATTAACTTGTTTTGAAGTCCTGTAATGCTCGCACGATCTTGTTTTGACTGATTAGACTCTGTTCCATTCTGTGGGATAGTATCAGGTCCGAGGGTATAGGCAACTACTTTGAAGGCAGTAAGATTCACTAAGATGCCCATTCTGGTTTGACTATTGTCTCCTTTGGAAGTCCTGTAATGTTTACAATGTCTAAGTTTTATTGGTCTTGTTCTCTACTGTTTTGTCCAACTTTATAATATCTAATGAGATAGACAAATCTTTTTAAGGAAACAAGAGACAACGTTGATAACTATTGTTAATAACCGTATACTCTGTTCTACATCATGTGCTAAGTCTATCCTTGGTTTTCACTGACAGCTTTGTTCTGCCATATTTGACTTTATTCCCCCCCCCCCCAAAAAGTAATAAGAACTAAGGAGTAATAAAATCTAAAATGTGTAAATTTTGTTGTAAAAAGAGAGGAAGGGGAAAAAAGATCTCTAACGGATATAACAGCAAGTGTGTATAGGGATGTTGAATAGCTGACTATATTAATGTTTTTGGATCATTGAACACAGCTGTTTGTAGTCTCTCTGTTTGAATGTCTACTTTGTATTCTTTGATACTGTGATTTGAGCAACTATTTCCAAGATGATAATATGTAATCTATTAACAGGTGATTTCTTACTGTTATGCTTTTTTTTTGTAGTTCTGTATTATATGTAACCTTACACTGCTTTGTTTTGTTTTGTGTTTTTCTCTTTTTCCTCTTAAATAAAAAAAAATAGGTAATGTGTCAAAAAAAAAAGATCACTATATAATGATAAAGGAATAAATTATCAAAAGAATATAAAAGGCATAAATGCCTTTGTCACTCTGTATTCATCAGATATTGATCCCTGAACTTCCATAACAGACACCAAAATCTGGAGATAATCAAGTCCCTTACATACAATTATACATAAAATTTGAGTGTAGGCTATGTGTATCTTCTACATACTTTAACTCACCTCTAGATTACTTATAAGATTTAATATAATGCAAATACTATGTAAACTATTGTTGCAAAAAGTGTCTGCAAGTGTTCAATACAGACATCACTTTATTTTATAAATATTTTTGAACTACAGTCAGTTGAATTCATAGATGTCCAATCTGTGAATAGAGAGGAATGACTATACTGTGGTGCTTCCTGCATGTACAATCTATGAAAAATTTTATAAATTGTGTGAAATAAGAAGTTAAAACCATAATCAATAGTAAAAGAGGAAAAAAAAAAACCAATAAAGCAAGGTAACAAAATTTCCAGAACTACTACATTTACAGTTTGAGGTTTTCATTACATAAAATAAGGATTATTTGAACAGAAACACTGTAACGTTGCAATGCTCAGTTAATGTTTAAGACGACTAGTGACAAATGAAGAGGTCATGTGCTGGATAAAACAATATCTCTAGGGATTAATGGAACAGGATATCTAGAGCTATCTTCTTACCACAGATACATGGCACAACCTCAACTTTATGATTTTTAATGAAAATTTCCATTTAATATTTTCAAAGCTTGGATGACCACAAGTAACTAAGAGTGTACAAAATAAACACAAGTAAATGGAAAATATAGTAGTGATAAGCTTAAAACCACTAACACTATACCAAATAGCTACCTGTATATTTACCACTTTATTGCCTTGAATTTGGCAAGGAATTCTTAGATAATTTCAAAAGCACAAGAGGCAAAGGAAAAAATAGACACTTGAACTCATTGAACTTTAAAAGTAAAATATTGTTTATTGAACAAAATATGAAAGTGTAAAGACAATCTAAAGAATGATATATTTTCCAGTGTATCATGTGTCAAGTAAAACTCCCATATATAGTATACAAATGTTTTACAATTCAACATCAAAAACAAGCCCAGTTTAAAAATCAGTAAACCATCTGAATTGATTTTTTCCTTTTTAAAATTTTATTTAAATAAAAAACCAAAACAGTAAAAAGGTACAAGTAATACAGAATTTCAAAAAAAAATTAAGAAATCACTAGTTAATAGATTACATATTGTCATCTTAGAAATAGTTGTTCAAGTTACAAAATTCCTGAGATACTCAAATGGCCAATAAGCACTTTAAAATATAATTAACCTCACAGGATATGGGAGAGATGCAAAGCAAAAATACAAGAAAGCACTTTAGAAGCCCCAGGATGGCTGTAATATAAGCATGACAAATAATAGTTTAGGAGAGATCTGAACAAACTTGAACACCCACACTTTGTTGGTAAGAATGTAAAATGGTAGAATTACTTTTGAAACCTGTTTGTCACTTCTTTAAAATAACTATACATAAAGTCACCACATGATGCAGAAAATTCAATTCTAGTAATATGTGCAAGACAATTGAAAACAAGTATTGTATTAAAGCAATTCCTTGCATATGATTGCTTGCAGTAACATTTTTTTACAATAGGCAGCATGTAGAAACAGCCTAAATATTCATTGATGAATGGATATAGATGTTAAAAATGGCATATTCATACAAAAGGATATTAATCAACCGTAAAAATGAGTGAAGAACTGCTGGACGCTACAATATGGATGAACTTTTAAAATTTTATGCTAAGTGAGGGATGTAAAACATGAAAGGTCACATTGTGTGATTCCAATTTAAAGAATCGTCTAACCTATGTAACTCCATAGATCTAGGAGTTAGATTAGTTCCTGTCAGGGACTTGGATGAGGAGAACTGCTGCTTACTTAGTTAGTACAGGATTTCCTTAAAAGCGATGGAAATGCTTTAGAGCTAGAGAGTAGGGTTGATTACATAAAATTGTACAATGCTAAGTTCCACCGAATTATACACTCTAAAATGATTAGCTATGGTATTTGATTTTATCCCATTAAGAGAATGTGGACAGAATTTCAAAGAGAAATTGACAAAGCAACAATGTAGGATATGTTAACAAATATTTCTGTAAAACTAATTGGATGAGAAGCCAAAATATTAATTAAGATATGGAGTATTTAAGAACAAGATTGCAAGCCTAGAATTAGTAGATATCTATGGAATCATGCATCCAAAAGAGGAAGTATATTTTTATGTACATGGGAAACATTTATTTATTAATACCGATGACAATAGTCTTCTTAAGACATGTCCAAAACCAACAGTAGTACTGTCTCTAAAAAATGAAAACTAAATTAGAAACTAACCATAAAAATGTACTTAAATAAATTAAAAATCTTTACATGACTGGAAACCTAAACTTGAAAATAAAAACACATGCAAAGGATAAGATACTGAAGTAAAAAATTCCAACATTAATCCAGTAACCAGATGCTGCATTTGCAGATCCTTAATGGGTAACTAAAATCATAATGAATCTTATCTATACCTTCTTTTAATCTCCTTTATTATCTTGAAATCTCAATCGCTTCACCACTCAATTCAAGGTAATCATGTATATATACAGTGGTGTCTGTAACACAAAGCTTATTAGTGCCTGGACTAGGTAGCTTACCTCATTTCCTTTAAGACTGAAGACATTCAGATAAAAATAAACAGGTACATTTCAGGAATTTCAAGATTATTCAATTGCTAGCTATTAGGGTTATAGTTCTAGAATTTTTGAAGTGAAGCTAAGGAGTCTTCTATTTCATCAACAACTATGGATTCCAGAAAATATATTCCTGTCAAAGCATCCCAGAATGGAGTCACCACAAAGAGGATACATTACCCTATGATGGGAAATGAGGCTGATCCCTTAAGGAGGATTGAATGAGGCTGATCCATTAAGGAGGATTGACTATCTATAGATGGAAATCAAATTTCCCTATCAAGCAATGAAGACTCTTCACAATCTTTCATAACTGATCGTCAGATACGAATCAGGTAGACTGCAGTTTGACCAGAACTATCTGCACTGTCAGCAATGAGACACCCTCAAACTGTAAAAATCTCTAAGGCTTTTCTTCAGTATCCTTTTATGGGAAACTCCAAAACTTTGTCAGGCCCTGGAAAACAGATCTTTAACACTTTGACCTTTGCTTCTCAGAATGGCTAAGCTGATTCTTGTCTCCTTGATTGGTCTAATGGTTAGCCAACCAAAGCTGCTGTATCAGGACCCTCACCGTAGGGCTTCTGCCTAAAACTCAAAGAATACTGTATATCACAACCTGTAGTCATCAGATGAAAAGACACTTAGAAGCATATTTATAAACTTTAATCCATTCATCAGAAACATAGTGAATCTCAATTTATTTTTAAAGATATTTCATTTTATTAATCAATTTACATATAGCTTTTTAAAAAGTTTCTTTCAAAATGTTCTATTACTGTAATTTATTATAGACTAAATTTATGCTACTTGTGTACATATAGGAGGGATTACTTAGTACTTTTCATAGATTTTTAAAATTTTGGATTTCTCTCTCTCTCTCTCTCTCTCTCTCTGTCTCTCACTCTACCTCTGTGTCTCTGTCTCTCTCTCTCTCTGTCTCTGGCTCTGTCTGTCTCTCTCTCTGTGTGCATGTTTCTTTTCTCTTATCCTCTTTCTATTCTTCTTCTCATCCACCACCTTCTTTAATTAAGTTTTGTAAATTTATTCAGCTTATTTTATTACACTCCAGTCCAGGACCAGATTGTGTATTGCTAGAACAGGACTCCTGTCCTATAACAATATTTTGGATTGCAGAGAAGGTATCCAGAAATTATACATACACTCTCCTGCATAGGGAGGCACAAATAATAAATTGTGATCTTAGCCACCAATCTGCAGAAATATTTTGAAATTTTTACTCACAAGCAAGGTAGTCCCAACATAACTCCTACTTTCAAGTAAGGAGCCTATCTCCATCTTAGTATATACTAAGACACTATATAAAATGAACAGATGCCAAGCAATTATTCTCCCTACTTTGGGGATGGGTATGAAGGCCCTCAATTTAGTCTCCAGGAACACAAAAATAAAAGGAAATCTATATATTCTCTTTGATTTGCATTTCTATTCCCTTTATTGTTCACAGAAAGATTTGTCTTGTTTTTGAGATGAACCATGTAGTTGATTTATTTTTTCCCCATTCTCTATTTCATTGCTCTGGCGTTTCAACTAGAGAGACAATGCTGGAAATATATAGACCTTCCATAGGTAGTTAAATTTGATTTCAGTATATATAATGTATCATGAGTGAAAAATAACAAAAAGTTTTCTTAAATATGGAGACAGAATAGTAAAACAGTTGCGAAACTATCTCCCTCATCTATTCAATACATATTTATGGAGCATTAACTATGTAGTAGGTACCATATTACACGCGTGGAAAGGAGATAACTGACATAGATTCTATAATAAAAGAGTTTACTAGGAAACAGAAGCTGATTCATGAATAAACTTTTCATAATTTCAGAACTTTAATTACAAAAAAATGGAATTCTTACTTATCAATCAACTGGAAAAATATTCTCATAGCCATGGTTCCTCTGAAGACTCTATTAGAAGAAAGTAATTTAAATTATTTAAATATTAATTAGCTTCAGCAAGCAACTCTGTCACAGTTTAAAGCATATTTGATTCATATGAAAATATAAATGACAGTTACCAAATTTATTAAGTGTAAACATTTAGGACACATATTGGGTACTTGTCTAAAGTCATTAGTGAGTATTTTGTAATTAGTACTTGAAACTTGGTCAACTTGGAAAGTAAAAATAGCATGCCTGTCACAGAGTTAACCAAGTGGAATTTTAAACTACAAAAGTAGGTAATTTTCTTCTTTTCAAAAGTGGTTATTTTCTTATTCATAATAAATTATATGACAATAATTTAATAGTATTATTTTATCCCAAACATGTCTTGTCTGATCCCCCAAATATAGATTGTGATTACGTTTATTAGAATCAAAATTCAGGTTCAAATCATTGATGTGTCACTTACTAGCTATTTAATTATGCTTATTTAATTGATTTACATTCATTTTGCTTTATTCATCAAAGAGACATAATATCTTTTCAAATGATTGTTGTGATTGTGAACTATAAAATATTAGCATGGTGCTTAGAATATGGGCAGAGCTCAATAAATATTATCAATAATTATAAAAGTAATGTAAGCTCTTTTAGAGAAAGATCACTCCTGTTTCTTTCCTTTAAGTCTCAAATAAAAATATATCTAAAAATGTTATATCAGTAGCTCTCTTAAGGGAGAAGAGGGTTATATTGGCTCACAGTTTAGAATTTCAGTTCATTTTTGGCAGGGTTAAACAAACAAACAGAACGGCAGAAGCGTCTTGGCAAAGGAAATCTGCTCAGGTCATGAGGTCCAGGAAATAAGGTAAGAAGGAAGGAGCAAGAGATATACACTCCTCCAGGTAACTCTGACACTGACTCACTCTTTGCCAAAACTCCACCTTTTAACAGCTGTTCATCAGTATGGCCCCCAAGATTCAGTCACCTTACAGAAGCCTTACCAATGAAGACATCTGGCTGTTAGAGGACATACAGATATAAACCAAAACAGTAGCCTTAAAACAACTTAGGTGCTTTAAAATACATTATATATTTCATAAACAACAGATGTTTGGTAATGGCAAGCTTTAATAGTTTACCTTGTTTTCAATTGTAATAAAGGGAAAAACCAGTGGGATGCCTTCCAAGAACTGGGAAACCATTTTGCCCTCTGAGAGTTATGCTAAGAAAACAACAACAACAAAAAAGGCCAGAGAATAAAAACTACAGAAACTCAGATTTTTAGGACAGAGTAAGATTTAATAAAATACATTAGCAATGGATATTTGTCTTCTGTGAATAAAGCATTCCAGGCTTGCTAGCTTCATACTACTTCAAGTCGTTAAAGAAATTACATATTCTCAAGCAGGTTCAGCATATATATATATATATATATATATATATATATATATATATTCTTTTAATTTTCATTTTTCTCAGTACAATTTTCTGTACTGAGAATTACATTCACAATGAAGAGTTGTAAATGTACACAACATGTTAATTTTTTAAAAACCACTCTCCATTTGTTGATTCCCTTGCCTTTTGCAATGATTCTCCCAAATTTCTACATTTATCTTTTATTTTACTCTTTTTTGTAGTTTGAGTTTCTCATGTAAGAGAAACCATGCAATATTTAAGCTTGTATTTGCAATTCATTTCACTCAGAATTATGGTCTCAATGTTCATCCATTTTCCTACAAATGATTCAAGTTCATCCTTCTTTATGGAAGAGTGCTATTCTATTGTGTATAAAACTATACTTTCTTTATCCATTCTTCTGTTGTGGACATATATAATTAATTTCTGAGATTTAGCTATTACAATTTGTGCTGTTAAAATTATGGGCATTGTTATGGCTTGTGTCTAGATATCACCCCAAAGCTTCATGCAGTCATGCTGAAGGTTGAATACAAAGTGTTGGGATCTTAGTTGTGTGACTACTAAAACAGTTCACTGATTGGGTTGGCGTAGTTCTGGCTAGGATTAATGGTGTTACAGTCACCTTCAGGTGAGTACCCAGCATAACATATAAGGAACAGACAGAAAGTTAATTTTCCCTCACCTGCCTACTTTCTATGGATTATTTCTCTTCTCTCATGCCATCCTTCCTTTGAGGCAGCTGACTATGAACTTAAAACTTTATAAACTGAATGAAATAAACTTTTCTTCCTTTAACTTTGAATGGCAGGTATTTTGTCTCAGCAAAGACAAAAGTAACTAAAACACATATGCACGTGTCACTGCAACATAATGTCATTATCTCTTTTAGGAAGATAACTTGAAGGCATATGGCTGGGTTGAATGCAATTTCTAGTTTTAAGTTATTGAGGAATTTCCATGGTGATTATACTAATTTACATTCTACCAACAATGTGGAAAGGTTTCCTTTTCTCCAGCATTTATTATTTGTCTTCTTGATGATAGCCATTCTTTCTGAATTAAGATGCAATTTCAGTGCTGCTTAAATTTTTCAAAAATTCAATGATATTGATAATTTTCACATATTTATAGTTATTTTTATGTTTGATTCTGAGAATTCTATTCATATCAGTTGTACAGTTTTTTTACTAGATCTTTTACCTAGGGAAATAAGATTAATTTGATTTCTTTATATATTCTTGACATTAGTATTCTGTGTGAGGAATAGATGGCAAGTGTTTCACACTGTGTAGAATGCTTCTTCACTCTGTTGATTGTTTCCTATGTATATAGGAGATTTTAAATTCAATAATGTCCCACTTAATAATGGTTGATATCATTTCTTATGTAATTAGATTTCTATTCATAAAATCTTTGCTATGCCTCTGCTATCAAAAGTTTTTTCTACTTTATGTTACAGAAGATTGTTTCTGCTTTAACATTTACATCATTGATCCATCTTTATTTTAGTTTATTACATGATGAAAGACATATTTCATAGTTCAATCTTCTTAATATGAACAGCAAGGTTTCCCAATATCATTTGCTAAAAATGCAACCTTTCTTCCAGGATATATTTTTATCCCCTTTGTCAGAGACCCGATGGCTATGTGTGTCTGTGTGTGTGTGGGTTGTTTATTCTTCATCTACTGTGTTTTATTTTCTTCTTATCTTTTTGGGCCAGTACCATGCTGTGCCTATCACTGTAGCTTCATAATATAACCTGTCAGGGATTGTGAACCTTCCTGCTTCATTTTTGTTGCCCCAAATTATTTTTGTTATTTTGAGTCTCCTCTAGTTTCACATGACTTTTTGGATTGTTTTCTGTTTTTCTGTGAGGAAAGCTACTAGTATTTTGACAGTCATTGAATTAAATCTGTATTTCAGTTTTGAAAGCATGGACATTATGACTATATTGACTCTCCTGTTCAGGAATAGAAGGTAACTTTCCATGTCCTCTTGGTTTCCTTTTTCAGAATACTGTAATTTTTTTGTATTAATCTTTCATTTTCTTGGTATGATTCATTGTTGCATATTTAATTTCATCTGATGGTATTGTTAATAGTATTTTCCTAATTTATTTTTTGTGAGTTCATTATTGGTATGTATGAAGACTATTCACTCTTGTATATTACTTTTGCATATTGCTATATTTTTGATTTTGGTTCTTAATACCAGGAGTCTTTTTGTGGACTTTTGTGCGTCTTCTAAGTAGAGGGACATGATTTTTGCAAATAATGATGATTTTACTTCTTTTTTCCATACATTTATCAATTTCTTTTATTCATCTTTCCAGACTGTTCTCACTAATGTGTTTTATACTGTATTACCACAGGAGTGGTCATAGAAGACATATTTTCTTATTCCTGATTTTAGAGGGTAGTTTTTCATTGTTTCCACATAGATGTGAGAATGGAAGGAAGTTTGTCAATAATGTTTTTAGTTAATTGGGACAAAATCTTTCTATACCTTTTTTTCATGTTTATTTTTAGCATAATAAATGTCAGACTGTCTGATTTCATTAACATGATCATGTGATTCTCATCCTTGATTTCATTTTTGTGATGTATTATATTTAACTGCTTGCTCAATCTTTAGATCTCTGGAATGGGATTGCTGATATTGCTAAGTAGCATAAGCACCTGCCTGGCAAGCACTAGGACATGAGTTCAAAACCCAGTACAAAAAATAAATCTTTGGGATAATGCCTAGTTGTATATGATGCATGATATTTTTGAGGATTTGTTTTATTCTTTTTGATGGTATCTTCTTTTTCATTATTTTATAAAAAGAAAAATAATAAAACAATTTCAAAATAATAAGAGAGTAACAATAATTAATACATTCATTGCATATTGTTATATTCAGAGTAGTTACTCCAGCCCTAAGATATAGGTAGGAGATACTGCACTTTTTCCTTGCTTCTTTCTCCCTTTCCCACAATAGTTTCTTTTTGACTTTGCATAGTTTCTTTCAAATTCATAGTGTCTATGGAATATTTTGAGCCCTATTTACATGTTCAGTTTCTTACACTAGTGAGACAGTATGTTTACATTTTTGGGTCTGATTTACTTCACTTATGAGTATGATCTTAATTGGCCTCCATTTACCTATCTTTCTTTATAACTGAATAGTTTTCCATTATATAAAAAAAATCACCACTTTAGTACATTCCTCAGGTGATGGGTATTTGTGTTGTTTCCAAGAGTTAGCTATTACAAACTATGCTGCTATAAAAATGGATGCACATATATCATTGTGGTACAATGTTTTAATTCTTCTGGGAAGATACACAGAAGGGGAATAGTTGGATCAAATGGGACCGCTAATCCTAGCTTTTAGATTTCTCTAAAATGATTGCCACATTGACCCAATTTGCACTCCCAACAACAATAAAACAGGGCTCCTTTTTCTCCACAGTCCGTCTAGCATTTGTAATTGATTGATGTCTTTGTTTTTCTGGGACCAGGATTTGAATTCATGAACTTGTGCTTGCCAGGTAGGTGCTTGTGCAACTGAGTTATATATCCAGTCCCAATTGATTGATTTCTTGAAGATAGCTATCCTTTCTGGAGTGATACGGGATCTCAGTGCTGTTTTAATTTGTACCTCTCTTATTCTGTTTCACTAGTGCTCAGGCTTTATTTATTTACTTATTTATTTATTTTTGCCAATTGCCAAGGTGACTTAATTGCAGTAACTTTGTAGTATAATTTCAATTCAGGGATTTAGTTGTCCCTTGACTTGTCTTTGTTTCCCAGAATGGTTTTTGCTATTCTAAGTCTCTTCTGGTTCCAATAAATTTTAAGAGTGTTTTATCTAGCTCTCTGAGGTATGGTAATGGTGTTTTCATTGGAACTGCTTTAAATCTTTGTAACAATTTTTCAACAAGTATGGCCATTTTCACAATGTTGATTCTTCCTATCTATGAACAAGGGATATTTTTCCATTGTGTGATATCCTCTTTGTTCTCCTTTTTCAGAGTACTGTA
The DNA here is from genome assembly GCF_034190915.1 of Cavia porcellus. Taxonomy (NCBI): domain Eukaryota; kingdom Metazoa; phylum Chordata; class Mammalia; order Rodentia; family Caviidae; genus Cavia; species Cavia porcellus. The sequence goes on along the minus strand of NW_026947486.1, from coordinate 84,055,470 downwards.
ATTTTCAATGTATACATCTTTATTTCCTTTGTTAGACTGATTCCTAATTATTTCATTTATTTTGGATGTTACGGTGAAACGTGTGGTTTCCTTAGTTTCTCTGTATGTGAGTTTGTTGCCTTTTATTTTTGAGTGTTGACTTTGTATCCAGCTACACTGCTGAATTTGGTTATTAAACCTTAAAGGATTCTGGTGGAGATTCTGGGGTCTTCTATGTAGAGAAGTATGTCATTTGCAAATAATGATAATTTACCTTCCTCCTCTCCTGTCATTATTCATTTTATTTCTTCTAATTGCTCTGGCGAATGCTTCCGGAACTATGTTGATAGGAATGATTGTAGTGGATATCTTTGCCTTGTTCCTGATTTTAAATAGAAAGCTTTCATTTCATGACCACACAGTATATTGTTAGGTGGTGGTTTGTCATGGAAGGTTTTTACCAGATGGAGATAAATACCATCTGTTCCAGTTTTCTGTAGGGTATTTATAATAAATGGGTGTTGAACTTTGTCAATAGCTTTTTGTGCATATGTTGAAATAATCATGTGATTTTAATCTTTGCTTCCACTAACATCTTGCACTACATTTATTGATTTTCATATGTTGAAACATCCCTGCATGCCTGGGATGAATCCTGTTTTGTCATGGTGCATAATCTTCTTGATTATTTGTTGCAATCTGTTTGCCAATATGTTACTGAGGATTTTTGCATCTATGTTCACTAGAGGATTGGCCTATAGTTCTTTATTTGTTGTTTTCTTCTACAGTTATTTTTATTTTAAAGAGAATAAAGCAAAAGAGAACCAAATAAAGCAAGTAAGAACAAAACAATACAAGCAACGCAACACTTCACAACCAGACATCAACATTAGTTACTGTAATGTCTCTTTTCTTGAAATAGTTTAGCGTACCTTCACACACAATAATATCAAACATAACAAAATAGTTTAAAACCATTCAAGGGAATGAAAGAATTACAGGACATTCAAAACCAAATAACTGATAATGAACAATGGCTACTATAATATCTCATTTTCTTTAAAAATTATTTATACTATCACAAATATTAAAATTCAACAAGACACATTATGTTAGAACTAATTGAAACAGAAGAAAAATGCATGATAAGACTTCAAAGCAAGATGATATTAAATCAGCAATGGCTGCCATAATGCCTTGTTTTCTTCAAAGCAGCTGTTCAGACCATCACATACAATAAAAATAAATAAAACAGAATAAAATCATTCCAGCCAAAGAATGAATATATTATAAGACTTCAAAGCAGTATAATGGGAAACCATTATTATCATAAAATGTTATATACTTATATACTAGGGAAACTATATGGTATAGATACGAGTGAGTTTGATTTATTTCACTTACGAGTATGGCTATAAGTTGTGTTCATTTATAAATATCTCAATGTGACCATTCTTTATAGCTGAGTAGTACTCCATTGTATAAAATATCACATCTTTTTTATCCATTCCTCAGTTGATGGACACTTAGGTGGTTTCAAAGTTCTGGCTATTACAAATAGTGCTGCTATAAACATGGGTGAACAAATATAACTGTAGTGTAATGTTTTCAGTTCGTCTGAGAATATGCCTAGAAGTGGAATAGCTGGAACAAATGAGACTTCCAATCCCAGCTTTTTGAGAAATCTCCAGACTGACTTCCACAGTGGTTACACCAGTCTACACTCCCACAAACAATGCAGAAGAGTTCCCTTTTCCCTGCAGCCTACCCAGGAATTGTTGTTGGTAGATTTATTTATGCTAGCCATTCTGTGTGGTTTTAATTTGCATTGCTCTAATGAGTAATGATGCTGAAATTTTTTTGATGTATTTATTTGCCATTTGTATTTCTTCATCTGAGAACTGTGTATTCAACTCAGATGCCCATTTTTGGATTTGGCCTTTGAATTTCCAAGATCTGATTTTTTTTATTGTTTATATGTTCTAGACAGAAGAATTTTGTCTGAGGGACAAAATTCTGTTCACTACGATTTTTTTTCCCAATTTGTGGATTTTCTTTTCACTATGCTGGAGATTTCTTTCAACATGCAGAAACTTTAATAAGATGTGATCCCAGTTATTGATTCTGGGAAGTATTTCCCATATGACTTGATTCCTGTTCATGAATTCTCTACTTAATTCTCTCTTTAAGAATTTTACCCACTTTGTCTTCCAACAGATTTAGTGTTTCTACTTTAATATTAATATCCTTGATCCGTTTAGACTTTAGCTTAGTACACAGTGTTAGGCATGTGTCTAGTTTTAGTTTTTAGCATACGGAGAGCCAATTTTTCCAGAAAAGTTTATTAAAGAGAATATCTTTCTTCCAGTGGATGTATTTGGTCCCTTTATCAAAGATAAGGTGTGTTTGTAGTTGGGTCTTCTTATCTATCCCATTGATCTTCAGGTCTGTTTTTATTCCAGTACCATGTTGATTTATTACAGCTGCTTTGTAGTATAATTTCAAGTCATGGATTGTTAAGCCTCTTGCCTTGTGCTTGTTGCTTAGAATTGCCTTTGCTATTATAGGTTTCTTCTGGTTCCATATGAGTTTTAGGAGCAATTTCTCTAGATCTATGAGGTATGCTAGTGGTATTTTGATTGAGATTGCATTAAATCTGTATAACAATTTTGGGAGAATGGCCATTTTCACAATACTTATTCTTCCTATCCATGAGCAAGGGATGTCTTTCCACTTTCTGAGATCCTCTTCAATTTCTTTTTTCAGGGTCTTAAAATTTTCCATGTATGGATCCTTTACTTTTTTTCATGAGATTAATTCTGAAGTATTTCATTTTATTGGATGCTAACGTGAAGGGTATCGTTTCTTTTATTTCTCTCTCAGTGATTTTTTTGTCAGTGTAGAGGACTGCTATTGACTTTTGAGTGTTGACTTTGTACCCAGCTACATTACTAAATTTCTTTATATCTAAGATTCTTTCAGTGGAGTTCTTGAGGGTCTTCTATGTATAGTATCATGTCATCTGTAAATAATGATTATTTAACTTCTCCTTTTCTTATCCTTACTCCTTTTATTTCTCTCTCTTGTGTAATTGCTCTGAAAAGTATTTCCACAATTGTTCAATAAAAGTGATGATAGGGAACATCCTTGTCTTGTGCCTAATTTTAGGGTAAAGGCCTTGGTTTTGCTCATTTAGTATGATGCTGGCTGTTGCTTTGTCATATAATGGCCTTTATCATATTGAAATAAAGACCATGTATTCCATTTCTCTGAAATGTTCTTATCCTGAAAGGTTTTTCTGCATCTATAGAAATGATCATGTGTTTCTTATTTTTGACCTTATTGATATGGTGGATTACGTTTACTGATTTACTTAAGTTGAACCATCCCTGCATTCCTGGGATGAATCCTACTTGGTCATGATGTATAATCTTCTTGATGATTTGCTGCATTTTGTTTGCCAAAATTTTATTGACAATGTTTGCATCTGTGTTCATGAGAGAGATCGGCCTGCAGTTCTTTTTTTTTGGTTGGATCTTTCTCAGGTTTTGGTACTAGAATAACATTTGCTTCCAGGAATGACTTAAGAAGAATTGCTTCCCTCTCAATTTCATTGAAGAGTTGGAGGAGTGTCGACATTAAGTCTTCTTTGAATTTCTTGTAGAATACCACAGTGAATCCCTCTGGGTCTGGGCTCTTCTTTGTAGGTAAGAACTTAATTACATTTTCATTTTCATTAATAGAAATTGTATTATTCTGTGGTTTTACATTCTCTTGACCCAGCTTTGGTATTCGATGTTTCTAGTAATCTGTCCACTTCTTTGGTGTTATCGAACCTACGAGAGTAGAGGTTTTTGAAATAGGTGTTGGTGATCTTCTGTATTTCCACACGGTCTGTAGTGATGTCACCCTTTTCTTTCTTCATTGTATGAGTCTGAGTTTTTATTTCCTTTTTAAAATAATGTTGGCTAGAGGATTATCAATTTTATTTATTCTTTCAGAGCCAACAACTTTATTCAGTGATTTTTTGTATTATTTTCTTAGTCTTTATTTCATTAATTTCTACTCTTATATTTATAATTTCCTCCCTTGTTTTGGCTTTGGGCTTGACTTGTTTTTCTTTTTTTAGATGTTTAAGGTGTATCATCTGGTTGCTTATTTGTGTTTGTCCTGGCTACCTGATACGGGAATTTACTGCAATAAATTTTCCTCTGAGGACAGCTTTCATTGCATCCCACAGGAGTAAGTTGTATTTGTATTTTTGTTTTATCAAAGATAAGGTGTGTTTGTAGTTGGGTCTTCTTATCTATCCCATTGATCTTCAGGTCTGTTTTTATTCCAGTACCATGTTGATTTATTACAGCTGCTTTGTAGTATAATTTCAAGTCATGGATTGTTAAGCCTCTTGCCTTGTGCTTGTTGCTTAGAATTGCCTTTGCTATTATAGGTTTCTTCTGGTTCCATATGAGTTCCATATCATTATTGTTTAATTTCTTCTTTAATTGTCTTTGTGACTCACTGATTGTTCAGTAGTGTATTATTGAATTTCCATGTTTTTGGGTTGTTTTTTTTTTTGCTGTTTCTTTTATAAGTAATTTCTAGTTTCATGATACTATGATATGATAACATGCATGAGATAATTTCATCTCTTTTGCATTTACTTAAGTATGTTCTTTGGCTATCATATGATCCATTTTAGAGAACATTTCATGTACTTCTGGGAAAAATGTAAACTATGATGTTGGGTGGTACACTCTGTATATGTTTATCAAGTCCATTTGTTCACAGGTGTGATTCAGTTCTGTTATTTCTTTGCTGATTTTCTATTTGATCTGTCCCTTTGTGTCAATGGTGTGCTAAGATCTCCTGTTGTAATTGTGTTATTGTTTATTTAATTTTTCACTTCTGTCAGTGTCTGTTTTGTATAACTGGGTGCTTCTGAATTTGGTGCATAAATATTTAAGATTGTTATCTTTTCCTCTTGAAGTTTTCCCCTAACTAGTATGTAGTGAATTCTTTATCTCTTCGGATCATTCTTGGTTTGAAGCTCACATTGTCTGCAAATAGAATAGCTACTCATCTTTTTTTTTTTGTTTGTTTGTTTGTTTTTTTTTTTTTTTTGTTTCCTGTTGTGTGAAGTATTGTTTCCATCCCTTGATTTTCGGTCTATGAGTTTCCCTTTAGGTTAGATGGTTTTCTTGTAGACAGCATATGGTTGGATGTTGTTTTTTGATCTGTTCTTCCAGGCTGTTTCTTTAATTGTTGAATTGAGGCCATTTACATTAATGATTAAAATGGATACCTATTGATTTATTTTTGATATGTTATCTTTCTACTGTTATGTCTTTATTGTTCAACTCTGTTTAACTGTCTGACTTACTTAATGGTTTTTTGCTGTGTCTGTCTAGAATGTTTTTCAGTATTCTTTGCAGGATTGGTTTGGTAATCATGAAATTCTTTAGCTATTCTTTGTCATTGAAGTATCTCATATCTCTGTCCATTTTGAAGGATAGTTTTTCACAGTACATCAGTCTGGGCTGGATGTTGTTTTTCTTTAGGATTTGAAATACTTCACTCTATGTTCTTCTTGACTTCATTGTTTGTGTTGAGAAGTCTGCTGTGATTCTGGTAGATTTTCCTTTATAGGTGATCTGTCTTCTCTCTAACAGCTTTTAATATTCTGTTCTTATGTTGCATTTCTGGGATGTTGATTATTACATGTCTGGGTGTAGTTTCATTTTGGTTATGGCTATTTGGAGTTCTATATGCTTCACTGATCTGTATGTCAGTTTCCATTCTTGTGTTGGGGGAAATTTTCAGCTATTACTTCTGTAAATAGCCTCTTGATATCATTTGTGTTGTACTCTTTTTCATTTATCTTTACTAATCTTATTTATTTTTCTCTGCATCACCTTGCAGATGTTGAATTATTCCCTGATTCTTTGTTATTTTTACAGGATCCTTACTTTCTTGTTCTGTAGCTGCAATCTTGTCTTTGAGGTCTAAAATTCTATGTTCTCTTTCATTGAGGCAGTTTTGCCAACTTTCAATGGAATTTTTGGTTTCCTGTATATCTCTTTAAATCTGCTTCATGCATTCTGTTTGTTTCTTATATTGTTCATTCAGGGTTTCCATCTTTTTTCATTGTTCCTCTAATTTTTTAAATTTTATTTTGAAAGTAGTAAAAATGCAGCAGCACAAGACAGAACAAAACCAATTGAGACAATGCAGTGAAATTGGTACAGGATTTCACAGTAGGATACTGGGATAGTAGTAATAGATACTATGGTATATCTCTTTACCTTCACAATAGTTGTCTAGTCAATTAGGTATAGCAAAATCAAACCAAAAATAGAACATTATAAAACCAATTGAAAATACTCAATAGAGCAAAAGAAACATCACAAGACAAAACAGTGAAAACAACCTTTGCCTCCAAAAAGAAGATAGAATTTGCTATCCTGCATATGGTCATCCTCCCAAGAGATGCAGAGACATCTATCCCCACTAGCTATAGTATGGTGGTGGGGGAAGGGTGCTTGATTTTCAGCCCTCATGGCAGTAGGCTCATAGGTAATGTTTCTCCTCCAGGCCCACACTGCAGGTGCTTACCAAGAGGGCAGGTGAATGAGCTGCTTAAGTCCCACCATGTCCAGGTCTCAGGAGCGCTGGTTCTTCTCCTTGCCTTCTCCATGGCACTTACCAAGAAGGCGGGTGAATAAGCTGCCTGAGTCCCACCATAGCCAGATCTCAGGAGTTCTCGTTCCTCTAATTTTTTATCTGTGTCCTTTTTAGACGTGTTCAGCATTTCTTTCAGTATTTTTATTGTTTCTTCTTTTACCTGGGAGATTACTTCTGATTTGAGTTCTTTTATGCATTTCCAGAGTTGTTTCTTTATTTCAATTGATATCATTTCAGGCATTTCAGGTGTATGGCTATTATTTTCTTCTATGTTCATGGCTTGTAGGCTTGCTTGGGATTTTATCATTTTCTTATATTTCCAGGTTTCAAGTGAGGTTCCAAAGATTCCCACGAACATACTGGAAATCACTTCATGTGCCCACAGGTCTCCAAGACTGATTGGAGGTCACTGGATGTGGCCTAGTCAGGACCGCAGGATCCTCCATGCCTCCTACAGTTGTTTAGAAAGCTGAGCAGGGTCCTAAACTCTGGGAGGGATGGTCCAAAACTCTCCCCTGAGTAATTGCCAGCCCCCTGGTACTTACCTTGTGCACCCTCAGCTTCTGGGGCTCAATGGAGGTGGCTAGGCATGTCCTAGTCATGTCCGCAGGATCTCCCATGGCTCCTATGGTTGTCCAGAAAGCTAGTTTGTGGAAGTTTCAATCCATAATCAGCTAGTTCCAAGGAAGGTTGTCATAGCACAGAGGCAACAGGTCATGGTGGCAGAAGGACTTCTATAGTTTTTTAAGCAGGGTAATATTTGCTTTCAGGAATGATTTTAGAAATGTTTCTTCTTTTCAACTTTCTTAAAGTGTTTCAGCATTAGTTGTATCAGCTGTTCTCTAAATTTCCTTTGGAATTCAACTGTGAACCCATCAGACTTGGGACTGTTCTTTGCTGGTGAGGTTTAATTACATTTATAATTTCATTGACTGATATTAGGTTATTTAGAATTTTTATATTTTCTTATTTTAATTTTGGCAATGTGAATGCTTCTAAGAATCTGTCCATTTCTTCTGTGCTTTCTGTTTTATTAGAGTGCAGGTTCTTAAAATAGGTATTGATGATCTTTTTAATTTCTGTAGGATCCATTGTTATTTACCCCTTTTTGTTTCTAATTGCTAGAATTTGTATTTCTGCTTGGCTGTTTTTGATAAAGTTGCCCATTTTTTTATAACTTTTATTCATTCTTTCAAAGAGAAAACTGTTGATTTGTTGATCCTCTGTATTGCTTTCTTAGTCTCAATTGCTTTAATTTCTGCTCTTCATAATTTCCTCCTTCATACAAGTGTTGGGTTTGATTTGTTTTTTTTTTTTCCCAAAAGTTTGATGTTCAACATTACATTCATATTTTATGTTCTCATTCATTTTGTTTTCCTGATGTGAATGTTTATTGGTATAAATGTCCCTAGTAGGGCCCCTTTCACTGTGTCCTATAAATTTTATTATGTTGTATTGACATTATCATTTAATTGTAGATTATGTTCAATTTTATTTTAATTTCCTCTGTGACACATTTGCTGTTCAAAAGAGTGTTGCTTACTTTCCATTTGTTTATGTATTTTTGTGATTTATTTTGGCATGATTTCAGTTTCATAAGGTCAGATGGTAAGCATGAGGTGATTGCAATTCCTCTACACTTACTTAGGTATATTTTATGAGCTTGTATGCCTATTTCAAAGAACATCTCATGTGTAGCTGAAAAAATGTGTATTCTGATGTTTTGGAGTGGAACACTCTGTAGACATCTATCAAATCAATTTGTTCACAAGCTTAGTTTAAATGTAATGTTTCTTTGTTGATTTTTTTGTCTAGTTGAACTATCTACTTGTGAGAGGAGTATTATTAAACTCCTCCACTACAATTGTATGTTAGTGTTTATTTGAATTATTATATCTGTTGATATTTGTTTTATGAAAGTGGGTACACAAGTGTTTGGTGCATATATATTTATGATTGTTATCACTTCCTCTTGAGGTTTTCTCTTACCAAGTATATGGTGACCTTTTTGTCCTTTTGATCAGTTTTGAATTAAAGCTTATATTATCTGCAAATAGAATAACTACCCTTGTTTTTTTCTGGGTTCCTTTGAGATGGAGTACTATTTTTGATGCATTGAATTTTAGTCAATAATTTATTTTTGGGTCACATATCTTTCTTGAATGCAATATATTGTTAGATATTGTTTCTAGATCTATTCTGCCAGTCTTTTTATTTTGATGAGTGAATTGAATGATGTTATGTGAAGTACAATATTTTAACTTTTGATGAGAGATAGCATTCCATGATAAGATGAGCACAGCACAATTTGGGCTTTTTATCATAGCCATTTTTTGTTGCTTCAAATTTGGAATTATCATTGAATATTATCTAGAGATACTTCTACATTTGTATAGATACATGCATATTTCAATTTTTTATGTATTTAAGAGGGAAATTGCTGGGATGAAGGATGCCTACATGTTAAAATTTAGCGTATGTTGAAAAGTTTTACAGAGTGGAAATAACAGTTTTATTCATAGAGCATGATTGAAGATTTTTAGTTGCTCTACCTCATTGTAAACATTTAATTTTGTCAGACTTTTTAATTTCAGCCATTTTGTTGTAATATTACTATATCATTATTGTATTAAATATATTTGATTAAAAAATTAAGTACCTTTCCATATTTATAATCTTTAAGCCAGTGTTTTCACAGTTTTGTTTATTTTTGGATTGTTCATGATGGTTTATAGTTTTTGTAATATTCCAGACTTTTTTATTTAAAAAAATAAAACTAAAAACAAAGATACAAAATTGAAAAACAGAATATGAGAGGATTATCAATGGTTAATGTGTTAATAGTTGTTATTTTCAAAGTAATTGAATTATCAGATACATGAAAAAGTGATCGAACAGTAAAAGCAAAAACGACTATTTTTGTTGGAGTAACAGAGATTAGCAGTATAATTATCTGCCTTGTATGTACATATAAACACACACACACACACACACACACACACACACACACACATATGGATGTGTGTATGTATATATACCATTTCTTCTCCTTTCACTTTCACAATACCTATGGGTCCCACTAACTCCTTCATTTTTGTTTTTTGTTTTTTGTTTTGTTTTTTTTGTCCTAGGGAGACAACACAATGTTTATTCTTGTGAATCATAACCATTTCACTCATGAGCATGATCTCAAGTTGGTTTACTTACTTAATAGAGCCTCAGGTTTATCCTTCTTTATAGGTGAGTGTCTTTCCAGTTTATAAAAACTTTTCCTTTCTTATCCATTCTATGGCTAATTGTTCTCTGTTGTATGGAGTCCTTTGACTTTCAGTCTATGTATTTCCTTTCTAGTTAAGTGTGTTTCTTACATACTACATTTTGATGTATCATGTTTCTTGATTCACTCTGCCTAAGTTTTCTTTTTATTTTTGAATTGAGGCCATCTACATTAATTGTTACAGGTGACATTGACTGGCTCATCTCTGTCATGCTATTTTCTTTTCTTTATTATTTAATTTTAAAAAAAATATTAAGATAAAAGAGGACATAACAACACATATCAAAACATAACAGTTTAAGCAATATAGTGTTTCACTACAAGACAACCCGACATAACAGTAGTTACCATGGTGTCTCTTTCCTTGAAATATTGGGTATACCTTCATATACTATAGCATCAAACATAACAAGACACTGTAAAACCATGTAAGACAACGAAAGTATTACAGAGTATTCAGAACCAACTAACAGAAAATGAATAATGGTTACTATAGTATCTCCCTGTCAATAAAAATTTTTGTTTATACTATTACATATAATAAAATTCAATAAGATACAACCTGATAACCTGATGGAGACAGAAGAACAAAAGCTTGGTGGGACTTCAAAACCAGATGATATTAAATCATCACTAGATATGATAGTGTCTTGTTTTCTTCAAAATAGCTGTTTATATCATCACAGACAATAAAATCAAGCAGCCCAGAATAAAACCATTCCAACTAATGAATGGAAACATTATAAGGCTTCAAAGCCATATAATGGGGAATCATGATTACCACATATTTTTATATAGTCTTACCATTTCTTACACTAGGGAAACTATTCAGTATTTATACATGTGAGTTTGATTTATTTCACTTATGTGTATGGTCTCAAGCTGCGTTCTTTTATTTATAAATATCTCAATGTGATCATTTATTATAGCTGAGCAGTACTCTATTGTATAAAACTACCTCAAATTTTTTATCCATTCCTCAGTTGATGAACACTTAGGTTGTTTCCAAGATCCGGCTATTACAAATTGTGCTGCTGTAAACATAGGTTCACATATATCACAGTGGTATGATGCTTTCAGTTCTTCTGGGAATATGCCTAGAAATGGAATAGTTGGAAAAAATGGGACTTTCAATCCCAGTTTTTTGAGAAATCTCCAGACTGACGTCCACAGTGGTTGCACCAGTGTACACTTCCTCCAACAGTGCAGGAGAGTTAGCTTTTCATCACAGCCTCTCCAGCATTTGTTGTTGGTAGTTTTCTTGATACTGGTCATTGTTTCTGGAGTGAGATGGAATCTCAGTGTGGTTTTAATTTGCATTTCTCCTATGAGTAATGATGATGAACATTTTTTTATGTATTTGACATTTGTATTTCTTCATCTGCGAATTGTGTATTCATCTCAGATGCTCATTTTTGGATTGAACCTTTGAATTTTGGGGATCTGATTTTTAAAAAAAAATTCTTTATATGTTTTAGGCAGAAGTCTTTTGTCTGAGAGAAAGTTCACTAAAATTTTATTTTCCAGTTTGTGAGTATTCTTTTCAGTATGATGGAGATTTCTGTTAAAATGCAGAAACTTTTTAATAGAAGGTGATCCCAGTTTGATTCTGGGAAGCATTTACCTGTGTGGTTTGATTCCTGTTCATGAATTCTCTACCTACCCCTATATTCTCAGTGATTTTACCCAATTTGTCTTCCAACAAATTTAATGTTTCTGTTTTAATAATCATATATCTGATCCATTTAGATTTTAATTTAGTACATGGGTGATAGATGTGGGTTTAGTTTTGTTTTCGGCATATGGAGAGCCCATTTTTCCAACATCATTTGTTTAAGAGACTGTCGTTCTTCTAGCGAATATTTTTGGCACGTTTATCAAAGATAAGGTGGTTGAGTGTGTTTATAGTTGTGGCTGTATCTTCTAATCTATTTCACTGATCTTCAGTTCTATTTTTATTCCAGTGCCATGTTGATTTCACTACATTTGCTTTGCAGTATAACTTTAAGTCATGGATTGTGATGCCTCCTGCCTTGCCTTTGCTGCTTAGAACTCTCTTTGCTATTACAGGTCTCTTATGCTTCCAGATGAATTTTAGGAGTCATTTCTCTAGATCTATGTTGATGGTATTTTCATTGGGATTGAATTGAATCTGAATAACAGTTTTGGGAGGATGGCCATTTTCACAAAATTTATTCTTTCTATCCATGAGCAAGGGATGTCTCTCCACTTTCTGAGATCCTCTTCAATTTCTTTTTTAAGTGTATTATGATTTTCCCTATAAAGATCTCTCACTTCTTTTGTGAGAATAATTCCTAAATATTTCATTTTTTTGATTGCTAGGGTGAAGGTTGTAGCTTCTCTTATTTCTGTCTCTGTGATTCTGTTGTTAAGTGTATAGGAATGCTATTGATTTTTAAGTATTGATTTTGTATCCAGCTACATTGCTGAATTTATTTATTATATCTTGGAGTCTTTCAATGGAGTTTTGGAGTTTATCTATGTAGATTATCATGTCATCCACAAATAATGATAATTAAACTTCTTCTTTTCTTATCTTTAACCCTTCTATTTCTCTCTCTTGTCTAAGTGTTCTGGCTCCTATTTCCAGTACTATATTAAATAGGAGTGGTGATAAGTGACGTTCTTGTCTTGTGCACGATTTTAAGTAAAGGCCTTCAATTTTTGGACATTTAGTATGATACTGGCTGATGGTTTGTCATAGATGGCCTTTATTATATTGAGGTAAATACCACTTATTCCAATTTTCTGTAAGGTTTTTATCATAAATGCTATTTTCCTGTCATTGACTTTCTACTTTTCCACTTCATTAAACTGCCTCCCCTGCTCAGCACTCTCCTGCTACTGTTCTTGGAACTGTGGGCATCTGTATCTCTCTCATGTGCTCTTGGTAGGATTGGTTTAGTGGTCATATATTCCTTCTGTTGTTCTTTGTCATGGAAGTACATTGTTTCTCCCTTAATTTTGAGAAATAGTTTTGCATGATACATGAATTTTGGTTTGCAGTTGTTTTCTTTTGGGACTTTAAATCCTTCATTCCAAGCTCTTCTTTACTTGATGATTTGTGCTGAGCAGTCTCTCATGAACAGCTTTTAATATTCTGTTCTTGTGCTGAATTTCTGGGATCTTGATTATATGTCTTAGTGTAGATTTACTTAGGTTATGTCTAGTTGGAGTTCGACATACCTCACTTATTTGTATGTCAGGTCCTTTTCAACAGTTTGGGTGTTTTCCATCCTTACTCCTGCAAATAGTCTTTTTATGTAATTTGTGCTGACTTCTGCTATTTCACTGACACCTATTCTTCTTAAATTATTTTTTTGCAAAATCTTGCAGCAATTGAATTGTTATTACCTGCTTTTTTGTTATTTTTCAGAGAATTTTCCTTTCATGTTCTCTAACTGTACTTCTGAATTCAGGGTCTGAAATTCTAACTTCAGTTGCATTCAACTGCTTTTTTCATCTTTCACTGGAATTTTTAATTCCTTGAATTTCTCTTTAAATATGTTTCATGCACTTGAATTCTTTCTTATATTGTTCATTCCAGGTTCCCATCATTTTCCTGTGCTCCTCTCTTTTTTAATCTATGTCTTCTTTAGATATGCTCAGCAATTCTTGATTATGGTTATCATTTCTTCTTTTACTTGAGATATTATTTCTGGTCTGATTATTTTACATCCTCTTAAGTTGTTTCTTGACTTCAGTTGCTATCATTTCAGAAATTTCAGGAGTACAACATCAAACTTATTTTATTTCTATGTCTTCTGAACCTGTTCTGTGTGATATAAAGATCTAAGATTGCAATTTCTCCTTTAACTTGACACTTTCCTGTGGTTTTCTGGATGAGCTGATAGTGAAGTCCCAGACACTTCCTATGTTGTCTGCATGTCCAAGGCATAGAAGAATTGGACAGGTTCCTATTTTTCTTCTAACTTAGTTTTTCAGAGAGGCAGTGGATATCAGGGAGGCTTCTACAGACCCTCACAGCTACATCAAGGCTTCCATGATGGCCACAGGCATGTGAGGTTAGATCTGCTGCTTCTCTCAACCCACACAGGCTTCTAACAAGAAGGTCCCTGATGGTGACCACTGGGTGCTTGGGTTCATGGCTGGATGTTTCTCCTGACTGTTATTGGGTTCTGTGGGGAGATTCTCCAATAGTGGCCAAAAGGCATGTAGAGTCATGGATGGCTGCTTCACCTGGCCCATGTTGGCTACCTACCGGAGGATCCCCAATGGTGGCTAATACATGTGTGGGGGAGTGGCTATCTCCAAACATGTACTTTTTATTGATTATATTAATTCAAATTTCTTTTCCTATTTCATATGCTAAATTTTCCCACATGATTTTGATTAATGTCTTTAATTTTAAGATAAATTATCATTTTTTTCTATTTTATATGTATTTGTTTTATTTTATTAATTATTTTATGTACAAAGACATAAAATTATTTACAAAATAGAAATGAGTATTTTACTTTAAAATTCCAGATCTTCAATTAACAAGCATTTATTTTTGTATGTAACATGATGTAGGCATCATTTCATTTTTCATTTTTCCAAGTAGTTTCTCAATTAATCTCTGTCAACATTTATTCTAAAGAACTTCTCTTGTGCATTTTTCTGTAAATTAGACTTGGAAATAATTTGTCTTGGTAGTAGATATAGATTTTTCCTTATTGTTTTAATATTTCTAAAGAGTAGGCTTATAAAATTTTTTAATGAAAGGAATTTGTAGAAAGCACAAAGAAGAATTTTCAGTTGTCTTCTACTTTTTTGTCAGATAACATTATAATGAAGGACAAAAAATATTAACCAGATGATAGAATAGGAAGCCCTGGATCATGTTTCTGCAGATAAATACACCAAGTAAACACAATGCATGGAAAAATTTCTCTTGTATAAAATATAGAAATTAGTAGAAATGCTCCTTAATCTTGACTGAAAACTTCGTTATATTGAATCACGTAGAGAAATCTGAAGTAGTTAGTCGATGTTCTTATTACAATTCCTTCATTGCTGAGACAGAATACCTGACACCCCAAATTAAGGAAGGAAAGATTTATTTAGCTCAAAGTTTGTACAGCCTTTAATCCATAATCAGCTGGCTGTAAGGTAGGATGGCATGGGATATGGGCAACTGTTCATAGTGGCAGAAGACACCAAAGCAACAAGAGCCAAATAGGAAAGCAGTGTAATTTCTTTCCTTATACTGTAGACAGGCTATGTGCCCTCGTGTGGGTGTAACAGTTACATTCCTAATCCAAGCAGTAGACAATGAACCAATCATAAAAACTAGACTCAGTTTTTTCCACAAAACCTTCCCCTCCATGACCACATGAGATATTGGAGGACATCCAAATACAAAACCATAAAAATTTGACCATGACTTCTACTGTAGCAAACTATAACAATAACAGGAGAAAACCTTTTAATTGCCAGATTTTCTTTGGGCAAGAAAACACGAGCTAAATGGAAAATGCTGTAAAGTTTTCAAGAACTGTTCAAATGACTGCCTTCATATTTGCTTACTTCAGAGTGCTGAAAAAGTCAAGCGTAGTATAATCATTTAAAGGCTGTTGAAAAAAAGTTGAATATTTGGGAAATATATAGCTATGGCCTCCTCATCCAGTTCAGAACAAAGTAAAAATACACACATATATACTTACATAGATACATATATTCACACATATATACATGCATACATATATAAAACTGTTTTTCCCTTTCCTTGTGAAATGAAAGAAGTGTTGATCCCTATGCTCAATGCTCTAACTTTGTCAAATATCTTTCAAATAATGACTTTTGTCTTAGTTTCACAGTGCTTAAAAGTTCTGGGATGTACTGGATAGATGAATGCCAGTGAGAAAAAAAGTAACATTTTTTATAGCAGACTTGCAGTTCCCCAGAAGAAAACAGAGAGAACAAATGATAAAATCCAGACTAAAACTTCTTTCCTGCAAGTGGACAAGTTGGACAAAACCTTTAAGTATCAAATATTTCAAGTAGTTGAGTAAGGTACTGACTAAATTTGCATTTACTTTTGTGTGTTGATGGGACTTGGTATTAGTTACATACTGAAGGATCACTAAGAACAAGAATACCAGGTTGAACTAGTACAAAAGTTTGAGATGCTCGAGAATTTTGTTCAAGACTTCTTCGTAAAGGTCTTCTGCATAAGTCTAAATCAAGAAGACAGAGTTTTTTTAGAGTTGCACAGATACCAATAAAAATAGTAAAGGATCACAAAACAACAGGTAAATATGCTGATCTCTAGAGTAATTAAAAAGAAACAACTCATCAGAAACTGATTATAATAAAACAAATCAGTGATTTGCCTGAAAGATATTTTAAAATAACTTTCAAAATGATAATAAGTAAATGAAAGAAACAAGGATTGAATACAAAGTTCAAAATTTAGATAGTAAATATTAAAAGATATCAAACAAAAATCTTGTATTTGAAGAATATGATAATTAATTGGAAAATCACTAGAGGGTTTAACAAACTAAGTAATAAAAAAGGATCAATTAATCTAAAAGAAGTTTATTGAAAATTATCAGTCATAGAAATAAAAAATGAGAAAAAGAGTGAAAGAACTTAAAAACATATAGGCTATCAATAAAAATACCAAAATATGCATTGTGTACATGTTAGAAAGAGATGAAAGAAAGTTGTGGAAAGTTTCTTCAAATAAATAATGGCCAAATACTTCCCAAATTTAGAGAAATAGAATACAATTCATTTCTAGGAAAGTCAACAATCATAAAATAATATGAAATCAAACAAATTCATACAGAGACACATCCTAATCATAGTCCTTGGTCAAAAACATTTTGAAAATTACAGTAGCCAACTGACTTTCTGTATTGAAGTATGCCTTTATCAGATTATTAGTAAAGTTTTAAACAGTAATCTTGAGAATCAGAGTTCAGTAGGATAATATAGTCAAAATGCAGACACAAAAAGTGACTTACCACTCAACAGTACTACACCTGACAAATTATTCTTAAAAGTAAATAAAAGCTAATGATATTTGCATGGTTTATGTTTTTGTAACAGATATACTTTACACAAATAAAAAAAGGAAATTAAACTTACATAAAGTTTTGAGATGTATTACAAAAGAATATTAGAGGGAAATTTATAAGGATAAACAGAAATGTTAAAATGAAGAGCAATCTCAAATAAAGAAGTCAACTACACAAGCAAATAGAAAAAAGAAAAAAAATCTAAATCAAAATTTTACAAAAAAGATGAAAGAATAGATTTTTGGAAGAAATGAAACAGAATAGTGGGCCAATAGAAAAAAATTAACATGATTGTTATTTTGAAAACATAAGAAAAAATAATAAGTTCTCAATTGCATTATAAAAGAAAACTCACATAAATAAGTTTTCAACAAAACAGAGAACTTTAAAATTGATATCTCAGAAATCCAAAGCTTTATGAGAATCTAATATGAATTAATTGAATATCATAAAAGAAAGGGATAGGGGCTGGGGATTTAGGTCAGCGGCATAAGCGCCTGCCTTGCAAGCCGGCAGTCATGAGTACGATCCCCGGTACTGATAAAAATGAAAAAAGACCAATAAATAAATGAATGAATAAATAAATAAATAAATGAAAGGGATAAATTCCTAGTAATATACAATCTTACAAAATGAATAAGAATGTAATATTATACTTTTATCAGATACATAACTATTTAGGAGAACAAATCATCAATCAAGAACTTTACAACAATTAAAAACCCAGGGTAATGGTTTCAGTAATGAATTGTTAAGTACTCTGTGAAAAATCAGTGAAAACAGTAAGTCTTCCAAATATTTGAGAACAATGAATAATGATAGCGATTATAGAAGAACATCAGTACCCTGATAATAAAGACAGATAAAGATACTACAAGGAAAATGTAAGTATAAGCCAAAATCCTCAACAAAATATTAGCAAGCAAAACCAAGTGCCATGGGTCATACACAATGACTGAGTGTACGTTTCACTGTGAGATGCAAGTAAAGTTTCAATGTATGAACATCAATTAATAATACATCACATTAATAGAATGTGTTGGTTACTATGAGTAACAGTTCCTGAAAGTAAGGTGCAGTTGATGAAAAGAAGACAGAAAAAGTTATGGCATGGGGGTGGGCAACAGCTTTAGGACTGAAGTCCCAATTACAGTATTCTCTGGCTTTTTATTAGAGTGTTTCCAAGAATAGAAGTGGATGTCAGAAGGATAAAGTTCAGATAAGTAGTACTTTAATTGTTTATCCCAGGGAATATCTGGTTATATATGACCACATGTTTATCATTCTCTTGGACACATCTGAGCAAAGCACCTTGTGCTGTCCTAGCAGCATTTCACTGAGACTCAATGTTCTGCATTCATCACCTCAAACACAATGAATTTTTAGGGTTTTCTTCAGAACAAACAATCACATGACCAAGCATAGCACAAAGTCCCTGGAGTGACCAAAGATTAAACTACTTTAAATTAATCTGTGAACCCTACTTCCCCCTTTGTGTTTATTAACACCTCTCTGTAATATCAAAGTGAGGGCTGCAATTCTTCCTGCTTTGTGACATCGTTTGGGCAAGCTTTGCCAGACTAACATGAGGATAAGACAAAGAACGGTGATAATAACACATAGAAAAATAGTAGAAGTTAAAAATAAAATAAGAGATTTAAAAGTTCTATTCCTTCTCCCCACGCTTGTAACAAATAAGTACCTTGAAGTAAATCTAGTTTGTTGCAAGTCTTAAATATTTCTTTTTGTACATTTCCAATCTCAAGGGCTGTTTCCTTGATTTATTAATTTTTAATACATTTTTCCAAGAAAAACATGATTATAGTGATGTAGATTAACTCAAAAAGAAGAGCTATTCCAATCATATTTAAAACATAACCATTTTTGTAAACTATTTGATCTCTTGAAATTACTGATGTTTGTTGCAAATCTGCTATTTATGTTTCCAGTTTTTCATCTATAGAATGCTGAATTTTTTCATAATCATGCCTCATTTGCATGAATTGAGTAGTTTGTACTTACTGCTAAAGAGCCGCTCCCCCTTGCAGCTACAGTGTCTGTGATGCTGATAATTCCCAAGATAACTACAATCAGGATCCCTACAAAATTTCTAACTTTCTAAGTTTCTAAGTTAACAGGTATTCATACCCCTGTTCTTTTTTTTTAAGAATGTGTACACTGTCCTTAATATCATTGAATGGTATAGAAATATTTAAAAAAGTATAACAACTATAATTAGGACATGCAAGGAGAAATTTTGAATCATGCCAATTTTCTATGCTGATCATGATAAGGAAGACAAATACATGTTTGTGTATGAGTTGAATTAATAAGAAGAGAGAGCTTAATGCCTTTCTCATTTTTAGTATAAGATCTCTCCAATCAAGTAAAGATGTAAAGCTGGTATATTAAAGTCCACAACAATGAATGAGGAGGATCATATTCTATTTAGGTTGAGGCTCTGACATGCCTCCATTATGACACAATAGATTCATTTACCTGTATTGATCTTTCTATTCCATTTAAGATCCTCAGTGGAGTGTTTGGCTGAAGCAGAACCATAAAGGCTCAAACCAATATGCATCCCAATAAAATCAACAAGATATTTTTGTTGTTACCTATTGATGACATGGTGATAATTTTGGAGGAGTGGAATTAACAAAAATTGATCCTTTGAAAGCCAAATCTTGAAAGAAAAATAGAGATATGAGACTATGATTAGCAGAACTATTTCTTATTATTGATAGCCAAGCTCAGAGTTCAACCTTCAAAAAATGTTCTCCATGGCCCCCACAAACAGGTGGGTCTTTAGTCACACTAAATAATTTTCTATTTTTGTTCCATCCTGTCGTTGCATTAATGGTATTTATATGTTACATAGTCCAGAAAATCTTCTAGATTGGTGCAGGAATATCAGTCCATTCCATAATTTTGTTTTGTGGAGGAATTGGAATATACACCCAGTAATGTTGTTAAATTTTCTGAAGAAGTTGCCTCTACATGGTGGCTATTAGAGCCAACCTGGATAGAAACATATTACTGGCTGAGAATGCCTGTCCAGTAGAATTCAAATAAATTTTCAGTTTCTTGGATCAGCTTCTTGAGTTGTTCCCAAATCAGAGGTTGTACTTTTCAAATATTTATGGTTGGTGTCAGTAAGTGGTGTAATGACATTGGTCTTATTTCTTCCACTGCAAGATCCAGATTGAATCTGACTGTTGTGCTTCATTTTGATATTTAATTCTTTGATAGGTAACCACACATTTTCTTCAGATTATGTAATGGCACAAACAAACCCTAGACCCCATGTTTGAACAATACATTTTTCCCACTGTTCCACAAGACTCTCTTTCCAAAAAGCAGGCTGCCCTATTGGTTTTGGTGGTCCTTTTATAATAGTGGCCCAAATTTGTCTGCTGTCATAGTAGATGAGTCTGATATAATGTTTTAAAAATTTTAAAATAAGTAGTGATTTATATAGAAATTGATGTGGTGAGCTCATACTCATCTCTCCCTTTTTGCTTTTCTAACCTCGTCTTAAGAGTTGCATGTTCCCTTTCAACCATACCTTGACCTTAGTGATTGTATGGAATGCCAGTATGATTATCATCTGACAAGGCATAGAATTTTCAGAAAGAATGGGATGTATAAGCAAGTCCATTATCATTTTTTAATTGCTATAGTTTTACCTATAATAGCAAAGCTTTCTAACAAATGATATTTAACATATATAAAATTTTCTCCAGATTGCAGAGAGACATATGAAGCCAGAATAAGTGTCAATAACAAATGTAAAAAACAAAGTTTCCCAAAGCAGAAATATGTGTCACATTGATTTGCCACAACCCATTGCTTTGCAGTCCTTTAAGATTAGTACCAGGCTGAAAAGTAGGACTAGTAAGCATTCTGCAAGTAGGACAAGATAGAATAATTTTACACACTTGTTGAATACAAATATAAAGAAATTTTTATGTAAATATTTGGTATTTACATTAGTTAAAGTATGAATTGGAGTGACTAAAGAATTTTGTGAAGAAATAGCAGCATGTGTATCAACTTCATTGTTATACTTAACCATGTCACCAGAAAGGTATGAATGAGAATGAATATGAGTTATTAAAACAGGAAAATCTCTATTATGAATATGAGTTTGTACTTGGCAGAACAATTGATCAAGTCTATTATCATTAGATAAAGTGGCTGTTTTTATATGATTAGCTGTGAACTATACATATTGGGAGTCTGTAACAATATTAATGGATGCCAGAGCATCTGATAAAAATTGGGTAACTGTATGAAAGTTCTATTCTTCATGCAGAATAAAAAGGAGTTTGCCACAACTTTAAAACCCTTCCTGCATATCCAGAATTCATAATGCTAGCACCATCAGTGTAACATGTGTTTGCTTCATGTAATGGTTCAGAATGTACAATTTTAGGTAAAATCCAATTATGTTGTTTAAGAAACTGTAAAAGCTTAGAATAAGGAAAAAGACTGTCGGTCTTTCCAATATAATCAACAAGCCCAATTAGACATTATTCACTCATTTGTAATGCATGATCTATCTGCTGTTTTGTTAAAAAAAAACAATAGATTCATAGTGTTTTTCCAATAATTTCCATAGGCAAGATCATCCCTTATATGCAATTAAATCTATCTTGTCTATGTAGGTAGTGAGCTGCTTTTGTTCCTTGTGTGGAAGAAAAAATAAATTCTAAAATTTCTTGCCATAATATAGCTGTAAGAGAATGCAATGATGAAAAAAATTAAGAATATAACTGGTATCAATATATCTATAAGGGTTAGTTAAATTTGACATATTTATTGTTCTACCCAAGTTAATTGTTTTTTTCCTTTCCAGTGTAAAGTTATGAGGATAACTAATGTTGAGCTCCTTCTAAGAGTATTAAAAAAGATCTTGTGTGGGTCCTTGACCACCCAGCCTGCAGCCACACTAGACTGGGGTCTGAAGGTATCAGGCCTACCTGGGCCATGTCCAGTGAACTTCTTTCAATTGTGGTAAATGTGCTGCTGCCAGAGGAGGAAACTGCACTGCCACCAGAAGAGGTGAGTTCCCATACAGCATCCTGAGCCCTGGGAGAATTTCAGGTCATCGCTCCCAGTGGTCAAGGAACTGCCCAGCTTCCAGCCACAGTAGACTAAGCTTGGGAGGGTTTGTGGCCCAACTACATTACATCCAGCCACCTTCTTCAATCAGGGAGTTGAGGGCACATGAAGTGAGTTCCAGCACATTGGTCCTAGCCCAGGGAGAGCGTTGGACCTTCATCCACAGTGGGTAGGTGCCCGTCCAGCATTCAGGAACACTGGAGGTGGCACAAGAGTTCCCATGAGCCTGACTGGAACACACTCAGCAATCTCCATTCAGTCCTAGGAGCTCAAGGCATAGGAGATGATTTGCAACATGTCTAGGGGAAGCCTTGGAGCACCACTTAAAACACAGAAGTATAGGAAAATTACAAAACAAAAGACCAAAATGTAATCTCAAACCTCCAGCCAATCCCAATAAAGCCTAGGAGCCATGTACCTAGAAGAAAATATGTGCCATACACCTGAAATAATAGCAATTGAAAAGAAGAAGTGACTCTGGAAAGCTTTAAAGGAATTCAAACTAGAAATAATCTCCCAGGTAAAGGAAGAAATGATAAAAGTAATGAAAGAGATGCTGAATATATCTAAAGAAAACACAGTTAAAAGATGAGAGGGACAAAACAAAAAGGTAGAATCCCTGGATGAACAATATAAGAAACAAACAGAATGCAAGAAGTGACTCAAAGAGATATACAGGAAATCAAAAATTCTATTGATAGTTGTCAAAACCACCTCAACAAAAGTTATGACAGGATTTCAGACCTCAAAGACAAGATTGCAGCTAGTGAACAGCAAAGGAAAGATCTTTTAAAAATAACAAGGAATCTGGAAATAACAATTCAATAGCTACAAGATGATGCAAAGAAAAACAATATAAGACAGAATAAATGACAAAGAAGGGGACAAACAAATGATACCAAGAGGCTATTTACAGAAGTAATAGCTGAAAATTTCCCAAACATGATAAACTGATACTAGGATTGGTGAAGCATATAGAACTTCAAATAGCCATAACTGAAATAAAACTACACCTAGACATATAATAATCACCATCCCAGAAATCAAACATAAGAATCACATATTAAAAGCTGTTAGAAAAGACAGATCACCTATAAAGAAAAACCTATCAGAATCACAGCAGACATCTCAACACGAGCAATGAAGTCAAGTAGAGCATGGAATGAAGTATTTCAGATCCTAAGGAAAATGAATACCAGTCTATACTGGGCAACCCTGAAAAACTCTCCTTCAAAATGGATGGAGAAATGCAATACTTCCATGACAAACAACAGCTGAAGAACTTCATGATCACCAAGCCAACCCTGCCAAGAACACTGCAATACAATTTAGATAAACATAGGGAAAAAACCACTAAGGAAGGCAAACAAACAGAATGGAAAGATAAACACAAACAGCAGAAAGATAACATGTCAACAATAAACCAATACGTAACAGTTATAACCATTAATGTGAATGGTCTCTTTTCACCAATTAAAAGAAACAGGCTGGCAGAATGGATCAAGAAACAACATACAACCATGTGCTGCCTACAAGAAACCAATCTAACCCAAAGGAAACTCATAGACTGAAAGTCAAAGGATGGAAAACAATACTTCATGCAACAGGAACAAAAAAATTCAGGGGTAGCTATTCTGTTGTAGACAATGTGAGCTTCAAACTAAAAATTATTCTAAGAGATAAAGAAGGTCACCACATACCGGTTAGGGGAAAATTTAAAGAGGAAGAGATAACTATCTTAAATATATATGCACCACATTCCAGATCATCCAGTTATACAAAGCAAGTATTAATAGAAATGAAAAATCAAATAAGCAATGACACAATTATAATAAGAGACCTTAACACACCATTGATACCAAGGGACTGATCAACTAGACAGAAAATCAACAAAGAAATAACGGAATTGAATCACACATGTGAACAAATGGGCTTGACAGACATATACAGACTGTTCCACCCAACAACATCAAAATATACATTCTTCTCAGCAATACATGAGGCATTCTCTAAAAGAGACTATATATTAGCCCACAGAACATATTTAAATAAATGCAGAAGAGTTAAGATTATTCCATGCATGTTATCAGATAATAGTGACACAAAACTAGAAATTAATGATAAAAGAAACTTCAAGGACCTCACAAACACATGGAAATTGAATAATACACGCTTGTACAATCAGTGGGTAACAGGGGGAATTAAAGAAGAAATTAAGCAATACCTACAAACAAACAAAAATACAGATACAACTTACCGGAATCTATGAGATTCAATGAAAGCAGTCCTCAGAAGGAAATATTGCACTGAGGTCCTGCATCAGGAAAAGAGAATGAATACAAATAACCTGATACTACACCTCAAACATATAGAAAAAGAAGAGCAAGTCAAGCCCAAAGCCAAAAGAAGGGAGGAAATTACAAAAATCAGAGGAGAAATCAATGCAATAGAGACTAAGAAAACAATCCAAAGAAGCAATGAATCAAAGAGTTGTTTCTTTGTCAGAATAAATAAAATTTATAATCCCCTAGCAAACATTATTGAAAAAATGAAAGAAAAAGCTCAGATTCATGGAATAAGGATTGAACAAGGGAAAAACACTACAGACTGTGTGGAAACACCGAAGATCATCAACACCTACTTCAAAAACATCTACTCTCATAGGTTTGATAACACAGAAAACATTTGATAACACAGAAAACATATTTCTAGGATAGATTCCTAGAAATATATGAAGTACCAAAACTAGGTCAAGAAGATGTAAAACTGCTGAAGAATCCAATCTCTATTAATGAAATTGAAAATGTATTTAAGTCCTTATCTACAAAGAAGTGCCCAGGCTCAGACGGATTCACTGCAGAACTATAAAACAAGTGCAAAGAAGACTTAATGCAGACATTCCTCAAACTCTTCAATGAAATGTAAAGTGAAGCAATTCTTCCTAACTCATTCCTGGAAGGAATTATTACTCTAGTACCAAAACCTGAGAAAGACCCAACTAAAAAAGAGAACTACAGGCCAATCTCCCTAATGAACATAGATGCAAAAGTCCTCAATAAAATAGGGCAAATAGAATACAGCAAATACTCCAGAAGATTGCACACCATGACCAAGTAGGATTCATCCCAGGCATGCAGGGATGGTTCAACACATGTTAATCAATAAATGTAATCAAAGTGAAAAAGGTGGTGGCTTGATAGGTAAGCTGTGTGAAGAGCCTCTCTGGAAAAAATAGCTCAGATGCTAGAATTTGACACCATGGAGAGGGCTGGATGAGGGGAGAGGGATTCCATGACCCAAGAGGAAAGTGAAAAAAAAAGAAAGAGCAGAAGACAAAGGAAAATGCAGGTGGAAGGCTCGAGCTGGATGCACTCATTGAGACTGGTCCTATGCTGTGCTTGGCACTATGTGTAGTCAGATGGTTCAAAGTCGCACTGAAGCCACAGCCGCCGATAATGGGAGTTGATGAGTCCTGGGCCCTTGGTGGGAGTATGCAGCTCAGGGTGGAGTGGAACCAAGGTGGAGAACTGCATTAATTCATGATGGGTGCTGGAAATTGGGTCCCATGTTGGATGTGGCCAGATGGAAGACATATTGGAGTTGGGCAGGATAGGCCTGAGTCCAGCACCATGGTGGCATCAGTCAGCCACCCCTGGCCCAAAAAGGACTGGTGGAACTTGCTTGGACTGAATCTTGCCCCTGGTCAGAATGCAATAGCCAGGGATGAAACTGTCCTGAACCTGTGACTTCCACAAAGCACAGACTAAATTGCTGAAGGCAGTCACAGGTTGACTGGCTCAGGGGAGCATGGGCAGCCCACAGTCCCTGCATGTACCTCAGATAACAGCAAACTGGAAAATGCAGCTTTCCCCCAGCCAGCACGTTTCAAAAAAAAAAAAAAACTGTAAGGAATATGGAAAGGGCCTGAGACCTCCATCACACACCTGTTAGAAAGAAACCAGAAACATGACAAAAGAAAGAAATAAGAAAAACCCTCCAGCCACAGTCCCTGAGAAAATAAGTCTAGGAGAGGTAAATACAGAAGAGAACCAGTGCAACAATCATGTAATATTGCTCACAACATCAAAGGACAAAGAAATACCATCATAAATTCATAGATGCACTTAAAACTGAAATTCTAATCCAAATGAGGCAACATATAAAAAGATTAATAAAAGAAATGCTAAGACGCTCTCAAGAAGACACAGATGGAAGAATGGAGGAACCCAGAAAAGGAAGAGAAACCTTGGTGAAGAATATAAACAAAATCTAGCATACACGAAACAGATCCAAAGAGATTACCAGGAAATTAGAAACTCCATTGAAAGCTGGCAAAATGCCTTGACAGAAACTAAAGTTAGCCTTTCAAAACTTGAAGATAGATTTGCAATGTGTGATCATGAAAGAAAAGACCTCTTAAAAATAACAAGGAACCAGGAAGTAACAATTCAAAGGCTAGAAGACATATGACAAGAAGATCTATAACTTAAGAATAAAAAACCTGAGCGAAGATGCAAGAGTAACCACAAATGAATTACAAAGGCTATTTGCAGAAATAATTAAAGAAAACTTCCAAAGCCTAGGAAAAAGAAATTATATCCAGATAAATGAGGCAAACAGCAATTCAATCAATTACAACGAAAACAGATCTACACCCAGAAATATAATAATCAAGGTCTCAAAAATACACCACAAGAATGGAATATTAAAAACAGTCAGAGAAAAGAAGCAGATCGCCTATAAAGGAAAATCCATCAGAATAATGACAGACTTCTCAGCACAAACTATCAAATCAAGAAGAGCCTGGAGTGAAGTAGTCCAAGCCCTGAAAGAAAATAACCTCCAACCCAGATTGATATACCCTGAAAACCTCTCTCAAAATTAATGGAGAAACAAGATGTTTCCAAGACAAGGAGGAACTGTGGGAGTTTGTGGCTACCAATCCAACCCTACAAAAAATACTGAAGGACATTCTAGAGAGAGAGAAAAAAATACCAGGATTCCACTAACTGTGGCAGAGAGGCCTCAATAAATGGGGCAGACAGTGGAATGAAGGACTAAAGTGGACAAATAATAACAGAAAAGTAGAATAGCAGAGATGAGGCAGAGAAGGTAGGCTATAATCTCTAATATAGGTAGTTTTGATACAGCCATAAAAAGAAACACAGGTAGACTATATTAGGAGGCAGGATCCATTGAGATGATCTGAATATGAAATATACTCAACCTGAAAGAGGGTTAACAAACTGAAAGTCAAAGACAAGAAAATGATGCTGTATGTTACAGAGCACAGAGAGAAATAGGGACATCTCGTCCCGCAGTTCCAGATAAGTTGGCAAGTCATAATGCTTCTGTGCAGTGGAGAACTACTCAGCTATAAGGAAGGAAAACCTTGTGGCTTTAGCAAGTAAAGGAATACAGCTCAAGATCAAGCTCAGGGGTAGAAAGGCTCAACATCACTTAGAAAGACAACAGGTTTCCCCCCTAATCTAAAAACTAGAGGAGCTAGTGGGACCCAAAATATACAAAGCACCCTGAGAAACGAAAGGGGAGGAATTGTCTAAAACAGGAAGGTAGAGGATATTGTTAATAGTGTCTTAGGAATTTCAAGTCACATTAGTCTTATTGCACTGTTTAGTTTGATTTTATTTTGTTCCAGTCTGTCTACTCATACGAGATTTGAGGTCACAGACAGCTATCCCCAAAATAGCAGGATATACTAGAGTAAATATCCTTAATGCATTATTAACTTAAACTGAAGTTCTATATCACTTACATTGTCTTACTATGACTGATCTTATTTGAAGCTGGTTTGTTACACCACTGTTTTGTCTAGCCTGATTTTACTTGAATTTGGTATGCTTGATAGCATCATGTCTAACAGTAGAGACAACTACTCTGAAGATGTCAAGATGTAATAAGATACCCATTCTGGTTTGATTATTAACTGCTTTTTAAGCCCTACAATGTTTTCAATGTTGTGTTTTTATTAAAATTGCTACGTAATGCTATGTTCAATTATACTATTTCTGATGAAGTAGACATTTCTATTGAAAATAACAAGAGAAAGCATAGTAACTATTGTAGATCACTTAATATTGTGGCTTCATATGTCTTTTTCATTTCATGTTTTTCTAGGAATTTGTTTTGTTGTCTGTTTTGATCTGTTTTTCTCTATAATACAGAAAGGATAGGTATACATGTAGAGATTCACACATGTGTAGAATTTGTAAACAGTTTATAAGAACAGATTATATAATGCACAATTTAATGAACAGATACTCTGAAGAAAAAGGGACACTAAGATATCCACTGCTAATTCTGTAGCATTGTGATATAAAATTTAGCAAAACTATTATTCACTGTTCAGAGTGATATTAGTCTAGTCTTTTGTTTAATTTAAGCATACATAAAGATATGGAAAGCTACTTTGAAGAGAATGAGAGACATTATGACAGCCATTGTTGACTTCCCTAATGTCACATCTTGAAGACCTAAAAATCTTTCATCATCTTGTTCTGATTCGATTAGTACTATAATGTTCAGTATGTATTCAATGTGGGTGAAGATGAGGGCGACTATTTGGAAGAAAACTAGAGACAATATAATAGATATAAAGATCACCAGTGAACTTGCTTGGAAATCCATGTTTCTTAAAATTGTTTCTTCATGTTCTGTTTTCTCCTGTTTTGTTATGTATAATCTTATCCTCTTTAAAATAAAAAAGTAAAAATAATAATAAATGTAACCACCATATCAATAAAGCAAAAAGTAACAATCACATATTCATTCCTATAAATGCAGAAAAAGCTTTTGATAAGGTCCAACATTTATTGGTGATAATAACTTTACAGAAAATTTGAATAGGTGGGCTTTACCTCAATATGATAAAGGCCATCTTTGACAAACGAACAGCTAGCACCATATTAAATAGCCAAAAATTGACGGCCTTTACCTTAAAATCAGGCACAAGACAAGAATGTCCCTTATCACTGCTCCTATTCAACATAGTACTGAAAATACTAGCCAAAGAAATTACACAAGAGAAAGAAATAAAAGGAGTAAGGATAGGACAAGAAAAGTTACATTATCAATATTTTCACATGGCATGATACTCTTCATAGAAGACCCCCAAAACTCCATTTAAAGACTCCTAAATATAATAAATAAATTCAGCAATGTAGCTACATACAAAATCAATACTCAAAAGTCAATAGTATTTCTATACACTAAAAACAAAATCACTGATAGAGAAATAAGAAAAGCCACACCTGTCATACTAGCATCCAAAAAATGAAATATATAAGAGTTAATCTCACAAAAGAAGTAGAAGATATATATATATATATATATATATATATATATATATATATATGGAAAACTCCAATAACCTGAAAAAAGAAATCAAAGAGGATCTCAGAAAATGGAAAGATCCCTTGTTCATGGACAGGAAGAATAAACATTGTGAAAATGGATATTCTCTGTAAACTATTATACAGATTCACTGAAATCCCAATGAAAATACCATCAACATACCTCATAGATCTAGAGAAATCACTCCTAAAATTCATCTGGTACCAGAAGAGACCCAAAATAGAAAATAAAATTCTAAGCAACAACCCAAGTCAGGAGGCATCACAATCCCTGTCTTGAAGTTATACTACAAAGTTACTGTAATCAAATCAACATGGTACTGTAATAAAAATAGATCTCAAGATCAATGGAATAGATTAGAAGATACAACCACAACTACAAACACACTCAACCACCTTATCTTTGATAAAGGAGCCACACATGTTCACTGGAAGAACAACAATCTCTTTAATAAATGGTGCTGGAAAAACAGGTTCCCCATATGCTGAAAACTAAAACTAGACCCATGCCTATCACCATGTACTAAACTAAAATCTAAATAGTTCAAAGATCTGAAAATTAAAATAGAAACACTAAATCTGTTGGAAGACAAATTGGGTAAATATCTTAAGACATATTGGTAGGTAAAGAATTGATGAACAGGAAACTGCACAGGAAATATTTCCTAGAATCAATAACAGGGATCATGTCTTATTAAAAAGTTTCTGTATGTCAAAAGAATAGTGAAAAGAATACCCCCAAACTGGGAAAAATGTTAGTGAACTGTTCCTTGGAAAAAGGATTTCTGTCTAAAACTTATAAAGGATTAAAAAATCAGAGCCCCAAAATTCAAAGACCCAATCCAAAAATGGGCATCTGAAATGAATACATGGTTCTCAGAAGAAGAAATACAAATGGCAAATAAATACATCAAAAATTTTTCATCATCATTGGTCATTAGATAAATGAAAATTAAAACAATACTGAGATTCCATCTCACTCAGAAAGAATGACCAGGATCAAGAAAACTACCAACAACAAATGCTGGAGATGTTGTGGGGGAAAAGGAACTCTCCTGCACTGTTGGTGGGAGTGCAGACTGGTGCAACCATTGTTGAGAATCTGGAGATTCTCAAAAAGCTGGGA
This sequence comes from Cavia porcellus, assembly GCF_034190915.1. Classification (NCBI taxonomy): domain Eukaryota; kingdom Metazoa; phylum Chordata; class Mammalia; order Rodentia; family Caviidae; genus Cavia; species Cavia porcellus. The sequence continues at coordinate 84,024,855 of NW_026947486.1, read as the reverse complement.
TTGGAAGTTCCATTTGTTCCAGCTATTCCCCTTCTAGGCATTTTTCCAGAAGAACTGAAAACATCATACCACAGTGATATATCTGTACCCATGTTTGTAGCAGCACAATTTATAATAGCCTGATCTTGGAAACAACCTAAGTTTCCATCAGCTGAGGAATGGGTAAAATAGATATGGTATTTTTATACAATGGAGTACTACTCAGCTCAGAATTATCATATTGAGATATTTATGAAGAAATGGATGCAACTTGAGACCTAGTGATAAGTGAAATAAATCAAAGTCACATGTATAAATACCCTATAGTCTCCCTAGTGTAAGAAATGGAAAGAATGCATAAAAGTTTTTCATAATCATGATTCCTCATTACCTTGATTTGGAGTCTTACAATGTTCCCACTCATTAGTTGGAATGGTTTTATCCTGAGTTGTTTAATTTTATTATCTGTGATTATCTGAACAGCTATTTTGAAGAAAACAATACATTATAATAGCCAGTGCTGATTTAATATCATCTCGTTTTGAAGTCCTACCATGCTTTTGTTCTTCTGTTTCCATTGGTTCTATCTTGCTGGATTTTATTATGTGTGATAGTATAAACAAATCTTTTGTGGACAATGAGATAATATAGTAACCATTTTTCATTTTCTGTTATTTGGTTTTGAATGCAATGTAATACTTTTATTCTCTTGAATCTTTTTATACTATTTTGTTATGTTTGACACTATTGTGTATGAAGGCATGTTCAACTATTTCAAGGAAAGAGACATGGTAACTACTGATATATCGGGTTGTCTTGTGGTGAAATACTGTGTTGCTTAAATTGTTCTCTTCTGATGTGCTTTGTTATGTCCTCTTTTATCTTAATCTCTTTAAAATAAAAAAAATCTTGTCAGTATAGATAGGAATGCCTAAGGAAGTATATAACCAATAAATATCCCTTGAAACCTTTTGAAAAGCAATGGGGGTGCAGAGCTGATCCCTACAGATATTGACCTTCTAAGGAATAATATAATGATTTTGAAGAATATTACCTTACTAATAGGAAACTGTACTTTTTCTGTGGCTACTTGTAAACCAAAGTCCACCAATATTTGTTTAGATGCTTTAAAAACCTTTTGCAAATATTCTTTTTTACTAGTTGAGAATAGAATATTATCCATATAATGAATAATTAATGAATTAGTAAATTTTACTCTTAGTAAATGTAAACATTGATTAACATAATATTGTCGGAGGGTTGGACTATTTAACATTTGTTGAGGAGGTACAATGATACCACTTAACTGACTCCTGATTATTAAATGTAAGTACAAGTGCAAATTTTTCTCTATTGGTTAGTTGTAATGGAATAGCAAAAAAAAAAGATCTTTAAGATCTACAATTAACTTCCAGTTCTTTGGGATCATGACAGGGGAGTGTTCAGGCTATAATGGTTCCATTATTTCAATAACTTTGTTAATTTTTCTAAGGTCTGTAAGCATTCCCTGATTTCTTTCTAATAGCAAATACAGGGGAATTCCAGGGGCTAGTATATTCTTCAACATGCCCTTCTGACAATTGCTTTTGTACTAATGATCCTAGGGCACCTAATTTTTCTTTTGGAAGAAGCAACTATTCTTCCCATCTTGTCTTACTTGTAAGCCATTCTAAAGGTAAAACAAAGAAACACTATCCCAGAGTGGTCTGTATTGTAAATTTAGATACCTTAAACTATTTCTTTTTGACAAAACTACCAGGGCACACATATGATTATCATCACTGAATGGGTTATAATGCATACTAGCTATTATACCTTTGGCTTGAGATGATCTTTTTGTGATGCTCACATAGTCTCCTCTTTGCATTAACAAATTCCTATCCCATAAATTAATTGCTGCATCAGCCACACAAAGCTTCAAGGTGACTGTGCTTTGGAGCCTGTAATTTAAAGAATCCGAGCACTTGATGAATACTTGTCATTGGCCCTACCCCTGAGGAAAATGTAAGTACTTGCATCATAGGCCAATGTTTAGGCCAATATTGTCAAGAAATTACGGATACATCAACTTCTGTATATATCAAAATAAAAAATTTTCCTTCTTTCATAAGCTATAATTCAGGTCTTTGTCCTACATATATCTGTCAAAAAATTCTTTTTTCCTGTACTTTGAAAATCTTGCACCCTTTTCACTGAGCAACATGGCACTTAAAGTACGGAAGGAGAAATAGCTGAGCTATACAATCTCTGGCTTCTATCTGATGTGGTTGAAATGTGTACGTCATTACTTGAATTTCAACTTTATAATCAGAACCAATTATGCTTACCTGAACTAAGATACATTTAGAAGTTAAACTATTTCTTCACATTAACAGACCTACTATCCCTAGAGGAAATGGTCCATAAATTCCTATTTTAACTTTTTAAACTCTTAAAGCTAGAGATAGCATAACATTTTCTTTAGAGGGAATATCTAAGGCTGCACTATCCCTTGTGGTGGCAAGGAGAACAATGATTGTGCTGAGTGTGGTCATAATCATTGTTGACAAGACAAGCTTGATGATTCCCTAAATATTTTTTCTTTGGGTCCTAGGATGGGCCCAATTTGAAGTTTCTCTGAGAAGTTAAAAGAGTGCCATTCATATAATATTTTGATTGGCACTGATTAGTTCAGTGTCTACTTTGGCATCTTAGATAGCCCTTGAAGTGTAAAAGGTTACCTGAATAGTCAGGTTTGTGTGCTGATTGGTTATCTGCTTTGGATTTTCCTGCTTTAAATTCCTTTTTTCATGTGACCCATCCTTCCACACCCAAACCGTTTAATAGTCTTTGAAGCAAATGGGTCAGTCCCTTTCAATGTGACTGAAAGTAATTTGGCTTTAATGTTTTTGATCCTGTATCCTGACAAGTTTCTATATACTCATCTAAAGTGGCATCCTGAGATCTTAATGGCCTTAAGATTTTTTTTTGCATTCTGAATTAGCATTGTCAAATGATAGCATTTGCAGCAGCAGGTCCCTCAAATCCAATTGAGACACTGCCTTTTGGAGTACTTCTTTTAATCTAGCTATATGTACTTAAGGTTCATTACTACTTTGAACTACTTTGATCACTGATGGAAAAATTTGACCAGGGAGACCAATCTTTTCCTTTGCCTTTAAATGACACATCCTTGTCTGAACAATAGCAACATCACTATATTGTAGCTGCTAATTTATTCCAAACCAGTCCCTTAAACCAGTGAGTTGATCAGCAGAAATATGGTCTGAATGGTTAGCATGCATGTTTCATTGGGCGATCAATTCTGCCTCATCTCTTCACCAAGTTTTAAATTGAAGACATTCAGAAGAACTGAGAACCATTTGCCCAATCATTTCCAAATTTCTGGGGATCAAACTTTCAGAATGAGCAAATCCCTAAATCAACCCAAAAGTAAAAGTTGGATTCACTCCATAAGATACACATGCTTGTCTTAACTCCTTAATAGTTTTGAAAGATAATAGATTATGTTCAAATCTAATGTAACTTTGGAGAGTTTTCTGGTCTCTTGGCACTTGGGTGATAGTGGTGGGATACACAGCAAAAGATTGGTAAGTGTTGAATCACCCTCTTGTTTTGCTTGAACAAAAGCCTTTATATCTGTGGTCACTGGCAATGGTTTCTTAAAAGTAATTTGAAGTGGATCTAGAAAAGGGTTAGATTTCTCATATATTGTGACTGATGGTACCACAGAATACGCCTGAAACACTAAGGTGATGGTGGAGGAAAGTCAGATTCTACTGCACTATCAATAGGCCATGGTAAAGTAGATTCTAGTGTAGTGTAAATATTTCCAAAAGAGCTATATCTCCCTTCATTCTCTGAAATCAGTCCCTGATCCTGAAGCAGTAAAGTCTCCTCAGGTGAACTACTATCTGATTCAGAATTGGAACTGTCTTTGCAGTTAGCATTTCTCATATCTGGTAAAATCTTCTGTTTTGATTCAGACTGCACAGATTCTAAAGCCAAAGTTATTAAATTACACAAAGACCAAACATGTAAAGGAGTAGAATTTAATTGTGCGTAAAAGCACATTTTAAAGTTTTCATAATCATTTCCCATTGTTTTAAATTTAGAACATTATTTCACTTAGGTTGATAATGCTTTCTGATTAAGGTAAACAATTCAGTTAAAGAATATAGTTTCATTTTAACCCCTGAACTCTTCCACAAAGCTTCTGGAATTTGAGTATACTCTTGTTGAGATGGAGAATTTCCCATGGTAATGCCAATGCAAAAATCCCAGAGACTGGGCTTTGTTACTCATCCAACTCAGCTCTTTTGTCCACTAGGCACTGAAATCCTTTTCTGAAGTCTCCAAGACTGCTTTTGTTCTCAGGTTGCCCTTCAGGTGCCAAAATGTTGTTTTGTATGAAGAGACAGGCTCTGAAAATAAAGTGTGGTGGGTGAAAAGAAACCAAGAGAGAGTCAAAATTATAGGATGGGGATGGGAAACAACAGACTCTAGGAGCAAATGCTTGATTACAATTTTCTCTGGCTATTTTTATTTTTTCCTTTATGAAGAACCGAAGAGCATGTTGAAAGGGTAAAGTTCAGATAAGTAGTGATGTATTTGCTTAACTCTCCCAGTGAGCATCTCTGGCTATATGTGGCCTCTATGTTTACTATTCCATTGGACATATCTGAGCAAATCATCTTGTGCTATCCTAGCAGCATTTCAGTGAAACCCAAGGTTCTGCATTCATTAACTTAAAAACAATGCAATTGTAATGCTTCCTCCAAAACAAGCAATCATATGGCCTAGTTTAACACAAAGTCCCTGGAGTGACAAAAGGTTAAAGACATTTGAGTTAATCTGTGATCAAAAAGAATGAAGGATACAATTCACATTATCATCTTAAATTATGCAAAAGAAACTACTGGACAGTGTTTAGTAGCCCTTCATAATAAAAGTATTCAACAAACTTAGGAATATGAGGAAACTCAACATGATGCCACATAGCTAACATCATAATCAACAGTAGAAAACTGAAATCTTGTTCTTTTAATATCAAGAGAAAGGGAATTCCCTCTGAATGCTGACTACTTTTATTTAAAATGAAATGTGTGGAAACTCTATCCGGAAAAATTATGCAAGAAAAGAGAGCGAGAGACAGACAGACAGAGAGAGAGAGAGAGAGAGAGAGAGAGAGAGAGAGAGAGAGAGAGAGAGAGCAAGCGAGAGAGAAGGGGAGAGAGGGAGAGAGAGAGAGACAGAGAGAGAGAAAGAAAGAAAGAAAGAAAGAAAGAAAGAAAGAAAGAAAGAAAGAAAGAAAGACAGAGAAGTAGGGAGAGACAGAGAGAGAAGGAAATTAAAGCATCAAAATCAGAAATTGGAAGAAACATTATCTGCCAAAAATGACATAATCTTATATGTACAAAATATTAAAATAACTACCTAAAGTTTATATTCTATAAATTCAGCAAACATGAACAATGAAAAAGTATAATTTCCTTATGCACTCAAACTTAAAGAGAGGGAAAAGCCTGCCATATTTAACACAGATAAACCTGTTAAATATTATAATACATAAAGTATTCCATTTACAGTATACTGTGGATATACAGTTGATGAGAACGTAAAATGGTGCACTTGTAAATGTAAAATGGTTCAACTGCTGTGGAAAACATAGTATTTCTTTAAGAAAATTAATAATGAAATTTCCGGGGGCTGAGGATTTAGCTCAGTGACATAAGCGCCTGCCTTGCAAGCAGGCAGTCGTGAGTTCGATCCCTGGTACCGATAAAAACGAAAAAGACAAAAAAAAAAAAAAAAAAAAAAAAAAAAAAAAAAAAAAAAAATTGAAATAATGAAATTTCCACGTGACTCAGGAATTATCTTTTTCAGTAATTATGGAAAAGACTTTAAATTAAGATATGATTTCAAACACATATTTCTGTTTCTATATTCACTTTAACATTTTTCAAAATAACAAAATTGTTTAAATAACCTAAATGTTTATCAATGGCTCAATAGGAAAAAAGGATTATACAAGTATTGTGGAATGACATTTTATTGAAAAAGAAGAAAATTGCAATACATAAGGTCACAAGTAAACATTTAGGAATTTATTGTTGTGAAATGTTAGTCATAGAAGAATAAATATTCTATTATTCTAAATATATACAGTATCTTAAATAGTCACAGTTACAAAAACAGAGTTGAATGATTGTTGCCAGGGACTGGGGAGAGTGGGAAAGGGAAAACTGTTGCTTGATAGCTATAAAGTTTCAGAAATTTAAGATGAATAAATTCTAAAATAATGATTTCAGGATTTTCCCTAACATCAACAACTACAACTCCTTTCTGCCTGAATAAGTCAGATTGATCATCACGCATTACTCTCATGGCAGTTTGACATACTTCTTCAGAGAGGGGAATGTTACAGGCAGCTAAGTTAGATGGCAATATTATAGTCGCTCCAGTAGGACTGGGTGCTTGAAGGAGCCAGTGCAGAAGACCAGATGCCTTGCAACTGTGGAGGAAGCAAACATCTTCCACTGTGGGCAAGACCTCAAGAGAAAAGATAAAATAGATATACCCACTTAGTCCCTAAGGGTGAATGTCAGGGATTGATATTCTTAAGAGTTATCCATAACCTGGAAGATGTGATATCAGAAGAAGCCACTAACCCAGTCCCCTACAGAAAAACACCAATTCTTTATTTATGCCCACTTGCTATGCTTGCTATGTGACTTCTTTCTGCATTTGAACCTGATTTAAAAATTTTAGGGTTTTTTTTTTTTTTTTTGGTTGTTGTTGTTGTTGTTTGCGGAACCACTCATGACCTTGTGCTTACCAAGTAGGCGCTTATTCGGCTGAGCTAAATCCCCAGCCCCTAATTCAACCAATTTTTCTTGAGCAATTATACTCATAATCTTGCTGGTTGACCATAGTTCTGTCCCACTTCATGTTCACCTTGTTAGTTCTCATTTTCCCCCATATTAGACCCATATTAGACTCTTGTTGAGATGGAGAATTTGTGGTTTGCTTTATAAAAATCCCTAGAAAAGGCTGGGTTCTTAGCAATCCACTTAGGACTCCTCTTATTTCTCTGTCAGACAGCTTTTTTTTCCCCCTCAATAAGTATATTCTTCTTTTAAAAATAAAATAAAATTAAATTAAATTAAAAAACAATGAATAAATTGTAGATGGTCATTGTACAACGGAATATCTACAAGTATAAATTTGGTATTGTGTAATTGAATAATTGTTAAGAATAGAGCACGTGTTAATTATTATGCCCACAAAACCAAAAAATGAAAAAAAAAAGGTAGATATATGTATATGCCCAGACTCATCAAATTGTATACTTTAATGTGTACAGGGATTTTTATAACCATTAATTTTCTGGATAGAATCACCAAACCATTCCTCAGTTGACTATTAGCATTTCCACAACAAATAGTTAACTACTTGAAAAGTGACTTAAGAAAATTATATCACTTACTATTTATGCACATATATGCATACACACACACACACACACATATATATATATATGCATATACTATATCATTTATAGTAGCACTAAAATAAATACTTAATAAATATTACTAAGAAGATGAGTTATACAGTGAAAATAATATAACTCTGATAAAAGTAATTTAAAAAGTTTCAATAACATGATAAGACATTTTATGCCCATAAACTGGAAGTCTTTTTATTGGTAAAATATCCATCATAACAAAATGAATATATAAATTCTATGAAATCTTCTTAAAAATCCTTATGGAATATTTTTACAGAAATGAAACAATTCTTAAAATATATATAAGGAAACAAAAATACCCAGAGTAGCTAAATGAATCATCAGAGATTATAACAAAAACAAAGGTGTCATATATATGATTTTAAAATACACTATAAACCCATAGTAATAAAGAATATATGGGGGGAAAACTATGGTGAACTGGCACAATGACAGGAATATACTATATTGGAACAGAATAAAGAGGTCAGAAGCAAACCCACACATATACAATCAACTGATATTTGACTAAAATGCCAAGAACAATTAATGGGGCAATATGTTTTTTTCCAATAGTTGTTACATAAACTGGTTACTCATAGAGACAAAGTCAAACATTTTTAAATATTATAGGCAAAAAGCCAACTCAAAATTAATTAAAGACTTAAATGTAAGACCTGAAATCGCAAAACCACATGACACAAGAAAACATACCAATAAATATTTGTGATATCAAAGCAATTTATTTTTATAGGCCTGAAAAGTATGGGAAACAAAGTTAAAAATAGGTAAATGAGATGACATGAATCTAAAAATGCTTTTGCCCAGCAAAGTAAGTAAATAATTAACAGAATGAAAAAGCAACCTTTTCTCTTTTTCCTTTTAGATAAAATTTTAAAAAAAAAAGAATTTTTAAAAGGGATGAACCAGAAAAAAAAAGAAAAAGCAACCTAAAAAAAATGAAAAATATTTTCAAAATTTGTATTTGATTACAGGTTAATATTCAAATAAATAAGAAACAAATTCAATAGCAATACATATAAGATGATGTAAAATCTAGGAAAAGAAATAGACATTTCTCCAAAAAAGATATTGAACTGGTCAAAATGATACTCAATAGTAGTAAACATTGGTAATGAAAACCAAACTGCAACAAAATATGACATCACATTAGTTAAGATGATTATTATAAAAATATGTTGACATGAATGTAGCAAATTTGGAACCTTGGGGCATAATTACTAGCAGTGTAAATTTTAAAGTCACTGTGGTAAAACAATTTGGAATTTTCTAAAATAATTAAAATGAAACATCAATGTGATCTAGCAATTAAAATGAGAAGTTCAAAGAAAAATTTGGAGGCTTTGTTCATTGTAGCATTATTTACAATAACGAAAACAACTAACTAACATCTATGTGGGGGAAGCTAAAAAATAAAGATGCATTATATATAGATAAAATGGGATATTATTTACAAGGCTATACTGTAGTATGTGAGAAGATACTTAAATCTTGAAATTATGCTGTTTTAAGTGCACAATGTGGTAACATTAATTAGGAGACAAGATTTTAGAAGATACCTAGAATATATTCATCCTGCATATCCGAAAGGTTATTCCCAAGAATAGTAATTTCTTATATTCCTGTCTCCTCACTATATTCTCTGTTTGGATGAGTTTGAGTATTTTATGTATGTTCAATAACTGCAATAAATTAATGATTATATTTTCTGGCAAATAATATTAGCTGTTCTTTTTTATTTTGCATAGCTTCCACGAATTGTGTTAATGTACTATAAGGACATTCTACACAGTTTTAGGTAGATTAGATAACAGTGAGCACTCTTGCCTGATTTCTGATTTGAAAATAAAAGTTTTGATACTTCATAATTACATATGATATTTTTTTGAGTCTCTGTAAATACTTTTAATCAGATTAATGCAGTTTCCTGCTATTCCTACTTTGACAAACATTCAGATTGCTAATAGATGTTGGATTTGATTAATTGATCTTCATTCATTTTTGAAATACATTTTTGTTTTGTTTATGAAGGAAATTAGTTAATTTTGAATGTTAAATTAATTTATATTTCTATGAGGAGTATAAACATTTATGATTTATTTTCCTTTTCATGCATTACTAGATTTGGTTTGCTAATACTGGGTGATTGTTTTGTACTCATGCATGGAAAATTGACTTGTAAATTTTCTTCCTTATGACATCATTTTCATATCCTAGTAGAAGTTAATTTGGCCTCCTAAAATTAAATAGATCGTATTTTCTTCTTCATAACAAATTTTAAATTATAACTTTTTGCTCAGCTCCCCTCTGTAGAGATAGAAAATAATGCAGTTGGTAGACTGGAGTACACATTGTTTGTGCACAGTGTTTAATAAATTTCATAAATAAAATTCTATTGAATTAATAAATTTCAATGTTTAAAACCAGTTTTTATTAAACACATGAATCTTCATCACATCCATTTAATCTTGTGCTTATTTTTCTAACTTGAATGTTCTCTAGGAATTTGTGCATTTTATATATGTTTACCAATTTATGTGTAACCTCAGTTTTGTGACTATAAGAAAAAATGGAAAGCCACCACAAACAAAAATGAAAGGAAATGCTCTATTATGAATTTTGATAATGAGACAAATCATCAAGAATCAAGAACATTATTAACTAAAGTCAGTCATACATGACATTTTAAAAGTACTTGAATAAAAAAAGTGCAGTTTAAAATAGTGTATGTAAAAGAAAGTGGAAATAATTTACCTGTTGAGTCTCTTATTTCCTGTTGTTCAAGGGTTTTGTACAGGAACGTACTATCCACTCTTCAAATTTCTATCATCTGATCCATGTTCAGTAAGGCAGGTATTCCAAATAAACTCATAGCACATCTGTTGCATGGAAACGGTCTACATGAAATGTATATTTTATCTAATACAAGAAAGTAGAAAGAAATTTAAAACAGGTGTCATTCCAAATCAGTGACAACGATGATGGCATTTGGAAACTGAAGAGTTGTACATGGTTGTGCACAGTACTTAATTTGCTCTGACAATCTATTGTATTTTAAATTATATATATATATATATATATATATATATATATTATATAATTATATATATTATATATATTTTAAATTATATATATATTACACTTATTACTATACATGGGACAATTTAATATCTTACTATGTATTTTCAATACTGAAAAGATTACTTTGGTTGAATCGTTATATTATTTTGTTCTAATATCCAGTGGTTTGGTAATCATATATTCTTTTCCTACACTTTGATATTCCAGAGTTTAGAAAATTCACTCTTACTTCACTTAAATCTGTTTTAAAATTATACTTTAACCACTTTTACACAGTAAAAATGTCAGCACTATGGTACAGTTCATCTCTTTAATTTATGCTACTTTTGCTAATATCATATTTCACACATTGCTAAGGAGAGACATCTTGAAATTAATCAGTTCTTTTTTACACTAACTGGTCTTCAACTCTCGGACTAAAAGAATAAAAGCATGAGAAAGAAAGGCAGTAAGATGCTTCCAAAGCCTCTTAATTGCACAGAGATTATATCACAAACACAGACATGGAAAAAGTTTAAATCAAATATCTAAAAAAAGTGTAAATTATTTGAAATGATTAGAGAAGAAATAAACAAATGCATAAAATGTTCAATAACCTCACAAAATATGTACATGAACACAGAAATGATTTAATTAATAAAATATCCAATGAGCATTAAAAGAGTCAAATGAAAAGTAGATTGAATTTTTCTGAAAACTGTTTAAGAAGACATTACCACTGTAGTACAGAATTAGAGACTAAAAAACAAATCAAGATGAAAAATTGGATATTAAAATTTTAATTGAAAGTGTGAGTATTTGGAATGAACAGTCAGAGAAGACTGTCAGGACTTGAAAGCAATATTAATGTAGTAGATCATGTACAGAATCAAAAATAATATGACCTAATGAATGATGGTTCCAACAGCTGCTGGATTACACACAAAATTTTAAAGCTAAACATTATAAGATATGTAAGGATACATTACAAGTCTATACAAAAGTTATACAAAATTTATTCACCAATGTCATAGCAGAAAAATTTCAATATTTATGGAAGGAATTCAACTTCAGATTAAGTAAGATATATAAAGCTTCATATTGCCACAATGAAAAAGAACCTCTCCACAATACTGCATAGTCAAAATCCTCAAAATTCCACACACACAAAAAAAACATTAAAATATCTTAGAAAAAAATCATCAATAATTTATAAAGGCCTCTCAGAACAATAGCAAGTTTCTCAATAGAAATCTTAAAGGTCAGGAACTAGGAGTATAATTATTCAAGATACAAAAGAAGAGAATTCTCAGTCCAGATTATAATATTCGGCAAACTCCTGAAAATTTGACATGTAAAAGAATGTCTTTCTATGAAAATCTGTGTAAGTTTTTGACCACCAGATTTCAGAAATTACCCAAGGATATCTTAGAAAGAATGAGGACAAGATCATCAGAAAGCCTAAAGAAAAGAATTCATCTAAGGGCTGATATTTAGCTCAGCGGCATAAGCATCTGCCTTGCAAGCAGACAGTTGTGAGTTCGATCCCCGGTACCGATGAAAGGGAAAAAGACAAAACAAACAAACAAACAAAAAAGAAGAATCCTTCTAAATGGGTGAATTAACCAATGTGGAATAAAAAGTAATCAGCACTGGATGAACAATGTAATGATAAGACTTTATAAATATACTCCAAAAATAACACTCAATATAAATAGTGTTAACTCTTCACTCAAAAGACACAGCCTGGTGCATTGGATCAAACAAACAGAACTCAACAATATGTTGCCTGTGAGAAACATATGTCATTTACAAATAAACACATAGACTTAAAAAGGTAGAATAGAATATTGTCTTCCATGCAACCAGATTCCAAAACCAAGCAGGAACATCTATGACATTTTTGAACAATGTGAACACCAAGCCAAATTTATTTGAAGAGACAAAGTCCTTACAAATTTATAAAGGAAACAATTCAACAGGATAAAATAGCAATTATAAGTTTATATTCAGTAAAATATGGCACACTAAGTTTCATAAAAAAAAAAAACTATTAGACACAAAAGAATTAATAGACACTAATGGGATCACAGTGAGTGATATAAATATTTCACTGCCTCAAATAAATAGGCAAACAAAAAATGATACAAAAATATCAGAGTTGAAGGACACCATCAAAGAAATGAATGCAATAGATATCTATAGACTATTTTAACCACTAATGACACAATAAACATTATTGTCCATAGCATGCAGAACTTTCTCCACAATACCTATAAATTTTACTTAAATAAATAAAAAGAATCAAAATATTCTCTTGGATACTATCAAATCACATACACATGAAAGCAAAAATCAATAGCAAGAAAAAACACGGAAATTTTACAAACACTCAGAGATTAAAGAAACACTGTTGCATAATCAATGGTTCAAATAAAGCAATGATAAAATCGAAGTGTCTAGAATCAAACAACAGTGGCAGCAGAATTAACTACCAATACCTTGGGACACAATGAAAGTAGTTCAAGATAATCTTATAGTTGTTACTATATACATAAGTTAAATAAAGTGTTTCCAAATAAATAACTCAATCATGCACCTTAAGGTCCTAGAAAATAAAGAATAATCTCAATTCAAAATTTGTACAAGGAGACAATTATAGAGATTAGAGCAGAAAACAATGAATTTGAGATGATAAAAATAACACAAACTTCAATGAATTGAAGACTTGGCTATTTGAAAGGATACATTACCTTAACACTTAGTCAAATTTACTAAAAAAATACTCATCAGTGCAACAGAAATTAAACAGTTTAAGGGACAATGGACAGCACTGAAATCGAAAGGATTCTAAGAAACTATGTTGTTTTAAAAAATTATATTCAAATAAACTGGAAAATATAGAAGTGAATAAATTCCTATGAACATATGATTTAGAAAATTGGAAAAAGAAAATATAAAAATTTTCAATAGGCTAGTAAAAATCAATGTAACTGAGGCACTGTTAAAAACCCTACTAACCTAGAAAAGTTAAGAACCCAATGGACTCACTGATGAAATTTGCTAAAAGTTTAGAAAAACTCTAATGCCATTGCTTCATAAATTCTTTTATGAAACTGACAGGAAAAAGTTATTTTCAAAACCATTCATTGAAATCCACATAACTCTAACGTAAAACCACAAAAGTAATCACATACACACACAAAAAAATCTATAGGGCAATTTCCTTATTGAACATAGTTTAAAAAAATCCTCAAGAACAGAGTTACAATGCATTTAACCCAAAAAGAAATACATAGACTGTTGGAGACCACTACAAAGCAGTTCTGAGTAGGATTTAAATTTTACTAATTGACTTTCTATGTTTATACATGAGTATGTCCTAGACCTAGGCCCCTTGACTGGTGATGGGAACTGATTCATAGCAAATGAACTTCTATGAATCACTGGTCCTGTGGAAGGCCTGTAGTGGCTTGTGAGGCCAAAGATACCTCAAATGGCAAGATAAGGCCATAGCTGTGGACATTTGGCTCCAACCCTAATTAACAAGATAGACTGCAGCTGCAGAAATTACTCCAACAGTCTCACTTCTACCATGTCTTCATGAAAGACAGTGCTACTGAATTGATTTGATTCATTACTTGGAAACATCCTTGAAGTGACTCCCAAGGTCCTGCTCATTGCCTTCACTTTCCTCAGTTTCTCTGCCTTTTGTCCTTGATCCTAAAAAAAGTGGACTGATCCCGAAAACTTTTTGTCTTAACCCTCAGAGTCGTGAACTTAATTAAAGGGCTTGACCTTCCTGGAGCCCTAAAATATCATACACTCTGTCCCTTTTAATTTAACTTCCACCATACACTCATTTGGGAGATCAGGGATCTAGGTCAGGACTGAATAATAGACTAAAATTTAAAGAATGGAAAACAATTCTCCATGCTACAGGAACTCACAAAAAAGTAAGGGTAGCTTTTTAACTTGCAGACAGTGTAAACTTTAAGCCAAAATGGACCAAAACAGACAAGGAAGATAACTACATACTTAATAAGGGAAAACTACAAGAATAGATAACAACCATGAATATACATGTACCAAACACTGGAGCACTCACCTACATAAAAAAGATATTAACAAATATGAAAAATCAAATAAGCACTAACATAATTATCATGGGAAACATTACTATCCCAATGACCCAAATAGATCAACTGGATAAAAAATCAACAAAGAAATATGAGATTTATACCAATTCTGTTAATAAATTGACTTGACAGATGTTTACAGAGCATTCCACCCCAAAGCTTCAGAATACAGATTCTTTGAAGCTGCAGATGGAACGTTCTCTAAAAGAGACCACATATTAGCCCACATAACCTGTTTAAATACATATATTGGTATTGAAATTATACAATGCTTACTGTGACCACAGCACAATGAAACTGTAAATCAATAACAAAATAAATAATGCAAACTACATAAACACATGGAAATTAAATAACACACTTCTTAACAACCAATGAGTTACAAAGAAAATTAAGCACAAAATTAAGCAGCATCAATAATTTTAAAAATAAGGCTAATAGAACATAATGAATCTTATGAGATGCAATGAAAGCAGTTGTATGAGGGAAATTTATAGTGATGACCTCTCAAATCAGGAAAACACAATGAATGAGATATTCTAGAAAAAGAACAAATCAAACACAAAGCTCATATGAAGGAGAAAATTATAAAAAAAAATTTAAAAAATCATGTGGCCAAAATTGAAAGACTCAGCGCAAAAATGAGCATCTGAGATGACTACACACTTCTCTGATGAAGAAATGCAAATGTCAAATAAATTTATAAAAATGTTCTACATCATTTTCTATCCAAGAGATACAAATTAAAACAACACTGAGATTCCACCTCACTCTAGAAAGATTGGCTATCAATCATCAGGAAATCAATCAATAACAAATGCTGGTAGGACTATGGAGGGAAAAGAACATTTCTCCTCTGTTGATGGGGGTGTAGACTGGTGCAACCACTGTAGAAATCAGTATGGAGATTCCTTAAAAAACCTAGAATTAGAGTTGTCAATTGGTATCCTTGTGGTATCTTCCAAAAGAATTAAGATATCATATCACAGAGATATATGAGCACCCATGTTTATAGCTGCACAATTTGTAACAGGTAAATCTTGGAAATAGCCCAAATTCTTGTCAGCTGAGGAATGGATAAAAACGATGCAGTGTTTGTTGCTATTTTTTTTTCTTTTTGAGACACAATATCGCAGTACAATTCAGTCTGGGCTTCAGCTCACTTTCTAGACTGAACTGGTCTCAAACTCTTAACCATCTTTTTGCCTCAGTCTTCTGAACGTTGGGATTACAGGTGTGAACCACCACACGTAGCTGCTTTATTTAATATCAAGGAGTACTACTCAGTGATAAAGAACCATAAAAAAGAATTTTACAGTAAAAGTATGCACCTTGAGACCATGCTTACAAATAAAATACATTGGATCCAATTGTATAAACATTGCATTCTCACTAGATTGTGAAACTGAATGAGGAAACAAGATCCAAAATGTACAACAGATACTATGGAAATGGAAGAAACTTTTCAAAAGAAAAGAAAAATTGTGATGGGAGAAACCGGAAAAGAAGGAAGGAAAAATGAAATACATATATATATATATATGTATGTATATATATATATATATATACATACATACGCATAGCATAGTTAAGAGAGTTATTCTGTCAATTTTTCTTAGTTCACTAAAAAAGTTTTGTGCTAAAGTTATTTGGACAATATTTCTTGTCTATATCTTGTACTCTGAACTACTCCTATGAAAATAACAATATACAATGCATTAAGTATTGCTACTTTCCTACCAGCCTGTTTTGAAACTTTATTTTAGTGTTATTTTTATTTTTCACTTTAAAATTATAACAAAGATTGAAGCAAAATGAATGTAAAAAAGAAAGATCACACCTCAAGACCAAGTCGACTTCATTCCAAAGAGGCAATATTATTCACCATACATCAATAGATGCAGAAAAAGGTTTTGGAAAAATATCCGATTTGTTATTGATACAATGTTTTACAAAATAGGTACAGAATAACCTTCCCTAAAACTAACAAAAGACTTTTATGAAAACACACACTATAAACATAATAGTACATAAATGATAAAAAATAATGCATTCACTATAAAACTAAGAATAAGACAGGGTTGTCCACTCACCAATCCTGGTGCAATATAGAAAACAAAATTTTAGTTAAAACAATCAGACAAAAATTACCACTGATATGAATAGGAATTGAATTGAAACTATTCTTAATAAAGACATGATTTTTTCATAAATCACCCAAAAATAACTACAGTAGACTCATGATAATAATAAAATTAAACAAAATGCCATCAGATCAATTTATTTAGAGAAAGACAATTCAAAACAATAGTAACATCTCATGTTGTTCCAGAAAGAATCACTGTATCAAGGACTCAAAAATGAACCACCATTCATAAAGTTGTGAGGAAAAATGAACTTTTCTGTATTGTTGATGAAAGTGTAAATTTGTACAATTGTTTGGAAATTACAGAGAAAACCAATATAGAAATCCCATTTGACCTTCTATAACCCTTCTGGCTTTCTTCTAGAATTCAGTCACAAGATTGCAATGATAATTGTGTATCTGTTTTTGGCTGGGGGATTTAGCTTGGCAGCATAAGCACCTGTCTTGCAAGCAGGCAGTCGTGAGTTCGATCTCTGGTACTGATTAAAAAAAAATGTGTATCTGTTTATATAGCAGAACAACTCAAATTAGCTAAGTTAACGAAGTGAACTATACAACCTTAAACAGATGAACAGAAAAAGAGAATGTGGTATACATACACTGAAGATTACTATTCTATCATAAAGGAGGATAAATTTGTGTCATTTGTGGGAAAATGGTGAATCTCGAGACCATAGCAAGTGAAATAAACAGACACAAAATATTAAATATTGCAATTTCTCTTATATAAGAAGCTTCAAGTATAAGTAATTTAAAAAGAAAATAAAAGAGGTAGTAATAAGGAGGTAGACCCTGTGGATACAGTTTGAAAGAGAATAAAATTTTAAAAAATAATAAAGATATCGACTTCCTTTCCTTTCCTTTCCTTTCCTTTCCTTTCCTTTCCTTTCCTTTCCTTTCCTTTCCTTTCCTTTCCTTTCCTTTCCTTTCTTTCTATCACATTGTGGTCCATATCTCTTTCATCCGATATTCTTTAACACATGATACGTTTTTCCAATGTTTCATCTAATATTTTAAACACTTTTTCTTTTTTTTAACATTTTGTTCCCTGTGATCAATGTATATATCTTCATTTACACCTGCTTAGTGTTTATATAATTATCTCTTTAGTCATATTTATCATATCACATTTACTCAATAAGTGCAGCTGCTGCACTTTTTGTCCTGAATTTTCTATTCCAGTACTTTCATATTTGTAGTTATCTGTTGGTAGTTTTCATTTTGTTGGATATTTTTTAGGGTACATGAATCTGACTTTCTATAAAATAATAATCCACTAACCTTTACCAAAATAGAAGATACATTAAGTATTTTTTAGACTCACTGGCCTATGACTTTGTTTTTGACTACTCATTGATGCTAAATAAATTACAATGACAGTCTATTGCATACTCATGAAGTTGTCTACTTTAGTATGTTTCACTGATACTAAAAATTGTCTAGCTGAAAAAATTAATATAGTACCTATCATTATGCTTCCATTTTATGTTTTTCTAATGTTTAGCCATTTGGTTTCTTTTTATAAATCTTTTAAGTTTTGATTAACTATCTGATATTGTAACATCATAAGAATAATTAGATGTTTCACTGATTATTATATTTCTCAAGATATTATTTATTTTTCTAGGGGATATTTGAGAATAGATCATTTAAACCTCAGTAATGAGTGGATCAATTAAAATATAGATTCTAGTCATGTGAGCACTGGCTTTTTTGTGCACTATCATTTTCTTCCAAGTATTCCTTAGATAGTCATGTTAACTAAGGTCCCTCTTCTTTGGTGAGCTTTGGACTCCAGTGTTTGTCCTCATATTTCAAGAGACACCCAAATTAGTCAGTCTCTGGATTTTTTAGCTGTCACTTGCAAAATATCAAATTAGACAATTTGATGGAAATAGGCTTTCCTATGGACTTTCTTCTCTAGGTTCCATGAACTTGGGCTGTTTTCTAAGATCTCTCTGATGTGCTTGAAGAGCATGAAATTTCCACTTCTTGAACAGTGAACTTCGAAAGAATGTTTGCTCTGTGCACATCACTTTGCTTAACAGTTGAATTGAAAATCCAGTACACTTGAAAAAAAAAATTATACAGAATGAGGTAAAGGAGAAAGAAAAAGGGAAAAATGTATGTATACACACAAGATAGCTAAGATAATAGCACTGCTAATTCTGTTCATTCATTAAAAGGAACAGTTATTGCTTATATTGCTTGAGCAATTTTACATGCATATATCTGGTAATCTGAGCGGCTACATTTTATTTATGTAAGATTTTATTTTATTTAAGTTTTGGGTTTTAGTTTTTAAAATACTTTCACATTTATTGAGGTATAGCTAGCAAATAAATTTGACTAAAATGTGATGCTTTAATGTACTTGTATATTGTACCGTTATTATTACAATGAATTTAGTTAATATACTCATCTCATGTAGGTGAGGTTTTGTTTTTCTTTTTCTTTTTATTTACAAGATAAAACACTAAAAAGGTGTAGATTTAATACCTACTTTTGAAGAAAAATATTAACACTAAGAAATTACTAGTTGATGAGTTACATATTGTCCTCTTAGAAATAGTTGTTCAAGTCACAAAATCAAAGCATTAAAGGTGGACAGTTACTGAAATATTCACAGTACAAACCATTCTGTTCAGTGATCTAATAAAAACTTAGTAATATGGTCATCTATCTTACACGATTAAACATACATGTAGTTATATCCTTTAGAGCACTTTCCCTCCCTTTCACTTTCACAATTTCTATTATACATTTTGGATCTTTCTAAGCCTTCAGTGTTTTTTTTTTACACTAGGGAGACAACATGGTAATTACAAATGCAGTTCTTATTTATTTCAGTAATGAGGATAGTCTCAAATTGCCTCCATTTATCTATAATGGCTTCAAGATCATTCTTTTTTATAGCTGCGTAGTATTCCATTATATAAAATACCACATATGTTCATCCACTCTTCAGTTGATAGGCATTGTGGTTGTTTCCAGCATTTAGCTATTACAAATTGTGATGCTATAAACATGGATGTACATACATCACTATGACATGATGTTTTCATTTTTGGGGAAAATACCCAGGAATGAATAGTTGGATTGAATGGAACTTCCAATCCTAGTTTTTTGGGTAATCTCCATATTGATTTCTACAGTGTCTGTGCAAATGCTCACTCTCACCAACAGAAGAGAATTATTCCGTTTTTCCCACAGCCTCACCAACATTTATTAGTTGATTTCTTGAAGGCGGCCATTCTTTCTAGGGTGGGATGACATCTCAACGCTGTTTTAATTTGCATTTTTTGAATAACCAATGATAGTGAACATTTCCTCATGCATTTATTAGCCATTTTTATATCTTCATCTGAGAAATGTGTGTTCATCTCAGATGCCCATTTTTGGAAAGAGTCTTTGAATTTTGGGGTTTTGATGTTTTTCAATTCTTTATGTATTTTGGATATAAGTCCTATGTCTGAGGTATTGTAGGCTATAATTCTTTCCCATTCTGCGGGTTTTCTTTTTACTTTGTTGATGATTTCTTTTGAAGTGCAAAAATATTTTAATAATGTAATGTAGAGGTTGTTGATTCTGTAAGACATGTTAGTGGTATTTTAATTGGAATTGCATTAAATCTGTATAACAGTTTTGGGAGTATGATAGTTTTCACAATGTCCGCTCTTCTTAATCAAGAGCAAGGAATATCCTTCCATTTTCTAATAGCCTCTTTCATCTTCTTTTTAGCATAGCATAATTTTCAACATATAGGTCTTTTACATTCTTAGTTAGGTTGATTCCTAGATATTTCATTTTTTCTAGATGCTATTGTGAAAGGCGGTGTTTCTATAATTTCTCTCTCTCTGAGTTTTTGTTTGTGTACAGGAATGCTATCGAATTTAGAGTGTTGGCTTTGTAACCAGCTCTGCTGCTGAGTTTGTTTATTACTTCTAGCAGTCTTTTAATGGAGGATTTTGGGTCTTCATTATAAAGTATCATGTCATTAGCAAATAATGATAATTTAACTTCCTCCTTTCTTACCTTTATTCCTTTATTTCTCTCCCTTATCTGACTGCTCTGGCTAATATTTCAAGAACTATATTAAATAGGAATGGTGATAGTGGACATCCTTGTCTTGTTCCTGATTTTAGAGTGAAGGCTTTCAGTTTTTGTCCATTTAGTATAATGTTGGCTGTTGGTTTGTCATATATAGCCTTTATGAGCTTTAGGTAGATACCACCTCTTCCTAGTTTCTGTAGGGCTTTTATCATGAACAAGTTTTGGACTTTATCAAAAGCTTTTTCTGTTTCTATTCAGATGATAATGTCATTTTTGTTTTTGGCTCTGTCGATGTGCTGTATTACATTTATTGATTTGCATATGCTAAACCATCCCTGCATTCCTGGAGTAAATTCCACTTGGTTGTGGTGCATAATGTTCTTGATGATTTGCTGCATTCTATTTGCCAGTATTTTATTGAGAATCTTTGCATCAATGTTCATTAGTTACATTGACATAGAGTTCTCCTTTTTGGTCGGGTCTTTCTCTGGTTATAATTTGCACAAATACAGTGCAACAAAAAACACAGTGTTGAATGTTTGAACACACTAACATGAGCATTGTATGTTGTCTGAGTGAGAGCATTGCTTAAATTGAAGTGCCATCCCTTTATGTGTGCAGTGAGACAGTGAGATGTGATGCAGCTCAGCATTAGTTCATACAATTTTTAAATAAAATTATTTAAAAAAACTACAAAAATTATAGGAAATTTCAAAATAAGATGATAGGAAATTAACAATGATTATTAAATCTCATATTGTTGTCTTTCAAAATAGTTGCTCAGGTGCTGTGTGCTTTTCACATGCCAATGTACACCCAATTGAGGACACCGGCCTGCCTGTGTGCCCCACCCCCCACCTCCTGGACATAATACTGCTGTTGATTTTTGGCTCCCACCCTTTCTCTCAGAACCTTGGACAACAATGTATTAACTGTGCTAGCTTAGTGGGAGATTTAGTTACTGCCTCACCCAAACAGAAAACCTCAGTGGGCTCCAGTCACAGTATCAAAGAATACAAGGTGGACATTCAAACAGGGAGACTGTAAACAGCTGTGTTCAATGATCCAAAAACATTGATATAGTCAGCTATTTAACACCCCTAAACACACTTGCTGTTATATCCGTTAGAGCTCTTTTTCTTTTTTTTTTTTTTTTGTTGTAAAAAGAGAGGGATCCTATACATTTTATTATAAACAAAGGAAGCTAAAAAGATCACCCTGGTTTTCATTTAGAATAACGAACTTGAACTTATTATTAAATTAATTAGTCCCAAAAAGTATTGAGATAAAACACTTTAGAGTCACAGGATAATTTCTACTTTAAGAATACAATACACTTACTAATTTTTCTTTAAAAATTTTAAACAACAAATCAATTATTTCATGGTGGAATAAGGAAATTATAACATTAAAAATTTATTAAAATTTCAAAATTATTCCTACCCCAGCAAAGTCATGAACTATAAACTATTGTTGAGACAATGTATACACACAGTGATTCAATAGAAAAATAATTCAATATCTGATTAAAAGTGAAAATTTGTGATTAAAATACATTGAAATAAAAACTAAAATTAGGGTGAAGTGGTGTGGTAATGAATTACCTTTGTGAGTGTGGTTGAATTTGAACCATAATTTTACAGTGAATATAGATGAGAAGTAAAAAGAAGATAGTGTGTTCTGATAGATAGCCTAATAATTAGCATAAGCAATATTTCTCTGGTTTAGATAAGAAACTCAAACCACTGATGGAAAATCTCCTGTTTACTGTAAAATTTTCAGATGTGAAACAAAAGAATAAAGGTTTGATTAAATAAGATGATGTTATTCTACAATCACAATTAAATTCATATATATATATATATATATGATTAAGTCTGAGCTAATTTAGAGACAATTATTAAGAGAATAGAGGTCACAACTTGAGTATTAGACAGCACGAATTCCTGAGACAGGACTTGGAGAAAAGTATAAATGAAAAGAAAATGGACTAACTGGATTTTATAAAAACTAATTCTGTAGAGAACTTAAATCAAAATAGAATAATGGAAATTAATTTAAGATACTATTAAGCAGAAATTTATGAATTGGAAACTTCAAAGCTGCATAATCAGAGAGTTAAAAATCTAAAGTATTATAAAAGTGATATTTCTTATTTTAACATAAAAAAGATCTCCTTAGTAGTTCCAAAGGATTTCTTAAATTTAACTGGTGTCCATTTTAAATAGTTCTATTCCTAATAAACTTTTAGAACTGTAAATATATTTTATTACTTTGTGATATTTCTTTATTTTTTTGCCTTTCTTCTGTTCCCTGACCATGCTAACATCCTTTTGTTTCCATTCATATGACTCCCACATTCCAGAATTTATTGATCATTAAACAGTCATAGATCACCAATTTTTGTCGCCAGCCTTTAAATCTATTTTGAGACACCAGTCAACCTCTATTATTGCCTGCAGAACATTTTCATATAAATTCCAATGGAAGATAACATCTAAAAGTATGACATCATAACTATATCTTCCAAATGACCTCAGCTACTTCTTAATCTGAATTACAACACTGATATTCATGCCCTGGTTTTTACATATCTGAGTCATTAAAGCAGCCTCTAAATTATAAATACTGTTTATTTATTCTTAAAACTTGTATAAAATTACATATTTACATATAAGTCATTTTAAGAACAAAATTATACATTTAAAAAATTTTTACTTTATGAAATTCAGCAGTTTCATAACAAAGTAATGAGAATAACAATAGTTAATACACTATATCATCTTCATATTAGTTGTTCAAAGTACAAACATAACAAAATTTTTTGTCTTTTAAAGAAGAAACAATAAAGATATTAGCAAAAGCTTTCTTTTCAATGAACTAAGAGAAATTAGTTTTTATACATAAAAAATTAGCAAATATATTAATTTTTTTTTGAAAAAGCAGAATGGGTAATTAGGAGAATTACCCGAAACTATCCCCATTTACTATTTATCTATATTCAATTTTGCTCCTCACTTGCCTATATATACTTTGTTTCTCATATAAGAGAAACTATGTGACATCTAAGCCTTGTGTCTGATTTACTTCACATTATGTTATGTTCTCAAATAGAATCCAGTGACTGCATGTTTCTCAAGTTTATCTTTCTTTATGGTAAAGTATTACTCCAGAGTGTATAAACAACACATTCTCCATATGTTTTTTATTTGTTGGTTGAAATTTATGTTGTTTCCAAGATCTAAGTTCTATAAATTGTTTTGCTATAACATGGGTATTGTTGTCTCTTTGTAATATGATAGTTTTAATTATTTTTGGATAATACTAAGAAGGTAGATAGTTTGGTCAAATGGAATTTCTATTTTTAGATTTGATGACTCTCCACACTGATACCTACAGACATTTTACTAGTTTGCATTTCCACCAACAGTGTAGGAGTGTTCATTTTCCTCCATATTCTTACCAGCATTTGTGATAACAGATTTTTTGATAATAGCCATTCATTCTGAGGTATGACAGTATCTCAAAGTAGTTTTAACTTCTCTGATGCCCAGAACATGGAACATGTTTTAATAGATTTACTAGCTAT
This sequence comes from Cavia porcellus, assembly GCF_034190915.1. Lineage (NCBI taxonomy): Eukaryota > Metazoa > Chordata > Mammalia > Rodentia > Caviidae > Cavia > Cavia porcellus. The sequence continues at coordinate 84,000,358 of NW_026947486.1, read as the reverse complement.
TTATGCTTATTCTCTTTGAAAGTGTCTATTCACGTCAGCTGCTCATTTTTTGTTATTTTTTTTTTTATTTTGAGGAGTCTAATTTTCTTGAGCTCTTTATTTATTTGAGATGTGAGTGCTCTGTCTGAAGAGTTGCTGACAGAATTTTCCCCATTCTTATTTAGGTTTTCTTTTCATTCTTGGTTGTTGCTATGCAGAAGCTTCTTAATTTGATGTGACCCATTTTTTTACTTTTTTTGTATTATTTCTTTTATCATTGCAGTTCTATCTTGGCTGTACCTGTGTCTTCAAGAGTTTTTACCTGTTTTTTTTTCTAAAAAATTAAGTGTTGCTGTTTTAGAGTTTGCTTCTTTAATCTATTTTGATTTAAGTTAGGTACATGGTGATATACAGGACTCAAGGCTCAAATTTCTGTATGTAGATAATAATAACAGAATAAAATGAAAATTCGCAGTGATATCAGCAAAATGATTACAAAGAGATTTCTAAACTTTCACAATTCCATAGGAACATAAAAGAATATCATCAAGAATCAAAACTGGAGAAGGATGTCAAAAGGTTTTTAGTAACCACAAAAGTACCGAGTCAAGGAAAGGGCAACCGGAAAGTGGAAAGGTAGTCTTGCAACATGTTTTGCTCTTACTCTAACTTTTTAAGGCTTTATGGGGATCTAGAAATACATAGAATAGTTAAAAATCACAAACATTTTAATGAAGAATGAACAAGATAGCCTCAAAAACAACTTTGATAAGGAAAAAGAGAATCAAAGAACTTGAAAATCAAGCAGTTGAATTAGCCAACCTGAGGAAAAGGATGAAAAAGCATGCAGAAATTCGAAAAGTGTCTGAGAGAAACGTGTCCCAGGGGAGGAGAAAAATACCAGATAATATGGAGAAATAAAGTTAAAAATTATAAATTTTTATGAAGTACATGAATATGCCTATCAATATTTTCAAAAATCTTGAAGCAAGATAAACTTAAGTTTATAAAGAAATACCTATATAAAACTATTGAGAGTCAAAAAGTGATTTTTATTAAGCTAATTGGTAAATTTTATATATAATATTGATCATATTCATCATAGAGAATTTGCACTTGTACACAATTTATCTTAATTTATTTTTCCTCATACTCCTATCCTCCCTTGAACTGCTTTTCTCCTATTTATATACAAAAATTCATTTCCATTTTTTCCTTCTTTTATTTTTTTTCTCTTCTGTCCTTTCCCCCTTACTCTCCCTAGTTCACCTTCCCATTTGAGCATTTTTTTCCTTCTTGATTTATATATCTAGTATCCCTTTTGGTTCTTATTTACACTTACAGTTTCTCACACCAGAAAAACAATACACTAATTCACATAGTTTTTGATTTATTTCACTTAAGAATATTGTCTCAAGGTTCATCCATATATCTAGAAATGTCTCAAATTCATCTTTCTTTATGGTTGCATAGCATTCCTTTGTATTTTTGTAAAATAATCTTCATCTATATATTGGTTGATGGGCATTTGGGATGCTTTCAAAATTGACCTATTATAAGCTATATTCAGCTATAAACATGGACCTGCAAATACTGCTCTGGTATAGGGTTTTGATTCTCTTAGGAAGATACCAAGAAGGGAAATAATAGTCACACTAATTTCTATCCCACCAACAGTGGAGAAAGTTTCCTTTTTCCCCACAGACACTCTATCATTTTTTACTTGTTTATTTCTTGATAATAACTATTCTTACTGGAGTGAAATCAACGCTCAGTGCTATTTTAATTAGCATGTTGTGAATGACCAGTGATGTTGAACATTTTTTCATGTCTTCATTATCCATTTCTAATTCTTCATCTTAGAAGTGTCTGTTCATTTCAGGTGACCGTTTTAAAATTAGGTCATTTAATTGAAGAATATGATTTTTGAGTTCTTCTTATATTCTAGATTTCACTCCTACTTCTGAGGTAAAGCTGTCAAAAAAATTTTACCACTCTGTGGGTTGTGTCTTCACTCTGTTGATGAATTATTTTGCTGTGCAAAGACATTTTTTAAAATTTTATTTAAGGAGAAAAAATAAAAAAAAACAGAAAAAAGGTACAAGTTAAACAGAAGTTCAGAAAAAATAAACAGTAGGAAATCACTAGTTAATTACATATTGTCATCTTAGAAATACTTCTTCAAGTTACAAAATAAAAGCATATAGAGGAGACTTTCAAACAGTGAGACTGGAAACATTTCTGTTCAATGATCCAACAAAACTCAGTAATATGGTTATCTATCTTATACACTAAAGCATATATGCAGTTATATTCTTTGGAGCACTTTCTTTGCCTTTCTTTTGTACAATGACAATTACACATTTTGGGTTTCATTACTCTCACAGTTCTTATTACTTTTGTTTTTGAAGAAAGTAAAACCAAATGTAACATACCAGGACAGAGTCAGTCAAATCCAAAGGATGGACATAGTACATGATGTAAAAACAGAATACTAGGTGATCAACAATGGTTACCATATTGCCTTTTGCTATCTTAAAAAAGAATTGCCTATATCATCAGTTATAATAAAATTGAACAAAACAGTAAAGAATAAGACCAATAAAACCAGAATATTGGAGATATTAGAGGACTTCAAAAGATGATAATAGTCAATCAGAATGGGCGTCATAATGAATCTTATTGTCTTCACAGTTGTTGTCTATGCTTTCAAACTTAGTACTATCAAGCATAACAGAATAGAGGAAAATCAGTCAAAACAAGATGGTGAGAGCAATACAGTGTTTCAAATCAAGTTAATAGGAAATCAAAGTGGGTTACTATAATATATCCTGCTATTTTTTAATTTATTTTTCCCTTAATTAAAAGGATAAAAATGAAAAAGTAGATAATGAAAAGGAGATTGAGATAAAAAAGAGGGCATAACAACAAAACAGCGCAGGTCAAAACATAGCCATTTAAGCAAAGTGGTGTTTCACCACAAGATAATCTTGACATAATAGTAGTTACCATAGTGACTTTTCACTTAAAATCTTTGGGTATCACTTCGTATACTGTAGCATCAAACATATCAAGACAATGTAAAACCGTTCAGCAAAGGCATTTTAATAAGATGAAATCCAAGTTGTTGATTCTTTGCAATTATTTCCATGTGATTGGTGTTTTGTTCATAAAATCTTTACCTACCCTATGTCTCCAAGAGTTTTGGTAAGCCTCTCTTCCAACAGATTTACTGTATCCATTTTAATGTATAAATCTTTGATACATTTTGCTTTTAGTTTATTGGGTACTGAGAGAAATAGATCTAATTTGAGTCCCTGGCATGTAGAAAATCCGTTTTCCCAGCACCACTTGTTGAAGAGTCTACCAAGCTTTCAGTGAAGGTCTTCAGTCTCTTTGTCCACAGAAGACTGAATGTGTGTGAAGTGGTTCATGAATCTTCTAATCTGTTCTATTGATGCTTAGATGTTTTTGTAGTACCATGCTGTTTTTATCAAGGTAGCTTTGTAATATAATTTCAAGCCAAGAATAGTAATAATTCCTGCTTGCCTTCCTTGCCCAGAGTTGTTTTTCTGTTGTAGGTCTCTTCTGGTTCCAAATAAATTTGAGGCTTGTTTTCTCTGATTTTGTGAGTTATGATTTTGTGAGTTATGAGGTATTCATATTTGACTACCTAAAACCAGAAGAGTACAGTGAGGTATAAAGCATATCATAAAATAGAATAAAAAGACGAATGTCAGATTTCAGAAGTACTTCTGTAAAAATAATTTAATGTACATGTGTTAATCACATAAAATGTAGGGATTCACAGAACACATGAAAAATACAGTAATAAGCTATATGTGACTCAATTTATATGTAATCATAAAAATAGTTTGAAAGTGGATCATGCAAAGTTAATGTGTTGCAAATCAATACCCAAAGTGATGAAATTTGTAAATGGCACACACAGGATCTGATTAGGGTATGAAATTCAGTTCCTCATGCGTTCTTAATAAAACAGATTTTGGATAGGTCCCATGCTGCTTTGTTATAAAAAGTTACACAGCCAGGTATAGTGGCACATGCCTGTAATTCCATCACCCAGGTAGCTGAAGTAGGAGGATCTTTGCAAGTGTGAGACCAGCCTGGACTAGAAAGTGAGATCAAGGCCAGCCTGAACTGCATAGTGAATACTACATCAAAAAGACAAAAAAAAAAAAAAAAGTTTTGAAAAGAAGTTACACAAATCCAAAAATTATCTGTGAAACAGGAATCAGTGTTAAAGCACATACCTTATATACTGATGCCTTGATCTTGCACAGCCTTCTTAAAGATGGGAAATAAATTTTTGTTGTTTATATACTATCCGGTTTATGGAACTTTTCTGTAGCTTCCTGAATAGGCTGAGATAGATTAAAAAATATTTAATAAATTTTTACCAAAAATGAGCTCAGGTGTTTTATTAAAATATGACAGACTTTAAACCAAAAATTGTAACAAGAAAAAGAATCAATATATTCAAAAAGTGTATCAATAAATGTTAAAACAATTAAAATTTTTCATGAAATAAGAATTCTAAATTATATAAAGCAGTTATTTAAGTATTTACATGCACATATAGTTCATAAAATTACTTGAAGACATCAATATAATTTTTAATAATGAATAGAATTCATATACAGATAGCTGATAATGAAATAAAAATTATGTAATGAAACAATTATGGCACAAATATTTATATAAGATATATATGGAGCATTCTTCAGGATATAATGTGGAGTACAACACCAAACAAATCTTAATAAATTCAAAATATAGTAGTATGCAAAAGTTTTTTTCTTCAGGTAAAATGAATAACTAGAAATCAATAATTGACAGAAAAATGAAAAATTTACCAACATGCAAAAATAACAGCTTGCTCTTAAATAATCAATATATCAGTAAATAAATCATAAAAGAAGTTAAAAATGAAGATATGTTTCAAATAAAATAACATATCAACATTTGTGGCATACAGAAAAGGCAGTTTTCAAAATGAAATATAGAGCACTTTAAAACCTACATTAAAAAGGAATAAAGACTCAAATCAATACCTCAACTTTACACTTTAAAGAGCTAAAAAACTGGAGAAAATTAAATAAAAAATTTGGAGAGAAAAAAAATGATAATGAGTAGAGTAAAGATAATTAAATATGAGTATAAATAAAAAGGGTCAATGAAAAATAATGCTATTTTTTGCAAAGATCAGTACATTTCCCAAGCATGTAGCAAAATTGACCTGGAATAAAACAAAATATTTTTACTAAAACCATAAATAGAAGTGAATACCTCAGTGAAAACCTTACAAAGGTAAAAATATAAGATGATACTATGCACAAATATGCATCAAAATTATATAATTTAGATGAAATAGGGAAATTCTTGCAAACAAGTTGCCAAACTGATGGAAGAAGAAATAGAAAATTTAAATGGACCAAAACAGTAAAATTTTAAAGAAGTAGGAATAATAATTAAAAACATCACAACAAGAAAAAGATTATGACAATATAACTTCATTTGTTCATTTAACCAACATAATAAAATACATAGAAATAAATTTAACTGATGACAGAAAGGCTTCTATCCTGAAATCGACAGAACAAAGGTTACACTGGCCTCCATCACCCATGTATGTTAATAGGTAGCCTGAGAATCATTCAAGTGTCTATGTACACACACACACACTCACACACAGACACACCTGGACAGCACAAGGAGCTTATGTCCAGTGCAGAGTGTTTCAATGAAATCCCGATAATGAACCCTGCGTTAAGCACTACATAGCCAGCTGAATTGTGGAACCTGTGCAACACCAAGCTCACTTGGATAGTAATCCAAAGGATGATCTTATTCCCCTGGTCAATCTGCTACCAACCCAGTTGTCCCACAGAGCCTAGCCCGAAATTCTCACAACAGAGTAGTTGTAACCCATGGCGAATGTGCCACACGTGACATTTCACTGCATATATAGACTGGTTTATAGCAAATGACAATTCAATAATATCAAATACTCCAATCCATGAAAATGATTCATATTTTTCTTTTTAAATATGTTTAATTTTTATTAGTACATATTTATCCTATATAATGATTACATTCATTGTAGAAAATCACACATTTTCGATCTTTTCTTCGCTTTACCTCCACCTCTTTTATTTTGCCAATATCAAATTTATTTATAAGTTCCTATAAAGTTAATTTTTTATAGCATCATATTTGTTAGTTATATGCACATCTTGAAACTTTTATATTATTTCTCATACTATAGTATTCTATAGATGTATTTCTACAAATTTGCATCTTCATGTATCTTGGTATCAATAGTTATATCTGGTTAATTTGATTATCTTTAATAACACTAGCTTATTTTAAAATATCCAATATTAATTAGGTGCCTATTTGTATTTAGGAAAAATGAATACATTTTCTCGTGTACAGAGTTATAATTTGTTTCCATTCTTATATCTGTAATCCTGTTCTCTCTAGGTTTCTTCAGTGGAGGAGCTGACATTGAGCTCTGTGTATGTCAGCACACCTTAAGAGGCAACAGAATTGCTTGTATAAACAGGAAGGCTAAAAAAGAGAAGATTGCTTTCTCTACGTTGTCGACACCACACTGAAAGACCTAACTTTCCATAGATGAGAATTACAGATTAAACTTCCAGTTCTAGCCTGAGGGTTTAATAATAGTGTACGAAGAAAATTGTTGCATAAGCTAATTCTCACTGATTTTCTCTCAGATGAAACTTAAATCTGTTACCATCATTTACAGTCCCTAGGTACTCCTAATCTTCTTAATAGTGAATCCAATTTTGAGCATTTCTGTGGATTTGCCTCTAAGGAATAAGTATTCCAGCTTCTGTTTTGCTTTATCTTTTGTTAGTTCCCAGATTAAACACATATGATTTATTCAGTAATACGATGTAATGAGATAAAATTAAGTTTTTGAAACTGAAGATTTTTCTCTTCAGTGGCATCTCCATGCTTAGACATAGGATGAAAAGTTATATATAATATTTCTCTAATTTCTTTTGTCTTTAGTAAGAAACAAATGCAAAAATATGATCATTCTACCAAAAGTGTGTGGTGTGTGTGTGTGTGTGTGTGTGTGTGTGTGTATATATATATATATATATATATAGTTTTGTTTTGTTTTTTACTGTAGATCAAACTCATGACTTTGCACCTGCCAGCAGGCACTTAGTCCACTGAGCTAAATCTCTGGCCCGAGTGTACCTAATTTTATAAAACCATATGAGAGGCTATATAAGCCAAATTAATAGCAATGAGTTGAGGAAAAATTCAATAATTATGATTAAAGACTTAATTTTCATGAATTATTTATATCTAAGTAATAATGACTAACAGTTTATGTATTTACTCTGGACCAGGTAGTTTTTTAATGATAATCTTATTAATATTATTTTATACTTGGATACAATGAAGCAGAAAAGTAAAAAAGTTTGCAAAAGAAATGTTATAAAGGAATAATGCTGAAATTAGAAACGTATGCAGTGTGCGTTTGGAGACTCAATTTTATAAATTCTAGATTTAACTACCACAAAATACATCCTAAATAAAAAAGTAGGCTGAGGATATAAATAGATAATTAACTGTCTTATGTTAAAATTTTATAAAGCATGACTATATTACATACATATGATATTTTGGTAATAAATCATTGAAAGTTAAAATAGCAATGACACACCAAGAATTAATAAATGGCAATAATATTAGTGAAAATTCAAAAAATGAGCCTTTTAAGATACTACCTATAAAATTTTAAATTATAATATTATTTCTGAAAATAAAATTTTAGTGCATTTCCACAGTCTTCAGGTGTGCATATCAGGAGATAAAACAGTTTTTCAGGAATGTCTCCTGCCTTTTAAAAATAAAACAAATGTTCACATAAAAATATTAAGGCAATTATTATGCTAGTATGTGTAATTTAAATGACCAAAATAGGTCTCATTCACCCATCTATTTAAAATTAAGTAACAATTATTTGTTCCATAAGTAAATCATGCTAGACACCTTGAGACTCTGAGAATATAGCAATAATAAAAGATAAAATAACATCTCTCAAAAATTTTACATTTTATTGAAGACTGCAATAAACAAAGAAAAAATCAAGTATAATAAGTAAAAAGTGAATAAACATGATAATCAGATCAAAAGTAATTGAGGCTACTTTGCATTATGTAGCTAGGAGCTATTTTGCACTAGGTAGCTAAGTAGCTATTTTGCATTAGGTAGCATTTTTAAATTGAGATCTAGTAGAAGAGTTACTCAGGTATAAGCAAAGCTTCAAGAAGCTTTTCTTCGGATGTCTGAGAAACAGAAAGAGGTTTAGGTCTATGAAATCAATCAGAGAGAGACAAATACCTATGTCAGATCTTTGTATTATTATGAAAATTTGTATTCTGATGAAAACAAAATATCGCATAAATTCATTACATAATAAAGAGTGTTTTAAGAACGGATTTTAGGGAATGAAGTAATAAAAAGTGCACATAATAGACAATACTACAATCATTTTGGACAAATATACTGACTTTTGACTACATTAATACAGTGTTTAGAACTAATTCTAATCTTCAACCAGTCATATGTAGTGTTCAATGTTTAATGTTCACAAAACAAATACTAAATTTATGAAAGTGAAAATAATATGGCATAGACCTAGATTGTTAAAATCTTTTGACTTTTAGTATATTTTCTTCAAAAGTTATATTCCATGACATCTACATGCCACAATTTTTATTGACATATATAAAATATTCTAGTTACATTAATTATTTGGACAATTGTAAATTAGAAAATTATTGATAATTTTATGCATTTGTGAAATTTGTCTTATTAGTTCTCTAGGATTTCAGACTATCATTTGGGATTTGCCATCTGTATAGTCATCTCTTTGAAAAAAATTCAATTTATTTTAAACTGTGCTTTTTATTTTCTTTTTCTTTTTGCAGTATCTAGTATATCTAGTTTTGTACCTTATTTTTTGTGTATTAATATGTCATTTATTACATAATTTTCCTTGCTTTGATTTCCTTTTTAATTTTAATCTGGTTTTCAGTAGTATAAATAGCAAATATCTTTATTCTTCTCTTTTACCTCATTTTACATTTAAGTGAAAAAAGAAAATTTCTAGAATTAAAAAAAAGAAAAATGAAATACAAATAGAAAAATGAAAGAAAAAGATTAATGATTCCTTTTTATATATACTTTTAGTGTGTTCAATGTGCATGAGGTGAAATAAAAAAGGAGCAATTCATTTTTATTAAAAAGGCACATTCTAAAAATACTCTAATTTCATGTGAGTTTTAAGTCTATTTTAAAGGTGAACTATGAGTGAAAATTTGTTAAAGCTTAGATTACCACATTATTGAAAATCGTAATGGGAAAACTGCTTTAATTTTATTTTTGTTGCTCTTATTTAACACTAATAAAGTAATAAGTAGATACATACTGATGAAAATATTCATGGAAGTACTTTGACTGACATAATGAGCAACTCAGAAATAATTAGACAAATTTTGGAAGAACTTATTGATATAGGCAAATATACATTAAATCAAAAAGTATTTATTGATTATTGACTTCCAGCATTGAACCTGCCTCTTATTAACTTTGAGACTTGGAATTCATTAGTTTTTCTCTGTAGGCAACAGTTCATTCATTGTTAAAGTAAGAGAATTACTTTTTCATTTCTTCCCTTTTAGTACTATTGATTACCAACTATGTGTCAATCAATGTAGTAGAATATTTATATAAATCATCACATTTAATCTTTTCTATAACTAAATAACCAAAGTGGAAAGAATCCTCTTTCCCTAAGAAGTCATTTTTCAATTGAATAGTTTAATTTTCCCAAAATTTTCACAAAAGCTATTAGAAACAAAACTTACTTTAAACAAGTGAATTTAACAAACTGTTTATTTCCTATCATACTATTCAAGAGTTGATTCTTGCTACTGTAAAAAGCTATTTAAGGAAACAGGTAAATTGATAAATTACCTATTTATTGCTATTTCAAAACATTGAACAATCTAGATAAAAATGGCACCAAGATTTAATATTCAGTGGCTTTTAGCATAGACTACTTAGTGTTACATTTTTGTATTATGAAAACTGCCTTATTTTGTTCTGCCTGATACAACAAATTATCTAAAACTGGATAATCTATAAATAATATAAACTATTTTTTATAATTTTAGAAGCTAAAATGAAGGCACCAGCATAATCCGAGTCTAGTAAATTCTTACTCAGCTTTAAAAATGGTTTTTCATATATTATCACACAGAGAAAAGGGGAAAAGGACTAATAAATTAACTCAAGCACTGTTCAAGACAGCATGTCCAGTTCCTGAGCTAAGAGCCTTCATGAACTAAATATCACTAAATATCACTGCTACTTAACACAATTGCTGTTAGTACTAAGATTATACCCCTTATGTCTTCAAGAGTTATTACTGTTCATTTTGAAAAATGTATTTAATCCATTTCTAAGAATCACCAAAGTCTCAGCAGTTCCAGCATTTCTGAAAAGGCCACATTCAGAATCTCCTGCAACTCAAGGAAAACATTTTAGCTGTGGACTGCCATAAAAATTGAAATGAAAGTTGAATGCTTCCTATATACAATGGCAAAGTTAAGTATTCTTATTCCAAAAGAGAGAAATAGTAGAAAAGAGTACAACTTTAAACCTAGCAGGACAAATATTAAATCTTCTAGCTTTATGCCCACCACACAGAGCTTGTAGTTGGGAGATCTTGGTTCTAAAATGGTTTGGAAGCTTGGCCCCCTACACCATTTTTGGTTGCTGTGTTCATGGGAAGATACTCTTGGGGTGTCTTCACTTACTGCCTTACAGTTTTCTTCCAATTTTGCTTTAATTCATTAGACAGAGGGAAAGCTTCACATATCAGCATTTTAGAGGGACATTATTTTCAATGATGTTATAATTTGTGTTTTCTTAATAGTAGAATAATTTTTCATATGCTCTATGACCATTTTTCTCTCTTCCATATATTTTTATTATCAAAATTGCCCTTTATTGTTCTAGTTCTTATGTCTTAAGAAGTCTTTATGCAATGATTTTTTTCATTATTTTTATTTTTTAAGCATATGTTTGCAGTATACATGATTAAAATCCTTATGGGGCATTGGTATATGAACATAACACGTAGTCTTCTTTTTTATTTATGAAAGATCTATGCTCCTATTTCCTATCTTTTATTTTGGTCTTTATTTATATATTGGATTTCTCATAAAAGAGAAATTAGATTATAAATAAGGTTGTATGTTTAAGTTATTTCACTTAACATTATCATATCAAGTTGCATCCATTTTCCTACAATTTTCTGTATATTTTTCCAGCACTAACTTTAGCATGTTGAGTTTAGGTCCTTCTTTCTTCTGAAATTTTTATAGGTCATATATATATATATATATATATATATATATATATATATATTGTCTGCTTTTCTCCCATTCAAGTTAAAAATCGGTGCCTTAGAAATTATTATTTCTTAGTTATTAATAATTTACATTATTCTATACCTTTGTTGTATGTGCATTTTCAATGTGAAATCTTTGTTCTATTCATTTGATTTACCTTTTTATCTGTTACTCACTATTGCATTATTGTTTTACAATTCACTGCTTTTAGCATGGGCCACTGTCAGAGTGAGGACAGTCAGACCCATGCCTCTCTCCGTGAATCAGCCCCAGGAGGTGATCCCTGCCTGGACACCAGCTCTGTGCAGGTGCTGCTCCTGGAGTAGGGATAGCCTGACCCAAGCCTCTCTCAGTGAATCAGCGCCATTTGCAGACTGCAGGAAGAGAGAACAAGGCCTCATCAGGAAATGATCCCTGCCTGGAAATCATATCATTTTCATTGTTTTGTTGAGTTGGCTTTTATTCTATTTTGTTTTGTCTGTTTATGTTAAATCTAATGGCACGTGCAGTTGTTTAAAAATAGCAAGACATACTATGTAGCCATTTTGTATTTACTATTGGCTTGTTTTGAAGTCCTTTATTACATTCATTCTTTTGTTTTTATTGTTTCTATTCTGTTCTGTTTGATTTTTACTATGCCTGAAGGTAACTGAAGCCATTATGAAGATAACAAAAGGCATTATGTAACTATTGTTGATTTTGTAAGGTTTTGAAATCCTGTGTCACTTATACTGGTTTATTTTGATCAGTTTTATTCTGTTTTATTTTCCTTGCTTTTATCATCTTTAGAATAAAAAAAAAAGTTCACTGTTTTCATAAGAAGTTTGTTCCTTCTGCTATTGTGAATCAAAGCATCTTTCATATAAATTTCATATAAATTTGATAATGTGCTGACAATATGGTTTCTACATATTTAGAGTGGTATATATTTTCATTTATTCTGTACCAATTTAACATTGCAAATAAATTTTATGTAATGTTTGCAATAGAAAATTGAATCACTCATATTATTAATACATTAATATATTATTAAATTAATATTGTTTTTGTTTGTGGATTTTTAAAAATGTAGATAATTATCTGATATCTGATTAGCCCACTAGTTTCGCTATTAATTTACTTGAATTTTCTATTGGAACAGTTATACTGACTGTGAATAAATATCAGGTTATAGCTTTGCAATTTATGTACTTTTCAATATGTATTTCTAAGGGACCTGATAGCCACATGTCAAAAATATCTTCACTGGGGCTGGGGATTTAGCTCAGCGGCATAAGCACCTGCCTTGCAAGCAGGCAGTCATGAGTTCGATCCCCGGTACCGGTAAAAATGAAAAAGACAAAAAAAAAAAATCTTCACTCCCTTGTATATTGAAACATTATTTAGAGCATCAATTTGTTTAGTGTCACAGAAATAAATATTTAAAGTGGTTAATATAGTACATTTTAAATTGTATAATCAAAATTAAAAATGAACAGCAAAAGCATGAAAAACTGTTTAGATTATTATGAATAATGTTCATATTGTATATTTTCTCTTTAACCTTTTTTCATTTATTATTTTCTTCCTACTGTAATATCCTCTTTTTCTATCTTCTTCAAATGAATGTATATTACATTTTTATATATTTTCAACGTTTATTATTTTCAAATACATAAGCAAGAAGTTCTCTGAGGAAAATTTTATTGCAACTTATATATTTTACTTTTTCTTTATGAATATAAATAATTTAGCATATTGTTTTGAAGTAATTAACATAAAACTAAGTGCTGTGATGAGTTTTGGCTTTTCTACACTTCATCGAAAAAATATTTCTCATGCATGTAATCTTACATTGTGACAATGTAACTGTCTATATTCATATTATGTAGATGATTCTATTTTATAGCTTAGCCTTAATATTGAATGTTATATTGTTGGTTAGTACTTCTCTTGGAAAAAAAATGTTAATGTTGTTTCCAGAAGTTTATCTCACCCAATTTCTAATTTAACACATCCTCCATGAATGCTTTCCATATGAAAATTGCAATACTAGGCTCTATGAATGTTTGAAAGTGAGCAGGATATGGTAGGGTGTGCCTGTAATAGCTGCATTCTGAGAAACTGAGGAAGGAGGATAGACAAATTTGAGCCCAGCTTGGGCAACTTAGCATATTATGACATTTTCTCAGTAGTAAAAAGGAAACAACAAAGGCTGGGGATGTAGCTCATTGAGAAAACTCTTGATTGAAATTCCTAGTACCACACACATACAAAAATGAGATTTAAATACAAAGAATTGAAAGTGAATAGTTACAAATTTTGTTTACAATTAATGAGAAAGACATAATGTGAGTTCATATCATTTGAATTTTTGAATTTACTATCTGCATGGTTCAAACGTGGTATTTCAGTTGTTCATACAAGCTCTGTCATTGCATGTATAAATTAAGAGCAAGAAAGTACTTAACATATTTAGTGCTATAGGTCACCTCATAGTGACCAGGATGAAGAGAAGAGAAAGACTGTGGACCAAATAAAGCTTCTTCAAGAGTGTATATTCTCAATTATTTAACTTCCTCTCAACAAACTGAACCTTTCAAAGTCTCCACCACCTCCCTGTAGTGCCACAGCTGGGGGCAAACTTTTGAATACATGGGACTTTGGAAGATACTTATTAAGCTATTGAAAAGTCATAGGTAAAGTTGTATATTTTAAAGATTATGTTTATTTTGCATTAAATTTCAACCCTATTTCATCAGACTTCATTCTTCTAGAGAGAATAAAAAATACAAATTTGGATGACAAAGTTACATAGAAAGAAATATGTCTGTTCAACCATATCCAAAAAAACTACTCAACTAATTTTAAGCTATAGTTAAAAAAGAAATACTAGATTTTGTTCAGTGAAGGCACATACTAATTACAAAACCGGTGTGTTGGGCTGAGCTGTGGGACCCAGTTCCGGCCTTGCTGATCGCCCTCTCTCACCCGGAGGGCACACTGCAGCTGTCTACCAGGAAGAGGGAGCTGGGCCTATCCACAGGACCCTGCTCTGACATTTCTGATTGCCCTCTCTCACCCAGAGGGCACATGGTAGCTGTGTGCCCTGAAGGAGAGAACTGAGCCAAGCTGTGGAACATGCTCCAGCCTTACCTGCGACCTTCTTTCAACCTGGAGAGAACCAGCACTACTGCCACCACCTGGAGGAGGGAGCAGCCCTGCTGAGGAGGTTTGAGGCCTAACTAGGCCATAGGGGGACCTTCTATCAGCCTGGGGAGCTTTGTCATCCAAGGAGCTGGATGGTTACACAACATCCAATCCCTGGGAGAGTATGAGATCTTTGCTCTAGGGGGTTGGGGGCCCACTGGGCTTGCAGGCACCCTAGGTTGGGCTTAGAGGGATTTGGGATTGTTGGACCACACCAGGTGGCCTTCCTTCCCTCAGGGGACATCTGCTGCCAGAGAGGGGAGCTGAGTACCTTGAGGAGACTTTAGGTCTACCTGAGAGGAGCCTGGCATTCTTCTTATAATCCAGGGTCTTCTCTGCCAAGGAGGGAGCTACACTACCAGAGGAGTCCCAGGAGCCCAGAACATAGGAGACAATTTCCAACATGTCCAGGGAAAGCTTTGGAACAACACTTGAAACACGGAAATATAGGAAAATGACAAAACAAAAGACCAAAATGCAATCTCAAACATCCAGCCCAACCCAAGAAAGCCAAGGAGCCATGTACATAGAAGAAAATACATGTCATATGCCTGAAATACCTGAAATAATAGTAACTGAAATAAAGAAGCAACACTAGGAAGATTTAAAGGAATTCAAACTAGAAACAATCTCTCAGGTAAAAGAAGAAATGATAAAAGAAATGAAGGAGATGCTGAACATATCTAAAGAAGACACAGTTTAAAAATTGGAAGAACCAAACAAAAAGATAGAATCCCTGGATGAACAATATAAGAAACAAACAGAATACATGAAGCAGATTCAAAGAGATATACAGGAAATCAAAAATTCCATTGAAAGTTGTAAAAACTGCCTCAACGAATGTGCAGATAGAATTTCAGATTTCAAAGACAAGACTGCAGCCAGTGAACAGGAAAGGAAAGATCTTTTAAAAATAAAAGAAATCAGGAAATAACAATTCAACACCTGCAAGATGACACAAAGAAAAACAACATAAGGACGATAGGGATAAATGAAAAAGAAGGGGACAACATAAAGGATGTCAAGAAGATATTGAGAGAAGTAATAGCTGAAAATTTCCCAACCATGAGAATGGAAATTGACATACAGATCAGTGAAGCACATAAAACTCCAAATAGTCATAACCAAAATAAAACTACACCCAGACATATAATAATCACCATACCAAAAATCGAATGAAAGAATAGAATAATTTAAAAGCAGTCAGAGAGAAAAGACAGATCACCTATAAAGGAAAACCTATCCGAATCACAGCAGACTTCTCAACAAAAACAATAAAGTCAAGAAGAGCATGGAGTGAAGTATTTCAGATCCTAAAGGAAAACAAATCCCAACCTAGACTGATGTACCCTGTAAAACTGTCCTTCAAAATCAATGGAAAAATAAGATACTTCCATGACATAGAACAGCTGAAGGACTTCATGATCACCAAGCCAACCCTAAAGAATACTGAAAGACAGTTTAGATACACTTAGGAAAAAAACACTAAACAGAGCAGACAATTAAACAGATCCAAAAGATAAAGATACAACAGCAGAACAATAACATGTCAACAATAAACCAACATATACAAGTTATAACCATTAATGTAAATGGTCTCAATGCACCACTTAAAAGAAACAGTCTGACAGAACGTATCAAGAAAAAAAATCCAACTATATGCAAGTTGGATTTGCAAGTTTCTACAAGAAACTCATTTAACCCAAAAGGATACTCACAGAATGAAAGTCAAAAGATGGAAAACAATACATCATGCAACAAAAACTCCAAAAATGTGGGGGTAGCTATTCTGTTTGCAGACAATGGGAACTTCAAACCAATAATGATCAGAAGAGATAAAGAAGGTCAGTACATACTGGTTAAGGGAAAACTCCAAGAGGAAGAGATAACTATCTTAAACATATATGCACCAATTTCCAGAGAACCCAGTTATATTAAATAAGTATTAACAGAAATTAAAAAAAAAAAACAAATTAGCAGTAATACAATTATAACAGGAGATCTTAACACACCATTGACACCAATGGACAGATCAACCAGACAGAAAATCAGCACAGAAATAACAGAACTGAATCACACCTGTGAACAAATGGACTTGATAGACATACACAGAGTATTCCACCCAACAGCAACAGAATACACATTCTTCTCAGGAGCACATGGGTCATTGTCTAAAATACACCATATATTACCTCACAGAACATATTTAAGTCAATGCAAAAAGATTGAAATTATCCCTTGCATGTTATCGGTTTATAGCACTATGAAATTAGAAATTAATGATAAAAGATACTGCAAAAATCCCAGAAACACATGGAAACTTAATAGCACACTCTTGAGTAATCAATGGGTCTCAGAGGGAAATTAAAGAAGAAATTAAACAATATCTACAAACAAATGAAAACACAAATACAACTTATCGGAATCTGTGGGATGCAATGAAAGCTGTCCTCAGAGGAAAATTTATTGCACTGAGTTCTCACATTGGGAATACAGAACGAATACAAATAAATAACCTGATGTTACACCTCAAACATCTTGAAAAAGAAGAGCAATCAAGCCCAAATCCAAAAGAAGAAAGGAAATTACAAAAAATCAGAGCAGAAATCAATGCAATAGAGACTAAGAAAACAATCCAAAAAATCAATAAATCAAAAAGCTGGTTCTTTGAAAGAATAAATAAAATCGATAAGCCCCTAGCCAACCTTATTTTAAAAAGGGAAGAAAAAGCTCAAATTCATGCAATAAGGGATGAAAAAGGTAAAATCACTACAGACTCTATAGAAATACAGAAGATCATCAACACCTATTTCGAAAACTCTACTATCAACAGTTTGATATCATAGAAGAAATAGATGGATTCCTAGAAACATATGAAGTAACAAAGCTGGGTCAAGAAGATGTAAAACTGCTGAATTACCCAATTTCTATTAGTGAAATTGAAAATGTAATTAAGTCCTTACCTACAAAGAAGAACTCAGGCCCAGACAGATTCACCACAGAATTCTACAAGAAATGCAAAGAAATGCTAATACTGGCACTCCTCAAACTCTTCAATAAATTTGAAAGGGAAGCAATCCTTCCTAAGGCATTCCTCGAAGCAAATATTACTCTAGGACCAGAACCTGAGAGGGGCTCAAATGAAAAAGAGAACTACAGACCAATCTCCTTAATGAACACAGATGCAAAAATCCTCAATAAAATATTGGAAAATACGATGCAGCAAATCATCTAGGAGATTATACACCATGACCAAGAGGGATTCATCCCAGGCATGCAGGGATGGTTCAACATATGTAAGTCAATAAGTGTAATCCACCACATCAATAAAATCAAAAGTAAGAATCATATGATCATTTCTATAAATGCAGAAAAAGCATTTGAAAAGGTTCAACATTCATTTACGATAAGGACCTTGCAAAAAATTGGAATAGATGTCTTTAGCTCAATATAATGAAGGCCGCCTATGACAAACCAGCAGCCAGTATCATACTAAATGACCAAAAATTGAAGGCCTTTACTTTAAAATCAGTCACAAGACTAGGATGTCCCTTATCACCATTCGTATTTAATATAGTACTGGAAATACTAGCCAGAGCAATTAAACAAGAGAGAGAAATAAAAGGGGTAAAGATAGGAAAATAAGAAGTTAAATTATCATTATTTGCAGATGACATGATACTCTACATAGAAGACCCACAAAACTCCATTGAAAGACTCTTAGATATAATCAATAAATTCAGCACTGTGGCTGAATACAAAATCAATACTCAAAAATAAATAGCATTGCTCTTCACTAACAAGAAAATCACAGGGAGAGAAATAGGAGAAGCCGCAACCTTCACACTAGCAATGAAAAAGATGAAATATTTGGGAATTAGTTGCACGAAGAAATGAAAGATTTATACAGGGAAAATTATAATACACTGAAAAAAGAAATTGAAGATGATCTCAGAAAATGGAAAGACATCCCTTGCTCATGGACAGGAAGAATAAATATTGTGAAAATGGCCATTCTCCCAAAACTGTTATACAAATTCAATGCAATCCCAATAAAAATACCATTAACATACCTCATAGATCTCGAGAAATCACTTCTCAAATTCATCTGGCATGAGAAGAGGCCTAGAATAGCAAAGACAGTTCTAAGCAGCAAAGACAAGGCAGGAGGCATCACAATCCCTGACTTGAAGTTATACTACAAAGCAACTGTAGTAAAATCAACATGGTACTGGAATCAAAACAGAGCTGAAGATCAGTGGACTAGATTAGAAGATACAACACAACTACAAACACACTCAACCACCACATATTTGATAAAGGGGCCAAATATGTTCACTGGAAGAACAACAGTCTCTTTAATAAATGGTGTTGGAAAACCTGGTTTCCATATGCCGAAAACTAAAGCTAGACCCATGCTTACCACCATGTACTAAAATAAAATCTAAATGGATCAAAGATATGAATATTAAAACAGAAGCACTAAATCTATTGGAAGACAAATTGGTTAAAAACCTTGAAGACATAGCAGTAGGTAGAGAATTCATGAACAGGACACAAACCAGAAAGGAACTAGTTCCCAGAATCAATAACTGGGATCACCTCTTATTAAAATGTTTCTGCATGTCAAAAGAAATCTCCAGTACAGTTAAAAGAAAACCGACAAACTGGGAAAAAATCTTAGTGAACTGCCCCTCAGACAAAGGACTTCTCTCTAAAACATATAAAGAATTAAAAAAATAGACCCCCAAAATTCAAACACCCAATCCAAAAATGGACATCTGAGATGAATACACAATTCTCAGATGAAGAAATACAAATGGCAAATAAATATATGAAAAAATGTTCATCATCCTTAGTCATTAGAGAAATGCAAATTAAAACCACATTGAGATATAACTGCATGTATATTTAAGTGTGTAAGATAGAAAACCATATTACTAAGTTTTTGTTGTATCATTGAATAGAACTGTTTGCAATCTCACTGTTTCAATGTCCACTTTGTGTGCTTTAATTTTGTAATTTGAACAACTATTTCTAAGATGACAATATGTAATCTATCAACTAGTGATTTTTTACGTATATTTTTTTTTCTTGAAATTCTGTATTACTTGTACCCTTTCAATATTTTGTTTTGTTTTTTCCTCTTTAAATAAAAAAAGATGACAAAACCATTTTGGTGAAGGAGAAGCAACCAAAGCAGTTTCTTTTTCTAGCAACTTGGAAACTTATTTCTTAGCTAGGACGAGTTTCAGTTCTATATCTGAGAAATTGTTGTGCTTTAAGACAGGCAATTTCAACTTTATTCTTAGAGAACATATTTGGGCAAAAATCCATTAAATATTGTCACATACTTGTTTTTATTATATTGGCATCATGCATTGGCTCCTCAGCTTTTATGTGATTCTCTCAGCTTTATATTTGCTTTGTTTATTAATTTCATATAGCCATTTACATTATCCTTATTTCCAAATTTAGTATATTTAGTCATAGATTTACACTACTTTTTGTGGTGAAGATATTTCTATATAATGAAAGTGAAGTGAAATTTAAGGGAAATTCAAGCTTTGAATGACATCCATAGTGACTAGACTCCAAGGGAAGACTTTATTGGTATGTGTAGGACTAGCTACATAAATCTGTGTCGCAGCCCTAACAGAAATTGTGAGATCACTATTAAATTATTAAATAGGTAGTCAGGTATGGTGGAAAAGGCCTGTAATCTCACATTTTGGGAGGCTGGGATAGGAGGATCACTGCAAGTTTGATGCCAACCAGGGCTACATAGTGAGTTTAAAGCCAGCCTAAACTTCAAAGTGAAGCTTTGTCTCAAAAATAAGTAAGTAAATAAATAAATCTTTCAAGATGATGACATTGAACATTAAGATAAGAGTGGAGATTTTCTGAGACATATTGTGTGATTACTTAGGTTACATCCCCCTGGGAATCACTCCATTTATTAGCTTTTTATTTAATGAGATCAACACTGATTTCTTTTTTTTGTTGTTGTTGTTGTCGTTGTTGTTTTTGCTTCTTTTTAATCAATACATAAAATACATAAGCTTACGTGTCACATGGCTTATTTTATATGAGAAAACCAAAAGATAAAGAAAGAGTAAAAATCAAAGATATATAATAAAACTATGGAGACTAATCTTTTGCAAACGATAAGGAGAATAAGAGATGGAGGCAAAAGATGGAAGGGAGAAGGGGATAAAAAAGAATAAAGATGCGTTATGTGCATGTACCAACTCCTCACTAAGAATAGTGGTCTTTTTTTAAACGTTGTCATGGATACACCAAGTCTTATTGTGATCTTAGTGTGTTATGTTGTCTACAATGCCACATTGTACAGGTTCATGCTTAAATGGTTCTGTAGCACAAATTGCCCAAAACATTATCTTTTTTTTTTCTTGGTAAGGTCAGCTTTGGTTATTAGTCTGTAGGAAAATAGACTAGGTCATTAGACTATATGAAAATAGTCATCTGAATAAAGACTGCTCATCTCAGCCTTATTTGCTCATCTGATATTGTCATTTGAATAATTCTGGGCTAAGAGGAAATTTCAAGAAATGTCCAATAAGAGAATGAGCAGATATTTTCTCACTTCCTTGGTGGGACTGCTTTGGTGGCTATAATATAAATGAAATTACTAAAACCAAAAAAACTTTGTATAGTATATGTCATATTGCTTTGTGCCATTTTTAATTAATAAACCTTGACATTTTTCTTAAGTAGTTAAACATTGCAAACAATAGTAAAATGAACATACTTGTGTCTATCCTCTTGTACTTGTATATTTGCCTTGTGTAGACACTGAGACTAACAGTCATAGAATATGTACAGTTTCATGTCAGATTTCTATTTACTGGGGTTGCATTAATTTATGTTCTCACGGTCAATATAATAATTTAAAATATTATATTTTTCTATTTCATGGACTATTCTAGACACTACATATGCTGAAAAGAATACCAAAATATTTTGTTTATGGTTAAACTTCCATATTTATGAAGGTATTAAGAAAATAAGGAATTCTTATATCAAGTAAGTGCTTTAATATCACATAATGTCACTGGTGGTCATTAACATTATATATGATGTTTATATAAATCCCAATTTTAGGAGTGATATGTGGGCCCCAAAGCAAATAACAATAACAATAAAATAAATATTAATCCAGGCCAAAGAAACTGAAAATTCAAAGATACAAGCTTCACTGTGCCACAAAGAGAGAGTTTGCAGCATAGTTTATAAGAATAATAGTTATATAAGATGAGGTTAAAAAGTAGATGGATATAGATCTCATAGAGCTTGGAAACTATGCAAAAGAATTTGATCATAAGAAAATTAGCTCAGCGGCATAAGTGCCTACCTGGAAAGTGCCAGTTCGTGATCTTGATACCCAGTAACCAAAAAAAAAAAAAAAAAAAAAAATCAAAATGAGGCTGGTTGTTTACCTCAGTGGCATAAGGGCCTGGTTGTTTACCTCAGTGGCATGGCAGGTACAAAGTCAAGAGTGTGAGCCCCAGTACCACAAATAAATAAATAAATAGGCACAGGTGCAATTCAAAGAATTTATGCAAGAAGTATAATAATGATGCTATTTTTAATTGTAAAGTTTGGAACCTAGGTAGAGTATGAATTATTGGGTGAATCAAGTATACATGTTTTGGAGTATTGTGTTGTCCAGACCTCAGTAAGATATGGTGGTAATATTACTTGAACAGCGGGGTTGTGTCTCAAGGATGACCAAGAATATAACTATGGGAAGGTAAAAGTAGGAATATGCTTTAAGAATATAAAGACAAGAAAGTAAAAGTTATAAATTCAAGAAAGTAAACCTCCTGCTAACTGGGAGGGTGTTCTGAGAAAACCCAAGAGGGCTCTTCAGCTTAAAGGTTATATGGGTTTACAAGAGAAATATTTGTGCTAGTATTATTCGGACAATTAAATGCAAATGTCTTGTACTCTGAGTAACTGATTGAAAGATAATGATATGCAATGTATATACCTTTGTTACTCCCAATTGTTGTGCTTTGAAATTTTGTTTTATATCTTTTCTCTTAAAATAAGTAAAAGATGAAGTTCAATTTCTATAAAGAAAAAATTTAAAAAGAAGTGAGTTTGGACCATTGTGAATGCAATATAATCTCTATTTTAAAGGAGACTACGTTTTTGGTTCCAGTCTACTCAGTAATACACAGTGAACATATAGGCTCCATTTGCTTCTGAGTTAGTGGCTCTCTGATCATGCTCTAGGGAGGTCTCAAGCTGCTGAAGAACAGAACACAGGACAGTTTGGGTTTTTTTTTTATTTAAAGAAAAGGAAACGAAAAAAAAAATACATGGAGATAAAAAAAAAAGGTAGAAATAATACTAAATTACGGACAGTTGTTTTTGTAAGACCACTGGAGTGGCCTGAGTCAGCAAATCTTATTATGGGCTTTTTGACACCATTTTGGGCCCACTGGTCTTACTGCCTGATAGAATCCTAATTCGTGTCTCACTAATCCTGTTATATTTGTTTAGTCTAAAGTAGTTTTAATGGAGATGGAGTAATGCGAACAAATTTAAATGATTGCATGGATGCAGAGTAGACAGATTTGGTTAGTGAGTCACATATTGTAATTTGTTTTTTCTAATCTCATCAACAGTTTTATATTATCAAACAATAGTTTTTATTGCCAACTGAATTAATTAAATATGCAATTTCTTGTATTCAAAGTCAATTTTCCTGATTACTAATAATAAAGATAAGAATTATTTTACTTCTTACTCTTTGTTTTGTTTTATTTGCATATCTCAATAGTTTTTGAAAGTTTCTAGGTTTTTTGTGTGTAAAGTTTTGTCTTTATATATGTTTGAAATATTTTCCTTGGTTATGTGTTCTTTTTTAATTAGATTTATTGAAATTTTTGGTAAAACATGATTACATTGCATATAGTTGTTTTAATCAGTTTACTTTATGGCTCTTAATTTTTCATCTTAAGAATGATTTCCCTAATTAATGGTGTTAATATTATATTACTAGATATTTTAACTTTTTTTATGGGCTTTTAAAAATACTTGAATCTTTAATCTAGCTAGAATTTAGTTTTCAATTCCTAGGTCTCAGGAGAGAAACATGATGTTTTGCAGATGGATAACCATCTGTCCCAGTACCATTTTGCTGATTTGAAAGGCCGCCTTTATTGCCCACTCAAATTCAACATATTCTGAAAAGCACGAGTCTGTTTCTGGCTTTGTTTTTGTGTTATCAATACCCATAACGAATCTCCATACTTAAAGAAAGATGTTATAATTAAAATGGTTCTATAAAGTCCTTACATAAGTGGAGACAAAAGGATCTTCTGCATCAGGATGAACTGTACTTGAATCTCTATTCTTAAACTTATTAATTTGATGTATTGAAAAGTTTTATTGATTTATTTTTATGCCTGTTTCTCCAAATGTAAAATGGTGATTATAATGGAATCTCTCCTCTGAGGTTGCTGTGAACATTACATTAGATTTTCAGACGCACATAAACCTTCAGCCACAATTTGATAGAAAGATGATCATAATTATGGCAATCAGAACAGGTTGAGATCCATAAGAATGTAACATATTTAGGAAAAACCTCGGAATGAGATTGAAAGTGTAGGCATATTTAGTCAGTTAGAAGGCCTAAGAAAGCCAGAAGCTAATGAAAGCACAAAGAAGAAATTCTATTTTTACTTTTTCTTCATATTCAATATTTAGGGAGAAAATATGGTTAGATGAGGAAGAGAGTTACAACAAGATATCTAGGCTCTACTTTAAGCATTGTCACCATGTGAGTTGGAGAAAGCTATTCAACTGTTGGAACTTCAGACCTCCGGAGGGGCAGCAAATGAGCAGATACTCAAAGAGGTAGAGAAAACCAAGCTGTTTCATTAGCTAGCTGACCCAGAGGAGCTAGTTATCCCAAATTCTGGGCTCGAGGGGTGATATATGAGAGGTTTTATATCTCAGTTTAAGTTCGGTCATGCTGAATTGGGTTCTAGAAAAGTGGAATTTGTGTTTTTGGTACCAGGATTCAAGCTCATGACCTCATGCTTAGCAGGCAGATGTTTATGCCACTGAGCTAAATTCCCAGCCCAGCATAGTGGAATTTTACAGAAGCCAACAGTTGCAGGTGTTATGCCTTTGAGGTAAGGGGTGTTACAAGGACAGAAATTAATTTTAATGCATTGTGGTTACAAGACAATCACATAACGTTACCCATTGGAAGGGTTTGTGGGACCTTGTACCCCGAGACAAGGAGTACTGGTAAAAAAAAAAATATATGAGATGAGGGTCTTAAAGTTCTGACTTTCCTTATTACAACATCTCTTCTATTTAGTTTACTCATTCATTTATCTAGTAGGCATAATAATGACTGTTTTATTATAGTAAGACTGTTAAAGAATATTGCAAATGTGAATGCTTATCACAAATATTGAAGTTTTAAACAAATGCTCAAAACAGTGCTAGCTGTCAAAAACTTTAAATTTTCTATGTGTAATCAGATATCAATAGTCATTAACAACCAGCAGTGATGGGGTATCCTGTACACCTGAAGGTCACAGCTCTAATTTAGCAGTTATGTGAGTAGGATTAAAAAAAAAAAAAAAAAACTCTATCATTCTTTAAAATGGTTTATTTTTAGTTCAGGTCCCCTAAATTTGGGAAGCAGACACCCCAGAAATGCTAATCATTGAGACAAATATAAAAACCATCCACTAGGCCAGGAAGAATTTGTTGCTATCTTCGGTCATTTTTTTTCATTTGCTATTAATCATTCTTATATTTCGGGAGAGCAAATAGATGAGAATATTTGAGGAGTTCTTCAACACTGTAGTGTTGGAATAGTTCAAGTATACAATTACCTGTCACAATCTCAGAGGTCAACAATATTCACAAAATCTAGGCACTTTTCACAACCACCATCTAGTTTAGTTGAACCACACAGGAGCAAAAAATTAAAGACAACATCTTATGTAGAAATTACTTTGGCAATTTGCAACTTATAACTAGATGCATGCATGGTGTGTGGATAGGGGCAAACTACTGTACTGACATTATTTTGTACACATATATTTTTCAGGTTTTTAAAGTCATGCTAAAATAAAAAGCAAAAAATGGTTTTGATAATTGTATTAATTTCACAAAAACTTCTTCAGTATTTCACATATTCCAAGTGCCACCCTATGCATTTAATATATTAATAAAATAATAACTATATATATTGATATGAATAAATTCCATTTAGTAAATTCATGTGGTTGTCATTAACTAATATAATGATAAATGTGTAATCTCACTTATAATTGAGAGTATCATCTTTTTGTGATCCAATGCAAATATTCCATTTCAATTGATCAGATTCTTATACTAATTTATATCCTTTATTGTTTTATTTTTTATTAGCACATGTGGGCAATACACTATTATTAGATGTCCATTTGAAAGTTAGTACATATATTTTAGTGTATTTTAATTCTTTTTATAATCTCCTTTCTTGTTCTTCCCCAAACCCTCCCTCCTTCCATCTCTTGGTGCTTTTTCCCTTTGAGAAATAGCCCTCTCTTACTAACTATTGTTTATCTTTCACTTTGCTCTTTATATTTAATTATCTGACAGGAGAAAATACGCGATATTTAAGGTTGTGTACTAGCTTTACTTCACTTAACATTATGCTCTCAAGATGCATTCATTTTCTTACAAATTCATTCCGTTTTATGTATCTTTATGGTAGAATAATATTCCTAAATGTATAGCTGCCACACTTTCCTTCTTCATTTATTTGTTGTATATATAGGCCACTTCAAAGATTCAGCAATCACGAATTCTGCTGCTATAAACATAAGTGTGCATGTATCAGAATATTATGAGATCTGTAACTGTTTCAGCAAGATTCTTAGAATGGGAATAGCTGAGTCAAACAAAATTTCTATTTTTGTTTTTTTAGGAATCTTCATACTGATACCCATAATGGTTTTACTAGTTTGTATTATCACCACAATGTAGAAGTGTTCATTTTCCCCCACAGTCTTGTCTGCCTTTATTTTTTAAATTCTTGATGGTAGCCAGTTTATCGCTCACATGTCAGCTATGAGATTCTGAGTATTTTGATGCTGTAAATCCTTTGTTTTCAGACACTAAAAGTTTATTAATTTTTATTAATGTACTATAAAAATATATACATTCTTTTTGATTTATAATTGTTCAGTGATGAAGAGTTGACTTCAGTTTTTGTATGTCTCAAATATTTTGGTTTTCTTTTTATGATTTGTTTATTTATATTCTGTTAAATTATTTGTTATATGATCTGTATATTTTTATTTGAAACGGTTCACTCATTTTATATTGTAGATATTACCATTCTATTAAATTTTAACATTATTTAACCTTTTCCCAAGTTTCCATTTATTAACCTTATTAAGGATATTCTTAATTAATATAAACCATATTTTATGTAATTAGATTTTTTTTATCTTTTTCTTTTTTTTATCGGTACCAGGAATTGAACTCACAACCGCCTTCTTGCAAGGCAGGCGCTTATGCCGTTGAGCTACACCAGCCCCGTAATTAGATTATTAATGCATTTGTGATTTCTATATTTTGTATTTTTTGAAAGATTAACTATAAGGCAAAAATATCATTTCTAAATTTTTTCTGCTTCAGCATAATTGTTTTTAAAATAAACTTTATTGAAAGATACTGAACATTAATTTGTACATGTTTAAAGCGTGAGCATTTTTTTCCTTCCAAAGTACATGACTTTTATTTCTTAATCTTCCCTGTTGCATAACTCAAATTTTTAGTACAGTGTCAAACAAAAATGTTCAGAACAGATACTCTTGCCCTGCTCCAAATTTCCAGGGAAAGCATTTTGTTCTTCAGTAATAACTATGAAGTGAAATGAAAGTCTTTAAAAGAGAGCCTTTTCATATTGAATAATTTTGCTCTGTCTTTATTGTAATATTCTATGTGCAATTGATACTACATTTTGTTCAATATTTTATGCATGCATTATTGTAAATATTTTGATTTTTATTTGTTTCCTAGTGCATTGAATGACACTGAATTATAGTTGAAAGTTAAACCAACTGTGCCCTTTCCTGCTTTTCTTGCTTTCCCATTAGAATCCATTCATTATCTTTTTAATTAATATTTTGTTGGTAAGTTTTGTTTTTGACAGTTTTTTTCTTTTACACTTTGACTAATTTGTCTCACTGTCTCTGTTATTCAATGTTTGCGTTGAGAAGTCATCATGAAACTTAGAAAATTGTTCTCAAAGGGAGCACTTCTAGAACTACTGAATCGCCTGAACTGTTGGGTGTGGGGAATAAGAGCAGCTTCAGAGAAGAATGTACTTCCAATATTCATACCCAAATTTTGGTAGGCTTTGATGAATAAATTTCTTAATTTGTTTTAATCTTTTGCCAACTTACAGGATTTCAAAATTATTGTTTATTTTATTTTATCCAGTTTTACCATTCATTTTATGATGAAAATTTTTAAACCTTTTTAGGCCACTATATTGTAAAAAATTCCCTGTCTTTGGGCTGTTTTTCTTTTTGCAGTGATAACAGGTGAACTAATTGTCTGCCTAGGGAAATGTGGAAAGGAAAGATAAAAAGGATAAATGCTAAAATTCAAAGCTACATAGAAAGCACTCTCAACTGTCTTATTTTCTCTCCATTTTTCCTCAAATATTATGAGCTACTTTCTCCTCTCCTCACTAAAATTATAATGTCACAGAATTTTCTCAGACAGTATTAATTTAATAGATTCCTCAAATCCCCTGGGAATTTGTTTTTGTAGTTACTGTGTTTTGTTCATGGTATAAACTCAGCAACTGATAGTAGTTCACTGTCTCGTCAGGAATTAAATTTTGTGATCCTTCGCTTGGCAGATTTATTGCCTTCAGCCTAATATAAGGTTCATTATTTTATTCTTGGATGATTAACTCTGTATCCTACTCAAATTTCACACTTTCTGTTTTTGCCATTTCAATCTATATTAAATACTGCCAAGATATTACTCACACTGAAATCCTTTCCAGATGTCATTGTTAGGGAAAGTTGTGAAATGAGGATGCTCAAATTTATGATGGGTTATGTTAAGTCCCTTATAAGTGTACTGATTGTTACAGTCAAATTTACCCTACCTAATTATGAATCCCTGTTTCATCCTCCAGACTAGATATTGCTAAAGCAATTTAACAGCTAATTTAAATATCAAGTGATAAAATATAGCAGAAATTGTATTCTGTTTTATAGATTATAAGACTGCATATATGCATAGTGTTTCCCAAATTGTGCAAATAGAATGGAATTATAATAGAGGAAGATTTGTAAGATCTTAGATCACAATATCTCTTTTGCCAAATAATAGTGTAATAACTCTGAGAGCAAATACATTTGCAAAAATAAATCTATTTTAAATAGGAGGAAACGTGTTCTTAAAATTATCCCTAAAAAAGCTTTCTTCCTTGTTCTTTATACATTGAGTTTTGTTTATTTTATAGAACATACTTTATTCTGTTCTAACAGAAAGTTGCTAGAGATGGTCTCTTGACCTAGAATGTGTTTTATATTTCTTTTCAGTGTAGTGGCTTGACAGTAATTCTTACTTTTCTTTGTTGGTCTTCAGTGTAATGCAGTTAGTATGTTACGACAAAAATAAACCTGCAGGCTGATGACAATATTAACAATACAAACATAAGTGAAACAAAGAAAATGACATTTCCTTATTGTTCTAAAGGTATATTAGATAATGATAGTCAGAAAATATCTCATTTAGTGTGATACCTGAAAGCTAATAGAACACAAGGGTACATTTCTGTAGGTTTTCAGCTAAGCCTGAAGATATATGGCACTTTATCTAGTATTTCATAATACATTATGAGAAAACCATGTTAAATTATTTATACAATTTAATGAAATAAAATAGTAATAATATTGGTAAAGATAACTGAAAGATCCTATAGTTAAATACTGCTAATAATGAAATGTTTTAACAAATAAATCTATCAAAATAATCATAAGATTTTTGTGGTGATTATGTACCAGTATACTAACAAACTTCATTTTAAGACAGAAATCAAAAAATGTAATTGAAAATAAGATATCTTTTACAAAAGAATAACAGATTACAACTGTCTAGGAAAAATAAAACAAAATGTATATAAGATTTCTAAAGCAAATATTGTAAAACAGTTGGTAAAGGATTGGGAGGGAAAAGAAGGTGAATATGAAGAAAAAAAAATAAAATATGAGCTGGGTATGGTAGCACACTCTTGTAATCCCAGTACTCAGGAGACTGAGGCAAGAGGATCATTGCAAGTTTGAGTCCAGCCTGGACTACAAAGTGAGCCCAAGGTCAGCTTGAACTGTTTAGTGAGACCCTGTCACAAAAATAAAAAATAAAATATGCTGTGTGCCTGTACCACCTCCCCACAAGGAATGCCATAATTATGTACAGCAAAAATATATCAATAAAAACAAAAACTTAAAAACTATCATATATTAGAATTTCAGTGGTAAGATATACTCTGATCACAGAAAAATAATATAGTGAGCATGTCATACCCCTACAATTCAACTATGTGCGATTGGGATAAAATTCTGGCAATTTTTCTTGTGGCTTATGATTTAAAATTTATGCACTCATAAAAAATTTAAAATGTTCAATAAATAACAGGGTAAACAAAACAAAAAGAGGTACTTGCATCACCACATATCAAAATTTCATTTGAAGTTATTTTAAATATTATGTGGGACTGGTATAGGTAAAGAACAACAGAATATGACAGAATACTCCAAAACACAAAATGCATATTACAATTACTAGGTATAAATACAAAGAAGAGATTTCATTTAGTATTTAGTGAAGCTTAATAGCTTTTCTAAATAAAATTTAAAACTAAACAGAACTTGTGCAATGCTTGATATCTATGTGCATAATATAGCAATGAAAAATATATATAGGAAGCTATTTGCTAGGGCTTTGCTAGGGTCTGACACGTTTATGTTTGATTAAGTTCCAGTGATATCACACTGGTACCTTGAAACTGGTCATGGTGGATGTATTTACACAACGGAAATATGTAAATGCCACAAGTCAGGGCTCTTGCCTCTTCCCTTTCCACAGAACTGGCTTAACAGCTCAATACTGGAAATAGCTGTCTTTGATCACAATTCCCTAATTTTGACCTCAATCTTAATGTGGTAAAAGTTTTTTTACAACACGTGACATTTTCCCTGGATTAATAGAGTCGCTGGAGAATGAAGCTGATCATTTATAAGAGAGTGCTGCATAAACTATTGGTATGCATTCTACAAAACCCTGTAGAGAACTGATGAGATTATCTAGTAAGTAGCAGAAAATGAATTACCTGGAAGTAATATCCTAATAGAAGAAAATCATTTAAAAATGGTAAATTGGAATACCAAGTCAATGAAGCTGACACAAGGAAATTTAAAGCACTTGGAATGAGTACTGATATCATAAAATGAAAGCATATGTTGCTGCTTAAGATTTCTATCAAGTGTAAAATAGGAATGATCTGAACAAGTATATAAAAGTATGTATTTTACCTACACAGTTATTCATTATGTTAACCAACTCTGGGATCTTTACATGGAAACTCCTGATATTCCACACTTTCTTCTTAGTTGTAGAAAGATGGACTCCCTAAAAGCTTATTTAATCTGAGTGATAATAAACATTGACTTTAATACAAACAAAACAGCAATGGTAAAAACAAAACAAACATAACTATCTTTGTAGAGTGTCACAGAATATACTCTCTTTTCTAAGACATATATTTTTATACAGAAAGTTCTTAAGATAATATGCTAATAGTAAAATTACTTAAAGCTGTAAGAACATAAATACTCATTTTTATGTCATGGCCTATTCACCAAGTTTGGCCAAATTATGTGATTAGGCATTTATGCCTTTAATATAACATTTAGAATATTTGAGAAAATAATACTGTGTTATTCATAATAAAAGAAAATTACTGCATTTAGAAAAAGATTACCAACTGTAAAGATTTTAATATTATTTTATGTAAATTAAATTTAGTATTTTTATAATTATGGAAACTACTCCTAATCATAATAAAACACTAAAAAAATCACACAAAAGGACATAAAAAAGAAGAATTTGTTGTAATGCCATAATCTAGGCAAAATCAATGTACTCATTTTGGTGTATATTTTTCTAGACTTTCAAAAATATTTCAAAGTTTAGAGGAACTTTAGTTTCACAGCAAAATTTAGAAGGAACACATTTTTCGTAAACCTCCTCCTTCTACTGATGCATAAATGCTGCCATTATCAATAATCCCCATTCTAGTGGTATATTTGATACAACTGGTAGCTCTACACTGATTGTTCACTATAAGCCAAACTCCACAGTCTAAGAGTCAATCTTGGTAGTTTACATTCTAAGAATTTGAGAAAATGAACAATAATGACATGTATCCAACATTGTAGCATTATACTATTTTCATTGCCACAAAATTCCTCTAGGTTTCACTTATTCGTCCTTTTCACTCATACCTTGGTAACCCCTGATAACTTTACTGTCATAAAGGCTTGCCTTTTTCAAAATCCATAAAATTGGAATTATATAGTATATGCAATTTAAGATTTATTTTACTTAATAATTCATGACTAGGATTTCTCAGTGAATTTTTTATTTTAAAAACTAACAAAAAATAATAAAACAGATACATAATTTCAAAAAAAGTAATAGGAAATTAACACCAGTTAATATAATGCATATTGTTATCCTGAAAGTAGTTTTTAAGATTAGAAGATTTAAGCATGAAAAAGGATCAATGAACAATGAAAACACAAATTTCTTTTTGGTGAACAAAGATTAGTAGTGTAGTTATCTATCTTGTATATATTTACATAAATACATATATTTAAAATCTTTTCTCTCCTTTCTTTTCTCCATTCCCCATCTCAGTCGTTATTTCCTTTTGAGCATGTGTAAATATCATATTGTCTCTTCAGGGTGATCAATAATCAACCAATAATAAACGTGGGCAGATGTGGGGAAAAAGAAACACTTCTCTAGTGTGGGTGGGAGTGTAGATTGTGGAAATCAGTATGGAGATTCTTCAGCAAACCGGAATTAGAAATTCCATTCAATCCAGCTATTCCTCTCCTGCATATTTTCCCAGAAAAATTGAAAATGTCATATTGCAGTGATATATGTGCATCCATGTTTATAGCAGCACAATTTGTAATAGCTAAATATTTGGAAACAACCAATATGCCCATCAACCATAGAGTGGATGAAAAAGATGTATTATTTTTTGTATAATGGAATATTATTCAGCTATGAAAAAGGATGATCTGGAAACCTTTTGTAGGAGGCAACTTGAGACTAACCTAATAAGTGAAATGAACAAGATTCATATTAATAAATATCACATCATCTATCTAGTATAAAAATAATAAAAACTGAAAGAGTATTAAGATCCAAGATATATAATAGATATTGTAGAAATGAAAGAGAAAAAATGTGTGCAGGATAGATGCCCTTATTACTAATCTCTGTTAGATCATTAAACAGAAATGTTTGCACTGTCAATGTTTGAATATCTATCTACTTTTTATGCTTCAATTTTGTAGCATGAATAAATATTTCTAAGATGACAGTATGCAATGTATCAACTAATGATTTCTGTGTGTTAATTTTTTGAATTCTGTATTATTCTATCCTTTTCTTTCTATTTTGTTTTTTCTTTAAATATATAAATACAAAAAATCATATTGTCTCAATGAATTTTTATATTGTATTCATTTATTTAATGATGCATAATATTTTACTGTCTTCATGTACAACATTTTATTTCCCCATCCAGCTATTTTATTAGATCTAAATTATGGAAAATATGAATAAAGCTGCTATAGTATCTAATTATGTGTGTTTACAATTTTTAGCACAAATGCCAGATTACATGGTAAGAGTATGCTTTTATTTCTAAGAAGCCATCAATGTGTTGTCTGCAGTGTCTGTGTCATGATTCATGCCAACAATCAATGAATGAAAGTGCCCATTGTGGTATGCTTTCATTAACATTTGCTGTCATTATCATTATTCTGGATTTCATATGCTTTTTATTCTATATGTATACAAATATAGGCAGGTAATAGAAATTCTGTGATGGCGGTATTTTGTGTACTTCACTAATGTAAAATGTAAGAAGTGTTTGAAAATTATTTCATAATCTTTTTTCCACTTAAAAGTTCTACTGTAAGGGATTTTCTGTATTTTTAATGTCATAAGTAAAGTAAAAGTGGATGAAATTCTACCACTTTGACAGGCCATTTTCTATTTGATAATTTAATTATTAATGAATGTTAGTCTTTTACCTTAATCTTAATCTTATTTCTTGTCTTTTATTATAGGTGTCATTTGGCAAATACTGAGTTACTTCTCCTGAAAACAATTTCTCAGTGGGTTTAGAACCCAACTTCATTGTCATTGTACCTGCAAATATTCTTCAATTTTATCAGTTAAATACAGAAATAGATACACAAGTAACTATTCCTTCCAGCAATAAGTTTCCCAGCTTCTTGATTATTATTGATCTCATTTTTCACTCTGTATTATAAACTTACTGCCATAATCATATCCTATATTTCTCATCATCAAGAATTGCAATCTCTATATAACTTCAATTTAGTTAACTTTATGCACTAAATGCTTTCTTATATATTTAGTTTCTTGTAATTTAAATAAAATAATCCTTTAATATTTTAGTATATTTGATTCCCTCATATCCATAATTCTTTACTAATTACCTAAATTAATTTTAATGCTAACTTATTACAAGTATTCTTTTAAATACACTTTGAAATTTTTTTGCTTTTTGTTTTTGCTTTGAACAATCGTGACCAGGTAAATAAAAATTACTATTTATTCCATCCCAACACCTTTGCTACTGAACATGGAGGAAAACATAAAATCTTGAGACCATATAGATCAAATGGGATTTCAAGGATGCTCAGTGATTATACTGTATTTACCAGTTTGATAGCTCTAAGATATTTTGGTGTCAGAAATTAATACTCAGTATTAAAAACTTAGAATGATAAATATGGATTCTTTCGGTGTAACTTTTTGAGGGGTAAAAGAAACTTGTGTGGCTTATCTGTCATCTACCCAGAATCCTGTATTTCTTTCTAATATCTCTACATATTTGTCTCTAATTAAAGAGTTTCTAAATTTACTTAACACATTCTTTTTGTCAGTTTTTATTACTATTTTTCTCAACTTCTAGTTAACTGATTTACCTTCTTATTCAATAAATATTTGTTTAGTGCAAATATTTTGTCACTTTACTACCAGTAAATCACCACTGAAGTTAACATTCTGAACATATCCATTGCTCTAAATATTCCCTCTTGCTGCTTCAAAATTACTCCCTCCCCTCAGTATGTTCCTGCCAGCAAAGATAAGCTCTCTACATTCTGACACTCTTCATTAGTTTTCATTTTTGAGAAATTTATTGTGGTAGTAAAGTTTATGTGTCAATTTGACTAGATCACATTAACTCCCAACCTGTTAGATGTCAGATGTGTTGAGTTCATGTCCTCTGCAATTAAAGAATAAATTCCAAAGGACAAAGGACTTTAGGTAATATTTATTGAGAGATCGCTCCTGAGGAAAAGGAAGGGTCCTGGAGGCAGGTTACCCTTGTCAAGAGTAATTTATATGGCAAAGTCACAGTGTGATTACCATGCGAGTCAAGCAACAATCAACCTATAGGATTAAAAGTATAGCTGCTAAGCTAATGTGAGTCTAGTAGCATGGGAACATGAAAAGAACAAAGGCATTTTGGGAAAGAGATGGGTCTGGAGGCTATGGTCATCTAACTGGCTGACTGATATCTAGACTTCACTAGACCAGGTGATACTAAACAAAGTACAATCTCGGGTTACTATTTATCCCTTAGGGAAGCATGTAGGCCTGATCCTCACATCTTTATTTTGAACACTATCCTTCAACAGCTGTGCCTCCAGTTACAGTTCTGGTGTGTCTTCATATTTTGCACTGACCCACTCAAGGGCCTATCCCTGTCTGACTGCCTATTAATTTCTACCTAACTTAGCTGTCTAAAATACTTCATACTCTGAAGAGCTATGCCTAAGTATGGTTAGGGGAGAATAGGCATAGTTTTAATCTAGCTACTTTGAGCTGAGGATAGGTGTAGGGGAGACTGTAACATGAGCCTTCGACAGAGAGCTCATCTATGGGCCTTGGATAAAAGTCATACTGGGGTTTCACAGTTATGAACTCCCTTTACAAGGTCAATCTAGTTGGTCCCCATAAAATGAATCTGGCACTTTTTTGTGAGGTTTATCTGAATGATCCCCTGAGTTTGCCCTGCTCTTGGTGAGAATAAACACATTTTCCAAGAAACTAAAGTATGTAAATTCAAAATGTGAACTCTAGAATGAATGGCAGTTTGGGGAAAAGAGTCATGTTGAGACCTACTCTTAAGGGATTGGAATAATTGTAAACTGTTGGCTCCTAGATGTCTCTATGAATGGAGGTTATCTATATGTCCAATATTTTTTGTCAGTTCTTATGTTTTTACCTGTAAAAAGATGGAGAACTTGGTGATTTTGAAGGACAATATTAGCTAAAGAATTTAAATATTTTCTGTGCTTTTAAAGTATTCACTGTAGCTTTCATTTAACCATAACAGTGGTCACCTATAAGAGTAGATAAAAACTTCCAGTAGGCGTTGGTGACTGAAACCCCTTTTCTATATCTAGATTTCATTGCTATAGTACTATTCTTACATATGAAATATGTTCATACTTTTGGTCATACTTTTCTGCTAGGTGTTTAAGGCCAAGTTGAAGTAAGATCTGTGTTAATCAAAATTAATCTCTTCCTATCAAGTTCAGTTAAGCCTCTGCATGGTTTACTTTTGTAGCCATTTTAGAGCCTCTTAGTTCCTCTGTTAGTGTCAGCTATAGGGTAAGTTAGGCTCTTGCTTCACCACTGGCCTCCTGTGGAAGCATGGAAGTTATTTGTCTCTTTGTTGACTCTCCTTTTTGCACACTGTACTTTAATTGAATCTGTAGAATTCTGACATATTACAATTATGAAATTTTATACACAACATGCCACATAACATTGCATTTTTTATTTAAAGAAAGACAAAACAAAACAGAAAATGGGCAGAAAAAGTGCATACTTTCAAAGAAAAAAATAAACAGTAATAAATCACTAGTTAATGTTTACACATTGTCCCCCCACAAATAATTATTCAAGATACAAAAGTGGAGCATATAAATGGGGATTCAAGCAGGGAGACTGCAAACAGTTCTGTTCAACTATCCAACAAAACTAAGTAATATAGCCATATACACTTAGACATGTACACATTTATCCATAACTTCATTTATGTTGAGAACAAACAAAATATAGCAGATAAAAATATTTCTGAACAAAGCTTAATAGTACTGCTGGATTTCACATCATGACACTCCAGAATCAGTACTGGGTACTTCAGTGCCCCTTTTTTCCTTCAAAGAACTTGTTCATTTCATGTGTTGTAAGATCATTTCTCATAAACTGTTTATAGATTTTACACAAGCATGAGTCTTAACATGTATTTCTATCCTTTCTTTATTGGAGGGAGAAACAGAACAGGACAGAACAAAACATATTTCTATAGACACATAAAACTAAAAAGGCATGTAATACTGGTGTAGAAGGAGTTCTATCATGGTTACTGTGCGATCTCTTGTTATCATCAAAAGAATTGGCTATATTATCAGATAAAGTATAATTGAGTATATCAGTTCATTTAAGAATCAATAGGAATACAACTTTGTAGATAGTGTAGAGCTAGAAAAACAGGTAGTAGTCAAATCAGAATGAGTATCATAGTGAATTATTGTCATTTTCAGTATAGTTATCTATACTCTCTTGCTTGATACCATCAACTGATCAGTTTTGAGTAAAATCTGTCACTAATAAGCAGCAATCAAACAAATCAGATTTAACTAAGATCAGTCAAGATACAACAGTATAAGTCACACAGGGATCCAGATTAAGTTAATAGGAAATTAAAGATGACCACTGTGCTATATCCTAATATATTTGGGACAGCTGTCTGTGCCCTCAGATCCAGTGCTTGTATACAAACTTCAAGTGGTGCGAGTAGTATGGGTTTTAATTCCTGATACACTATTAGCAATATCTTCTGCTGTCTTTTTTTAAAGACTATCCTCCCCTTTCACTCCCCCAGGATGTATTTGTATTTTTGGATCTCCCCAACCCTCTCGGTTTTACATTATGGGGGCAACCTGCTATTTACCTAAGTGTTTCTGAACTTTCTCACTCCTGGACTTGATCTCTAGTTGTATTTCTTCACTTATTAAGGCCTGCCTTTTCAACCTATCCATAAGTACTGGTCTATTTGCCCCTATTACTCTATTGTTCCCTATCACATCGAGTTCTGTTTTCTCATATTTGATTTGATCCACTGAGATGCTCTTTATAGGGATTATAATTAACCAAAAGAAGGGCATACGGACCAAAAAACACATAACGTTTTAGTATGACAATTCTAATCACATTATCTCTTAAATATATTTGCATGTCCATCTTATTGTAGAATAGATTTTTAGTTATCTTTATCTATTACAATATATCAAATGACATAAATAAACTTCTACCTAATTCATAAGCTTTTAACTATTTTGGTTGAAAGATTAATATTTAAGTAGCATATACTTTTTATTGATGTATTTCACTGATTACAAATGCCAAATCTCTAATCACTATCATGATATCTGGATTGTATAGTGTTAAAATACATCTGAATGTTGTAACACAATTACAAACTAATCACATAAGCACAAGTCTAAAAAAGTATCTGCATCATCTGAACGATTGTCTCTTATTGAATTGGCATGCATATTTTATCATATGGATGGAACACAAGTAAAGAGTGCCAGATGTTTGAGTCTAAAACCTTTACTACCATAAACAGTTTTAAACTGGAAATCATCAGTATAATAAGTTGTTTTTCAGTTTTGCATCTTTGAAGTTCTGTAAATTTGGGAAACACAAATATGCCATTTAATATAACATGGAGTTAATAATTGGTGT
Source organism: Cavia porcellus (assembly GCF_034190915.1). Classification (NCBI taxonomy): domain Eukaryota; kingdom Metazoa; phylum Chordata; class Mammalia; order Rodentia; family Caviidae; genus Cavia; species Cavia porcellus. The sequence goes on along the minus strand of NW_026947486.1, from coordinate 83,961,524 downwards.
CAAAGGCATACAGAAATATTTACATATGTTTATCTTTTCTCTTAAGGCATTTTTAGACTCCTTTGAAAGATTTTATAAAGTGTAACTACGTTGACAAGAATTAAGTACATCTTTAGAGCTCTGATAAAATTTGAAAACAGTGTTAATGATTAAAGTAAGACGTCACCCAATATACAATTGTAACTCATTTATACAATAAGAAGATACTTGTTCAATTAAAATTAATAGAATTAGATAAGTTTAAATGTTAAGACCAGATTTAGAGAGTTGTCAAATTTTCATCATTTTATGTTTAAGGTCTAAATATAATATATCTAATGAGTACCTATTGCTTTGTATGTATTAAATAGTCTACAACCTATAAACTTAACTTTAAGGTTAGAATTATAATGTAGCTTGTATTTAGATGTATACATATACCGATATATGTCTAAATGTGTGTTGTCTTAAATTAAGATGATAGTTGTTTAGTCATTCATGAATTGATGATTGGAAACATTTCATAGGTTTTTTTTTTTTTATTTAAGAGGAAAAAGAGAAAAACACAAAACAAACCAAAGCGGCGTAAGGGTACACGCAATACAGAACTACAAAACAAAACAAAACAAAACAAAACAAAAAACCATAACAGTAAGAAATTACCTGCTAGTAGATTACACACTATTTTCTTGAAAATAGTTCCTCAAATCACAGTATCAAAGAACACAAGGTGGACATTCAAACAGGGAGACTGCAAACAGCTGTGTTCAATGTTCCAAAAACATTGATAAAGTCAGCTATTTAACACCCCCAAACGCACTTGCTGTTATATCCGTTAGAGCTCCTTTTCTTTTTTTTTTTTCCCTCTCTTTTTTACAACAAAATTTACACATCTTGGATTTTATTACTCCTTAGTGCTTATTACTTTCTTGGGGGGGGGGAAGAATACAGTCAAATATGGCAAAACAAAGCTGTCAGTCAATACCAAGGATAGACATAGCACATGGTGTAGAACAGAGTACAAGTTTATCAACAATGGTTATCAACGTTGTCCCTTGTTTCCTTAAAAAGAATTGTCTATCTTATTAGATATTATAAAGTTGGACAAAACAGTAGAGAACAAGACCAATAAAACTTAGGCATTGTAAACATTACAGGACTTCCAAAGAAGACAATAGTCAAACCAGAATGGGTATCTTAGTGAATCTTATTGTCTTCAAAGTAGTTGCCTATGTCTTCAAACTTGATACTATCATATAGAATGGAACAGAGTCTAATCAGTCAAAACAAGATCGTGGGAGTACTACAGGACTTCAAAACAAGTTAATAGGAAATCGAAAAGAGTTACTATTTATATATCCTAATTTTTTCTTTAATTAAGACAAACATAAGAAATGACTAAATAATTTTTTTTGAAACAATAAGGGGGAGATTGAGATAAAACAGGACATAACAATATAACAATAGAGGTCACAGCATGACTGTTTCAATAACCTAGTACTTCACCACCTTATAACCTGACTTAATAGTAGTTACCATAGTGTCTTTTTCCTTGAAATATTTGGGTAAAACTTCATATACTCTAGCTTCAAATATTTTCATATCAAGAAGCCCAGAATAAAGCCTTTCTAATTAATGAGTGAAAACTTTATAAGGCTTCAAGGCCACCTAATGGGGAATCATGATTACCACATATTTTTATATATTTGAATCATTACTTACATTAGGGAAACTATTCGGTATTCACACATGCGAGATTGATTTATTTCACTTATGAGTATGGTCTCAAGCTGTGCCCATTTATTGATAAATATCTCAATGTGATCCTTCTTTATAGCTGAATAATACTCCATTGTATAGAAATATCACAACTTTTTTATCCATTCCTCAGTTGATGGGCACTTGGGTTGTTTCCAAGATCTGGCGATTACAAATTGTGCTGCTATAAACATAGGTGCACATATATCACTGTGGTATGATGCTTTCAGTTCTTCTGGGAATATGCCTAGAAGTGGAATAGCTGGAATAAATGGGATTTCCAGTCCCAACTTTTTGAGAAATCTCCAGACAGATCTCCACAAAGGCTGTACCAGTCTACACTCCCACCAGCAGTGCAGGAGAGTTCCTTTTTCCCCACAGCCTCTCCAGCATTTGTTGTCGGTTTTCTTGATCCTGGCCATTCTTTCAGGAGTGAGATGGTATCTCATTGTGGTTTTAATTTGCATTTCTCTAATGACCAATGATGATGAGCATTTTTTCATGTATTTATTTGCCATTTGCATTTCTTCATCTGAGAATTGCATATTCATCTCAGATGCCCATTTTTGGATTGGATCTTTGAATTTCGGAGGTCTGAGTTTCTTTAATTCTTTATATGTTTTAGACAAGAGTCCCTTGTCTAAGAGAGAGTTCACTAAAATCTTTTCCCAGTTTGTGGGTTTTCTTTTCACTATGCTGGAGATTTCTTTTGACATGCAGAAACTTTTTAATAAGAAGTGGTCCCAGTTATTGATTCTGGGAAGTATTTCCCGTGCGGTTTGAGTCCTGTTCATGAATTCTTTACCTACTCCTATGTCTCCAAGGTTTCTACCTATTTTGTCTTCCAATAGATTTAATGTTTCTGTTTTAATATTCAGATCTTTGACCCATTTACATTTTAATTTAGTACATGGTGATAGACATGGGTCTAGCTTTAGTTTTCGGCAAATGGAGAGCCAGTTTTTCCAGCACCATTTATTAAAGAGACTGTCGTTCTTCCAGTGAACCTGCTTGGCTCCTTTATCAAAAATAAGGTGGTTGAGTGTGTTCGTAGTTGTGGTTGTATCTTCTAATCTATTCCACTGATCTTCAGCTCTGTTTTGATTCCAATACCATGTTGATTTTACTACTGTTGCGTTGTAGTATAACTTCAAGTCAGGGATTGTGATGCCTCCTGCTTTGTCTTTGCTGCTTAGAATTGCCTTTGCGATTCTAGGTCTCTTCTGGTTCCAGATGAAATTTAGGAGTGATTTCTCTAGATCTATAAGGTATGTTGATGGTATTTCTATTGGGATTGCATTGAATCTGTATAACAGTTTTGGGAGAATGGCCACTTTCACAATGTTTGTTCTTCCTATCCATGAGCAAGGGATGTCTTTCCATTTTCTGAGATCATCTTCAATTTCCTTTTTCAGTGTATTATAATTTTCACTGTATAAGTCTTTCACTTCTTTCGTAAGAGTAATTCCTAAATATTTCATTTTTTTGCTTGCTAATGTGAATAGTCCAGTTTCCCTTATTTCCCTCTCTGTGGTTTTGTTGTTTGTGTATAGGAATGCTATTGATTTCTGAGTATTGATTTTGTATCCAGCCACATTACTGAATTTATTTATTGTATCTAAGAGTATTTCAATGGAGTTTAGGGGGTCTTCTATGTAGAGTATCATGTCATCTGCAAACAATGATAATTTAACTTCTTCTTTTCCTATCTTTACCCCTTTTATTTCTCTTTCTTGCCTAATTGCTCTGGCTAGTACTTCCAGTACTATATTAAATAGGAGTGGTGATAAAGGACATCCTTGTCTTGTACCCGATTTTAAAGTAAAGGCTTTCAATTTTTGGCCATTTAGTATGATGCTGGCTGTTGGTTTGTCATAAATGGCCTTTATTATATTGAGGTAAAGACCATTTATTCCAATTTTCTGTAAAGTTCTTATCATGAATAAGTGTTGGACCTTATCGAAGGCTTTTTCTGCATCTATAGAGATGATCATGTGATTCTTATTTTTGGCTTTATTGATATGGTGGATTACATTTATTGATTTGCGTATGTTGAACCATCCTTGCATTCCTGGGATGAATCCCACCTGGTCATGGTGTATAATCTTCTTGATGATTTGCTGGATCCTATTTGCCAATATTTTATTGAGGATTTTTGCATCTGTGTTCATTAGGGAGATCGGTCTATAGTTCTCTTTTATAGTTGGGTCTTTCTCAGGTTTTGGTACTAGAGTAATATTTGCTTCCAGGAATGACTTAGGAAGGATTGCTTCCCTTTCAATTTCATTGAATAGTTTGAGGAGTGTCGGCATTAGGTCTTCTTTATATTTCTTGTAGAATTCTGCAGTGAATCCATCTGGGCCTGGGCTCTTCTTGGTGGGCAAGGACCCAATTACATTCTCAATTTCATTAGCAGAGATTGGGTTATTCAACAGTTTTATATCCTCTTGATCTAGCTTTGGTACTTCATATGCTTCTAAGAATCTGTCTATTTCTTCTGTGTTATCAAACTTTTGAGAGTAGAGGTTTTTGAAATAGGTGTTGATGATCCTCTGTATTTCTATTGGGTCTGTAGTGATTTCTCCTTTTTCATTTCTTATTGCATGAATTTGAGCTTTTTCTTTCCTTTTTTTAATAAGGTTGGCTAGGGGCTTATCGATTTTATTTATTCTTTCAAAGAACCAACTCTTTGATTCGTTGATTCTTTGGATTGTTTTCTTAGTCTCTATTGCATTGATTTCTGCTCTGATTCTTATAATTTCCTCTCTTCTTTTGGCTTTGGGCTTGACTTGCTCTTCTTTTTCTAGCTGTTTGAGGTGTAGCATCAAGTTATTTACTTGTATTCGTTCTGTTTTCCTGATGTGGGAACTCAGTGCAATAAATTTTCCTCTCAGAACGGCTTTCATTGCATCCCACAGATTCTGGTAAGTTGTATCTGCATTTTCATTTTCTTTTAGGTATTGTTTAATTTCTTCTTTAATTTCTTCTGTGACCCACTGATTACTCAAGAGTGTGTTATTTAGTTTCCATGTGTTTGCGGAATTTTTGCAGTATTCTTTGTCATTAATTTCTAATTTCTGAGCGCTATGATCCGATAATATGCAAGGGATGATTTCAACTCTTTTGCATTTGCTTAAATATGTTCTGTGAGCTAATATATGGTCTATTTTAGAAAATGATCCATGTACTGCTGAGAAGAATGTGTATTCTGATGTTGTTGGGTGGAACATTCTGTATATGTCTATCAAACCCATTTGTTCACAGGTGTGATTCAGTTCTGTTATTTCTTTGCTCATTTTCTGTCTGGTTGATCTGTCCCTTGGTGTCAGTGGTGTATTAAGGTCTCCTGTTACAATTGTGTTACTGATAATTTGAGTTTTCATTTCTGTTAATAATTGTTTTATATAACTGGGTGCTCTGGAGTTTGGTGCGTATATATTTAAGATAGTTATCTCTTCCTCTTGGAGTTTTCCCCTTACGAGTATGTAGTGACGTTCTTTGTCCTTTATGGTCATTGTTGGTTTAAAGTTCACGTTGTCTGCAAACAGAATGGCTACTCCTGCCTTTTTTTGGATTCCTGCTGCATGAAGAATTGTTTTCCATCCTTTGACTTTCAGTCTGTGAGTATCTTTCTGGGTTAGATGGGTTTCCTGTAAACAGCATATGGTTGGATTTTGTTTCTTGATCCATTCTGCTAGTCTGTTTCTTTTGATTGGTGCATTGAGACCATTTACATTAATGGTTATTACTGTTAAATGCTGGTTAATTGTAGGAATGTTATCTCTCTGCTGTTGCATCTTTATCTTTCGGTTCTGTTTAGTTATTTGCTTTGCTTAGTGGTTTTTTCCTTTGTGTATCTAAACTGTCTTTCAATATTTTTTGCAGGGTTGGTTTGGTGTTCATGAAGTTCTTCAGCTGTTCTTTGTCATGGAAGTATCGTATTGCACCATCTATTTTGAATGATAGTTTTGCAGGATATATCAGTCTTGGTTGGAAATCATTTTGCTTTAGGATCTGGAATACTTCACTCCATGCTCTTCTTGACTTTATCGTTTGTGCTGAGAAGTCTGCTGTGATTCTGATAGGTTTTCCTTTATAAGTGATTTGTCTTTTCTCTCTGACAGTTTTTAATAATCTATTCTTGTGTTGGATTTCTGGGATGGTGACTGTTATATGTCTGGGTGTAGTTTTATTTTGGTTATGACTGTTTGGAGTTCTATATGCTTCACTGATCCTGATGTCAGTTTCTGATCTCATGCTTGGGAAATTTTCAGCTATTACTTCTCTAAATATCCTCCTGACATCCTTCATGTTGTCTCCCTCTCTTTCATTAATCCCTATCATTCTTATGTTATTCTTCTTTGCATCGTCTTGCAGTTGTTGAATTGTTGTTTCCTGGTTCCTTGTTATTTTCAAAAGATCTTTCCTTTCCTGTTCACTAGCTGCAATCCTGTCTTCAAGGTCTGAAATTCTATCTTCGCTTTCATTAAGGCGGTTTTTACAACTTTCAGTGGAGTTTTTTATTTCCTGTATATCTCTGTGCATCTGCATTATGTATTCTGTTTGTTTCTTATATTGCTCGTCTAGGGATTCTATCTTTTTGTTTAGTTCCTCCAATTTTTTATCTGTGTTTTCTTTAGATATATTTAGAATCTCTTTCATTTCTTTTATCATTTCTTCTTTTATCTGGGAGATTATTTCGAGTTTGAATTTCTTTAAAGCTTCCTGGAGTTGCTTGTCAATTTCAGTGGCTATTGTGTCCGATATATGAGGTGGATGGGATATATTTTCTTCTATATACATCGCTCCTAGGGTTTCTTGAGATGGGCTGGAGGTTTGAGGTTGTAATTTGGTCTTTCGTTTTGTCATTTTCCTATATTTCTGTGTTTCAAGTGTTACTTGAAAGCTTCCTCAGGATCTGTTGAAAATCCCCTTCTATGTTTGGAGCTACTGGGACTCTGGCGCCGCGCTACTCCAAGCCATTAGGCCTACAGAACCAGTGGCCCTCCTCTGCCTGCTCAGAACTCCGCAGTTCCAGACAAGCTGGGCCTCAGGGACACTGTGCGCCCACCTGCCCCTTGGAAGCTCCACAGTTCTTCAATCGCAGCCGGGTTAGGGTACACACCACAGGCCGCAGTGCTTCAGGAACCTGTGGACCCTCCCTGGTTGCAGAGATATCCACAGTCCTCCAGACACGCAGAGAGGCCAGTGAGGGCACCCCAGATCTGCCCAGCTCCTCCTCTGCAGACCTGTGGCCAGGCGCGGCAGCTAAACAGGCTGGGCTAGGCTGGTAGTGTGGGCCAGCCCACCTATCGGGAGCTCAGCAGGTCTCCAAATGAAGCCTGGAATGGGGAGGCTAATGTGGAAGCCTCAAACCCACCTCTCGCCTTCACTGCACCTGGAAGCCTGAGGGAACTCCAGCAGTCTGGGCGCAGAAATCCAGAGTCCTCCAGACACGCAGAGAGGCCAGTGAGGGCACCCCAGATCTGCCCAGCTCCTCCTCTGCAGACCTGTGGCCAGGCGCGGCAGCTAAACAGGCTGGGCTAGGCTGGTAGTGTGGGCCAGCCCACCTATTGGGAGCTCAGCAGGTCTCCAAATGAAGCCAGAAATGGGGAGGCTGATGTGGAAGCCTTAAACCCACCTCTCTCCTTCACTGCACCTGGAAGCCTGAGGGAACTCCAGCAGTCTGGGCGCAGAAATCCAGAGTCCTCCAGACACGCAGAGAGGCCAGTGAGGGCACCCCAGATCTGCCCAGCTCCTCCTCTGCAGACCTGTGGCCAGGCGCGGCCCATTTCATAGGTTAACATCTAAATACTCTTTAACCCTTGAAACGAAATTTCTAGCAAAAAGCTTAATGATGAAAACAGAAAATATTTATTTTAGTAAAATATAGAAGATTTTACTTTAAGTTGTTTTGTAAGTTTATCCAAGGACATTTTGATAAGTTGAAAAAAAATCACATTACATTAGACATAGAAAACTTAACCCTTTAGTTGTAGCCAACCTAAACATGTTTTAACAATTTCTTTAGACTATTCATGGAAACCTAATCATATTTAAATATTTAAAGCAATACTTATCTGTAACTAAAGGGAAAAAACTCTTAATTGTTGTAGACAAGAACAATAGACATTGGATTTATAAAAATAAATCTTTTGACATCATCTTCATTAGTAAATTAGATGGAAATATGTGACCAACTTTAAAGACACCTTTATTTTTATCTTGCTAACTCACTGTTAACCTTGTGTACATGGATATTTGGGCTACATCAAGAGTGTCTCTTTGTCAATATACCAACCAAAATAGAACAAATATCTGAAAATTGATGCAGAGACAAAAACAGCAACTCAATTATATATAAAACATGTCATCAGATTTTAAGACATGATATCGTATTCATAGAAATGGAAAAACTTGGAAAATAGGAAAAATATCAACTATATCACCAATTATACAATGCTTCAACTAGATACATTTTATAAAACTTAGTGTAAATACCTCCAATGCCCTAAAAACAAGCTTTATTTGCCTTAAATGATGGTCCTGAATTCTTCAGTCCAATATATATAACCTAAACCCTTCTATAAAAAGACAAACTTTTTTTTAAAATAAGGAGTGATAGTAAACAAATATCACATCTAGAAAATCTACAGTTCTTCTATATAATAAGGTATGATATACTAAAATAAAAGTTTAAATATACTTTTGAGAGCAAAACCCATGATGCTCTCCTAAAAGTGTCAGCATAGTTGTTGTCTAAAATGTTATATTCTGTTCCTGATTTCAAACTCAGTCTATAAAAGTTTTATAACTATCACCTGGTACTATTCCATAAAAATTTAATTTCAAAGACAATTATAATGTATTTCACTTCAATAAAGGTACAACTAATGTGGATATTCAACAACTAACGTACTGAGACCAAAGCTAAACATACAGCTGGGCTAAGAAAAGAGTCAATCTTTTGGTTCTAGCCCTCCAAAGTAAAAAATGATTCAAGACATAAAAAACTCTTTCTGGAGGATCCCAGAACTCTGCCAAGTCACTCAGCCTCCTGAACAAGGTGATTATTTGGCCAAGACAAAAAGAGATAACCAATTAGTATATATTATGCACAAAGAAGAATCATTAAAGAGAAAATCAGTTCCCAAGTTTCAAACAAATAAGCCATAATGTCAGGCAAGTTTCTTAATGATTCTGAAGGAGGACAATGACAGAGAAAATAAAAGGCTTTATATATGGTCCCAAAAGAAACATTTGGAGAGTTTAACTGACCTTAATATATAACTTAATGTTAATTCTAATTAATACATGTCTCATTTATAATTGAATGAAAATCCTAATAAAAAATCATAACCAAAATATATGAAAAATATAAATAGTAGTTCAGGCTAGATAGACCATGGGGTTCCAAATTCTATATACTGGCTCCTACTGGTAGTCTCCATCTACACATATAACTTAGAACTATTATGTTTCAATAAGACTAATAAGCCACAATAATAGCTATACAATTTCAATAAAAACTTTTAAATTCCTCCACTAACATTTTCCTTCTAAAGCACAAGTACTTTAATCTTCATAAGCTAAAAATTCACATGCTTATATAAATTTGTTCTTTAAATAATGCACATCAGATAAAAAATCAAAATTATAGTTAAGGCCTTAATTGTCGAAAACAAAAGGCTCTGTTTATTCCTAAAAATTGCCTTTATGCCAGTCAGTCCAATATAATAGACATATAACATAAAACCTAGCCAAAGATACTTCAAAGATCCACCAACAACTATATAAATCATCGAGGTCCTAGTTAAGGACCTTACACTTGACATTCTGATTATTTCTCCTAGCAAGTCCAATAATAGGGCTTATTATAACCTTGATATTTTTTCCATGCCATCTCAACCTCTCAAACATGCTCCTTCTATTTTCACAGGAATAAAGCAACAAATGATGGTGCAGACACTCTTGACAAGTGTTCTTTTTACCTTCTATTAAAGGTAAATTGATAGAATCTAGTTGCTGTTACCCCAACAACATCCCTTCTAAGTAGGAAGTGTCTTGTAAAACAGAAGACTATTTTTTATACCTCCTGACAACAGTCAATGTCACCACTGGAGGTGAGAATAAAGTACAGCAGTTAGAAGTTAGGCAGGTAAGATACAGGTCCTAAATAGTTAACAAAAAAAAAAAAAAAAAAAAAAAAAAAACTTAAAGTCAGAGAATAAGTGAGTTCATATACCAGAAGTATCAAAAATTGAAGAAACTGAGAATTAGGGTCTAGTGAAATGCAAGGGACAAAGAACACATCCTTAACTAAATGAAACAGACATGAGAAAAAATAAAATGCAAACTAAACAGATTGCTTTTCAAACAAAAAAGGTCTACATTAAACCAGGAGAATTCTGGCTATTTGTCACATGTACTAGTTCCAAAAACTGTATAAAAAGCAAATAGCTCCGTCTGGAGAACCTTACTGTGCTACATGAGATGGGAGGAACTTGGCCCATAACCTCTTGCCACCATGAGAACCTTGGTGAGCCAAACATGAGAGAAACTCTATCAATTTCCTTTCTGCTATTCTGAGAAACTCAGCCCAGAGGAACCCAGATGCCTCTGGGTTAAAGTTTCTAGGTGCTTGGCCCTTTTCCCTACACTGTGCAACTGGCAATGAGCACGGGATGCCCCAGGGCAATGGTAACTGCCTCATCCAGGTTAACCCAGTCTAAATCCACTTTAAGAAGGGAAAACACTCTGCATAAAACCCCTAATTTATGATTGGTTCAGTATATACTTATAGACTTTGCTCCTATGGTCCAAAGTACAAAATCAATTGTTGCCACATTTTGTCAATTTGTAAATTGTGCTTGACACTATCAATATTGCTAATCATACTACTGTAACTAGGATGGCATATCTGTTGTAACCAGTTGTTTGTCCTTGTGTAATAGTATTGGGAAGCTATGGGGTAATAACTTGAACATAGTCCTACACCAGAAGACTGGGAAATGAGCCTAACAAATCAACATTCCAAATTTAATTAATTGGGAAGGTAGGATCTTGGGATAGACACAAGCCAATAAACTCTCAAACACAGTAGATATCTCTGAAGAGCAGACTTTTCTTCGAGGGACCTTGATACTAGTGATATTCATATCTACTACCAAAACTCACAACAAGCATCATAGAAAATAAAATAAAAAATTAAATAGAACGTGTCAAGATGAAAGAGCAAAATACAGTCTCAAACATCCAGTCCACACAAAACAAATCAAGGATACATAAATATGGAAAAACTTGGAATTTACAAACAAGACATTTGTGAAATGATAGCAACTGAAGAAAACAAACAAACAAAAAACTCTATGAGACTGTAGAGGAAATCAGATAAGAAATAATCTATCAGGTAAAAAAATGACATACATAATGAAACAATTTCTGAACATACTTAAAGAAGATACCGAAAAAGCATAGATAAGCACAGGAAATGATGAAAACCTTGAGAGAACAGTATAAGAAGTAATTAAGACACAGGAAGGAGATTCAAAGACATATACAGGAAATTAAAAATTCCATTGAAACCTAGCAGAAACACTTGAACGAAACTATTTCCTGCATATGAGCTTTCACCACTATAAATTTCCTTCTGAGGACTGCTTTCATTATTTCCCACAGGATATGGGATGTTGTATCTGCATTTTCCTGTAATTGTAAATGTTTAATTTCTTCTTTGATTTAATCTGTGACTCACTGGCTGTTCAGGAGGTTGTTATTTAATTTCCAACTTTTTAGGAAGCTTTTGGGGTTTCTTATGACACTAATTTCCAATTTCATTGCATTATTTTCTGATAATATGAATGGAATAATTTCAATTCCTTTACATTTATTTAAACATTCTCTTGGCTAGCATATGGTCTATTTTAGAGACTGTCCTATTTTTGCTGAGAAGAATGTATATTCTAATGTAGCTAGTTTGAGTACTCTGTAAATATCTACCAAGCCAATTTTTTCACAGATTTGTTTCAGTTATTTCTTTGCTGATTTTTGACTCGTTGATTCATCTGTTTGTAACAATGTGGTCGTATGAGTATGATCTGCCATTAAAATTGTGTTATCTTCTGTTCAGTTTCTTTCCATGTTTGGTGGTTTCTTTCTGTGGTTGTTCTTGACCTGTGGTCATTTTTATCTCTGTCTAGAATATCTTTCACTACCCTTTGTATGGTCGTTTTCTGTGGTCATGAATTTCTTCAGTTGTTCTTTGTCATGGAAGTATCGTATTTATCCATTACTTTTCAATATTATTTTTGCAGGGTACAAAAATTTGAGTTAGAAGTTGTTTTCTTTCAGTACATGAAATTCTTCCCTCTAAGTTCTTCTTAACCTGAGGGTTCCTATTGAGAAGTCTGCCATGATTCAGTTAGGCTTTCCTCTTAGAAGAACTATTTATTTTCTCTCACAGATTATAATAATCTATTCTTGTGATGAAGTTTTGGGATCTTGATAATTATAATCTGGGTGCAGATTTGTTTCAATTATAGCTAACTGGAGTTCTGTATGCCTCACCTATCTAGTTCCACATTCATTTCCATGATTGGGAAATATTCTGTTATTGCACTTGAAAATAGTTTTTATGAGACCTGTGTTCACTCCTGCTTTGTCATTGACACCATCTATTCTTATATTACTTTTCTTTGTGTCATCTTACAGTCGTTGGGTTTTTATTTCCAAGAAATCATCATTTTATGATCACTAGCCATGTCCCTGTATCCAAACCTGGAGTCTGTCTTCACTTCATACAAGTGATTTTGTAAATTTTCAGGGGAATTTTTAATTTTCTAGATATCTGCTTTAATCCATTATATTCATTCTTTTTCTTTCCTATATTGTTCATTCACAATTTTCAAAATCTTCCTATTGTTATCTGTTTTTTTTATGCATCATTACTCTAGATTTACTGAGCAATTCCTTTATAAATGTTGGCATTTCTTTTTGTTTATACCTAAGAGATTATTTCTTATCTCATTTCCTCTATAGACTCATGAATTTGTTTCTTTACTTAGGTTGCTATTATTTTAGAACTATCATGTGTGCATACCCTTTTTTCTCTCTATCTCATTGTCTCCTGAACTTTTTCTGGGTCCACTGGAATTCTGAGATTACATTTTGATTTTTTATCTTGTCATTTTTTGTTTCAAAATTTCTATTTTGTTTTCTGTGTTGATCCTTGTAAGTTTTGTAGTGGGTTGCTTTATCACTAATCTCTAAGTAAGGTCTGTCCTTTGATGATATCTCCTGTGTTTAGGACATTCTTGGTCTGTTTATGTCCCAAGGTCTTACCCTTCCAATTAATTAAATGTGAGATGCTGGTTATCTGTTTGGCTCACTGCCCAGTCCTTTGGTGTCATGATGTGGTGAGAGTAGTACCCCACAAGTTTCCAGTATTGTTACAGAAGCGAGAACAACTTATTAAACAATATGACATTCTAAAGTAGACAATTAGCAATAACAATACCATCCAGCACAGTTTAGAAATTGCCAGACTGTAGTATCTATTAATTTTGTACCTTTAATCATTGAAGCAACGTCTACAATTGTATTACAAAACTAATTTAAATTTGGGGGCGTCTATGAAAAATATTTGCCCCTTGGTGGTGTGCTTTAAACTGTGATGGAAAAATTAAAGAAAAACAGTGGATTTTGTTGTAATCTAGTTTTAAACATTGTGCCTCATTTCTGTTCTGTATGTGCTGCTCAGCACCCCCTTCCCTTCCTATCTTTCTACTTTAAGTTTCAATTTCCTGAGAAAGCTGTAAAAGCCTTAGGTATCAGTTTCCTGTAACCCTCTCCCCTACCTCTCATCTGGCTATCTGTAATAAAATGTGATGTTCTTTAAGAAATGCTTAACTTCAAGGAAAATATAGGAAGTTCTGTAAAGCCCAGATGCTACCTAACTGGGTCAGCGATTGCAACATTCCTGTGTTTTTTAGCCTTAAAAGCCTAATTCCCCAGCTGCGAGGCACACAATCTCCAAATTGGCTCCTAGGGATTGCATCACCAGGCCTGGCCTAAAATAAAGCCTTTGCTCCCCAAATTTTAATTTCTTGCTTCCTTGGGTTTTATTCTGGGGTCCGAGCCATCACAGATTCAACAAAGACAATTGAAAAGAAAGTGAAAGCAAGCCTGGAGGAGAGAAGACTATCATGCAATTTTGGGAAACTGACAATGAAAAAGTAAGCAAAGAATTATCTGAATTTACTCTGGGCTTTAGGGGATGGGATTATTTTTCTGTGTGGAGTTCTCTGCAGCCATTTAGCAAAGAGAAAGTAAGATAAGGAAAAAGAAAAATATTAAAAAATGAGAAAAAGGGAAACCTTATTCCCCTGCTTCTAAGCTATATGTATTTGTTCTCAAGCACAATGCTGGTTCACCTAACTGACCACCATTTGGTAGCATTGTAATTGTTGTTTCTCATGATTTCATGCTTATCATCACAGCTGTCCACAGTGCAACCTGATGGGAGGCCTACTCTGTCACTGACATTTCCACTGGTCTCAGGGCCTCTCCTCTGTGTTTTTCACCTGGATTCTGGCAGCTGACATGAGAGGAGCTTTTCTTTGGAACTTTCTGTGGTGATTTTCACCTGGATCCAAGCAACCTCTGGTTTCTGTGTCTTCCTGAGGTACTTTGTATCTGGATCTCAGTAGCCACAATTGGAAGGGCTGGTCTTTGTGCCTTTCTACTGCTGTTCACCTGGATCCTGGCAGCCACTGGTCTTTGAGTCTGATGTCTGTGGTGCTTTTCACCTGGATTTTGGCAGCTGTGGTGGAATTGGCCAGTCTTTCTTTTCTGCTTTATATAAACCTCTTCCTGGAAAGCAGAAAACCCATTTCTTTTATTCTTTCCAATAATAAACATGCATTCAGCCATTCTCCACCACGTGCTGCTTTCTATTTTGTCCCCTTCAGTCCTCCTTGTTCCCAAACCAACACTCAAGAGCTAGAGGGATCTGGTTACATAAATACTTGTAGCAAGAAAATTCTAAGCAGATAATGCAATGGTATGAAATGGAAGCATAACTAATGTGTTTGTGGTAAGGAAAGTATGCAAAATGACAAGAATAGTAAATAAAAATCATCATTTTATATGAAATAAATGAGACTCAGAAATTAATCATGTGCTTTCTCCTATATGGGAAACCTAAAATATAATAAATGAATAAATAAATAATAGGTGATAATAGAAAACTAGAAAGTAGACTCTTGAATAAGGGGAAGGAGATCAAGGTGAGGAGAGAAAAAAGAGAGAGGTGGGTAAAGGGAATGAAAATGGCCAAGATATATGAATTTACCATTTCCACAAAGCAAATGTCACTCTTCTATATTATAATCAAACACTTATGAAATCTTTTAGAAATAAAAACAGGCAGACAATTAAACCAGAGTATACGTTTCAATCTTAACAAGGACCTTGGGTTTTACTGTGCATCATTTAAATTGGAAATCCAATATACATTTTTCATCAGAGAAATAGTATGATAATGCTAATTTTTAACAAGATTGCTTAACTTTATGTTGTGTGTAGATGATGAGCATATGAAGTTCAGAAGTAAAAGACCATTTGGAAAATTTCTATAATAACTCAAACAAGCGATGATGATTGAATCATGCTCATGACTAGGTAAATGATAAGAATTGATTATATTTTATATTAATATTAAATTATAACTGACAGATTTGCTGAAAGTTTAGACGTGTTGAGTATAAGAAACAAAAATGAGAGTAACGTTTGATTTGAATGATTAAAAATTTAGTTCTTATTCACGTGTACATTTTCTACATTTCCAAACCTTGACATCAAAAGCACAAGTATTTGTCATCCAGAATTTGTTCAGATGAAAGAAATACCTTGTTTCAGATTGAAGGAATAAACAGAGGTTCAGTTTTAGACAGAGTGTGATACATTTTTAAATATAATTTTATATAGAGATGTAGTTTGAGGATTCTACTGGAAATTCATAATTCATTGTCAAATAGATGTAGCAAGAAGAATGCTATAATTAAATTAATGATTAAAAGTAAGAAGGGGAAAAGTAATATCCTTGTGGTATCTGTACTGAACAACTTTTTTCAGATTTTCAAACTTTAACTCATTTATTTGAAAGTTACCATGGTGTTGACCTCATGTAATTCAAACACTCAAAGCAAAGTTAAATATATTGAGAATTTCTCTTTATCTGGTGTACTTTGATGTTTCCTGAGAAGAGCTACTTTCTAACCACAGGCAATTTAATAGAATATTTCCACAGAACTTTAGCCAGTCCCATTTCCCAAATTCATTAGCTCCCAGGATTTTCACTTACGTTGGCACCCATATTCACATTCCAGTTGAAACACTTTAGAATATACAAGTAGCATAAATATTTTCTTTGAAATTAATATAAATACCATGTCTTTAAAGAATAGTTCACTACAAGAAAAAAATTATTAAGATGAATCAGTAAAAGAACAGCACAAGGAAGGATGCATTCAAGTGCCACTAATGTGTTTGGTAAAAACAGTAGACTGCAGGAGGTGTTGAGAAATTAGTATGGGCAACATTCTCAAATTATTACAAAGTATATAAGTTGAGGTTGAAGTTATATGAATAGGAAGCACGGAGACTCTCAGATAATGTTTTATGTAATACTGGGGTTTGAACACAGGACATTTGCACTGAATTACATTGCCATTTCTTCTTCCTTCCTTTCTTTCTTTCTTTCTTTCTTTCTTTCTTTCTTTCTTTCTTTCTTTCTTTCTTTCTTTCTTTCTTCTTTCCTTCCTTCCTTCCTTCCTTCCTTCCTTCCTTCCTTCCTTCCTTCTTTCCTTTCTTTCTTTCAGCAGGCTCTCACTGTGTCACAGAGTTGTCAAGTGAGAATTGAATTTGTAATGTCACCAACTGAGTCTCCAAGAAAACTGACAGTATAGGAATGCAGCAGAATGAAAGAAAATCTTTTCACTTGTTTTAACATCTTGCATCCTGAAACTGTATTAACATGAAGCTGCTTCTTACTTTGGATGGACAAGATAGGTAACACATTGAGTGTGTTCCTATTTGAACACTTTCCTACATATTATCATTTTTCAACCTATATGTATACAGGTATGACATCCTGATTTGTTTATGTTTCTAAATTTATTTTTGCAATTTTAAGATGAAATCAAGCAAAAAGTCAAACAAATTCAATGTAAAGGACCTTAAGAAGTAGCCTATATCAAAACAACCAGGGTGATATTATTAGAATTTTTTTCTCATTTTAACTTATTCTTTTTGACTCAAAGTGGTTGGCATTGAAGCTTTCCATATATTTACAACTTTAAGAACTTTACCTGTGAATCCACTCTATATCATAAAGTATCCTAGATACATTACATAGAACCATTGTTAATCCTTATAACACTACAAGGCAGAAAATATTATCTATCAGGTAGTAGAGACAAAAACTGAATTTGCAAGAGAATAACGGATTTCCAATATTATGTGATCAGCAAGCCACAGTTATGTGCTTTTCTAGACTTAATTTGTTCTACATAGAAGCAAGATGTATTATTGTAACACCATTTACTTACGTTTCCACTTGCCTAGAAATATTCAGTTTTTGTTGAAAAAATAATGAAGAGATGACTTTAAATGGTTTATCATGTAATAGATGAATATTATATAATATTTAAGCTTTGGTATAAATCAGCGAATAAATAGGGAAATGATTTTCCCATCATAATATTTATATTGCTGTGTGAGATAAATACAATAAATTCACAATAAAATGGGAAATTGTGTATCATTCACATACACTAGTGCTATTGAAAAATCAGAAGAGTGTTTTCTCAACTCTGTCAGAACTTATGTCCTTTGTTAATAACAATTTTTACTTTACTCTTCTAGAATAAATGATATATAAAAAGCCTTGCATAGAAATTTAAAAAAATATAAATTGCCACCTATGCTCTAAAGAAGGAGTGAAAGAAAAGTATGATAAAATATCTATAATTTAGTGGGTAAATTCTTGAACATGAACACTAGATGCAACAGAGGCATCAAATACTTAAAACCATCATGAGTATTACAGGTATTTGCAAAGCATGAGAAAAGAGCTTTTATTAGAGTTTTAAACATTACTTTGGGAAATGGTGGATTTTTATAATTAGATCAAGAAAACAAACTGATTATAAACTTCTCTCAACTAACAGGACAGTTATGTTCCTAAAATCTCAATGAATATTAAAGTTGTACCCACCCAAATAAGTATGACTTATGTTCAGTTTATTTTAAACAGGGTCTTTACCAACATAATTAAGGAAATATAGTCAGAAACAACACAACATATTAAGCAGTTGTTTGCTGTGTGGTTTGTGCTGCATATTGCAAAATATCTTGTTATTCTGGCCCACATCTACCAAATGTAGTGAGAAATATGTAACAACCAAAATACATGGCTAACATATTCTCAAAGGTCCACTAAGGGATTATTTGTCCTTCATTCAGAGGTAGTGTTAAAAGACTGCTTTTGGGTTTTCATCTGTATTTACAGGCCAACAACCTTCGGATACATTGGATTGTTGGATTATTTACAAAAGGGGTATGTTCTTATTTCTGATCATTATCCACAGGATAGAATTCTCATATTTAAAAGCTTTGTAAAGAAATGGTAGCAGTGTACTAGATGCAAATTTACATGCATTTTCTGATTTTACAAATATTTATTCTGCTATATTTAAGCATAATTTTTTCTCTGGGTTTTGAGACTTTTTTCAAGAGTTTTGATCCCATATTTGCCATTTCCTACTCATAGGAGGAGTTAGTAATAGCAAATTATCTGATGTATAATTGACTGATGAATTATATGGGGAAGCTTTGTGTAAGAAATGATTCCCACAACTGAAAAAGCAAAACAGTCAAAGGGAATGATTTCTCTCATATGTAAACAAAAAAAATAACAATATTGGAAAACAAGATCAACAAAGGAGACTGTGAACAAAGTGTTAAGGTCGTCCCAATCCATGATCCTTTTTTTTTTTTCCAATAATACTTTTTTTTTATTTTTAACCACCTCATTATTTTGCTCTGCTTTTTATTTTTATCTTAAAAAGAAAAAAAGCCCAGAACTTCAAAACACATATTAGGAGAATAACCATAATTAATGCATTATTTCTTTTTATTGTCAGAATAGTTACTGGGTACAAGATATATATGAAATGGTGTCCAAAAACATTAAGAAAAAAACTGTTTTCAATTAACTAAGAGAAACTAATAGTACAATGATCCTGGATTCTAAAGCTAATCTCTGTGACAAATGCAAAAATAAAAAACAATATGTGAATGTTGTGGATTTTTTCTGAGAAATGATCATTATAGTCATGAGGCATCTTTCTTCATAATTTTCCCTTCAATAGAGAAGAAACTGAAGAGAAAGAGCATTAGAAAAGACTCTGGGGAAAACAATGCACATAAACATTATGCATGATGCACTAAAAGGTGCAATGATAGTGAAGAAAGAAATGAGATGAAAGCTACATGGAAGCACAGAAAGAATATGGTCCAAGAAAAACGTGTTGACAGAAATATACATCAAGTGTTACATGTATTATTATCTGTCCATACTGCAATGAAAATGGAAATTAATGGTGAAATAAACTACAAAAACTCCTTAAATACATGGAAAATAAATAACACCCTCCTGAAAAACAAGTAGGCCATAGTGATATCATAGAAAAAAAGTAAACAATATCTACAATTAAACAACAATTCATATATAACGTGAAACACAATGAAAGTAGTCCAACAGGGAAATTTGTAGCAGTGTATACTCACATGAGGAAAACAGAACAAGCACAATAACATATCCTAATAATGCTCCTCAAACTTCTAGAAACAAAAAGAGTGTATGAATCCCACAGTCCATAAAAAAGAAGTTATAATGACCAGAGAAAAAAATTAGTACAATTGAGACTAAGGAAACAATACAAAAAATTAATGAATCAAAGTTGGTTTTTTGAAAGAATAAATAAAATTGATAAACCCTTAGCTAACCTTGTCAAAAAAAAAAAAAAAGAAAAGAAAAGGCTCAAGTTCATGTATTAAGGAAAGAAAAGAATGAAATCACTAGAGTTTCTGTGAAATTTCAGAAAAACAACACTTACTTGAAAATCTTTACTTTACTCTTAAATAAAATAAAATTAAAAAAAGAAAATCTTTACTCTCGTAGGATAGAAAAACACAGAAGAAATGGACAGCTTCCTAGATAAGTACAAATTATCAAAGCTGAATCAAGAGAATGTAAAAAATTCTAAGTAACACAGTGTCACTCTGTAGAATTGAAAAATGTGTTTAAAAACTTAATAACAAAGAAAATGATGGCCTGGATGGATTCACTACTAAATATGACAAGAAATTTAAAGAAGATTTAAAGCCAACTCTCAAACTCTAATGAAATAGAAAGGAAAGCAATACTCTGAATCTCATTTCTGGAGGACAAGTTTTTCCCTGATATAAAAACCAGAGAAAAACCCAACCAAAAATAGAGAATTACAGGGCAATCTTCCTAAAGAACATAGGTGCAAAAATCTTCAATAAGATGCTAGTAAACAGAATGCAGCAAATAATCAAGATCATACACTATGACAAAGTGAAATTCACCCCAAGAATGGAGGAATGGTTAACATACATGAATCAATAAATGCAATACATTGTATCAATAGAGCCAAAGAAAACATCATGATGTTCTCAAAAGATGCACAAAAAGCTTTTAACAAAATTCAACATCTATTCATTTTAACACTCTAAAGAAAATAAAAATAGACTGTTTTTATCTCTATCTGATAAAATCCATTCATGACAAGCCAACTCTGCATCAAGCTAAATGGAAAAAATTGACAGCTTCCACTCTAAAATAAGGAACTCTAAGACAAGGCTGTCCACTATTACCACACCTGCTCAATACTGTTCTGGAAACAGAAGGTAGAACAGTTAGATAAGAGAGAAATAAAAAGAATAAGGGTAAGACAGAAATAAATTAAAATGTCATTATTCACAGATGACAATAGAAGACTACATCTACATAGAAGACTCCAAAATCTCCCGCAAAATTTTCTAGCTTCAATATGCAATTTCAGTAGCATAGATGCATACAAGGTCACAATTCAAAAACTGATAGCATCTCTGTACGGAAACAATAAACTCACTGAGAAGTTAGTGAAAGTACAATCTTCACAAAACCATCTAAAAAATGAACTATATAGGAATCAATCTAAGAAAGAAAGTGAAAGATCTATATGTTGAAAATTACAGTACTCTGAAAAAGAGGATCAAAGAGGATATCAGAAAAAGGAATGATACTCCTTACACAAGTATAGGAAGAATAAACAGTGAAAATGGCCATACATTCAAAATTGTTATACAGATTTAATGCCATGCCAATCAAAATAACTTTAGCATAATTCACAGAACTAGAGAAGACATACATGAAATTTGTCTGGAAGCAGAAGAGGCATAGAATAATAAAGGCAATCTTGGGCAACAAAGGCAAGGTAGGGGGCATCACAATCTCTGAATTAAAATTATACTACAAAGATACTGTGATAAAATCAGCAATGTACTGGCAAAATATCTCCAGACCTGAGGATCAGTGAAATGAATTAGAAGATGCAAACACAACTAAAAACAAAATTGGACACCTTATCTTTGACAGAGGCCAAACATGTTCGCTGAAAGAAAGCCCCTTCAATAAAAAGTGATGCAAAAACTGACTCTCGACATGCCAAAACTAAAATTAGACTCATGCTTATCACCATTTATTAATCTAAGATCAAAATGGTTTAAGGATCTAAATATTAAAGCAGAAACACTAAATCTACTGGAAACAAAATAGGTAGAAATCTTGAACACGTAAGTGTAGGTAGAGAGTTCATGAACAAAACCCAGACTGAACAGGAAATATTTCAAGAAATTAACAACTGGGACTCATGGCATTTAAAAACAAAAACAAAAACAAAAACTGTTGCACAGCAAAAAAAAAATCATGGGAAAAATTGGTCCATTGTTCCTCAAAGTACTTCTATTAGAACATATAAATACTTGAAAAGAAATCAGACTTCCCACACATTCAAAAATCCAATTCATAAATAGGCATTTGATATGAAAATATACTTCTCAGATGAAAAAATACAAATGGCAAATAAATATATGAAAAAATGTTCAACATCACTGGTCATTCTAGAAATGCAAATAAAAACAAAACTGAGATTCCATATCACCCTAGAAAGAATGCCTGCCATCATAAATTAAACAAAAAAAAACAAATGCTGAATTTGCTTTGGGGAAAAAGGAACCCTTATCCACTGTTGGTGGGAGTGTATATTGGTACCATTACTGTGTAAATCAGTGCGGCAATGCCTCAAAAAGTTAGGACTAGGGTTTCCATTTGGCCCAATAGTTACCCTTGTTGGTATCTTCCCCAAATTAAAAGAATCATACCACAATGATATTTGCACACCCATGTTTATAAGTGGCACAGTTTGTAATAGTCAAATCTTGAAAGCAACTCAAATGCCCTCAACTGAGGAACAGGTTAAAAAGATGTGATATTTTTATAGAGTCCAGTACTACTCAACCACAAAGAATGATAAATTTGAGACTTTTATAGGTAAATATATGCAAGTTGTGACCGCATTCATAAGTGAAATAAATCGGATTCACATGTGTAAGCATCATTACTGTCTCCTTTGTGTGAGACAATGTAAATAAGGTTCAAAATGTCCAATAGATATGTTGAAATGGGAAGTAATTGTTCAATGGAAAAAAGACCTAGGATGGATGAAATGTAAATGTCAGTAGGGAAAAGGGAAAAATGCAAATCAGTTATACTATTA
The DNA here is from genome assembly GCF_034190915.1 of Cavia porcellus. NCBI lineage: Eukaryota > Metazoa > Chordata > Mammalia > Rodentia > Caviidae > Cavia > Cavia porcellus. The sequence goes on along the minus strand of NW_026947486.1, from coordinate 83,938,881 downwards.
GTGTCTCTTGGTTCATTGAAAATGAAAGTGTATACTAGTATTGATTGGAGAAATTTTTATGCCCATATCCTATACTCTGTGTAATTTCTTTATAACAATATGTAATATATGAACTAATATGATACTCTTATTATTTTGCTGTGAAATTTTATTTTACTGTTTTTCCATTTAATGATATTTTAAAGTTACAGGTATAAATAATTCTCACATATATGAAGAGATCAAATGAAAGTTTATCCCATGACTGAAGATAAAATATTTATACTAAGAGCTTGTGCATAACTCAAGGTCAACAAGTTAATGCAAAACAAATTTGGACACGTAATTTTGATACACCGAACTACACTCAAGTGAACATTTCTATTTTTATCAATCAATATAATCCATTCATTTATCAATTATATAGTATATAATAAATGCACATAATTTATTGAGTATATTTTACTGCTACCATGAAATTATTGTTGTTGACCAAAATACTTCAAGGCAAAAATATAATTTTTAAAATACTATTAATTTGGTGAGAAGATGTAAGTTAAGAGAAAGAGTTCATTTCACACATTTCTTTTATGGTCACAGACATTTCAAGAAACTTGTACATTTAATGAGTGTAACTAATCTGTTACTATCACTGAAAAATTTCAAATTTAATGTATGCAATTATTACATTTTCTGCTGCTCATAACACAATACTAAAGAATGATTAAGTTAAATAACATTGTGACTTAGAATTAAGTTGGTTTATAGTAGATGAACCATAGTCTAGGGATCTTTTACTTTCTTGAAAATAGTATCCCTGGGTAGTACATGGCCAACAAGCAAGAAGCATGTGTGTGTGTGTGTGTGTGTGTGTGTGTGTGTGTGTGTGTGTGTTCATCTGTGATTTTGTTATCTCTCCTTTATAATTTTTTCAGTTACAGGAACTCCATCCTACTCACATTAATCTTAAATTCTCAAGACTTCAAATCTGAACAATACGATTAGATAAAATTTTGTCCTCTTTAATTCCTCACAATTGGTATTAAATTTTAACGCATTAACTCTTGAAGACCACTCAAACTATACTCGAATTGTAGAATACCTGGATATATTTTTACTCATTCAGTAATTTTTACTATCTTTAGATTGACTATATTTTGACTATTAAAAGCATTTGAAATGTATTTAGGAAAAAATAATAAAAAAGCAAAACAAAACAAAACAAATTCTTTCTCCTTGTAGATCTTAAATTACAGTCACAAGGGAAAACTAGTTGTGGCACTGGATCTGAGGAGATTCCCACAACTAAAATGAGTGATTTTACTCACCCTAAATATAGAATGTCAGAGATTTGCCTGCTGTCATCATGGAGAAAGATGTAGGATGCATCAATAGAGGTATGAGGCAAGTTTGTTGGGCAAAACCTTAATACATTCAGAGAAATAAAGGAGAGAGAAAGAGGGAGAGAGAGAGAGACAGAGAGACAGAGAGACAGAGAGAGAGACAGAGAGAGACACAGAGAGAGACAGAGAGAGAGAGACAGAGAGAGAGAGAGAGAAAGAGAGAGAGAGAGAGAGAGAGAGAGAGAGAGAGAGAGAGAGAGAGAGAGAGAGAGAGAGAGAGAGAGAGAGAGAGAGAGAGATTATGAACCAGAGTTCAGTATATGGTATTTTACAGCTCTTGTAGGTGTCTTCAAGGTGGGTAATCTAAAATATGTACTCACACTGGCTGTCAGGTTACCCACCTGGCAGTCTACGCCTACATGTGTGTGAAGCTGAGATACGCTGCTCAATAATGGTCTTCCGTTTTTAGAGAAAGGAGAAAATTCAACTTACATGTGATGAGGACCGCTCCAGATCACAATTTAGAGATATATTGCTTTTAACTTCTTTAGGAGTTTTTTGAATGATTTAGCTTGCAGAAAAAAAAAAATGGTTTGAGTAACTTTTTTGTCTAGAAGCCATAGTTGTTTTAAGAATAAATTTTAAATCCCAAGTTCTTTCTTTTATATGTATTTTAAAAATTTAAAAAATTTTAAAAACCTCATGCTCCACAATGTTACTTGGATTCCTCATTTTTAATGAATGTAGAAACCCCAACAATATTTTTGTATAAATGTTTCAGGCTCACGAGAGGCATTAATTTTGCCAAGATAGGGAACGAATGTTTCATCTTGATGGATGTAAGAGAAACATAGGAATATTGGGATTCGTTTTTTGAAGAACCATCATCTTTTGACAGGCTAAAAAAGAAGGCAAGGACATTAGCAAGTTCCTGATGCCTAAGCTTTATTTTATAACCATGTAAACAAGCAGGGAACAAAGAATAAAAGAATATCAATGGATAATGATTAAAAATGATAGAATGTAGCAGCACTTGGTATAAGCCTTTTATCTTTTATATTAACCTGTATTGATTTTGAGGGAGATTTACTCAAATATATCTGGTATAAATTAAGAACACACAGACTTTCCCCTGATTTGCCTGATTTACTAATAAAAAATCCTGTATCTTCCTATTTTAAATGAACAAAATTTTAAATGATTAAAAATCACTTTTTTGATCATTGGGCCATAAAAATTGTTACAGCATGATAGTGGACTACCATGAAAGTCAGAACACAGTAGTGGGGAGTGGAATGGTGAATGTAAATTTATATCTCTCACTCTTCAGGTAGAAGTCAGGTCTAAGTCATCCTGTTGAAAACTTCCTTAAGTTCTAATGAGAATTAAAGACTTCACTCTCTGCCTGGTTCCATGTACAGAGCTTTGGGCTCTGTTCTGGGAATGTGTCCTGGGACTTTGCAACTAATATGTCTTGTCTTCTCGCCAGATAGTCTGTCATGCCATAATTTCCTGCCTCAACCCCACTTTTCTAGTACCAAACTGTGTCTTAGTTGTGTTCTCATTGCTGAGACACAGTAATCTAGTCCTGCAATTTGAAGGAGGAAAAGATTTATTTGGGTTCATAGTTGATAGAGGTTCATAGATGGTTGGCTCCAAGGCAGGGTTGCATGGCAGAGGTGAATAGAAGAGGACTAAGAGCTCATTGCATGGTAGCAGAAAGGAGAGATCTATGGGATGGAGTTAAGTATTTCCAGGCCATATCCCAGTGATCCTCTTCCTCCATTATGGTTATCATATCCTGATGCTCTAATCATAGCCCCACTTATAAGTGCATGAGTTATTAGGGGAACATCTCGATTTAAGTTATGACATTTAACCACTTAATAGTTACATCACATGTCAATCAGGCAATGTGTTTATGCACTGATGAACCTGAGCGTTACACAGGTAAGTGTCATTTCAACTAGTTGATTCTTGTTTACATGAGATGCATAAATATCTCTGCTTATTGGTTTTATATTGACTATTTTTGCATGCTTTTTCACTTAGAACATTCAATTTAACTTTGACTTTTTTAGTGAATCCAATAAGTTCTGAATATTTTCTTCTTAGATGTATAATATATTTTACTAATATATATATATATATATATATATATATATATATACATATTTACCTATATAATACATATTTTACACACACACACACATATATATATATATATATATATATATATATATATAATGGTTTCTTTTGTACTGGAATTGAAATCACAACCTTGTGCTTTCCAAGTAGGCCCTGTGCTACTGAATTGTATCTCTGGACTCCCATTTATTTTATTTGTGCAAGATAATGTATAATGATGTGCTACAATCAATAAAACTATTATCATGAGTACATTAGATATAATTTTTATACTTCTCTAGAACTCATTGATTTTTTACAATACAAAGAGGACAGATTTGGGACATTGTGATTGAATAAGAAGGACTTGTTAAAAGATCTGCAAAAGAAAAAAAAAACTGAAAAAAGAGAGAAATGTTAGCATATCAGAGAGGAAAATTCTGTGTTATGAAATGGAAAGAAAAAAGTCTCTTTGTTGTCAACTATTCATACTACATAAATCATAGAACTTTAAAGAAGAAATGAAACTAAAAAGATTTCAATAGTGGTCAAGGATTCTAATAATTCTATGAGTGATGTTGACGGAGTTGGACAACATCTTTCAAGCTATTCTGCAATCAAAAAGTGAGGAAAAATATTACTATAAAATATTTATACACCTCCTGGAAAACCAATATAGAGCTCATTTGTTATTTATTGAAAATGGTGGGTCAAAAAGTGATTTACAATTTAGATTAGGTTTATGTGAACATATAACTGAAAAATAAAGGAGTTAAATATCAATGAAGATGTGCATCATTGATGTCTCTATCATTATCTTTACTGGGTAGATATTTTATTGAAATTATACTCCCCAAAAAAAGAACAGCTAACATGACAGTGTAAATTCTGTTGTTCAGAGAAAGACAATAATGCAAAAATAATTTGGAAAGAGACTAGGTACAACTGTCCAACTTGTAATGTTGCATCATGTGTTGTATGCTCTGTGATATATCATACACAGAAAATTGTTTGGCTCAGTTTAATAAAACTGTCATTTTATATTTCCTTTTATATTATCTTATAAAATTAATGGAAATATGCATGTTTAGGTCATTCTGTATTTAAATAGATTGGATTGGTAAGTCATTAATAATAGTTATGTATGTATATTTGGCTAAGTAAAATGTACTTGTCCAGAGATGTGGTTTAGAGATTACTATTGTCATGATTTTACATTGGTAAGGCACATATAACTATTATAATATTATTACATAATAATCACATAAACATTAGACTGTATTATAGTTAATTAATTGTTAATTTGAGAGGGGAACACTCAGATGAATTGAGTCAGCATGGTTCTGGGAATGGAAGATCCACTTTAACGATGAATGCTGTTGGAACTGTATAAAAGGAGAATGTGAAGGAAGGATTTCAGTTGACTTGGAAGAGCTTCACTGAAGCTGATTTTCTTTGGAAGAGCTCTGTTGCAGCTGATTTGCTCTGGATATTTGACTATTCTCTTTAGAAGAACTATAGACTTTGCCTTTGTTTTGGTCACCATCTTCTGGCTTTCAGCATATTATTTTTCAGACTCTAGCATCTGCCTTTTAATCTGCCAGTTCAGACTCTTTAGCTGTTGGCACCCACCCTTTGACCTTCTGGCGCAGACCCCACAGTGCTTCATTGTGGTCCTTCAGCCTCCTGATGAGGACTTATATGGGACGCTTTCATGGGCTCCCAAGCTTTGGTTGGATATTTTGAATTTCTAGTGTGTGAACTGTTCTTTTGTACTCTTCTACATTTGACTTTGTGAGTATCCACTGTAAGCTAAATCTTGTAAATCTTTAGTACACAGATCATTTGTTGTCTTCTATATTTGACACTATGTGTGGCTATTATAGGTCAACCTTGCAACTTTCTTTGTCCTGCATTAAATCTGATTCAGAGTATGTGCAGTCTTTTGAGGAGCCTTTCCACAGCCCTGCAAGCTCTTCTAAGCACCAAATAATGTGGCCTGAAAAAGTCCATCACCATAAAAAAAAATCTTTAATATATATGTCATCCCAATAAAATCATCTCTCAGATCCTGCATCTTATAAGATCTGTACACATGGAACACTCAAATGCATTTAATATACCATGAGGTTAGCAATAAATACCATCATCACTATAAAAAATCACATATATTCACTTAGTTTCTATTCTTATGGCAAAATTTAGATTCTTTTAATAAGCTTACCAGTTTGGTGTAATTGACAGTAATTAATGGACATCTTTACAGCTGTTACAAATTTAGGAAATAGGGCTAATGATGACAAACAGACTTACTGCCCAATTGTGGTACTCAGGGTTTAAAAAGGAATAAATAGATTAAATACAGTACTCATCATTTATAAGACTATTTATAACAGTCACACAAAAATTCAAAGGCAGAAGAGTGCAGATCAGCTGAAGAATCCAGCTTAGAGCCTGGGTCCCATGTCACTGTCCTTCACGAGGTCAGCTGAAGACATCGAGTCCATAGCAACGTACTCCACAAGTTCAGCTGGAGGCCTGGAGCCCATGACAATGTCTCATGCAAGTCTGTATCGTGTACCTGCACTGGGAAGATCCAAAGGTCAGTGGTGGAAGCTAGAAAGTCTTCACCAGCAGGATGTAGGATCTGTTCCAGCAGGCTGAGAGATCTGTACTGGAGCCAGAAAGTGATGCTTTAGGTAAAATCTGAGCTCCCCAAAAATAACAACAGCCATCCTCAGTGACAGTGAGTACACAGGCTTCTCCAGTGATAAGAACAGCTGAATTCATATCAGAAAAAACAATGTGAGAAAGTCCTCCAGGAGAATTAACAGCACATCATCTTTCCTTCAATTTTCCTTTGATGCTGTTGGCAACAGTCCTCACGTGAACCTTCCACACCCAACACCACACTGACTCAGTTCAGCTGGTTGTTACAAGTTGACAATTAGTTAACCCACCACACCAAGTGATAAGTATATCTCATTGTTAGAATAACAAAATCCTTGTATCATTAAAGGTCATGTAATAAATCATGTTTTAAATGACAAGTCCAAATTTCTTGCAAAAATTTTGAAGATTTTGTGTCTGATGTCAAGATACAGCAATGTACATTGTATAGAAGAGAGCACTTATTAGTAACTTTTCATGTGTTAAATTAAACTTTAATGGTTGACTCACAGGATATTTTGTTTTGATGTAGGTACAGTATCTTTAGTCCTAAGTACAGTGTGTCATAAAGTAAGATACAAGTCATACATTTAACCAATAATACTCTGATTATTGAAAACATATTAGAAATCAACACTTAAGTAATCTTTAACTCATAAAGCTCAGTTTTTAAAATAAACAAAAAAACTAACAATGAAAAATGCAAGAAATGATCTTAGTAAAACATAAAAGTATTGTTTTTAAGTATTTTGAAAGTTTAACCAAGAGATTTTTAAAAATAATTTAAGAAAACTTTAAAGATTTAGACATAGAAAACTTTAAATCTTTTTAAATTTTTACAAATTTAATTATAACAATAATTGTATATTATTGTTATAATATTTGTTAGGGTGGGGCACAATAAGACACAGAAAACTAGGAGAATCCACTGATCAGTGGCAAACACTGAAGGGAATTGTTTCCATCAGCTCCTTTTATAGCCACAGAGGGAATTTTATACAATTATTTTAGGCACAAAAACCTTTGCATTTTTAGCATAAAAATAAATGTTAGAAATATAACTCTTAATCAGCATAAGAATGCAATCTTAAAACCTTGTATATATATACTTTATTCTATAAACTTCAAGAAGTTAAGAATATTTGAATTTATATTTAGTAATTGATGACCTAGATGTTGCTTCCAATATTTATAAACATTATTCTTATTTATATTTATGTATTTATTCATCTTAATAATTATTTAGATGACATGAGACCCAAAATATAGCAGTCTTAAGAGATTTATCTATATATCTATATATTTATATATAATATGTAGACATAGATATATAGACATAGATATAGATATAATATAGATACATATATATATATAGATATACATATATATATATATATATATATATATAGAGAGAGAGAGAGAGAGAGAGAGAGAGAGAATCTTTAACCAAGGAAAACTTCGTCAGTTATTGAAAACAGTAAACAATGTACTTTGCATTTATAAAGCCAATTTTTTAATATAAGTATTATGCTAGTAGGCTACCAATTTGGATGAAAACATGTTATCAACTTTAAAGAAACATTACTCATTATCTTACTAACCAGTTTAAATTAGGTCACTTTAAGTTTTCTGAGCAAAAAATAATTGGCCTACTATGAGTGTCATTTTATCCACAAGTCAAATTCAAATGACCTTTTAGAGGATAACATATACCTGAAAGGTAATGTACAACACATACACATTAATTTAACTCATAAATATTTTTACATTATCGAAGTTTAAGTTTATTATTTGTAAGGTTTATATAAACCTTGATCTAGCAGTTTTTACCTTCCAATGTTTTCAGCAAGTTGGGTTAACCTTGAATATTTATATAACTGTTCTGTCTTTTCCTTTCTGTTTCATTTTATTTGTTTTATTTTATTTTCTTATGTATGGAAAACCCTAACAGTGGCACAAGCCTCTAAGGACAAAAAACTAAAAACAGAAATAAATTTATATGAATCAAAAAATTACCATTTGTGGATAAAGCAGCTGCATGTATTTATCCAAATGTTAAAACAGAAAAAAGGGACAGTCAAAAAACACATAAAGCGATTACACTAAATCAGAGTTCACTCTAAGTGCACTGACGATGTCAAATTATGTCTTATTTTTTGAAGTTTTAGGTTTATAACTCTAAATAGACTAGTCAGAATTTATCTTAGCACATACAAAGTTACTACTCATTTTTCTCATCTAAGTCACAACTGTGTTTCTTTTAATACTTTAAGCTACTCAGTGCTTTTTTTCTCATTAGTTAACAACACACCTTCAAACAAGTAAAGTCTGAAGTGGGAAACAAAGATCTGTGTATCACTAGATGTGATCACTGTTCATTTTTTTCCTATTATTAAACCAAGTTTGAGACCTTTTCATTTTATCTTTTAGTTTACATTTGGAAAAAAAGTCCATCTTTTTAAACCCTTCAGCTTAAATTGGCCAGAAGTGTATAAAATACAGCCTAAGATTGATGTTTTGGTGGCAAATATTAAAGTATCCATAATCATGTATGATATATGTGTGCCTTAAAGATTTCTGTGTATTTTAAAATATTGAATTTTTATAAATACGCATTTTCTATACATCATGATCATATTCATTATGGTCAATTTGTCCCTGTACATTATATATATGTTATTTCCCATTCCCCACATCCCCCTTTAAGCCTTCTGTACAGTTTTGTTTACTAAAGTTCTGTTTGCATTCGTTTTCTTCCATTCTCTCTCTCTCTCTCTCTCTCTCTCTCTCTCTCTCTCTCTCTCTCTCTCTCTCTCTCTCTCTCTCTTTACTTTTGGTACAGGGAATTGAACTGGTGACCTCATGCTTGCCAGGCAGGTGCTTATGCCACTGAGCTAAATCCTCAGCTCCCATTCTCTTTTTTCAAAAAATCCTTTTCCCATCCTCCATTCACTTTACCCTATCCCTTATTTCCATTCCAATTTGAACAAATTCTTTCTACTTCCTAACATATACTTCATATTTTTCCTTACTTATATTTTCGGTTTTTCACACAAGAGAAATAAAACAATGCTTAAATTTGTGTGTCCAAATTATTTCACTTAAGATTATGGCTTTGAGAGGCATCCATTTACTAAAAAAGTTTTAAGGTTTCCTTCTTCGTGACAGAGTAGCACTCTGTTTTCCTATTCATTTATTGATATGGATTGTTGCAAAGATTTAGTTATTATAAATTGTGCTACTATATACATGAGTATGAATCTACCACTGTAATACAATGACTTTAACTCTTTCAGGAAGATACCTCAAAGGGGAATAGCTGAGTCAAATGGAACATATGGTTTTAATTTTTTTTCAAGTACCTAGAATTCAACTCAGTACCTTGCACTTGCCAGGCAGGTGCTGTGCTGCTGAGTTATATCACTAGTTCTTAATTTTAGTTTTTTTTGCAAAATCTCTAAACTCTAAATAAAAATATTTCCCTATTGGCTATAACAATGTGCATTCCATCAACAATGGAGACATGTCCCAGCCTGCAGGTAAGTCCACGGAGACCCTAGAGGGGGAGTGGGGATGAAAAGGAACAAGAGACACAAAGAATGAAGACAACATGAAGAAGTTCAATCAAGTCTCATTTATTCACGGAAGGAGTAACAAATATATAGGGTACTGAGGAGGAGGGATTTGGTTTCTGAGAAGTCAGCAGGTGACTTGGCAACAGTGGCAAGACCAAGGGTTATAAGTCAAAGGCGGGCTGATTAACATAATTCCTGAATAGGCCAAACAAGCTAGGTAGGCAAGGTGCTGCTTAACTACCAAACTTAACTCCTAGAGGGAGTTAAGGTGGTGCGACCTGCAGATATAAGGTAGCAGCCAATTACAGGGTTTCCCACAGAAAAGTTCTTTTTCCACATAGTTCTCCAGGATTTATTACTGATTTCTTTATGACAGTCTTTCTTTCTAGAGCAAGATGGAATGTTAATGCTGTTCCAACTGGCATTCCTTGACTTACTAGCAAGGTGAACATTTTTCAAACAGTTTTTGACCATTCATACTTCTTAACCTGAGAAGTGTATATTTATTTTGAATACACATTTTGAATTGGATATTTAAATATGGGCAATGATTTTTTTTTTTTTAGTTCTAGATGTTAGTACTCTGTTGGAAAAGTAGCTGGCAAAAAGTTTTTCACATTATATAGCTTGTCTCTACTCTGTTTTGGTTTTGTAAAGCTATGAGGAGAGAAAAAAAGAGAAAAATAAAACAGAAGATAAGGTTCTATAAGTCCCTGTAATCATGTTGCATGAGCTGACTGCCTCATGCTGGGGTCAAGCTGCAGGTACAGCCTATCTCCAAACCAGGTCAGGCCATGGCTCACTGAGGCTCATCCTGGGCAATGCTGCATGTGCAGCCCTTGCAAAACCAACGTCAGGCCACAGCCAACCTCACCTCATGGTCAAACTGAATGTGAAGCCTGCCCCCAAACTAAGTCAGGTCACAGCCTGGCTCACTGTCTACCATAACTATTGTGGTATATCTGTCTGTCACATTGAAATAGTTTTCTGAGATTAGGCAACTTTTGCTAGTCACAATGCATCAATAGGAAAGAAAGACCAGCAAAGGAATTTGTACAAAACAGCTGGGCTTTACTCAAATATTTACCCCAAAGATCTTTATATCTAGGAATCTGAGACACAGGCAAACAGTTTAAAAGTTACAGAGATGTCACTTGAGGACCACAAATGGCATACCATTTTAGATAGATAGATAAACATGATACTAAAATTATCATAATGATACGAGAAACAAATAAGGTAGTGGGAGAATGTTAGGTAGCAGGAGAGAATCAACCCCAAGAAGTTCTAAAAATAAAAACGGCCTCTGGCATGACTGAACTGGACCCAGTCAAAAGTAGCAGACCAACAGTGAAAGGCTGAAATGGAGCCCTTACTGAAGGTTGTGGGTCTCTTCTCTCTATAGGGAAAATACAGAGACCTCATTCTTCTTCCCATGTCCCATGTGGTACATGGGCAGGGAGCCTCCCTTTCTTCCCTCTCAAGTAAGGACATAACAATTCCCCGAATCTTGAGAAGATTTTCTGAACCCTGGTATACACTGAACCCCTCCCCCTCACACATACATACTCTAGCTCCCTGCCTAACTCTGTTAAGGAATACTGGGAAAAGTTAATGACTTTCAGTATTTTCACAGATGAAAGACTCAGTGGTAATGAAAGAACAAGAGGATTGGGAAAAGTGGTGGCAATGGGGTGAGTCTTACCAAAACTATGGTCTTGATTTGCCTCATTTACCTCCCAGCTAGCTCATCAAGGAAAAATGTGACTGGAATGGGACTGAGGAGTATCCTGTAGGTAAGATGAGCAGTGACTTAACTTTCTCTTAGAGTGGAAGTTCACTAACTCATTACAGAAAAAGAGCTTTTAGAATCCATCAGTAAGAGACTTTGACAAGCACTTATTAAGTAGATATCTAAGTTCACACTGAAAGAAATAGAGTGCAGGCCCCTGAGAAAATGAGAGGCATTTTATGAACTGGGTCTTCTATACTTGTCTTGGGTGTGTCCTTAAAGTAGGTGATTTAGGGTATGTATTCCTACTGTCTGTCAGGTTTCCTATCTGCCAGGCTAGGTCAGAATGCAAGGCATTTATGTGTTTGTGATTGAGGTATATTGCAGATTAATATTGCTGTTTCCATAAAGTTGGAGGAAGCATAATTTATAGATGAGTAGGACAGATCCAGGGTCACATTTATAGACCTTTTGTGTCTTTAAATCTTTTAGTCATTTTTTGAGTAACGTTTCCTGGAAAAGAAAAAAAGTTTCAATGACTTTTGTATATTGAAAGTAGTTTTTTTTCAATGTAAGTTTAAAATCCTGGTTTTTTTTTTTTCTTTTTTGACTATTTTTATTTTTTTCTATCCTACATCAAAATGATTTTCAAAGGTGTTGGAAAGAACACAATTCCTTAGTTATATGAGTGCAAGTAATGTGTAATGAATGAAATTTAAAAAAAAAGTGGAGAAGCAACACCTATGAAGTTGAGAATAAGGAATTATGTTTTAATATTAAGTACATTTGAGGGGTATGAGGGAGACACAGAAATAAATGATACTCTTTGATTTGACACCCCCGGTGTCCTCTGAGATAGCTTCATGCTAAGCAGGTTTTCAATTTTAATTTTAAAACTGTTATTGTTTCAGGCTTTTTCTTTTAGTTCAAGAGTAGCACAGAAACGGTAATACACCATTTCAGTCTCTCTTTCTCTCTGCTGTAAGGCACCTTTTCATTATGTAGCTCTCTATATAGAGTTACATAACTAATTCTGAAACCTGTGATCAATGTCCAAAAATGTTATTTCAGTGCTTTATTTAATATTAATACTGAAAATTCTATGATTTACACAGGGATTCAAGAGTTGGCATTTATTTTTACTTATAATCCTTCACCTAAAGCATAAAGACACACGAAATTGGACAAAGAGAAAGTTCAAGAATAACATTTGTGATTCGGTAAGAAATTTTTCTACATTATAGAGTCAATATAATTCTCAAAGGCTGTGACTGTAAGAATTCAAAATGGAATGAATAGTATGTCTTTTTCATAATAAGACTACATCAATATGGACTATTCAAAATTTGAAGTATATTGCATTAGAATCAAAATTACCTGAGTTAATCTATACACTGAAAAAAAAAAAACTTAAAGGAGAAGTCATCAGTATAATTATCTTACATGAAAAATTCATTAGCATAAATCCTTATATATGCACTGTGCTGCGTGTCAACTCAATATAAAAAAGAGATCCTAGTTTCACACCTCTGCCTAACCTTGAAGTTCTTTGTAAAAGTTTAGAGTTGGTGCTAAGGCAGATTTTAACTATCTGCCAAAGGATTTAAAGTACTAAACAGAGCTCATTTGACAAAGAATTTGGAAACCTATTTCTTTAAGGCATTTAAACAAACTCTTATGTAATCATTAGCTCAAAATACTTCAGTGGTTATATGTAGCAAAGAATAAAGACTGCAAAAATAGTTGGGGGAAATCAAAATAATCAGGAGCAACACTAACAACAAGAACCAGAAAGAAACAAAAATAATGCCGGTATTTAATGTTCTATTTACCATACTATATTATTAAAATTTTCATTTTCAACCAAATCTATGAGACAGAAACAGAAAAAAAAATTACAAAAGGAGAAGAGGAAGTTGGGGAAAAAATAGGAATCAAAATATATCATGTATATGTACAAATATCCTGTGATAACTATGACCACTATGTATATCTAAAATGTACTGATAAACTTTAAAAAAAAAGAAACTATGGTCCATATACAGAAAAAAGTAATTAATTAAAACTGTTGCTAAGGAAGTTAAGTAAAATATATTAACTCTCCTACTATAAATATATTCAAAGAATTAAAGAAAATGATATCTGAAGTATAACAAAAATATATGAAGAACTGGGAACGTGTCTCAGCAGCACAGCGCACGCCTGGCAAGGATGAGGTCATGAATTCGATTCCCAGTACAAAAAAAAAAAATCTCTGACTTTTGAAAGCTACAAAAATATATAAAATTTATGTATCTTCTAATAGATATGAATAGTTACAGAAAATATAAAAAATAAAATTCTGAAAAATTTATAAAAAGGATGCACTTGAGCAAAATTGAGGAGGCAGAAAAATTAATCCATTGATTTTACATAAGTTATTGGGTTTTTTCCCAGTTTGAGGAACAGAAATAAACAATGTATAAATTTAGTAAAGCTAAGAGAGCTGTGCACACAATCAAATATAACAACAAACATATACCAGCAATTCCCAGAATACTAAAATTCCAAACTGTTAGAGAAAGGTGCATGGTGTTCAGTGAGAATGCATTCATTCATTTAAGACTTGGAAATTCTTAATCCTACTAACTCATATAGTAACCTTATTTGGAGACAGGATAAACAAATATGTAATATGATTAGATGAAATCATAATTGCAGGTAACAAATGACAAATAAATTTTAAAAATCTACTTCAAAAATGTTTACAATACTACAGTAATCAAAGTACTATTTTCATAAGGATACCCAAATAGAGCAGGATTCAGAGCCCAAAAGTTAACTCCTGCATTTATTTTCTATTATGTTTTGCTAAGATCACAAGGCAATTCAATGCAGTTATTTAAATAACTGTAGTTGAAGAAGTAGGGACTATAAGGAAAAAATGATATTGAAACTTTACATCACATACAAAAGTTAAAAGGCATTTTGAACATAAGCATAAGATTTAAAATGATAAAATATTTATAAGAAATATGGGAATTATCTTTTAAAATATTATTATGTATTGCTTAAGTAGTTTCTCAGAGTGCAAGATATAAATCAAAAAATTTCTTACAAAATGAACAAACATATAACATGGGCATGAATCTTCTCGAGCATGGCCGAAGCAAACATTTTGTTAGATATGGCATCAAAAGCATAAGGAACAACACAATAAAACAGATAAATTGAGCTTTATATATGTTAATAAAGCATGTGCATTTATAGATCCTATCAAGTAAAAACATGATCTACAAAGTTATAGAAAATATGTGTGAATCATATTTGACAGTAGGTTTTATAAATGTATATGTATATATATATATATATATATATATATATATATGCTTATTTTTTGTGTTCCTATGGATATAACCCAGGTATCGGGCCCTGATCTAGATCTCTGATCTCCTAAATGAGTATATGGCACATGTTTAAATAAATTGAGTCAAGTTATATGATTTTAGGGCTTCAAGAGAGTCAAAACCCTTTAGAGGAGCTCGTGACTCTGAGTGCTAAGACTCAGCCTACTTTTATTAGGACCAAGGACAAAAAGGCAGGGAAAATGTGGAATGTGCAAGACCTTGGGAGCCATTTCAAAGACTTCTCCAAGTAGTAAATTATGTCTATTTAGGAGAACTGTTCTATCTCCAAGTTGACATTTATGGTAGGAGTGAGACTACAGGAATGGAATTCCTTCAGCTGCAGTCTCTATTTTCTTAATTAGTATTGGAGTCAAGGTGTCTTCAGCTGTGGCCTTATCTTGCCCCTTGAGTTATCTCTGGCCTCACAGGCCACTACAGGCCTCAGCCAGGATCAATGACTCAGAGAGGTTCACTTACTATGAATCAGCTCCCATCACTAGACAAGGGGCCGAGGCCTAGAATAGACTCACATATATACATAAAAAAGGCAATCAGTAAAATATAAACCCTGCTCAGAGCCACTTCATAGTGGTCTCTAACACCCAGGGCCTTGTGCATGCAAGGCAAGAACTCTAATCCTGAACTGCACCCCTAGCCCTATATATGTTTCTTAAACTGAATAACCAAAAAAAAAAAATATATATATATATATATATATATATATATATATATATAAATAAAATGAATATATGGTCAATTGTAAATGTACAAGATATCTGATAGATATTTTCATAATTTAGGTATAAAAAAAGCTATTAAAATAAATTATTAGCCATCAGGGAAACGACAATCAACTCTACAATAACGTGCTGCTTTATACCAACTGGGGTCAATACAAAAAGTAGACAGTTAATAAAATGCTTTAGCACGGATGTGGAGAATCCAGACCATCATACCCTACTGAGAGCAAAGCAAAACTGTTTAGAGACTGAGAAAAAGTTTGGTAGTCCTTTAAAAAATTGTTTTAACATGTAACCCAGAAAATTTTCCCCTTGATATATACACAAGCAAAATGAAAATTTAATATTCTCATAAAAACTTTCACATAAATATTCATAGTAGAGTTGTTCATAGTAATCAAAGATGAAATAGCCCAGAAGTTTAAACAAATGTAATGTATCCATATAGTAGAATATTATTGATCAATAATACTGATACATGCTACACGTATGAAAACTGAAAACACTGCATCAAATGAAAGTATCTACTGAAAAATAGCTACATGTTACCTTTCTATTGTATAATATGTCCATAATAGGGAAATATATAGAGATAGAAAAATAGATCAATCATTGTGAATGATTTTTAAGGATATGAAGAGTGACTTGAATAGATATAGGGTTTCTTTTGAGGTGATGAATATATACTAAAGTTACATTTTGTTGACAGTACACAATCTTATGAAGATAGTAAAACCAATTTATTGTGCAATCTAAAATATTGCATTTTATGATACACATATCATTTATTTATAAATCTGTTGTAAAAATATATATTAAAATGTAGTTGAAAGTTGTTGGGAATTTAAAAAACATCTCTGAAGAGAAAGAATTTTACCACATTTAAGCAAATTTGAAATTTCTGCTGACGATATAGCTCATTGGCATAACACTTGCTTGGCAAATGCAAGTTCCTGAGTTCAATACCAAGTAACAACAAAAAAATTCCTATATTTTGTATCTGTACAACCTTCTATTATTAAATATGATTTATAAAGAAGAAAGATAAATGGTACATGAAGCTAATATTTAAAAAGATAAAACTAGATTACATTCTGATTGCTAAGTTGGTGATAGCAATGCACAAAGAGACACACACACATGCATGCACATACATAAATGAACAGAGACACACCAAAAACATGTACAAGAATATTAACAGAAATAATAACATAATAACCTTGAATACACAGTGGGATGCTAAATTGTAACTAAATATACTATAGAGGCATAGCAATAGGTTAATCTATGACGTTTTATGTCACAACAGAGATGAGATTTGCAAAGAAGAGTTAAGGTAGAGATAGAGAGGAGACACACAAAGGACACAGAAGGTACAAGTAATATCCTATTTCTTGAACTGGGAAGTAATTACCTACATGTATTCACTGTGGGAACGCTTATTATGCAACATACTTAAAGATGGTACACAGTTCTGTACGTATCTTATTCTTTAATTAAAAACTTTAAAAAGAAATGATGAGGCAAAGGTTCATTTTTATCAGAGAGAATTTTAATTTACTTAAGAATCCCCAATTCCTGCCCTGTAAAGACATCAAACCAATCACATCTCTTTAAAGGATGCCTTATAAACAACTTCTTAGTCATACAGAAGCTAAAGTATACTAAATTGGACTTTATATCTTAAAATTCAGTTGCAATTTGTACTCATAGTATATTCAGTTAAATTTGAAGTGTGGGTAGGTTTTCTGTAAGAAAAAAAGCATTATGGATTCAGCTTACTATCAAACCTAATGGAGCTCAAGTGTTTCTCTGCATAGTTAATCAAGTGGAAAGCTGAGAGCTATCTATATGAGAATAGCTTTTCCAAATTTCTTATCTCAGCGGAAAAGTCACATTCCTTTAACTTGAAAATATTTCTCAATGAAATGACAGTAACTGATAATACTTTTTGCTTAATGCGATAAGCAAGCAAACTAACCAATTCATAAAACTAGGCTGTGGTTTTAGCATGTATGCCAATTTTTCCCTTTCACATTGATTAACACTGTCATCAAATGCAAAGGATTACACTTTCTCTCTAAGTCAATATTCTGCGTAACTCAAATTCCATTGTATGAAAGACTTTCTATATGATTTAGTTGTAAATTTGGGGAACTCAAAGGGGATACTTTGCTAGCATTATCACAATTGACTGCATTTTGCTCAGGAATAACGTGTATCATCATCTTAGGAATTAGAATCACATAGAATACATTCTTTCTGTAATGGTGTCAAAGGCCATCTGGTCATAAAGAACCCACTAATGTGCTTCTCATAGAGGCCTAAAGTTCAACTAATCTGAGTTTCATGCTACCATATCAGTACTATTATCATTAAATAAGTAACATAACTCCTACTTTTATATTGTAAATTAGTAATTCTCAAATTTATGTTTGTATATAAGAGATACCCGGTGGCAAAAAAAACTAGGAATACCAGGTAAGTTATCTGCAGTTCTTCGACTCTGAGAGTGCTAGATGCAAAGATAGGGCAGGATGTGAAAATCAAGTGTTTCAGAAATAGAGCAAGAAATTAATGCTTCAATATAAGTACATTAGGACTCTGAAATTTTTGCAACTTAAGGAAATCAATTACAATAATGACAGATTGTTTACTTCAAAGTATTACAGACTTGTATTGGCTAGGAAAATTAAGTTAAATTGAAAGGAAAGAGAGATCATAAAATATTCTATTACTAGGCACAGTTTCATATACCTATAATCCTAGTATTGTGGGAGACTAAGAAAGGAGGATCACAACTTTGAGTCCAGCCAGAGTAATTTAGAAACTTACAATACTCCACCTCAAAATATAAATAAATAAATAAATTAATTAATTAATTAATAAAACAAAATGAAAATGTCCGAGGATATAGCTCAGTGCAAAGATCATGTGTTAAAAAAAAAAAAAAAAAAGAAAGAAAGAAAGAAAGAAAGAAAAGAAAAGGAAAGCGAAGGGGCTGGGGATTTAGCTCAGTGGCATAAGCACCTGCCTTGCAAGCAGGCGGTCATGAGTTCGATCCCTGGTACCGGAAAAAAGGAAAAAAAAAAAAAATCATGTGTTCATTCTCTGGTACTGAGAAACAAAGTTGTGTACCATCAAAGTGCTATATTCAGAGTTTTAAGCATGATTGTGCAGAACTGGATTAGGGACACAATTGGTAATTCAGGGGAAAAAAGCAGTAAAAAAATTCTCAGTGGGGATGACACTTTCAAAGGATTGAATGAGATAATTTTGCAAAAAAATGTAAATATAATTAGGTTATGATTTGCAATTAAATGAAGTAATTTAAAAGAAAAATGTTTTGAAGTTTTGAAGAGGGTTGCAGGTAATCAAAATCTAAGAGATAGCAAGAATGAATTGCAATCATTGATACAAAGAAAGAAAAATGAGACAGATGAGAATTTCCACACAAAATAAATATACTATAATATTTACCCATAAAAATAAAAAAAAAAAAACAATAAGTTTAGGAAAGTTTAGGAAGATTGTCAATTTTAGTGTAATAAACTTTTCTGGCCAGAATGGTGAGCCATTTTCCTGCCTGAGGCCATTTTGATGAGTCAGAGAGAGCTAATGTATTTACCCAATACACAGTAACTAACAAAGATAACAAAAGAAAAAGAATGGCATATATTCCAAATAAATCAGTAAGATAAATTTCTAGATAAAACGTGAATAAAATAGAGATATGTGAGTTACCTAACATGGAATTCAAAATAATAGTCATTGAGATGTTCAATGAAGTGAGGAAAATAATTTAAGAATATGCAGAAAATTTCAACTAAGTGATAGATTTTTTAAAAAATCAACAAGACAGAAGTCGCAAAGCTGAAGATTATTATAACCAAACTAAACATTTCAACAGGAACTGTAATCAAGTCAGAGAAAAAGCAATGAATTCAAAGGCAGAAGAGGATTCTGTTTGTTTCAAAAAGCAAAGGAAGCAAAAAAGTGGCAAATGGAACTCCATGAAACCAAAATCTTTCTGCAAGGAGACGAGAGTGAAAAGGCAGGACACTGAATGGGAGGCAATATTTGCCAACAATTTAACTAATGGAGTGATACATTCAGAATTTATAAAACTTCAAAAAATACAACAGCACAAAGTAATCCAATTGAAAGTAAGCAAATTATTTGAATCGACATTTTTAAAAAGAAAAAACACATATGATAATAAACATGCAAAAATGCTCAATATCATTTTTCACCAGGAATATCCAAATCAAAAGTACAGTAAGATATAATGTAACTCCCATTGAAGTGGCAAGAATCATGGAATGAGTGACCAGAGCAAGAGGGTATATTTTGAGGGGAATCGATGGCAAAGTGTTTTTAATTGTATTACCTATTTTAAAATTGAAATTTTCATTGCGTTTATCAGATTTTACATACTAATGTACTGCATATTTCAAAACAGATAAAAATTACTTAAATAGTCTCACTACAATGTTATAATAAGCACTCAGTTTATAACTATGTTAATCTGCCTAATTTGATCATTCCACAATTTATGTGAATCAAAACATCACACTCTGTTCCATAAATGTATAGTTGTTGTCAATTGAAAGTAAAATATATGATGAATGTGATCACTATTTATATCTAAAACTTACCAATAAAATTAGCAAGGAAAAATATAAAGTAATTCATAAAATGTAATGCAAAGATATCTATATGTACATTCGGTGGAACATAATACAGAACTCATCCATAATCCCAATTATATATCCTAAATTGATCTTTGTCAACTGTGTAAGAAATATACAATGGGGAAAAATAACGTCTTCAATGCAACTAGTACTTAAATATTGATTTAAAATCCAGCAATCTTGCTAAACCCTCTTATCAATTTAAACATTCTACCTCTGGATTCTTTTGTGTTTTGTATGCATACGATCAAACCACTGGCAAATGATAATTGTATTTATCTCTTTAATCAATTCCTGTTTTATTTTTCTTGCTTTAATCTGCTGGCTATTCTGCAGTGTAATGAAGAATAGACAAAATTATGCGAATTTCATAGAAATATATCTAAAATAGAGAAAGGTATGTTTGTGCTGGGAAATTACAAATCATCTGTAGAAACAAAATGTATTTAAAATATATTAATTTTTTTCTGTTTGACAAAACTTACTTCATATGACAGTTACTACTGTCTTACAAATGACAGTAAAGTCTACATCTTTTCGGCTTCCTCCTACTTTTAGATACATTTTGTTAGCTCAGGGAAGAAGAAAACAGTTTTGCATGAGGACACTTGCTCACAGAACTGTGGTTAATCAAGTTGAATAATCTTCGTGTGTGATTTTTCACTTTAGGTACGCTAATTGCTAATTGCTACTCCTAAATAAACTTCTTTTTAAAGAAATAACTCACTGGACGTAGAATGGACAAAGGCTTAGAGGGCATCTCTGATTTTTCAGAAGGACAAGATTATTTTTCTTTATATGGACAATATTGCACATCAGTAAACTGTGTGTTTAAAACATTAACTGGTTAGTTTTTAAATAAATAGCCCCCTTAAAAATAGCAGGTCAAAAAAGTACAAAATACAGTCACCTGCTGCTTTGTTTTCCAAAATGACAAATGTAGCTTTATTTTTCTTAATTGTAGTCTAATTTATTTGTTTATTCTGGAACTTGAACTCATGGTATCACACATGCTATACAAGCATACCATCACTGAATTATAGTTCCTGTTTAAATTTTAAAATTATGAAAACAGTGGCAAATCTATTCAGGTGAAGTATATAAGAAGATATATTTTTAAGTTTTGGGGGTATAAGGGTATAAAACTTTTCATTTTGAAATTGTATCTTTATCTATCTTTGATCTGCCATGTTGCCTCTTCCTTTGTTTACCCTAACGGTTACTTTGCTGAAACAAGAAAACTTGAGAAGGAGAATGATAATATCTATTGAAGAGATTGCAAATTATTTAGGCAGATAGGTTCAATACTCCTCTCTGCTCTTATGTCAAATACTAATTTATTATGAAAGTCTTTGCAGATGAAACCTGACATGTTAGAAGACTGATTTTCATCATAGAACTCCAGCTGGTCAATCAGTCAAATCTGACATTTGACAGGGAACCCATGTTTGACAAGTGAAACAGAATATAATGCTACAGGTATCTTTCCTGTCAAAAAATAATAGGGATTCACTATTCCCCCATACAAATCTTCTTTACAAAACTGTTATACCTAAAAGTTATAGGCTATTACTTTTAAAGCACTAGAACACTGAGATCAATAAATTCAAGTTATACTAACAATCATGCATATTCAGGAAATGCATTTTGGAAAGGTGAAATGTGAAGGATTTCTAAATTTTTAGGGAGAAATAATGTGATTCTGGTTCATATTAGTGTTTATTTTACTGCTTTTCTATACTATTGAACAAATCTTAGTGTAAGACTTTTTAGGGGATATTCCACATAAGGCAACAGAAATTTCAATGTGTTTATTTCCATATAGATGGAAGTAGGTGTCTTAGTGTCTAATTCAATGCTA
Organism: Cavia porcellus; assembly: GCF_034190915.1. NCBI lineage: Eukaryota > Metazoa > Chordata > Mammalia > Rodentia > Caviidae > Cavia > Cavia porcellus. The sequence continues at coordinate 83,916,774 of NW_026947486.1, read as the reverse complement.
TGTATGGAAGGAAGGATTGGAATAAAAGTTTAGATTTTGGGCCTTAAAGTAACTTTTAATGGTGCAATTAATAATATAGAAAGCCATAATTATTTCTGAATACTTTGCATTTCAGATGATGTTTAAGTAAGTAGTTAGCTTATATTGGCCTTGATATTTTCTAACATCTGTTACCTAAAATCTGCTGATTTTACTTCTATAAATAGATGATAATATTCTTAAGAAATTGAAAAGTTGAATGTAGAAATATTGCTGATGTGGAAAGAAATACAGTATATCTTTCTCTGGATCTTAGAATCCAATATTCTATAATAATTAGTAAAATAATCAGACCATTATATCAGTAGGTTAATGGTTGTCTATAAAGTATCATATGTTTTACTTATTTTATTTCATTTTTAAGGAAGTAATCATAATACTTTTACAGTATATTAGGAAGAAATCCTATCACATCTGAGAAGTTTTCTATTATAATAATTTAAGTGTCAAGAAAATTAAATAATAATAATAAAATCCATGTCTTTCATTCAAAGGAAAGATATATGAGATTTTTCATTCTTTTCAAACTAAGAGACTTAATATATATTATGTAAAATAAAAAGGCAAATGTGTGGGTATTATTTCCATCTGACCATTGAAGAAGAAATCAGATAATAGTGTATTGCAAAATATTATTCATGTCTAATCCAGAACCCATATCCATGCTTTGTCCTTTGTGTTGTGATGAGAAATTCAAAATTCTAGTAGCATGTTAATAATTTGACTAAAATTTTGGGTCATACTCGATAAACATTTAGGATAAACTAAATTTAAGAGTAAAATATATAGTACATCATGAAATTTAGAAGCATTACTTAAAGTCCTAGAAACAAGATTTTTAAAAATATAAGTTGCTTTGCATTTTAATTTTGATTAATCTCATTTTACAAAACATTGGTTTAGTACTACATTGATACATTTTACATTTATATTTAGTTCATGTATCTTGAAATGAATAAATGAAATGGCAAATAACCCTTGAAAGTATTGTACAGAAGCCTTTATAAATCATGTTTTGGGCATATTTTTATTTTTTAACACATATGTATGTACCAAAAATGGTAAGGTAAAATGCAGTACTGTTTAGGTTTCATGTGCAAATTATATTAGTTAATATCTTCAAAGCATTTTTTGTGCTCTTCTAGGATTGCCTCTGTGTTGATAAGTCCTGAATCAAATCACAAGGAATAGATTGGCTTAAAAAATTATTTCAAACACCACAACTGTCCACTGTCAATGTATTTCAAATACAAAAAATGTGATCATGTGAATGTTTGGAATGGTAAATTAATTGTATCAATAAGAAAATAGGTTTTCTTAAAACTTTCAATAAAGACATCATTGCAAAAACATAAAAAGACTGCAAAAATCACACTGAAATCATTGCATATTTTTTTATTTTAAGTTTATTTTGGCAAGACTAATGATCACTATTGTAGCAAATTATTGCAGAAACAACTTTTGAAAATCTTAAATTAAGACAATATATCTATCAGGATTAATTTTTCTCCTGGATTGTGTGTGTGTATATATATACACACACACACACACACACACACACACACACACACACACACACGCATTAGTTAGTGGTATTTCTTATCAGATAAATACTTAAAGATGTTATGAGGACCAATTTTAGAAGCTTTTTGCTCATTTTCAGTTATTTGACACCAAATAAACTGTGAAGGCTAGCATTATGAATTATCAGATCAATAATTAAGCTCTTTTTTTGCAGAAAGTAACAACTGAAAAATTGAAATTAGAAGGCAAATTATATTTAATACACCTTTCTCTTGCAGATGGATATGAACTGTAATTACAATTACAATTAAATGACATTCCTTGAGCTTTCATGATTAAATTTCATCACTATTTACTTCTACTCTTTGTAACTCAACTTTTCCACTCATATTGTGCTTGATTATTCTTAGCTCTATTTATTGTTTCTAACACTTTTAGCACCTGAAACCCAAAATCTTTACTTTTAGCCAGCTCTGAAACATGATGATGAGCTTTGTCTCTGTTTGTTTCACCAGAGAGCAGAGGATATTAACTCTTACTTTTTTAAGCTTAATGTCTTACCTAATTCATTAAAAAGGAAGTAACGTGATTTGTGGCTTCTTTCACATGACTGAAATTACGAAATGCTTCTTTTAGATGTTTTCTGTCATTCTCAGATAATAGTGAAAGACATACTAACCTTCACATGTTGTATCATGCTGATATAAACTTTCTTTAGTGTAACTCATATTATAGATACATAGTCTTTATTTCATCAGAAAGTTGTAAAACACATTTCACTTGGCTAAATAAATACAAATAGATGGTGCTTCTTATCTTTTTCTTTTACTGTTATACTCTAAATCTATGTTAAAGTAGCATTATTTCATTTGTTAGGCAGATCAAGAAGATGCCAGATGTGTATATTTGCTATTCTAGTTTGTGTAAGTTTACCTTCCAGTACATACTCCAATTTAAGAATGTACTAAATGTTTATCGAGTATGCTCCAAAATTTTAGCCAAATTGGTAACATGATACCAGAGTTCTGAATTTCTCATCACAACTCAACATGCATAATATACTATCCAGAAATACGTAATGTAGGTGTAAGAAAAATGCCCATATACACTAAGTAGCCTCTAGGCAGCCTGGCATTTTGGAATACATATAACATTTGGAGGCATGCACACTATCACATTGCCTCTACCTCTTACTAATTAAGGAAAAACAAATTTATGAGTTGTTTGAAACTTTAAAAAAATAAGTACTGTGGTATTAACAAAACTGTTATGATTAAACTGTAGACAAGATTTATTTATATAAGATTCTTTGTATACTTAGGCATTAAACAAGTGTTAATTCCATTTATAGCCTTCTCTCATTTAATGAACATTCATTAATTCTCATTAAGTCACAGACATGGTAGAAGATAAAAATGGATTTGCATTGCCTAGAACAAAATTTGGATTAAATATATCATTACCTACAATGAATAAGCCTAAAATTCTGGATCTAATAAATAGTAGCTTTGCTATTTGCAAAGCATTTCAAAATATCTAAAGTATCTTTACATTTCTAAGAAATTACGATAAATATTATCATCCTTGCTTTATAGATGAGGAATTGAAGTTCCAGGTAAAAAAATTGCAAACAGTTGCAGCATCTGGCAAAATCAAAATAGTATGTTTCTCACTGGATTGTTAAAATCTATTCTCTGAGAATATTTTTTCCTCCTAAATATCGTGAATGGGCAGTAACATATCTCAGATCTCCGAAAATTTCTTGTGGTTTAAGAATTTAGAAATGTTTAGTACTATGGTCCCTTTCTGAAGACGTATGCCTGTGATATTTTGTTAGTTTCACAGTGATCTTGCTTGTATTTTAACACATTTTCAGATAGTTCCCTTTTTCTGACAATAAAGATTTCATGTTCAGTTTTCATTATGTGTTATTACTATTAGACCTATGGGAGACACTTAAAAGTTTCTCTATGAATCCTTTTGAAAGTTTATACTTATAAACACCCAGTATTCCTCAGTAGTTCATATGTATTCTGTAAAAACAGAGTTAAATTTTCCATGTGATCTATACTTTATGACAGTTTAGAGATTAAACTGTGAACCAAGTATATGTAAGGGTTCAGATGAATTCTTTTATTTAAAGAGAAATATATTAAATAATCTTTTTTTCAAAAGTCACCCTCAATAAAACATTCTGAAAATTTTCCAGTGAAAAATAAGTAAGCAGAAAATGAACAAACACAGCTGGGCGCGGTGGCACCCTGCTGCAATCTCAGCAGTTGGGAGGCTGACACAAGAGGATCACTGTAAGTTCAAAACCAACCTGGGTTACAAAGTGAGCTCAAGATCAGCCTGAATTGCATAGTGAGACACTGTCTCAAAAAGAACAAAAAAAAAAAAAAAAAAAAAGAAGAAGAAAGGGAACAAATAAATGCAGAACCAAATCAAAATAATTATTGATTGCATAAATTTGGGACAAGATATATAAGGTATCATTCTGTAACCATTCACAAGCACACAGTAGCATATTAAAATTCTGACATAATCTATAATTTTTAAATGACTAGATTTAAAAAAAAATTAGAGCTATTCCCTGATTTTACCACGGAATTCTGTGCATGTTCATAGTGTGTGTGTTCAAAATTCTATTCCAGATTTATTCTCATTTTCTTTCTCTATTTTCTTCTCAAAAAACTTTACAGACTTCAGGAACATAAGCCATGTGAGGAGCTTAGGGAAACTGCTACCTCAGAAAGACATCTATTAATTTGATCAAAGGCAGCAAGGACAAAAGTTTAAAATGTCTGGAGCTTGATCAAAGAGCTTACAACCAATTGAGAAGTAGTTATTTAGTAACTACAAAAACTCAGTAAAAATAGTTGCAGACTGTGCATTTAAATTAAGTAATGCATCGTGGTTCCAAATCTCTATATATGTGAAAAACTCTTTCAGTAAACATAGCTAATGGTAATTCACATCCTCTCTAGTTTCACTAGGGTGGATAAGCTATTTTTAGTTATTTTAGCATCTATTGATGTGAAAAATCTATTATTTTACAATTTTGTGCTATAGTGTCCGTTCCTAAATCTAGTGAGTGGCATCAGTGAAATAGCAGTGATTAACTCACACCCTCCTGCTACTTGGAAAAGGCAACTCATAAAGAATGAAGTTCTCCTTTCTCACATTGCACAGAATTGTGAATGACCAGCTGTGGTGTGCTTGTCAGTAGATTGGAGCCTGCCATCTTTCCCAGATTCCAGTAATTAAAAAAAATTCTGGGTCATTACTCAGCTGGAAAATATCAGTATATACCCTCCTCCCCAGATATAATATGTAGAAGATAAATATAGGTAATGACCACAGGCAGGTAGTAAATTCAGTTTCCATTTCCACATAACTCAGCAACAGCTCCATAACCCAGGTATTCTGCCTTGAGGAGAAGAAGGGAAGGCCTTAAAAATTGAACACCTTTTTCATATCAAAGTGTCAAATTTTAATGGATAAGACTATGCATGCTGCAAGGAGTTGTTGAAAACATTATAGCAAACTGCTGTCAATTACTAGAATCTAACAGTTGGGTGTCATACAATTATAAAAAGATCAGTCATAAAGTTACCAGAGATATCCAAGAGAAAGATAGACAAATAAAGCCTATCTAAAACCACAGCTACAAAAGTTGTCAAGAAGTCTCATGAATATGCCTAAGGTTGAATACGCTAAACAGCAATACCACAGTTTGTATACTTTGGAGAAAGTAGAATTCACTGAAGTTTTTTATTAGCATCGCTAACAAGATATACTATCAAAAAAGCAAGTAAAAACAATTCCCAGCAATGACTGGTTAGTATTCCTATTTACTACAACATATTATTTAAAATGCTCAGTAGAAGCCACTTGAAAAAAGAAAAAAAATGATAACAGACCATTGAAAAGTAGAGAAAATCTGCCTTTCATGCAGTACACATGTACACATAGTAGACAAGAACTTTAAAGTAGCTATTAAAAATAAGCTGAAATATCAAATAAATGATGATTTTAAAACTAAAGGTAATAATGTCTCATCAAACAGAGAAAATAAATAAAAATATAGAAATTATTTGAAAGAACGATAGAACTTCTGGAGTTTAAAACCAAAGTAAGAAAACATTTTTAAAAATCACTAGGGACTTTCAAGTTCTGGTTCACTGGAAGAAGCCTAGAAGTTGGGACAGAGTAGAAGATACAGAAGCAACTCTAGTAATATTTAGCTATGTAACTTTTGACAAGCAGTCCAAATCCCTTCCCTGGAGGAAAGATAGCCTACTTAATAAATGGTCCAGGGAAAACTGGCTATCCACATTTCAAAGGTTGAATATATAACTCTCACCATACACTGAACTCAAATGAAAATGAATCAAGGATCTGAACATTATAACAGATACACAATATACAGGAAGACAAAATAGGTAAAGGTCTGGAAAACACAGTTGTAGGAAAAGAATTTAGGAACAAAAATCCAGTTGCACAAGAACTAATACTGGAAATCAACAAATGGGATTGCATTAAATTGAAAAGCTTCTGCAAAGCAAAGGAAATCACTGATAGAATGAAGAGACAACTCATAGAATGGGAAAAATATTCCTTCAGCCAGTCATCAAACAAAGGATTAATACCTAGAATATATGAAGAACTAAAAATATTAGACCCTCATATTTAAATACAATAAAAATTGGCATCTGAAATGAGAAGACACTGAGATGAAGAAATACGAATGCCATTAAATACATGAAAAAATGTTTAGCATCACCGTCCATTTAAGACATGAAATTAAAGCGACACTGAGATTTCATCTCACTCCACAAAGAATGGCTACTATGCCAATATTTTGTATTCAGAATAACTAAATATAACAATATGCAAGGTATTAACCATTGCTATTCTTCTGTTGTTTAGTTATGAAAATTTGTTTTACCTTTTTTCCATAAAACAGAAAGAAACCAGCCAATAGCAAATGCTTTAGGAAGAAATGAATTCTTCTCCATTGTTGTTGGGTTTACAAACTGATTTAAACCACTTTGGAAATTAGTATAGAGACTCCTCACAAAACTAAAAGTAGAAATTCCATTTGACACAGCTATTCACCTTTTGGTATCTTCCTAAAAGAGTTAAAAGAGTTAAATAAATAATACAACAGTGATTTATGCATACCTATATTTGTAGCAATGTAAGCCATAATACCTAAATCATGGGGCTGGGGATTTAGCTCAGTGGCGTAATTATCTGTCTGGAAGTCTTGTGTTTGATCCCCAGTACTACAAAAAAAAAAAAAAAAAAAAAAAAAAGCAACATTAGACATAATAACTAAATCCTGAAAACAGTCTACATGCCGATCAACAGATGAATGGATAAAAAATATGGTATTTACACACACTGGAGTACCATTCTGCAATAAAAAATAAGTGAGTCATTTTTAGGAAAATAGATATAACTTAAGACCATAATTTTAATTGAAGTAACTCAGATATGCAACTTTAAATTTCACATGGCTTCTTATATGAAAAAATGTATATCATATATATATATATATATATATATATATATATATATGTATATAACAGATAATAGGGAAGAAGAGAAATGAAGGCATTACAAACCAGTGTGGTACACAGTTTATTTAAAATTATACCTTGATTTAATATCATTGTCTTACATTATTACATATTTTATATGTTCCTTGGCCTATTAGCCTGGTTTTCAATCTATATAAGTAAATAACTTTGTAAGGTTTTAGAAGTAAATGAATCTAATGCTGGGAAAAAAGAAGGGTGGATGGAAGGGGAAAAGAAGGAAATTTAAATATGTTATGCAACATACCAGTCCTATACTGTAAATATAATCATCATGTACTGCAAGCATGTACAAAAAAATGAAGTCTTGGGTTTTGTTTGTTTGCTTGTTTGTTTGGATTTCATTTTATTTGAGAGAGTGTCTCACTGTGTAATTCATACTGGCCCTGAAAGCCTAGCCTGGCTTCGAACTTGAGGAAATCTTCTTGCCTCGGGCTCCCAAGTGCTGGGATTGCAGGCATGTGCTACCAAGACTGGCAAAGTTACTATTTTGTACTGGCAAGAAGTAAAACATTTAAAAAATTTTAAAAACAACAACTATTCTTAAATTCACAAGAGAAGTAAAGTCCAAAGGAAACCCTTTGCCCCCAATACACACAAATTAGGCTAAGGTGGGCTAAAATGTCCTTAGTAATTGGTGCTGGGGCATTCAACAAATCACTGGAGCCTCACTGTCGATAATTCTGGGTCAGAAAACTCTAAGGGGATGAGTTACAGACATATCCCATGGCTTTGTTAGATTTATTACACTTCAATGGGGCTTTCAGAGTGAATATTGGAGAAAAATTCCCTCAAACTTCTGACAGACAGATGGGAAAAGAATCACCAGGAAATATTTCAGAATATTCTGAGATTTGAGAATATTTTGAGATTTTAGAATATTTTGAGTTTCTTTATTTTAAAGAGAAGAAAACAAAATAAAACAAGACAAAGTAAAGCAAATCAGAACAGAACAATGCAAGGAACACAGGACTTCAATACAAGACAACAAGAAATCACCTGTGGCTACCATAATGTTTGTTTTCTTTGAAATAATTCTCCATGTCTTCACACACAATAGTATTAAACAAAACAAAATAGTACAAAGCCAATTAAAAGAATGAAAGCATTACAGGCTTTCAAAACCAGATAACAGGAAATGAACAATGGTTATTATAATGTCTCATTTCATTCAAAACACTTGTGCATACTATCACACACAACCAAATCAACTAAAACACAACAGAAAAAGAACAATCAAAACAAAATAATAAAAGCTCTATAGGACTTCAAAAAAAAAAAGATGATAGGAAATCATCAACAGTTACCAAAATGCCTCATTTGAATATTCTGTTTTTTTGTGACAAGATCTGCCTCAAGAAACATTATCTGACTACAGCCTGTTCTGTTGTAGTTTTACAAAAGCCAAATTAACATAAGAAAAAGGATAATACACACCTCAGGTCCACTTTAGCCATTATATACTAGCTAAGGGGAGAGAAGGGCCCAAGAACAAGTGTGAAGTTCACAGTCATTTTAAATTTTCTTTTTATTTTAAAGACATTAAGACAAGGAGGGCATAACAAAGCAGACTGCAGTCTTGAGACAAAAAAAAAAAAAAAAAAAACAACTTACTAGAAAACAGAGACCTGATGTCATGGTTTATGTCTGTGTCCCCCAGGCCTCATGAGTTTGCGTTGTGCATTTGTGAGTGGTTCATTATCTAGTGCTTATATTAATGGTGTCAGTGCTCCACTTACATAGGGGTGGAGCCAGGATATGATGTAATGGCAGGAAGAAGGTGTAACTTGGTCTTTGCTGGTTCCTGTTTACTGTTTGCAGCCACCATGAACTGCGGCTCAGCCATGCCCGCCTGTCTTGGAGCCAACTAAGTGTGGACTGAAACCTCCAAAAACTGTAAGAAACAAACATTTCCTTTCCCAACTTTGGGCTTCAGGTATTTTGTCTCAAGGACAAGTAAAAGGTAACTAAGACACCTGACTATGGAGAAAGATCTTCCTTCCTCTCCTCCTCCACCTTACCACTATCTTACCAAGTGCCCATTTTCAGCAGTTCCAGTTAGTCAGCCCATTGTGTATGGCTACCAAGAAAAAGTTACAAAACATAACACAAAACAAAGAGAACAGTTTAAAGATCCAGAGCAGACATCACATTTGGAATTAGCAAAGATAAGAATCATCCAACCAGAAATGTAATATATCTATGATAAAATTGCTCAGGGCTCTAAAACAGTGGAAATAACAGATGGATAATGTAATCAGAAAGATGGAAATTCTATGACACAACCAAAAAGAAATGTACATAGAAAAAATACTCACAGAAATAGAGAATGTCTTGGATTGGGCTTATTGGCAGAATGCATACAAATAAAGAAGACATTTCTAAAATTATGGTTTATCTCAATAGAAACCTCAAAAACTGAAAAACAGAAAATATACTAAAAATAGAACACAGTGTTCAAGAACTGTCAGGTAAATGGAAGAGTCACAATATGTATGCAAAGGGAATACAAGAATTAAAAGAAAATAAGACGTGAAAACGTTTGGAAGAACCATGACTACAAATATCAAAATTAATGTCAGATGCCAAATTACATTTGCAAAAAGTTTAGTGAACATCAAAATGTATAAATAACCCCCAAAAGTAATTACTTCTAGACAGTTTATTTTCTCTCTTGTTTTCTGTAATATGTTAATATTTACTTGTGCTTCTCTTGTTTCTTTTTTATAGTATGTTTGTGTTACATATATAACATTTTTCTGAAGGAGTTGGTATACATACATATTATGTTTTAATTACTTTTTACTTCTCCATTTTCTCGCCACTCTGACTTCATTTTTAAGCTACATAGCATTAAAGATAATGAAAGGAACCAAGAGAAAAGAAAAAAAAAAACCTTGACTATAGAGAACAGACAAAATTTACATTTGACTTCTGTATTTCATCGAATGGTGCTCAATCACATTGAAAGCAGACCACTGCCTCTTGATCCGGAAACAGTCTCATACACACATCCAAGAAATGTTTAGGTATTCCCTAATTTGGTCAAGCTGACAGCAACAATTAACCATCACAATGATCATTAATAATTTTTATGATATGAATGTTTATTTGGCTCTATTTCCCTCTTGAAATAGTGACTCAGCTGAAGGAAAATGGCTGTAGCTGGAGACCACAATGTTAAGTGAAATAAGTCAGTCACAAAATCTTAAATATCTGTGGTTTTTCTTATATGAGAAATGTGCAAACAAATTAAAGAGCAAAAATTAAAAAAAATAACTACCAGGAAACAGGAAAATAGATCATTAGTGAGTGGAAAAGGGACCAAGTGATGAAAGGAGAGGTAATGGAGGGGAGGGAAAGGTGCTTAGAAAGAATTCTAATGTCTTATGTACATGTGTTAACATCCTACAATGAATGGAATCATTATATTATGCAAATGTATACTAATACAAATAAAACTTAAAAAAAAGAAAGTTATTCCTAAGCAATGCAAATAGGAGGTGAGAATTTCTAAGATTAGTCATGAAGGTGGAACCTTCATGAATGGGAACAGTGCTTTATAAAAGAGAGTTCAGAAAGATAATTTGCTCCTCCAAAAATCTGATGACAAAATAAGTCAACATTGTTATAAAGAAACAGGCTTTCAGAAAACAGAATTTTTTTGTAAGATAATATTGTACTTCTATACATTTAGAACTTCAAGACAGAAATTGCCATAATTCCATAAAGTTATGTGCACCCACGTTTATAGCAACACAATTTATAATAACCAAATCTTGGAAACAAACCAAATGCCCATCAACTGACGAATGGACAAAAAAGATGTGGTATTTTTATACAAGGGAATACTACTCGGCTGTAAAGTAGGGTCAGCTTTGAGCTTTTGTAGATAATTGAATGCAACTTGAGATCATATTCAAAAGTGAAATAAATCAGACATGCTTAATGTAAATACCATAATGTTTCCTTAGAGTAAATGAGATCTAAAATCCACAACAGATAGAGTGGAAAGGTAAGACATCACTTAAAGGGAAAAAATAACTGGAAAGAAGGAAAGAAGAAAAGAACGAAGGGAAAAGGAAACACACACACACACACACACACACACACACACACACACATATGATAGCTAAGGTGAGACTACTATTAATTCTATTAGTTCCTGGAAAAGAACAGTTAGTGTTAATACTGATGATCAGTTTTACATGCCTAAATCTGGTAAACTGAGCGTATCTTTTGAAGATAACAATATGCAATATAACAGCTATTCTTAAATTCCTTTCATCTTGCTTTGAAATCCTATACCACTACAGTTTTTAATTCTTGTTGTTATTAGTTTCTTTTTGTTTTTTTCTGTTTTTATCTTTATAATAAAAATAAATTTCTTAATATATAGTATTTTCATAGTAACCCAAATTTAAAGGCAACTATGAAAGACAAAAAGAAATTTGAAGGCAAATTCAACATGCTAAACAGTATGTCAACTGAGGAAGATTCAGTACATCTTTTAAAAATAAATTGTTTGAAAAACAAAAACAGAAAATTTAGTATTAGAAAAAAGCAATAAAATAAGTTGAGAAGATTGAATGCAAGTTGATAATGCAGAACTATTCAAATTCATGTACAATTAATATATAGTTTATTGTACAGAAATTATGCAAAAACAAAAAAAATTGAAAAACTTATTCCTGGGTCTGGGATTTAGTGCAGTGGCCTAAGTGCCTGCCTAGAAAGTGCTAGGTTGTGAGTTTGATCCTCAATACCAAGAAAAATTATGAAAAACTACAAATTATAGATTTAATTTAATGTAAATGTTTTAATAAATATTTGTAAAAATTAATATTTATCTAATTGTTTTAAAACCTATAACATATAGAAAAATTATGTAGAAAATAATTTAATATGGACAGCATTAGTGGTCGGTGACTCCAAAGTTATAATGGAATACAATAGAAATTACACTAGATGTTAAACTGAATGCACAGAAACAAATGAAGGCCACTAAGAATTATTCACTTAATATAAAAAGGAAAAAATAAGGAGGAACAGAGAACTAGAAAGACTTATACAATACAAAAAACAAAATAGGAATGATTCTAATCATATGAGTAATAACACTCACTGTAAATGGGTTTAACAATCCAATTAAAACAATATGTTTTTAGGCTGAAAAGGAAAGCACAATCTAATGTGTTTAATATATATATATATATATATATATATATATATATATATATGTAATTCTTTGGATTTAAAAATACAAATATATTAAATAACAGATTATAAAATGTTTTCTCATGTGAACAGTAATCACAAAATTAGCCATGTTACTATCAAATAAAATACACTTAAAATTATTGCACATAAACACAGGTATTATATAAAAATAAAATTCACTCCATTAAGTAGATACAGCAAGTATAAACATTTATGTGTCTAAAAACAGGCCTCCAAAATACATACAACAAAAGTAGGCATAATTTAAGGGAGAAAGAATATATGAGACTTCCATGCTCCACTTAAGTAATGAATGTAACAACTTGACAGAAGACCAATAAGAAAGTAGGGCACATGAACAAACCTATAAGTAAAATAGACCTCGTGATTATCTCAAGGAAAATCCACCCACTGACAGCACAGTATACATTTCTCAAGTACATCTAGAACATTCTTTAAGCCTGACCACACTGCTGTAAAGTAAGCTTAAAGAAATGTAAAAAGATTAAAATCATATAAAATATATTTTATAATCACAATGAAATGACATTAAAATCAGTAATAGAAACATTTAGGAAATATTAATGAAAATTAATAAATTCCCAAATTATTTAAAGGAAAATGTACAAGAGAAATTTATAAGTATTTCAGATAAATTAGAAATTGTTGTCCTAGTCTTGTAACCACTGTGACGGGCAGGAAAACAAGTTGAGCTGATGTGAGAAAAAAAAGAGGGAAAAAAGATAATAATGATACCAACGTTTTTCCATAGGCTGGAACTAAATAGTGATACTAGCATCCTCTCTATTCCTGTGCACTTTGGTCATTCTCTGTTGCATCTTTGTTGAGAGAAAGCAAGCTTCCGTACAAGAGAGAGACAGAAGGGCGCCTGAGTGTGTTGCTGAGCATCTTGCCCTAGGGATTTTTTAGAGCAAAACCACAAGGTGAGGAGGGCCCAAGTTGGGGAAAAATAGAAACTCATAGGATGGGAAACTGGGTCCACCAATAAGATTGAGTATAACTGCTCAGGTAAAAGTGATTAAATGGGGATCAAATTGGGGAGCAAGTCATGAAGCTAGCAAACATGAACACAAAACAGGGCCTTTGCCTCTAGGGAGTTGGGTTCGTGGCTCCTTCTCTTGTTCAATCTTTAGACCACCAGTAGGAAAACACCACTCAATTCAGTCCACCAATCTGATTTGCTTTTACCTTCTTCACTCAGAATGGCATCTTTCCAAATAGGATGCTGTCTCTTTGCCTTGGAGCTGCCAAATAAAAACTAAGCAGCTCTTTATCATTCAAGTGAGAATGTTTTATAGTACACTGTTCAAATAATAGAATCCAGTAGCTCTTCACACAGCAGCAAGTCTTAAGGAAAATAAGCTTCCTGGTTGCATAACCTCTTTGTTTTCCCCAGGTAGCATGGTCCTGTATAAACCACTTAAACCGTCAAATCCAGGGTCCCAGCAGCTGAAATAATGTGCTTTCAGATTTTTTCATAAGTCCCAGTCAATGCTCTATAAAGTGTTATCAACCAGAAGTTAGTCATAGCAGCAATGCAGATTTTGTTCTACCACCCACCATGTGGGATTGGGCCATTTTACAAACTTCTAATTCACATTAATATATCAAAGTAATATTTCTTGAAAAATGAATTTCTATTCCTATTTTACAGTGCTAGGTAATGGAAACATCATCCAGTCATATGCAATGTCTATCCATGTTCTAAAATGAAGTGAAAGAGAAGCAACCACCTCACATGAAGTATTTTCAAATATATGGATTTTCAAACATATAAAATTTTAACTCTATTTCATCAAGCTTGACATTCCTAACTGTAACCTTCATTAAGACTTTATCAATTGATTATACTTTGGTAATACTACCAGGTAAGAACCTAACTTTTTTTCCAAACAAACATATCCATTCCCCAAAAATATTCAGATAATAGATATACAACTTCTTTACATAAAGCCTAGTTATGCATTCCAAATTTTATAATCCTTTAACCTTTACATTTTTCTATTCTAGCTATAGCAACTTCTCATCTTCAAACTCTGGATCACTTTTAGCCATTCAATTGCAAAAAAGATATTGGATTCTCAACAGTGCGTTGAACCAAGGGATCTAAGCTTTTTTGTCAGTCTTTATCTTGACTAATCAGCCTCTGTACCTCAGACAGTTTCAGATTGCATTTGTCAATGTAGTATTTTCCTTTTGACTTTTAAAATTTCTCCAAACTGGTGTTAACAGTTTCTTATAAACTCTTCCAATATTGTTGTAGTTTCTTTAAATTTGAGAGACTAGCAGGGCCTCCCGTTGGCCTACTCAAGTTTAAATTAACAGCATATGTGTCTACTTTATTTATTGTTTCTTAATAATCAGCTTATGATATCCACCCTGTGGAGTTCTATGACTTTTCTCTTTTTTTTCTTCTTTATCTCATTTTTAGTTGCTCTAGTCATCTTAATTTTTTAAATTAAAGGAGTTAATCTCCTAAAATCTAGCTCTTTATCTCTCTCTTTTCTGCTTTTTACCATTATTTTATTAATTAAGTTAACATTTTATTAGCATCTGTAACACACATCTTGGGAATATATTATTTTTTGCAGCAAGGTTATATAAAGTGTTCACATTAAAGAAATTCTCTTACCCACAGCATTTATCATGAACTAGTAACTTGTCATTTTCAGGAAATTAATATCTTGATCATCATAAATTCAGTTTCGTATGGGTCACATACATCAAGTATTTAATTTGAAATATTGAAATTAGCATTTATAGGTGATCTTGGATAGTCCCTCTTTTAAGAATAAATATAGTTAACTGGGACACTGTTTCCTCAAGAATAATCTCCTGCATATGTGGATTACAAAAGTTCAGGCATGTGAGTTAGCTCCACAGTGAATTGTGGAACCTAATCACGTTTATGCTTTCTAGATCATTTAAAGCCAAAGATATTTCTTCTACATTATTCTCACAATCTGGTTTCATAAATATTCCTCAAGAATCTGATGATATTGATTGAAATAAGTGGTAGGAAAAGCTTTTCTATTACAGTGTTTCATTTCAAAATCTTGATTTTAATCTTCCACGCGTTGTCTTTCTTCTCAGCAACCAGAAGTCTTAGGGGTATGTTCTATTGTCTTGACATTATTTTGCACTGAGATTAAATATTGAACTAGTGGTTCCAACTCGTATTCAGTGAAATTCATACTTGATCTAGCATCTACTATTTATTATTAAAGTTCATTTTAGCTATTAGTGATAACAAAAACCAAAGATTTGAATATTTAGTTGATTTCTTATTAGTTTACATTCCCTTATGTATCCAATGCATTTATTTTCTGATGTACTGGAGAGTTAGATCCATCTCTAAACTGCACTGTTAACTTTCATATTTAGTAATTAATTGCAGTATAGTTATTCCTTCATTTCATGGGGATGTTGAAGCCATTTGGGAATCAAAGGTTTCTCTTCTCTCATTGATTCATCTTTTTCCTTCCCCAAATACAACATTTCATGGGTTAGAGATACTCTAGAAAATCCTACCACTGCTAACAATTCATAAGATGGGGAAGCCAAAGAATTTTTCCACTTTAATTCTATCAAACTTGACTAAAAACTTGGAAATCATATTAGACACGCAATAAAAATAAAATTAAAATTAAAGAATTGAGCATGAAGAAAACCTCATGACTAAAGAATGTCATTCATGAATTCTACAAAATTATTAAAGAGAATGAGAGCCAGTTCCTTATAAACTCTTCTAGGAATTAAAAAAGACAGGGAAAAAATCCTTGTAAATTATAATTATTCTGAAAGCAAATCAGATGTGTCATCATAAGAAAACTAGAAATGACTAAACATAATGAGTACAGATGCTAAAATTCTATACAAAATGGCTAGAAAAGCATACAAATAGAAATATGAGAATTGCACATCATGAATGAGATTTATCCAAAAAATGAAATATTGATGAAGATTAAAAACAAATGAATATAAAATACCACATTAACAGATAAAACAGCAAAAAATGCCCAACGATTTCAATAGACATGGAACAATCATTAGACAAAACCAAGAACCATTTCATAATTAAGAAAAAGATAGCATATTTCTAATTAGAAGTAAAAATAAATTTATTCATTGTGATATCAGCATATAGATATACATCTAAAATATCAGCTCAGTTAAATTAACACTTCATTGTGAAAGCCTGAATGCTAACTCCTATAATTAGGAAGGTGTCAGATATGTCTGGCTTTACCAAATATAACATTATGTTAGAGCTTGTAGTCACTTTAATTAGACAATAAAAGGAAATTAAAGGCAACAAATCTGTAAAGAAATACAGCATGTAGCTTTAGCAAAAGTGATATTTTATACCAAAAATCCTAAGGAAATTACTAAAACATTGTTAAGACTAATACAATTTGAATAAGTTTTTATGATACAAGATCAATATAAGAGAATAAATTGTCTTCTATGTATTCATAATGAACAATTGGAAAATAAGATTAAGAAAAAATTCATTTGAAGTAACATAAAAAATACCTAGAAATAACTCTAAGAAAATGTAAGATTTGTCCAAGAATGACAAGCCTGAGTAATGAAACAAAAGAAGACACAATTAAAACAAAATCCCCTGTCCATAGATTGGAAGACTTAAAACTATGTATTAAGAAGACAATACACCCCCAACATAATTTGTAGATTTGAAATAAGTTCTGCCAAAATATCTAATACATATTGAGAAATCAATAGACTAGATTTATATGGAAATGCAAAAAAAAACCCTCAATTTAATTGAAATGTTTTTTAAAAAAGATAATAACTATAGGGCTCATTTTTTGCAATTTCAGAGATGAAGTATTCACAGCAGTGTGATGGAACAAGTACAGACATGTGCATAAATGCAGTGGAATTGAAAGTTCCGAAATGAATCCTTAAGTGCAAGGTAGAATTATTCTCAACAATGTAAGAAAGAAAGAAATATTTTGAACAAATGTTACAAGAGCAATTTACTACTCATGTGCAAAGAAAAATAAAGTTGGAGTCCTTCACACATACAAAAATTAATTAAAAATAGATTACTGATATGTCAATGATAGTTCTCTACAGTTTATGAAAGAAAATTTAGTAATACTTCTTGACCTTGGGTTAGACAGTTTATCTATGTATAAAAAGTGAAAATCATAAAAATAGATAAAGTGGAATACATTAAATGAAAATATTTTCTTTTCTAAACAGTATCATCAACAAAATGAAAATACAAGTGAGACAAAGAGAAAAATATTTTGAAAGCATATATCTGATAAAGAATTTCTATCAAGAACCGGACATGGTGGCGCACTCCTGTAATCTTAGCACTCAGGAGGCTGAGGTAGGAGAATCATTGCAAGTTCCAGACCAGCTGGGGCTACAAAGTAAGCTGTAGGCCAGCCTGAACTGCATAGTGAGATCCTGTCTCAAAAAGACAAAAAAAAAAAAAAAAAAAAAAAAAAAAAAAAAAAAAAAAAGAATTTCTACGCAGCATATAGAGTTGAGACTTCACAATGAAAATAACAATGTAAAGTTCAAGTCATTTTATATATGAGAGTAGCATATTATACAAAACCATACAAGTAAAAACAGAACCATATGTACAATTGTGCTTTATTTTATAGACCCATACAAGTAAATAGAGTCAACTTAGTTGACATTTACATGAATTTTAAGATTTTAAATTATATAGAAATAATATCATAAATTGTGTAATAAAATACATAAAAGGTAAATCATGTACAAGGCCTCTAAAATATCACATAAATATAATAAGCTCCATAACATTAATAGGTCTGTACTTAAAGATTTATCTTAAAATGGCACTATATATATCATTCTCTACAATTTAATATAACATTTCAATATGGGTAATCTACTTATTTAGTTAAAATGCTGTACTTCCTTCTTTTCTCTCATGTACAATTCAGGACCATGAAAAAATAAAATCTTTCCTGTGAGACCACTCTAAATGTAAATGACAGTTGAATTGAAATTTCTTGTCTAAATTATTAGCATGTTCACCCACATATGTCTTAATTATTCCCTTCAAGGGTACACTAAAATAGTCTAACTATCTCATTCTGGAAATTAAGCTGCAGTCTTGACTTTCTTAATCTCAATTGTGTTTCTAGCATACTTGAAAGGAAATGCATGTACTTGTCAGTCAAGGCACAGGTAAATAATTGCACCCAGGAAATTCTTGTCTAATATTTGAATATCAATGGAGGCATAGAAAAGGAATATAGAGGCCTCTTTTGTAACTTCTGGTTAGTTTTGTCTTGAAGTCTGCTTTGTCACAGATAAGTATAGCTATTTGCTTGCTTTCAGGTTTCATTTGGATAGAATATTGTTTTCATTCTTTCACTTCTGGTATCTGTATTTCTTTGCTACTGAGGTGCTTTTCTTGCAAAAAGGAAAGTATTGAGACTTCTGTTTTAAACCAATCTGCTGGCTGTGTCTTTTAATGAGAAGATTAAGACCCTATATTTTAAGAGTTATCACAAGATATTTGTACTAAATTCTGTCACTTGTTTTCCTAAGTTTTGAGTATTTCCTGATTCTCAGTTGCTTTTTTTACTGATTCTCTCCTATGCAGTGTATCTTCTGAAATGTTGGCTGAGTGATTATGAATTCCTTTATTTCTATCTTAGAATGTTTTTATTTCTCTTTCAAGTTTGAAGAGTAGTTTTGCCAGACATGCCAATCTAGACTGGTAGTTATTTTCTTTAACAACATTAACCACATTGTTCCATGTCATCCTGGTCTTTCACGTTTCCACAGTAAATCCCAAAGTCATTCAGACAAGTTTGTCTTTATAAATGACTTGGTGTTTCTCACTTGTGCTTCTCAGTTTCTTTCCTTGTACTGTATTCTGTCCCATTTAACTATAATGTGAAATGGAAGGTTCTTTTCTGATTATGTCTCTGGGGAAACAGGCATAAATGACTCCTGCCTATTGATACCTACCTCTTTCTCAAAATTTGGAGACTTTTCTCTTATTTAGTAAAAGCACACATCACACGAATACATTACAGTTATCTTTGTCCCTGAAATAGTTGTGCTTATTTTCAGCAAAAAGCACTTATCGGCATAAACAGAATCGTGTATTTGAATACAATGATAATAGTGGCTTTAATTCTCTGCTCTTATCAGATAGGATAACATATATAACATATGTGTATATGAGTGCCTGCATGAAAAAGCTAGACAGATTTGAAATACATAAGTAAATGCTGTATCTCAAGATCTAACAAACAAAAACCAAACCTAACATAAGGAAATGAGAAAAGCCAGAGCCAAAATTAAAGAGACTGAAAGAACAGTGCACTGTCAATGAAACACAGTTTGTTCTTTGAAAAGGTAACTAATAATTGAAAATTCCTCAGCCAAACTAACCCTAACAAACACAGAAGATGCAGATTAGTATAATTAAAGACAAAATGAGGGAGTTACAACAGACACTGTAGAAATATATAGGAGTTTTAGGGACCACTTTCCATTCTAGTAGCTTGGATAACGTAGAAAAATGTATAAATTTATAAAAACATACCAACTATCAAAACTGAACCAAAAGGATATAAACTTCTAAATAGGTAAGTATTAAGCAATGAGATTATAGTGATAACAAAAATGTCTCCTATAAAATAAAAGCCCAAGACCAGATTGGCTCACTATTGTATTTTAATGTGCATTTAAAGAAAAATTAATTCCAATGCTACTAAAACTATTCCATGAAAAAGAAAGAGAAGTTGTTTAAAGAAACTGTATGAGACCAATATCACCCTAATACTAAAATCATACAAAGAAAAAAAAAAAGAAAGAAAACTATAGGACAACATCTATGATGATCATAACTGCAAAAATTCTTAATAAAATGCTTGCAAACAGGATTCAACAACATGTTTCAAAGATCCTACACAACATGATAACGTCTAATTCATTTCAGGGTTGCAGTAATTATTCAGCATAACAAAACTGATATGATAAAAGACAAAAATTACACCATCAACATCATCATTCATAGTGCATGAAAAGTCTTTGACAAATTAAATGTCCTTTCTTGATAAAATCCCTGAAGATACTAAATCAGGAAAGATTAAACTTCTACATACTAAAGGCCATATAAGACAGACTTACATCCACCATTATTTTAAATGAAGAAAGTGCATTTTCTTTAAAATCAGGAAAAAATCAAGGTTGTCCACTTGCATCTCTCTTATTCAAAGTATTCCTTGAAATTTAAGCTCAAGCAATTAGACAAGAAGAGATATGATGAATAAAAATGGAAAAGAAGAAATTAAATCAGTCTGGTTTCTAAATACTACGATCTTACTAGTCCCAAAAGATTCAGCCTAATAATTTCAGAGTTGGTAAACAAATTCATCAAGGGAACAAGATATAGTATCAACATTTAAAAATAATCAAAATTATCTAGGCACTATTAATGAATTAGTAATAAGGAAATCAGACAACATATCCATTCAAAATAGCTTCAAAAAACCTATGGATAAATCTATTTGAGGGTAAAAGACATCTGCAATTAAAATTTCAGCACTCTGAAAAAAGAAATCAAAAATACCCGAAGAAGAACGAAAGCCATGCCACATTCATGGATTGCCAGAACTGATATTGCCGTATTATAAAAAGAAATCTATAGATTCAATGCAATCACAATCAAAATATCAATGTTGCACTTCTCAAAACTAAAAAAAAAATAAGATTTTAAAATTAATATATAAAAATGAAAGACCCAGAATAACCAAAAGCAATCTTCACAAAGGGATGGCTGAAGGCATCACAAAACTTGACTTTTAAATTATCCTGAAAAGTCATACAACAAAACCAACATAGTACTAAAAGAAAAAAAAAATAGATACATGGAACAGAATAGTGAACATAAAAACAAATCCACACAACTACAGCTATCTGATTCTGTATAAAAGAGACAAAATATATGTTGGAAAAAAAAAAAAAACAGTGTCTTATCAAATGATCTTGGGAAGTCCACAACCATACTTGTAGAAAACTGAAAATATATCCATCCCTCTCATTGTATAATGGTTCAGTATGATTCAATATAGATTAAATACCTAGATTTAAAACCTGAAACTTTGAAAGTGTTTAAAGAAAAGTTAGGGAAAACACTTTAAGACATAGGTGCAAAGTTAGGCCTCTGTCATGGTTACTTTTCTCTCATTGGTGAGACAAAGTATCTGACATCCAAAATGAAGGAAGATAAGAAAGGTTAACAGTTTGTGGAGGTTTTTAGTCCATATCAGCTGGCTCCAAGGAATAGTGGCATACAGCAGTGGGCAACAGTTTATGGTGAAGGAAAAAAGCACAAGCAATAAGAGCAAAAGAGGAAAAGCAAGGAGAAAAGACATTCTGCCCCTTATAATGTATGTAGGCCACACTCACTTGGCACTTATACCTATAATCCAGCATTGAACCATGAGCCATTCAAAAACTCTAGAAGCCCACCTCCCTGACCTTATGAGGCTTTGGGGTGACATCCAGAATGAAACCATAATATTTTTCCCCTGGCCCAAAAAGACTCATGTATATTCTTTATGCAAAAGACGTTTTTTCAATCTCCAATAGTTGCCAAAGTACTAACAATTTCAGCACTGCTGAAAGCCCCAATTCCAAAGTGTTCTCTGAAATTTAAGGCAAACTCTAAGCTATGAGTGCCTGTTTAAATGAAAAGACAATTAAACACTTCCAACATTCAATGACAAAAGGTAAAATTTTCTTTCCAAAGTGCACACACAAAGGTATGCAAAGGATTGAGATCAAAGCAAGTCCAAAATCCAACAGGGCAAACATTAAATCCTGGGGTTACATGTAGAACATTGGAAAAAATCTGTTTCAAATTATGAGCTCCAAATGGCTTTTGTGGTTCTGCTCCTATGGCACTTCTGGTGGTTGTAGCTCCCGTGGTTTCTCTTTTGGGTTGGCTTTGCTCCCTCCTTGCAGGTTTCCTAAGACAATCCACACTCGTGGCCTTTTGAAAATTCTGGGTTCTCCTTTGTGCCTTTGGCTTAACAATCACTGCTTCACTCACTGCCCTCTCAGAAGCACACTGCCTGTCTTCCAAGGCTTTCTGAAATTGGGGTGGAAGCTGCACTAACCTCATACTCTTATATTCTGCATGGACCTAAAACCAGTGACACATAAATGATGCCAAGGTCTATTGCCAGTTGGAGCAGTAACCAGGATTTCTTCTCTCATGGTTGTAGCAGTCAAGCACCTAGATCACTGAACACTCTGAACTTGGTTGTGAAGAACAAATTCTGTATGTTGCTACCATTCTGGAATCTGGCAAGGCAGCTGCCATTTTGGAACTTGGCATGACTGCCACCCCCATTCTGGAACATACTGTGACTGCCCTCATTCTGGAATGTGGTGCTCGGAGGGTTTCTCAAAGTAAAATCTTTCATTTTTTCAGTTTTGAGCCTGCAAAGGTTAGAGATGCCACCCACTTCCCATGATGCCCTCAGACTATCTTTTCTATTCTTCTGTTCCTTCTAGGCAGTCAAGGTTTCCTCAGCTGTATCTTTGCAGTCCACAGCTTTACTGGAGCTTCCTTTCTGGCAGGACTTACAGTGTTTTAAATCACCCTGTTGGGATCTTTGCTATTGATTGTCAATATAGAACTGGCTAAAAGCCACCAACAATAGCTATGTCACCAACAAATACAATGGACTTCCTTGTAATTTCTTCTGAATAATTAGTTCACCATCCTTAATCTCTGTCTCAGGCAAAGTCTGGGCACGAGAAAAATGCAGACAAACTTTCTGCCAAGCCAAAACACACACTGTGTGAAGTCCAATAACCAATGCAGTCCTTCCTCCCAGCAGAAACCTCCTGAGTCTAGTCTTCACTGGTTTTCTGGTATTCTGATCTCTGACCAGAATATCCCATACAGAACAGCCTAAGATGTTCCAGTTCTATGCTTTCAGGTAACGTCTCTGAATCTTTCAAAACTTTTCCCACAAACCATTCCCAAAGGCTCTCAAACCACATGGTGAGGTATAGTCACAACAACTACTTTACTCCTCTGACAGCAAATTCTATCTTGGTTACTTTTCTCTCATTGCTGAAACAAAATGCCTGACACCCAAAATGAAGGAAAGAAAAGTTTATTTAGCTTATTGTTTGTGAAGGTCTCAATACACACTCAGCTAGTACCAAGCCAGAGTGGTGAGGCTAAGTGGAAACTGCTCATAGTGGCAGAAAACAGCGCAAGTTACAAGAGCAAAAGAGGAGCACAGAGAGAACACTCTGTACCTTATATGTAGGCCACACCCACGTGAATGCAACACTCACACCTATAATCACAGCATTGGACCAAGAATCATTCACAAACTGTAGAAGCCCACCCCCCTGACTGCATGAGGCTTTGAGGGCACATCCAGACTCAAACCATAACATCTCCAATAGTATAAAAAATAGCAGGAATCAACAAATGAGATTACATTAAGTTAACAAGTGCATGTACAGCAAAAGAAAAAATCAACAGAGTGAAAAGACAGCTTATATAAGGTGAAATCTTTACAAATTTTTCTTCTGACAGAGCACCTGTAAAATATTTAAATAACTAAAAATCTTAATATCAAAAAATCAAATACCTCAATCAATATATGTGCAAATTAAAGAGCTTTTTCTCAAAAGAAGAATTTGAAAGTGTCAATAGTTTTAAGAGAAATTCAAAATAATAATGTATTGAGATTCCAATTCACCCCAGTCAGAATGGCTATCACCAAGAATACAAAAATCCCAAAACTAAAGCTAAAATAAAGCTCTAACTCTCACTGGTATATCCCTGAAGGAATTAAAGCCATCATATTATAGGGATACCTCCATATTTTACATATCATAAGAGCCAATAGATAGTCTGGAAACATCCTGGGTACTCAAACAGATGGATCAATAAAGAAAATATGATACACATCAGTACAGTATTATTCATTCATAAAAACACCAAAATTTCATCATTTGCATAAATATGGATATTTTGAAGATATTATGCTGATCAAAATAATACACACAAATATTGCATGTTCTTCCTAATACATGGAATCTAAAAACAATCACAAGAAATTTGAAGAGGGACTACTATTACACAAAAGAAATAAAATAAGGGAAAGGGTAAGGTATATAGAGATAGATAATTAGTGAGATGAACATGATTGAAATATCAATCATGTGTGACCTTTGGCACTCAAAATCAAAATGGAAAAGTAGTAAGAGGTCATGTCAAAGGGAAGAAGGAAGTGTGAAGATAATCTTTAATAATATTTTAATAATATGTGCTTGTATAAATATGACACAGCAAACTCTATAGGATACCTCTGTAGTGGATTCCAATCTCCTGCTCTGAGTTACGATGAAAAGTGGGAAGAATGACTAAAAGATAGAATAGGGTTCAGTAGGGATCTGTGACGACTAGTAGTTTTGCAGTAACAAAAGGTTATGGGCCATCCAGAACCTTGGTATTTACTCATTGAGGAAAATCTGAGAAGACTGCCATCAGATGTGCTACAAAGTGGCAAGGCTAGCAAGACTTTTAATAGGACAGGGGACAAAGCGTTCTTACTGAAGAGACAGAAACAGCCAGATTTTATATGGTTAATGAATAACCTGGTTTGTAGCCAATTCTGGATAGTACTTTTTCTCTGGAGTCATTTAGGCCTCAGTAGAGATGTTATTGCATATCTTAGTCCTATTCCAGTATATCATAGCTTGTTTACCTGAGCTCAGCCCTAACCATTGATGATAAACAATGTTGGTCCATCATCAGCCACCTGCTTTCATGATGATACAAGCACACTTGGGTCAGAGGATAGCAACATAAGGGTCAGCCACAGAACTCCATCAATCTATATAACCAATAATGATTCATTAAAAAATGTAAAACAAGCAAAGAAACAAAGAAATGTAACCTTCTCTACTCAAGATAGTCAATAAATGCTACTTATCCATGTTTAGAAAGGCAAAAAGAGTTGCTGTGCTGGTATGGGTTCTTTGTTTTATGACATGTCAAGAAACCCAAAGGTAATCACTTTCTATCATTTCTCAACTAGATGAAATTTATAGTGTTTCTCTGAATATTTTGATTTGTAGAAATTTTACAGTGTCACAGAAACATTTTGTTTTTTAATGAATGGTCTTGAGAGTCCAGATCTGATGAATTTTGGACAATATCATTCTTGGTTTTAGGTACAGTGTGTTGAACTCACAGCTTTGCGCTTGCCAGGCAGGCTCTATCACTCTTATTTATATTCCTATCTCAGAGCAGTTCTTCTAGAAAAAGTCACAGTACTTCTCATGTGTGTGAAGGACTCAAAAGCCTTCCTGATGTTGCAGTTCCAGCAGTAATTTTAAGTATTATATATGTCCTACTTTTCTTGGAGTCATTATAACAATAATTTGTGGATTGTTCAGTGCTTCTCCTGATTTTTGCACTACTCTTTCTCAGTTGAACATGTAATCCTGGTGAAACATATGAACTTGTATTTCATTTCACAACATCTGTCCGGGAATCCCAGGGAAGCATGATTTCATAACACTGCAGGGTCATTTCCCTTAGCTCTTTTCTGGGCTTGGGAATGTGAGGGTCTTTCCTACTTTCTTGCAAATCTTTTCACTAGTTACAGTTATCTAATTAGTTTATGTATTCTTTTTGAGGTAGATAAAAATAAGAGCTCCCTCCATGCAGTTCACATTCAGACAGCTTGACTAGGTACCCAACTGTTACTTTGTAGAAATAACCCTAACATTTTTTTTTTTTTGATACCAGGGATTGAATTTATGACCTCGTACTTCCAAGGAATGTGCTTGTGCCACTAAACTAAATTCCCCAACCCGAACCCTAACTCTTTTATAATATACTTAAACACGAAGGCAAATTTTAACCCCAGAAAAAGTTTAGTTCAATAGCATAACTTAATTTAACGTGCTCATTCAATAAAGTAAGAGATTGGCACTTCAAATTATATAGTTCTGGGCCTCTCAATTTGTGAAGAATATTTTCTCAATGACAAAGTATATTTTTGTTTTCAAATTCAAGTAAAACTTTATATATTTATATCCAATTTGTAAAATGTTAATTAACTGAGTTCAGTGTAACCAGAATATTAATTTATGTGTGAATACTATTTGAATACTGTATTTATCATTGAAAAATTCCTATTATGAATTTGCTTTCTTATTCTTTGGCTGGCTTAAAAAGAAAAGAATGAAGCAAAACCCAAAACAACATCAGATTATATGCTGAGGCCAGTGCTTCCTTTGGAAATTTGTATCTTCTTCAAATCCAATCCTAAACAAAACACTCTTGATATTGATATGATGGCCTTGATTACCAGGGCAGCACTCTGTGACACCTATTGGCATTTCCTTACTAAGAAGAAAGTTTATTTTAGAAAAGAACAATGACAATAAAGAATTGTGATTAAACACACAAATTTTGTTAATTAGGGCAATCCATTTTAGCAATATTTGCATTTCTTGAAACATGTCTACTTCACAAGCCATCATTCACTTAATTCAACTTATTAAATGAAGTCATTAAATGTTTCTTTAAACTTTGCTCAGGCACACTTCTTTTTAATTTTTTTTTTTACTTTAAATAGAAAAAATAAAAGTAATGATAAAATAGCATCAAAACAAGTTAGTAGGAGAGTTGCAATAATTAAAATCTTGTATATGGTTGTCTTCCTAGTAGTTATTCAGAATACAAGATATCAGCATGATGTTCCATGTGGGAGGAGAAATGACCAAACATACCAAAATAATTTAGAAAAAATTATTCTTTGTCTAAAACTATTCTTTGTCTAAGGGTCAAAACAAATAGCAAGGTCAGTTGAGAAGTTTCTGAAATGAAGTAGCAAAATGTCATCTTTGTTTTATAGACAGTGCATTTCCTGTTTCTTTAGATTCATATGAAAAAAGTGAATGCATTTCAGTAAAATAGAGAGCTAAATGCTCTATTTCTTTGACCTTTAAAATATTTTCAACTGTGAACAGCTGGCCAGTCTGCCCCTTTCCCAGAGGCTGCTTAAACTGTAAACAGGAGGCAAAGTAGAATTGCAGCCAATCTAATTATGGAATATTGAAAAGGTCAAAGCATTGCCCTGGGCTACAACATAGTAAGATCTTCATTTAAAAGAATGCCAAATGGCCTAGCTAGTAAATGGAACACCTGCAATTTATATTTCTTATAAAATTAGTATTTAGAAGCTACTTACCACATATACTTTTCTAATCTACCAAAATGTTACAATATTATTTGAAATTGTCCAGAAAAGCAGCAATATTTTGGGCTTAGTACCTTCTTTCATATAAGGCTAGTCCTTCCTATAGTATATGCAAAAGAATGCTTCAGTTACTGTTCAGAGATGCAAAAATACTGAGGGTTAAAAAATTGGTGCTTATATAGGGGATAAATCTTACACAAATGTGAACAGTGATGAAAATTTCTCAACACATTTTATGGGTATATTCCCATAAGTTGAAATGGAATAGCAGACCCACAATCCACTTACTGCAGAATATATAAATAGTATTAACCATATTGCAGCTTATCAGATGTGTATCAGTGATGTGTATTTAATTCTGGTCTGCTGCTTCTCTGAGTTGATGGGAATGCCTCTTGTTGCCCTGCTCTAAGATACAGCTGAGCTGAAGTGGGAGCAATCAAAGGAGTTCCTAATATTTCTAAGAAAACACTAAGTATACCATCAGGATTCTATTTATTTAGAGGGCCAACATAGTTCATCTGGGACATCTAGAAGAATGCCTAACATAAGTTGTGAATCTGGAAGATGGGCTAACTAGCATCACGGACGATCTGAAAACCTTAGCTTCTCAGGCTGGTGAAAATGATCTCATATAATTTATTGTGGAACATTTGGTTAAATAGGAAAAGTATAAAGAATTTCAGGAATGTCACATTTTGGAGCAGAAGAAATTAAAACAAGAAAATTTGAAAATCCTGCTGAATCACCCATATCTGGTGAATACACCTAACATATGGGGACAGCACAGCAAGATCTTCTCATTGTAGTCAGTCTCATAGTTGGCTATTTAATAGCCTTGGACATTTCCATTTGCCTGAAGACTACTTGCTATTTTCCTAATTTTCATTGTCATGCATTAAAATAAAATAAATATTTTGAATTTTAAAATAATTTCTCTGACAGGTTCTTGTCTCTGTGTAGTGTAATATATTCAAAGTTGCTCAACTAGAAGTCCCAGAGCTGTGAAGAAAAAGATGTCATACAGGGGACTGAGGGAGCATGAACAAAATGGAACTCATTAGAAGCTGTAAGAACCAAAATAACTTACAAAGACAAACTAAAGATCCTATATGTTTCTCATCACTGTTTTTGCCAGTGATACAGTTAACTTGCAGAATGAGTTGATGTGATTGACATAGACTTATAAAGAAATTACTAAAGATAAATCTGATTTGGGGAAGTTGAGAGTAGAGATTTAGTAGATACCAAAGAACTATGTGTTCAGCTGTTGTCATTTGCCAGCTAGGTGGCTTGAAAAATCAGACATAACATGTACAAGAAGTTCCAGGACTTAGAATACTATAAAATGTTTATAATAGTATGTCTCATATTTTACATCTATTTTCCAATTTAGTGCATAGTACTCTTGTGGTAAATTCAAACCCAGAATTATACATGTTGAACATGGAGCTAAGTTGACATAGTACAAAACCACCATGCCTAGTCAGAAACATTTTTTATTGTGAACTGAAAGCCACAAGAAAACTATGCATTGTGTTAAGTAACTTGAGAGATTTTTGAATTTCATATAAATGCCAGTGAATTTGTTTAGATTCTGTTATCTCATTTGCAAGATAATCAGGAGGTAAACATTTTATTTTGAAGTGATATTAGAGGTTTTCTATAGGGAAGTTAAGCACTTGAACCAAAGTAAAAAGACATCAACCAATACTAAAGAAAGTTGAAAAAATTCCAGAGTGAAGTTAGATCTACTCACATTTTTCTGGTGCAATGATAGGGATTTCAATGGTGAATCAGTGGTGAATGGATGTGAGTTTACAGAGAGTTTGCATGTCATGAGAAATATACTTACCAGAGGAAACAGATAAATTTGGAGCAGATTCTGTTAGGGGAAATTTTTGAATCCCTAGTGACCAACCAAATTGTCATTCAGTTGAATTTCTGAAAAGTACTTTTTACTTTGGAATTGTATCTGTTGTAGCTTTTCTATTTTCTACAAATGTCATATATTCAGCAAATTATTCACAGCCCAGATCTAACTTAGATTATCATGTTGTGTTTGGCTTAGTGTTTTTTGTCCTTAAATGATATTTGTGTCGATATTTAGTTAATAACATGCCTTTATAATAGTACCATCAATGTCATAAAAACTTACATGAAGTTTATTTACTGTTATAAATAACTACAGCAATAATGTTGTCTTATTGTAGTAAGTGCCATGGGAAAGAATCAGAAATGATTCATTTGGCTTGTTTCCCTACAGTTATTTTCATGTGAAATTGAACTTCCCAGTCATGTTCATTAAAAAAATAGATTATAGCCCATAGCAACACAGTGGGTAATCAATTCATTAAAATTAATTACATTGGCTTGCACTGCAACGACTTAGGGAAAGTAGGCTATGTGTGTGCTGATTCAAAGCTCACAAAAAAAAAACTCTGACAATGATTGGAATAACTAGCAGCCGCCTCCAGGGAGACCTGCATTATTGCATTAGTTCTTTGGTCCCAAACCCTAACATCACCTGTAGATGGCCTAGGAATTATCATTATTTCTATATGAGAAATAAATTCTCCTTGTGTGTTACTCATTGTTTCCATCCCAAGTATCTGATTCAGTTAATTGGGCTTGAACAAACCTGCCCTTCATGTTAATTATTTCATTACCAATTCCAAGGTATAAAACATTTAGTATTTACTAGATTACTACTGTAAAAAATATAAGTGAAACCCATTCATTTGGATACAGGGCCCAGAACATTTCAGGGCCTAAGTGTGTAGATATACATTCTCTGTAGAGATAACGATGTTACATTATAAAAGTTAATTAATTGTTGTGGTTGTAGCTCAGGGGTAAAATGCTTACATAACATGGGAGGAGGTTAGGGTTCTGTTCTCAGCATTGAAAAAACAAAAAATACAATTACTGAGCACTCAAAAGGGCTGAGGCAGGAGGATTGCCACGAGTCTGAGGCCAGCCTCAGTTACATAATGACTTCAAGGCCAACCTGAACTACAAGGTGAGGCCCTGCCTCAAAAAAGAAAAAGAGTTAATGAATATCTGTATATACATAAAAACTCACTTCTGTACATATGTATGTATATATAGGCATACACACATAAATATGCATATATGATTCTGACTTATGTTTTTCATGATATTTCTCTTTGTAGGTTTTCTCAAGCAAGAGCAATTTTGGGAATTACTTAAGAAAACTATTATCATGAACTCGGGGGAATGATAAACGTTTCATCTGAAAACCTGTATTTATTTGCTTATTATCCACTATGAAATCAAACACGATATCTTAATTGTTTAAAGTCAGGATTAAGAATGAGTCTTTCTGTATTTCTGCATTTATTCATATGTTAGTATAACTGAAATGCTGATATAATAACTATATCAATATATAAAAGGTAATATGGACAGATGTAAAATGGATATTAAGAACTCAAAATGGAGGGACAAACAAAATCTAAGTGTGAAATTATTATTAGTTTATTTTTTCTTCCTTTTTACTCCTTTTATTGTCTTTATCATAATGTTGTGACTCTTTTGATTCTAAACAAATAGTTTTAATGAAATGCTATTTTTCTAAGGTTGTGTTAAGCACAAAGTGAAAATTTATAGTATAATATGCATAATAATGTATAAACATAGAGTCAAAACACACTTCCAGAGCAAATGACTGAACCTCAAAGAAAAATTTCAAGAGAGGTAAAAGAAGGAGGTTCAAATAAAACAAAATAAGGAGGTTCAAATAAACCAAAGCACATGAAGAGAGGGAATTAGAGGGGAAGGGGATATGTTGTGTGCATGAAACATCTCCCCAGGAGAAATGTGGTGATTATGTACTGCAATAATGTAGTAATAAGAATAAAAATTTGAAAAAAAAAACTTAAAAAGAAGGCACAAAATAATTATAGAATGAACTTACTTATTGATAATTACACTAAATATCAATAGATTATGTTTTTCAGTCAAAAAGTACAGAGTAATTAAATGTATAAAAGACAAGATATCATTATATGTTGCGTATAGGAAATTCATTTTACTTCTCAGGACACACATGGACTGAAAGTAAAGAGATGAAATAGATGAAATGGTGTAGTCTATGCAAATTGTATCCCCTTGTACCTCACTGTTTTATTCAGCATAGTAGTTGATATCACAGCCAGCCCAACCAAGTAAGAGAGGTGAGTTAAATCTAACCAAATTGGAAAACCAAAAGTCTAAGTATTATTGCTGATAAACAACATTATCCTTATATATAGAGAACATTAAAAAAATCCACCAAAACCTTACAAGTAATAAATTTAGCAACATTTCTGGGTACAAAATCAACACACAAATTAAACAGACTTCTTCGAAATAAAAATTTAAATGCAGTTTCATTTGCAATAGTTACAAAAATACTTAGGAGTAAATTTAACCAAAGTAATGAAAGATATATATTATGATGAAAACTGTAAGACATTGATTTAAAAAATCAAAGGAAATAAATGCAGATATGGAAATAGAACTTGTGTTCATGTATTGGAAAAGTCAATTAAAAAAAGTATACTAATGAAAAGAATTACAGTTTCAGTGCAATCTATAAAGCAATGACAATCTTTATGACACTGGGAGAAAATAAAACTAAACTTTGCATCAAACCAAAAAAAAATCTATAGTAGTCAAAATAAATAAAAGCTAGCAAAGCAAAGCAAGCAAAACCAGAAGGCATTATATTGCTGCTGTAACCCAAACAGCATGGTGTTGGTCTAAAAACATACCCTAGACTAATAGAACAGAAGCTCCAAACCTTTGCATCTATAACTAACTGATTTTCAACAAAGATGCTAAGAGGATATATTGCTGAAACAATCTTTTATAGAAATTGTGCCCAAAACGTTGAATGTTCATATACGTAAGAATGAAACTAACCCCCACCACTAGTTAAAAACCTACTCAAAATGGATTAATATGACATAAAATTACATAAGGAACATAAAACAAGAATAAACATCCTAGAGTATTTGAATGAGTAGGAGATTTTTGACAAAATCCCAAATTACAGGAAGCAAAATATAAAATAGGCAAAAAAATTATCTCAAACAAAACGACTTCTGCACAGCAAAGGAATAAATCAGTAGTGTGAAAATAAAACCTCCCAATATGGCAGAAAATATTTCTCAAGTATAATCTAGCACACATCAATATACAAAATATGTAAGAAACAGAAACTCCACAATGACAACAAAAAATAACTGATTATAGCTCTAAGTAGATATTTCAAGAAAGAAAATGTAAAAATAGTTCTAAAGGTGGAGAATAAAGTTCCCCACCATTCTGTTTTTGATAGATCATCTTAATTGTGTCAACATGTTTGGTTTTCGCACGTACTTGAGGGGACTGGTGAAGCTCATTTCTGGGTTGCTCATGGAAGTATGACCTTGAGTAGTATATCTGGTCCCTTTCCTCTTCTCTGATGCTGCTCACCTGCTGTGCTCCCCCATCACCATGAACTGAGGCAGTTTTGCTCCTACACACCCTTAAACCATGATGTTTCTGTCTTGGAGACAGCAACTATTTGTCAAATCCCTGAAACTGAGCTAAATTAAACCACTCCTCCTTTCGTTATAGGTGTTGAGTATTTGGTCCCAGCAAACAAAAATCTAATATTCTAATCATTAAGCAAATGCAAACCAAAACCACAGTCAGATATCATTTCACTCTAGTTAGAATTGTTATTATTTTAAAAAGATAAAGATGTCAAATGCTAAGGGGCATATGGAGAATTGGAAACATTTTTACACTGTTGGGAATGTAAATTAGTATAGACCTTATTGAAAACAGTATTGAGTTCCCTCAAATAATGAAAAATACAACTATCAAGTGATCTGGCAATTTTGCTAGTGAGGATATATTCAGAAGAAGTGCAATATGCCAAAGACGCAACTGCATTTCACTGTTCACTGCAACACTATGCAAATAACCAAGAACAGAAGCAACGTAAGTGTTCATCAATCAAAGAAGGGATAATGAAAGTATAGAATTTATACAAAACAGAGTATTATTAATCTTTAAGAAGAAATAAACTCCTGTAATTTGCCACAAAACAACGGAGCTAAAGATCACTATGCTAAATGAAACAAATTGGGTATAGACAAATAAGTATCACATGAACTTACTCAATATCAATCTAAAAAAACCTGAATTTTTTAGAAGTTGAGAGAATGACATTATCAGAGGCTTGAAACAGTTGAGATGGATGAAAAAAGTTGTTCAATGTGAATAATATATATTTAGATGGGAACAAAATATTCTGATGTACTATTTCACACTAGGATTACTATAAATTGCACCAATATGCTGTATATTTGAAAAAGCTAGAAGAAACAATTTTAAATGTTTTTACTACAAAGAAGTGATAAATGTTTAAGACAGATTAAACAATGCGAGGACATCAAAATGTCACATGGTACTCCATAAATATATATGATTTGTATTTTTATCCATCAATTAAAATTTTATGTCCAGAAAATATAGTTTTAACCATCATGCTAGCTGTGAATTGTATGTGGTCTTTATACATTGAATCTTACTAATTTTATACTTAGTTCATTTACCATTTTATTCATGAAAAGCTGTTAAGTTTTCAAGTGCTTTTTCTGACTCTGTTGAGTTGATATAATTTTTCCCTTCATATACTTAATGTGGTCTACCATATTAATTGATTTGTGTCTAGTTAATTATCCTTACATTCTAGAGACAGGTCTCATTTAATCATGGTGGATGACCTTTAACTGGGCTTTTAAATTAAGTTTACTAGTGTTTTGTTGAGATTTTCATATCTATGTTTATTACAGAAATTTAAATGTAATTTTTATTGTTCTATTTCTTTTTATTAGTACATGTTTGTGGTACATAATGATTCCATTCAGCAATTCAACATAGGATGTTGTTCATGTACAGGACATCTCTTAAATCTTTTTAAAACCATTTCCACAATCTTTCCTATATCTCTTGGACCACTTAATTTCCCATATCAGTTTTAATGTATCCTTATTCATTTCTGATTTTATTGATTTGAATCTTCTCTGTACTTCATGGTGCAACTGAATTTTTTCCATTTAATTTCCCATTAAAAAATCCCTTTATTTTATTGATCATTATATATTTAGTTAGCCTTTATTAGCCTAATTTTAATAATTTCTCTATTTATACTAACTATAAGCTTAATTTGTTATTTTTTCAACAGTTATATATAAATTTAGTTTGCTTCAGTTTGTCATTCTTTTATTGCAGGTTTTTTTCACTATGAATTTATTTTTAAGTATTCTACTTTCAGCATGTCACGAGTTTAACTATGCTGTGTGTATTTTTCTTTTATTTGTATCAAGATATTTTTAACTTCTCTTTTGATTTTTAACCTGAATCATTGGCTTTTCAGAAGTGTGTTGTTTAATTTCTGTATCAGGCTTTTTTTGGAAACTACACAATGGAAAAATGGCAACTTTTCAAAGAATAGCAACACAAAAACTGAATATTCACTTGCAAAAATTGTAATAATTGAATTGCATTCCTACACAATCTACAAAAACAATTCAAGATGTATAACATACAAAACATAGTCTTAAATTATATAATTTCTAGAAAAAATAAAAAGCAAAACTCCTTGGCACTATTTTTAGCTCTCATTTCTTGGATATCAAAAACAAACAAAAATGAAATAAAAATAAACTAGCACAATTTCATCAAACTAAAATGGCACCACAAAACAAAGAAAACAATCAACAAAATAGAAAGGAAACCTAAAAAGGATGAAGATATTTTCAAACTATATGTTGGCTGAGGAGCTAATTTCCAAAGTATATTAAAAGATACTACATCTTAGTCAAAAAACAAAAATAACTCAATTTAAAATTGTGAAAACATACTTAAACATTTCTTCAGAAAAGACAGATAAATAACCAATAAGTATGGGAATAGATGTTCAACATCAATAATTATCAGATAAACACAAATGCAGAATACAATAATGTATCACCACACACCCTTTTGGATGGCTGTTACAAAAAGACAGAATAAATGTTGCCAAGAATGTGAAGATATTCAAACCCTTATAGACTGTTGGTAAGGTTGTAAAACTGTACAGCAACTATAGAAAACAGTAAGAGTATTTTCTTTAATCAAAATATAAAGACTAGAATTACCATATAATCAAAAAGTGTCATTTTTGATTATAAACTTCAAAAAATTTAAACGATGATCTTAAGGAGCTACTTTTACTCCCATGTTCAGCTTGAGAAAGATTCAGTACCGTGAAGATTTAGATGCAAACCAAGTGAACACTGATAAAGAAAATCTAAGATAAATATAATGGATTATTATGAAACCTTAAAAAGAAGTTTATTTTCTACAACATGAATATAATAGGAAAGTTCATACTAATGAAATAAGCCTGCAATAGAAGAAAACACTGAACTATTACATTTATATGAAATATTGCTCATATTGAAACTCTTCAATGCAGAGAATAAAATAATGGCTGTGCTGTCCAGAACATTGAAATAGGTACACAAATAATCAAAATCAATATCTCAATGATATGTTTCACACCTCCAAAGTTCACTGAGACATTATTCACAATTGTCAAGTTATAGAAACTGATCACTAGACAAATGGATAAAAAGACTGTAGCTTATGTGTATAATAGAATGTTACTCAATTTTTATGCAGGAGAAAATTTTGCCATTTGCAAAACATGAATGAACCTAAGAAGATATTATGCTAAATGGAGTAACCCTTCTAAATGAATTAGATTCTACATGTCTGCTGTAAAATACAGCTCCTATAATTACAATTTGGTATTGCCCACTCATAATTTGTTAAGAAGGTAAATCTCAGGCTAAGTATTCTTAAAGGAAAATAGAAAGGAAAAAAAAAACTAATATAAAGAATACCCTGAAATAGATATCTAATATGTCTATTACTTTATGCTGATAATTCCATTGACATTTGCAAAAACTGTAATCACTAAATTATGTGCATTAAACATGTACAATTGACTGCATACCACTATCAACTATAACTCAAATCGCTCTAGAAAATAACCCAAATACACAATCACTAGGCATTTGGTAAATTTAAATGTTACAATTAAGAGACTATATATGATATATCTAAAACGTAGGTATATCTAAAGATGGGTAATGACCAAAACAAATCTCTGGTTATTATATTATTATCAAGAAATAACTACAGAAAGACTGTGGCTATCATGTATTAGGCAGCAATGCTCATTCTGCTGTAGGTATATTTTTCCTACAGTTAACAGAAAATCAGTAGAGGGACATCCTGGAAAAACAGAATGAACAAAAATATTAAGAAAGTAAACAGAGCGGGCTATTTGAGCAAAGATCTGAAATTATGGCATTTTATTTTTCTGCATCTTTGTTGTTATAACATTAAGATATGAAGAAATAGGCCTAAGACACATCCATTTCAACTGCCTCTGTCACTAGCTATGAAACATGGGATGACATTTCTTTTATTTTAAAGAGAAAAATGATAAAAATGAAACAAAACAGGTTAGTAAGACAGTTACAAGTTAATACCTTGTCCATTTTTGTCTTCATAATGTTTATTCCGAGTACAAGATAATGTATCTTGGGACAGTGTTTTCTAATGCCAAAAATTCTGAAACATAAAGGATTTATCTCCAATTCATAATTTCTTCATATTTCCTTAGATTTTTTTAAAAAATTGTGGGTGTTTGTCCACCTTTATGTTTCCCATGATTTCATCTCTGGTCTCTCAATGTGCTCAGATTTCAACTTCATATCCCCCTATTAAATATTGCTGAATCTTTTTTTGTCAACATTTTTTAAATGAAGGTAAAATGTGAGGACATGGTGAAAATGGAACACTTGTTCATCAGTGATTGGAATATACAAAGGTGCATTTGCTTCAGAAAACAATAATTCTTCAAAATATTAAAATGAAATCACTATATAATCCTACAATTCTAGGTCTATTCCCAAAACAATGGAAAGTAAGGATTTTGTACACCTAACACTATAGCAGTATTTTTCATAATAAACAAGAAGAAAAAGTAATCCAAGTGTTCAATCAAATGTTTTATGTTAATCCAAGGGGATAATATTCAGCTTCAAAAGAGAATATTTTTCTGACACATGCTAACGCACAGGTGAAACTTGAGTACCTCATGCCAAGTGAAAGAATCATGTCAAAAATGGAGAAATATTGTATCATGACACCTTTTTGAGATACCTAGAATAGGAAAGTGAGAAATAGAAAAACCAGAAAGTAGAATAGCAGTAAAAGGTAAATAAGAAAGGGGAGAAAGGAGTTATGTTACATGGGTATAGAAATTGAGTTTAGGAAGATCAAGTTCTGAGGGCAGATGGTTGTAGTGATTGTCCAGCACTGTGAATGTATATAATGCCAATGAATAGTATACTTAAAAATGTTGAACTGTAATTGTCACATTGTATTTTTTACCATAATAAAATATGTAACTCCAAAAACTTCAGGAAGAGGAGATACTTTTAAACTTGTCTAGGAGAGCAGCATTAATCTCATACTGAATTTAGAGAAGTACTCCACAAAAACGTGCAGACAAATATTCCTCTGAATATTCATGAAAATTCTCAGACACAGAAGGTTAAGTATAGTATCTCTCATTTGAGTAAGGCAAAGTACAATCAAAAAGCACAATTAAGGATGGAGAGAAGATGACAAGGGGATAAATACAAGTGGGAAAGATCCAAGAAAATACAGGTGAGTACAGAGGTAGAGCAGAAGGGGAAATAAATGGCATAAAATATGTCATGCACAGGAACCTAATAACCTCAAGGAGTTGAAACATTGTATGTCATAAAATGTGAACTAAAGTTAATAATATTAATATGGATGAAAATGTGTAGAGGAACAAATCTGTTTCATGCACATGTATCCACTCCCCAAGATGATTTTAAACTGCTCATATTGTAAACATGTACTAATGAAAGGATGAAAATATTTTCAAAAAATATTATAAACCTAATTCAAATATATATTATAAAGTATGGTGGATAAAAACTGAATTTTGTATACACACATTTCAGAATGTTGATGTTTTGAAACTAATTAAAATTTAAAAACAGGAAGGTTATCTTGGGTTATGATTGCTGCAGGGGACCATTTACTAAAGCTACCTAACAACTCAATGGATGGATCTGTAAAGATAATCAAATAGTATCTCCTCTAAAAAGAGAAATATTCAGTGCCTCTCTACTAATCGGAATCTAGTGCTCTAGAATACTTAATCAATTTAGAATTGTATCATACATATCTACAGAGACTTTCATACATAGTAACAGTGTATATAATCTTAATAATCAGATTAATATATACATTAAGAGCTCAGAATTGGCCATATACCAAAGGACAGTCCCATTTTACCTTTAGGTTAGTGATTTTAAATGCCAATTCTGTACTGTATCCTACCATTCATAAATGAAAATATCTTATCTGAAATAGCCTTTTCTTCAAGGAACATCATGAATTCTGCAGTATCAACAAGGTAACCTTTTATTGTTTCTTTTTCCTCATTAATAAACATGTGGTTCTAGCATTTACTAGATAGTGAAGGAAAATTATTCTATCCAATATTAATATTCATAAGACTTTGATATCATTCTATTATATCTTGAAATGACAATTTTCATATAACTTTATTAACATTCAATTTAACTAATTCCTTTCATTAATTCAATCTATTATTTTCCCAAATATCACATAATCTAGTTAAAGTAATGGATAGACTATATGAGTATATATAATAAAGATCCCTTTTAGAGATATTCAATATGAAAACTGACATTATATCCTATAGGCTTTAACATTGCATGTGGATATTAATAAAGAAAAGTTAGTTTCTCTGTCACAATTTACTTGTACCCATTTGAGTTACGTTTATCCATCACAAAATTGTACCTATTGAAGATATATCTATCAGTAAGATTTTTATGACTACATGAAAAAGCCAATTTAGAGTAAAAGAGTAAAAAGTATTTGTGTTGGCCTACAATTTCACAGCTTTCAGTCCATAGCCACCTGAATCAAATCCAGAATCATCATGACAAAAGAACTTGACTGAGACATGCTGCTTAATTTAGGGTTAGCAGAAGGCAGAGAACAAAAGAGCAGAGAAAGCTACACACCTTCCAAAGGCAGCACTCAGTGAGCTCGCTGTCCAACAGTGCCCCACTCCCAAACAGAACATTTAACTATGAATTTGTCAGTGGATTAATCAAAAAGGAGAATAGCCCCTCACCATGATCAAATCACCTCTGAACATCTGAGAATCTGCGAGACATTTTAGATCTAAACTATAACACACTTCTACAACAGGAGACATCATGGTGTGGATAAAGTTTAACAAGGCAGAAAAAGACATGACCTTGAGTTTTCTGGCACCTTCCATGTTACTGTGCCGATTCAGTGAACAGCACGCATGTTCTTGTGACAGGATTACAGGAAAACATCAGCACTGTCAAAGCAATTAGCTTACTTTTTCAATCAGGCCCACAGTAAAAATACCAAGTGATTTGTTTGATAGAACTATTTCCTGGGCAAGTTAATTAACCTAAATTGCTTTTCTGGTAACCATGTATACACAGATTCATAGCTAAAAGTGTATAAACAGCAGTAATAGAAGAAAATAGAGTGACTAGAAATGAGAACATACAGAATCCCAGGCTAATGGCATGTTTTTATAACTTTGTTTTTTCCCCTATTAATTCCAGGTATTTTCCCTATTATTCTCAGTATTGTTAAATTAATGGCAAATATAGATGTGGAACAATTTTCTGTACTTCTATTTTAAAACATCTTCTAAAAATGCAAAGATTCAATTTTAGTTTGTTTTGGTGTTAGCATAAAGGGAGAGGTAATATTTTAATCATGCTCTACTCAGTTGTTAAGCAAAAATTAAATTCATATTTTTACTTAATACTATTTAATGAGTAACTACTAAGTGTCAAATATTTTTCTAGAAGAAGATGATAAAGAGTTAAAAGCATCGTACCACAGTGATATATGAAACCCAGGTTGATAGTAGCACAGTTTGTAATAGCTAAGCATTGGAAACAGTGTAATGTCTATTGATGAATAGATAAGTTATTTTTTAATGCAATAGAGTAATACTTAGTCATAAATAAGGATAAACTTGAGATATTTTTATGTAAATGGTTGCACTTTGAAACCACACTCTTAAGTGAAAAAAATTGAACACATGTAACTTTTGCATAATCTCCTGTTGCAAGAAACTGAAAGGGTAGAGGAGGATCAAAATATATTGAAGATACTGTAAAATAGGAAGAAATTTTTCAAAAGGGAAGGGGAACCAGCAAGAGAGGAAATATAAAGGCAAAAAAGGAAAGGAAAAAAATGAGAAAAGGAAAAAATGGAAATAAAGCATTGGTAAATAAGATGAAAGAGAAGGACTGAAAGAGGAGAGGGGAAGGAAAGAAAAGAAGAATTAAGATACATCATGTACAGGTACAAATTCTCTATGATGAATGTAATCATTTTGTATATCTAAAGTGTACCAATAGGCTTAATTTTTTTTTTTTTTTTTTTTTTTTTTTTTTTGTAACGCGGATCGAACTCATGATTGTGTGCTTACAATGCAGGCGCTTATGCCGATGAGCTAAATCCCCAACTCTTAATAAGTTTAATTTTTAAAAAGGTATAAGAAAGGGAAAATTCCCTTAAACGACAGAATTTTCCTGGAACATCACCCCCCACAAGTGCTATTGGAGTGAGAGAACAAGGGAGAAAATATTGATGAACGATGGCTGGTAGCAGAAATCCATATCAATTAAGAATGCATAAACTCTTGCACAGCTTTGCTATGTATTCTGAGTGAGATGGGAAGTCATTAGATTATCAGCGTTTACAAGGATCATTTTGAATTCTATGTGAATAAAGTAGCAATATGAAGAAGAGTGAAAGGAAGGATAATATTTAAGGAGATATTGTAGCTATTCATGGCAAGAATGATGGAAATTCAAACCAGCATGGTAGTAATAAAGACAGCAAAAATGGTCACAATCAGGATTTTTTGAAAACAAAGCCAATAAGAGGATTTATTACCAGCCTGGGTCACACAATATGAA
Organism: Cavia porcellus; assembly: GCF_034190915.1. Classification (NCBI taxonomy): domain Eukaryota; kingdom Metazoa; phylum Chordata; class Mammalia; order Rodentia; family Caviidae; genus Cavia; species Cavia porcellus. The sequence continues at coordinate 83,874,903 of NW_026947486.1, read as the reverse complement.
TGAAAAACAACACCTAAAATGTTTTGATTGTTTTCCTAAATGATGCAGACTCAGTAATATTTAGCCCCCCAAAATGGTAATAGATAGAAAATTATTATTTTAGAAGAGAGCTTAATAAGACTTTGGTTTTTCATATCATAATTTATAATGTATATTAGATATACACTACAGAAAGAGATACAAACTTGGCAATTGTATGTATGAGGCTGGAATTCAGGGAAGTATTTTTGACTTGAAATATGGACTTGGAAATCAATAGAACATCTCTGGCAGCTAAAAAGTATTAACTTGAATGTTACTAGAGATTAGAAAGGAAAGGAGTGGTGGAAAAAAGGAAGGTTGAATTTGGTGAATTTTGCATTCATGTGTAGGAATATCACATTGACACTAATTTATCCAACTGATACATGTTAGGCAGACATAAAATTAGAAGAAACTATGGGACAGGTTAGACCACCAGGTGATTATTGTATATAAGGATAACAAGTTATCAAAGCTATGAGTGAGGTAATGCTGGAAAATTAAGAGGTTATACACATGATATTTAAATAGGGAAAGAGAAATAAGAAGATCAGCTTATAGAATACGAGAAAACTGAAGAATTTTGGAACCCACAAGCAAATTTAAGGTGTTCGGGGAGAATAGCTGTTCAACCATATCAGGTGAGGTATACATTCCATAACATGTGTGCTATTTATTTTGAGAATGTAGCATAAATAACCAGACATAATAATTGCACATTAATGATGCATCTGATAATGAAAGTCATAACTTATTTTATTGAGTAACTTCTGGGTAGTAAGCATCATAATTAGTCCTTTGCATGCATATTCTTTTAATCTTAGATTACAGAGCCACAAGGTGTGAGGTTTTACTCCAAATTTATTGATACTCAAAATGATCATTAAAAGGAGCAACATTCCCAAATATACTTCACTCTTTATTCTGGATCCATTTCCATGTAATTTCTGATATAATGAATTTATTTTTAACAACAAATATATTATGTAATCCCCTTTATTATGTTGAAATAAAGTTCATTATTAATGGAAATTCTGTAAATGCACAATCCAATGTAATACTTCATATATAACTTAAAGAAATACATTTAAAGGTTATCATAATAAGTTTTTATTATGCAGATATATGTACCCACCCACACCAGATGAAATAATGAAGTATTTCAATGCTTGTATCTATACATAGTATTATCCAAATCTGACATGTAAATATTCAAAACAAGGAATTTTCAACTGCAAACCCAAATACCATATAATTTTCTAAATGATTACCAAATCTTCACACACTTCTAAAAACACCAATGCACACTATTCTCAGTTTACATACAAGCTATATTGTTGAAAATGTATTACTTATAGCAATTTAACCAAATTGACTTTATTGACTTTATTTGTATGGAGTTAGATGTTCTAGTTGCATAAATTTTCCAGGTTTAATTATTCATTTAGCTCTGAAAATATGACTTAAATAAATATTTAAAAGAACGCTGAAACTTTAAGACATAGGATTACTTTCTATAGTTCCTGCTAATTGCATTCCTGGCTATCACTATATGACAGTGGAGCTCACTCACAATTACTATAAATTAATATTATCTTCTGAAATTTCCAAGTTGATTTCTAGAATCCAATATTGTTTCTTCTGAGAAATAATTTTTTGAAATGTGCTTTTGTTCTCTGTACTTTCTCCTGCAAATGAGTCACAGACTTTTAACTAAGAATAGATCAATTCTCACCAATCATGAACTATTACAATACAAATGACATTAATGTGGTAAAAACTAGTTTCAAAAACCTGTGTCATGTTTTGTAGGATGGAATGTTTGAACTATACTTCTCTTCCGAGCTGTAAGCAAAAAAACATGAAATTACTACTTCAGCGTATTTTTTTTTTTTTGCAATCACGCAGACTTATCCTAGGTTAAAAACTAAACAAATTATTAATAGAGAATATTATTTGCATTTAAAGAGATGCATAAATTATTTTTAATCATGAACAGCAAGAGAAGTACTTTAAGTAAATGGTACTAGCAATATTTTGATTGTATTTACATACTGGAATTAAGAAAATTGTTTTTATTCTAAAATCTTCTCTATTGGAAATTGACAGAAAATATCTAACCTGATAGGATAAATTTCAGGCATAATTTTGTAACATTGCAAAGATTAATTGACACAAAATGCCCTGATAAATTAAAAACTTACAACTTTGCTTTTATTTTTGATTTTTGAATATTAGTAATGTTATGGATAGTTTTTAAAAAGTGTCCTTCTGAAAAACTGGTAAGGACAATGTCTGTGATTATCTGGAAGAAAGGATTAAATATGAATCAAGACATATGCACTTATTTATTTATTTATTTATTTATTAATTTAATTTTGCGACAGGATCTCCCATATGGTTGAGTCTGACCTTCAACTCACTATGTGGTTTTGCAGTGCTAGAATTCAGGCTTGTGCCACCACACCCAGCCAAAGACTTCTTTTTAAAGAATCTGTGGTATCTGTCTTCCTGATACTGTCTTGGATCAACACACTGAAATGTTCTAGCTTACATAACTCTCCAGGTTTTGACAGTTTGTAATGTGTTATTTCTAGGAGGTTCCACTTTCAGTGTGCCAAATAATTACATAATCAATGAAAAATATAGATGATGTATCATCTAGCCAACCTAATTGATCTTTGTTTTGGTTTTCAATCTAGAAACTGCTCTTCCATCGTGTTCACCCAAATGATGACCTCGTTCTACAGATTTTTGAAATATGAAGCTCATCCCCTCCTCCAGAATGATGTCATTCACCTGGGTGAATGAAAATATGAAAAGAATCATGCAACTGATAAAGGGAGTTTTATTTTACTAAAAGAAAAATAATTTTCTTTTAGATCCAATAAGCAACATTGGAATATTACAGCTAGGATATTCAGTACACAGCTACAGATGTAAAACTAGTGTTTGTGAAGATTATAACAACTAAAAGCCAAGAGCTCAAATATTATAGTTGAAGAAAAAGCCAGTAGAAGAATGTTGAATGAAAACTGAATATTTACAAGAATGGCTTTGTGAAGGCTGGGTTCATCACAGTTTTAAGAAGTTGTAAATTCTCTGGAAAGTTTTAAGAACAGTGAAATGAACATTAAAATAATAGATAAATTTGATAACACACTTGAATTTTTAGGCAGAAAATGGATAAAATTCATTTCAATTTAATTTAATATTATGAAAATGATGTGTGTAAATTATTGAATGCAATTTATGTTTGAAGAAACATACAAGGTACACATGGTCTAAAACCACAAGTGCTCAGACAAAACTAACTGACGCTGAACATCACAATGGTAAAATATGGAATACACACAACAACACAGACTAGGAAATCTATTTCTTAGAAGACTTCAAGATAGTGAATCTAATGATCTAAGCTAGAGTTGGAATTAGGTTCACTTAACCATTATGGTCCTTTCTATCTCCAAGAGTCTAGCATTAGTTTTCCCTCCTTCTAATTTCTTCTTACTATTTATACTAATGCAGTTACATCAATGCAGAGAATTATAAAATGAGGTATGTCCTCATGTAACTGTTTTATCTAGTATAAATATTTTACTGTTTTACTTCTATAGGATTATGCTACAGAATTCCCAATCTCTCCGTTTTACCAGAATATATGTAAAACTGAAAGATGGGTTGCCAGGAAAATATTGCCTTTAGTCTTAATGTGTCCACTATGAAAATAGTTTAGGAAAAATAAATTTTGTAAATTAATGTGTTTGAATTTATGAGAATCTTCTCTTTTAAGATGGTACTAAACATCAAAACCAGAGGTACTCTACTACTGAACTAATTTCTTGGTCTTATATATTATTTTTTAAAAGATATTTTGAAGCAGGATCTTACTAATCTGCTCAGGCTGTTTTGAAACTTTCTATCCTCCTGCCTCACCTTCTCAACTTGCTGTTATCACAGACATACACCATAACATGGAGCTAAAAGTGTACTTTTTGAATTATCAAATGTTTCCAACATGGTTTATTTTAATGTTTTTTGTTGTAATAAATTCAAATGCATTTACTGCACATTCCGAACTGAACATAATTAGTTTAACTGACCGATTATAACATATGTAAATAAATACCAGTAGATTAGAAATATGCTTTGAATATCTGGCATGAACTGAATAGTTGAACAAACCATTTCTAAAGAAAGTTGCTATATTTTACCAAAAGTTCAAGCTGCAGACAATGGCCTAGTTCCAATTGGCCAGTCCATAACTTTTTTCTTTAACATTTCTTAACAAAATTTACAAAAAACAGCAACTTTGCCATAGAACAGAATCCTTTATTAAGGTCTTTTATAAAAAAAAAATTAATGTAGGGCTCTATCACTGAATAGTAGACTAGAGTCTACTCTAGTCTACTCCAGTCTCCAGTCACCAGTATGAATGTGAAAAAGACAAATACACCTTCATGTTCTGTACTTGCTGGCATCAAGAAGGAGCGCTGCTGGAGACCACGCTGTATGAGCCACTTTCACGGATCACTAATGAGCAACTCGGTGCAGCTCCATAGAGTGGTATCAAGCCTATTTGGAAACCTCTCAAAAGAAAATTAACCATTTCAAGATTTGGGATTGGTCCATGAGTCTTTAATATTTCTTGATGCATAGAACATGGAAATCCATGAGTCAAATTATCCAACACTCTGAAACCACTTAAATATACCTACAAGACAATGTTATTTAAGAGATTTTTTTAAAAAAATATTTTTATTTTAAAGAGATAAAGACAAAAGTGGACATAACAAATCAGATCAGAAAAGAGCAGTTTATGCAACACAGTATTTTACCACAAGACAACCCAATATAACAGTAGCTATCATAATGCCTTTTTCTTTGAAATAGTTGAGCATACCTTCATATACAATAGTATCAAACATAAAATAGCATAAAACCATTCAAGAGAATGAAAGTGTTACAGGGCATTCAGAACCAAATAACAGAAAATAAACAATGGCTACTATATTATCTCATTGTCCATAGAAAATTTGTTTTTACTATAACACAAAATAAAATCCAATAAGATAAAATATGATAAAAACCAATGAAAAGAGAAGAACAAAAGCACAGTAGGACTTCAAAGCAAGATGATATTAAATCAGTGCTGACTATAATAATGTCATGTTTACTTCAAAATAGCTTTTCATACCATCACAGATAATAGAATCAAGCAAACCAGGATACAACCATTCCAACTAATGAATGAAAACATTATAAGGCTTCAAAGCCATGTAATCGAGAATCATGATTATCATAACCTCTTATATATTCTTACTGTTTCTTACACTAGGAAAACTATGCGGTATGTATACTTGCGAGTTTGATTTATTTTGCTTATGCGTATGGTTTCAAGGTGTGTCCATTTATTTACAAATATTTCAATGTTATCATTCTTTATAGCTGAGTAGTACTCCATTGTATAAAAAGAGTTCAACTTTTTTTCATTCCTCAGTTGATGGACACTTAGGTTGTTTCAGAGATCTAGCTATTATAAATTGTGTTGCTATAAACGTGGGTACACATATATCACTGTGGTAAATATGTTTTTAGTTCTTTTGGGAATGTGCTTAGAAGCAGAATAGCAGGATGAAATGGGAATTCCAATCCCAGCTTTTTGAGATATCTCCAGACTGACCTACACAATGACTACACCAGTCTAAACTCCCAACAACAGTGCAGGAGAGTTCCTTTTTCCCCTCAGCCTCTCCAGCATTTGTTGTTGGTAGTTTTTTTGATCCTGGCCATCCTTTCAGAAGTGAGATGGAATCTCAGTGTGGTTTTAATTTGCATTTCTCTAATGAGTAATGATGATGAACATTTTTTCATGTATTTATTTGCCATTTGTATTTTTTCATCTGTCAACTGTATATTCATCTCAGATGCCTCTTTTTGGATTGAGTCTTTGAATTTGCGAGTCTGATTTTGTAAAAATCTTTATATGTTTTAGACAGAAGTCCTTTGTCTGAGGTACAGTTCACTAAGATTTTTTCCCAGTTTGTGGTTTTCTTTTTCACTATGCTGAAGATTTCTTTTGACATGTAGAAACTTTTTAATAAGACTTGATCCCAGTTATTGGTTCTGGGAAGTATTTACCATGTGGTTTGATTGTTGTTCAGAAATTCTCTACCTACACCTATGTCTTCAAGGTTTTTATGTAATTTGTCTTCCAACAGATTTAGTGTTTCCTTTTTAATATTCAGGTGTTTGATCTGTTTAGACTTTGACTTAGTACCTGGAGATAGGCATGTGTCTATTTTTAGCTTTTGGCATAAGGAGAGCCTGTTTTTCAAGCACCATTTATTAAAGAGACTGTCATTCTTTCAGTGTACATGTTTGGCCCTTTTATCAAAGATAAAGTGGTTTAGTATGTTTGTAGTTGTGGTTGTATATTCTAATCTCTTCCACTGATCTTCAGATCTGTTTTTATTCCAGTACCATTGTTGATTTTATTACAGTAGATTTGTAGTGTAACTTCGAGTCAGGGATTCCGTTGCCTCCTGCCTTGCCTTTGCTGTTAGAATTGCCTTTGATAGTCTAGGTCTCTTCTGGTTCCAGATGAATGTTAGGACTGATTTCTCGAGATACATGAGGTATGTTGATGCTGTTTTCAATGGGAATTCATTGACTCTGTATAAAATTTTTGGGAGAATGGCCATTTTCATAATACTTATTCTTCCTATCCATGAGAAAGGGATGTCTTTCCAGTTTCTGAGATCTTGTTCGATTTCTTTTTCAGGGTCTTGTAATTTTCCCTGTATGGATCCTTTACTTATCTCATGAGATTAATTCCTTAGTATTTCATTTTATCAGATGCTAGTGTGAAGTGTATGCATTCTCTTATTTCTCTCACAGTGATTTTGTTGTTAGTGTATAGGAATGCTATTGATTTTTGAGTACTGATTGTGTATCCAGCTACACTGCTGAATTGATTTATTATATCTAAGAGTTTTTCAATGGAGTTATGGGGGTCTTCTATGTAGAGTAATGCAGGTATTCATAGGCATGATTTCAAAACATTATTTATTATATATTATAGAAGAGCATGAACATAGAAATAATGCACAATATCCTTTCTGGATGAGCTTTCAGTACACCTGAATGGATAGGACATGAGTAAAGGATAAAACTAGAGGATGATTCTATGGAAATTGGCTAAATTTTTGTTATACTTAATACTGAGAGCTGAAAGTCTCATAAAATATCCTTTGTTTGGGTTTCGTTTGGCCTTCCTTTGTCACTTGGGACATTTTTAAGTGGCAACACAGTAGAACTACAGCCAAATAAGCTTCAGGAATCTTTGATTACTACACAAAAAATGAGAATGTTATTCTCTAGAAGGCTTACAAAACCTGATTTCCACCGACTTTTTCAGTGATGTCATAAATTATGATGAGAAATAATTTTTAGTACCCTGCTAAAATGTAAAATTTTACTGAAGATTGCTGAGTAATCAATTTTCCATGTAGCTATGCTTGCAACACGAAAAGAAAGATTTCTCAAAGTACACAAGCAGGGTATTGAGCCACCCATGTGCTGTGGAAAATGCTTGCCACTAAGATCAGATAGATTTCTGTTTCTGAAACTTTCCAGCTTCTTACTGGTTAGGGAAGCTTACAAATTAGAAGATATGTATTAAAGTCAACAAATCTAATTTCATACCTCATCCTTAAAATTGTCTTGTTGAACTCAAACAAGATAATTAATCTCTGTGTGTCTCAGTTGCTTAAACTCTAGATGTGTATAGCCATAGAATGTTCTTCCTATTGTAGTTCTGAGAAGAAAGAGTTCAAACATGAAAATCACTTAAAAGAATGCTTTGGACTAAGTATTTTAAAAATTATGATGATCATGATAAAAATGATGATAATGATTAAACCTCAGCCTTACAGTTTCCACATCTGCAAAAGAAGAGATAGTTCTACCTATTTTTAAGGATCACTGCAAGAATTAATCATATATGAATATAAAGGATAGAGTATATATTATCACAAAATCATATTCCCTATTACCAAACTCCAGGGATCCATTCTTTTGTATATAGAACAATTCAAATGGCAGATTCAAAATCTGAGAGTCTGGGTTATTTGCTTTTCTTTATATGTCATTGTGTCCACAGTATGGTTATTCACCACCTGTTATGGGCTAACTTGTTTACTGATGTACTCAGCAGAAACGTTATGCTTTCTCAGTCTCAAGGTCTGTTCCATAATATAACATGCACAGGATATTCTTAAGAACAACTATAATTGTTATAATAATTTGGGGAGAATTACAATCATTTTTTATCTTAGAAATGTAGTTTGCCTTAGAATATCAATTTGATTAGCTACAAGTAGACCCACTAAACCATTCTGACAGAAATATCTTCCTGTAATTCATTACTCTGCTATTAGCACAATTAAATATTTTCCAGCATTCAGTAAACATTCACTGAATATTTTTATCTATATATAACTTTGATAGACATAGAAATGTGTTGTTTAAATCCCCCATTTAGGAAAGATTTGTTGATTTGTTGCTGTAGTTGTTGGGAATACACTTAGGCCCTTCAAAGCGCTTGCCAATGTTATAACCTGTAAAGACACGTCCCTTTGCATAGACTATCTTTTCATGGTAGAGTTATAAAACTCTGACAGTTTTGGCACATTGAGAGCCATTCTGGCTCTACAGAACCATATGGGATTGACTGGGGTTTTTGACCTGCATTACAGCTAAATTTAACTTCTTTTGAGTTATACTTCATCTCTCTCCCACAGATATTGATTTGCAATAACCATCCATCTCAGTAAATTCCAAAGAACCATTTGCTTCTCAGCAAAGTCAGTGTGTAACACACATCTAGGTATTGTAAGGAGGGACTATTAATTTTTTTAATTTGATTGAAAAAATAAAGCTCATGCCTTCTAAGAATTTGGCTTTCACTATCAATATTAGACCAGGCCACACAAAATAGTAGCTATCAGCTTAACACGTAATCTTAACACGTATCTTAGCAAAAAAGAAAAGAGATTGATCATTGTAATTCAGTTAAGTCAGCATAACTTCAAAGAGGAGTGAGGGATTGTAAAAATGTTAAACATATATCAAATTTAGATTAGCAAAAAGAAGCAGGGAGACCATCCTATGTAAAAGGCACACCAAGAATAAATGCATGAGTATGGGTTATGACCATGATATATTCAGCAAACAAGACCTGGATGACTGTTTCAGTATTCCATTGAAAGCCACGAAAGATGATTTTCAATGGATAGGATAATGTTAGATTGTGGAGAGTTTTAAATCTGTGTAATGCAACTTGGACTGATAATGTGCATGGATACATACCTGTAACTTCTCACTACTTATCGTTTTCAAGACCTGAGTCTATTTTCCATCCAGTTGTTTAAACTAGCTTACTCAGAATCTTCTACACTTTTACTTGCTCTTTCAACCTATTTCTAAGAGAGATTCGAGTATATCATCTCTAGTATCTGAAGCAAGAAAATCTACTTACTGTATTTCATTGTAGAAAAAAGTCACTATACTAGATAATAGTAAATAATAAAATACCACCAAATCATGCTGATCTTCTTAGGCAGTCATCCAAGATGACATATACAGTATTAGCAATAGAAACAAATTTTGACATTCAGGAGTTAGAATTGAGAATCTTTGGAAATCATCCCAGTTTGAATCTAAAACAATTGCTTGGAAGCATTCTTTATATCATCCATTTTCAACCAGAGATTATATTCCCTTCCCACAGGGAATATTAGAAATATGATAAAGGTTGTGCTTGTTGTTAAATCTGAGGAGTACAATTTATATCTGCAGGGCAGAGGCCAGGGACGCTGTTAAGGATACTATAACTGGGCTCACTAAAGCGTCCAGCATAATAAGAGGTAAATGATGGGTGAACACCCCAAGCTTCTTGTGCATTTACAGTTATTCTCCATCATTACCATTACAGTTTAAGTTCTGCCTCCTATCTGATTGGCAGTGGCATTAGATTTTCGTAAGACTGCAAATATATTTTGAACTGCACATGTGAGTGATCTAGGCTGCATACTCCTTGTGAGAATCTAATGCCCGATGATTTGAGGTGAAATTGAGATGATAATATTAGCACTAGAGAGAATGTGCAAATATAAACAGAACTTAATGGAGAGAAGTGATCTCCCAGAGACAACAATAAATCAATTGCTTGCAGACTCTTTTCAAAACCCTACCAGTGAGTGACAAATGACAATTAAGCTTTATCTGGTGACAATATTTATAGTAGGAAATAAGTTGATGTACCTAAATTTTTTCAGCTTCATTTGGTGGCAGGTTTTAACTTACTGTCCATTCATTATTTTATTGACTATTTCCATTTGTGTCCCCTTCCAACACTGCATTTGTCTCAGTAATGGTTTTGGTAAACACACAAGTTAACTCTAGCAAAAAAAAAAAAAAAGGTTTTGATGGATTTATTCTTTGAAAAGTGGAAAACAACCAATAGCGAGACTAGAGAAGACTTTAATGCTACCAATAAAAATAAAGTTGCATTTAAAACATAATGGTCAAAAATCAGCCATTAACAAACACTGGTAGGGCTATGGAGAAAATGAAACACTTTTTCACTGTTGGTGGGAGTGTAGACTGGTATAATCATTGTGGAAATCAGTGTGGAGATTCCACAAAAAAATTAGGATTTGATGTCCCATTCAATCCAGCTATTCTCATTCTGGGTATTTTCCCAGAAAATTTGAAAACTTCATACCACACCAATATATGTGAACCCATGTTTATAGCAGCATAATCTGTAATAGCTAAGTCTTGGAAACAACATAAAATTCCCAAAACCTTGGAATGGATAAAAAAGATGTGATATTTTTATACACTGTAATATTACTTATCTATAAAGAAGGATAAACTTGAGGCTTTTATAGGTAAATGGATGCAATTTGAGACAATACACACAAGTAAAATTAATCAAACTCACATTTATAAATATCGTATTGTCTCTCTAGTTAAAAAACTGAGTCAATAAGATCAAAAATGTACAAAAGATACTGTGAAAGTGAAAGTGAAAGTAACTGTTTAAAAGGAAAGAACACGTGCCAAGGGTAAAGGAGAAAAAAGGAAAACCAACTATATATATATATATATATATATATATATATATATAATCTATCTTACATATATATATATATATATATATATATATATACTAGTAATCTCTGATAGTTCATGAAAAAGAATAATTTGTTTTCATTGCTTAACTGTTTGATCATTTTTGCTGTCTATATTTTGTAATCTGAGCAAAATACTTAAAAATAACAATATGCAACATACTATCCAGTTTCAACCTCCTATTATTTTGTTTTGAAATTGTATATCATTATTTTTATTATTTTTTCATTTAAAACCAACAGCTGGTAAAAAAGAACATACTAAGAGTTTACTTAAATTATGGCTTCATGCAAAAGTGATTCACATTCTACAAGGCCACTTAGTTATTGCATGTGATGACTGGTTATCAGTGAAGCCATGAAAATTTTAAATCTTCTTTTCCATACAAACATCAAGCACACTACATTAAAAGACAATGTTTTAGAGTTTTTCAAAGAAAAAAGAATGTAGACAGTACTAATAGAAGCAATTATTTCAGCCCAAGTGTTATACACTGACAGGGTCATCCTTAGCGAGTAAGTGTATTGCTAAGTATAAGGAGCCCTTTACTATTAGTAAAGAGTTGATCCTGCCTGCCCCTATGAACAATCATACTGAAATTTTGACGCATCTGCAGTTCAAAAGGTATCATATGTCCCTCTTTTGACTAGCACCATAACTAAAGTAATTGATGAAATAGCAAAGAATATTGAGGTGCAATGGATTGGAACACTGATGCAAAATAGTAAATAATACAGGTTGAGAAGAGTACAAATACAACAATGCAATAATGACAGTTTTGCTAGGATGTACTGTTTAGGAAGATATACACTAAGATATATTATCTGTATTCTTGTTATCAACTAACACCACAGTTACAGAGCTACTCAAGTCTTTAAATGATTGTATATACTGAAAAATGATTTTTTTCTTTTTGTTTCACTATATGCATTGATGGAGCAGTTAATATGACTGGATGTCTTTCTGATTCCACTACTTTTGTCAAAGAGATTCCATCTCAATGTACATCTACATAATCTGTCATCTATATAGAAATGGTAGCTAGCTGAAAAAAATACCTTGAATTAAAAAACATTTTGCAAGATGTTATTAAAATAAAAACCATCTTAAGCACATGACTTTAATTCATGCATCTATGTGAGAAGACAGACACAATGCACACATGTCTTCTTTTAGGCAAAGAAGTAAGATGAGGTTCTACAGATAGATCACTGGCCAGAGCATTTGAGCTCCCAAAACTTTCCTGAGACTTCTTATAGAAAACCAATCACCATTGACAGCACAAACCAACGACACTGAACACATTGTGAAACTTATTTATGTGACATATACAATCTGGTCAAAGAACTTAATCTATCACCTTAGTGAAGAGTGACAACTGTGCTCACATCAGCAGGTAAAATGGCTGCATTCAAAGCCAAATTAGAATTATGGAGGTGACAGAGGAACATTGGAATTTTTGACATGTGTGAAACTTTAACAGAGATTTTAATACAATTCAAGCCTTCTTTCTCCTAATTAGTGCATGATCATCTATAAACTTTAAAAAAATTGATAATTACTTTACAACAGCAAAAAAATCCATGAATTGATTATGAACAAATCTGCAACCCATTTGTGAATAAGCCAGAAGAATTGACTGTGGCCAAGTTACAAAAGGATCAATTGCTAGAGACCACAAATACAGTAGCCTTAAATGTTTGTTTGAATAAATTAAAATTTTCTATATATTGTGGATTAAAGTCACTTTGGAATATCCTGAGATTATCACAAATCCACAGAAAAGTATTCTTCTATTTTTTCTTTGTGATGCATGTTTTTCTGCAGTGGCAGTGGCCCAAATGAGTTTGCAGAGCAGGAAATAGGTGCATCACTGTCTTCCAGCATTCCTTGATGGGACAAGTAGTTTTAGTAACAAAAATTATAGCATTCCTGTAGATTCTGTATTACAGTCATTTTTATAAATATTTCAATATATGTTACAATGTGTAAATAATAGAAATTAAATTCAGAATAATGCTTGAATTATACTGAAACTAACTCCAAGGCTGGAGAAAAGTTTGGGAGGTCAGTTGTATAAGATACAGAACATTCCACCCCAAACATTATATAGTCAAATTCCAATAGTGCTGAGATTGAAAAGATATGCTTTAGTACATTTATTTCCCAAATTTATATGAAATTTCATAACTAGACATCTAAAATTGCACTTTTGCAGTTTTCTAAATAATATCAGAATTTCACTATTTCCTTGGCCATACCTGAAAGAATCTTCAGTAAGTTTCAGACTGCTATATAATACAGTAGACGTTGGCCATATGTATTTAATTAAAAGCTTGAAATCTAGATGATTCTAATTAATTTGTGCTATAAATTTAAAATACCAGATTTCAAAAACAATATAAATAAGTCATTAATGATTTTAAATACTTGCTGCATTTTGAAAATATACTATTCAGTTACATTATATTAAATGAAATGTACTTTTAAAATGTACTATTCAAAAATGTCAAATTAATTATATGATTGCACTGTATGTCTACTGGACAGTGCTGATGAATATGTTTGCTAAATGTTTATCACTTTCACAGAAGCTATATATAAATTCTAGTTATTCTGCATGGCTAGAATCTATAGAACCATATTCCTTCAATTACTTCAAGTTATTATTTTAAAAAAATCCCATTGATTATGTGAAGAATATGCCACAGAATCACACAATTTTGCTTTTGTATTTGGAATAATCCACATATCATCCCTAGTTATTAAAATAGACCACCAGGGTCTCAGTGATGTGTTGCTGTTTCATAAATAGTAATTTTTCAAATGCCATAGAAAATTGCATATGAGCATTTCCCTTGAAGAATGCTGTGTTTCTACTTTGTCCTGAGAAGAGTAAAACTTCAGATGTCTTTGGGAGTGATAAAAGGCCAAAATTAATGAGAAATAAGAAAGTGTGAAGATTAATGAAGAATAGAGCAAAATACTGAAGCCTTTCTAAAGAAGGAATTTCAAGGTGATGATCTCTTTTCTCTGAAAGAAATGATGCTCTGAAATGGAAGCAGCAGAAACCAAAGGTTAAATGATTGAACTCTATTGTTGTGTCTGGCATGTGCTAATTAGATGACCATACCTAAATAATTTAACTTCTCTGAACAATAGTAATTGTATATATAAAACAAGAACAAACCCTCAAAGTCTGTTTGGGAGAGTCATATAAGAAAATATATATGAAACGTTTTTAACATGTTATGCTGTGCATATGTAGACATATTTTTCAAAATATATTCAACTGCAGGGTGGATTTCAAAATATGCATACCAACTTAAAACACAATAGTGATTCCCAAAATTAACAATGATTTTTAGATACAAAAATTGGCGGGAACTGTGCTGCTGGAGGAGGGAACTGTACTGCCTGAAGAGGTAGTTCCTGCACACAATCCTGAGCCTTGGGAGAGTTTAAGATAATCCCTCCCAGTGGCCAAGGAGGCTCCTAGTTTACAGCCACACTACATTGGGCTCTTCCGGTTTCAGGCCTCCCTGGGCCATGCCCAGTGACCTTTGTTCCACACAGAGAACTGTGCTGCTGGAGGAGGGAACTGGGCTCCCAGAGGGAGTGAGTTCCTGCACACCATCCCAAGCTCAAAGAGAGTTTAAGATCCTTGGTTCCAGTGGTCAAGGACCTGTCCTGCATCCAACCATAATAGACTAGGCTTGGGAGCTTTTCCTGCCCAACTAGATTACAACCAGCAACCTTCTTCAATCAGGGGAGTAGAGAGCACATGAAGTGAATTCCAGCACATTGATCCTAGCCTGGGGAGAGCTCTGCACCATCACCTCTAGTGGATAGGTGAACCCCCAGCTTCTAGGAATACTGGAGCTTGCATGGGAGGTCCTGTGGGCATGACTCGAAACTGCTCAGCAACCTTCATTCTGTCCCAGGAGAGGGCATAGGAGATGATTTCCAACATGCCCAGGGGAAGCTTGGTAATAACACTTGAAACAGGAAAATATAGCAAAATGACAAAACACCAAAATGCAATCTCAAAATTCCAGCCCATCTCAATAAAGCCTAGAAGCCATGTACTTGGAAGAAAATATATGCCATACACCTGAAATACGTGAGATAATAGAAACTGAAATAAAGAAGCAACTTTGGGAAGCTTTAAAATAATTAAAACTAGAAATAATCTCCCAGGTAAAAGAAGAAATGATAAAAGTGATGAAAGATATGCTGAACAAATCTACAAAAGACACAGTTAAAAAATTATAGAAACAAAACCGAAAGATAGAATCCTTGGATGAACAAAATAATAAACAAACAGAACACATGAAGCAGATTCAAAGAGATATACAGGAATTCAAAAATTCCTTTGAAAGTTGTCAAAAGCACTTCAATGAAAGTGAAGATAGAATTTCAGCCATTGAAGATAAGATTGCAGCTAGTGAACAGGAAAGGAAAGATCTTTTAAAAATAACAAGGAATCAGGAAATAACAATTAAACAGCTGCAAGATGATGCAAAGAAAAACAGCATAAGATTGATAGGGATAAATGAAAAAGAAGAGGATAATACAAAGGATAACAAGAGGCTATTTACAGAAGTAATAGCTGAAAATTTCCCAAACATGAGAATGGAAACTGACATATAGATTAGTGAAGCATATAGAACCCCACATAGCCATAACCAAAATAAAACTACACCCAGACATATAATAACCACCATTCTAGAAATCCAACATAACAATAGAATATTAAAAGCTGTTAGAGTGAAGTATTTCAGATCTTAAAGGAAAATGATTTGAAACCTAAAGAGATGTACCCTGAAAAAATGTCCTTTCAAATGGATGGAGAAATAAGATACTTCCATGACAAAGAACAGCTGAAGAACTTCATGATCACCAAGCCAAATCTGCAAAGAATACTGAAGGACCGTTTAGACACACATAGGAAAAAACCACTAAGCAAGGGAGACAATTTAGCAGAATGGAAAGATAAAGATGCAACAGTAGAAAGATAACATGTCAATAGTAAACCAATATATAACAGTTATAAAAATTAATTAAATGGCTTCAATTCACCAATTAAAAAAGAAACAGACTGGCAGAATGGAACAAGAAGCAACATCAAAGCATATATGGCCTACAAAGAACCTATCTAACCCAAAAGGAAACTCACAGACTGAAAGTCAAAGGATGGAAAACAATACTTCATGAAACAGGAAGCCCCCCAAAAAAGTGGGGTAGCTATTCTATTTGCAGACAATGTGAACTTCAAACCGTGAAAGATCAGAAGAGATAAAGAGGGTCACTACATACTGGTTAGGGGAAAACTTCTTGAGGAAGAAATAGCAATCTTACATATATATGCACCAAATTCCAGAGCACCCAGTCATACAAAGCAAGTATTAATAGAAATGAAAAACCAAATTAGCAATAACACAATTATAACAGGAAACCTTAACAAACCATTGACACCAAGGCACGGATCAATCAAACAGAATATCAGAAAAGAAATAACAGAACTGTATCATACCTGTGAACAAATTGTCTTCATAGACATATACAGAGTGTCCCATGCAACAACATCAGAATATACATTCTTCTAAGCTACACATGGAACATTCTCTAAAACAGACCATATATTAGCCCATAAAACACAATTAAATAAATGTAAAAGAATTGAATTTATCCCATGCATGTTATCAGATCATATCACCATGAAACTAGAAATTAATGGTAAAAGAAACTGCAAAAATCCCACAAACACATGGAAATTCAATAATACACTCTTGAGCAATAAGTGGGTCACGGTGGTAATTAAAGAAGAACTTAAACAATGCCTACAAGCAAATAAAATTACAATTTACTGTAATCTATGGGATGCAATGAAAACAGTCCTCAGAGGAAAATGTATTGCACTGTTTTCCCAGAATGAATACAAATAAACAACCTGATGCTACACCTCAAATATCTAGAATAAGAAGAGCAAGTCAAATCCAAAACCAAAAAAAGATAGGAAATTATAAATATCAGAGCAGAAATTAATGCAGTAGAGACTAAGAACACAATCCATAGAATCAATGAATCAAACAGTTGGTTCTTTGAAAAAATAAATAAATTTGATAAGCTCCAACCAACTTAAAAAAAAGGAATGAAAAAGCTCAAATTCATGTGATAAGGAATGAAAAAATTAAAATCACTAAAGATTCTGTAGAAATACAGAAGAGCATCAATACCTATTTGAAAACCCTCTACACTCCAAGGTTTGATAACAGAATAAATTGACAGGTTCCTAGAAACATATGAACTACAAAAGCTGGGTCAAGAAGATGTAAAAGTGCTGAAAAATGCAATTTTTATTAATGACATTGAAAAAGTAATTAAGTCCCTACCTACAAAGAAGAGCCAAGGGCAGATAGATTCACTGTGGCATTCTAAAAGAAATTCAAAGAAGAATCAATGCTGACAGTTCCTAAACTCTTCAGTGAAATTGAAAAGGAAGCAATTCTTCCTAAGTCATTACTGGAAGCAAATATTATGCTAGTATAAAAACCTGAGAAAGACAAAACTAAAAAAAGAGAACTATAGGTCAATCTCCCTAATGAACACAGAGGCAAAAATCCTCATTAAAATATTGGCAAATAGGATACAGCAAATTGTCAAGAAAATTATACACCATGACCAAGTGGGATTCATCCCATGCAGACAGCGGTGGTTTAACATATGTAATCAATAAATGTAATCCACCATATGAATAAAGTCAAAAGTAGGAATCACATGATCATTTTTATAAATGCAGAAAAAGCTTTTGATAAGGTCCACCACTCATTCATAAGAACCTTACAGAAAATTGGAATAGATGGTCTTTACCTCAATATGATAAAGGCCATATATGACAAACCAACAGCCAGCATCATATTAAATGGCCAAAAACTGAAGGCCTTTACCTCAAAATCAGGCACCGGACAAGGATGTCTCTTATCACCGATCCTACTCAACATAGTACTGGAAATACTAGCCAGAGCAATTAGACAAGAGAGAAAAATAAATGGGGCAAAGTTAGGAAAAGAGGAAGTTGAATTATTATTTGAAGATTACATAATTCTCTACATAGAAGGCCCCCATAACTTCTTTAAAAGACTCTTAGATATAATAAATAAATACAGCAATGTAGGCAAATAAATTATCAATACTCAAAAATCAATAGCATTTCTTTTCACTAACAACAAAATCACTGAGAGAGAAATAAGAGAACCACAACCTTAACACTAGCATCCAAAAAAAAAATGGAATACTTAGGAATTAATCTCACAAAAGAAGTAAAAGATCCATACAGGGAACATTATAACACCCTGAAAAAAGGAACTGAAGAGGAGCTCAGAAAATGGAAAGACATCCCTTGTTCATGGACAGGAAGAATAAATATAGTGAAAATGGCCATTCTCCCAAAACTGTTATACATTTTCAATGCAATCCCAATGAAAATACCAGCAACATACCTTATAGATCTAGAGAAATCACTCCTTACATTCATCTGGAACCAGAACAGAGCTAGAAGAGCAAATGCAGTTGTAAGCAGCAAAGGCAGGCAGGAAGCATCACAATCCCTGACTTGAAGTTATACTATAAAGCCACTGTAATCAAATCAAGATGGTACTGGAATAAAAGTAGATCTGAAGGTCAATGGAATAGTTCAGAAGATGCATCGACAACCACAAACCCACTCAACCACCTTATCTTTGATAAAGGGACCAAATATGTTCACTAGAAGAATGACTGGCCCTTTAATAAATGGTGCTGGAAAAACTGGCTCTCCATATGCAAAAAACTAAAACTAGACCCATGCCTATCACCATGTACTAAACTAAAATCTAAATGGATCAGAGATCTGAATATTAAAAGAGAAACACTAAACCTGTTGGAAGACAAATTGGATAAAATCTTGAAGGCATAAGGGCAGACAGAGAATTCATGAACAGAAATAAAACCACACAGGAAATACTTCCCAGAATCAATAACTGGTATCACATCTTATTAAAAAGTTTCTGCATGTCAAAAGATTCTGCAGCATAGTGAAAAGTAAACCCACAAACTTGGAAAAAAAATCTTAGCTAACTATCCCTCAGACAAAGGACTTCTGTCTAAAACGTACAAAAATTTTTAAAAAATCAGACCCCCAAAATGCAAAGACCCGATCAAAAAATGAGCATCTGAGATGAATACACAGTTCTAAGAAGAAGAAATACAAATGGAAAATGAATACATGAAACAATGTCCATCATCACTAGTTATTAGAGAAACGCAAATTTAAATTACACTGTGATTCCATCTCACCCTAGGGAAGAATGGCAAGGATCCAGAAAAATACCAACAACAAATGCTGGAGAGGATGTGGAGGAAAAAGAACTCTCCTGCACTCTTGATGGAAGTGTACACTGGTACAACCACTGTGGAGGCCAGTCTGGATATTTCTCAAGAACCTGGGATTGGAAGTCCCATTCACCCCAACTATTCCACTTTTAGGCATATTCCCGGAAGAACTGAAAACATCGTACCACAGTGATATATGTGCACCCATGTTTATAGCAGCACATTTTGTAATAGCCAGATCTTGGAAACAACCTAAGTGTCCATCAACTGAGGAGTGGATAAAAAAGTTGTTGTATTTTTATACAATGGAATATAACTCAGCTATAAAGAATGATCATTGAAATATTTATAAATAAATGGAGCAACTTGAGACCATACTTATAAGCAAAATGAATCAAACTCACATATATAAATACCAGATAGTCTCCTTAGTGTAAGAAATGGTAAGAGTATACAAGACTTTATGGTAAACATGATTCCCGATTACATTGCTTTGCAGCCTTTTAATGTTTGCATTCATTAGTTGGAATGAATTTATCCTGGTTTGTTTGATTTTATTATCTGTGATAGTATTAACAGCTCTTTTGAAAAAAAGAAGACATTATAATAGCCAGTGCTGATTTAATATCATCTTACTCTGAAGTTCTACCATGCTTTTGTTCGTTTCCATTAGTTCTATCATATTGTATCTCATTGTATTTTATTATGTGTCATAGTGTATACAAATTTTCTATGGAAAATGAGATAATATAGTAGCCATTGTTCATTCTGTTATTTGGTTCTGAATGCCCTGTAATATTTTTCATTATCTTTAATGGTTTTATACTATTTTGTTATGTTTGATACTATTGTGTATGAAGTTATGCTTAACTATTTCAAAGAAAGAGACATTATAGTAGTTATTATTAGTTACAGTTTCTCTTCTGGTGAAATACTGTTTTGCTTACATTGCTCCGCTCTGATCTGCTTTGTAGTGTCCTGTTTTTTTCTTAATTTCTTTAAAATAATACATTTTTTAAAAGATACAAAAATTGTATTTATATAAAATTACTTTTGATATGTTATCTCTTTTCAGTGAAATAAGATCTATAAGTTGCTTCCAAAATAATTAGTTCCTTGACTTTAATTATGTTTTGAAGTAACAAAAAATCCTCATTTATATTTAAGTACTGGATGCTCAGTTAGAATCAGCATTCACCAATGCTGACAGTGTTGCAATAGTAGCCTTATATTTGCAGTACCTAGGTTCTCTGTTTCTGGTTAAGAGCCAAAGACAAAAGCAAGTTTCTATATTCAAAACATTTCAGATCAAATCTTTGTTCAAAAAGTGGACATATTTATTTCTTAATGTGCAATTATAAAATGAGAAATGAATTAAAACATACTTTATACACAAATGTAAATTGAAATATTCATTTAAACAATGGTTATTCACTCACTCAATTGATAAAACATTTTTCTTGTAGAGCCTCGTTAACTTTTTAGACTTATTCAAGATTGCCTGTTTTTTTTTTTCCTTAAAGGCAAAAGGGAACTTTACCAAGTAGAAAATATATGCATAAGTAAAAAAAAAAAGTTCAATGAATAAAAGAGTGAATAAATCTACAATTATTTTGCTGTTTCATTTTATTGTTTTACTTTTAAAGAAATGTTTCACTACTATTGATCTTTATTTGTTGAAAGCTTTATTTTCCTCAGTTTTGTGTCTTACAATATGAAGCAGACTTTGATGATCATAATCACTTAGTCTATTTGTAAGTTAGAAACTTGTATACTTGAGAAAAACTTCTGGTCTGGAAGTAGGATTTTTATCTTTTTGCAATACTCTCCTAATAGTTGTTTACTTATTCAATTGTATAAAACCATATTTAATCTCTATTACACATAATGTAAAAGTATTCAGCGCTTTGAGACAAACTGATTGCTAAATAACTTGAAATTAGGGTTTGGGGATTTAGCTCAGCGGCATAAGCGCCTGCCTTGCAAGCAGGCAGTCATGAGCTTGCTCCCCCGTACCGATCAAAAGGAAAAAGACAAAGAAAAACCTTGAAATTACAAGTCCACACTATATTAGGATATCACTTTAAAGATACATTAAATAGAGCACATACTGGTCTAAAACTGTGTTTCGTAATACAGTAACTGGTGAAAGCTAATTGTGAAACTATATCAAAACATAAATTGCAAACTTTTGTTACTAAGATGATCATTGGTTCAATGTCTTACTGTTGTTTATGGTATAAGATTTAATTGATCACCCTGGAGAAACAAAAGATGATAGGAAAGAAAGAGAGCGAGAGCGAGAGCGAGAGCGAGAGCGAGAGCGAGAGAGAGAGAGAGAGAGAGAGAAAGAAAGAGACAAAGAGAGACAAAGAGAGAGACAGAGAGAAAGAGGAAGGGAAGAAAAGATTCATCCATTCTAGTCTCCATAATTTCTGTTATTAAAATAGAAGCTTCTCACTGAGTCCACATAATTTGTGCTCATTTTAGCCCGTTTCAAGAATTTGTCATTCAGTTTCCTTGCATAAAATATTCTCCACTGTCATTTCATTATAATAATGACTATCAAAAGTTTTGATATTAAATAATTTCATTGAGTAAATGGTAAATACACAATGTTAGTCAAGTATTTACCACAAATTGATCCCTTTAATCCTTGCAACAATTCTATGAGGTTTCAATGTTTCCCAGGCAAGAAACCTTAGAATAAAATGGTTAAGCAACTTGTTCAAAGTACTAACATTGTACACTACATTTTGGGAGGATTTGTATTCTAATCTAGTGTTATACTAGTACAAAAACTGTGTTTTGGCTGTTGTGTGATATTGCTTGGAATGAGTATTCTTCAAACACTGGTTTTCTTAATACAATTACAGATAACACATTTCAGTGTTAATTGTTCAGCGAATTCAGTACTGTTAAGAATTGCAAGCCATTATTAATAACTCTAGGGACAAAGAGGATATAATGGTAAACATCTACCTCCACCACAGACAAAATTTTTCAAACCAATTTTAATGACTAAACAAGTTTCTTCTTTCAGTATAACCTTAAAAATGATGGATGTGTATGCTTCAATTCTTTCCGAAAAAAGTTTCCAGTGACAGACATTAGCTGATTTGTTTTAAAAAATGAGATTTTCTGTAATCAATTTGGTATCATATATTTTTGGACAATAACAAGTGTGTGGAAGGGCTGGAGATATATAGCTCAGTGGTTCAAGCACCTGACTGACAAACACAAGGTTCCAAGCTTGATTTCCAATACAAAAACAAAACAAAACAACTAACAAACAAAAAAACCCAAAAGTAATCCAAATTTCAAGGATAAAGTAAATGGAAACAAAATGTTCACATTAGTATCGATTGCTTGCTAGTAACATCTCACTATTAAACAATACATCAGATGCACAATGTAAAGAGCAGAATGGGCACAGTGTACACAGTTCTAGTACTTAAATCCTATTGCAATGTAAAATAAATTTTTTTCCATAAAAATGCACATCTATAAACAGGATAAAGAAAAAGTTAAACAATTGTTTAAATTGTTTAGTGAACAATTGGTGTAAATGCCTACTCTATTTAGGATAAGACAGTGAATAAGACACACTTTCTCAAATGTAATCAGTCCAAAAGAGAAGAAAAAGTTCAAATATCTGATTAAAATTATAAAGACATGACAATTATGTGGGTTTTTAACAGGAGCACCTACATTTGATTATTTCCTTTTTCGTTCTTTAATAAGTAATATAAAAAATGAAATTTGTAGGGGCTGAACAGCTTTAAACATGAATCATTTGTAGGAAAACAGATGCACCTTGAGACCATAATGTGAAGCGAAATAAATCAGACATGCACATTTAAATATTGAATGATTTCTCTTAAATGAAAATTGAAATTATAAGTCAATTATAAACTAAATGAAAGATAATAAGAAACATATAGACACTTTCCAAAAGGGAAGTGGGAATGAGCTGAAGGAGAAAAGAAAGGAGAGAAGTGGATGATTAAAAAATAATGGAGATCAGTCATGTACATGTACCAACTCTCCATGATGAATATAACAATTATGAGCTGAAAACATGTACCAGTAAAATTTTAAAAAGAACAAATATAGTTTGAAAGGTTATAATTGCTACAGTTCATTCAGGGTCTTACAGACAATGTTCAGGGCAAAGAGAACACCACTGAATTATTGTGAACACTAGAAAACCATTCCACCCATCTCCTTTCATCTGTCATTCAAAAAATATTCACTGACAATTGTTTAAGTTTTAAAAGCTTTATGGAGTGAAGATTGATAACAGGGCCCCTCTTCTCAAATATTTCTAATGAACTTTGAAAATAAATCAAAACAATCCTGGTTAAATTGCTTAACAATTCTACCCAGAAGTTATTGATTCATAAAATGAATATAATAATACCAATTTAGTAATAACTAAACCTAAAAACTTAAGGTCTTATTATGTGTCACATATTTGGTACATTATCTTAGCAACTTTGTATGTACTATATATACTAAATTCTGAAAAACTAAATTCAACAGAAAAGTTATTGGGTGTAACAGTGGAATTCTGAAATATAATTTCTTCCACAAAAATGTGCTATATTTCCAACTTTACCCCTTTATACCATCACTGTTTCTAATTCTCTTACACCACAGATAAAAATGCATCTCAATTACTTGTTTGCTTTTCCTATCACTGTGAATATTTTAAGGGTAAGGGTGTTTCTTATTTATTTCTGTTTGTAGACCATATCATATAATCTTGCATCCTAGTAATAATTTGATAAATATTTATTCCCTTAATTATGACCCACACATGTAAATTAACCACTTAAGGGCACTATATTAATATCTATAATACTACATTGTATATTTTAATTTATAATTAATAGATGATCAAAAAATAGATAATGATAAGTGACAGTCGCTAAGGAAGAACTTGTTAAGATACAGCAATCTGAAATGAACATGTATTATGGTAGTTGGAGGGGGGAGTTTCAGGCTGATTTATTTCTTGATCCACCCCAGGAATTGATGGAGTAGACTTCTATATGTTTGCATGAGTTATTGAGGCAAAGCCTTACGGACTGTGTCTCGTCTTCAGTCCCTTCCTCTGTAGTGCTTTTCTATTACTTGCTTTCCCAGAAGCCATGAACTAAATAGTTTTACTTGATAGTGCCCTTCTGCCATGATGTGTTGGCCTTTTTACCAGCTGACCATAGATTGAATCTGCATTATTATGAGTCAAATGTCAACTCTCTTTCTTTAAATTGTAGGTGTCCAGTAATTTGTCAAAACAGTAAGAAAATTGACTAATACCCTATATTATAATAGATTTTGTAGAGGTAGGGGTGTGTGTGTGTGTGTGTGTGTGTGTGTGTGTGTGTGTGTGTATGTATGTGTGTGTGTATGAAAGAGACAGACAAAGACAGAAACAGAGACACAGAGGCAGAAAGACAGAGAGATAGAGACAGAGACAGATATATAGACAAAGAGGCAGAGAGACAGACAGGCAGAGAGACAGAGAAAGAGTGATTGAGACAAAGACAACTGTGAAAGATACAGAAACACTTTTAAAAATTTATGTGAAAGACAAAAGTTTGGAAAGTTCAGGTCAAGTCTTGAGGGGACAATTGAACATTAATTGAAGGATGGAGAAATTGAAATGAGATGAGACTGAAGATAAATTTTCTTTTGTTATCAAGATTAAAACAATGTATTAGATTCTTCTCAGTATGAGCACAGCATCATGTAGAACACGGGGAACAAAACCAAATTTTCATTCTTAAATTTAGCTTTTTATAGCAGAGAACATCTTATCATACTTCCATGGGTAAACAATTTCCTTTTTTATATATATTCTTAAATTGCTTTATTTTAAAAACAAAAATGGATAAAATTGATACAAAACTTGAAAGAAACAGGAAATTAACACTAGTTAATATATTGTATTTTGTTAGGGACTGGGGATTTAGCTCAGCGGCATAAGCACCTGCCTTGCGAGCAGGTGGTCGTGAGTTTAATCCCCGGTACCGATTAAAAAAAAAAAAAGATCAAATATATTGCACTTTGTTATCTAGAAAGTAATTGAACAGATTAAAAGATTGAGGCATGGAAAAAATTATCAAACAATGAGATAATGGAAACAAAAATTGTTCCAGTTGCTTGATGTAAACACATTGGGAAACTTTCTGTCTTACATTCCTTAAGACTCATAGTTTTCATAAAATGAAATCTAAGATAAACAATAAAATATTAACATGTTTCTAAGTTTTTTCAGGCATGCCATCCATTTCAAAATATGCAAATATGAAATATTTACTACTTCTGTTTGAAAGGAAACAAAACTTCATTTGCTTTTAGTGAAAAAGTCCTATTTCAGAGTTTACTTATTTCACAAGAACTGAGATTAATGTTCAATTGTCCCCTCAAGACACTTTTTTCATAAATAAGGATATATTTCTCTTGGTTCTGAGTAATCATGAAGGATAAATATCTCATAATTATGTTAGAGAAATGGTTACTTCACCAGTGGATTGAGTTTTCAAAATGATATGCAGAAAATAGCATTCAATCTTCATTTCATTCTGTTTCCTTTGGGTAGTCAGTGTTTCATATTTCAGAAAACATTTTGTTCCTACTCATAGAGTTTTTGTTGCCAGTTTATTTCCCACCATAGCATTTGAATTATAGCTCAAGCCTGACAGCGTGTACTTTAACTATGAAGCATATACATATATCATGGAGGATTAAATTCATTTTATTTTCATAAAAGCTAATTTCAGTCTACATTCCATAAATCTCAAAGATGCACTTAGAATCAAAATAAAGAATTCAAAACACTTTCGCAGTTCAGTGTGAAATGTAGTCACTGTTCTAGTATTTACAACCTATGTGGCCTTGAGGATGATATCACTAATAGAGTCTCAGTAATCTGTTTGTAAAATAGGAGAAATATCTACTACTACTACTGTACTGCTAATATAACTACTTTAAAGGGCCAAACTGATTATTCCCAAGACAAAG
This sequence comes from Cavia porcellus, assembly GCF_034190915.1. Taxonomy (NCBI): domain Eukaryota; kingdom Metazoa; phylum Chordata; class Mammalia; order Rodentia; family Caviidae; genus Cavia; species Cavia porcellus. Next base: position 83,848,275 of record NW_026947486.1, on the reverse strand, counting down.
AAAGAGAAAATATTACCTAAATACTTCAAAATCAAGCCCATCAGTGAGAAGCCAGAGGTAGTGATACATGGCTATAAATCCAGTTTCTCAGGAGGCTGGCTCAATAGGATTGTGATTTTAAGATAAGCAAGACCTTGCATCATAATAAAATTTTAAAAGAGCTGAAGGTGTAGCTGAGTAATAGACCACTTGCCTAACATGTACAAGGTCCTGCTTGCAGTCACCACTACTGCAAACAAATAAGAAATCAGGGCAGTTTTTCAAGTAATAATATTATCAATAGTCATTTCTATCAGATAATGTTTCACGTGAAAGGAGGCAAATAATTTCAGAGACAAATATAATATAGTAAAAAATATTAAGTTCTAAAATTCCTAGCTCTATTCTTTCCTAGGGCTCTGTAGAAACATACTCTAAAAGGATGTTATTTACCCTTGGTGTTTGAGCTCATATTTTGCTAGTTGGAGATACCACCAAGGATGTTAGGAAGATTCTCATGAATGGTATTTCAAAGATCTGTGTTTTAGTCATGCGTCTCAACTTCCTACCTGACTAAACTTAGATGAATTTCTTCCTCCCTTGATTCCCAGTTTTGTCATCTGTAAAATTAAAATCAAAATTTTCTGAGTTTGATTTACTTTGCAAGATGTTGTTGATGATTGCAAAAGGATTAGTAACCTAATTTCAACTTTTCAGTTTAAATTGTTTCAAAGCTCTCTGTTTCTAGGTTGTTGCATAGTCAATATATAGTAACATCCAGAAAAACTGGAGTGATATTTAAGTGTTACTCCTTTTCAAGAGTCCTAACACAAACCAGATTTTTTCCCTTAGGTATCATACAAATGACCTAATATTTAGAACCTGTCAATTCTAACCAGCACCTATATGAGTAATTTGCCTATTACAAAGTCTTTCAAGGTAGTCACAGGTCGATCTCATTCATTTCAGAAATATGGGGATTCACTTGATATTTATTTCAACTGCCATTTTCTTAAATGGCATTTCATGAAAAGGAAACAGGAGGACATACAGAATGAATGCTTGGAATATCTGGTAGTGATGAGGGCTCCATATGGTTTTTAAATCATACCTGCATTATGCCTGATCCTAACACTAAATGTGGCAGAAAATGTATTGCATAGGAAATAGATATGAATATTGTAATGAGTAATTAAATAAAATATTGTGCTACTCTATTATGTTCTTCAAAGTAATGGAATATCATTTTTACAGTCAATGATTAGTTAAAAAACTAAATAACTGTATGATGTTGATGATGAAAATGATGATGACTCACATTATGATGTCAAGATGAAATAAAAGGTGTTTCAGATTTCCTAAAATCCAAATGATTTATTTCTGCTATAAAAATGTTACTAACTCCATAATATCCTGTTAAATTGCTTTGAATGATAAAACTTGACACAGCATGATGATGATGTGTGCTTTGGTTTAAAATATTAAAGTTTTTCTTCCTCTTTACTTGTCAGCAACCAAACAGAATTTCTTGACTTCAGAAAGTAAGACTTCTGGTAAGTTCTAAGTCTTCTGGAAAATTGATTTTCCTGTGCACATAGCTACAACTGCCTCACGCTGATGAATAAACCTCCTAGTGAAATACAATTTCTTGTAAATCAACAAATAGTTGTTATAAAGGTTGAAGGTCAGCAAAGGTGATCTTTGAGAGTTTTCAATAGTACAAACAGCCTACTGTTGCATGCATACCAAAGATTCAATACCACTGCTCTATGTCTTAACTCTATCCACCATCATCCACCCATTAATCTCTGTGAGATTCAAATAATGGGGAAAATACCAACAGAATCTCTTCTTTTCTTAACTATTATTAATTATTTCTTAAATTCTGAGAAGGGGACTCAATTGGCACAAAAGGACAGTGAGATAAAATATGGGCCAGGTTATATCATATAGGATAGGACTATTCAATTACTAGTAGAAAAGTTCTTCAATTAGGATTATGTTATAAAGAATTATCTTTGATGGTAGGAATGAAGCAAAAATTGAAGAAGGGAAAGAACAAGAAAAAAGAAAAGAAAGTGAAAGATTAATGCTCAGGAATACTATAGTCTGAATATTGAAGTCCATTCAAAGTTCAGAAGATGAAATACAATACCAAATGAGATAATAAGAGATACGAACTTTATGTGAATCATTCAATACTGGGATTAGTGTCCTTATAAAAGGCATATGGGAGGCTCTTCATTCATTTCACCAGGTGAGGATACAGAAATTGTCATCTATGAGAAATCACTCCATGCCCAACATGAACATGTTAACACATTTATCTTGGAGTTCTCAACCTCCAGAGCTGTGAGCAATACATCTGCACTGCTTATAAAATATTCTATCTAAAAATTTTGATATAGCACTTCAAATTGAGCAAGACAAAGAGTATTTTGTGATTATTAGACTTGAATCTACATAAAGATGAGCCATCTTTGCTGATTTCAAGATGAATAGCATTTCCTTGAAATGTATTTCTTGCTTAGCTGTGACTACTTCAGTATTTTACTATATTTTTGAAGCTATATTAAAATACTTTTCATTAAAATAATGTTGTTATAGTGAGCTTTGGGGCTTATTCTTAGACATTTCCAAATCAATATTTATCTCGTTATTTTTCCAGCAATATGTATTTTTCCCATTCCAAGTTGTATAGACCAGCAATTTTTAATAAGTGATATGTGACATAAGTAGATGGATTTCTGTTAGTAATATTAATGTAACACTGTCAGATTTCCGACCTTAATTAGCAACAGGCATCATCTTTCTTGATGTGGTATTAGAAAAAAGCAGTATAATTCTTCTCGTTTCTTACGAGAAGCAGCTTTTAATGAATAAGAAAATTGTTATCTGCTTGAATGATCTTTTATTCTCACCCCAAAAATTATCTTTGTAGCTGAAACATTTGAGAAATGTTGGCAGAGACAACATATTTATTTATTAAAATATAACTTTTCCTTTTTTTCTGGATATATTTTTATTCTAGGCAAATTCGATGTCTATTGTTTTCTGTAGGCACTAGTTTCAATCATCAAAATCCCTTAATGGCCATGTTGACTGCTATAGCATGTCATCTCTTCTCAAAGAATCTCCTGTTCTCATTATAAAGGGACGCTGCATTATTGTCTCTCTTGTCATGGGCCTGGGATGCTATGTATTCATTCACTCATTATCTACAACCCAACTGTAAAGATCTTTCCTAAGAATAAGAACAGTGGAGAGTTCCTTGGGTAAGTGGTTCTTATTTTATTTTAATAATAAGATGATAATGGTGGAGGACTAAGAATTCTAATACTGCTCTCTGAGCAGTCTTAAACTAAAAGAAGAAAAGGAAGGCTAATTCATCATTAATGCGTGTGTTCCTCCTCTGGTGAGGATATATCATTAGAATCTAGGCCAGAAAATAGCTAGTTTTTATCAAACAAAAGCTCTTTCCCTGAGATGCTTCTTCAAAGATAGTGCGTTGTTTTGGATATTTACATCACAGTAAACTAACTGTGCTTAAAGAAGACGAATCTCATTTGTTTTGTGCTGTTACCAAACTAATCAAGCAAAGATACAGGGGACAATGGATTTCATCATTTTCTTAAAAATGTATGCTTGAAAAATTTTTCTACAGAACGGGGACAGTACAATGACAGTTTCTCAAGATTTAGTTATCAACATCAGATAACTAAATTTTTCCAAGCATCAAACGTCAAAAAAAGCATAAAGTGGTCATTAAACCTATATGTATAAAATATCTTTGGAAACCCTGGAATTTCATACTTGCCATGTTTTGTCCAAGGAGCCATTTATTTAAAATTTGAAAATTGACCTGTCTGCATCAAATGTTTGGTTAAGTTCAATTTTTTGACACCACAGTCACAAAAATCACATGTCTATTTTTTTATATAATACTTCCAGTAAGATCAGGATTTTGTTTGTAAAGTGTTTGCCTACACTTAATGTCTTCAAGAGTTCTACCTATTCTCTTTTCCAGCAGATTTGGTGTTTCTATTTTAATATTTAGATATTTGAAACATTTCAATTTTAGTGTAGTGCATGGTGAGAAATACATGTCCAGTTTTAGTCTTCTGCATGTGGAAAGCTAGTTCAGTTCCCCTTTCATGACAGAATGTTCACTAGGGGGATTGATCTGAACTTTTCTTATTTAGTTGGATCCTTCTCTGGTTTTAGTATTAGGGTAATACTTGCTTCCAGGAATGACATTGGGAGTGCTGCTTCCATTTGAATGTCATTAATGAGTTTGAAAAATAGTAGCATTAGACCTTCTCTAAATTTTTTGTAGAATTTAGCAGTGAATCCATCAGGCATTTGATTTTGCTTTGTTGGTAGATTTTTACTTACATCTTCAAGGTCATTGACTGATACAGTGTTACTTAGAATTTTTATATTTTCTTGATTCAGCTTTGGTAATTCATATGCATCTAGGAATCTGTCCATTTCTTCTGTGCTTTCCATCTTATTAGAATAAAGATTCTCAGAGTAGGAATTGATGATCTTCTGGATTTCTGCAGGATCCATTGTCATTTCACTCTTTTCATTCCTAATTGCATGGATTTGAGTCTTCTCTTACTTTTGTTTTGATAAGGTCAGCTAAGGATTTATCAATTTTATTTAATCTTTCAAAGAATGACTGGATACCCTCTTTAATACATGGTACTGAAAAGCATTTTTTCCACATGCTATAGTCTAAAACCAGTTTATTTTACTGTACTGGTATTGGTTTCTATTCGTGGGTTTGTGCTATAAATTGCACTTCTCTGTAACTTCCTTTCTTCCCTGCTTTTGGAGCATTAGCTTGTCTTTGACATCAATTTTCTGCCAAACAAGATTGCTGATATTCAGTCCATTCAAATTTTTCTTATTATGTACATAGCAGTGATCATGTACAAACTCTTTACATGCCAGACCAGAAATTGAAAAATTATTTACATTTTAAAATGTAGCTTCTTCCTGTGAATCAATACAATGCACAGGCAATTACAGACTCAACATTATTTTCCAAGGAAACTGACAGATTGTATCTGAAGTTCATGTGGATTAATGGATTACATAGGTTGTTTTCAGCTTCAAAATATAGAAAATCTTTTTCCAAAACAACCAAGTAAAAAACCATGTAATATGTCTAAAAGCCTACAAAACACACTGATTCCAAACAGGATACAGTTGCTGCTTTACCATTTTTGTCAAAACCTAGTCTCTTTCCTCCGAAAATGTTGGCACTAGCTACACCTCAGGGTGGCTGTAATATGGTTTCAGCAGTTCCATAAAAAAGGTACAGAGGAATAGATAACAATAATGTCCTCTTTTACATTTGAGAAGTAAGGAAACCATCCTCAGAATAACACCATGAACATCCTTAGACCAATGCCTACCAAGACGAATCAGATTAGTCCAATGAGGGTAAACTGATTAGAGTCAAACATACAAAGCTGGAAAATTTCATGCTCCCCTAACATACAAGACTTTATAGAATAAGGCAGACTCCAGGCTAAAATTCATGATTTTAAAATGGAGGAAGGGGAGATTGATTAGTGAGTAAGTATTCAACAGCACATGATACATATGGTAAATATAAAACAGTAGCAAATTTAGTTTCAAAAAAATAGCAACAAAGATAGTGTTGAAATACTATGCTGTACATCAATACTTACTGCAAAGTAGCATTTGTTAGAACAACATTGTATTGACACAAAATGAACACATAGATCAATGTGCATGAATAAAAAAAAACTGTGGAAGGGCATTTCAAATCAATTGGAAAAGATTAATGTTTTAATAAGACATGTTGGGTAATTGTGTTATTTGGATTTTTGAAAGAACATTGTTATGGATTTCACTTAGGAATGATCATCATGAGAGCAAAGCAGATAAAGCATTCACAGAGAGCTCTGTGATATGCCCCAGAGTCAGAGTTGGTAGAAGTACCAGACACTAGATTATACCCCGGACAGTATAGTGATCAGATAAAACACAGAAAATGGGAAAGCTACAATAATCAATGAAGTCACAAACTCTAGAACTCATCAACCTACGTCTGGAGACGCTACTATTCACAGACTAGGTGAGTCATGCAAATTCCCAGTTGAATAGAATATGTTATAATATTAGTCAAATCTCCAGGGTGGATCCCAGCCCAACTCTGGAGACTTAATCCGTGATTTAGCCATTTTACATCGCAATGCACAAAACTGTTAGAGATACAAGACCGCAGGGTGGCTGCAGTCTGGCACTTAACTTCAGAAGCCATTATTCTCCATCCCCAGTGGAGCTCTACCGTCTTTCTGCTAGAACACAGTTCAGAATCTATAGTAATAATAGCCAAGTCCTGATTCAGGTATGTAAAACTCAGCTGAAGCCCAGAGTTTTGGCTATCTGTGAAATATTAAATCTTTTTTTAGGGAAGAACAGGAGGCAACTCTAGCTGGGTACTTTCTTTAGTTCTCATTGCCCATGTTGCATGGTGAGGATTGGCATCCCTGCTTTCCAAGTTCTGGACATGGAAATAGCAAAACTACATTTAGAGGGCAGAGATGAGAATTGTGACATCTAAAAAGAGATGAAAAGACTGCACTCACGGAAAACAAAGTCTTCTTTACTCCCTGGACCACATCAAAATTATAGAAAGCTAAGATAGCTGGAAAAAGGGAAGGATAGCTCCAGACTCAGTTAAAACGACAAAGGGAAGATGTCTAAAAGTTCTTGGTGGAACTCCAAACTGAAACTCACTGAAGGACCTAAGTAAATGTTCCCTCAAGCATCATGAAAAATAGAGGCTCCCACACCCAGAGAGCTAGATTGGAACTGGGCCTTAGTTCTTCCTGCAAACCTGCCAACAGACTGACATGAAACAAATTTGAGACTGACTACATTCTCAAACTCCTCTATACCCAAAGTGTGGATGAAATGCTTAAGTGACTAAACAACTGTATATGGGTGTGGATTAATGTTTTAATTTCTGTATGGGTTTCTGTAGATAGAGATAGGGCAATAATTGCTTCAAACACATAAATACTCTCAAGTTTTCCATCTATTGGTACTTCTTGTTTTCCTCTTGTCTTCTCATATAACCTTTTCTTTCCTTCTTTTTGTTTTCTATGTAACTTTTTCAACTTCCTCATCTTACTCACTCTGGTCTAGGAAAATAATAAAAATAATAATAGCAACATAATCGATTTTCTCATCTCCCTCATATTTTACTTTGTTAATCTCATTTCATTTTATTATTTCACACCCATCTTTTCTTTGTTCTTCCTAGCTCTCAGTCTAAACTCTATCACTATAGTTCATTTAACTTCCTCTGTTATTGGAAGCAGTATAAATGTTCAAACAAGACTTAAACTAAATTCTGATACATGATTTGTCCTTTGATTATTGTTCTTATACTTTTAACTGTTGTCTTTGGTGCTTTGAATGCTGTTTTTATGTTTAATTTTTCTGTTTTCATCAAACAGTGATAGAGACTAAACATATGTCCTGAAAAGGGTACAATATGAGTTGGTAAAGTGACTTATACTGAAAACCAAGGGCATGTCGAAGGAAAAACTCACATGTTAAATATATCTCTACTATAATAGCAGAGACTTCTATCTCAAATTAATGACAATGTTTTACACAAAAATCATGAAAAAAGGCAAGAGAATGCCTTGAAAAGTTAATAGCTGCCAAAAAGCTGAGATCACAGTTACTGAAACAGAACTACTTACAATAAAGCTCAAAACATAGTTAAAATCATTGAAGAGATGAAAAGCAAAATCAATAAAGATATGCAAAAAGCAAATACTAATATTTTCAATGAGCTAAAATGCATATATAAGCAGTTAATTTATTCAGTTAATATGATTATTACTGAATTTAAAGAAGATTCTAATAAATAGCTAAAGGATTTCAATAAGGAAATGTAATAAAATAATTAAAAATTGTAAAAAAAGAAACAAACAAAAATCTTGGAAATGAAACAACTGAACAGAAATCTTTGGCAATAGGCATGACATTCAAAATTTGAAGACTAAATTGATGGAGTAGCTAATTTACTCAGTGATACTCACACACACAAAAAAAAACTGCCATGAGAGTTGGACCAAAGAGCTATGTGATTACTCAAAAAAATACAAAAAAACAAGACCTACACAGAAATGGAACATGACACTAGAAGTATAAATATTTATTCACTGAAACCTCCAAACCAGTACTGCAGACATACTAAAAAAAACCCTGCTAAATAGATACAATGAGGTCAGAATCACCATGGAACTCAAAGGAAATAATACTACGAATTGGGAAAGTAGCTAACAAAAAGGAAAAACATTTTTAAAAAGTCAGCACTTGAAAAATAATAACCTGAAAGGAGTCATTAAATATCTTTAAATAATTGCATTTAATGTAAATGGATTTAACTCCCCTATCAAGCAGGGAAAATTGGACCAAAGAGCAAATTTCCAAATTGCATATAGGAGACATATCTTATTCATAAAAGAACATACAATTTAAAACTGAAAAGATGATATGTGTTTCTCCATGTAGTGAGTCCAAAAGCAAACAGAAGTAGGTATTCTATCTTCAGGTAAAGTGAACCTCAACGTAAAATTAATCAAAAGCAAAAAAGAAGGTGACAACATGTTGCTAAAGGAAACAGTTCACCTGGGAGCGATAACAATCAAAAATACAGAAGTGCCAATTTTTGATGCACTCAATTGCATTTAACAAAGATCAAAAGGACAGAGACAATCATAAGGTCTTAGTTTAGAACATCAATATTCCACTACCACAAATATGGAAGTCAGATAAAAAAAAAAAGAAAAATCAGAGTTGAACCACAGTATTGAACAAGGGTTTTCTATAGATATCAACAGAGTATTTTATTGAAAAACAAAATAAACATTTTTACCAGAAGCCCATGATACTTTATGCAAAATAAACCATATTTTAGGCCATAAAACAAGTTTAAAAGATTTGAAATAATTCTTGCATCTTGCCAGACCATAATGGAAGGAAACTAGAAATCAACAGCAAAGGGAACCACAGAACATATATGAAAAGATGAAGGTTAAATAACATACTATTGAATAACTAATTGATCATAGAAAAAATAAGATAAGAAATTTTAAAAATTTCTAGACTAAAAATGGCAATACAATATTTCAGAATGTGTAGGACACAGTGAAAACAGTTTTAAAAGGAAAGTTAATAGCTCTGACTACCTAAATTAGAAAGACAGAGTATTATCAGCTATATAAGCTAGTGAGGTATCTTAATGTCCTAGAAAAAAACAAGAAAAATACAAATCCAAGACTTGTAGGAAAAAATAAATTATAAAAATCCAAGCAAAACTCAATGAAATTTTGAGAAAAATAGCTAGAAAAATCAGTAAATAAAGGTTGTTTTAAAGGACTTATACAATTGATAAACTCACAGCCAAATTTCATAAAAGACTCAGCCAGTGGAAGTTGGAATAATAAATCAAACTTATACCTCAATGAAATATGGAGTATTAACAGAAATGATTTTAAAAAGTTATATTGAAATGAAAATTACAAAATCTAGAAGAAAGTGTGAAATTTCTAGATAAATAGCACTTAATAATATTGAAAAACAGAACATATAAAAAACCTGATCCTAGCACTCAAGACTGTGATAGTAGGTGCTTCAGCAAGTTGGAGGCCAGCTAGAGCTACACAGTGTGTTTAAGGCCAGCCTAGATGATATAGAAAGACCCTGTCTTAAAGCAAACAAACAAACAAACAAACAAACAAACTCTCTCTATATATATCTATATATCTATATATCTATATATCTATATATCTATATATCTATATATCTATATATCTATATATCTATATATCTATATCTATATTTATCTATCTATATCTATATCTATATATCTATATATCTATATATCTATATATATCTATATATCTATATATCTATATATATATATATATACTGTGTTGTATTGGTTCTCAAATGATTTCATTTGCAAAAAATCAGTTTGCATACAGAAGCATATGGCAAAATTTTATTTTTGTTTGCAAACTCTGCATTGAGTGATGAATATGACAACTGCCATCTTTCCTGCAAGAACATGAATGTGGCCATCTTTTCCAGAGTTGTGAAATGAATTAAATTCATGAACTAAAGCACCACTGTACCCTGAACAGACAAATCAGAAGCAATCAAACTAAAATCACAATTGTCTTTATTATTTTCTTCATTATTGGGACATAATACTAGACATTCACAAATTAAATGGAGGGAAAACTTATTATGGCTCACAGTTTGTAAAGATTTCAGCCCATAGTTGACTATATCTAAAAATGTGAGGCATGACAGAGGGGCTTGGCACAAGAGACTTGCTTATAGTATGGCACTGAGGAAGCAGAGACAGAAATCAGGAAGAGAGATAGATCCTTTCATATCATACTCCCAGTTATTCAACTCCTCCAACTAGCCTTAATCACTCAACATCACAATTATATGTAAACTCATCAGCTGACTAATCCATGTACAATTGTCATGCCCCCATGATCAGATTACCTCGCAAAAGCCCCATCTATGAATACATGAAGCTTTGGGGGGCATCTACATATAAACTGTAACATTCTGCCTCTGGTTCTCAAAACATTCATGTGCATCCATTTATAATAAATATAGTCTAAGCGTTTGCAAATTACTGATAGTTTCAAGTATTGATGAAAATCACCATCCAATGTCTCTTCTGAGATTTGAGGCAAACCTTCATTTGCAAGCCCCCATAAAAATGAAAAGTTAAACAGTTTCAGCATAGAATGGCACAGGAAAAACATTCCTATTACAAAATGTAGCAATAGCAGGATAGAAAGGAGTGGGATCAAAAAAAGTCAAACTACATTAAATTCCATAGTTTAAAGTCCAGTACTAATGATAATCTGTGGCATGATATGAATCCCAAAGTCCTTAGATGGACCTCCTACTATTGTGCTGTCAGTGGTTGTAGCCCTCATGGCTTCTCTCTTGGGCAGGCTTTGCTCAGTACTTGGGGCGGTCTTCACACATTTCATGTGCTTTGGTTTTCAAATATCCTATGGTCTCTGCACTTTCAGTTTCACCCTCATAGAGTCACACACTGGCCTCTCAGTAGCACACTGCCTTGACTCTTGGGTCTTTTTACTGAAACCCAGGTGTAACGCTTCCAGATCCCACAACTCTCAGATTTCGAAGGCACCTAAATCCAGCACCACACAGAGACATCAATATCTGCTTCCATCTGGAGCAAAAGCTGAACCCTTTCTCATGTTGTTGGTAGTTCAAGAGGCATTTGACTGTATGGATGATTAATTACAATGATCTAAGATCTGTGTAATCAATTTTCATTCTTTGGGTAGCCAATCTGGAACATCATAGCCTGGGGCTTGCTTTGTAAAACAAAGTCTTTCACCTAGGAAAGTTTGAACCTGCAAAGTGTGAGGTCTGGCTGGTTCTTGTGATACCCTCAAGCCATCTTTTCTATTGACATGTTCAAAAATATTTGGCTTTTTAATGGTAATCCTTTCATTCATCATTTTTTAAAATTTTGTTGTTTATTTTTTGGCATCAAGGGTCCAACTCATAACCTCATGCTTGCCAGGCAGACACTAACGCCACTGAGCTAAATCCTCAGCACATCATGTTATTTTCTACTCCATTGTTGCAAACTGAAATTTTAGCAGAGCCTCTTTTATGGCAATACTCAAATCTTTTAAAATCATTCTGCTTCAATTCTTGCTCTTGATTCTCAAGTAGAGCTGGCTAAAACCCCCAACACTTTCCATGTCATCACCTCAACATTTGAGTGCCTTAAATATTTTCATCAGATTATTTAATGTACTGCCCTTAATCTCATTCTCCAACAATGTCTCAGGACAGGGTAAAAATATAGATCAATTTTCTGACAAACCATAGCGCACATGGCCTGAAGTGCATCTGCCAATGTAGTCCTTGCTCCCAACTGAAATCTGCAGAGCCTGGCATTTACTGACTGCATTTTTATCGCCATTCTGGTCTTCTTGCTTCTAACCAGAATCCTCCATTAAGCTCATCTTACTGGATTCTAAAACTACTTATTTAGATATTTTATCCAAATCTTTCCAAACTTCTCTGAACCAGCTCTAAAAGATGATGAATCAGATGATCAGGTGCTGTCACAGTATCACTATATCTCTGCTACTAAAATGTATCTTAGGCTCTTTATTGCTGAGACACATACCTAACACCTACAAATTAAAAGAGGAAAGGTTTATTATGCCTCACAATTTGTACAAGTTCCAGTTCATGGATGGCTGGTTCCCAAGCAGGGCAGAATAGTACAGGGGCATGATGGAGGAGACTGGCTTATGTCATGGAAGTCAGGAAACAGAGAGAAGTCAAACCAGGATTAACAGAGAAAGACCTTTTCAGACCCACAACCGAGTGACACACCTGCTCCAAGCAGGCTTTATATCTGAACATAATGTTTAGCTATAAACTCATCAGCAGAGTAATCCACTGATGAGTATCATACACTCATATTCTGATCACCACCCAGAAGTCCCATTTATGGATAAATGAGGTTTAGGTGCAGCATCTAGATATAAATCATAATAGTAATGAAAATTTTCCCACAGAGAAAGTCATCAAATAGATTAACTGCTGAATTTTATGGGACTTTCAGAGAAGAACTCATGCCAGTGCTTCACAAGATCTTCTATGAAATTGAAAGGGAAGTAACAATGCCAAACTCATTCTATGAAGCCTGAATTGCTATGATACAAAAACCATTAAAAGCTTAACAAAAAATAAAACCAGTTGGCCGATATCATTGATGAAATTAGATGCAGTTATCCTCCGTATGATAGAACAGTACCTATGTTTGTGAACTTAATTTTTTCCATGACATTGGAAAGTATGCTTACATATATGTTCATGTGGAAAAGATGGCTGAGTTTGTGTTTGTTACTAAACACTGAATTTGCAAATAAAAACAAATTTTGCCAAATGATTTGGTTTTTAAACCAAACTCTTTGCAAACAAAAGTATTCATGAACCAAAGTATCTCTGTAGATTCACAAAGTATGCCATAAATCATCAAACATATCATACCTCATAGACATGTCAGCTTCATCCCAGAAATCTAAGGATGGTACAATGTATGTAAATCAGCAAATGTAATACCCATTTAACCTAAGTAAGGAAAAATATCACATAATCATGTCAGTAAATGCATAAAAAGCTTTGACAAAATTCAACATGTTAGAAACTCTGATGAAATACATAGAGAACCTAATGTCAAATTGACAAAACTATCTATTGCAAACCTACTACTAGCATCATACAAAAAGAAACAATCATGAGTCATTGCCTCTAAATCATAAATGAGATGAGGGTGTTGACTCTGACCACTCCTCTTCAAACTAGTACTTGATACTTTAGCCAAAGGAATTAGGCAAACAAAATAAAAAAGAGATACAAACATGAAAGGAACAAGCCAACCTATCTTTGTTTGCCAATGACGTATTACATGAAAGAGTTGAAAAATTCCATCAGAGCAGCAAAGTGACAGGATAAAAACCCAACACCCAAAAGTCAGTAGGATTTGTGTACCACAGCAATGAAACCACTGAAAAAGAAATCAGGAAAAATATATATTTTTAATAATTTCAAAAACAATTAAACATTTGGGAATTGTAGTTGTTGATTGATTGTGTCAACTTGAGGCAGTTAGAAGCTAACTAAATGGGTTAAGCAATTCTACACCCAAGGATGTAGAAAAAGAGCCACCCTAGGGTATAAAAGGGGAGGAGGAAGGACGAATCCATTCCATTTTTGGGATAAGCTCCAGTCTTCACCTTTGGTTTGGACCTCACCTCCTGGCTTTCAGTATAGACTCTTCAGCTTTCCAGCGTAGACTCTTCAAGCTTTCATCACAGAGCCTTTGGCCTTCTGTCGCAGACCCATCAGCCTGCTGGTGTGGAGTTGCACAAGACACTAGGGTGAACTCCAAACTTCGGATTGAATCCTTCGGCCTCCAGTGCATAGATTTCCTCTGCACGCTTCCTCATCGGACTCTGACTGACTATCGTAGATAAATCTTGTTGTTTCTGTTTTTCCTGGGTTATATTTGTTCTCTCTAGTAAAACCCTGACCAATACAAGAATCAACCTAATCAAAGAGGTGAAAGACCTCCATAATGAATACTATAATTCTGTGAAGTAAACCACTAAAGAAATCAGTAAAACTTGAGATTCTTTCTCTGTTCATAATTAGGTAGAATCAATATCATCAAAATGGTCATAGTGCCAAAAGTAATAGATAGATTTAACATAATTCTTATAAAAATATCAACAACTTTCTTCAGAGAACTACAAATAAATCATGAAATTTATATAGAGTCAGAAGAGACACAGACAAGAAATCTATATAGAATCAGAAGAGACATAGCCAAGGGAATGATGATCAAAAAGTGCAAAGTAAATAACAATATAATCCTGTATTACAAGGAATAACACAAAGCCATAGTAACAAAAGTAATATGGTACTGCCAAAAACTGTCATGTAGGGGCTGGGGATTTAGCTCAGCAGCATAAGTGCCTGCCTTGCAAGCAGGCAGTCGTGAGTCCCATCCCTGGTACCGATAAAAAAATGAAAAAGACACACACACACACACACACACACACACACACACACAAAAAAAAAAAAAAAAAAAAAAAAAAAAAAAACTGTCATGTAAAAAAATGGAGTAGAGTAGAATACATATAAACAGCCTCATGTACCTTTACCTATCTGATCTTTGACAAAGAGGCTAAAACATATGTTGGAAAAAAGATGGTCTCTTTAACAAGGGATCTTGGGAAATATGGTTATTCATGTGGAAAAGAATGAATCTAGACCAACATATCTCACTTATATAGTTTAGACTCAAATCAAATAGGCCTATACTTACATATAAAAACAAAACCACTGTAGAAGAAGATAGTATAGGAAAAGTCTTTGAAGACACAGGCATTTTTAATAACTTCCTGAATGCAATTATAACAGCACAAAAAATGACACTAAGAATCAACAAATAGCATTATGTTAAATTAAAAACTGCACAGCAAAGGAGAAAACTATCAAAGTGAAGAGACAACTTTCAGAATTACAAAAAAAACTTTTTCACCAACTGCACTACACTACTAATTAAGGACTAATATATAGAATATATAAAGAACTCAAAAACATTAATCCAAAAAACAAATAACCGAATCAATAAATAACCAAATGAACTAGGAAGAGAAAAGTCAGTGCCTCCTGAAAATCAGCTGGGACTGACAATATCTAACAATAAGAAAACCACCCTGCCTTTCTAGTAAGCTGGGCAAGCCATGTGGCTTACATGAAGAGTCAGTGCCTGCTGTAAGCCTACCAGAGGACTGGGTAAGAACTAAAACCCCATCCTCCTACCCCATAAGCAATGCACTAGATCAGAGGACAGGCTGAGTTGATAGCAACTAAGGTGCATAAAGCAACTAAATGCTTGCACTGTCTGGTTGATTTTTCAGGCTTGGGGCCAGTGGTCTGAGCATCTTTTGGGAGGATGACAGTATGCAATATAGCAAATATGGGGGATTTCCTTCTCCTTTTTTTGTACTGGGGATCAAAATCACAAACTTACTAGGCAAGATCTTGATCCTCTGAGCTATCTCTATCTTGTCTCTGAAATCCAACACTGTTCTCACTTGTTTGTTTTGTTCGGAATATTTTGTGTTATTGAATATTCTGTTTTGACTGGCTTTGTTCTATTTTGTTTTTGGTTTGATTTTGGTATACCTGATCGAATGGACAGCTATTGTAACAACAACAAGATATACTACGCTAGCTGTTGTTGTTTTGCTAGTATCCTCTTTTGATGTTCTGTACCAATTATGCTGCTTTGTTTTGGGTGGATTTGTTCTGTTTTCTTTTGTTGGATTTTACTATCTTTAAAATTAAAAAAAAAGTCTTGAAACAAAAAGCAATTCTGAAAAGAAGAAGCAGAAACTTCCAATAAGTTCATTAAAAATTCAATATCTTTGTCTATTGTGGAAATCCAAATCAAAACAACTGTGAAATTCTACCATTTAGGTAGAATTCTACCATTCTACCAACAAGAGCACACACACACATGCATGCATGCACACGTGCATGCGCTTGCACACCATACATATACACACACAAAGAACAAAACGCTGATGAGGATTTTGAGTGAATGGAACCTTTCTACATTGTGATATCATATACAAATACAAATTCCCCGAAATGTACATTGTATAATTATTATGTATCCTAAAGATATATCAACAATACAGATTTGAGTGAGTTTTCCATCTTAATCTTGATAGTCAGAGGAAATAGTGAATATTGGCATTTCTGGTTTCAGCCTCCACAGGTGCTTTTAAAGCGTTATTCATGCACAAGGATACTAAAGTCAAACAAATTAAAAACAAACTACCTCTCTTGTACTATTAAATGGGGCTGAAATTGCAGAACATAGATTTAGTATCATGAAATCTGGAGAACAGAAATATACACAAAATCAAGGCCAAAAATTTTTCTGTAGCAGACATTGGAGAACCTATAATGTGAGAGAAATTTTTAAATGACAGTGGAGACTAAGAGTTCGGTAGCATGACTGAAAAGATCTTCAGTATCCCAATACTTTCACTTTACCTCAAAAACTCCCACTACAGATTTGTTTTCATAAAAATAAAGGGCATATGGTTTTACAGGGAGGGAGCAAAGTGGAATAAGTATAAAATATACCCAGAGACTTCTACAAACAATGAAATACTTTACCTGTGATATTTTTTCACTCACCCCTCTTATAATTTTTGTGTTTCAATTGATGAAGCAGAAGCAAATCACAACACATATCTAAAAACAACTACTTGTGAAAGTATGTTAATCAATTTATTGTCATGCCAGGATAAATATTGGATACCATGAAATTAAAGGATGAAATGTTATTTTACTTCACAATTTTAGAGGATGCAGTCGATTTTCTAATGGTTCCAATACAGGGAAATAGGTTAAAGGAGCAATTCATGGAATAGCAGGCAAGAAAAAACAGCCTTTATTCTGCTTTCCCTCTGTATTCCATCCAGGCTGCAAGACTATTTGTTAGTACTATTCATACCAAGAATGAGTTTTGTATCTTCAATAAATCCATTCCATCACATTTATTTGCTAAACCCCTCACGAACAAATACAGTATCAGAAAATGATAATTATGTCACTCTGAAAAGCCCAACCTATGAGTACTTGCAGCTTTGGGGGAACATCTAGATATATAAGCCACAATATGGACTTTTTGTCAAAGATCAAATATTTGACTGTGTTTGGGGTGTTGTCTATATCCTCTATTATGTTCCATTCATCCTTATATCTGTTTTGGGGCCAGTGCTATATTGAATTTTTCATTGTAGTTGTGTAATAAAATTTCAAGTCTAGGATTGTGATGCATTCTACTCTGCTCTTGTTGCCCAGAATTTATTTTGCCATCCTGTGTAATTTCTTGTTTCATGTAAATTTTAGTATTGTTTAATCCAGTTCTGTGAAGAATGCATTAACATTTTTATTGAGATTGCATTCAATGTATATATCAATTTTGGATACGTGGTCATTTTGACTATATTTGTTCTTCCTTCCAAGTAACAGTGCATATCTTTGTGATGTCCTCTTTACTTTTCTTTTTTGACCTACCATAATGTTCATAGTAGAGAACTTTCACTTCCAAAATTAGGTTAATTCCTTATTACTTAATTTTTCTTGGTGCTATTATTGATGGGATTTATTTCCTAATTTTATTACTAGTAAATAAGTTATTCATGTACATAAATGCTATTGATTTTTGTGTGTTGAATTTTATCTTGATACATGGCTGAATTTGGCTATTAATTTTAAAAGACTTAAGGGAAGTGAAGCTGGGTTGGGGAATGAAGAAAGAAGAAAGGGAAAAGCTCTCAGCTCTCTCTCTCTCTCTCTCTCTCTCTCGATATATATATATATATATATATATATATATATATATATAACTAATATACTACTAATTTATCTTAGTTAATTGAAAAGAAAGTCATACTACTATTCTCTCTTTGTTAACTGAAAAAAATGTTTTCTGGTAATATTTTTTGGACAACTGAATGCCAATATTTTGTACTGTAAGTAACTAATTTAAAGACAACATGCAAAGCATTAATGATTATTATCTTCCTATTATCTTCTTTTGATTTTTTTCTCTTTAAAATAAAAAAAGATCTAAAAAACTTTTGGTGGATTTTGCAGTCTTCTTTGTAGAGGATCATGTTATTTACAAATAATGATAATTTGAATTTTTCCTTTCCAATATATATTATTTTTATTTCTTTTTCTTGCCTAATTGTTATTGCTAATATTTTGAGTACTCTGGTGAACAGGAATGGTGGTGGTGAGCATGGTCATCCTGTCTTGATTTTAGAGAGGATACATTCATTTTTCCACATTTATCATAATATTGGCAGTAAATTTAGTATAAATGGCTTTTTTCTGTTTTAAACAAGATCCTTCTCTAACTGTTATTCTCAGGATTTTTGCCATGAAAATATTTTGGATTTTTACATTCATTTTTATGATAAGGTATATTTTTCTTCTTGCTTCTGTTTTTGTGTGTATTACATTTATTGTTTTGCATATGCTGAACAGTCTTTGCATTCCTGGAATGAAGCCTCTTTGGATATTATTTGATCTTTGACAAAGGGAACTAAAGTCATAAACTGGAGGAAAGATAATCTTTCTAATAAATGGTACTGAGAAAAGTTGTAGGGAGCTGCATGACCGCCCCACTGCTGTCTCCTCACCTCTCCCTTATATGGGCACATATGGTGCCTACATCAACCATGATCCTCTCCTGCTCACGTCACGTACACGGACATGAGGATGACCCATCAGAAATCACCCTGTAGCCTCTTCCTGTCCCACCGGCCCGCCCTTGCCCTATAAAAGCTGCAACCACTTCCTCAATAAACGAGACTTGATTGGACTGGCTCAACTTGTCTCCGTCTCTCATTGTCTCTTGCCCTGACTATGTTAATCCCCGTTGCTCCTCCAAGTAGTTACCCCGCAGATTGACTATGTACTGCAAATATTAAGTAATAGAAATAAACAGTGAATGAATGAAGGAAATGTAAATCTACCACATAAAAGATTAATATATTACACTTGGTGTGACATTCAGTTTTATTTAATATCTATTGCATGCAAAAGCTGATATGTTGTGGGGATATGTACTTCACTGGACAGTTTTTTGTCCCCTAGCCTTTTTTCACTGAACTCTTATTTGTGCAATTATGTATTTAGTTGGTGTTTACTATAGCTAGAATCTCACCTAAATCAGTCAGTTGGTGTTACCCAGGCTTTTGCTGTTATACATCAAAGTTAAAGATGAAAGATTTATTTTAGGTATAATCCCCAAAATGACAACACTAGGCAACTTCCTCTTACTTCCCTTACCTCCTAGTAGCTCAATTAGTTATGAACTGTTCTGAGGTTAGTTCTCTCACAATTAATTCATCTTTCCAAGAGTGTCTTACTCTAGTTAAATTGACAATCAGGCTTAATTGCCATAGAATCCAAATTTTTCATTTTACAATTGAAAGGAAATTATTTAATATCAGTGGCTCACTGGGGTCACTGTACATCTTCCCTATTAAGTTAGTGTGGCATCAGAACACACATTCTCTAAATAAATAAACAAGGCAAGCATTGATGGTCCACTCTGTAGATGAGACTATGCAGAAAAGTAGCATTGAGTGATTAGATACTTAAACAGAATAAGCCATATTCCACTCTTCAAGACTTTTTTCATTTGGGTTTTCAAGAACATGGACATTCTATTTCAGATTCAATTTGATATTTTGCAGTTAACTATTTTCTTGTTATTTCTGAGTAACTAAAAATGACTTTGAATTTAACCATATGCCTAAGAATAAGGAAAGAAAAGTCTGACGATACCTGATGATTCCATTTGGTGTGCATAAAACCATAATGCTGATAAGAATGTGGAAAGTAAAAGCTATTTTCAAGAGCTTTCAAATAGAAAGAATTCCACTGACATTTAGACTAGTGAGAGAAAGTTTGTGTATATTTTGGTCATGTCCAGAGACTTGGCCAAAGGCTAATATTAATAGTGGATAATTAATAAAGATGAGAAAATTTCAAAATTTCAAAATTTCAAAAATAATGAGCATTTAGCTTGTAACAGGCATATTGTGTACTGCAATTAGCCAGATTTATATTGAGATTCATAAGCAAAAGACAGAGTGAAAAAATTTTGTAATTTAAAATTTTTGTAACCAATAAACATATTAGCACCATTAAAAAGAGACTAATTAAATTGTACAGAGACAAGAAGACAGGTGCCTTGAGGACATCATAGGAAACAGCAAGATGCTATCCAATGAAAATACAAGTGTGCAAAACTCATAAAACTTTCATTAGAAAAGAGTCCCAGGACATCCTGTGTAAGAAGGGTCATGTGAGGAATGAATTCTTCAGGATTAATTTATTCATGCTCAGTCACACAAGCACTCAAATACCATGACTATCGTAGTTTGAGAGGGGGATTAGGATGGCTACTGCATTCACTGACAGCAGGCATTATCCATGTGGTAATTGTTTTATTGACATGTGGAATACAAAACTTGTGGAGTGTCATGGTCATGTCTGTGTCCCCCAGTTCTCATGAATTTGCATTATGCATTTTTGATGGTTCATTGTCTAGTGCTTGGCTTACTGGTGTTAGTGCTACACCCTCAAAGGAGTGGAGCCAGGATGTGATGTAATGGCAGGAAGAAGGTGTGCCTCACTCTTTGCTGGTTCCTGCTTGCTGTTTGCAGCTGCCATGAACTGCGGACCAGCCATGCCCACCTGCCTTGGAGCCAACACACTGTGAACTGAAACCTCCAAAAACTGTAAGAAATAAACCTTTCCCTTCCCAAATTTGGGCTTCAGGTATTTTGTCTCAGCGACAAGCATAAAGTAACTAAGACAGAATTTGGTACCGAGGAGTGGGGTAGTTTGTTGTGACTATACCTGACCATGTTTCTTGAGAGGCTTTGGAAATGGCTTGTGGGCAGAGTTTGGAAAGGTTTGGACATGTCCCCTGGATGCATAGAGCTGGAGCTGCTTAGGTTGTTCTATAGAGGAGATTCTGTTCAGAGCTACAGAGACCAGAATGCTGATAAAAGGTCTCGTGGTAAAGATCAGGCTTGGGAGGTTTCTGCTGGGAAGAAGGACTGCATTGGTTGTTGGACTCCACATGATGTGTGTTATGGGTTGGCAGAAAGTTTGTCTGCATTTTGCTCCCACCCAGAGACTTTGCTGAGACTGAGACAAAGGGCAATGGACTGATTAATCTTGAAAAAGAAATTAAAAAGCGATTAAATGTTGAGGCTGTGGCATGGCTATCGCTGGCGGCTTTTAGCAAGCTTTATGTTTCAAATCAAGAGATAAGAGCCCAGCGGGATAATTTGCAATACTGTGAGTTTGGCCAGGAGGAAAATTTCAGGAAAGCTGTGGATTATAAAGACAGAGTTGAAATTTTGATTCCTGAGGAGAAACAGAGGGATAAGAAAGGTGGCCCCGGGGCATCCCAAGAAGTGGGTCCCCATCCTTTGCAGCCTCACCACAAGGGTGAAAGAATTTTTTCAGAGGAGAAGGCTGCAGAGCACCATGCTCCAGAGCCAGGATGTGATGTAATGGCAGGAAGAAGGTGTGTCTTGCTCTTTCCTGGGTCCTGCTTGCTGTTTGCAGCTGCCATGAACTGTGGCCCAGCCGTGCCCGCCTGCCTTGGAGCCAACAGACTGTGGACTGAAACCTCCAAAAATTGTAAGAAATGAACCTTTCCTTTCCCAAATTTGGGCTTCAGGTATTTTGTCTCAGTGATGAGCATAAAGTAACTAAGACATGGAGTCAGGGAGATTTCCATACAATTTCAAAGGCAGACTGGAATGGCAGAGAAGAAGCCCATGAAATCACAGTGCACTAAGCTATATGAATGAAGTTTAAATTATAGTGAGGACCCCTGGAAGTTGGAGAAGCCAAAAGCATAAAACATATCTTTAGGAAATCTAAAGGCTATGAATGGAGTCAGCCTAAGAAAGAGTTCATGTGCCCCACAGCCTTCAAGAGCATAATGATCTTCTAGAACACACATCTTATCACCATGTTCCCTAGATGACAAATATGAAGCTACAGGATTTAGTGTTTGTTAGGGCTTGCATATAGATGTCCCCCAAAGTCTCACATGGTCATAGATGGAGCTTTTCAGAGGTCTCTAGAATGAGAGTGTGTAGTGCTTGGATTAATTATGTGATATTGTTACTTATTCATGGTGTGATCCTACGATTTAGGATGCCCCATCAATCCAAGGGTTGTAGGTTGGATTGAATACAAGGATATTTTATTCAAAAGGACTATTATCAGTGGCCATCTGAAGAAGCATCCCTGGAATTTCTTAAGATGTACTTAATGGGATATTTTTTTTTAGAGCTCAGAATACTAGAATGCTGATAAACATGCTTCCAGTAAAGACAAGGCTCAGGAGGATTCTGCTAGGATTAAAAACTGTTATAGTTGTTGGACTCTATACAATGAGTCTTATTCCTTTGCAGAAAGTCTGTCTTCATTTTTTCTGTGTTCAGTTACTTTGCCTGAGATTGAAATAAAGAAGAAGGGAACTAATTAATCTTGCAGAAAAAATTTCAAGGCATCTAATGCTGCACAGCTTCTGTAGGGAACTTTTAGCCAAACTTTATGCTGAGAATCAAGAGTGAAGAGTCCTACAAAATGATATAAAACTTACCTGTTTGGCCAGAAAGGAGGATTTATTAAAATTGCAGCCCACAAAGATGGAATGGAAGATGGAATGGAGAAACTGGTCACTGAAAAGACTAACAAGAAAAAGCAAAAGATTTTAGAAGACAGAAACAAAGATGGCTTGAGGACATCATAAGAATCAGTAGGTCTCCACTCTTTGCAGCTCGAAAAATGCCAAAATAAAAGATTTTTCAAGAAGAAAGCCTCTGAGCACCATGCTCCAGAATGGAAGGGACCTTAGTAATTATTCCTCGAGGTTGATTTTAGAATGCTTAGCAATTCAGACCTTTGACCCACACAGAGAAGAGAGAGGGAAGCCTGGATATTGGTCCTGTTGCCAACAGACCTTGGCATCATGCATAGTATGCCAATTTTAAGGGCGTAAAGAATGCAAGAGTTGTGAAGTCAGGAAAGCCTCCACCTAGATTTTAAAAGAATACATAGGTGGCCAGGATGTGTGCCCCTGAGAAGGGCAGTATGTGAAATTATATGAAACCAACAGTGCAATGAAGACCTCACAACAGTTTGGAGAATTCAAGAGCATGGATTGTTTGAGGAAAGCTCCAAGGAATGAGCAAAATCAGGCAAACAAAGAAGCCATGACAGTTACTTCTATCTGTAGTGTCATAGGAGCAGTGCCACCCAAGCCCTTTAGAATTCACATTTTACCACAGGTTGTTGAGTATGCTGCATGTAGAAATATGGTATTTAATGTTTTCCCTGTTGGGTTTTGGTCTTGCTTTATTCATGTTCCTTACTATCCTCCTATTTATGACTTTTAGATTAGAAAGTTTTATTTTATATCATTGTACATTGAAAGTGTTTAATTTTCTTTTCATTTGTATAGCTGGTTCACAGATAGGATTTTTCTTTAATCTTAGAGGAGGTTTTGAATTTTCCAGCAGTGCTGAAACTGTTAGGACTTTGTCAATTCTTAGAAGTGGACTGAATCTATTATCCGCAAAGCGATGTACATGAGTCTTTGGGAGACATGGATATAATGTTATTACTTATATCTAGATATTTTCCCCAAAGCCTCATACAGTCATAAATGGAGCTTTTTGGAGGTGGCTGACTCTAGAGTGTGTGATGCTAGAATTAAGGATGTGATACTGGAATTAATTCATTGTGTGATGCTAGAATTAAGTATACTCTAACCTGAATGTCAGTGCTACCTACCCTAATATTGGGTAGCCTAGATAGAATAAAAGGGAAAGAAATAGGTCTACAGTTTTCAACTATTACTTGATGCTTGATACTTCATGGCATTCTATTCACCATGAACTATTTCTCCTCTGTGATGACTCTCTGCTATTCCACACTGCCCAGGATCTGGCCAATTATGGAATCAAACCTCTACACAATGTGAGTTATATAAACATTTTCTCCTCTAACTTTCAGAGTTGGTTATTTTGTCTTAGCAATGAGACAAAAAAGAAATCAAAGCAGTATTTTTCCAAGTTGGTTTCTGTCTTGCTTTTGTTCTTTTGTTTTCTATATACTTATTCCATCCTTTGAAATGGGAAGGTTTACTCTGTGTAATTATATCTTCTTTTATTTTCTAAAAAAAATTGCAAAGGTTCATAGCTAAGAGTTTGTCTTGCATCTCCAAA
This sequence comes from Cavia porcellus, assembly GCF_034190915.1. Lineage (NCBI taxonomy): Eukaryota > Metazoa > Chordata > Mammalia > Rodentia > Caviidae > Cavia > Cavia porcellus. The sequence continues at coordinate 83,823,772 of NW_026947486.1, read as the reverse complement.
GAAATTTGAACTAGGACTTTTAAAAACTTTGGGAACTTTTAAGAGTGTGAGAAAGGGACTATTGCCTCTCCAGTTGTGAGAAGGATATTTGAATTATGAATGAACTTGGTCTTTATTTAGAGAATTGTCTTTATTTAGAGAATAAGTGTATAAAATACATTTAGATGTGAAGGTGACAAGGGATGGATTGTGACTGCTAATTAATGGGAAGTTTATTGGATTAAAAGTTTTTAACAGGTTAATGAATCAATCCTCTGCATATGTCTGCATGGATCATAATTACTTGACCTCAGATACTATATATAGCCCCTTGGCCATTTCTCTTTGAGAGGGTTACCCTGCTCTGTCTCTTGGTTTTCATTAACTAAACAGATTTTCTCTGCTTCACACTTCTGCTATGTTTCTTCCTTGAAGTCATATGACCATAAACTGAATCATTGAAACAAAAGGCAACTCAAACTCCTCCTTCTTGGAGACCTGGTACCCTGTGAAACAGCCAAAGCCATCTGGCTGCATCGGAGGAGGCTGTGAGAATCTCCAGAGCTCCAAAGCCAGAAACTGCACAGTTTTCTGACTGATCTGCACTGTGCTGGGAATGTAGTAAAGACAAGCGATGCAGTGTGCAGCAGACCCAAGAGGAAGATTTGCATTGAATCCCAGTGAGTACTAGGTACTGGACCCTGTGGCTGCTGTGGCTGGCTGGAGGACATCTTGGAACTGGGAAGAGGCTGCCACCATGGTGGCACAATGACACAGAAAGGACTGGTGGAGGACATCTTGAAATTGGGCAGAGCCTGGGACCATGACAGTGTCAGTGACACAGAGAAGATTGGTGGAGGATATCTTGGAATTGGGCAGACCCCAGTGCTGCAGTGACATCAGATAGTCACCCCTGGCATAGAGAGGTTTGGTAGAGGTCAGCTGGGATTTGGGCAGAGCCCTGCACCACGGTCACATTGGCCAGCTGCTTCTGGCACTGAGAGAACTGGCAGGGTCTGCTGGGGCTGAACCCACCTCTGGTTGGGACCAAATACACAGATACAAAAGAGTCATGACTCCGTAACATCCACAAGGTACCACCTAACTAACAGATTGACTGGCATAGGGGCTGGAGGCTAGCCTGCACCATCCCTGCATCTCTGCCTACCTCAGAAAACAGCATATGGGGGAGGGCAGCAAAAACTACTGACAGCATGCTTCGGAAAGACCCTAAGCAATATGGAGAGAGCCAGAGACGCCCAGGACACACCAGTCTGAAAAAAAACAGAAATGAGACAAGAGATAGAAATTTTAAAAATCTCCAGCTGCCAAACCTGGGAAAATAAGCTAAGCCCAGGAGAAGTAAACACAGAAGAGAACCAGCACAGTAACCATCTAATACTAGACACAGCATCAGCCGAAATAAAGAAATATCTTCATGACCTCACAGACAAGTTTAAAACTGTACTTCTGATCCAAGTGAAGCAAGATATAAAGAAATTAATTAAAGAAATGAAGCCCCTCCCAAGAGAACACAGATGGAAGAATGGAGGAATCAGAAAAGAAAGAGAAACCTCTGATGAAGAATTTAAAAATAACTTAGAATATATGAAACAGATCCAAAGAGATTACCAGGAAACAAATCTCCATTGAAAACTGGCAAAATGCCTTGACAGAAACTAAAGTTAGCCTTTTGAAACTTGAAGAGAGATTTATGATATATGATCCTGAAAGAAAAGACCTCTTAATAATAACAAGGAACCAGAAAAAAACAATTCTAAGGCTAGAAGATGACAAAAGGATACATAACTTAAGAATAAAATACGTGAATGAAGAAGCAGGAGTAACCAAAAATGAAATACAAAGAATATTCACAGATATAGTGAAGGAAAACTTCCCTAGCATAGAGAAAAGAAATGATATCCAGATAAGTGAGGCATACAGAACTCCAGCCACCTACAAGCAAAACAGATCTACACCCAGACATATAATAATCAAGATTGCAGATATCCACCAAAAGAACAGAATACTAAAAATAGCCAAGGAAAAGAAGCAGATAACCTACAATGGGAAAATTATCAAGATAACACCAGACTTATCAACACAAACTGTAAAATCGAGAAGGGCCCGAGGGGAAATATTCCAAGCACTGAAAGAAAATAATTTGCAACCAAGACTGATATATCCAGAGAAACTCTCTCTCTCAAAATTAATGGAGAAAGAAGATGTTTACCAAAGAAGGAGGAACTGTGGGAGTTCATGGCCACCAACTCAACCCTACAGGGAGTGCTGAAAGACAATCCAGAGAGAGAGAGAGGAAGGGATACCAGGATTCCAGCAACAGTGGCAGAGAGGCCTCAATGAATGAGGCAGACAGTGGAATGAGGAAGTAAGGTGGACAAATTATAGCAGTAAAGTGGAGTAGCAGACATGAGGCAGAGATGGTAAGCTATAATCATTAGTATAGATAGCATTGATACACTATAAAAAAGGCAGAGGTCACTGTTAATAGTGTACCAGGATTTAAAAGTCACAGTAGTCTTATCACTTTGTTTAGTTTGAATTTATTTTTTCCGGTCTGTCCACTCATATCAGATTTGAGGGCACAGACATCTGATCCAAAAATAGCAGGTTATACCATGGCAACTATCCTTAATTTTCTATTAACTTAAACTGAAACCCTGTATTACTTACATTGTCTTACTATGACTGATCTTATTTGAATCTGATTTGTTAGACTGTGGTTTGCCTTGGCTGATTTTATTTGAATTTGGTATGCTTGATAGTATCAACTTTAAAAGTAGAGGCAACTACTCTGAAGATGACAAGATGCAAAAGATATACATACCAGTTTTGATTATTAACAGCTCTCAAGTCCTACAATGTTTTCAAAGTTGTGTTTTTATAAAAATAGCTATGTAGTACTATGCCTAAGTATATTAAGCCTGATGATGTGGTCAAGTCTATTGAAAATAACCAGAAAAAGCATAGTAACTATAATATTTTGGTCTTTTGTATCTTTTTCATTGCATGTTTTTCTGGGAATTTGTTTTGCTGTCTTGTTATGATTTGTTTTTCCCTATAATACAGAGAGGATAGATATACATGTAGAAATTCACACATGGGAAGAATTTTTCAAACTATTTACAGGAACAGATTATGTAATGCAAGATGTAATGAAATGGTACTCTGAAGAAGAGACACTAAGATACCCAATGCTAATTCTGTATCATTATGATATAAAATCTAGCAATATTATTATTCACTGTTCAGAGTGATATTAGTCTAGTCTCTTAAGTTCAATTTCAGCATACATAAAGATAAGGACAGCTACTACAAAGAGAATGAGGCACTATGGTAGTTATTATTGTCTTCCCCAGTATCAGATTTTGAAGAGCTAAATAGCCTTCATCATCCCGTAATGATTTGATTAGTTCTACAATATGCAGTATGTATTCAATGTGTGTGAAGATGGGGACAACTATTTGGAAGAAAACTAGAGACAATTAGATGAACAGTGAAGATCTCCAGTGGACTTGCTTTGAAATCAGTATTTCTTTAAATTGTTTCTCTTTGAACTGTTTTGTTCTGTTTTGATACATTTAATCTTACCCTCTTTAACATAAAAAACAAGTGTATAATAACCATATTACTAAGTTTTTGTTAGATAATTGAGCAGTACTGTTGGCAGTATGTCACTTTACATACTTTAATTTTGTAACCTGAACAACTATTTCTAAGATGACAATATGTAGCTTATCAACTGGTGATTTCTTACCATTTATTTTTCTGTAATTCTGTATTATTTCTACCCTTTTTTTCTCCATGTATTTTTATGTTTCTTTCTCTTTAAATAAATAAAAAAAGAAAACTCTTTCTTTGAGTTTCAGTGTCAAGAGCTGTGTACAAGTGATGGAAGAGCTGGTTAATATCATGGGACAATTTGTTAGAAAGAAATGTATAGCAGCATATCACTGAATAGTATTCTACCACACAAATTCAAGATAAATCTGACTTAGAATATTTCCACTACTGTAGCAGTCCCAAAGAAAAGGAACTTTACAAATATGAGATATATTTATATCACAGTTTTGGAGACTGAAAGTTCAAGACTACACAGGACCAATTTGTACAGTCTTTGCTGCATTCTTAATACTATCATGGAAGTATTTGCAAGGGGAAAAAGTCACATTTTGGGATAAAAATCAATAGAGAAAATGGAGCTGAACTAGTATTTCTCTTTTACAGCCATTCACTCTCTTAGGAATTAACTGGTATCCTACCAGGAATACAGTAATCTCTTCTGAGTGTGATGATTCCAGTAATACAAATACTTTCCATTAGGTTCCACTAGCTAGCAGCAGCATGACTTGGTAACATCAATACTTTGTGGCTCAAACTTCTAATTCATATGTACTTGATGTACATAATTAAATTATATCTAACCAATACAATTCTCTCCTTAGAACCTCAGATTCTTGTGCATCTCAGGATACAAAATAAAATCATTCCATCTCAAGTAGTCTAAGTCTGAACTTGTTCCAGCATCATTAAAAACTCTAAGTCTAAAAGCACATTTGAAATGAAAGGCTGCCTGCCTCCTGATAGCAGTGAACCTATAAAATCAACAACAAACTATAAAAATCCAAGGTACAATGAAAAATAGTCATAGGATAAATATTCCTATTAAGGGAAAATGTAGGAAAATATAAAAGAATCATTGGCCAAAAGGAAAACTGGCAGTCACCAAGGTAGACAATGACTTGTACAGTTAAAAGACTGGCTACTGTGTACACTGAACTGAGGAGTGGGCTCATAGAGCTATGACTAGTGGCAATCTTGGTTTTGTTAGTCACAAAAAATCTTGACTGCTCTCTAAGACAGCAAACTGATGTTCACAGCTTTTCTAGATTGGAATTACATGATCATGTATGTGTTATTCCTGTGTTGGTATTGTATGTTGCTTGTTATTCTACTGTTATGGTTTTATCTCTACTCTGATTGTTCTACTAGGTATCCTAGTGGAAAGTCTGCAGGATTTTTGTCTCCATAGACGCCACCAAGTTTGCTACTTGTACTAGCCATGCCTAGGTTTACTTATACCAAAGATGGAGCAAAGATAAAAATTCTGAGACATCCCTGATCATAGGACTAATTAAAATCATCCCAGTTTCTTCCCTGATAAATATCTGCCTATTTTTCTGGGCCTCACATTGAGAGACATATATTCACAGATTGTTAAAATACCTTCTGAGTTTAATTTTTTGTTATTATGACAGCTACCATTCATGATAATTTTCTTTATCAAGTGCTTATTTGGTGATATATTTATATGAATTTGATTTTTTTTTTGGTACCAGGCATCAAATTCAAGCCCCCACACTGGCCAGGCAGACACTTATACCACGAGCTAAATTCCCAACACCTGATTGTTCTCATTAAGTCTTCAAACTTTAAAAATATTGTCACTCAATTTTTCTCAAAGCCCATTTTAGTCTGACTAAAATCTGTCAAATACCAACATAACCAGGGCCTCATTTCTCTGTGGTTTAAAAATTTCTTCCATTGGACACATTAGTCTGTAATATTTACCTTTGGCCTTCCATAAAATTCTAGGACATGGGCACAACAAATCAAAATTCTTTGAAGCTGTGGGATAAGATGAGTCTACATCCAATTTTACACGGGATCCTTGTTTCCATTTAAGACCACTTAACTACTCTTCTAATCATATGAGATCTCAAAAATTTGCCTGTAACACTCTGTGTACAACATTGTAGGGTTTTTCTAGTCTGTTTCTCCAAATTCTTCCAAATCTGTCATTGCTCTGTTCCAAATTATAGTTCAAACTTTCAGATATCACTATAGAAACGACCTCACTGTTTGATACCGTGTTTTTCATTACTCTTTTTTTGTACCATAACAGAATACCTGAGACTGAATATTTATAACAAAAGAGTTTTGTTTAGCTTAATTATTTAGAGGCTGAAAATTCAAGACCAGATGACTCCATTTCTTCAGGCTCTTTTTAGGGTCTCATGGTGAATGGGATTTTTGGTGGGAGAGTTCAAAAGAGGAAGTAATCCCATGGTAACATAGGGAAAGTAAGAGACCAGAAAAATGGCAGTCTTACTTTTTTCATAACAGTTTCAGAAACTAACTGGGATCATGTAAGAACAGTGTGAATAATTTCTAGTGTGATTTTGCAAATAGTATAGTCATCTTCCTCTAGAACCCATCTATTAGATTATTTAACAATTTCCCAACACTGAAAGTTAAACAAACAAAATAAGAATACTTGTAGGACACACTTAAACCATGTCAAGCCATAGTGCACAAGCATAACCTCAAGAATATAGGTAAAAATAGTAATTAGTATTATTATAAAAATAGCATATTACAAGTTCTATATGTATATTCATTACAAATTTATACAATTTAATTTTGAAAATTATGTATGCATTTCAAAACTGGCTTGCAAAATTACACCAACAAAACAAAGATTACAATAAATAGAGCAAATTCTATTATATTTAATAGACTTATGAATATTTGTGTGTCAAACAGATAGGTAATCTTTCTCGCCAAGATTCTTTCCTATATTGTTAATGTTAAGGAGCATTATCTCAATTTTGGAAGCAGAGATTTAGGGGAAAATGAATAATTAGGATATTCAAATTAAGAAATCTATGTTGAAACACAATTTGGGAATTAGTAACTGAAAGTTTTCTTAAACAATAATATCTCAAATGTGTCCATCTCATAAAGAAATGGAGAAAACTCATTCATTCTTCAGAAAATATAATAACCAGAAAACAATTGAAAGCCTAAATGAGTAATTCACATATTCTAAAGTAGTTCCTGTAAAATAGACAAAAAGTTTGGGTTAATATGGCTCTGTAATGTATTTTGAAGTCAGGTATTGAGATGTTCCTCTCTTTGTTCATTTTGTTTAAGATTTCTTTGGTGATGCATGTCTTGTGATTATATGTGAACTTAGCATTTTTCTACTTCTGAAAATAATGTCACATTGTTTTGTTGGGGAATGCATTGAATCTATAAAAAATCTACTGGTATTATATACATAGTAGCAGCATTAATTCTTCCCATGAATATGAGCAGTCTTTTAATTATTTTTGTGTATTTAATTTCTTCTATTATTTTTTTCACAATTACCATGGCAAAAGTTTTTTTTTTCCTTCCTTCATTAAATTTATTACTAGCAGTTCTGTCTACCTTCTGGAGTTCTCATGACTGGAATTCTTTTTATGATTTCTAACATGGCAAACTTCTTTCAATTTATTAAAGAGTTACTGATTTTTTTCATAGTTGACTTTGTATCTTACAAGGTTAATATATTTTATCAGTTCTATCAGACTTTTAGCAACTTTTATTTATTCATTTTTTAAAATTTTAAAACAGAGAAGAAAAACAAAAAGCAAAAGAAACAAACAACAACAAACTCAAAACCATAAGAGTATAGATTTTAAAAACAAGATGATAGCAATTTAGCAATAGTTATAATATTCCATATTATTATCTTTAAATGGGTTGCTTATATTACCAGATATAGATGCATAAAAATAATCTAATCATATGAGTATTAACTATTATTTTTGAAGAATTAATACAATTATTACTATAATCCTATCTAAATCTTATCATAAGATAAGCATTTTAACTATCTTACTTGTATATATACAAATTTATGTCTTTTTCCTTGTCCCATTCTTTCCTCCTTTCACTTACGTCAGTTACTTTTCCTCTTTCAGTAGTTTTTTACCCTTGCACAATATTTGTTGTAGATTTTGAATTACATTGCTCTTTCATGTTCTTATATTAGGGAGACAATACAGTATTTACACAAGTGAGTTTCATTTACTTTGCTTATAAGTAGGGTCTCAAATTGCATCCATTTACTTATAAAGCCTCAATATAATCTTTCTTATAGCTGAGTAGTATTGCACTGTATAAAAATAAAATATCTTTTTTTTAAATATATTCCTCAATTCATTGGAACTTGGCTTTTTTTTTAGAATTTGGCTATTAAAAGTTATGCTGCTATAAACATGGATGCTCATATATTACTATGGTATAACATTTTCAGTTCTGGAAAAATAACCAGAAGAGGGATAACTATGTTAAATGGAATCTCTAATCCTAGATTTTTGAAGAACCTCCACAATGATTTCCACAGTGGTTGCACCAGCATAAATCCAATCCACCAGTGCAGAAGTTTTCCTTTTTCTCAACAGTTCATGCAGAATGTGTTATTGGTTGATTTTTGAATTTGGCCATTCTTTCTGAAGATGGCATCTCAGTGCTCTTTTAATTTTCACTTCTTGAATGGCCAGTGATGCTGAACATTTTTACATAAATTTATTTGACACTTGTATTTCTTAACTGAGAACTGTATATTCATCTCAGATGTCTATTTTTATTAGGTCTTTGAATTCTGGGGGCCTGATTTTTTAATTCTCTACATACTCTAGATAGAAATCCTTTAAAGAAGGACAGTTGACTAAGTTATTTTCCCAATTGGTGTGTATTTTTTCACTCTGTTGGAGATGCAAAAACTTTTTAATGTGAGATCTCTGTTGTTGATTCTAGAAAGTATTTCCCATGCAGTTTGATTTCTGTACATGCATTCTCTGCCTACCCTATGTGGTTAAGAGCTCTACCTAATTTGTCTTCCAGCAGGTTTAGAGTTTTTTTTTTTTTTTTTTTTTTTTTTCTTTTCTTTTCTTTTTCGTTTTTACCGGTACCGGGGATCGAACTCACGACTGCCTGCTTGCAAGGCAGGCACTTATGCCACTGAGCTAAATCCTCGGCCCCTAGAGTTTGTTTTAATATTTAGATCTTTGATCCATTTTGACTTTAGTTTAGTGCATGGTGATAGGTATGGGTCTAGTTTTAGTTTTTTGGCATGTCAAAAGCCAGTTTTTACAGCACCACTTATTAAAGAGGCTACCTTTCTTCCAGCAAATGTGTTTGCCCCCTCTGTCAAAGATAAGGTGGCTGAGTTTGTTTGTAATTGTGGCTATAACTTCTAATCTATTCTATTGATTTTTAGGTCTGTTTCTATTTCAGTACCATGCTGATTTTATCACAGTAGCTTTGTACTATAATTTCAACTAGGGGATTGTCATGCTTCACTTGCTTTTGTTGCCCAGAATTGCCTTTGATAATCTAGGTCTCATCTGGTTGCAGATGAATTTTAGATCTGTGAGATGTGCTAATGGTATTTTGATCGGAATTGCATTAAATCTATATAAAAATTTTGGGAGAATAGCCATTTACACAATATTATTTCCTTCCCATTTGTGAACAGAGAATGACTCCATTTTCTGAAATCCTCATTGATTTCCTTTTCCAGAGTAATTTTCACTGTATAGATTTTTACTTCCTTTCTTAGATTAATTCCTAAGTATTTCATTTTTTGATGCTATATTGAAAGTAGTGATTTCCCTTATTTCTTTCTCAGTAAGATTTTTTTTTTTTTGGTACAGAATGATTTTTGAATGTTGATATTGTAAACAGCCACATTATTGAATTTGGGTATTACATCTAGAAGTCTTTTAATGAACTTTCAGGGGTCTTAGATGTAGAGTAACATGTCATCTGCAAATAATGAGAATTTAAATTTTTGCTTTCCTATTCTTATTTATTTTATTTTCTCTCTTGTCTAAGTGCTCTGGCTAATGTTTCTAGAACTATATTGAATACGAGTGGTGATAATGGACACCCTTGTCTTGTTCCTGATTTTAGAGTAAAATCTTTCTGTTTTTGACCATTTAGTATGAAAGTAAAGGTTTTCAAAGTAGATATTGATGATCTTTGTTTTACAGGGTCTAATTATTTTACTCCTTTTATTTTGTATTGTATACATTTTAGTTTTTTTTCTTTTCTTTTTCTGATAAGATTGACTAGGGGTTTATTAATTTTATTTATTCCTTGAAAGAACCAACACTTTAATTCATTAATGCTTTGTATTGTTTTCTTAATTTCAACAATTCAATTTCTGCTCTGATCTTTATAATTTCCTCTCTTGTTTGTGCTGTGGGCCTGACTTGATCTTAATTTTCTAGAAGCTAAGGTACAGCATTAGGTCATTTGTTTGTGTTTGTTCCATTTTTTTGATGTGGGATTTTATTGGTTTCATTTCCCTCTTAGGTCTGACTACAACATGTCTCAGAAAGTTGCATTTGCATTTTCATTTGATTGTAGATATTGTTTAATTTTTCTGTAACACATTTGTTGTTTAGGAGAGTTTTAGTTAATTTATATAAATTTATGTGTTTCTTGTGAGGTTTTGGGGATTATTTTCCAATTTTATTGCACTATGGTCTGATAATATGCATGGGATTGTTTAAATTCCTTTCCATTTCTTAAGCTTGTTCTGTGGGTTATCATATAATATATTTTAGAGAATAACCAGTGTGCGTACAGAAAAAATGTGTATTCTGATGTTGCTGGGTTGAACACTAAGTACATATCTCCTAGGTCCATTTGTCCACCAGTTTAATTGAGTTGCTTGTTTGCTGACTTTTTGTTTGGCTAATCTGCCTCTTTGTGACAATGAGGTTTTAAGGTCCCCTGTTATAACAGTCTTATTGTTTAATTGATGTTTTATGTCTATTAGGATTTGTCTTCATAGTTTTTCCCACATTAGATGCATATATATTTTAATCTTTTTTATTTAAAGACAACAAAACAAAACAGTAAAAGGAACAAGTAATACAGAATTTAAAAAAAAAATAAACAGTAAGAAATCACTAGTTAATAAATTACATATTGTCATCTTAGAAGTAGTTGTTCAAATTACAAAATTAAAGCATAGAGAGTGAACATTCAAACAGTGAGGTTGCAAACAGTTCTGTTCAATGATCCAACAAAAACTTTGTAATATGGTCATCTATCTTACACATTTAAATATACATGCAGTTATACCCTTTAGAATATTTTCTTTTCCTCTCTTTTTTACAATAACAATTACATTTTGGGTTTTATTACTCCCACATTTCTTATTACTTTTTGTGAAGAAAATAAAACCAAATGTGACAAAACAAAACAGAGTCAGTCAAAACAAAAAGATGGACATAGTACATGATGTAAAAACAGAATACCAGGTGATCAAAAATGTTACCATAATGCCTCTTGCTATCTTAAAGAGTTAATTATATCATCAGGTATAATAAAATTGAACAAAACAGTACAGAACAAAACCAATAAAACATAAACATTGAAGACCTTACAGGACTTCAAAAGAAGAAAGTAGTCAAACCATAATGGGCATAATAGTGAATCTTATTGCCTTCGAAGTAGTTGCCTATAACTTGATGCATATATATTTATGATTGTAATCACTTGCCGTTGAAGTTTTCCCTTAACAAGTAGTAGTGACCTTTATATCTTTTGATCATTCTTGGTTCGAAGTCCACATTGTCTGCAAACAGAATAGCTACCCCTAATTTTTTCTGGGTTCCTACTGCATAGAGAATTGTTTTCCATCTTTTGGCTTTTAATCTGTGAATTTTCTTTTATGTTAAATGTGCTTATTTTACAAAGCACATTGTTGAATTTTTTATCTTAATCCACTCTAGTGAGTTAAGACCATTGACATTGATGAGTATAACTGATTTGTACTGACCTTACTTTTGTCATTTTATCTTTCTAATGTTGGTTTTTTACTCTTTCTGTTTAATTTTTTGTCCTGCTTAGTGGTTTTCTTCTGCTGTTTTTCTTGTAATTGTAGTTATCTTTATCTATTTCTAGAGTATCTTTCCATACTCTGATTGTGATAGCCTTTCCTTCATATTTGATCTGTTCTTTCTGTCTGACAGCTTTTAGTATTCTATTCTTTTTTTTTTTTTTTGTATTCTCTTCTTGTGCTGAACTTCTGAAATCCTAATAACTACGCGTTTGGGTGAAGATTTATTCTGCTTATGGCTAATTGGGGTTCTATATGCCTCACGTATATTATTTTGGATTCTTTTCCCATGTTTGCAAATGTTTCTATTATTTCTGTAAATAGTCTTCTTATGTTATTTGTGTTTACCCCTGCTTTTTCACTGACACCTGACTGTCTTATATTGTTTCTCTTTGCATCATCTTGCAACTGTTGAATTGTTGTTTCTTGGTTCTTTGATACTTTTAAGAGATCTTTTCTTTCATGATCATAGGCCTTTCTGTCTTCCAGGTCTAGAAGTCTAGCTTTGCTCCATTAAAGTGGTTTTGCCAGCTTTCAATGGAGTTTTTAATTTCTTGAATATTCCTATGAATCTGTTTCATGCATTCTACTTCTGACTTATTATTCTTCATTCAAGGTTTCCATCATTTTCTTATATGCCCCGATTTTTTCAATCTAATTTTCCTTAGACACACTCAACTTTTTTTGTCATTTCTTTTTTGTCATATTTGTCATTTCTTTTTTTACCTGGGAAAATATTTCTGATCTCATCTCATCTTTAGCTTTATGGATCTGTTTCTTCATTTCAGTTGCTATGATTTTAAAGAGTTCAGTTGTGTGATTTCCAGTGTTTTCCATGTCACTTTGTCCTAGGTTTGTTCTCAGTGGGCTGGAGGACTTAGACTCATCTATGTATTTCATTTTATTTTTCTTATGGGCCCTGAGTGGCTAGCAAGGCAACCTCCAAATGGATTGCACTGCAATTTCATGCTGGGCAGAGCTTTGATAATCTTATATCCCCATGTCTAGGCAGGGCACCCCCTCAAATGATAGCGTCAAAACCTTGCACTCTATGGCCAGTGAGACTGGCTGGGAATCCCCTGATGTGTTGTGCTGGGTTGCACTGTGATGCTGGAATGGGCAGAGCTCAGATGATGCATGCAGTTAGCAGAGATGCTTCGCTGGAGTGTGTTACCTAGGACTTGTGACTCGCTTGATGGATTTCAGCCCCTCTGGGAACCTGGAAGCTATCAAAGAAACACCACTGGGTCCTTGAACCTTGCTGGGAGGAGTTGAGATATCACACTTCTAGTTTGAATGCACATCTGGAATATGGTGCTGGGACATTGCTCCTGGCTGGGTAGAGTTCAGAACCTTCCTGACCCTGACATTGGTAAATTCTTTATTTTTTTCTATATATAGTATTATATAATCTTCATATAGTGATACATGAATTCTTTCTTTCCTACTTATATGACTTTTATTTTTATTTGATCTAATTGTGCTGACACTTGTACTGCTACATTCAATGAGTGGTGAGACTTTCACCCAACTACAATGACTATTATAAAGAAATAATTATTCCTAGCAAAGCTACTAAGAAATCAGAGGTCAGATACATTTCATTGAGATTGTAAATTACTAAATGCATTGTAAGAAAAAATATGAAAGTTATACCAAAACTAAAAGTACACTTAGTATTTTATTTAACTATCCTACTTCTGTGCATATACACATAGAAATCAATATCAACATATCAAAAAATTACCTGCATACCCATCCATATTTCTTGAAGCACAAAAAATATTCACAATAGATAAGATACAATCAATCTAGGTACTCATCAATTATGAAGACATGATGGTTTATATACATACACATAAATATCTATTTTCATCAGCCATAACAATGAAAACCATTTCCACCAAAATAGTTTGAAATGCAAAATATTGAGCCAAATAAATAATCCAGGTACAGAAAGACAAGTGCTACATATTCTTTTTATGTGTAGAGGTTGACAAACATCAACCTGAATATAAAACATGAGTGGCAGAGCTTGGAAAAAGTGAGGTGGAGTACTGTTAAAGAGAGATTAACATTTAATCAGTGGCTACAATGTATGTATTGAAATGTCACACTATACCTAATTAAAATATATTTATATAATTAATACGTGTTACCAAAAATAAAGCAAAAATTTTAAAAATTACCACACTTCTTTTATGAGGTTTATTAAATCATAACTAACAAATATATATTTATATATTTAGAGTACATAAAAGGTTTTTGTATCCATACATTGTAATATGATATAGCGAGGCCAATCAAGATATCTATCTCACATATTCAGATTTTGTGATGAGAATATTTATGATCGACTCTCAGTAATTATGAACCATACATTATTAAAATTAATCATATTATTATATCAGGTATATCATTATTATGAATTATCAGTGTGTAATGTAATTGATCTCTGGATATTATTCATCTTTTTTAGCTGAAAACTTAAACTCATTGCTTAATGTTTTCCCATTAACAGCCATAGACACTGATAAACATCATTCTTATACTCTACTACTATGATTTCAATATTTTTATATTCTGCATATAAGTGAGATTATAAATTACTTTCCTGCATCTGGCACATATCCTCCAGATACACCCAAGATGATATGAAAAATAGAATTTTTCTTTTCAGGAGTGAGTAGTATTCCATTTTATCTGTGCGTATTGTATGTGTGTGTAATATGACAATTTATCTAAGCAAAATCAATGGGCTCTTTGTTTGATTCCATATATTGGCTTCTGTAAATAATGCTGTACATGGATATGTACATATATTTTTGACATAATCATTTTATTTTGTACTCTTAACAGTGTGCAAGGTTTCCAATTTCTCCATGTCCTTGCCTACATTTAATATAATAACCATCCTCACAAATATCAATTTATACCTGTTTTTCATTTTAAATTTGTATTTCCTAGATGATTAGTGATATAAGACATTCTTTCACATGTTTATTAGCCATCTCATGTGTCCTTTTGAAAAATGACTACTTCAACACTTTGTACAGTTTAGAAACAAATCATTTATTTTCTTGCTCCTGAATCTGTACAATTTCTGATTTATTTTGGACATTAATCTGTCATAAGACACATGGTTTGAAAAAATGATTTGTATCCCTCCAACATTTGATTATTTATTTATAGAGATACTCTTTTATTTATATACTCTCACATATTTTTCTTTTCATTGTCCATGGTTTTGGTATCATGATAAAATGGCGTTAGCCAAGATCAATATCAAGAATTTTTACTCACATTTTTCTTCTAGAAATTTTATTCTTTTGTATATTGTGTTTCAGTCATTAATTCATTTAGAGGTGATGTTTATGTATATAAAGGTGATGTTTATGTGTGATCTGATAGAACAATTACATTCTTCTGCATGAAGGTGTATGGTTTTGGAAAGGCTACAGAACATTTTCCCAGTTATATGTATGCTGGTTGCTGTAAATTTTAAGATTAGTTGATAATAAATACATGAATTTCTTTGTGAGATCCCTAAGTTGTTCATTGGTCTATAAGTTTACTATAGTTTACCAGTATGATGATTTGTTTTGATCACTGTAGCTTTGTAATAATATATTTTAAGCATCAGGGAATGACATGCCCCTAGTTTTGTTCTTACTTAATAGGACTGAATGGGTTTTCAGGGTCTTTAAGTATTTTCACTCAAGGTTCACAATATTTATTTTATTTTTGAAAAAAAAATTATACTGGAATTTTGATACAGATTGCATTGAATCTATGAATTGCCTTGGGTAGTATGGATATTTTAACAATATTAATTCATGAACATGGAATATCTCTATATTTGTTTGCATCTTCTTAAAATTTTTTCCATCAATGTCATACAGTTTTAGCATACAAATATTTACTTACATATTTACATTTTACTCTTCAATATTATAAAGGATATTATTATAAATATGGTTTATTGATTACTTTTTCACTCTCATCATTAGTGTAGGAAAATGCTACTGTTTTTTGAAGTTTGATTTTATGTCTTACATGTTTCCTAATTTTATTAGTCATGATTATTTTAAATTGTATTAGTAAGCTTTCCTGTCACTAGGACACAATTTCCAAAACCCACAATTTAAACAATGAGAGAATACATTTGGTTTAGAGTTTCCACAATGCTGTCTCTAATGAAGACATATGCTTAAAGAGAGGCAAAATCAGGCAAACATATTCATTTGTGACAGTCAGAAATTAGAGCAGGGGAACAATGGCAGAAAGAAAGGGCTATGGCCCACACATAGTATGCCAGGTTATATTTCAATGACTATTTGAATTAGATTACTCATTACTGGGAAAAGGTACTGCAAATCTGCAATTTAAATGAGAACAGTTTTATTTGGCTTATTGTTTCAGTGAGTTCAGTGCAATATTGGTTGCCTCTAAGACAAAAAAAATATATATACAAGTGTCTGTCTCGGACACTTGTGCACCTCATGGCATACAGGAAATAGAGAAAGGAGGAGCTAGACAAGAATGCATATTTTATCGGTCCCAGTGGTCAAGATGTGCCCATCTTCCAGCCACACTACACTGGCCTCTGCAGGTTTTAGGCCTGCCTGGGCGACACCCTTTGACCTTCTTTCAATCCAGGGAATTGTGCTGCCTGAGGAGTGAACTGGGATGCTGCGGGGGTGAGTTCCTGCTCACCACCCTGAGTCTCAGGAGAGTTTAAGATAGTCTCTCCCAGTAGTCAAGGATCCGGCAAGCTTCCAGACACACTAGACTAGGCTTGGGAGGTTTTGCAACCTTACTAGTTTACGCCTAGAGACCTTCTTCAATAAGGGGTGTTGAGAGAACATGAGGTGAGTTATAGTACGTTGATCCTTGATCAGAGAGAGTTTGGACCATCATCCACAGTGGCTAGATGCCCGTCCAGTTTCCTGGAATACTGGAGGTGGCATGGGAGGTCCTGTGGGCCTGAGTGGACCATGCTCAGCAACCTCCATCAGTTCCAGGAGCTGAGGGCATAGGAGACAACTTCCAACACATCCAGGTGAAGTCTTGTAAAAACATCTGACATGGAAATATAGGGAAATGACAAAACAAGAGACTCAAATGCAATCTCAAACATCCAGCCCATCCCAAGAAAGCCTAGGAGCCATATACATAGAAGAAAATATACGTCATACACTGGGAATACCTGAAATAATAGCAATTGAAATAAAGAGGCAACTTTGGGAAGCTTTAAAGGATTTCAAACTAGAAATAATCTCCCATGTAAAAGAAGAAATGACACAAGTAATGAAAGAGATGTTGAACATATCTAAAGCATACACGGTAAAAAATTACAGGAACAAAAATAGAACTTCTAGATGAACAATATGATAAACAGAATACATGAAGCAGATTCAAAGAGAAACACAGGAAATCAAAAATTCAATTGAGAGTTGTCAAAACTGCGTCAATAAAAGTGGAGATAGAATTTCAGACCTCAAACACAAGATTGCAGTTAGTGAACAGGAAAGGAAAGATCTTTTAAAAATGACAAGGAATGTGGAAATAACAATTTAAAAGCTGCAAGATGATGCAAAGAAAAGCAACATAAGATTGAAAGGAACAAATAAAAAAGAAGGGGGTAATGCAAAGGACACGGAGAGGCTATTTACTGAAGTAATAGCTAAACCTTTCCAAACATGAGAAGGGCAACTGATATATGGATTAGTGAGGCATATGGAACCACGAATAGCCATAACCAAAATAAAAATACACACAGACATAATATTCAAATTCCCAGAAATACAGCATAACAACAGAATATTAAAAGATATTGGAGAGAAAAGAAATAATACCTATAAAGGAAAACCTATCAGAATTACAGCAGACTTCTCAACACAAACAATAAAGTCAAGAAGAGCATGGAGTGAAGGACGCTAAAGGATAATGAATTCCAACCTAGACTGATGTACATTGCAAACTTGTCCTTCAAAATGGAGTGGTGAAATAAGCTACTTCCATGACAAAGAACAGCTGAAGAACTTCATGACCACCGAGCCAACCCTGCAAAGAATACTGAAAGACAGTTTACATACACATAGCAAAACACCACTAAGCAAGGCAGGCTATTAAACAGAATGGAAAGATAAAGATGCAATAGCAGAAACATGTCAACAATAAAAAATATAACAGTTATAATCATTAATATAAACAGTTTCAATTCACCAATTAAAAAAAACAGACTGGCAGAATGGATCAAGAAACAACATTAAATCATATGCTGTGTACAAGAAACCCATCTAACGCAAAAGGAAGCTCACAGACTGAAAGTCAAAGGGTGGTAAACAATACTTCATGCAACAGGAACCTAAAAAAAGGCAGGGGTAGCTATTCTGTTTGCAGACAATGTGAACTTTAAACCAAGAATGACCACAAGAGTTGAAGAAAGTCATTACATACAAGTTAGGGGAAAACTTCAAGAGGAAGAGATAATTATCTTAAATATATATGGACGAAATTCCAGAGCCCCAGTAATACAAAGCAAGTATCAATAGAAATGAAAAATCAAATTAGCAATAACACAATTATAACAGGAGATATTAACGCACCATTGACACCAAGGTACAGATTAACAAGACAGAAAATTTGCAAAGAAATAACAGAGCTGAATCACACATGTGAACAAATGGACTTGATAGAAATTTAAAGAGTGTTGCATCCAACAACATCACAATATACATTCTTATCAGCAGTAATGGGACATTCTCTAAAATAGACCAGATACTAAGCCACAGAACATGTTTAAATAAATGCAAAAGAATTGAAACTATCCCATGCATGTTATCAGATCATAGCACCATGAAACTAGAAAATAGTGATAAAAGAAACTGCAAAAACCTGACCAAAAAATGGAAGTTGAATAATACACTGTTTTTTAAAAAATTTTATTTAAAAGGAAAAAGAGAAAAAAACAAAACAAAACAAAGCGGTGTAAGGGTACAAGTAATACAGAACTACAAAAAAGTAAAAAATAACCAGTTAATAGATTACACATTATCATCTTAGAGATAATTGCTCCAGTCACAGTATCAAAGCATACCAAGTGGACATTCAAACAGTGAGACTGCAAACATTTGTGTTCAGTGATCTAACCAAAAACATTAATATGGTCATATATTTAACACCCCTAAACACACTTGCAGTTGTATCCTTTAGAGCATATCTTCCCTCTCTTTTTTACAACAAAATTTACATATTTTGGGTTTTATTACTCGTTAGTTCTTATTACTGTTTTTTGGAAGAGAATAAAGTCAAATGTGGCAAAAAAAAAAGCTGTCAGTCAAAACCAAGGATAGACATAGCATATGATGTAAAAACAGAGTACAAGGTTATCAACAATGGTTACCATAATGCCTCTTGCTTCCTAAAAAAAGAATTGCCTATCTCATTAGGTATTATAAAGTTGAACATAACAGTAGAGAACAAGACCTAAACGTTGTAAACATTACAGGACTTCCAAAGGAGACAATAGTCAAACCAGAATGGACATCATAGTGAATCTTATTGCCTTCAAAGGTAGTTGCCTATACCCTCAAACTTGATACTATCATACAGAATAGAACATAGTCTAATCAGTCAAAACAAGATAGCGGGAGTATACAGGACTTCAAATCAAGTTAATAGGAAATCAAAAAAGTTACTGTAATATATCTGCTATTTTTCCCCTTAGTTAATAAATCATAAAAAATAACTAAATAATTGTTTTAATGAATAAGGGAGAGATTGAGATAAAAGAGGACATAACAACATAACAATACAGGTCAAAGCATGACAGTTTCAGCAACCTAGTGCTTCACCACGAAATAACCCGCCTTAATAGTAGTTACCATAGTGTCTTTTTCCTTGAAATATTTGAATATAACTTCATATACTCTAGCTTCAAATATTTCCATATCAAGCAAGCCAGAATAAAGCCATTCCAATTAATAAGTGAAAACTTTAAAAGGCTTCAAGGCCACATAATGGGGAATCATGATTACCACATATTTTTATATATTTGAATCATTACTTACATTAGGGAAACTACTCGGTATTCACACATGTGAGATGGATTTATTTCACTTATGAGTATGGTCTCAAGCTGCACCCATTTATTGATAAATATCTCAATGTGATCCTTCTTTATAGCTGAATAATACTCCATTGTATAGAAATGCCACAGCTTTTTTATCCATTCCTCAGTTGATGGACGCTTGGGTTGTTTCCAAGAGCTGGCGATCACAAATTGTGCTGCTGTAAACATAGGTGCACATATATCACTGTGGTATGACGCTTTCAGTTCTTCTGGGAATATGTCTAGAAGTGGAATAGCTGGAACAAAAGTGACTTCCAATCCCTGCTTTTTCAGAAATCTCCAGACTGACCTCCACAAAGGTTGTACCAGTCTACACTCCCACCAACAGTGTAGGAGAGTTCCTTTTTCCCCACAACCTCTCCATCATTTGTTGTTGATGGTTTTCTTGATCCTGGCCATTCTTTCAGGAGTGAGATAGAATTGCAGTGTGGTTTGAATTTGCATTTCTCTAATGACCAGTGATGATGAACATTTTTTCATGTATTTATTTGCCATTTGTATTTCTTCATCTGAAAAATGCATGTTCATCTCAGATGCCCATTTTTGAATTTTGGGGGTCTGAGTTTTTTTTAATTCTTTATATGTTTTAGACAAATGTCCCATGTCTGAGGCAGAGTTCACTAAGATGTTTTCCCAGTTTGTGGGTTTTCTTTTCACTATGCTGGAGATTTCTTTTGACATGCAGAAACTTTTCCCAGTTATTGATTCTAGGAAGTATTTCCCATGCGGTTTGCATCCTGTTCATGATTCTCTACCTACCCCTATGTCTTCAAGGTTTCTACCCAATTTGTCTTCCAATAGATTTAGTTTCTGTTTTAATATTCAGATCTTTGATCCATTTAGATTTTAATTTAGTACATGGTGATAGGCATGGGTCTGGCTTTAGTTTTCGGCAAATGGAGAGCCAGTTTTTCCAACACCATTTATGAAAGAGACTGTCATTCTTCCAGTGAACTTGCTTGGCTCCTTTATCAAAGATAAGGTGGTTGAGTGTGTTTGTAGTTGTGGTTGTATCTTAATCTATTCTATTGATCTTCGTCTCTGTTTTGATTCCAGTACCATGTTTATTTTACTACTGTTGCTTTGTAGTATAACTTCAAGTCAGGGATTGTGATGCCTCCTGCCTTGCCTTTGCTGCTTAGAATTGCCTTTGCTATTCTAGGTCTCTTCTGCTTCCAGACGAATTTTAGGAGAAATTTCTCTAGATTTATGAGGTATGTTGATGGTTTTTTTTATTGGGATTGCATTGAATCTGTATAACAGTTTTGGGACAATGGTCATTTTCACAATGTTTGTTCTTCCTATCCATGAGCAAGGAATGCTTTCCATTTTCTGAGATCATCTTCAATTTCTATTTTCACTGTATTATAATTTTCCCTGTATAGGTCTTTCACTTCTTTCATAAAAGTAATTCCTCAATATTTCATTTTTTTGCTCGCTCGTGTGAAGAGTGTGGTTTATCTTATTTCCCTCTCTGTGATTTTGTTGTTAGAGTATAGGAATGCTATTGATTTCTGAGTATTGATTTTGTATCCAGCTACATTACTGAATTTATTTATTATATCTAAGAGTCTTTCAATGGAGTTTAGGGGGTCTTCTATGTAGAGTATCATGTCATCTGCAAAACAATGATAATTTAACTTCCTCTTTTCCTATGTTGACCCCTTTTATTTCTCTCTCTTGTCTAATTGCTCTGGGCAGTACTTCCAGTACTATATTAAATAGAAGTGGTGATAAAGGACATCCTTGTCTTGTGCCTGATTTTAAAGTAAAGGCTTTCCGTTTTTGGCCATTTAGTATGATGCTGGCTGTTGGTTTGTCATAAATGGCCTTTATTATATTGAGGTAAAGACCATCTATTCCAATTTTCTGTAAATTTCTTATCATGAATGAATGTTAGACCTTATCGAAGGCTTTTTCTGCATCTATAGAAATGATCATGTGATTCGTACTTTTGGCTTTATTGATATGGTGGATTACATTTATTGATTTGCATATGTTGAACCATCCCTGCATTCCTGGGATGAATGCCACTTGGTCATGGTGTATAATGTTCTTGATGATTGGCTGCATCCTATTTGCCAATATTTTATTGAGGATTTTTGCATCTGTGTTCATTAGGCAGATTGGTCTATGGTTCTCTTTTTTTAGTTGGGTCTTTCTCAGATTTTGGTACTCGAGTAGTATTTGCTTCCAGGAATGACTTAGGGAGGATTGCTTTCCTTTCAATTTTATTGAATAGTTTGAGGAGTGTCGGCATTAGGTCTTCTTTGTATTTCTTGTAGAATTCTGCAGTGAATCCTTCTGGGCCTGGGCTCTTCTTTGTAGGTAAGGACTTAATTAAATTTTCAATTTCATTAATAGAGACTGGGTTATTCAGCAGTTTTACATCCTCTTGATCTAGCTTTGGTACTTCATATGTTTCTAAGAATCTGTCTATTTCTTCTGTGTTATCAAACCTTTGAGTGTAGAGGTTTTTGAAATAGGTGTTGAGGATCTTCTGTATTTCTGTAGAGTCTGTAGTGATTTCACCTTTTTCATTTATTATTTCATGAATTTGAGCTTTTTCTTCCCTTTTTAAAATAAGGTTGGCTAGGGGCTTATCAATTTTATTCATTCTTTCAAAGAACTAACTCTTTGATTCGTTGATTCTTTGGATTGTTTTCTTAGTCTCTATTGCATTGATTTCTGCTCTGATTTTTATAATTTCCTCTCTTCTTTTGGCTTTGGGCTTTACATGCTCTTCTTTTTCTAGCTGTTTGAGATGTAGCCTCAGGTTATTTATTTGTATTCGTTCTGTTTTCCTGATGTGGGAACTTAGTGCAGTAAATTTTCCTCTGAGGACAGCTTTCATTGCATCCCACAGATTCCACTAAGTTGTATCTGCCTTTTTATTTTCTTGTAGTTATTGTTTAATTTCTTCTTTAATTTCTTCTGTGACCCACTGATTACTCAAGAGTGTGTTATTCAGTTTCCATGTGTTTGTGGGATTTTTGCAGTATCTTTTATCATTAATTTCTAATATCAGAGCGCTATGATCTGATAACATGCAAGGGATGATTTCAACTCTTTTGCATTTGTTTAAATATGTTCTGTGAGCTAATATATGGTCTATTTTAGAGAATGACCCATGTACTGCTGAGAAGAATGTGTATTCTGATGTTGTTTGGTGGAACATTCTGTATATGGCTATCAAGTCCATTTGTTCACAGGTGTGATCCAGTTCTGTTATTTCTTTGCTCATTTTCTGTCTGGTTGATGTGTCCCTTGGTGTCAATGGCGTGTTAAGGTCTCCTGTTACAATTGTGTTACTGATAATTTGAGTTTTCATTTCTGTTAATAGTTGTTTTATATAACTGGCTGCTCTAGAGTTTGGTGCATATATGTTTAAGGTAGTTATCTCTTCCTCTTGGAGTTTTCCCCTAACGAGTATGTAGTGACCTTCTTTCTCTTTTATGGTCATTGTTGGTTTAAAGTTCACGTTGTCTGCAAACAGAATGGCTACTCCTGCTTTTTTTTTTTGATTCCTGTTGTGTGAAGTATTGTTTTCCATCCTTTGACTTTCAGTCTGTGAGTATCCTTCTGTGTTAGATGGGTTTCCTGTAAACAGCATATGGTTGGATTTTGTTTCTTGATCCATTCTGCTAGTCTGCTTCTTTTGATTGGTGCATTGAGACCATTTACATTAATGGTTATAACTGTTATATGCTGGTTTATTGTTGCCATGTTATATCTCTGCTGTTGCATCTTTATCTTTCTGTTCTGTTTAATTATCTGCTTTGCTTAGTGGTTTTTCCTTTGTGTATCTATACTTTCTCTCAATATTTTTTGCAGGGTTGGTTTGGTGATCATGAAGTTCTTCAGCTGTTCTTTGTCATGGAAGTGTCGTATTTCACCATCAATTTTGCATGATAGTTTTGCAGGATACATCACTCTAGGTTGGAAATCATTTTGCTTTAGAATCTGGAATACTTCACTCCACACTCTTCTTGACTTTATTGTTTGTGCTGAGAAGCCTGCTGTGATTCTGATAGGTTATCCTTTATAAGTGATCTGTCTTTTCCTTCTGACAGCATTTAATAATCTATTATTGTGTTGGATTCCTGGGGTGGTGATTATTATATGTCTGGGTGTAGTTTTATTTTGGTTATGACTATTTGGAATTCTATAGGCTTCATTAAAAGTGATGTCGGTTTCTGATCTCATGCTTGCAAAATTTTCAGCTATTACTTCTCTAAATATCCTCTTGACATCTTTTATGTTGTTCCCTTCTTTTTCATTAATCCCTATCAATATTTTTTTGCATCATCTTGCAGTTGTTGAATTGTTATTTCCTGATTCCTTGTTATTTTTAAAAGACCTTTCCTTTCCTGTTCACTAGCTGAAATCCTGTCTCCAAGGTCTAAAATTCTATCTTCACTTTCATTGAGGCAGTTTTTACAGTTTTCAGTGGAGTTTTTTTTATTTCCTGTATGTCTCTGTGCATCTGCTTTATGTGTTCTGGTTGTTTATTATATTGCTCATCTAGGGATTCTATCGTTTTGTTTAGTTCCTCCAAATTTTTAACTGTGTTTGATTTAGATATATTCAGAATCTCTTTCATTTCTTTTATCATTTCTTCTTTTACCTGGGAGATTATTTCAAGTTTGAATTCCTTTAAAGCTTTCTGGAGTTGCTTGTTAATTTCAGTAGCTATTATGTCCGAATTTGAGGTGTATGGCATATATTTTCTTCTATATACATCTCTCCTAGTGTTTCTTGAGATGGGCTGGAGATTTGAGGTTGTAATTTGGTCTTTCATTTTGTCATTTTCCTATATTTCTGTGTTTCAAGTGTTATTCAAATGCTTCCTCAGGGTCTGTTGGAAATCCACTTCTATGTTCACAGCTCCTGGGACTCTGACACCCAGTTACCGCAGGCCCCTGGGCCTCTAGAAACCGTGGCCCTCTTCTGCCTGTTTACAACTCCGTAGTTCCAGATAAGCTGGGCTCCAGGGATACTGTGCCTGCTTGCTGGAAACTCCAATTCTCTGAGCACAGCCAGAATGGGGAGGCGGATTTAGGCGCCTGGGGCCCACTAATGCTCGAGGGTCCTGAACAGTCTGGGCTTGGGGCAGAGTGCACTGGGCACTTACCGCATGCTGCGGGGCTTCTGGAACTGGTGATGCTTTCCTGCTTGCTGAGAAATCCACAGTCCTCCAGACACCCAGGGAGGTGGATGCAGGCGCCTCAGATCCGCCCAGCCCTTGCTCTGCACCCAGATGGTGCGAGAGTCCCAAATAGGCTCGACTCCAGGGATAGTGTGTGCCTGCCTGCTTGCTGGAAACTCCACAGTTCTCCGAGCACCGCCGGAATGGGGAGACTGATCGAATAATACACTCTAGAGCAATCAGTGGGTCACACGTGAAATTAAAGAAGAAATTAAACAATACATACTATCAAACGACAACACAAATACAACTTACCAGAATCTCTGGGATGCAATGAAAGTGGTCCTCAGAGGAAAATTCATTGCACTGAGTTCCCACAGCAGGAAAAGAGAACAAATACAAATAAAAACCTGAGGCTACACATCAAATATCTAGGAAAAGGATAGCAAATCAATCTCAAAGCCAAAAGAAGAGAGGAAACTATAAAAATTAGAGCAGAAATTAATGCAATAGAGACTAGTAAAACAGTCCAAAGAATCAATGAATCAAAGAGGTGGCACTTTGAAACAATAAATGAAATTGACAAGCACCTAGCCAACCTAATTTTAATAAAGAAAGAAAAAGCTCAAATTCATGCAATAAGAAATTAAAAAGGTGAAATCACTACAGACTCTGTGGAAATACAGAAGATAATCAACACCTGTTTCAAAAAACTCTACTCTCATAGGTTCAATAACACAGAAGAAATGGACAGATTCCTAGAAACATATGAAGTACTAAAACTAGGTCAAAAGAATGTAAAACTGATGAATAATCACATTTATATTAATGAAATTCAAAATGTAATTAGGTCCTTACCTACAAACAAGAGCCCAGGCCCAGGCAGATTCACTGGCAAATTCTACAAGAAATATAAAGAAGACTTAATGCCAACACTGCTCAAACTCTTCAATGAAATTCAAAGGGAAGCAATTCTTCTTAAATCATTCCTGAAAGCAAATATTACTCTAGTACCAAACCCTGAGAAAGACCCAACTAACAAAGAGAACTACATGCCAATCTTCCTAATGAAGACAGGTTAAAAAAAATCCTCAATAAGATATTGGCAAACAGGATGCAGAACATCATCAAGAAGTTTATGCACCACGACCAAGTCAGATTCATCCCAGGCAT
Organism: Cavia porcellus; assembly: GCF_034190915.1. Taxonomy (NCBI): domain Eukaryota; kingdom Metazoa; phylum Chordata; class Mammalia; order Rodentia; family Caviidae; genus Cavia; species Cavia porcellus. Next base: position 83,797,624 of record NW_026947486.1, on the reverse strand, counting down.
GCTGGGATGGTTCAACATATGTAAACCATTAAAGGTAATCCACCATATCAATAAAGCCAAAAGTAAGAAGTACATGATTATTTCTGTAGATGCATAAAAATGTTTTGATATGATCCAATATTCATTCATGATAAGAATGTTACAGAAAATTGAATTGATAGTCTTTAAATCAATATGATTAAGGCCATCTATGAGAAACCAACAGCCAGCATCATATTAAATGGCCAAAAACTGAATGCCTTTACTTTGAAATCAAGCACAAGACAAGGATGTCCCTTATCACCCATCCTAATTAACATAGTATTGGAAATACTAGCCAGAGCAATTAGACAAGAGAGAGAAATAAAAGGTGTAAAGATAGGAAAAGAAGTCAAATTATCATTATTTGCAGATGACATGATACTCTGTATAGAACACCCCCAAAACTCCATTGGAAGACTCTTATATATAATCAATAAATTCAGCAATGTAGCTGGATACAAAATCAACACTCAGAAATTAATAGCATTTCTATACACTAACAACAAATTCACTGAGAGAGAAATAAGTGAAGCCACATCCCTCACGGTAGTACGAAAAAATGAAATACTTACGAATTAATCTCACAAAAGTTGTAAAAGATTGTTACAGGGAAAATTATAATAACTTGAAAAAAGAAATTGAACAGGATTTCAGAAAGTGGAAAGAAATCCCTTGTTCATGGATAGGAAAAATAAATATTTTGAAAATGGTCATTCTCCGAAAAATGTTATACAGACTCAATGCATTCCAATGGAAATACCATCAACATACCGCGTAGATCTCGAGAAATCACTCCTAACATTCATCTGGAACCAGAAGAGACCTAGAATAGCAAAGAAAATTCTAAGCAGCAAAGGCAAGGCAGGAGGAATCACAATCCCTGACTTGAAGTTATACTACAAAGCTACTGTAATAAAATCAGCATCGTACTGGAATAAAAATATATCTGAATATCATGGAATAGATTAGAAGACACAGCCACAACTACAAACACAATCAATCACATTATCTTTAATAAAGGGGCAAACATGAACACTGGAAGAATGACAGACTCTTTAATAAGTGGTGTTGGAAAAATTGGCCCTCCATATACCGAAAATTAAAAACTAGACCCATGCCTATCACCATGTACTAAACTAAAATCTAAACGGATCAAAGATCTAAATATCAAAACAGACATACTAAATCTGTTGGAAGACAAATTGGGTAAAAATCTTGAAGACATAGAGGTAGGCAGAGAATTCATGAACAGGAATCAAACTGCACCAGAAATACTTCCCAGAATCAATAATTAGTATTAGTATTATTAAAACATTTTTGCATGTCAAAAGAAATCTCCAGCATAAAGAAAAGGAAACCCACAAACTGGGAAAAAAATCTTAGTGAACTGTCCCTCAGACAAAGGACTTCTGTTTAAAACTTATAAAGAATTAAAAAATCAGACCCTTGAAATTCAAAGACCCAATCCAAAAATGGGCATCTGAGATGATTACACAGTTCTCTGATGAAGAAATTCAAACGGCAAATACATACATGAAAAAATGTTCATTATCATTGGTCATTAGAGCAATGCATATTAAAACCACACTGAGATTCCACCTCACTCCAGAAAGAATGGTCAGGATTAAGAAAACCACCAACAACAAATGCTGGAGAGGCTGTGGGGGAAAAGGAACTCTCCTGCTCTGTTGGTGGGAGTGTAGACTGGTGCAACCACTGTGGAGGTCAGTCTAGTGATTTTTCAGAAAGCTGAGATTGGAGGTCTCATTCAATCCAGATATTCCACTTCTAGGTATATTACCAGAAGAACTAAAAACATCATATCACAGTGATATTTGTGCACCTATGTTTAGAGCAGCACAATTTGTAATAGGCATATCTTGGAAACAACCTAAGTGTCCATCTACTGAGAAATGGATAAAAATGTTGTGGTATTTTTGTACAGTTAAGTACTTCTCAGCTATAAAGAATGATCACATTGAGATATTTATAAATAAAATGATGCAATTTGAGACCATACTGATAAGCAAAATGAATCAAACTCACATATATAAATACCATATAGTCCCTCTAGTGTAAGAAATGGTAAGCGTATATAAAAGTTTTAGGTAATCATGGTTTCCTATTACATTGCTTTGAAGCCTTATAATTTTTCCATTCATTAGTTTGGGTGATTTTATCCTGGGTTGTCTGATTTTATTATCTGTGATGGTATGAACAGCTACTTTGAAGGAAACAAGGCATTATAATAGCCATTGCTGATTTAATATCATCTTGTTTTGAAGTTCTACCATAATTTTGTTCTTCTGTTTCCATTGGTCCTGTCATATAATATCTTATTGGATTTTATCATGTATAGTATTATAAACAAATTTATATGGACAATGGGATAATATAGTAACCATTATTCATTATCTGTTATTTGGTTCTGAATGTCCTGTAATACTTCTCTGTAATGGTTTTATACTATTTTATTATGTTTCGTACTATTGTGTATGAAGGTATGCTCAACTATTTCAAGGAAAAAGACATTATGGTAGCTACTGTTATATTGGGGTGTCTTGTGGTGAAATACTGTGTTGCTTATAATGTTCTGTTCTGATCTGCTTTGTTACTTCCTCTTTTATTATTATCTCTTTAAAAATGTTTTAAAAAGAATACATATTTTGGACCAAAGCCTCCAGTAAACTACTTCTAACCAGGTCCTACCTTCTATCAGCACACTTATCAACTGAAGTCATCAGTGGATGAATATATTCAGGAGTATAATACCCCCCATGACAGAAGTATTTTCCAAATGCCCCACATATGAATACATGAAACTCTTTGGAATGATAATTTACATCTACACCCTAATGTGCTGCCCCTGGCCACCAAAAACCTCAAGTTCACAGCATTATGCAAAATATTTGAATTCATAACGAAGACTCATCATAGTCTTAACAGTTCCAAAATTTCTGAAAAGTCCATGTAAATGCTTGAGACTCAAGAAACACTAGTGGCTGTGAGTTCCTCTATAAATTTAAAGTCCAATTGCCAATGGAATCCTCGTTTCAACTGAAATGTCTTGAACTTGTAATTTATTGTTAGCATTTCTATAAATATTCTGGTTCCCTAAGCTCCAACCAAAATCACTCAAGGATTTTTTTTTTTACAATTATCTAAGGAGTTTGTAGCCCACATCCCTATACATTTTCTAATATGTCATGCAACAAGTTCCAAAGGGTTACTAACCACATAGTCAAATACAGTCACAGCAATATCCCTCTTTTTCTAGTACTCTTTTTCTATTTTAGTAAGTTTCTCAATACTGAGATGCAATACTTAATATGTACAAATTTAAAGGAGGAGACTCTTATTTAATCTCATGGTTCCAGTGGGTTGAGTCCAAAGCCCACAAGATCTAAGGTAGAAAATATATGGTGGAAGGCCCTTTCCAAGGATGGCATTTTATTCCATAGCATGGAGGTAGAAGAGAGTTAAGAGAAGCATAGTGGACAAGAATACAGCCATCCAGATCAGACTGCCATGGTTTCACCTATTTCTATCTAACAGGGCCCACATTCCTAACATCACATATAACTATTGAACTCACCAGTGAATTAATAAAGAATATTGTGTAGCCATGATCCATTTAATCTATACACTTAGTACTATTGGGGGGGGGGGTTAGACACAAACCATAACAATGACTCCCTGAGGCAGTCTCAGAGATTTCCTTTACTAATCCACTACACAGCTCCCAAGCCAGTAAAATTGATTCAATTAAGCAGAGCTACAACTGTTTAATTGTAGCTATACTTTGGGATCTTTAGCGTTTTCTACCTAAAAGTTTATGTCATCTTTCAGCACTTACAATTCATACATTTTGCCTTTCTAATTTGGATCCTTTTACCTCTTTTTCTTTTCTATGTGATTTCACTAAGACTTTGAATACTCTATTGAATATAAGTAGCATACTTACGTTATTGTTTGTCTTACAGGAAAAGCTACCAATCTATTACCATTGAAGATTTTGTTATTTGTGAGCTTGTCATATATTATATAAGGATGTGTGGAATTTTTTTTTTGGTCTTTTTCCTTTTTATCAGTACCAGAGATCGAACTAACGACAGCCTGCTTGCAAGGCAGGTGCTTATGCCGCTGAGCTAAATCCCCAGCCCCTGGAAGTGTGGTTTGTTAATTAATTTATTTATAGCTTGTCTTAATCATGGAAAAATGTTGAAGTGTGTCAAATTATTTTCTATGTCTATTGAGATAACCGTACAATTTTTTCTTTCATTCAATAGTGTAATATATCACATTTATTTGTGTGTTGAAGAATCCTTGCATACCAGTGTTATATTCCACAGACTCATGTTGAATAATCTTTTAAATAGTTTTTTAATAATATATTGAACAAAGATTTTGTATTGTGGTTATTGTTTTGTTTTATTTTTGTTGTGTCATTTTCTGGCTTGGTATCACGGTGTTAGCCTTTTATGTTGAAATTAGAAGTGTTTATCTTTCTATTTTTTGAGAGAGCTTGAGGAGTAATTGTATTAATTTGTCTTTAAATATATTTGTGTATTCAATTCATCAGATCTTAGGCTTTTGTAGAAGTTTTGTTGCATTTTGTTTTATATTTTAGGGATTCTGTCTCCTGATTAATGGTGTTTTCACTTTTTCTACTTCATTGCGACTAAGTTTTATGTCTTATAAATGTATTTCTTTCTTTTAGATTGCATAATTCATTGGTATATTAGAGATTAAAATAATTTCCAGTGAACCTTTGTATTTTTGTGTAACAATTGCAATGTCTTCCATTATAATTTTGTTTATTTAGTTTTCCCTTTTGTACTGTAAATACTTTTCAGTTTTCTTTATCTTTATATAAACAAGTATCACGTTCTCTGATCTTTTATATCATTTTTTCCACATTATATACTGTATTTTCTGCTGTGATATTTATCATTGCCTTACTTCTTCTGAATTTGGGCTTATTTTTTCTAGTGTGTTGGCACTGGCAAATGAAGTTATTTATGTGAGAATTTTTATTTAAAATTTTTAACTGCAACACAAATATGTTAGTACTATATTGTAGTTTCATGCAGAGTAGATGTGTGGTGTAGTGTTCAATCCAGGATAGACATATTTATCTCTTTAAACATTCATCATATCCTTTTGTTGAAAACATTCAAAATCCTTTTTTATAGATTTTTAAATATACACAGTGCATTTTCTTTACCTATGCTCACTGCACTGTGAAGAAAACAGGACTTTATGTCTTCCATTATAATTTAGTACATGCTGACCAACTTTTCCCCATTTTTTCCTCCCTAGTATATCCTCTGGTTTCTGTTTTCTAACTGCTACACTTAATTTTTGTAAGTTCTAGATTTTTTTTAGATTTAACATAATGAGATTATATGTATATCTTTTAAAAAGTATTAGGACATGGCTGAACTACATATTCTTTACATTTATTGTGGGGATTAAGTACACAAATATAAAACATCTTAACTACTTTTTCACTCCTTTAACCATTCATACTTCCTTGCTGTTTCCATCTCTTGATGAATGTATTTGTCTTGTTCATCTTTTTTTACATTATGTGTGTGTGTGTTTGTGTATGCATGTGCGTGTTTGTGTGTCTGTGACTATGCACTACAGAGTTAAGTCCCTTATACACTATTAACTTTATCATATATATGGTTTGCAAGTATTTTCTCTAGTAGGTTATTACTTCACTCTACTTCCTTTGTTGTGGGGAAAATTTTAATTCAATATAATCCCATTTGTCTATTTTTGTTATGCTTTCCTAGGCTTTTTGAAGTCTGACCTGAAAAGTCCTTGGCTATTCTAACATCATGAAACATTTCCTCTATGTTTTATTCTAGTAGATTTTTATTCTAGTAGTTATTTCTTATTGTGTCAGTGTTAACTTCTCTCTTAGAGCCAATTTTGCTGCATCTCATACATTGATTTGTTTCAATTTCTGTTTTTCTTAAAATACCTTTTGACTCCTCCTCTGTTAATGTCTTCTGTGACTCACTGGATAAAATTATGTTGCTTAATTTCCATGTTTGTCAATTTTTCAATTTTCCTCCTGTTGCTAATTTATATTTCATGGTATTGCTTTTGGAAAAGATATTTGATATGATCTTAACTTTCTTAAATTTGTTAAAATTCCTTTGTGCATCTTGATGGATCCTATCTCCTGATCTACTCTGCCTGTGTTTCTTTTTGTTAGTGTATCAAGGCTATCCATATTGTGGTTTTACATCTTTTTTATTTCATGTTTTTCTAGGAATTTGTTTTGTTGTCTTGTTTTTCCCTACAATACAGAGAGGATAGGTATACATGTAGAGATTCACATATGTGTAGAATTTCTAAACAGTTTATGGCAACAGATTATATAATGCACGAGGTAATAAACAGATACTCTGAAGAAGAAACACTAAGATACCCAGTGCTATGCTGTAGCATTATGATATAAAATTAGCAATACTATTTTTCGCTATGCAGAGTGATATTACTCTAGTCTCTTAGGTTAAATTTCAACAAACATAAAGATATGGGCAGCTATTTTGAAGAGAACAAGAGACATTATGGCAGCCATTGTTGACTTCCCTATTGTCTGGTCTTGAAGACCTAAAAAAGCTTTCATCATCCTGTTCTGATTAGTTTAGTACTATAATGTTCAGTATGTATTCAATGAGTGTGAAGATGTGAATAACTACTTGGAAGAAAACAAGAAACAATATGATAGACAGTGAAGATCCCTAGTGGTCTTGCTTTGAAATCTGTGTTTCTTAAAATTGTTTCCTTACGATCTGTTTTGTTCTGTTTAATTTAACCCTCTTCAAAAAAAAATTCCTTTGTGGCTGAACATATGATCTATTTGTAGAATGTTCTGTGCATTCTTAAGAAGAATGTATGTTTAGTCTGTTGCTATTTATTGTTTGCTCATTTGATAATGTTGTATATACTTAGTGCAGACTGTGGCTAATGTGAATGAAATACTGTATATCAAGAAGCATTAAAGGCACAGTTATAGCTGATAATTTATTATCTACATTCATATAAACATGTTCTTATTGTCGCAGCACATTTAACTTTAGTAATTCTAGCAATGGTGAAGTTGTAACATTGCCTGTTCAGTAGGCCAATGTTTTTTTTTTATCAGATATTAAGTTCTCTATAATTCTGAGAACAATTGCACCTGAACATGTAGTTTAGTGCCTATACTACTCCACATGAAGTATTTGCAATAACTGGAAAATCATACTTTTGAAATCGTTAGAGTTCTTCACTCTCTCTTGAGGCCATGATAGGTACTTTACTCAACCAACACAATCATTTGTATTTAAATTAGAATATCCTATGATCTTGCTCAATTGTTTCACAGGTAGCTACACACTATTATGTTGTTCCCTCAGCTAAAGTTTGTATGCCCTTCATGGACAAGGAAACCTTAAAGTCCCATTCAATAATAATGATAATAATGTTCCAAGCTTAGTATACATATCACCCTCATATTCTTAACTCTTACTGCTAATATATGTCTTTTTTTTTTACCTAGTCTACATTACTTAAACCATAAAGCAACTAAAAAACACAAATGTTTGAATCCTTTATTACTTATGTAGGAAAAGGTATTAAAAAGGAAACCGAATTCATTTGCTCCTCTGATTAAACATATAGATTACTTCGTATGGTACTGAGATCTGCTTACTATTAACAGTTGTATAAAAAAGCAAGATGCAGTTTCTGTCTCTACTTCCCATATTATGCTTAAAAAGAGAACATACTGATTTCATTCATGGTAGTAGAGTCTCAGCTGAATAAGCACAGAAGCCTAGTTGTCAAAAACCTTTTGTATGTTTAGAGCAAGCACGTTAAAGATGCCCTGTGCGTGGGTGATTATAAGCTGGATATTGTGTTTAACCAAGGGATTTTCATTTAATAATCAAAATATCTGAGATTTAAGAGTAGTAGTTGCTCCCTGTTCAACTCACTGAATGGTAGTGATTTAATTGTATGAGACCATATTAGCTTATAGTACATTGCAAGATTATGTGACCAATAAAAGCTTAAAAAAAAGCTTTTCAAAGTCAGCATCTGTCATTCAGAAAACATGTTGAATTTACTCATAGGAAATTTTAATTTTCAGCAGAAGTTTTTTATTTAATTTTGTTTGACAATCAACTAAAGTCTAAAGTGAATAACTAAATTATCTTAGTTTCTGAATGAAGAAATTTTGGAGAATAGTTATTATTTAATCAACATGGAGCACTTTTGATAATATAGTTTAAAAAACCAAAATATTTTAGAACTGGAATACAAAGTGCAGTAAGTGGTATGCTGAAGCAAGCAATTCTTGCAGAATTCTTATCCACTCACTTTTGGGAGTTTTCTTTTATTGCAATACTTAATATTGTGACAATCTCTAGAATCGTTGTAGGTGTTATCAATACACATCTTATGCAAATGATAGTACTATTTTATAGATTGGATATAAAGTACAAAATAATAGTTTTAGCTATCTGAAACTTGACAGAAAAATTGTTTACTATATCTGAGAAGTATTTTATAAAATGTTTTTCATAGAACATTAGACTTTAAAATGTTTCAAATGAGCATTAGGACATAAAATTTACTTAATGGATGCTACAGTAAATGTTACAGATGAGGAAGAAGTCATTGGCTATACATGTGTAGTTACAAAACACATAAGCTAGAAAAAGAAAATATATTTCTAGGAGCATTACCATATGTTTTCCCCATGAAACTATGCTACATTGAACTCCAATACAAACTTTATTGCACAAACTTATTGTAGTTAATTTTGTCACACACTCAATCTATGGACTGAATCCAAAAAATTGTTTTCATATATCCAACATGGTTCTGCAAGAAATTATAAACAGACAATTTATGCCAATGTGGTTTAAAGTGTATGGAAGTAAATCTGTGTAATGCATTGTGAAGTATCAGCAAAGCTTATAGAGTTAAAAAAGATATGAGGATATAGAAATGAGCAACAAACATGATCTCTTGTTCCGTAGAAATTTCCCTATCATGTGTGGGATAGATGATGTATGATATAGACTTCTTATAAAGATTAAGAATGCCAATTCTATCAAAGGCTCTAAAGAATTCCACACTAGGAAGTAAACAAATAACAAAAATTAAAGAAAAACATCATGAAACTGGGTGTTTCCTAAATCAGGTTGACCTTTCAATGGTTATTACAAGTTAAATAAATATTGTGAAAATTTTGCATTTGCTTTATTACATATACACAAAAATGGACTTAGGAAAGAGAATCAGAAAATATTACTTGTATATGTAGCAACAACTTTGAAGCACTGAATAATGAACAGCTGAATGATATTGAAGGTATTTGTAGTGCTAAATATAATTTCTTCTTTGAAAATTATACTCCGGGGGGCTGGGGATTTACCTCAATGGCATAAGTGCCTGCCTTGCAAGCAGGCAGTCGTGAGTTCGATCCCTGGTACCGATAAAAATGAAAAAGACAAAAAAAAAAAAAAAAGAAAATTATACTCCGACACTAAATCTTATTCTTGGCACATCTGAAATCATGGATGACAAGTGTTCATTCCCTGTGTCCATGTGCATGAGCTGGAAGAGAAAGCTATTATCAGCCATGAGCTTTGAGTTCTAGAATGAATCCCTAGGGTTTGACAATGCCATGTATCAACAGAAATCTCATATAAAAGTCTTTTTCCAGCCTGTCCTTGCTGTAGGGTTGTTAGTTTTCTCCTCAGCTCCACACGAAACCGGTGACTAAACACTCTATTGGTATACCTTTTTATCAGTGGCTAATCATATTTTAAACCCCCAACAGGAAAGAGGCAAAGAACAGTGAGGAATATTTTTGTGACCCACAAATGCCCTGCTGCCCTGGCTGGAAATCAATCTTATATGAACTGAATGGCCCTAGGCCTTATGAGCATAAGGGCAGAAATTAAATCACATTGACATTAATGCCCAAATTAGACCGATGTATCGCTTCCACTTGACTATGCAGTCCATCCTATCCAGATTTTTTTCTTGAGGTTTTTGAAATGACAGCTGAACTCAGTTTTACTTGGAAATAATAAATCAGAGTGAATATTTACTTTATTATTCTGATACTCTAGGATTACGTAGCTCACAGTGCTATATTAGCATGACCATGTCTCAGCATCTTCTGTGGTCTTCAGCTACTGCTATTTTTCTCATGCCAAATTGAATTTCTTTTAATTCCAAGAATGCACTTTGGCCAGGCATGGTGGTACAAGCCTGGCATCCCAGCACTCGGGATTCTTGAGTCAGGAGGATGACTGTGAGTTCAAGGGCATCCTGGGCTCCATAATGAGTTCAATGCCAGCATGCGCTACATAGCAAGACTATCTCCACAAAACAAAAAAGTACTTTGCTTTTATTACCTTTAGTTCTTGTCAACTTTCAATTTCTTAAATCTGAAACACATACTGTTTAAGTCTTATGTTAATTGTAATTTACTCCAGGAAGCATTCTTTAAACGTAAATGAGGATGAGGTACTTCATTTAAGGATTCATATAGTACACTGTACCTATTCCTTTTGTGTAGCACTAATCACACCGTTTCAATAGTCAGTTGAGAGAGAAAATAGATAGAAAACAAGATATTTTTAGAGAGAGAATATGGCTTTTTAACCTTTTTGTTTTGAGTGCTTGAAAAAGGGCCTGGTAGGATTTTCAAAAAGGGTTTTAAAAGAAGCTTCTATCATTTAAAAGTATTCTTGTTACAACTATATGTAAAACAATCTTTCTTAGTTCTCAAACTGAAGTTTCATATCTCTTTCCTTATTTCTTACATTTAAAATTTCACTATAGAGCATACCACAGGCAATTAAATAACAGGCAATTATCTGACTTATTTTATTCTTTCAGGCACTCATAGCCCACATTCTGAGTTTATAAGTCTGAAGCATCTCACAACTTTACCAGGGCATCCTAGATATCACTTTATGTTCGGTTTTTCTTTATCAACTTTTTCCTTTTCTCAGCCTTATTAGTCCATGAAATCTTTAATAGTGTCTTAGAAAATTGCTAGCTACAATTTTCTGTTTTATGCCTTTATGAATTATCAGTGCTTTGACACTCTTGTACACAAGGGTGTGTCCATGTATGTGTGTGCACATGTTTGTGTTCCCATAGATAGGTGTGTCCACAGATCCAAACCAGTACACCTTCAGGGAACCAAAAGCTATAACAAAAGAACAAAGTGGTTGTCTTATGGGCAAGTAATTTAACTGCATTTGTCTAAAATAATAAAGCACATTAATAGTTTGATAGCCAAACCTCAATACTGGAAGTATTTTCATCAGTTTCAGAACAGATAGACGCTTTTTTGTGGGGAGATAGTTTGACTGGATTAAGTACAATTAGCTGATGTAAACTGGAGGAATAGTGAACTCAAATTCATCTTAATTAAGAGCTAAGAAAGGAGTTGGGAGCATTTATACCTTTTAAAATATCTGTTTAGTACCTTAGTTGAATTTTTTTGTTTGCCTATTAAAATCTTATTCTTTCAGCCAAAATGAAACAGCAGCATTTCTATCAAAAATGTCACAAATAGGTAAATGAAATGAAAGAATAGAAATTAGAGAGTCAAAAAATCTTTATAATTATTGTTTCAGCACCATTATTATCTTATCATAGAAAGGAAGAACTTTAGTGATTAATAATCATAATAGTAACCACAACCACAGTGCTAGAATGCAGTCAATTCTGTCAGTTGTAGAGTGCAATTTAAAAGCAAATTCTCACATAAAACCAAAAAATAAACTAAAGTTCAATTGGAATTTACCAGTTTCCTAGCCTATTAGGGATCTCTCTCATGCACTTACTCTTTCCATTTACAATATTTAAAAATAAGTGTGAGGTTTGTGATACCCAACTGGAAACATTTCACAGGACTGTGACCTTTTCTGAAAAACAGAGGCAGAATGCACTATCCCTGTTTTGAATCAGTCTTCCACTTGGTAACCATAGCAATACAGACACTTTGGAATACACTGAGAAATTTTGATACGTGGTAAGGACATGAAGCATCCAAAAGAATATAATTTTATTAGAGCTTGAAAAATGCTTGAAAATGCAGCGAACATTTACGTAGCTAATAGATGAAGGGCTTGGATATTTTGGTAATTTATTATCATCAGTACTAATGATTTTGTGCCTCTTTGTCATGAAAATCTTTTTCAGAAATCCAAAATTTTAGTGAAAAGTGATCTGATCTGGATAAAGCAGTGGTGGAAACCCAGTCATTTCTCCTGATTTATTTGTCTTCCCCTCTTCTCCACTTCTATGACACACTTAGCATAGTGTCTACTAGAGTAGATATTCAAGAAGTATTTTGAATTAATTAAATAAGACATCTATGATGAATCACTGGAGATCTGTAGCTTTTCAACTCTGCTACACATGGGAGATTTCTAGAGACATAAACACTAAATGTAGAACAAATATATTTTAATGTGTGTTTGATGAGTTAGAGGTGGCTGATAGTATTTTAATATCAAGTTTTATAAGAATTCTAAAATGTCCTAAAAGAGTTTCTTTTGTTTTATGTGCCAAAATTAATATATTACAGTCTTTATTACAAATGTATTTTATTAGAAGATTCTAGACTATGAATCACATTTTTATAAATTTAGTAAAGTTCACATTTACATAATATTTTGTATGTGGACAAAAAAGCCTAATCATAACTCTCTCTCTCTCTTTCCCTCTGTCTCTCTGTCTCTCTCTCTCTCTCTCTCTATATATATATATATATATAGAGAGAGAGAGAGAGAGAGAGAGAGAGCTTGAAAAATGCTTGAAAATGCAGCGAATTTAAAAATTACATTTTTCACAGCTTGCTTAACACAATCAGTACCTGAGACCCTTTGAGATTGATAGTCTGTTTAACTTAAAAGCAAAGATTCTTTAAAAAGTAAAGATGGGGATAAACTCTACCGATACATTTTTTCATAGCTATTTATGTGTTTTTCATATTTGAATAAAATTATATGGAAGATAAATGCAGACAAAGGTAGGAAACAACACAATTTCTGGCTGGATGGCCAATCAGAGAGTGTTCAGGCTATGCTTTACATTTGAATCATGAGAAAATTGTACTTTAGAGCTGAAGAAACTACTTCAAACAAGATAAGCCTGGAAGGAGAACACGGATATTTTGACAGGAAGTTCTATACTCCTTTATACTACATCATTGGACAACAAAAGTAATGATAAATCAGTAAACTGCTAGTTTATTTTAAAGAAAATAATCCATTATTTTCTTTTAAATGGACAAAAAGTTGTTCCAAATTGCACATTTTGCAAATTATCACTAAAGTGCATAACTTTACAGATGTTAAATATGTTACATAATGAAGATGATTAATAGAAATTGAGCATGTATGATTCCAGCTCATGTTGAAATAGTGTGATCTGAATGAATTTTAATTGGGTTCGGATGAGTTTATTAATTCCAAATTTATTGGTCGGAGAATTGGATTCTACATTTAGCCAATTTAATTTATTGCTTAATACTTACATGGTTGCATGAATGACAGGGAAGATCAATGCTCCTGAGCATCAGAAAATTGAACTACTTTGAAGAGAAAAGTCTCTTATTTTGTGAAAGAGTACAACCTACTATTTTATGAGTCACTTGAAGAGAGAAACTTGAAAGTTTCTAAAACACAGTAATGATGAGAAGGTGAAAATGTAACAATAATCTCATTTGATCTGTACATGTTGTATACATATATCGATATCCCACACTGTACACACATATATGCACAATTATTACATTTTAATAAAAATAATTTAACATATAGAGTTGTGGTAGTATAACCTGTAATCCCTGTGGCTCAGGAGCCAGAGGCAGGAAGGTCATATGTGGTAGACTAAACCGGACAACTTAGTGAAACCTATTGCAAAATTTAAAACTTTAGAGAGGTTTGGAGATATAGCTCATTATGAAAGCCCTGTGTTTTGTCTCCCATGCCACAAAATTATTTTAATATTTAGGGACATAAAAATGTATTTAAACATGATCTTATCATTCCAAACTATTATATTATACTATATTATGGATTTTCCTAATTAATTTGTACATTATAAATTTCAAATAAATTTCAAATAGTAAATAAGTATAAATCAAAGCAGAGATTCTACTTCAAACTACACTAACCACACAGGGCCATGCCCCATCCTTAATCTAATGCTATTGTGAAGAAACATGTTTGTATACTTAACCTTTTCTGGAACAATACATGTAATTTTTTCTCTTCTGCCTATGAACTGAAACCTAGTTCTTCATTAATACCAATTTCTCTATGGCAATATCTACTGACATTTCCTAATTTTCTCACAATGGACAGATACTGGTTCAAAAAATGAGCTGGAACATTCCTAATTTCCATTTACTGTTTTTCAGAAAGTGTTTCACTGTATTTATTTAATATCTTATACTCTTTTGAAGCTCACTAAACTACTGTATTCATGCCTAATTTCAACCATTTTACATTATTCTCCTATATTCTTGTGTTTTTTTTTTTCTTTTATGTTTCATCAGTACCAGGGATCAAACTCAGGACTGCCTGCTTGCAAGGCAGGGGCTTATGCCACTGAGCTAAATCCCTAGCCCCATATTCTCCTATATTCTTAAATAAGTTTGCATTGTCTTCAGTTATGATTTTTTTAATTTCCACAATAATCCTAAATATTTGAAGTGATAAATAGATGATTCATGCAATACTCTGACTTCATTGTTCTTTTTTTAGCATCTTTCACACTACTCTGCAGTTCACTCAATAATGATAAGCACTAGAAATTGTCATCACCAAGACTGTTGTTCTACTTCTGTAATTTTTTATCAAAATTAAACTTTCATAACAATTACTGAATCCTTTAACCTTCCTTAGTCCTGTACTTTAAACTAAGTTTTTAAGACAGTGCTTTCAATTCTCTTGTAACTTTCCTGTGTTACTTAGATATTCTAAAAAATCTTAAAATATACTCATAGGCAACTTGAATATCTTTGTTTTCCAAAAGTATGTGGTTAATCAATTAGTTCTAAAAGCCTTGGTTAAACTATCTGTTACCTCCATGACTACAACCGGGCCTCTGAAAATTTTTAGAGAATTATAGACAACATATGACAATTCCTGCAATTGAAAACACGTTATTTCCAATAATATAGTTAGGAACTTTATGGCACTAAACAATTATTTCACCATTCCTGATGTTTCCTTTTCAAAAACTATTATCTTGCTTCCCAGAAGATAGCTGCAAGTAAATAAAATGAACAGAGTTCCTGTGGAAATTGATACACACAAATGTAAAGATTCAGATTTGGTAATTAGTATACCATCGTGTATTGTGGCATTGATTTCCATTCTTTGTTGCTGGCTACTTCTCAGGCCCTGTAAGCATTTTTTCTGCTTAACTGTTGTCCATTTTTTTTTTTTTTTTTTTTTTGTACAAGGAATTGAACTCATGACCTTGCACTTGCCAGGCAGGTGCTTACACTGCTGAGCTAAATCCCCAGCCCCCACCCTTGCAAATTTTCTCTGCTAATCTTTGTTAATTTACTATATGATCCTCTCAGATTACTACGCCTATATGGAATAGTCTCTCAGTGACGTATATCTGAATCTCCAGAGAAGCCACAAAATATTTGATTACTTTGGCTCAGCAGTTTTCACAAATGTGCTCATCTAATGCTTTAAACATACTTTGAGTACTGTGATATATTAGAAAATGCTTCCATATGGTACTTGTTCCAACTTCACTACTATTCTTAAATCCTCCATTTTCCATGATTTTCCTCTTTTTTAGCCACTGTTTGTAAGGAGAGTAGAAGACAATCTGTTTTGCAATCAATGTGGATTTGATTTTGCTTTTCTTCTTTACCTCAGTGTTATACACAATCTTACTCTTCCTTTTTCTTTTTTACATATTTCAAAAAATGAGCAGTGTTGTTATTCCCAAATCCATACCATGCATTATTATTAATATTGATTAATGGATGAAGATTTCAGAAAAAAACAAACAAACAAAAAAAAACCATGGGTGGGACTAAAAATCATTTTCTTTGTCTCCTTGTCTTCAAGTTCTTCCTGAACATTGAAGTCCTTTCAAATGCCTGTAATGCTTATCCTCCTTTAGTCTACAAAAGCATCACTTTGTATTGCCCTCAAGAAAAAAATTTCTTTTTGTCCCTTGCATATACAAATATAAAGAAGTACTCTGAGATGTGTAAACTTATTTCCTTTCCATTTTGAGTAAACTGCTTTCCCAGAGGGCATTATTTTTGTTTACATGGCTATAGTTATATGAATTATTTTTCTTTATTTTTTATATTTTATTATTTTATTTTTCTTTAATATTACTTAAAAAGAGAATCCAGTTAGAATTTGCTCCTGTTACTTAATGATGTTTTCTATTCATAACTGAGAGGGGATACTTTTTTCCATATTCAAACTTTTCTCTGACATGAAGGGAAACCAAGTGGTAGAACATTCCTGACCACTTTCCACGCTCACTAGTTTTTACTAACAGGACAAAGACTTACTTAATCTGATTAGCAAATTTTTGGAAGGACAATATTCTTTGTAGCAGAATTTTTCTTTATTTTTGTCGCAAGAGTGAGCTATATATTTTTTAGAGAGCATGTGGTCACCTGTTATTCTTGGAACAAGTGATATGCCAGGATTAGGGAACCAGAAACTATTTCAGGCCTATAATCTTTAACACTGAAATTTCCATCCCCAATGAGAATGATTTGTCTTTGCGTTATAGTAGAATCTGTTAGGAACTCATTTGATTATAAATGTCCTCAAATATTAGCAATTTTAAAACATATTTTAATTCTCATTGTCTTTATTTCTTTGTCTTTTTTGACTTTATGAAGCCATAAACACTGAAAAATAGACACATCAGGGAAAAATGATTTCTGAAGGTTTAGACTTCTTCCATGTATTTTATGCATGGCCTTAAATTTTGGTAGCATTATATTAAGAGTGTGACACATTAGTCTATGACCTTGAAGAAAATAGTAACCCATACTGAATAGAGTGGTTGCATTTGCAGTTGTAAACTTGACTTTTAACTTTTGTTATCTTAGGCTGAATAGTATTTTGACTTTGAAAAGTAAGTGTAACTTACAAAGTACTTTCATAAACAAATGTTTCCTTACAGTTTTTTGGGTCACAGATGTTTACATGAACAAACGTAAGGTTTCAAGATTCATTGAAAGTGAAGATAGTAATATTTAGAGTTTTGGATCTCAGCAAGGTAAGGCACTGGAAGGCTCTCAAACAAAAACCAAGCATGGAGGAACCTCAGAGGATGTTGAGCACATGAGGTTTAGTAAAAAATTGTTTGACGTAATGGTTTCTGCAAAGATATTAGACTCAGAAAACTCTCTCACTTTAAACAACTTTGCCCCATGGTGGAGATCACAACATGCAGGCTATTGAAACTACAATTTCAACTACACTGACGTTGTCTCAGATAACACATGTAGGGGCCTAAGAGATCTCATTAGGCAGTACTGGGACACAGTACTCCCTGCTTTAAGTCTCAGTAAGCAAGCACAACTGAGGGAAATATTCAATTTTGAGAAAAGAGACTTCTATTTACAGGCTGTTTAGCTGTTTATAGAATGAACAGAATTAGATACTCTTAAACTGAAAGGCGGTTGAATTTCCCTGACATTATGGAGCTTTGGAAGTCTTGCATAAATCTGTTGCAGCTTTGAAAAGGCTAGGTCTGTTGCATTGAGTGCCAATGAAGCTAGGGTAAAAAGGAAAAATTGGAATGACCGTGGTCCACAAACTTTAGATTCAACCCTAAAAGAAGTCTCTGTCATTTCCAAACATTCACTCTAAACATGAATCCAGATTTTTTAATTATAGAAGAGGGTAAAATGTCTTTTCCTTAAGAGACTGAATTCAGATGCCTCAGCAGATCTATAACAAGGAGCAGTGGAAGAAACTACTGACAAGAAATGTCAATTTACAGAATAAAATGCACATGATTTCACATGAGAGATTCAACTCAGAAACAAAATACAAGGCTCAGTTCATAAATGTGAACAAAGATGTTTTGAATAAGCGATAAATTAGTCTCAAATAAAATCTAGTGAAGAGAGTTTTCAATTTTGCACATTTAAAAATTTCTTAAAAAGGTAACAATGTAAGTGTACAAAGGATAGATGAATTATTCAAGTATCAGACAAAATAGACTTCAAGACAAAGAGATGAAGAGATACAAGGTGAAATATTTCATAATTATAATAATAAAAAGACCAGTTTACCAGGCAGATATTGAAAGCCATTCAAGTGCATGTAACGGATAGAAGATTTCTGAAATATATGAAATAAATTTGATACCATTAAAGGGGAAAATAGACAATGCAGGAATTGTAGCTGCAAATTCTAACACTTGTTTCTCAGAAAATGATAGAACCCAATAAAAGCCATCAAATACATAGGTGCTCTGAATAATAATACTAAATAATATGACCTAATTGATAGTCAGAGAATACTGTCCTAAAACTGCACAATGTTATTTTAAAGAGGGTATGACATGTTGACTAGACAGATAATGTACTGGGTCATAAAACAAATTTCAGTACATTGAAAAGAATTGAACACAGAGTATGTTCTCTGGAAACAATGAAATTAAAGTTGAAATCAGTAACAATAAATATCTAAAAAGCATCAAATATATATTCAATAAAATATTTCTAAACAATCCATTGTTCAAAGAAGAATCACAGGAATATAGGAAATATTCAAAAGCATAACAGTGAAAATACAACATACATAAAATTCATGATATGCCTAAAGCAAATGTTTAGAGGAAAAACTGTCCCTTTAAATTCTTATATAAAAATATTAGACCTAAAATTTAAATTCACATAAGATTCTGCTTTAAGAATCTAGGAAAACAAGACAAAACAGAAGGAGAAGAATAGTAAACATAAGAAATCAATAAAATTTGAAAAAAAATTAAAAATGAACAAAGCCAACAGTGCATCCCAGAAAAGAGGACCAAAATTGCTAATCTCGAGGTAATATAATAAAAAAGAGAAAAAAAAGTAATAGTTCTAAGAATGAAAGTTTATCACTGCAAATGTTTTTGTCATTATAAAGCTAAGAGTACATGAAACATTTTATTCCAGGAAACTTACCAACACTGATAACTATAAAAATTATAGAAAATACAACTCACACAACAATATATTATTTTCCATACGACCAAATTGAATTGATTTATTATTGGAAATCTCCAATAATATGAAATACAAGCCGACATTCTTTCAGTGATGACATGTCAAATATTTTGAGGAAATATTACCAATAAAACACAAATTCATTAAGAAAATACAACAAAAGGGTACATTGTTCACTTCATTAATTTTTATATAGCTGTGTATAATCTGACTAAACAAATCTGAGATTGATAAATAAAAATATAAACCTGTATATGTATATATATATATATATATATATATATATATATATGCAAACTATTAAATCTATCACCTATCTCTCTATCATCTATCTATCCTAGTGAAGTGAAATTGATTCTAAAATGCAACAATGGTATTTTAGTACATTTCTGCTTTTATAACAGAGTACCTGAGAGTGGGCTATGGTGGTTAGGAAGTTCAAATTTAAGGGATTACTCTGTTTGATGTTTGGTAAGAAGTAATTTTTGGCTTCAGAAATGGTACTTTGAATGTTGAATGTCCACCTGGAAAAAGAGGAGAATATATTAATAGGTGAAGCCTTTTTATACAGATAATCATTTGTGAGGTCTCTACCTCATGACTTAATCGGCTCTTAAAAGATCCACTGCTTAATGCTATTATATTGTCTAACATATTTCACAAGATGAATCTGAGGGAATAGAAAGATCATGGAAACTTTTTTAATAATCAAACACTGACCAATTAACTCACTAGATAAAAAGAGTAAAGGGGGCAAAATATATAAAACTGCAACAGAGGCAAAAATGCTTAGATTTCTACATACATTTTTGATATAAAAGAAATGTGATCATATGGAGAACTGAGGATCTGCAAAATTACTTAGAAATAACAATTGTCAATTCTTACCATTTTATGCATGTCTACTACCTGTTCCAGACATTGTAGTAAGTCAAGAAGAAAATAAGATATAAAGTCATAAAAGCAAAACTATTTCAAAATGACATAATTTTTATGTGTAAGTATCTAAACAGACCATGAAACAACGTTTAAAACTAATATATAAATGTAGCAAGGCCTGCCCACTAAAAATAAAAATCACATGTTAGAAATATTTTTAAAAATGCTAAATACATGGGCTGAAGATTTAGCTCAGTGGCATAGACACCTGCCTGGCAAGTGCTGGGTTCTGAGCTCAATCCCTGGAAATAAAAAGAAAGAAAAAAATATTTGGGAAAAATACTAAATACAAACAGAAAAATATTTATTTTTTTCATGGAGTGTAATAGTTAATTTTGTAAAGAGATTATTCCCCAAAGGATCAATAAATTCATTACATTCTTAATGAAAACCCAACAGTGTTTTAAAGATTACATAATTATGCTAAATTTACATAAAAAGAGAATAATTGACTTTAAAACTTAAAAAAAAAAACAAATTTTGAAAAGTAATACTTGCTAAATTTAAAGCTGTCTATAAATCTCCAGTAATGAATACAGTATTATATTTGAATGTTTATCAAATATAGTACAGGGAGGCCATATATACAGCAACACATAGGGTCACTTAATTTTCAGTAGAAGTGTCAAAAATCAATCTAATGAGAAACACAGTTCTTAACAAATACAGCATACAAGAATGGGTATTGATGTAGAAACAAAAGCAGCTGTCCGTATACTACAGCATATGCACTAATTAACTTGATTCATGACAGGCAACATTTAAAAATTATCAAGTTTTAGAGGGAAACAAAAGAATGTCGAATAATAATATGGGTGTGTCCAAAAACATTTTAGACAAAAACTGAAAAGCCAAAAAAAAAAAAAAAAAGTAAAACTAGATTAAATTTTATCAAAGTGGAAAAACTTTTTCTCATCAAAGATAAATGAATAGGCAAACTTCAGACATGGAAAACACTGTCAAAATATGTGGCGATAAAAAGAATAGTATGAATGGTATATATGGAACTACTGTATCTCAATAACAAAGACAAAAACGCCTAATAAAAATGGGCAAAATATTTTACCAGTTAGTTTTCAAACGCAGCCTACTTTTGGGCAATAAGCAGAAAACCAATATAATTTTCCTCAGGGAAATTCAACTAAAGTCATAATGAAAACACTGCACACACACACAAATACACACACACACACACACACACACACACACACACACAGAGCTATCTGAAAACAAATTACCTAAACATCAGAGAGATTGTGAACAACTAGAACACTCATATTGTGGATGGGAATACAAAATGTTAATGTAACATTGATGCTTTCTTTTAAAACGTAATATAGACTTGCCTTGTGGCAAAACAATTTCATTCTTAGATATTTTACAAAAACAGATACAATGTTTATCATTCATATAAAAAAACTACGTCTAAACCACTGGAAGCCAAGTTGAAATAACCAAAGGAAAACTAACTTCAGTAAAATGAAGTGAATAACTGCCTAAATAAAAGCATAAACTGTAAAAATATAATGATAAATAAAATAGTAAAATCAAAAGTATACATAATGTAAGATACTATTAGTATATTGAAATATAGGCAAAATTCTACATGTTGATTTCCCATAGGAGCATTAGGCATAGAAATATACTAAGATGTGTACAAGAACAATTTCTAGGGTGATTTTCATGTTACATGCTTTGATATAAATTTGGGTTACACACATTAATGTATTTGTCAAAACTTAGCAATTATGCACTTAAACTTATGTTTTTTTTCTGAAAAGAATAATTTAAGAAAATAATGTTTCACCACAAGACAATCCTACATAACAGTAGCTACCATAGTGTCTCTTTTTCATCAGAATGTTTGAGTATATCTTCATACACTATAGTATCAAACATAACAAGATAGTGTAAAACCATTCAAGATTATGAAAGTATTACAGGGTATTCAGAACTAACTAACAGAAAATGAACAAAGGTTACTATATTATCTCCTTGTCTATAAAATATTTCATTTATACTATCACATATAATAAAATCCAGTAAGATAAAACATGATAAAACCGATGTAGAAGAAAGAATAAAAGCTTGGTGGGACTTCAAAACAAGATGATATTAAAACATAACTAGTTATTATAATGCCTTGTTTTCTTCAAAATAGCTGTTAATATCATCACAGACAACAAAATCAAACAACCCAGAATAAAACCATTCCAACTAATGAATGGAGACATTTTAAGGCTTCAAAGTAATATAATGGGGAATCATGATTACCACATACTTTTGTGTATTCTTACAATTTCTTACACTAGGGAAACTATTCAGTATTTATACATATGAGTTTGATTTATTTCACTTATGAGTAAGGTCTCAAGGTGCATCCATTTATTTACAAATATCTCAATGTGATCATTCTTTATAGCTGAGAAGTACTCCATTGTATAAAAATACCAGTGACTTTTTTTATCCATTTCTCATTTGATGGACACTTAGGTTGTTTCCAAAATTTGTCTAGTACAAATTGTGCTGCTATAAACATGGGTGCACATATAATAACTGTGGTAAGAAGTCTTCAGTTCTTCTGGGAATATGTCTAGATGTAGAATGGCTGGAATAAATAGGACATCCAATACCATATTTCTGAGAAATCTCCAAACTGACCTCCACAATGATTGCACCAGTCTACACTCTCATTAACAGTGCAGGAGAGTTCCTTTTCCCTGCAGCCTCTCCAGCATTTGTTGTTGGTAGTTTTATTGATCCTGGCCATTCTTTCTGGAGTGAGATGGAATCTCAGTGTGTTTTTAATTTAGATTTCTCTAATGAGTAATGGTGATGAAAACTTTTTCATGTATTTATTTGCCATTTGTATTTCTTCATCTGAGAATTGTGTACTCATCTCAGATGCGCATTTTTGGATTGGATCCTTAAATTTTGGGGTCTGATTTTTTAAAAATTCTTTATATGTTTTAGACAAAAGTCCTCTGTCTGAGGGACAGTTCACTAAAATTGTTTCCAATTTTGTAGGTTTTCTTTTCACTATGCTGGATATTTCTTTTAATGTGCAGAAACTTTTTAATAAGACATGATCCCAGTTGTTGATTCTGGGGAGTATTTTCTGTGTGGTTTGATTCCTGTTCATGAATTCTCTACCTACTCCTATGTCTTTAAGGTTTTTACTCAACTTGTCTTCCAACAGATTTAGTGTTTCTGTATTAATATTTAGATATTTGATTCATTTAGATTTTAATTTAGTACACTGTGATAGGCATGGGTCTAGTCATAGTTTTTGGCATACGGAGAGACAGTTTTTCCAGCATCATTTATTAAAGAGTCTGTTCCTCCAGTGAACATGTTTGGCCCCTTTATCAAAGATAAAGCACTTAAGTGTGTTTGTGGCGGTAGTTGTATCTTCTGATCTATTCCGTTGATCTTCAGCTCTGTTTTTATTCCAGTACCATGTTGATTTTACTACAATTGCTTTGTAGTACGACTACAAATGAGGGGTTGCAATGTCTCCTGCAATGTCTTTGATGCTTAGAATTGTCTTTGCTATTTTAGCTCTCTTCTGGTTCCAAATGAATTTTAGGAGTGATTTTTCTAGATCTATGAGATATGTTGATGGTATTATATTGGGATTGTATTGAATCAGCATAACAGTTTTTGGAGAATGGCCATTTTCACAATATTTATTCTTCTTATACATGAGTAAGGGATGTCTTTCCATTTTCTGAGATCCTCTTCAATTTCTTTTTTAAGTGCATTATAATTTTCCCTATATAGATCTTTCACTTCTTTCATGAGAATAATTCCTAAATATTTCCTTTTTTTTTTTTTTTTTGGATTGGCATTGTGAAGGGTGTGGCTTCTCTTATTTCTCTCTTTGTGATCTTGTTGTTAGTGTATAGAAATGCTACTGATTTATGAGTATTGATTTTGTATCCAGCTACATTACTGAATTTATTTATTATATATAGGAGTCTTTCAATGAAGTTTTGGGGATCTTCTATGTAGAGTATCGTGTCATCTGCCAATAATGATAATTTAACTTCCTCTTTTCCTATCTTTACTCCTTTTATTTCTCTCCTTTTCTAATTTATCTGGCTAGTATTTGCAGTACTATATTAAGTAGGAGAGGTGATAAGGGACATCTATGTCTTGTGCCTGTTTGCAAGGTAAAGACCTTCAGTTTTTGGACATTTAATATGATACTGGCTGTTTGTTTGTCCTAGATGGCCTTTATCATATAGAGGTAAAGACAATCTATTCCAATTTTCTGTAAGGTTCTCATCATGAATAAGTGCTGGACCTTATCAAATGCTTTTTCTGCATCTATAGAAATGATCATGTGATTCTTATTTTGCTTTATTGATATGGTGGATTACATTTATTGAGTTATGTACATTGAACCATCCCTGCAGGCCTGGGATGAATCCCTTTTGGTCAAGGTGTATAATCTTCTTGATGATTTGCTGTATCCTATGTGCCAATATTTTATTGAGGATTTTTGCATCTGTGTTCATTAGAGAGATTGGTCTGTAGTTTTTTTTTTTTTTTTTTAGTTGGATCTTTCTCAGGTTTTGGTACTACAGTAATATTTGCTTCTAGGAATGACTTAGGAAGGATTGCTTCCCTTTCAGTTTCATTGAAGAGTTTGAGGAGCGTCAGCATTAAGTTTTCTTTTTATTTCTTGTAGAATTCGGCAATGAACCTGTCTTGGGCCTGGGCTCTTCTTTGTAGGGAAGAACTTAATTACATTATCAATTGCATTAATAGAAATTGGGTTTTCAGTAGTTTTACATATTCTTGACCCAGCTTTGGTACTTCATATGTTTCTCAGAGTCTGTCAGTCTCTTCTATATTATCAAACCTATGAGAGTAGAGGTTTTCGAAATAGGTGTTAATGATCTGTGTTTCTACGGAGTCTGTACTGATTTCACCTTTTTCATTCCTTACTGCATGAATTTGAGATTTTTCTTCACTTTTTTCAATAATGTTGGCTAGGGGCTTACCAATTTTATTTATTCTTTCAAAGAACCAACTATTTGATTCATTGATTCTTTGGATTGTTTTCTTAATTTCTATTGCATTAATTTCTGCTCTGATTTTTATAATTTCCTCCCTTCTTTTGGCTTTAGGCTTGACTTGCTCTTCTTTTTCTAGATGTTTGAGGTATAGCATCAGGTTATTCATTTGTATTCGTTCTGTTTTCTTGAGGTGGGAACTCAATGTAATAAATTTTCTTCTGAGCGCAGCTTTCATTGAATCCCATAGATTCTAGTAACTTGTAGTTGAATTTTTGTTTGCTTGTAGGTATTGTTTAATTTCCCCTGAGATCCACTGATTATTCAAGACTGTGTTATTCAGGCTCCATGCATTTGTGGGAAAATTGCAGTATCTTTTATGATTAATTTCTAATTTCATGGCACTGTGATCTGATAACATGCATGGGATAATTTCATCTCTTTTGCATTTATTTAAATATGTTCTGTGTGCTAGTATATGGTCTATTTTAGAGAACATCCCCTGCTGAGAAGAATGTGTTCTCTGATGTTGGGTGGAACACTCTGTATATGTCTATCAAGAGCATTTGTTCACAGGTGTGATTCAGTCATATTATTTCTTTGCTGATTTCCTGTCTGGTTGACCTGTCCCTTGGTGTCAATGGTGTGTTAAGGTCTCCTGTTATAATTATGTTATTGCTAAGTTGGTTTTTCATTTTTATTAATACTTGCTATATATAACTGGATGCTCTGGAATTTGGTGCATATATATTTAAGAGTGTTATCTCTTCCTCTTTAAGTTTTCCTCTAACCAGTATGTAATGACCTTCTTTATCATTTCTGATCATTCTTGGTTTGAAGTTCACATTGTCCCGAAACAGAATACCTGTCCCCACTTTTTTTTTTTTTTTCGTTCCTGTTGCATGAAGTATTGTTTTCCATCTTTTGACTTTCAGTCTGTGAGTATCCTTTTGGGTTAGATGAGTTTCTTGTAAACAGCATATGGTTTGATGTTGTTTCTTGGTCCATTCTGCCAGCCTGTTTCTTTTAATTGGTGCATTGAGACCATTTACGTTAATGGTTATAACTGTTATATATTGGTTTATTGTTTATACGTTATCTTCCTGTTGTTGCATCTTTATCTTTCTGTTCTGTTTAACTGTATGCTTTGCTTAGTGGTTTTTTCCTAAGTTTATCTAAACTATCTTTCAGTATTCTTTTCAGGGTTGGCTTTGTGATCATGAAATTCTTCAGCTGTTCTTTGTCATGGAACTATCTTTTTTTTTTTTTTTTTTTTTTTTGTCTTTTTCCTTTTTATCGGTACCGAGGATCAAACTCATGACTGCCTGCTTGCAAGGCAGGTGCTTATGCCACTGAGCTAAATCCCCAGCCCCTTTCTCCATCAATTTTAAAGGACAGTTTTGCAGGATACATCAGTATAGGTTGGAAATGATTTTCCTTTAGGATCTGAAATACTTCACTCCATGTTTTTCTTGACTTTATTGTTTGTGCTGAGAAGTCTGTTGTAATTTGATAGGTTTTCCTTTATAGGTGATCTATCTTTTCTTTCTGACAGCCTTTAATATTCTATTCTTATGTTGGATTTCTAGGATTTTGATTATTATATATCTGGGTGTAGTTTTATTTTGGTTATGGCTATTTGAAGTTGCTTCCCTGATCCTGATGTCAGTTTTCATTCTCATGTTTGGGTAGTTTTCAGCTATTACTTCTCTAATTATCCTCTTGACATCCTTTTTGTTGTCCCCTTCTTTTTCATTTATCCTTATCAATCGTTTGTTGTTTTTCTTTGTATCATCTTGCAGCTATTGAATTGTTAATTCCTGATTCCTTGTTATTTTTAAAAGATCTTTCCATTCCTGTTCACTAGCTGCAATCTTGTCTTCAATGGCTGAAATTCTATCTTCACTTTTATTGAGGTGGTTTTTACAGCTTCCAGTGGAAGTTTTTATTTCCTGTATATCTCTTTGAATCTGCTTCATGTATTCTGTTTGTTTCTTGTATTGTTCATCCAGGGATTCTATCTTTTTTGTTTAGTTCCTCCAATTTTTTTTAACTTTCTCTTATTTAGATATGTTCAGCATGTCTTTCATTTCTTTTATCATTTCTTCTTTAACCTGGGAGATTATTTCTAGTTTGAATTCCTTTATAGCTTCCCATAGTTGCCTCTTTATTTCAGTTGTTATTATTTCAGGTATTTCAGGTTTAAGGCATATGTTTTCTTCTATGTACATAGTTCCTAAGGTTTCCTGGGAAGCCTGGAGGCTTGAGATTGTATTTTGGTCTTTCATTTTGTCATTTTCCTGTATTTCCGTGTTTCAAGTGTTATCCCAAGTTTTCCCCTGTGCCTGTTGGAAATCCTTTTTTATGCTCTGAACTTCTGTGACTCTGGCCATCCAGTTCCCTGGGGTTGAGACTGGGTCACTGGTGGTGAGGCTAGCAGTGCAAGCCCTATTGAGCAGGTCTAATGCAGCAAGAAGCCGCAAATTTCCCTGGCCAGTGGGAGCAAGGATCTTAAACTCCCTCCTGCGGTGTGGGGTGATGTATTCGTATCTCAGGCCGCTCAGTCTCCAGAGTTCAGGGTGCAGGCATGCAGGCCCAATTACCTGGAGCTGGTGGAGCATTGCAGGAAACCAGTAAGTTGGTGCAGGCAGGCCCAGGCCCTGCTGAGCTAGTTCAGTGCAGCAGGAAGCTGTAAAGTTCCCTTGCTGGCATGAGTTAGGATGTTAACTCCCTTCTGGTGCTTGGGATGGTGGAGGACACTCACCCTAGGCTGCCCAGTCTCCAGAATTCAGGGCGCAGGCAGGTAGGCCTAATTCCCCAGAGCTGATAGAGCCAAAATTATGTTTTTACATGTGTATTCTATTTGGAAAGAATTTTTTTATGAATGATGATTATTATTAATGTTATTAATATTCATGCATAAATAGAAATCTATACTGATGTCTAAATTTTACTTTCAAAATTATTATAAGTAGGATGGGTCGACTGATGGGCTGAAGACTAAATGTATGTGTTATATAAATGCATTATGTATATCAAAATCAAAAATATATATTAAAGTATTAGTGGTAGAAACTAAGTATTATTGATACATGTATAATAAAATGTCTTGAAATTTGTTATATGAAATTTTGTTAAGCAAACTTTGCCAAAGAAATGCCATGTTTAAAATGCTTCTCTCTGATAAAGATGTCAATTTGAATAGGTAGATTTTCATCTAGAAAAACTAAATAGTTTAGATAGTGCCAAAATTTATCTTTTCCACTGAGATTTTTCTTCATTAAGTTTAGGTATAAAGCATGTAGATTCAGTAAAATTGGCTTCCAATTGGTATATTTGTAATGATAAAATTAACTTTCAAGTTTTCCAATTCTTATTTCAGATACCACTGAGTGTGCATTACAGTCTTTCATATAGTTAAGTAGAATTTGCCTGGAACAGGGTTTTTTACTTGGTATAACTATACCATATTTTTAAATGAAACTTAGAAAGTTTGTTGCTGGCATTCTGACACTTTTGTGTCCTATGAACTCTGAATTATTTAAAAATCATGATCCATGAAGTAGCTAGTCAGTGAAGTAGCTGGATACCTAGACTGAAAATGTCAAAGGCATGTAGTTTCCATATAGGTATTGTTCAACAATCTGTCCAAGATTAAAGGGTAAGGAATTGAATAAAACACTGATTTTCATAGCTTGTAAGCTAGCAAGTACAAAATAATTGACTTATGACATTAAATATTTAACTTTAATAACTTCGAACATTAATTTCCTTGGAAATTAATTTTGGGCTTAATTTACTTCCTGGGACTTAATAATGGAGTAACAGTCAAATGTGAGTAACCTGACGAATGGCATGTTGCTGTTTGAGTATTTTAGAGATATTCTCTATTCTTATGGCAGAATCTCTGAGCATAAATGTTGAACTGAATGAGTGAACATTACTTCAGCTGGAAAATAGAATAACAAATAGAAATTGACCCAGGTTCTGGTTTATTTCAGAAATTTCTGAAGGCAAAATTGATACTGGACAACTGTGGTCTCATAAAGATATCAAGGGAATTAGTGATTTATATAGAAGGATGAGCCTTTTGATAGTAGAAACAGAATATTCTCAAAGACAGTTGATGTCTTCCTCGGAGGTAAATAGCCAAAAGTGGTACACTATAATTTCAATGCTTTACATTAAAGGAATAAGATTATAAAATTTAATCTGCACAGAAATTATTGAAAATTGAAAAGATATATTTATTGGATCTGTTCCTCAACACTAACAAACTAAATGTTATCCAGACTTCAAATATCTGTTTATTTTAATGAAAATTGCTTGACTCATAAATGTAAATACCTCACAATGAACTTTCTGATTCTTTCTATTTCTTTTGGTGGGCACTTTCCATTTATATACATTGCCCAGTTTTCCATTGGCCGGTTTGTTTTCTCATTCCTTTGTATATTCTTCTTCTATGTAAAGGAGACTAATGACCTACCAGTTAATACACTGAAAATACTTATACTTAGTTTATTCTTTCTCTCTCTTGTGATTTCAGGGATAGTAGATATTTTGTCGTGTAAACTAGTGCTGACTTTTTACTTATAGGAAACATATTTACAGATTTCATGCCTTATTTTGAAATATCTTCTTCAATTTGAAACTTAAAAACATATTTAAATTTACATTTTACTTTTGGACATTTTTAAATGGAATTTATCCTATGTAAAGTTTTACCAAAAAATAAGCTTTTAAACTTTTCATCAGCTAGTCAATTGTCTCCAATTGAGACAACTGAATAATCTGTCTTTCTTTTAATGATCAGTCTTTTCCTACTTATTTACAATATATTTTATCCCTACAGTTTTGGTTCTGATCTTTGGTTCCATTGTTGATCTTGAAGTCTTACTGAAATGATACATAGTAGAGTGAGTTTGACCTCATTGCTCCTTTATTCTATCTTGTATACTATCATGTGGATTTTGTTTTCAGCTAATTTGAATCATTAAGTAATGACTGAAATAAAATGAAAATCTTAGTAATATTTCAATGAGTTCATATTAACCTGAAAATTTAAACTAAACTGAGAATGGTGGGTTATGCTTATAATCTTTAAAGAGGATCACTGTATGTTCAAGGCCAGCCTGAGCTACATAGCAAGACCCTGTCTTAAAACGCACACACACCAAAAGAATTAAACTAAACAAACTGTAAATATTTGGAATAGAATATCCTCTTAGTTAACTATAAATAGCCTTTCCAGGAAAAGCAGTAGAGTGTTTCAGTTTTTCTTGCAAGTCATTGAACAGGTTAAGGTATATAAAGAGACTTTAAATATTAATTGGAATGGATATACCATTTTACTTATTTCCATCTACAATATGTAAGGGCTCTGGTTTGCACAACCTCAGCAACAATTGATATTTCTTTTGTATTATTATCAGTACATGTTTGCATTACATAATGCCTGTATCTATTGTAGACAGTTGTTACATATATATATATATATATATATATATATATATATAGCATAAATTAGTTCACTTTTATATCTTACTCTTCCCATCCCTTGCTGAACTTTCCAACTATTGGACTATTCGTATTCCCAAATCTCTATTTCCACTTATTTTTTCCATTATTCCAATTTTTTCCATTCCTCTACCCTAAAATTCCTCCTCTATCTACTATCTCTTGTTCCCCTTCCCATTTTAAAAAGATCTGCCTACTTCCTATTATGTATCTTTTATTTTGGCCTTTATAGTTTTATTTTTACTTCTTTAATTACTAATAGTGCTGAATTTTATTTGTTATATGCGCTAGCCTATTCTCTGTTGCTGTAACAAGATACCCGAATCTGGTTATCTCTATAGAAGTTTATTTCACTCACAATTCTGGACATTCAAGAACAATATGCTCAGTTCTGTTGAGAGTCTTATGGGAAATAAAATCACAATGGCAGGAGAATATGTAGAAAGATAGACAAAGCCAGAGATCATGGAGGGACTAAACTTACTCATTTTGTAACAACTACCTCTCACAGAAAGTAACTTGCTCCACAATAGGAGCAATGATCTCGTCCAAGAGTGCTACTACCATGAGCTAATAATTTCTGCTAGGATCCATGTCCTGAAAGGTCAACTAGTTCTACATCAGCACACTGGAGACTAAGATTCGAGAAGAAGAAACCATGTAGGACATATTCTAACTCCTAAATAATGTAATAAACGGGCTGGGGATTTAGCTCAGTGGCATAAGCACCTGCCTTGCAAGCAGGCAGTCGTGAGTTAGATCCCTGGTCCCGATAAAAAGGGAACAGACAAAAAAATATAGTAAGATTATTTATCATTAACTTTTTTAAAAATTTTATTTAAGGAGAAAAGAAAAAAAAAACAGTGAAAGGGTACAAGTTATACAGATTTACAGAAAAAAAATGAACAGTAGGAAATCACTAGTTAATGGATTACACATTGCCATCTTAGAAATAATTGTTCAAGTCACAAAATTAAAGCTTGTAGAGTGGACATTCCGACAATGATACTGCAAACAGTTCTGTTCAATTAACTTTTGATCAGTAACTTTTGAATATTATAATTGACCAGTATTGCATTATAATTGGTCAGTATTGCATTTTTTAATATCAGTAACTTTTGAATATTATAATATCACTCACTAATTTAAAAATTGGATTTGGCTTTATTATTGTTTTAAAGTTCTAATATTGAGAACTAGAATTTCAGTAATATTCAATTTGAAAGTAAATTTGACCATTTTGAAAGTTATCTTTTCACTTCCTTAATATTGTTATTTGATACAAAAGTGTTCTTAATTTCAGAAAAGTCTACTCTATTTTTTTATTGAGGTGCTGGTGTTCCACATAAGAATCAGTTGCCATTTTTCCTACAAATTACTCTAATTTATTTTTCTTTATGGTAGAGTAGTACTCCCTGGTATGTAAATACCACATTTTCTTATTCATCTGTTGATGTGCATATGGGCTGCTTCTAAGATTTGTCTGCCATGAATTGTGTCACTATGAACATGGGTATGCATGTATCTCTGCAATATGATGTCTTAAATTTTTCCAGGACAATGCCTAGAAGGGAAATATTTGAGTTTAATGAAATTTCTACTTTCAGTTTTTTGAGGAATTTCCATAATGATTTCAGTAGTGGTTGTACTAGTTTACATTCCTACCAACAATGTGCAAGTGTTTATTTTCCCTGAAGCTTCTCCACTTTTATTATTACTTGATTTCTTTCTTTCTTTCTTTGTCTTTTTCTCTCTTTTTTCTCTCTCTTTTCCTTCTCTCTTTCTCTTTCTTTCTTTTGTGGTACCAGGGATCAAATTCACAACCTTGCACTTATGAGGCAGGCAAGTCCCAATTATTTGATTTCTTGAATGTGACCATTCTTTCTGTAGTAAGATGGAATATTGGTGTTACTTTAATTTGCATTTTTGTAATGGTCAGTGGAATAGAGCATTTTTTGTGCATTTATTGGCATTCCTACTTCTATGAACTGTCTGTTCTTGAGGTCATAATGTTAAATGAAATAAACCAGATGTACAAAGTTAAATACCTTATTGTTCATCTTGTACAAGAAACCTGAGTAAAATTAAAGAGTAACGTAACAGATAATACTAAAAATTGTGGAGATAGATAACTTTCAGAGGGAAAGGGAATCAAAAGATGGAGAGGAAAAGAAGTGGTATGGGATTAATAAATGGAAATGAGATGCATTATGTACATGTACCAACTACACGCAAGACTACAAAAAAAGGAAGGGGATCAAGGAATAGGTAAATGGTGAGGGAGGGAAGGAAAAGAGAATAATGAAAAGGATTAAGATCTGCTATGTACATGTACCAATTTCCCACAAGGAATGTAAATGTAATGTACTACATGCATGTACTAACAGACTAAAATAAAAAAATTGTGAAACAAAAGATCATAAATACATTACAATCTGAAAGTCCAATAGTTTAGACATTTATGTTTAATATTTTAGATCAATTTTATTTTTCTATTTTAATGATTTTCATTTAATCTGAACTGACACACAAAATTTGTACATACTAATTTGTACATTCATATAATGATCTGTGGTGTGTGCACACTGTGTAAAGTTTGGGTGAGGTTAAACATTTCCTCAAACACTTATAATTTCATTTTAGTAAAAGTGTTCAGAATCCTTTTATTCTATTTTTTGTAATATTCAATATTTTATTGCTATCTATAGTAACCACGTTTTGCTATAGCACACTGGAGCTTCTTTATTCCTATCTAACTATAACATACTACATATTTATAGTAGTCAATTTCCTGGGGGCTGGGACAAAACACTTCATACTCACAAATAAAAAGAGGAGAGGCTTATTTTGGTTTATTGTTTCATAGATTCAGTCCACAGTTTCCTAAATCCAATGCTGAAATAGCAAGATGGAAAGACACAGTGGAGGAAATCTAGTCACTCATCAATCGTGGTAACTTTGTGAAGACAGAGAAAGGGAGAGAGAGACAGAGACACACAGGAAGAGAGAGAGTGAAAGAGAGAGAGAGAGAGAGAGAGAGAGAGAGAGAGAGAGAGAGAGAGAGAGAGAGGAAGGAAATAACTAGGAAAAATATACACTTTTAGGTCATGCAACAATTGACTCACCTCCAACAAGATCCTACTTCATAACAGCAAATTCAACTATGAACTTATCAAAGGATTAACACATTGATAAGTATACTGATCCTCAAATCCAACCACATTTCAAAAGCCCCACATCTGAACACATGATAATTTCAGAGAATATTTGAATCTAAAACAAAATAACATTAATCAAACTCTCCCTGTGCCTTACTTTCCCTAGCATCTAGTAGTTACCACTCTCAATTTTATAAGGTCAGCATGTTTTTGATTTCCCATATAAATAAGATCACACAGCACTTGTCTTTCTGTGGTTGACTTAACTTCACATAATGATCTCCAGTTCTATCCATATTGTGACTAATAAAAACTTTTTTCTTTTTTTGGGTAAATAGTATTCTTTTGTTTATATGCATATTTTCCTTATTCAGTCATCAATTGATGATACTTGGTTACTTTCATTTCTTGGCTTTTGTTGATTGTGTAGAAATGAATGCAGAACTTCGGGTATCTCTTTAGCATAATAATTCCATTTATTTTGGATGTACACTCAACCATAGCATTTTTTATTTGATAGTTCTATTTTTAACTTCCTGATGAGCTCCTCCACTCTTTAGTACCACCAAGAGGCTTCTTTTTTTGCAAATACTTACCAGCATTTGCTATTTCTGTATTTTTAAAAATAATCATTCTTATTAAGATGAGATGGTATGTCACTTTCAGGTTTGTTTGTATTTCTATTTATGATTATTGATGTGGTACTATTTTGCATACACCTGATGGAGATTTTTATATCTGCTTTTAGGAAATATCAATTTGTGCCAATTGCTCAGCTTTTGTTTGTGTAATTTGTTTCTTAACTAGGAAGTTTTTAGAGGCTTTTTGGCTCATATATTCTGCAGAGCAACCCCATAACTGTTGAGTAGTTTCAAATATTTTGTCTCCTATTCTGTATTTTTTCTCTGTAATCTTTTCACTTTTTCCCTTCTGTACACAACCTTATTAGTCTGAGGTAATCTCATATCTCTATTTTGCTTTTGTTTCATGTATTTTCAGGGTTCCACTGTGATTTAATTTTTGTACACATTGTGAGAAAATGATCTGATTTAACTCTTCTTCATGTCAATTTCCATTTCCCCAGCATAATTTGTTGGAGTGTCTCCCATCCCTAGTGAACATCTTTGTATTTTTGCAAAAAATAATTTAATCACAGATGTCTAGATTTATTTCTGGAATATAAATGTATTCATTTGGTGTATATTTTTATTCTTATGACAAAATTTCCCTGCTTTGAATACTGTACTCAACTTCAAAATTTGAAAATATTATTACTCTATATTTTTTTATCAAGAGTGTTTTGATTCTGCGGAATGCATTGCAATTTCACAGGAATTTTAAGATTTGCTTTTCTATTTCAAAAAAAACTCATTACAGCTTTAATAAGGACTGGACTAAATCTATACATCACTTGGGGGATGACGTCATGTTCATGATATCGTCTTTCAATTTATGGAAAAGAAAATATTTCCATTTTTTATTTTAAAGAGAAAAAAACAAACAAAATACAGTAGAACAAAACAATCAAAACAAACCAGTGTAAGTGACACAGACTTCAAGTAATTTGAAATCAATAATGGTTATCACAAGGCTTCAGATTGTCTTCAAAGTAGCTGTAGATACCTTCAGACATACTGAAAACCTAACAAAATGGAACAGAATAGAGCCAATAAAAACAAAGCAATGAATATAATAAAGGATTTCAAAACAAGAAAATAGCAAATCCAAAATGTCTACCATAATATATTTTGCCACCTTTGAAATAGCTGCCTATGCCATGGGATATAACCAAACCAAACCAAACAAAACAATAAAACCCAACCCAACAAAATTCCATTTTTAAACTATTTTAATATTTATTTTAAACATGGTTTCTAGTTTTCAGTGCATACTTCTTTTACATACTTGGTTAATTTTTTATTCTTTTTAATGTGACCTTAAATAGTTTTCTTAATTTCATTTGACTTTTCATTGTTCAAAGAAATGCAACTTTCCTTTCTGTGTGGATCTCCTCGTACATTATTGCTAAATTCACAAACTACCACTATTGTCACTGTTTGGAATTATATATGCTTATTTGTGTATGTATAGAAATAAATAAAAATATGCATCTTTGAGCATGTACAAAATATAGTTTTCTCTCTTCCTTTGCACTTTAGCTTTTTTTCCCCTAATGTATGTTTGCAGTATATCAGTTTACACACATCTTGGGTAATAGTTACCTGTACATATCACAGTTTGTTTTTGTCACCTTCTCCTCCCCTTCCCCCTCTCCATTCTTCACATCACATAACAGCATTTATTCTTTCTAATATCATTAATTTTAGCTCATGTTTTGTCATTTAATGACTACATTAATTGGGTTTGTTAAGTTTTTGCACCTGGCATATCCTTATTCTCCCATTTCCTTTCTCCTCATCCTTTACACTTAATTCCTTGGTCCTTTTCCCAATTACAAGAGATCCAACCCTTTGTCCCCTGATATCCATGTTTATTATTCTCTTTTTGTATTGCCTCACTCAAGTGAGAGATACCATATAGTATTTAAACTTTTGTGTTTATTTCACTCAATGTTATATTTTCTAGGACTGTCATTTTCCTACAAATGCCTCAAATTTGTTTTACTTTATAGCCAAGCAGTATATAGATACTACATTTTCTTTAACTATATGTCGGTTAATGGCTACACAGGTTGCTTCCAGGATTTACCTATTTTAGATTACACTGTCATAAACTTTGACATGCATATATTGCGGTAGTATGATGTCTTAAGCTTTTGGGGGAAAGATACATAACGGGAATATCTGGGTGATATAGAATTTCTAATTTAAATTATTTGAGAAATATCCATACTGATTTCAATAATCATTTTACTAGTTTACTTTCCCATCAGCAATAAAGGAGGCCTCCTTTTTCAAAACAAAAATATTTTTGGGTCTTCTATTCAGAATACCATGTCATCTGCAAATAATGATAGTTTAACTTTCCTATCTTTATTCTCTCCCCCCCCCCCCTCTCTCTCGTCTGATTGCCCTGGTTAGTATTTCCAGGACTATATTGAATAGGAGTGGTGATAGTGGACATTCTTGTCTTGTTCCTGATTTTAAAGTGAAGGATTTCAGCTTTTGGCCATTTAGTATAATGTTGGCTGTTGTTTTTTTTCATAGATGACCTTTATGAGACTGAGGTAGATACATTTATTCCGAGTTTCTGTAGGGCTTTTATCATGAGCAAGTTTTGGATTTATCAAAAGTTATTCTGCTTCTATTGAGATAATCATGTGGTTTTTGCTTTAGGCTCTGTTGATATGGTGTATTATATTTATTGATTTACATATGCTAAACCATCATTGCATTCCTGGAAGGAATCCCACTTGGTCATGATGTATAATATTCTTGATGATTTGCTGCATTGTATTTGCCAATATTTTATTGAGAATCTTTGCATCAATGTTCATTAGGGAGATTGGCTTATTGCTCTCCTTTTTGGTTGGGTATTTCTCTGGTTTTGGTATCAGAGTGATATTTGCCTCCAGGAATGATTTAGGGAAGATTGCTTCCTTTTCAATTTCACTGAAGAATTTAAGGAGTATTGGCATCAAATCTTCTCTAAATTTCTTGTAGAATTCAGCAGTGAATTCATCAGGACCTGGGCTTTTCTTTTTTGGTAAGTTTTTAATCACATTTTCAATTTCAGTAGCTGATATTATTCAAATTATTCAAAATTGCTATATCTTCTTGGTTGAGCTTTGGTTATTCATGTTTCTAGTAATCTGTGCATTTCCTCTGTGTTTTCCGCTCTATGTGAGTACAGATTTTCAAAGTAGTTATTCATGATCTTTTGAATTTCCATGGGGTCTGTAGTAATTTCCCCCTTTTTAGTCCTTATTGCATGAATTTGGATTTTTTTTTTCTTTTTTTTTTCTTTATAAGGTTAGCTAGACGTTTGTCAATTTTCTTTATCCTCTCAAAAATAGCTTTTTGGTTCATTAATTCTTTGTATTGTGTTTTTACTTTCAATTGCATTGATTTCTGCTCCAATCTTTACAATTGCCTCCCTTCTACGAGCTTTGGGTTTAACTTACTCTTCTTTTTTTCTAGAAGCTTGAAATGAAGCATTAAGTTGTTTGTTATGTGCTCATTCTGTTTTCTTGTTGTGACAATTTATTGCTATATATTTCCCTCTTAAGATCACTTTCGTTGTATCCCACAGATTGCAGTATATTGTTTCTGCATTTCCACTGGCTGTTCTGAAGGTTGTTATTTAATTTCCACATATTGTTGCAGGTTTTGCAATTTCTTTTGCCATTAATTTCCAACTTCAGTTGCTATGGTCAGATATTATGCATGGGATAGTTTCAGTACATTTGCATTTACTTAAGAATGCTTTATGGAATAATATTCAGTCTATTTTGGAGAATGTCCCATGTGCAGTTGACAGGGTTGGTTTGGTGGACATGACCTTCTTCAGTTATTGTTTGTCGCTGAAGTATCTTGTTTCTCCACTAAATTTGAATGAAAGTTTTTCTGGGTCCATCATTCTGGGTTGAAAGTTGTTTTCTTTTATGGCTTGAAATACCTCACCCCAAGTTCATTTTGACTTGAGGGTTTGTGCTGAATAGTCTGCCATGATTCTAATGGGTTTTCCTTGATAAGTAAGTTGTGTCTTTTCTCAAACAGCTTTTAGTATTCTGTTTTTATGTTGCATGTCTTGGATCTTAATATTATATGTCTGGGTGTAGATTTCGTTTGGTTGTGATTGTTTGGCATTCTATATGCCTCACTTATCTGTATATCAGATTTTTCCCCATGTTTGGGACATTTTCTGCTATTACTTATGTGAATATTTCAGTTATGTCATTTGCATTGTCTCCTACATCTTCACTTATGCCTATTTATCTTATATATATTTTTTTCTCTTGGAATCATCTTGAAGCTGGACTGTAATTTCGTACTGCTTTGTTATTTTTTAAGGTTCTATCCTTTCATGATTGCTAATTGCAATCCTGTCCTCAAGGTCTGAAATTCTATCCTCAACTTCATTTAAACAGTTTTGCCAGCTTTCAGTAGAATTTTTGTTTCTTGTATATCTCTTTGAGTTTGTTTCATGAATTCTGATTATTTTCTATATTGTTCATTCAAGGTTTCAATCAGTTTCCCATAGTCCTGTACTTTTTAAAATCTATTTCTTCTCTAGCTGCACTGAGCAACTCCTTTACTAATATTATTATTTCTATTTTTATGAGAGATTACTTCTAATTTGATTTCCTCTATAGCCTCATGGATTTTTTTTTTCTTTTCACTATCTTTTCAGAGATTTCCAGTGTGTTACTTTTGAAATCCTCTATTTCAGTGTCTCCTGTACTTGCTCCTGGTGGACCAGCGTTTGAGATACATTTGGTTTTTTTGTTTTGCCATTTTCCCCTTTGTGGTTAATATTTGTTCCTTAAATCCCACTAGTATCAAATGTTGGTAGTGTGTATCCTGGGGTCCTATTGTAAGGTTGATGTTTGTCCAATTGCTGGGCCCCACAATGAAGAGGTAGGCCAGCCACCTGAATTTCTCTTTCAGGGCCTGTTGGGTGAGTCCTATGTTCTTCCTTGGCTTACAAGCCTAGGATTACTGATGGAAATCAACCCTTAGTTCCTGCTGTTATTATGACTTCTGGTTGCTCATAGTCACCAGATCTCCCTGTTTGTAGTGTTTGTCTCACTGGGACCCTACTGTTTCTCTGGGTGTCTCATAGTACCTTCAAATTTTCTCCAGGTTGGGAGAGGCCTTGTTGGCACCCTCCTCAAGCTAACTGATATTCTCTGTGTAGAGGAAGGACTCATCTACCCATTTGCTAAGCTTGCCTGTGGCCTACTTCTGGAGGAGGCTTCTCTATTGCTCCTGTTTACCCACTGAAGGTGGCAAACTCTATTACTATTTTAGGGGAAAACTCACCACACTGGCGAAGCCTGATGAGTTCTTCTTACTGAGTGTCCCCTCCATACTGCATGGTTAATCCACTGCAGTCCAAGGTTATGGGGGGGGTGTGGGAGCTGAAGATCAACAGCAATGCTAGGTCTAGGAGGTGGGGGTGTCCCCAATGGCAGTGGTAGGACTGAGGGTACACACATCACAGGTTGGAGTTCCTAGGTCCTGAGCACTGTGGGACATGGGAGGGGCCTGGTTCTGGTCCAACCCCATGTGCGCCTCTGGTTGGAGTTCCAAGGTCCTGAGAGGTGGTCTGCTGAGATGGCAAGAGCCACAGGTGGGGCCCGGGTCTAGGCCGGCACTGTGCATGCCTCTCTGCTGTGAACTTCTGCTTCATTTATTTTTTGAACTCATCTATTTTATTTATCTCTTCTAAGAATTTTTCTTTTATTTCGACCAGATATTTATTTTCCTCTCCTTTAAAGACCCTTTCATCATTCTGAGTGAGTTGGAATACCTTGGAGATCTTCTATTGCCTTGCATAGGTAGATAAATAGATAGATGATAGATAGATAGATAGATAGATAGATAGATAGATAGATAGATAGATATCCCTCCTTTTTGGCTTATAGAGAGACTTCTAGTAAGACACATTGGATCCACCAGTTATACATTTATGACTAGCCTGACATACCAACAACTTGTGCCATGACCATAATTTTAGTTTTAACTTAAAACTTAACTTAAAAGTCTCGGGGCTGGGATTTAGCTCAGCGGCATAAACACCTGCTTTGCAAGCAGGCGGTCATGAGTTTGATCCTCGGTACCAATTAAAAAAGAAAAAGAAAACTAAAGTCTCAACTTATGACCTGACTGCCAGACACTTGTGTTTCCAGGTGGTCTTAAATACAGATTTGACCCTTAACATAGTTCTAGAAAGAACAGTCCAACCTCCTTTTGAGTATAAGGTTAATTTAGAAATCCCGGGCAAATGTCTTTCTGAGAACACAGAAATGTGCCTGTGTACAGGAGAGAGATTTTGAGGACTGTGTAGAGGAGGCTGAGCTTTCAATTCACAATCTGAGTTACTAGCCCTCAGGAATAAATTGAGTTGATAAGTATTGGTCCATTTATTCCTTCCCCACGAAAAATTTTCAGCTTTGTATGTACAGTGGAAACATTTAATCCTTCATTTATGTACTTTACTTGATTTGGACTCTATTCATATGTTTTGCCAAAAGAATTAATTTCTTGTTGTAACAACATCAACGAGTCAGTCAGTCATGAAACAGTACTACATGATAACCCATATTGTTACCCTTCTCTGCTTTGTATATCCTCTATACACTCTATAACTTTTATTATTTGCAGTTGTTCTTCAATGAGGCAGGTGAAATGGATGGAGAAATATGAGATATGGTTGAATAAGGATTGTTAAAAACTTAAGAAGGAGATTAGGATGGAGAATAATGATAATTGTAAAAAGTTTGATGTGAGGTCTGATTGTATTGCAACGCTTTCAGTTGAATTTAGTATTGAGAATTTTCAGAATGTATTTGTGGAGCCAAAGGTGAGATATGGTAGAAAAGAGGTTTACCTTGTGATTGAGAAAATCTTCATAGTTGGTGGTAAATGCTGATAAATATTGCCAAGGAAAAGCAAGCCAGTAACTGTGGTGCCAATGTGACCCTCACATGGATGTGGGCAAGAGAGCTGAGAAATGCAGTGCTTTTCTCAGTTAGCCACAAGAAAAAGGTGGGGATTTCAGGAAAATGGCAGAGTGAAGAGTAGCAGAGAAAGAACCTTCCCATGTTTTGGTGTGGGATCTTGGAATAGAGCAATATGAAGAAGAGAAAGAGGAGGAGGATGGGTGTCATGGACACAGAAAGGGTCTAAATTGAGACTTGAAACCCATAGAGAGAGATAATTCAAGAATCCAGCAAAATAAGAAAATCAGAGGTGGTGACTCTGTCGCAAGCAGCAAGGAAGCCATCCAGATCCCACCACCATGCGTCAGCACAGGCCCTACCAGACGGGGACAAGTGGCAAAGAAGCCATGCGCCACCACCCCCATGTGTTGGTGGAAGCCTTATCAGCTGAGGAGAAGCAGCAAGAAAGCCGAGCTGTCCCCTCATGTGCTAGCAGGGACCTTGTTGGCTGCAGGCAAGAAATAGTAGGGAGGCCATGTAGCCTTCCTGTGTTTGCCAGCAGACGCCCTGTAAGCCAGGGAGAAGCAGCAAAAAAGCTGAGCAGTCCTCCGATGTTCTGGCAGATGTCCTGCTAGCTGGAAAA
Organism: Cavia porcellus; assembly: GCF_034190915.1. Taxonomy (NCBI): domain Eukaryota; kingdom Metazoa; phylum Chordata; class Mammalia; order Rodentia; family Caviidae; genus Cavia; species Cavia porcellus. The sequence continues at coordinate 83,755,476 of NW_026947486.1, read as the reverse complement.
AAGAATAAAGAGTCCACGTAGCCCTCCCATGAGCTAGCAGAGGCCCTGCCAGCAGGGGAGAACAAACAAGGAAGCTGTGTAGACCCCCTTGTGTCAATGGCAGACATGCTACTTGGGGAAAACCAACAACAAAGTCATGTAGCTCCTCCCCTGTGTGCAAGTGGTGGTCCTGCCAACCAGGGAGAGCCAGCAACGAATCCACTTCTGCCTCCTGCCTTCCCCCGCCCCCAGAAACATAAGCAATGGCACAGGCTGAAATGATAATAACTGAAGGTGGGAAACAATCTGACATGTGTGTTCATTAATTGATTTTGCAAGCCTGGGGCCAAGTGACCAGAACAACTATTTAGAGGGTAACAATATGCAATTACTAACAATAGTGGATTTCCTATTGTCCAATCACTGTTTTGTTTTACTTCATTTTACTGTTCTATTTTATTTTCTTGAAAATATTTAAAAGAGAAGATGCTAATAAGGAAGACAGTAGGATAGGTAAGGTTATGAAGAGTCAGTGGTTTAGGTTTGGGAGGATAGAGGGTTAATACTCGGGGTGACAGAAATGACTCTGATTGAGCTAAGAATGTCAAATTAAAAAACGTGGGAGGAGCAGTTTATGTATTTGGAAAAAGAATGAAGAGATATGTTAATATTATTGTTTCAGGGATTTGAGATAAAAAACTAGAAATAGAGCAGAGAGAAGGAGAGAATCTAGACATCTACTTTATCAAAGCCAATGAAAGCAGAAATACACAAAAGCATAAACTTAATAAATGTAGGAAACTGTAAAAGAACATAATGCCACACTGTATCATCCAGGAAACATACAAATCCACAACCCTATAAGATATCTGATGGAAATATAGATCAAATATCCCAATAAGACATTGTATATGTGATTCTCTAATAGCTGCTAGAGAGTCTGAACACTCACACCCTAGTAATTCCTTCTAATACTTTCACACCAATAGTTAAGGTAAAACAGGTTCAACACTTCATTTCATCAGGTTACAGGTTCTCTTGAATAGTTTGATCCAGTCTGAGTTCTTGGGTTAGGAACTCTTGCTATTCTACTTCTTGGGTATGATGGTAGGATAGACAAACAGACTTACTGGTAGAAAATCATCCAACGAGTCAGAATATTTCCCATGTAATCAAATCAGCTATAGTAACAAACTGATAAAGTACTGTGGGATCAATTAAGGCAAGTTGAGAAATAACATACCATGAGGACCACTTTTTGTTCTCTCTTTATCCTAGCAAGGAAATCCAGTTACAGTGTAAGCATCATAATAGTCCAAGAATTGATCTATAGCTTATATGCACTAAATGTGAAAATTATTCTCATCTAATGGTGAAAAGAAAAACACTCAAGAATAATTTTGTTGAATGAGTTCTCTTAAGCCCAGAGGCTTGGGGAAAGGGTAACACTAGAAAGGTTTTATTTATTTAAAAAATAGTTTTTTTGTGTGTTATGCTATGTGATATGGGAAGGATGAAGTAGCAGGGGGAAAAGGATTCTAACTGTGGTGATTATATGTTATATCTTTAGATGCAGATGACAAGGAAAGCAGTACAAAATCAGTAGTGAGAAATGCAGATAAGGAAAGATTTTATGATTAATGTAAATGCTAGAGAAAAAAACTCAGGCAGAAGAAAAGAAAACAAAGAGAAAAAACAGTAGAAAGAAGTTAGAAAAAATACATGGATAAATGTAAAATGAGCAAGGGACCAACAGGCCAAATACGGTGGTGCATGCCTTTAATCCCAGCATTTGGGAGGCTGAGGCAGGAGGATCACTGTGAGTTCAGCTTGGGCTACACAAAGAGAATTCAAGGCCAGCCTAAATTGTACAGTAAAATTCTGCCTCACACACACACACACACACACACACACACACACACACACAGAGAGAGAGAGAGAGAGAGAGAGAGAGAGAGAGAGAGAGAGAGAGAGAGAGAAAGGAGAATTCCTTTGTCCTCTATGAAAAATATTGGAAGAGACAGGAAAGAGTAACAGAAACACCACACACACACACACACACACACACACACACATGCACTCCCTTTAAAAAAGCAAGACACAACTGAATAAAAAAGGAAGAAAATTTAACAGAAGTAGAACAACAAAAAAAATTAAATTAAAGAAAGCTTTCTATTGTTTAGCCACGTGCCTCTTTTCCACAGTCTAGGAATAAGGAATAGAGCTCAACAGAGCTCAAGTAAGATGTATCTGTTCATGCTAGAGGTCTAAGGTGGTACTCTGTTCCTAAAACAGTGCAGGACGCTGGCATCTTCGTACAGTGAGAACAAGGAACCAATGGGACCTCTCAATGTGACCCCTCAATGTAACTCAGGCTGAATCTGGCCTTCCGCTGAGGGAGGTGGGTAAATATTCACTAGCTCCATCCTATCTGTGGGATTTCTTCCAGACTGTCTCCAACTGTCAACTATCTCCTGCAGCTCTCCTTCACTCACTAACCTTGGAAATTTGATAATGAGAATCAGTATGGAATCAAAAAGTTTCTCTAGAAACACAGAGACTTCCCAATAATAGTATCTATGAAGATCACAGGGGTGAACACCATACCACGAACACCAAACGATTGATGTTAGTAGAAGACCACTCTGGAAGGAGTTTTCTTTGTATTATTTGTTGGTTCCATCTGCTCCTGATTCTTTCAATCCTGAATCAGTTCTGTGATTCTCCATAAGGAAAAGCTTTTAGTTTCATCTTGTCTCCTGGCTGGTAGTTTGCAGTGTGGTTTGCAAGGCTTCTCCTTTCTCCTTTTCTCTTCTATACCATTTAAACATTTAATTTATCTTCTGGCAGTTCTCTCCTGGTTATACCTCCTCTCACTTTGATACTTCTAAACCATAGTTTAAGAGACACCCGATACTTTTTCTTGGAGCACCTCAGTTTCTGGCACTCATTGCCCCACCATTTTCTAACATACTCATTTTAGCCTTCCACTTTTTCCTAATTTCTCTAGTTGTAATTACTAGAAGAATTTTTAAAACAAGTGCCTGTAATTAATATCTTTGTTTTGGTCTTGAGAAATTTTTATATCACTCACCACTGTGTAGGTTAGCTGTAAATATTTCTTAAATGTTCAATCATTATGAAACGATTTCCTTCTGTTCTTAGTTTACATAATGCTTTTATCATTAAAACATAATTTATTTCTTTGAATACTCTTACTGATCATTTCTTTACTATGCTATTAATGTAGCATGTCACACTGATAAAATTTCATGTACATACTCTACTTGCATTTTTAGTATAAATTGCATTTGATTATGGTGTATAATCACTTTAATATAGTATTTGATTTAGTGTACTTTTGTTGAATATTTTTTATCAATATTCATGAGGGATTTGGAATCTAGTTGATGATTGCTCTCATGAAAACTGATGACTACATAAAGTGGTTTAGGAAATACATTTTACCTTGTTACAATAGTTTGATAACAACTGATGCTCATTCCTTCATTATTGTGTACAATTTTTTCATACAGCTGACTTTTCCTGAACTTTTGTATTTCTAAAAGTTAATTGTTACTGATTCAAAAAATTTACTAGCTGTAGATCTATTTAAGAATGTGTTGGCTATTTATGTGTGTTACTGCTAGACTTGTCAACTTGAAAGGATTAAGGCACACTTGGAAAAGTGATGGGATCATCAGTGTTCTCTAATCATTGACGAATTTAGGGTTAGTAGGCAAGTAATTAGCAGAATGCTTTGGAGGACATATCTGCCATATACGCCTATCCTTTTTGTTGTCCTTTCCAGTAGACCTGAATTAAGGGTTTTATTTCACCACACACTTCTGCCATGATGTTTCTACTTTGGAGGCATTCATCCATGGACTGAAACCACTTAATATTAGGTAAATAAGTCCTTTAGCTTTTTATATACTGATGTCTTTTCCCAGCAATAACATATCATATGCCTCAACAGCCTTTGGGGCCAGGTGTGGTGAAACTACCCATAATTCCAGTATTTTGGAGGGTGAGGCAGGAGGATCTCCATGAGTCTGAGGTGAGCCTGGACTACATACTGAGTTCAGGACCAGTATGGATTACATAGTAAGACAACGTAACATAAAAGCCCTTTGAACTGTCTTGTGGAGGAGTTTGGAAAAATTTTATTTATTTATTTATTTATGTTTTTATTTTGAAGAGAATAAAACCAAATGAAGTAAAACCCAAGAGTCAATCAAAACAAAACAATGCATGTGATACAGGACTTCAAAACAAGACAAAAGGAAAACAATGATGGCTACCATACTACCTCTTGCTATCTTCAAAATAACTGCCTATACCATCAGGCATAATAAAATCAAACAAAACATAACAGAGTAAACCCAATAAAAACCACAATGAAAGCAATATAGGACTTCAAAACTAGATCATAGGAAATCAATAAAGACTACCATAATATATTTTGTTATCTTTGAAATAGCTACCTATGTCATCAAATAAAATAAAATCAAACAAAACAAAATAGAATAAAACCAAGCTAAACAGAAAAACAGAAACAATGCAGGGTTTCAAAACACTATAATACATTAACAATGGCCACTGCTTTCACTTTTTAAACATGTCCTCCTCTTTTGCTTTCACAGTATCTGATTACATTTTGGATCCCACTTACTCCTTTAGTTGTTTATATTAGGGAGAACATGATGTCCACTTATGTGACTATCTACAAGAGCCTCAAGGTTATCTTTATTTACAGCTGAGTAGCTTTCCATTGTATAAAAATGCAGCATCTTATTCATTCTTCACTTGAAGGGCAAGCTATCCCTACTTTTTTCTGGTTCCCTGTCACCTAAGCATTGTTTTGTCTCCTTTGACTTTAGTCTATGAATTTTATTTCAAATTAAATTTGTTTCTTGTATAAATCATGTTAGATTTTGTTTCCTGACACACTTTGCCTCTGTTTCTTTTTATTGGTAAACTGAGGCCATCTACATTAATTGCTATGGCCCATGTACACTGGCTTATCTCAGCCTTCCTTTTTTTCTGCCATTGGCTGCATACATTTCCCCTCCATTCAGTCATCTACCTGGCTCGGTGATCATTCTCTGCAATTATTGCTGGAACCAGAGTCATTTTTATCTCTCCCTAGAATATCTTTCAGTATGCTTCATTGGGTTAGTTTTGTAGTCATGAATTCCTTCAGTTGTTCTTTGCCATAGAAATATCTTGCTTCTCCATTAATTTTGAAAGATAGTTTTTCAGTTACATCAATCTAGGTTGGAAATTGTTTACATCATATTAAATGAAATATGTCACATTCAAGAAATAAATATGCATGTTCTCATTTGTACATGGAGTCTAAAACAGTCAAACTCCTAGAGGCAGAGAAGATAATTGTGGTTATCAGAAGATTGAATGGAAGGAATAGGCGAAGATGGTCAAAAGGTACGAAATACCAGTTAGAAAGAATAAGAGTTTATTTAGAAAGTCTTTGTATGCCATGAATATATTAGCCAGCTTTTCATTACTGTAACAAAATAGCAAAGAATAGCAATTTAAAAGATGAAAAGTTTATTTTGGCACAGGGTTTAAATCCATGATGAGTTGACTTCATAGTATTGGGCCTGTGGTATAGCACAGCATCTTGGAGGAAAGGATGTGGTGGAACTCATCTCATGGCTGCAGTGAAGCAAAGGATTAGAGAACTGAAGACAAGGGGGCTGGGGACAGGATATAATTCTCAATGTCATATTCCTATTACCTAATCCTTTGAATTAAGCTCCACTTCTTTAACCTACATTCACACCAAATAAGACCATAAAACTATAAATCCATCAATTAATTATTCTTCTGATTAATTCAGAGCTTACATAATCAAACCACCTAAAGAAAGCTCCAACTCTAAACACATGAACTTTTGGGGGCCATTTAGATCCAAACCATAACACTGGCAAATATACCTAATGGTGTACTGCAGATTTAAAAATCACTGAGGATAATTTGAAATGGTCTTACCACAAAAGCGATATTTTTTTTTGAGATAACAGATCTGTTATTTGGCTTGTTTTAATTATTTAATATTGTGTCCATAAATTGTATGTATGCCTTAAATACACACAATTTTAATTTTCAAATGTGCAATACCTTTTTAAATAAAATGAAGAGATCCTAGAAATTTACATGGAAGTATAAGGAAGGAAAAAATCTCTAGGAATCAGAATTAAAAGAAATAGTGGTGGACTGGGGATTTAGCTTAGTGGTATAAGCTCCTTTCTGGCAAGCCCAAGGTCATCAGTTCAATCCCTGGGACAAAAAATTAAAAAATAGTGGTTAAATGGATGCACAAAATTTGGAAAATAATGCCAATGGTGGCCTCTTGATGTTTGATAGGAGTACTTCAAAAATTTTCCCTTGAAGTAGTCTTTTTTCATATTATTTAGGGTTATTTCTTTTAAGAGGATACACACCTGAAGCTGACAGTAAACTGCTTACTGAGAAGACAGTCATATTCCTTTAGTGAGCAATTAAGAGCATTCATTCAAAAATAAATTTAAGGTAAATTCAGATTATTTTTCCTTTGAATAGTCTACAATACAACTCCTTCTTTTTGATATATTATGTTGGCCTCTGTTTCATTGGATTGATTTGTACTTTTCCAAATTTTGCTTTATTCTATCTTTTAGGAGAATCACTTTTGGTATTATTTTGAGATTTGGTGATCAATGTGATCCTTTCAGTCTTACCATTCATTTTAATTAAATGAGAAATTTGGGATGAGAAAGATGTGGTGATAATTTGTGCTAAAGTGGCTTTTTCAACATCTATCTTCTTAGCAACATTATTTCACTCAATTTTTTCTTGGAATAATTGAGTCCTAATAGAGGATTGCAGAATGGTAGACTATATTAATAATATTAAATGTTTTCTTGATAAATACATCAGTGTTCTGTTCACACATATTCAGATATTTTTTTCAAAATATAGAAAATTATGAAATGCAGCTATACCCTAGGTTTGTGTCTCATATGTGACAAAACATATAAGCATTACTGGCTAATACTTGGTACACATTACAAGACATTTAAGGATTATTAAATGACAAGAAATAAGTATCCATTTACATTTTTACTTATTAATTAGGTGCATTTCTAACACAAGCAGTGAAAATGTTGAGTGTAAGAAAAATTATTTGCTATGCAACCTTGGCTAGAACTCAATTCACAGGAGATATTTACAGGAAAGGAGACCAATCTAGATACCATATGGATGAGATATAGAGTTCTCAAGTATGGCAGGAAGACATGCCTTTAGTAGAAAATCTGCCATATTTCTATCCCTTCAAAGGTTAGTTTCAGTTTGGATAGTCAGTTCTTTTTCCTGAAATTCCAGAGCAGGGTGGATTCTAGTGATAAATATAACACACATTTCAACATTTTTGTCAAGCCTTACAGCTATCCTGTAAAGTGAGTACTATATCTAGATCTATTTCCTACGTGAAGGATCTAAAATGTAAAAGGAATTTGAATTCACGTGCTCACAGTTAGTAACTGTTGTGATAAGGACGTAAACCTTGGCTGCCTGGCTTCTAAGTTTGCGTTCCCAGTCACTGTATCACATTACACATCAGTGAATGCTTTATAATTGTGTCAATATTCAGGAACATCTCTTTCAATTTTTTCCACAATTCATCAGAAAGAAGATGAGGTGATTTAACTCCAAAATATTTTTCAGTGGTTTAAATTGAGGGATTTGTTTATTCATTCAAGAAATAACTTAAATATGTACTCTGTGTCATACACTCTCCCAGGTGTTTGAAAGAATGTAATAAGATAATTGCTTACAGATTATACCCTCTACTATGAAAAATAATATGGAATTTGTTATTTTTAAATTTTACTGTAATTTAATTTTATATTTCTAATTTATATAAATGAAGGGATAAAGAGGATCGAAAGGTGTGGAAAAGAAATACGATATTGAATTTCAGAAAACGTAAAAATTAAAAATGTTCAAACAGCACAATTATATAGTGGGTAGTGAAAATATTAATAATAAATATTTTTCTTTGCATGATATATGGAATTATGAGTGAAGTCATTAGGCGAGAGTTTAAAATCGTAAAGGACAATGGGCTTTAGACTAAGGAATGTGTATTTCACCCTGAAGACAATTCAAAAGCACTGAAAAATTTTGAGGAAGGAGGACATTAGTACATCGGATTTAGTTGTTGGTGTTTTAATTCCTTTTACATATTAGTTCAGGAGAGTGTGTAAGAATGAAAGTTGGTGGAAAAAAGAAGCAAGAAATTTTAATAATTACTGCCGTAGTGAATTAATGCGAATCTACAGAAGATGACAACAAATTGAAAAAGAATAAGATAGATGGGAACTCATAGTGAAACTATTAGAACCTCAATTAAGATGCTGTGTTGTTTGAAACTGCTTGTGCAATGGAAAACTAATGGATTCTGCAGGGCGGTGAACCCAGTTTTGGTCGCCTGTCTACCAGTTATGTAACTTTGTCTAAGTAATCTAAACTCTCTCAGTACTTAAATAGATTACCATATACACTATAAATTTTAGTTTTTATAAAACATTTGCAAATTTTGACAGTGGGAAATTTTTCAAAACATTAATTTCATTTTATTGTGTCTTTTGAATGCAGACAGGACAAGATAGCAGACTGAGTATTATATGGATGCGGAAAGAAGGAAAAGGAAAGGGAATCAAAAGAGAAATTAAGATGTATTACATACATGAGCCAACTCCCTACAAAGAAAACAAATCTGTACTACAGAAATGTTCTAATAGAGGAAATGAAAAACGTAAGAAAGAAAAGATTATATGTCTTTATATATATTAATACATACATAAAAGATAACTATACCATTAATCTCTGCCAGTGTATCACAAAGAACAGTTTGTACCTTCATTGATCAATTGTTTATTTTTATGCCTGTGTCTTATCATCTGAACAACTACTTTGAAGGTAAAAATATACAATATATTAATGATTATTAATCTCTTTGTTTTGAAATTCTGTATGGTGGTTTTTATTCTTAAAAAAATAAATGAAATATGTATTTTGATCATGTAAATCAGGCAGGACTTTAGAGATGAGAGAATTCTGGAGGATAGGAGAAATATTCCATAGAGCATGTAATGAGCAAATAATATCAAAATTTAAGTATATAGTGGTACTTTTTATAGTGCTGCTAAAACAGTGGAAATCTGAGAAAATATCACTACATAAAACTGTTGGGTCTTGGAGACTGTGATGACCATGTATGTATTTAAAAATCAGCTAATTTGCAAATGCTAGCAAAGGTTTAGAGTTTTCATTGGTTGTTCTTTTCTTTATTTTCTTGTTTTTCTTTTGTTGTTGTTCTTGTCAGTGCTGTTTGTTTGGTTTTGTTTATGGTTTAGATCCTTGGATTTAAGGAAATCTTAATCAAAGGTAAGTTGAACACAATTTAAGTAAGAAATAGTTTTTTGTAAAATAGTTTTAAAAAGTCTTGAAACATATAAATTATTACAGCATTTAAGGATCAACGTAAAAAAAAATAACATGAACCCTGTGAAAGAAAAAGGACCAGATTTGAAGTCATTATATTGTAGTAATGAAATCCTCAATTTTTACCAACAATAAAAATATAGATAAAGTGTAATACATGGCTCAATTAAAAGAGTAAAATATACTTACAAAAAATCTATGAAGAAATTCAAATATCAGAATTTAAACAAAGAACAAAGAATTTAAAATAGTATTTACTATGCTTAAAAAGATAAACTAAAACATAAATAAATAAGGTAAATTTAAGAAAGCAGTATATGAAAAAATGAGAATATCAGGCAAACAATAATCACTGTAAAAGGGAACCAAGTAAGAATTCTGAGATGAGTATAGTAATTGAATAAAAGAATTCACTAGAAGTACATAAGGGCAAATTTGAGTAGACATAAGGAAGTACTAGTAAATCTTCAGTGAGAGTAATTAAAGTGAGAAACAAAGAAAACAAAAAAGTGAACATATGAAACCTGTAGGATACCATCAGGTGGTAACCATACATTATATAGAAGTCACAGAGTAAGAAGATAATAAGAAGAAAGTTTATTTGAAGAAATAATACCTAAGATCTTGCTGATTTGTATAAAAGACATTTATGAACAATTCCAAATACCTCACTGGACTCTGTGCACAATAAGTCTATAAATCTATATCAAGACCCACAGTCAAACTGTCAAATATCTACAAGAGAATCTAGAAATAAGCAAGACAGAAGCAGCACACAATATTAAGGGAACCCACAATTACACTGTTTGTTAATTTTTAAAAAAAGCAATTTTAAATACAAAAAGGCAGGGGAATGATAAGTTGAAATAATCGAGAGAGAAAATAGTAGTAATTACCAATGAGAATTATATATTGAGCAAAATTATTTTCCATCATAAGAGACAAAACCCAAAGGAGTTCATTACCATGATTGTTCATACAATAAATATTATGATATGTGATCCAAACACATATCATACTGTTGTTGTTGCATTTTGCCATACAAGAGAAAAGCAAAGATTTTCAGTACAAGAAGCAGTGCTTTGAACCTTAGTAACAATGTTTAGCAATATTCTACTTGTTCAGCATTGTCATTTGGTTGTGAGTTTCTTTTCACAGGCGTTTTTAAATATGCTATAAATCATGGATCACAAGAAACACATTAATATGAGATTTTGTTTCACCCTTCAAAAAGTACTACACAAGCACATGAAATTTTAAAATTAGTTTAGATTGTGTTGTGGTGACCAAATACAGATTATTTAGTGATTTTGTAATGTGAATCAATTGAAAATGAAGAGAGATTGAGAAGTTCTTCAACATCGAAAACGGAAGAGAATGGTGAATATAGTAACCAAAACAATTTGAACAGGCAATTGCCCATTAGGGAGAATATTGAGAATCTGAACACTTCTTATAATTCTGTTCAAAGCATTTTAACAATTATTTGCATGTGAGGTGAGTGAGCATGAGATTTGTTCCATGTGCTTCCTTGTCAGTGAGAAGCTACAATCTTTATAAATTTTACTGTAGTTACAACAGATTCCAACTTTTTCAGAAGTGTCATTATGGAAGATGAAATTTTGTGTACAGTAATGATCATAAGATCACATTTCAGAATCCTAAATGAAAATCATCCAGTTCCCCTAATGAAAAAAATACATCAATCGAGATCCAATATCAATATATTATTGTGTTTTTCTTTAACTTGATGGAATTCAAAATGTCCATAAAAGAATTTTGAATTGATTCAGACATCAAGTGATCCATGACAATACACACGCAAAACAGAACTTCAAAAACTGCTTTAGGAAGTACTAAGAACTGAGTATGTTTGAAGCAAACGGAATTAGTTTGAGAGGTGTTCATGTCAAGGTATTTTTTCTGTAACAGTTTTTTTTTTAATTTAAACATTCAATGTATTTTTATCATACGTTGTATGTGACTTCATGTATATGAATTTTTGAAAATTGACACATTCACACAGCCAGAAATTAGAGTAGTGGTAATTAGGAGATGGTAGAAAGAATGAATCAAGTTTAATTGCAAAAAGTTATGGAATTTCTTTTGGAGGAAGATGGAAATTGCTGGAAATGTATAGTGCATTAGTCAGATGTTCATTACCATAATAAAATACCCAGGACAATATAACTTCATAAGAAGAGGGATATATTTACCTCACTGATTTGGAGTTTTAATTTAAAGATACCTGCAAGAACTTAGTACTATTAAGGGTCCTCTAAGTTGTATCATAACATGGCTAGTTGCAAAGTCATGAATTTTTGTGACAGAGAGATTAAATCTTAATACAAGACACATTAGAGATTCTCAGGGGTTAGGCACAGGTGTTTTTTTTTTTTATTTTTTACTTTTGGTATATTTGCAATAGGTAAAATATATATTCATTTTGGGTGGTTGGTACTTACATATAAACATACCTTAATTATTTTCAATTCCTTTTTTTCCCTTTTTTCTACCCTTTCCTCTCCCTTCTCCTGAACACTCACTTTATTCTAAAACTTTACCTTTATCTTACTCTTTAATTTACTTACAATTGTTTTTTTCACATTAGAGAAACTATGCAATATTTAATTATCTGCATTTGACTTATTTTACTTAATCTTGTGGCCTCAAGATTTATCTATTTTAAGTGACATAAGTTCATCTTTCTTTATAGTTAACTAAAATTCCATTGTGAATACATATAATACATTTTCTTTATCCATTATTCACTGGTAGGCATCTAGACCTGAACTTTCATGACAGCTTATGAAAATTCTTTCCTGGAAACCAGTACTCACATCAGAGGGCAATTCTCCCAATAAACTAGGAACCCTCCATTGTGCCCCATCTCAAAGATTCAAACTATTCCTCATTATATCCACGATGGAAACAAGTGCTCCAACATCTGAATGATGTGCAAACTGTCCTCAGCCACTTAGGTTTGTTTTCTTGCCATTGACCAAAACAAAGGAGGACTTTTATTTTGGTAAAAAGGAGAAAAGGATTTATTCAATGCTTACTCAGTGGAGGTAAACGGACCCTTTTGCCCCAAATTGCCATCACAAAGTTGTGTACAAGTAGATAAGGGAAGTAGATAAGGGTCTTTTATAGTGAAAGAATATTGGATAAGGGAATATAATGAAGCAATAGATGTATTTGTTTTTTCTATCCCTTCCTGAACCTGGGTCTCCCTCTCTCTCTCCCTTGTATAATGGAATGAAATTGGCCTGGACCTCACTTTGCCATGATTTTCATATTCTGTGGATTCATCTGGACTGATGAGAGGTAGGAGAGATGTTTATGACCTAAGCCAGAGGAAGAATGGAGAAGCCACTTGTCTGTAAAAGAAAAAAATAAATTCTAGTATTTAAGGCATCATTTTACATTGCCAGCTAAAACTCTTTCCTTCTGTAAGTCCAGCCCACAGTCTTTATGGTATCGTGGTGCCACATCATCTGACGGGATTTCTCATGTTGGGCTATTGGCTAGACACCATCAAAGGTATCTGGAGTACAAGTAAAAGGTAGCTAGATGTCTGAGCCAGAAAAGATGTCACTAAGTATTGCGAGGTCAAATGAAAAGAAAACCAAGGTCTTAAGAAAAGTCTAGCGGCTCTACTTGCTAGAAGGGCTTATTGGCTTTTTAAGCTCTACTTATTTTGGTAGGGTTGAGGCCAGATGACTCTTTGATGCTTACAATTTTCACCCCTTGTCTGAATTCATTTTCTTCTTTTGCTAAAGACATTACCAATTAATCATCTGTGGCCTTGTCTTTTGGTGCCTGAGGTAGCTTTCCCTTGTGATGATCAGTCAGAACATGCCCCACATTGAAGAGCATATTGACAGAATGTGACAGAAGATTGGAGTTAGTGACATAAAATCCTTCTTGCCAAATTTGAGACATTTAGAATGGCTAGCTGTTAGGCTGAGTTTATTTTGAGTCTTTTGTTAAGTCTAATCCTGTGTACTCTGCAGTGGCCACACTAAAACTTCAAAACTTTGACAACAGCTTAAAAGTATACAAGTAGATGTAAAACAAGCCAATACTAGCAAAGCAGGTCCATTTGTACATTAGAGTAGAACTAAGAAATGTAGTAACCTATTAAAGAAAGCCAACATTTCTGTGGGACAAGGTCAGTTTCATGAGAAAGGTAGGTCAAAGGAATACCTAGAATCCCCTCTTCTTATAAAGCAACTACCATTAGAGAGAATGCATTCAGTTTACTAATACCAACATCAATAACTATAGTTTAGTAATACATTTAGAATACTTTAGCTGTACATGTAAAAAAAACTTTAAAATTTTTGAATAGTATGTAAGCATTCCTGTCTATTGTACCAAAATCTTACCTTTTTTGTGCAAAACTATCTTTTATTGAACCAGAGAAATATGACTTTTGACAGTTATATGACTGCAAGCAATATACAAGGTAGCAATTTAGCAAAAACAATTTAATAACTTTTAAAGCACTTTGACACAGCAATCATGACTGACTGAACTATACCAGGAAAATTGCATTTTTAAAAATAATGACTATTTCTGTGTATTAGAATTGTGTATTGAATTTTCTTAAATATTTTCTTAGTATAAACTGTGTCTAATTAGAAATTGTTTATCCAAAAGGTATTTTGTTAAGATAAATAACCACTTGACAATGAAACATAACTTTTAGATCATTACAAAACTGTGCAACCCACACACAGTTTATCCATAATTTCAAAATCATGCCATTACTCATATTTGCATACCAAACTGTAAGAATCATATATTTGTATAGGCTTTTTATATCTAGAAAACAATATAAAACATACTTGGGATGGGAAAAGTCCAAAGTCTTAGTTTTAAAATTGCAAAAACTTTTTGTAGAGGCAAGTAATTATTGTTAGTATTTCTTAAAAACAGTAGCACTTGGCCTTATAAATGAATTAACTGAGAGAACTAAGCATGACTATTAAGAATGCACAACAAAAGATTTTCTTTTTTCTTAAAATAGACAATTACTACAACTTAAATTATTTGTGTTTATAAAATTATTAACTTTAGGATATGTTAAAGTGATGAGTAGGTACAACTCTCAATCATTTATAATTTAAACTAAATATTGTCCCTCCTTAAATCTGTGTTATATTGATATATATGAGCAAACTGTGACATACATTTAATAGATTAAATTATCATTTATAGATTTTAAGAAGACTACATGTGTATAGTTAGCAAATATTATAGTATTTAAACTTAATTACAAAAAAGTTCAGAAGTTTTACTTTTATATCCACCCAATTTAATTTTTAGCAGTTACTTCTATATTGCCAAAAAAATGAACAACATCTGGTGAACACAAGTTAATAGCTGAAAACAAATTTTTGTTGAAGAAAAAGCTCTCAAATTTTGTAGTCAACTCCTAGAAATTGTGACTACAATTGTTACAACAGAATGCTATTTTAAAATCATTACAGTGTTTTCTGAGGCTTTTGAACTTGAATATTTATATTGGCTCCAATGATTTTCCAACCAAATTCTCATGTCACCAAAAGCAAACTGTCCTGAATAATAAGGATGACCATAAATGAATTTGCTTGGAAGAGTATAAAAGGAACTACTGGTCATGGGCCTTTAAAATGTCAGAACTCAGATTATCTAGAAATTTCCATCAACTACAGAGGGAAATATTCATTATACATCAGCACCTCCTTCACCATGTTTTATTATGCCAGATTTGTGGAAATTATTATCTATGTAAACATGGATCCAACTATTTTAAGGAAATTAGGAAAAAGTGGACTGAGCAATATTTACTCACACATATTTAACACATAAGAGAAAGCTACCTATTCATTTTCATAAGCTTAGTAAGGAAGTTCACAAATAGATTTTTATTAGATAACATCTGATAAACTTTCTAATTGCTCCCAATTCACTACTATAAAATGCCATCTGGGATGTATGTAATCCAATTCAACTTCTGCTGAGTAGTAAAAGCAAGTAAAAGCTGCCAATCTCTGCAGACCACCAGAGGGATGAGGAACTATTGGTATTGGGACTTTTTCACTCATTAAAACAATGATTGAATTTTCTTTTTTTAGGGATCAAACGTTATTTTTCTATAAAGCATAACTCTTTTAACAACTATCTGGTAAAATACTTCCACTTAACATTTTTTCAACTAATATGAGAAATAATCTTTATACTATTACTACCTAACATCTTTGAGAAGCTAAACAATTTAAAGTATTAAGTAAAATATGCCCAACCAGTGTTAATGTTAATCCTGATATTAATATGAAAGCCACATTATCCTATATTTCAACTGAACATGATTTTCAAGAGTCTTTTAAGATCCAAACAAACTCAAAAGATTTTAATTTCATTTATTTTTGCTCTTCAGTGTGTTTTATAAACTTTGTAAAACTGAAATTTGTCTTTTGAAATTAAGTACTTAAAATTTAATTCTGATTGGGTAACAGGAAAAATATTAACAGTTCTGGAG
Source organism: Cavia porcellus (assembly GCF_034190915.1). Lineage (NCBI taxonomy): Eukaryota > Metazoa > Chordata > Mammalia > Rodentia > Caviidae > Cavia > Cavia porcellus. The sequence goes on along the minus strand of NW_026947486.1, from coordinate 83,739,452 downwards.
ATACCTTATTTTATCTTTGAAACATGCACTTAAGTCATGTGAACTAAAAGACATTTGAGTTTGTTTTCTTAATTACTAAGTGTTATATGTAAATTAATTTTGTACCATCTAAACAATACACAAATATAAGCACTTAAAACACAAAATGCACATATGAATGTCAATATATAAAATGAAAATTTGATTAATCATTTACCAGGTTTTAAAAAATTTACAATCTTGGCATATAAAGCAATATTTAATCCTAAATTTTGCATGTCTAAAGTTAGGATTGCTGCTCATAACAAAATGAGAAATATATATCCTAAAGGAGATTGCTCGTTTTGTTAATCTTTTGCTTTCTTTTCCTACCTTTATTGTGAATAGGTTTTAGTTGATTTAAAAGTTTCTTGCCCCAAGTTTTAATATATTTTTCATTGTGAAAAAATTTAGATATAGCTGTTGAGAAACTTACATATTTTATCCAGATATTATTGCTCAGGGCTTTGAGTATGAAAAACAACTAAATAAAATAAGTAAATAAAAAACCAGTTTAGGAATAATATTCCCCACTAAGAAATGCACAAAGTAAACAATCTGTAGTCAAATTTGTCCATTTTTATAGTTAAGCGATGAAGGTGGCAGGTGACTAAAATCATTTTCTAGGAAACAAATATATTGATAAATATTTTCAAACATAACAGCTTTAGAATGCACCAACCACTGTTAGTCAAAATGAAGGGAATTTAAATTTCAGTTAAGGAACTCACCAACATTTGCCAAAGAAATGCATTGTCACTGAGTACACAAGGTTCCTGCTTAAGCTTGTCACTAATCCAAAAGAGGGTAAGAAAAAGAGCTATAGATGTAATCCTGGCTGAAATTACTCTCAAAAATTTTCTTAGAGACAGTTGCACAAAGCAGAGTTGACTTTCAGTTATTGTTGTAGTCAGGGATTGTGCAGAGAACAATTAGAATCAGAACATAGAGTTTATAATATTAATTTTATAAGGGTCACTGGGAGTTAACACAAGAAAAATATCCGCAACACCAAAGACATAGAATATTTAGTCAAGGGCCTAAATCCCACAGCAATGTCCCACATGAGTCCAGACGAAAACCCAGAGTTCATGACAATGCCTCCCACAAGTCCATCCAGAGGCCCAGAGTCTACAAGAAGGACTCACAGCAGTCTCTTGTATGGATCCATGCTGGGAAGGCCCAAAGGTCAGTGGTGGAAACCAGAAAGTCCATGCCAGCTGGATGAAGGAGCTGTGCTGGTGGGATAAGTGTTCTACGCTGGAGCTGATAAGTCACACTCACAACAAAGACCAGGGCTGTCCTGAAAGGCACCACAGCCATCCTCAGCAACACTGATGCCGCGAGCTCCTCCAACAACAAGCACAGTCGGGTACATGCCAGGAAGCCAGCATGATGAGTTCATCCTGGAGTCCAAGTGGCACACATCTTCCCCTCCAGAGCCAGAAAGCAATGCTCAATGTGAGGACCAGAGCTTCTCCAGGAGAACCAACAGCAACACATAGGAGAACCCACAATGCCTCCATGCAACAATGCATTAACGCCTCAAGGCCTCAACAACCTTCTTTCTTCTCCACCTATTTATCCTGGCAACTTTTCCTCAGGTGAAGCATCTTCACTCAGTTCCATGCTGATGTAAACCAACTGGTCTTTAACTTGACCACTAGTTCTTAATCTATAACAGTTATGTAGCCCATGTTGTATCACAATAAAATCATTCCTTAGTACGTTTCAGATAAGTAAAACTTCTCTAGGGAGCTACATAGTAGCAAAAGAATTTTATTGTTAGCAAATCACAACTGATCACTAAGCACACCCTAATGTCTCTAGACATTTAAAATCTCTTTATCCAGAGTTTCCTGTCACACAACCAGTTAAAGAATCTTGAACTCCACAGTAGCTCACAAAGAAGTCTTAAAATAGCTTACCTAAAGCCTCACATACAAAGAATATCAAAGTTCAATGTCTTTGTGGCATGCATTTAAACATTTAACTGAATACTGTCTTAGAGGATATTACTCTGCACCCAATGGGAAGCTCCCTGACCAAACTGAGTGCTCCACCAGCTCATGAAAGGAGAGAACATACTTATATATTGAGGAGAAGATGAAGCTTGGGTGATCCCCTCATCATAGAATCCGGGCTGCAACATGACCAGTTAGCATTCGGCTTCTATAACATGGTACTAAAAGCCACAATGTCTATCCAAAATGTAAGTGATCATAAGAAGAGAAAAAAAAAATCCAAAATAAACACTGACTCTAAATCTGCGAAACCTGTGAATCTCCTGTCACACCAGTTAGTATTTGAAAATGACCCACAGTAAGTTTAAATACCTACAAAGGTGAAAACACTTCCCTTACCCTAAATGGTACAGCCAACCCTCTGAAAAATCAGTGCTCCAAAATGACATGTAATTAGTCCATAAAGTCACAAATGGTGCAGCTGCGTACCCCACCCAAAAGGCACTGTTGAGCAACCTAAGAGGAGGTCCAAATGGTGGAGACTTAGATTCCTGGAATGCACTTTTCAGTAAGAAGCCAGGTGGTATTTGTCAGTTCCCGAAGCAAATGTTGTTTACTAATGAATGTGTTTTTAGACAGCTGATGACATAAACAATAAACATGTGAGACTCTCAAGGGCCAAACATCCCCAGTCACTGCTGGAATTTCCATAGAGTGGAAACATGAAGATCTATGGCTTTTGGTAGCAGGGACTTACCTCCTGGCTGACATGCCAAAACTGTTACTGGCCACATAGGTTCATATATTCATATATTGAAAAGTAGGCCATTTATCTTGGCAAAAAGGACTTATTCAAACCTAGCTCTGAGGACTTCGTGGGGCCCTTTGCCTCAGAGTGCCATCACATTATCCATAGATGTATTGGATTCTTTTAGAACAATGTACAGGAAAGGAAGTAGTATAGCTAAACAAAATACATGCTAATGCTTATTATATCCCTTTTGAACCTGGCCCTCTCGCTCCCTGACCTAAGGGAATTAAATTGGACTTCAATATATTGGTGTCAGAATTTTCATACTCTGTTCATTGATCTGGGTCAAGGAGAAGTGGAGGAGCTGTCTGTGCCATAATCCTGAGAAAATTTAGAGAAGCTTCTTGTATCTAATGAATAAAAGGCAACTTTTAAAAAAAAGTTCTATTTTGCAGTGCTGCCTACAAATTCAGATATAAAATCATTCTATGTTATTGTATTGAGAAGAAAAACAAAATATAGTAAATATATTTATGGGAAAATACTAGGAAACTATTTTGAACTTTATGAAAGAAAACGATTTGAACTAAGAATCTTTGTAAACTATATTTGAATGATTCACAAAACAGATTTTCAGTCACTTCTTTCCTAGGAGTATACACTGACATCAGCTATTTGACAATTGCACTTCTATCACACAGACATCTCTATTTTAACATGCCTGAAATTTATAGCCTTAATTTTTCATGCCAAAACTGACTTAATAATCCACAATTTTCCTTCTTTATATATCTGGAAGCATTCTCTAGTACCTCAAGCTAATAACCTGAGAATCACCCCAGATTTTATACTCTTCTTCATCTTCTACTTTTATGACATCAGTGACTCATAAATTTCATGACTCCAATTTACATGTTCAATCAGTTTTTTACCTTCATCTCTATATCTGCCATCTTATATCTGTGGGCCTTTATCATATCTCACCCTGACTAGCATGAAAACTTTGTAGCAGATATGCTTATTTCAAATATTTCTACATAGCTCAATCATCTATTTTTCACATAGATATAGGACGTGCTATTTTTCAAACATAAATGGGATGCTAAGAATATAACTGTCTGTATTAAACCTCTTTAATTGCTTACCATTTTATTCGCTGTACAATTCTTTTCATTGAATTAGAAAGTCATTAATAACATCCTTGCTTCCCCAAGTCTCCAGATTTATTTTATGCCATAGTGTCCAATTTCTTTGGATCAAACCAAATTGCCTTCCAGTTACTCAAGGTCTTTAAAAAACAAGGGAAAATTACAACAAAAGCAACAACGAAACATCCTTTCATAATGGAGTCAAAAGGCCATCAAGAAACTGGGCTCTCATATAATTCTAGTTGTTACTTGAAACAAGAGCTTTGGTTACCTCCACACTTCGACAACAGACACCTGGAGTGACTAGAGAATCACACTATGGCAAAAGGTTTGAGATGTTTTAGGCCTTTTTCGTAGGTATTTGTATTCTGTTGATACATTCTTTCCTTTAACTTATTTTGATCACTTACACTGTACTCATTCTCAACAATGCATAACCTATGTAAACTCCTACTTTCCTGCCTCCTTGAATCACTGATTTAGAGCTTTTAAACTTGTATTTGTTAAATTGCATTTCTTGAGATGACAAGTAAAATTCTACTGTTTTTAAAGTATTGCAACTTTTATTGGCTGAAATTTCAAAATATTTGTAAATCTTGTGTATTACTTGCTCTAGAACTCTTGTCTTCTCCCTATTTCCATTTGGTTAATCCTTTCTTATTATTCTCCTCTGCCATCATTTGTTCCCCAAGTAGGTCTTCTATGACATATTTTTTAGAAGTTTATCTCCTCATGTTACCATATCTTGGCTTTTTTCCATACTTTATATATTTAAACAAATTTTATTATGTTTAATTAAATAAAAATATCTTAAGTAAACATATACAAACACATATAATTTAAACGAGGCCTAAAACATGGTATCATGGAACACCAATAGATAGTAGTAGCAACAAGAAAATTAGCATACTCATCATTACACATTAGTTCTGTGCTTTCTAACATCCATTTCTAGGATTTAAGCTGTATAATGTTAGAGACCATATTATATACTATCAGTGCTGTGTCCCTACTTTCCCAGCACAATTCATAGCATAATATTTGTTGAAGAGAAATATAAGCTAGAGCCATTCATGGGAAAATGGATGAACCTTGGGGATATAATACTAAGTGAAATAAATCGGAAGGACAAGCTAAAGCTTAAATATCATGTGGTTTCTCTTAAATGAGAAAATAATGGAATATAAATAAAGAACACAATAAAAGATAGGTGATAGGAAATAGCTAGATCTATAGCAAATGAGAGGGGCACTAAGAGATGGAGGGGGGAGGGAATAGGAAGAGGAAAAATTGAGATGTATTAAGTACATGTAACAACTCCCCATGAGGAATGGAATCATTATGCACTACAAACATATATTAATAAAAATAAAATTTTTAAAAATTAATATCTATGAAATGTAACCAGCTATGATGGGCATAATATATATATATGTGTGTGTGTGTGTGTGTGTGTGTGTGTGTGTCAGTGAAAATTGCCATATATCAATGGAAATTTGTAAATGACAATAAAATTATTAGTTATACTTAGAAAACATAATGATACCAATGATTATGATATATTTCTATGACTTACTGTTTCTATTATTACTAGATATTATTTTCTAAGAGTTATTATATCCTCTCCTCGCTGTTTTATTGTAGCTTGTTTTGTTTTGGGTTCTGGAACTGAGCCCAGGGCCTTTGCACTAGGCTGTATTCCCAGTCCTACTCATTTTCCTTTTTATTGTTTTGAGACTGAGTCTTACTAAGACACCAAAGTTTTACTATTTTATAAACCAAATAATTTTATAAGAAAATACTCTCAAGTTTTTAAAGGTTACATAATTCCAATTGCTTTAAATTATAAGAAAAATTAATTTAAAACACCTGAATAATATTTTATTGTTACTCATATGTGTAAAATATATATTGAAAGGAGCCACTAATTTGCAACACAAATATTGTTGTGGAAATAATAAAATAATGTTAAATATAATTATAAATTCTTGTAAAATAATACTTTGTCCAAACAAGTAATTTTACTTGCATGACAGAAATGTAAAACTTACCCTTTATTTCAAAACATACTAATGTAATCCACCCTGATAAACATAAGGAAGGAAAAAACACAATTTCTCAGTAAATTTCAAAGAGCCATTCAATGAGAGCCAACATCCATTCATGTGTCAAATGAAAAATAAAGAGAAAAAAGAAATGAAAATATAATTTGTAAAATATTAGATATAAACATATGTCTGGATTAGCTTTATATTTACAGCTATAGAAGCACATTTGTACCTACATTTATGAATACATTTTAATATTGTATAATACCTAATAGTAAAGATTTGGAATTATGTTGTCTTTAATAACAAAATTAGACCAAGAGGACCATCACCGTTATTATTAGTTAAGTGTACAGTAGAGCTGTATGGGCTGCCCTGTACAGTGATGTCAATTGATGACACAGTAGCAAATTCTTCCCACAAAATCATAAAACAATGTTATATGGTCGAAAGTACCTTTACAAAAATGTCAGAATTCAGTTAAGAAGTTGTGACACCTGAGACAAGCACAAAACTCAGAAATGCCACATGAAGTAACAATAGTTTCACTTTAATCATATCAGACTATTCTGCAAGTTGGCACAGTTCAACACTGAGAGAGATTCACTATGTCTGTGTGTGTGTGTGTGTGTGTGTGTGTGTGTGTGTGTGTGTGTGTGTTTCCCTCGCTGGGGGAAAGAGGGAGTGGTGTAAGCATCTGACATTCATAGCCCTTTAGGGCACTGCCAAAAAACACCCTGCTTTCTCCCACCCCATGCAGAGCAATGAGCTAAGTGGCATGCTTAAGATGCTTGGGCATAAATAAAAACAAAGAAATGGATTTTCAGCCCTCAACAGCCTGAATAACATTGTATAATTAAGACAAGGTCCCTTTGCCCTCAGAAAAAAAGGAGAAAAATGAAGTATATTCCCATCTTCCCTGATTCTCTGTGTAATTTCTTAAGGAAAAAAAGAAGGTGGCTCTAAGCAGGCTGCATAACTGCAGGATTAAAGAACTGCACATACCAGAGATTTCTCCTAAATTAGAAGAGACAGATGTGAAACTTGCACTCAACCAGTCAGCATTTCTGTAGACTCCTTAAGGTATAACTGACAGAAAGTTTATGGCAGCTTCTATGGCTCAATGAATTTGGGAAAAGGTGTGCCACTTTGAGACCTCTCACTCAGGAGGGAAGGAGAGAATGAAAATGTTCCTTTAATGTCAAAGCCTATCAGTTTACTACTCTAGTAAAAGGGAATGGAAATTTGCAGCAGCTAGCATAGTTCTATGAGACTGGAAGAAATTATGCAGCCATGAATTTTCTCTTCTAGGACAGAAAGCAGTAAAGCAACTACTTCTCCATAAAATGTGTGAGAATGTCACGGAACCCTTAGCCGGATTAATTGGCATTGAAAGAGGTAGTGTTTCTTAAAAAGTGCCAGCATCGCTGCAAAATGACAAAGAATGAAAACAAGCAAAGAAATATGATATCACCAAAGATGCAATAAATCACTAGCACCTGAACTGAGAGAAATGGAAGTCTATCAATTTCTGAAAAATAATTATTCTAAAAGTTAATACAATGCAAGAAAACACAGGCAAATAATTCAATCAGAAAGTGAAATACTGTTTGAGTAAAATAAGGGCATACACAAATAGGAAATAGAAAACACAAATAGGAAATAGAAAACATAACCAAACAGAATTCTGCAGTTGAGACAAAACTATCTAAATTAAAAAACAAAAATGAAAACAAAAATATCATGGAGACCTCCAAGACGTTACTTGAGCAGAAAGATGAATGAATTAGAAAAATTCAAGTTCAATAATGTGAACTTATCCATTTTAAAAATAATTTTTAAAAGTGATAACTGTATATAGGATTTGTGGCACACAATCAAAGGAACTGCTATGACTATATTTGGGATCCAAGTTATAGAAGAGAGAAATAAAGAATCAGAGAATTTATTTAAAGAAATAATGAATAATGTCGTTCCAAATCTAGGGAAGAAAATATTGATAGAAATCCTTGATATCCAAAAGACCCCAAGCAGTATAAGCTCAATAGTGTCTATATTAAAATCTTTGATGACTTTTTTCAGAGTACTGTAGTTTTCAGTATATAAAACTTTTACTCCTTTTGTTAGAAGGATTGCTAAGCACTTCTCGTTTTCTGACGCTACTACAAAAGGTGGGGATTCCCTAATGTATGCCTCATTGAATGTTTTATTTGAGTAAAGGAATGCTATTGACTTTTGAATGTTGAGATTCATTTTTGTCATAAATATTTGGAGTTTTATATGTTGCACTTATTTGTATGTCACATTTATCCATGTTTGGAAAGTTTTCTGCCATTATGTCTGTGAAGAGATTTTTTTATGGTGTTTGCATTATCTCTAGCTTTTTCATTGCCTCCAATAAAGATTATGTTGTTCGTTGTTTCCTTTTGTAGTTTTAGGATTGATTTTTCATGGTTCCTCTCTATTTTTAAAACATTTGTATTTTCATGTACTCTAACTGTAATACTGTGTTCCGGATCACATAGTGTGTCCTGACCTTCATTCAGTGTCTGGTGTAGACTTTCAATGGAATTTTTAATCTCCTAGATTTCTGTTTGGATTTCATTTCTCTTTGGATCTGTTTTATGGATTCCATTTCTTTCCTATGTTGAGCATTCATGGTTTCCATTGCTTTCCTAAGCTCTCCCTTTGTTATTTACATTTACTGATTCCATTGCTTTTGGAGAGTTAGTACATGTACATAATATACCTTCATTCTTTTCTCATTCTCTTTTTCTTTCTTTCATCCTTTCTGTATCTCTTGGTCTCCCTTTACAAAAGATCTATAATTCTATTTTCTATTACTATATTTTATTTATTAGTTTTATATAATAGAAACCATTTAATATTAATGCTTCTATGTTTCATTTATTTCACTTCATTCTATAGTATTAAGTTTAGCAAGATATTACAGTGATAACTGCATACTCATGTTTATAGCAGCACAATCCATAATAGTTAAATATTGGAAACACCTTATGTGTCTATTAGCATAGAGTTAAAGAAACTGGTATTCATGCACAGTGAGAACTATTCCTCACTGTTTTCAAAAGTCAAAGACAAACCAACATTTTAAAAACAGAAAGAAAAAAAAGAATTGTCATATATGGAGAGACTGCATAAGACTACCACTTAATTTCCCAACAGAAGCTTGTAAGATGGAGAAGAGTGGAAAATACATTCCAATTGCTAAAAAAGAAACCCTTTCTTACCAGGAATACTATACCTGGCAAAACTGTCCTTTAAATATGAAAGAGACATACTTTCCTAAGCAAAAGTTGAGCAGCTGGTCACCACTATACAAATTATATAAAAATGCTAAATGAAATATTTCTAGTTTAAATAAAAGGACACATACAGTAATATAAAAGTATATGAAAGCATAAAAATCACTGGCAAACATAAACATTTAAAGAAATACAGATGAGTGACATGGAGGTGGATAAATGACAAGTTTAAATTTAAAGACAAAATATGAAAAATAAGTGTAACCACAAATATATTTATGATTTAAAATTTTGAAACACTCATATTGTGAAATCAACAACAACTCAAAGGAGATATGTAAGTGTACAATTTTTTATGTGATTGGTATTGAATTTCTATCAACTTAAAATATGCTGTACTGAGATTTTTACAATAACTAGATCCAGGATATACACAAAAAAATGTGAAAAGGAATCAATGAAAATGACTACAAAATTCAACAAAATGTTTACAGAGAGAAGACATGAAGGAAAAAGAGATAAGAAAAAGGAAAAAGAAAAACTGCAGGGAGGAAACCAGGGCCAAAACTGCAAGAGTAAATTCTTTGTTATCCATAATTACTGTAAATATAAACATAGACTTACTGAAAGTTTAAATAGGCAAAATCCAAAATTATGCTGACCAAATGGAATTGATTTGAGATTTAAAGATACATAAATCCAAATGGTTTTAAAATTTACTTCAAGTGATTATCATAAGAGATGAAGAGAGACTACACTTATGTCAGATAAACTAGTTTTTATGTCATCAACTCTCACAAGGGACAAAAAAACACAATTTATAATGAGATAGGTGTTGCCACATTAAAAACTGACGAAAGTATTTATATAAACAGAATTAAAACTCTTAAACCTATAAAGCCAACTTTGAAAGAATTGAAGGGGGATAAATGATAGCAATGCAATATATGTAACTGAACTCAATACCACATATTCAGTAATGGGTAGCAAATGGAGAATGAAAGGTCATTAATGATGCAGAAGATTTAATAACTCCATTGAAAAAATCGACCAAATAAATATACAGAACATTTTACATAACAGCAGCAGAATATGTATACTTTTCAAGCATATATGGCACATTTTCCAAGATATATTCATTTTAGAACAAAAAAAAGCATATTTAAGAATGATATAATCATATGAATCATTTTTTCAGATACATTGATACACACAATTAATTCAATAAGAATATACTTAGAAAAAATAATATACCTGGAAAATACACAAATTTTATATTGAAATTAAAGAACACATTCTGAAACAACCAGTTGGGCAAAAGAGAAATCAAATTTCCCCATAAGATCAGCATTGAACCTAAACATTGAATTTGATTTCAATCCTCTGAATTTGGTTCAATATTTTTTTTTTTTGTCTTTTTCCTTTTTATCGGTACCAGGGATCGAAGTCACGACTGCCTGCTTGTAAGGCAGGCGCTTATGCCGCTGAGCTAAATCCCCAGCCCCAAATTTGGTTCAATTCTTGTCCAACTTGGATTACAATCAGAATCATGGAAATGATTATGTTCATGAACCAAGATACTACATTAGAATTAAATATTTTATAATTCTGCTAAAATTGTTTATTACCTTCTGAATTATAATTTTTTCTTAGTTTTCTTTTAATTTAATGGCATATTTTTTGATATATACCATTACATTCATTTTGAGAAAGAGATATACATAAAAATTGTATTTTTTTCATTTTAATATATTTTTCTCCTTTGTACTCCCTTCCTCTACTGTCTGATAAATCTCTCTCCATGTTTCACATACTCTCTTCTTCTTTTCCCTCTTTAACTTGTTATATTTTGGGTTTCTCATATAAGAGAAGTGATACAACAACTGAACTTCTTTATCTGATTCATGTAATTTATTTTGTTTCAAATCCCAAAGTTTTTCCCTATGAATATCTCATATTTATTCTACTTCACCATTGTAAGATACTCCATTTTGTAAATGTACCACATTTTTTGCCCATTTGTCTGATATTTTGTATCTATTCAGCTTCCATAGTTTGACGATTTGGAGTTGCACTGAATAACACGAGTATGCATGTACTTCTACATAATAATGTATTTAACACTTTACAAAAAATATGCAGGAGGGATATAGCTGGGTTAAACTGAATTTCGAGTTTTAGTTTTCTGAAGAACCTTCACACAGGTTGTACTAGTTTACATTCCCACCAATGATGTAGGAAATTTCCTTTTCCAATATATCCTCTTCAACATTTGTTGGTTTTTAAGTGCTTTATTCAAAAGCTGGGCATGGTGGCTCACACCTGTCATCTCAGCACTGGGGAGGCTGAGGCAGGAGGACAGTTAGGAGTTCGAGACCAGCCTGGGCTATAAAGTGAACTCAAGCCCAGTCTGAACTGCATAGAGAGATCCTGTCTCAAAAAGACAAATAAATAAATAAATGCTTGATTATAGTAGCTCTTGTTGAGATATGATGAAATCTCAGTGTTGTTTTGATAATTATTTCTCTAATGTCTGAAGACAAACATTTTTTTCATACATTTTATTGTTTGACGTGTCTAATTTATTTGTTTGTATTTTAATTGACTCATTTACTTTTTAGGGTCTATGTCTATTTCTTTATATATTTTAGGTGTTAAATACATACCAGAAGAGTAGCTGGCAAATTTATCTTCCATTACAAGCATTATCTTTTCATCCTTTGTTGTGCAGTAGCTTTTGTATTGCATATAATTCCATTTTTTGATTCATAGTGTCATTTCTTGTGCTTTTGGAATAATGTTCAGGAACTCTATGTATGCCTATGTCTTCAAGTGCTCTCCTTATTCTGTTTTCCAGCACTTTCAAAGTTTCTGTTTTTATATATTGGTTAATAATTTTGATTTGAGTTTGCTACAAGGTGATATGAGTCTAGATTCATTTTTATGTATGTGGATAGCCAATTTTCCAAATATCATTTTTAAGAGGGATATGCTTCTAGACCTTTTGTCAAACACCAGATGACAAAAGGCATCTGTTTTATTTTTTTTTTTCTCTCTGTCTTCCAACCATTTGTCTACATGTCTATTTTTGTGCCAATATCATGTTGTTTTTGCTACAATTTCTGTGTAGTTTAATTAATTTCAGGTTGTAATGCTTCATATTTTGCTTTTTTTGCCCAGGATTACTTTGGCTATTCGGGTTCTATTCTAATTCCACATAAATTTTAAGACATTTTTTTTCCATTTCTATAAAGAACTTTGTTGTATTTTTTAAAAATTGTATTAAATCTATAAATTGCTTTTGATAATATGGCCATTTTAATAACATTAATTCTGCCTCCATTGTATTAATTTCTTCTCTAAACTTAAAAATTTCCTGCCTTTTATTGGACTTTGGGCTTGTATTGCTCTTCTTCTTAAAGCTTTGGGTATAACACTAGGTTGTTTTATTTTCCTGAAGTGAGAAATCACCACTATAAATTTCTCTCTTAGGACTGCTTTCATTGTGTCCTATAAGTTTAGGAATATTGTATCTACATTCTCATTTAGTAGCACATATTATATTTCTTCTTTATTTTTATCCTTGTCCCATTGGTTGTTTAAGAAGGTATTATTAATTTCCATGTTTATGCAGTTTTTGTAGTTTCTTTTGCCATTAATTTCCAGTTTCATTGCATTATCATCAGATATTATGCATGGGATAAGTACTATTCATTTGTAATTACCTAAGCATGTTCTGTGGTCTAGTATAAGATCTATTTTAGTGAACTTATCATGTGAAGCTTATTCTGTAAACATCTCCTAAGTCCATTTGTTCACAGATATGGTTCAGTTCTGATATTTCTTTGCTGATTTTTTGCCTAGGTGATGTATCTCGCTGTAGTAATGGAATATTAAGTTCCCCAATTATAATTTTCTTATTGTTTACTGGATTTTTCACATCAATTAATAATTGTCATATATAGATTAGTGCTTCCATATCTGGGACATACATATTTATGATTGCTGTCTTTTCCTCTTGAAGTTTTCCCCTAACAAATATGAAGCGACTTTATTTATCTCTTTTGATGATTCTTGGCTTGAAGTTCATACTGGCTGCAAACAGAATAGTTACTTTGATTTTTTCTCACTTTTTGTTGCAAAGAGTATTGTTTTCCATCCTTTAACATTCAGTCTATGAATTTCTATTTGAGTTGTATGTCTTTTTATATACAGTATATTGTTGGCTTTTCTTTCTTGATCCATTTTTCTAGTTTGTTCATTCTGATTTGTGAATTGAAGCCATTTACACTGGTGGTTATAACTGATATTTATTGGCTTATTTTGTCATGCTATTTTAAGATTTCCAATGTTAGTCTCTATAGTAATCACAGTATGTGATACTTTTTCAGCCCTAAAGCTCTTAAGGCTCAGTAAGGAATGACACCAACTCTCCTCTACAGTTCAGTGTGACATTGAATATTTTTTTCTTTAGTATATTTGTGCGTCTGATTCACAGTATTTCACTTAAAATTATGGTTTCAAGGTGCATCGATATTTCTACAAATGAATCATGTTCAGTCTTCATGGTATAGTTACACTCCTTTGTGTATAAATACCACATTTTCTTTATCCATTTATCTGTTTATGGATATATAGGTTCCTTCCAGTGTTTAGCCATTATTAACTGTGCTGTTTCTTTTTAGGCACTTTTTTTCCAGTCATTTATCTTTGTTACATTTGCAGATGATGAAGGGAGTTCTGAATATGACTTCTTTATTAGATAGTCCTAAACAAAAACATATTGCATGAGCAAACTATAGAGAAAAGTTCAAACTTGCTCCTGGTACATAAGGTAAAAATTTAACAAACGTATCACTTTGAATAATTTTCAAATTACAAATTCTCTGAAAACAATAGAATATTTTACTCAATTGTAAGAGATGTATTTTGTCACTAACTTTGTCCTATTTTATCTGCAGAAAATTACATCACAACCAAAAACATGTAACTTCAGTAATTTCTCCCCACTAATAATTATATATGCATGAATCGTTGGTCAGAGGGTAAACAAATATAGCAGGCTAAATAATGGCTACCTGAGGTTGTGCATATACCGATTCCCAAAATCTATGAATAAATTGCTTTATATGGTGAAAAGGCTTTACACACGTGATTAAATAGACGATTTTTAAATAAAAAGATTATTCTACATCATCCCAACCCGCACAAGGTAGTCACAAAGATAATTGTGAAAGCAATGCAGAGAGATTAAATCAGAGTAGGAAATCTGACAACAAAGACAGATAAGATGTGAGAGAAATAGAATACAAGTCAAGAAATATCTTCTAGAAAATGCAAAAAAGACAAGGAAATACATTATCTCTTAGAGACACCAAAAGGAAGCGTTTTCCTATATACTGTGATCTTAGCCTGTAACACTCATTGTAGATATTTGACAATCATCACTGTAAAAGAATAAATGTGTTTTGTCAAATTATTAAGTTTGCAAAAATTTGTTATGATAACAAGAATCTAAGACATGTGACTACTGATAGCATATATTTTCAGCATCCAAAAATGAATAAATTTGAAATTTATTGTATGACAGTTAGATGTACTATATGTTAAAAAATTTAAAAACAGATACTCAACTATGAAATTCACCAGCAGATGAATCCTGGGCTGAGTCTGATGCCACAAAATACAGTTAACTTCCAAACACAAGAGATTTGGGAGAGACATTTCAGATCTAACCATAATATTGTACCTATTTCCCACAAATTCTTATATCAAACTAATTTTGGAAAAAAATGTGTTTAGTCTGTCTCTAAGATTAAATTTTGTCTGTCTCTAAGATAAGATTTTGATCCTCCTGTATTACTTTTACAAGAACATTTGGATTTTATTGTGCATTTATTAAGGATTTTCCTCTCAAACTACATTCTATATATTACAAGTAACTGTGAACATTAGAGATGGGGAAACAAAAGAAAAACAGAACTGTGGAGTTGAGTAACTCTCCAGAAGCTATTACTTAGTCTTAGTCAATAATTCTCATACAAGAATGTAGGTCAGATGATAACAACTGTTGTTTTTTAAGGGAAATTGTTATTGTTTATAGATTAATGTCCTCCAAAACTCATGGGATCAGAATGTCGTTAGATTGTGGGAGCACTATAATTATTAATGGATTCTTCCACTGACAAGTTCATATCTAACTGTAGTATCAGCAATGGGGAACCTGTCAGAAGTACTGTGCCACTAGCAGTGTATTTTGGAAGGGGTATTTCCCTTTCTTGCTCCTTCTTTCTCTCACTACTTTGTGGTTTGCATAGGATAAACAACTACTCATCTTCATTGCTTTGCACTGCAGCTTTCCTGCCTTGGAACCAGTTGACCATGCACTGAATCCTCCCAAAATGTGGGCCTAATTAAACTTGTTATTTAAATTGTGCATGTCAGTTATTTTGTCCTAGTGACAAGAAAGTTGGCTGATAGGAAAAATTAGCAACAATTGGCAAGGTCATATGGGCAGGGCTGCCCAAAGTCCCATTGGATAGATATTTCAACTTGACACTGGGCCTGGACATGGAACTACATGGTTTAATATTCTTCTGCTGGTTTCAGTCTCACTTTGGCCCCATTCCTTTCGACTCCCTTTTCTCTTGCTTTTTTTAAGTTTTTTTTTTTTTTTTTTATTCTATGGAAAATGATAAAGCAAAAAAAAATAAGGAGAATAACAATAGTTAATATATTAAATGTTGTTATCTTTAAAGTATTTGATCAGTGTGCAAGATATAGGCAAAAAAGAAAATTCTCCAACAGATATTAGCACAAACCTTCCTTTTTTAATGAAATAAGATGCTGATAGTATAACTGACTTGTATTTGTTCCCTTTTCCCTACTCCTTTCCCCTTTTACCAATCCTAATTCCTATTTCCTTTTGGAATAATCTCTTACTATTTCAAAATCTTTATTGTGCATATTATACTTTATTTACTCTAGCAGTTTCTGATACCAGGGAGACAATATGTTGTTTCTACTTGTGAGTCTGATTTATTTCACTTATAACTATGGTCTCAAAGAGCATCCATTTACATATGAACGTCTCATATCTATCTTGCTTTGCAGCTGAATGGTACTCCATTGTATTAAAAAATCACATCTTTTTATCTTTTCCTTGGATCACAGGAATTTTGGTTGTTTATAAGATTAAACTACTACAAATTGTGCTGCTCTAAACACGGGTGCAGATACATTGCTCTGGAATGATGCTGTTTTCAATTCTTCTGGGAAAATACCAGAAGGGGAAAAAATTGATTGAATAGCACCTTTAATCCTAGTTTTCTGAGAAATCTCCACACTGATTTCCACAGTGGCTGCACCAGTCTACACTCCCATCAACAGTGGAGAAGGATTGTTTTTTCCTCATAGTACTATAAGTTACTACCATTAGTTATTGGTTGATTTCTTGATGATAGTCATTCTTTCTTGGGTGAGATGGAATGTCAGTATTGTTTTGATTTGCCTCCCTTCGATGACCGGTATGAGTATTATGGTGGCTTCCCAGAGTTGATGATGGCAGAAGGACAAATTATGAGTTGCTGTTCAAGGTGTAAAAGTTTTAGTTATGTAAGGCAATAAATTCTAGAAGTATAATCCACAACATGGTGACTATAATTACCAATAGTATATTGTATCCTTGAGAATTGCTAAAACAATATTAGAGAATTTCTATTGATCAAGGAAAAGTCTCAATAAAGCCAGAAGGAAAAATATGTACAAGATCATGAGGTTTTAGTAGTAGAGAATACTTGCTCTATACAAGACCATATGACTATTCTATGTAACTAAGAAACCAAGACATTCTAAAAAGGATGTGTTCTAATTGAGCACAATTCTCCACTGAATGCAATCCTGTGACACTTCAAAACACAGAACACAAGGAACTGAAGAACAAGCCTCCTGGAGAGGAAGAGAGGAAGAAAGGGAAGAGCTAATTGGTGATGGCACCACAGCAGGTGTTCTCCCTCAAGGACAATGATGACACTGCTGATACAGTCAAAGACAGCCTCATGTGCTCCTTGGCAAGTTCACACAGATTTCTTTTTGTAAACAACTCAAGTGTCTACATCTGTGACAAACAAATGCATGCTTTAAAGAGCATTTCACAGCCTAAGGGTGCCAAAAACAAGACCAGAATAAAAGTTTGTCAGGTTGGAAACAGTTGTTGTGTTCCAAGTAGGCTTAAATGCTCAGGTGTGTTCAGATGTGAGAAAAGACAGAAATGAGTTAGAAGCATTAAAAGAAGACTCTTGGTAGCTACTGAGATTTTAAAGAAAAACTGGGAAATATTTTATAGCTGAATATTAATTATTGCATGGTTGTTCTCTGGCAGGGTTGGAAAGTGCAAACTGCCAGCCTAGGGAATCATAGCACATGCACAGGCCATCTGCTAACAGTGTCTGAGAATATGGATTTTCTCTAGATCTTTCCTTCTTCAATGAAAATTATTTCAGTGTCTGTGACTGAGTATAGAAAATATTTGTCTTAAATCCTTTTAAAATACTTTCATCCTCATTGTAGGGCTCCATTCACTTGAGATTTATTTCTTAACGTAAATCCATATCAAAAAAGCTTTCAGTTCTTCTGGTGCTTCTTGCCTTGGTATTGTAGAAAGAGTTCAAAGTTCAGAATAATCCCGAAAGTAAATGTTATAAACATGGAGTCCTTCATTTGTGACTGTTACTTCTGATTTAGGAGTTATGGTTGTTTTTAAATATCCTCAAACTTTTATAGAAATGCTCAAGCCAATATTACAGGGCAAGAACATTTTAAAAGATTGGTGTAGTGATATGGTGGAAATAAAACAATAAATACCACAGTTTCATATGTAGTCTCTTAAAGTCTACACAAATAACAAAGTTATAATCAATATTTTCATTTGTAATATTGTAACTAATATCACAAAATTAAATACATAATCTTATTTAATCAGGAAAACTACCCTACTATTTATCATCACATTTTTACAAACACCAAATTTGATAATCTCAGTGACTCAACGATTTGCCCAAAGTCATACTGTTAGTGATGGCGAAGTTATATCCAAAACTAGATATAGCTGATGACACAACTCAAATTTTTAACAATTCTATTTTTATTGCTTTGGGTATTCTTAGTAGGAAATACACAACATGAATAAAAGTAGATATAATACAGGGTTGTAGCTGTATAAATGATACAGGAATAGTATCAGGGAAATTCAGAAAAAGTTTGAATTACTTGAAAACAGAGGAGTGAAGCAAGATCATTTGGTGGCAACTCAGCTAGAACTTAGAAAATAAAACAAGGTTTAATTTGGCAAATATTTTGGAAGATGGGCATTCAAGCAAATAATGGGAGAGTAATATGAAGATGGAACGTTAACATATTGATATAAAGAAAATATCAGGTTTATGGAGAGTTGAATTCTTGAAGAGGAATAGTGGTAAGATGAGAATTGAAAGAAACAATGATGTCAAATAGTGAAGTAATACCCCAAAATAGTGTTTCAAAATAGAATACAGTGATACTGCAGTCCATGAACTCAATTCTTTCCACAATTCTGATTGCAAACTAAATTGGAAGAGAATGAGTCAAATTTTCCCATAATATTAACGTTGATCCTAGTAACCGTTGAATTTTATGAGGTTGTTATCCAATTCAATTTACAACCAGAATGGTCTAAAGAATTAGGTTTGTGATCTGAAGTAACACTATATAATTAAGCTTAGTGAAAACATACAACTGATTTTTGGCTATGTTTCCTATCTGTTCGATTCTGCTGAGATAAACTATTTGAAAATTAAATAAAAATCCCCAGTGTCAACTTTTCTGGAGATAATTGATAACTGTGAATAGAACATATAAATGCATGCACCTAGAAGTTTGCTGAACTGTGTAGTTCAAAACTTTCATTCAAATTCAGATCAAGCTTCAAAGCCTGTAGATTGTTTAAAAATTGTATATTGGAAAGTGAATACATATAAACACTTGCTTGAAAAATATACTTATCTCTGAGAAGATTATTTCTTTAGAACAAAAATCAACTTGTCTCCATAGTGGTTGTAGTAGTGAACATTCTCACCAAAAAAGTAGAAGTGTCCTTATTTTCTTTGCAGCTTTGCCAGCACTTGTTCTTCTTTTAACAGAAGTTAAAGATACTACGTTACAGTGACATATGCATACCCATGTTTACAGAAGCAAAAGTTATAATAGCTAAATCTCGCAAACTGTCTTTGTATCCATTAACAGATGAACGGATAAAGACACTTGGTATTCACACACGGTAGAGTACTATTCTGCCATAAATAAGGGTTAGCTTGAGTAATTTGTGAGAAAATGAATGCATATATGGATCACAATGTTAAGTGAAATAAATCAGACACACAATCTCAAAAAATTGCATGTTTTCTATTATATATGAAACCCAAAATATAAATAAAGGGCAAAATAAAAGATAATAGGAAGTAGGAAGATAAATGTTTTTCAAATAGGAAAAGGATCAAGAGATAGAGGTTAGGGACAGAGGGAAAGGAAAGGGAATGAAAAGTTGAGTTAAGATGCATTTGTATACATGTATCAACTTCTTACAAGGAAGGTAACATGTATTGCAGGCATGTACTAATAAAATCTACAAAGAATAAAAATCATTTATTGCCACAATGAAAAAAGAAGTAAACAACACAGTTAGCTAGATTAATTTAATTAACAGTAATTGTGAGATGGGAGCACAGTGAGACCATCTTCATATTTATTTAATGCTGTGAATCCCTCAAAAGGGTAGAAAACTATGTGTATGGACAACCCTTAGCAAAAATGAAACATATGGTGAAGCCATCTCTTCAGGAGATGGATAAAACGCATGTGTGTGCTGTTGGAAATGTATGTTCACAAAACAGAAATGCTTAGCTCACTTTCTCCAAAATATGAGTAAAATGCAAAGGAAAAAAAGACCATTAAGACAGAGAAAGGGAGAAGGGAGGAAAAGAAGGAAGAAGAGAGGGAGAGAGAAAGAGAGAGAGAGAGAGAGAGAGAGAGAGAGAGAGAGAGAGAGAGAGAGAATACTTAGAGAAAACAAATATTGCAGTGAGTATGCGAAAGAGCAACCAACAAGGAAAAAGATGTTAGAAACTGTTGAATCTTAGAAAGTTTCAGGAATCTGACAAAATTAATACTACTAAAGATATTGTGAAAGTAGAAATATAGGAAGATTTCTTGCGAATAAATATATTCAATAGTAAGTCATAC
Source organism: Cavia porcellus (assembly GCF_034190915.1). NCBI lineage: Eukaryota > Metazoa > Chordata > Mammalia > Rodentia > Caviidae > Cavia > Cavia porcellus. The sequence goes on along the minus strand of NW_026947486.1, from coordinate 83,718,983 downwards.
CAACACTTTTCCTCAGTAAACACATCCAGAGTACTAATGGTTTCATACTGAGGGTAGTGAATATGAGAAATTCTGCATCAAGAATACTAGAAACAGAGGCAAGGATGCTACTGTGGAAAGAGAATTCAGTGAAAGTATACACTAAGCTGCCAGTTTGATATTGCTTAGGTAACAGATTGGAGCATTCCTTTGTTGAACAAAAAAGTTTTGGGTAGTCAGAAATCTACTAGAGAAGGAGAAAGACCAAAGAAAAAATCAAATTTACAATGGAGAAAACAAAATGAAAGACATATCCATATATATATATATATATATATATATATATATATATAGTGTGTGTGTGTATGTGTTAAATTACTGTAGCATTACTGTATAATAGAATATCAATCAATACTGGCAAAGGTAAGGCTTATTCTGTAGCTAAAACACACTGACTGAATTGCTTTCACTAAAATTGCCATCACTTATAATAGCAGGGTTTGCCAATGATTGAGAAAGTAATAGGGATTCCATATCAGATTAAGACCTGAATACAAAAGTTGGTATACTATTGCATTGCATGGTAACTACAGGTAATAATAATACACTGTGAATTCCAAAAATATGAAAAACTTAAAAATTCTTACTAGAAAAGAAAAGATAAATGCTTGGGAACACGTGTGTACAGAATCAAACATTACATGATACCTCATGAATATGTACAATTTTCATGTTTTTGTGTATAAGTTAAGTATAAATAAGTAAATAGAGAGAAAAGGTATGCTGATGAAAGAGTCACTTTGACACTGTTTGTTTTAGAATCAACCATAGTATAAACCAGTGAAATGTCAAAAAACAAAGGCAGAGAGGAGAGAATGAAAAAATGCATAATGTTAGAGTTAGGCAGAACACTGTGCTTTGTATCTATTTTTTACATACAAATGTAACACATAAAGTAACAATTGATAGATTAGGTAATAAATTTTAATATTAGAGCAGGACAAAAATAATTTTTAAAACTGAAAAGGAAATATTAGACTATCTTAACACAAACTTTGTGGAAAATAATTTTAATGAAGTAGAAAATATTGAAAAAGATAAGTAAAATTAAAATCAGGAGTTGAACTGATGCCCTCACACTTTTATGAGAGAAAATAATTCCTTCATGAAACATGAAAAATGAGCTATGCAATTTAAATTGCAATACTATGCAAATTTTAAAATATTTCAAAAATTGTTTCTAAAATGATATTTCAATATAAAGCAAAAAGTTGGTGAAATTTTACACAAGTAAAAACAAATTGAAAAGTAGACAAATTCTAGGTCACAAATACAGATCACAAATAAGGGCAAATCTAAAATGTTATGCTTATAACAGCAATATTAATTACAGAAAGAAAAAAGAAACGAACATAAGAAAATACATTTGCATAATTTTGCATGCACTGAAGAATATTGTTATGTTTTGTTTTGTTTTGTTTTTGCTACTGAGGATGGAACTCACAGCCTTGCACTTACCAGGCAGGTACTTATGCTGCTAAGCTAAATCCCTAGTGGGTGTATTATTTTCTAGTTTGAAACATTTCAGAAAGGTATGTGATATGGTAATCTTACACAGATTTTCCTCAAACTGACTGACACATAGATTGACCTGACAAGTTTATTCAAAGCTGAGAGTAGACTACTGCAATACTATGACCACATTCAGAACAGGCTGAAAGCCAGTGGTGAAAGGCAATCTTTTCCAGTAAAAGAAATGCTAGTATATTATTACACTTGGTTTTTCACTTTGTGTGTTTGGCTCAATGTCCTGAGGGAAGGTATATGTGCACTTTTGGGACTTTGCCTGGAAAAAAAACAAAACTGAAAGATCTAAAGGAAATTTATGAAAGAAGCAGGAGGGTAATTCTTTCATAAAGGGCGCACATCACGGGAATTTTTATTTTTAGCACTTCATTCTATCAAGGACATCAAGTAGAAGACAAATCACACAACATCCAAGAATACAGGATGATTCTTCATATCAACCAGGTATTCTCAGCCCCCGCCCCCAGTTCTTTGCTCATTGCCCACAAAAGGAATAGTCACAGTGACACATGAGAAACCTATTAATTCCACATAACTAAAGTAGTATACTTGAGATGATTAACTTGTAAAGTGAAAAGTTTTTTTTTTTTTAGAGGAAAAAGAGAAAAACACAAAACAAAACAAAGTGTAAGGTTACACATAATACAGAACTACAAAAAAAATAACAGTAAGAAATCACCTATTAATAGATTACATATTATTATCTTGGAAATAGTTGCTCACATCACAGTATCAAAGAATACAAAGTAGACATTCAAACAGAGAGAGTGCAAACAGCTGTGTTCCATGATCCAAAAACATTAATATAGTCAGCTATTTAACACCCCTAAACACACTTGCTGTTATATCCGTTAGAGCTCTTTTTTTTTTCCTCCCTCTCTTTTTTACAACAAAATTTACACATTTTGGATTTTATTACTTCTTAGTTCTTATTATTTTTGGGGGGGGGGAGAGAATAAAGTCAAATATGGCAAAACAAAGCTGTCAGTCAAAACCAAGGATAGACATAGCACATGATGTAGAACAGAGTACAAGGTCATCAACAATGGTTATCAACATTGTCTCTTGTTTCCTTAAAAAGAATTGTCTATCTCATTAGGTATTATAAAGTTGGACAAAACAGTAGAGAACAAGATCAATAAAACTTAGGCATTGTAAACATTACAGGACTTCCAAAGGAGACAATAGTCAAACCCGAATGGGCATCTTAGTGAATCTTATTGCCTTCAAAGTAGTTGCCTATACCCTCAAACTTGATACTATCGCACAGAATGGAACAGAGTCTAATCAGTCAAAACAAGATCGTGGGAGTATTACAGGACTTCAAAACAAGTTAATAGGAAATAAAAAAGAGTTACTATTATATATCCCAATTTTTTTAATTTTTCCCCTTAATTAAAATAAACATAAGAAATAACTAAATAATTTTTTAAAGAATAGTAGTTACCATAGTGTCTGTCTTTTTCCTTGAAATATTTGGATAAAACTTCATATACTATAGCTTCAAATATTTCCATATCAAGAAGCCCAGAATAAAGCCTTTCTAATTAATAAGTGAAAATTTTATAAGGCTTCAAGGCCACATACTGGGGAATCATGATTACCACATATTTTTATATATTTGAATCATTACTTACATTAGGGAAACTATTCGATATTCATACATGTGAGATTTATTTATTTCACTTATGAGTATGGTCTCAAGCTGTGCCCATTTATTAATAAATACCTCAATGTGATCCTTCTTTATAGCTGAATAATATTCCATTGTATAGAAATACCACAACTTTTTATCCATTTTATGTCAGGCCATACTTTTGTAAGTTCTAGTTTCTGAGAAATTGACTCCATGGTTTTGGGCATGTAGTGGGTTAGACCACCAGGGCAAAAACACAAGGTGGAGCAAAACTACTCCCCTCATCAAAGAAGCAAAATGTTATAGCAAGAGACTTCAGTTCCATAATTCACTTGGAGGACATACCTTCATTCATTTAAAGATCTCACATTAGGCCCTGCCTTCTAGAAGTTCACCACATATCTTAACCACATCACTCTGAGAAGCAAACTTTCACCACAAGGACCTTTTGAGGAAAATTATCCAAACAGTAGCATCTTCTTATGACCTAATTATGCCACTATAAGGTGTTAACGTTAAGGAAAATCCCTGAACCCTTAACTTGGTTTCATCGGTGTAAAAAACTAGGCAATTAACTGGTGATATGTCTAATTTATCACTTTTCAACTGAAAAACAAACAAACAATTTGCTTTACTGAATATTGCATTGTTTTCCTAAGTAAGATTTTCTTTTCTGCCTGAATGACTCCATGTGAACCAATTCCCAAAGGCTTACAACAATACATGATTTACCAGTGTAGTAGTATGCACATCAGATCAAGGGGTTATTACAGTAAGAGCGCTATGACAAACAAATGTTTCATTAGAGAATCTGTGCAAATTACCATATGCCTCATCACACTGCAGCAGCTAACATAGTGAATAAATAATTGTCCTATTAATGACTCAGCTTTAGGAAAGGCTTAAAGGTAAGCACTGTCCTAGACCAGTAGTTATACTGAAATTATAGCTGATACAATATTTTTTGTGTTTGCAATACCAAAAAATATAAGAAAGCAAATAATACAAATAGACTGATTTTTTTCATTAAGAAATGAAATGATTCATTCATTAAGTCTGTGGTTTATAACCTACTGTGATTTATAATCTTCTGAATTAACATAACTCGAATCTAGATATCCCCCAAAGCCTTTTGCACTCATAGATAGGACTTCTTGGAGCTGTCTGGATCAAGGGTGTGATACTAGTAATAGAGGTATAAGTAACTAAATTAGTCTACTGCCTGGTTTGGCATAGTTCTGGGTATGGATAATGGAAAGGCCCCTCTGGATGTGAGTTGTAGCACCTAAAAGGATTGTAGCCTAGATGAGATAAAAGGGAAAGGCTTGCTTTGTTGCTTTGCTGAATCCTGCCTGCTCTATCATGAAGAACTGTTTTTCGTTTGCAATGCCCCTCTGTCATGCCACCTTGCCTTGGAGCCAGCCAACTATGGATTGAAACGCAAAAACTGTGAGGTGAAGTAAACTTCCACCTTTTAACTTGTGGCTGTTGGGCATTTGTCTCAGCAACGAAAAGAATAACTAAGATAGAAAAGTCTTTTTCAAGTAGAAAACCCAGGAAATTTTTTCACTAATCATGAAATCATGACTTCTAGATATATTTTTACCTTATTGTGCAGGAAGTCAAACAGAAAAAGAAAGGACTTACATTGCTAGAGGTTATTGAACCTGATTACAATTTTAAGCTATCAAAGTTAACTGATTTCAGCTTTACAAGATAGGTTAAAAGGAATACACTAAGAAACACAAACATTCATGGAGGTAGTTAGCAACCTGTATGTTAAATGTTAACATCAAATGAGAAATTTTAGCAACTATGGCCTAAAAGGGGTGATGTGGAAACTGATTGCTCAAGAAAATCATAAGATGAAGCCCTGTTTTAAAACATTAATCAGGCAACTTAGAGTTCTTCGTGTCATGACACAGTAGAATGGAAATTTAAGATGCGTAGTGGAAAAGAAAACGAATCAGTATTAATTGTGGCCTTGGGAAACTTTTGCCATAGGCAAGTTTAATTTTTCCCATACTAGGGCTGGGGATTTAGCTCAGCGGTATAAGCACCTGCCTTGCTAGCAGGCAGTCGTGAGTTCGATCCTCAGTACCGATAAAAATGAAAAAAAGACATACTTTATTTGATACGTCTTGGGGAGATAGTTCAGCTAATTACTTTCATCACAGTTTTAAAATAGACTTCATCTTGTTGAGGATATTAGCAGATCTGAGGTACCTAAAGAAGTGACTATGTCTGATCTCTCTTTTGTCCTACCTCATGTAGAGTTGTCACAGATCTTCCTTATCTATTGGTATGGCAATCAACTCAACGCTGATGAAACTTGATAGAGCCTTGCCTCAGCTATAACTACAGTACTTAACTTTCTGAATGTCCTGTAACTCTCCCTTGCACGTGTGCATGTGCAAATTAAGGTATTCTGGAGATTTAACAACCTGAGGAATTTTTCTTGACCAGTAATGAGTGGAGACTGGAGAATTCTTGCTTCTGTACTCTGTCTCTCCTAGAAAGCATTGGGATGAAATTTATATAGCTTTCCAAAAAGTTCAAAACAAAGGGAGGAATAGTTGTCCACAACCATAAAAATAGTAACAAATATTTGCAGTGGTTTTTACCATTTTACTATATTCTTTATTAGTATATATTTATGATAAATAATAGTCACATTTTTGGGGGAAATTGTAAATATACATGGCACATCTTCATCATTTTTACACCTACTTCCCCCCTGAATTCCCTTCTGTCTATCTAGTCACACTTTTCATCTCCATAGAATTTATTACCCTGTTTCCGACAATATCTATTTTATTTTGTCCTTTACATTAATTTATATTTTGAATCTCTCATCTTAGAGAAACTTTGATATATTTTACTTTGTGTCAAATTTATTTTGCTTAGAATTATACTTTTGACACTCATAAATTTTCCTCCAAAAGTCTAAAGTGTATCCATTATGTCTAAATACTACTCCAATGTGTGTGTATATATTATATATTATGCATAATATGTATAACATATATTGTTTTTCTTTATTCATATGTTGATGGACATAGAGACTGTTTCAATAATTTAGCTGTGATAAGCTGATATTAACATGAGCATGCACGTATCACTGTAATATAATGACTCACAGTTTTTCTGGAAGATCTTAAAAAGAAGTAGAGAAGGGTCCAATGAAATTTTTTTCTATTTATTTTTCTGGGAAATCTCCATAATAATTTCCATAGTAGTTTTATAGCTTACATTTACAGTAACAATGTAGAAGAAAATTTTTTTTTCTCACAACTTTGTCAGCAATTGGTTTGTAAATCCTTCACAAAAACTGATCTTACAGGAGTAACATGGAATCTCAAGATTTTATTTGGTTTTGCTAAGGGTCAATGATGCTGAATATTTTCTTATGTATTTTACCTATTCTGAAAAGTGTGCATTTATTTCAATTGTCCATTTTTCACTGGGTCTTTTATTTTGGGAGATTTAATTATTTGTGTTTTTTACATATTCTAGATATTGGTCCTCTGACTAATGAGTAGCTAAAAAAACAGTTTCTCTCATTCTGCAGTTTTTCTATGCACTTTCTTAGTTCTTTGCTATGCAGATGCTTTTCAATTTTATATAATCCCACTTGTTAATTCTTTGTAGTATATTTGTGCAAGTGGATCTTTTCAGGAAAAGCTTGCTATGCCTATGTTTAGGAATATTACCTTTTTTTTCTTCCTGCAGTTTCAGTGTTCCTATTTTTATACCTGGATCTTTTATTCACTTTGATTTTAATTTAGTAGAGGGTGAAAAATATGTATCTTCATTTATTCTTCTGTGCAAGAATATCAGTTTTTTTTTCAGCATAATTTGTTTAAAAGGCTATGTTTTCTTTCACTTTCTATTTTTTTTTTTTTTTTACTCTTTACAGTAGTCCAATTCTATTAATAAGTGTATTTCTCTAAAAACTTTATTTTGGACTTTTTTTGGAGAAAGGCAGCTGGAATAACATAGAAATGAGTAGCTAGTATCTTTTTCACAAACCACAAATAATAGTATGAGCAAGTTGTTCAGAAAAACGTACTAGAATAATCAGCTGAAAGAGCTGAAATTGGCCACTTCTACAGAGAGAAAATTTTAAATAACTTGGATTAGGCCCTCTTTTTATGTTTTATTTTAAACATAATATTTTAGTGTGCCCAGGCAAAAAAATATGACTTAAATGTGTTTTAAATCAATATTTTAGAAGCGAAGATTTCCATAGATGGTATTTTCCTTTATCTTTTTATGTACACATTAGTATCAATTTTTTTCATTTGATTTAGTCATAATGTTTGGGATGTAGTAGCTATCCAATATGTATTTGTTGATTTCAGTAACTACAGAACATGGATAGGATTTATCTATGTTGATCACACTCAATTACAAAATTTGTGAGAATCATTCATTTAGGAAGTTTATCATATAACAATTTTTATGTGGTGAATGATATCCTACTGAAAAAATTTATTTTCTTCATTTTATATTCCAGTATTACCACTAAGTTCCTTCTCTTAGGTTTCTTAAAAATGTGTATTTTATTAATGACACAGAATATTGTAATTATTAAGTTAAATCTTCCTCTGTGATCTTTGGGCCCTAACTAATCTCAGCTTTGTAAATCATCATGAAATTTCCAGACAGTCCAACAGTGGACAATTAATTAGAGTGCCACAGTGGAAAGCTGATAAAATGTTGGTCCTACTCTATTCAGTATTTTATTATCTATTTCTTGTTTCCTAATTTCTGTGAGATTTTTCAACTCCATTTAGGTAATATGTTTCAAAAAGTTAAAATACAGGTAGTTCGGATCTCTTTATGTCCCTTACAGAGTTTTGTTATAATACATAAACAATAACTACTTGATTTCAAAACATAACTAGAGAATAAAAAGCAAAGAACAGAATAGAGTTTCCTTCAGTTAATATAGATAAAAATGAGATAAAGACATGCTTATCATTATTAGTCATTAAGTAAATACAAAATAAAAGCCATACTGTGATTTTTTTGCATGCACAAGAATAGACAAATATAAAATGCAACTAAGAATACCAAGTGTCAGAAAAAATGTAAAGCAATAGAACTCTCATTCATATTGGTGGGAAATATAAAATGATATAGATAAGTTTTAAGAGCAACTCAGTTCCTAAAAACTCTAAAATACAGTTATTCTATGGCTCAACTTTCCAGCCCTAGAAATATATGTCTAAAAAATGAAAATAGCAGGGTATGTTGGCTCATGCCTGTAATCCCAGCACTCGGGAGGCTGAAACAGGAAGATTGTTGCGAGTTCGAGACTAGCCTGGGCTACAAAGTGAGCTCAAGGCCAGCCTGAACTGCATAGCAAGACCCTGGCTCAAAAAGACAAAAAAATACATAAACAAAATTTTTAAATAAAAAAAATGAAAATAAATGTACATATAAAAATGTGTACATAAATATTCACAGCATTAGTATTAATGATAGCCTGGTCCAAATGCCTATCTTTTGATGAATGGTTAAATAAAATGGGGTGTGATGTACATATTCACAATGCATATATTCATAGTATACTATGGAATAACATGCATTCATTTAAAATATAAAATCAAAACTTATATGATAACACATGTTGCATTTGCCTGAAAATAAGAATGGGCCTTACATTAATTTTGCTCCAAAAGATGTAATACGGTTTATTTTTAGGGATTGTTTTATTTATTCATGGGCAGCAATCTTTATTAATTCAAGCACAAAGATCTATATTTATTCAAATATAGTCTTGTTATCTTCTTCTGGAACATAGTCATAACTGTCCAAGTCCTGAATTGTGGCCTGAATTTCTTCCAAGTCAATTTCTGTAGAACTTCTGGCCTCAGTGTCTCATATCTAGCAACAGAACACTGCTTAAGGAGCACTTCTTGTTCATGTAGACTGCTCTGAGCTTTGGAAACTTAGCTGTCAGTGAATTTAGCCCATGCATTCTTTACCCAAGTCAGCACCTCTTATATGCTGAGCTTCAGTTTCTGTTAGATCGTGTTAATTGAAGACTTATAAGACAAGACAGACAACAAAAATGATGAGAATTAGGAATGATTATCCACACAAAAGTGATGAAACATTGGTGACATCAAAATTCAGAAAATGTTTCTTTATTTCAGACAAGTGCATTAAGCAGGCCCATCATAACACATGATGAACTATGAAGATTCATATTAGACATGACCATGTTCATTCATTATCAAGTGCTCATGTTACTCATGCATTATGGCTGTATTCCAATTGATCATTCACCATTAAGACTCAAGTTCATCTATTTACATAGGTGTTTACCTCTCATCCAAAGGTGCCCACTTGAATATTTATAAATACTTAAGATATATATTATCATTTAAGTAGTGTCAATAATATGATTTATTTACATTTCCTTATTTGTTAATATTATCATTTTATAATTAAATATATTTGATGTGTGTTACAATGGGCATATTGAATTCCTTTGTCTAGCTAACAGCCTTAACTGGGGTTTATTTTTTTGGTAAGGCTTATATGATAGCTATCCTGAAAACTCATGCTAGGGCTTATTTTCTGGTTAGGTCTTATTTTCAGAAAAATACAATAAGAATGTGTCTTAGTTACTTTTTACTCCTCGCTGAGACAAAATACCTGAGGCCCAAGTTGGGAAAGGAAAGGTTTGTTTCTTACAGTTTTTGGAGGTTTCAGTCCACACTCAGTTGGCTCGAAGACAGGTGGGCATTGCTGGGCTGCCTTTCATGGCAGCTGCACACAGCAAACTCGAACCAGCAAAGAGCAAGACACACCTTCCTGCCAATACATCACATCCTGGCTCCACCCCTAGGAGGATGGAACACTGACACCATCAATCCAAGCACTAGACAATGAACCAATCACAAATACACAATGCAAACTCATGAGGCCTGGGGGACACAAATATAAACCATGACAGAATAATATATTAATGCATACTAAATTGTGAATGATCTTTAAAAATATTCTGATTATATATAGTTATTTATTACAAATCCATTCTTTGATACTATTTATATGAAATTGCTCAAATAGTCAAATCTAATTATAGAAAATTGGTTATTGGCTGCCTGTTGCTAGGGTAGAGTGATGGGCTAGTAATTGTCAAACTGTATGAGTTTTTTTTTTTTTTTTAAGACTGGCAAAAATATCTAAAATTAATTACTAATAATTCCACAATTTTGGGAATATGTAAAAATAGTGTTTTATAGTTTAAAAGTACAAATAGCTAGGAGACATAAAAATGTGAAAAGTAATGAGCATGACAATCAGATGTCAATAGCATTTAAGCTGTCTGATATACTAAACTATTTTATGTGTTGATTTCTACATGATCAAATTCACCATCAGGATTGGCCATTTTTTGGGAAAATAATATTCTACATTTTTCATGAAGTCTCATAAAAAATACAGTATCACATTGTTGAACCTCCATTGGTATCAACACATTTTCACAGTTCAAAACTGAAATTACTGAAGAGAATGTAGAAAAGAGGAGGAATCTTCTCCTAGAGAAGCAAGAACAATGTAAAATATTAGTATTTTCCTGAAAAATTACCCCAAATATTATGTAAGAAACCTATCCTGAGCCATATCTACATACATACCTCAAAGAGACAATCACCGTTCCTTGTACAATCTTTTCTATCATAGTAACTGAATAACTTCAGGTACTTGCATGGTGTATTGGGCTATAACAGAAACAAACCTAACTACAAATAGTCCTCTCTTCCCTTATATTTATAGACAGCTTGCTGGTATTTATTTGTTCAACTCTTTATTTTTTTTTTATTTACTTATTGTTCAAGACTAGTTCAATTGTCAGCCTTTCCATAAAGCTTCTGCCTATTACCCACACTGGCTTTAATTTGTTCTTTTCTATTGCTATATATTCTCTGTGAAAATTATAAGGTCATAAGACACTCTACACTGAGAGTGTCTCTCTTGTAATGTTTTAAAATATTTTTATTAGTACATGTAGTTTATAATCATCTTGGGGAGTAGGCATGTGCAAGTAATACAGCTTCATCCTTTTTAATTCCCTTCCCCTTTCTTGAGTCTTCCTCCCTCCTCCTCTAAAGATACTTCCCTATTTTCATTTTAGCTGGTATTATTAATTTTATCTCATGTTTATGACATATGATGTTTACTTATTGATGTCATTAGGTTCCTGTACATAACATATGTTTAATATAGATATTTCCACTTCCCTTCCCCTTCTGTCCTCACTCTCAGTCCCCGGCACTTCATCCCATTTGCAAGAAATCTATCATTTTATCTCCTTTTATTCAATGTGTAACCATCCTCTTTGTTTGTAATTTGCCTTACCCAAATAGGATGTATCATATGGCATTCAAGCTACTGTTTTTGGTTTATTTCACTCAACATTATAGTTTCTAAGTGCAATTATTTTCCACAAAATGTCTCGAATTTGTCCTTCTTTATAGTTGAGTAGTGTTCTCTTATGTATACATAGCAAATTTTCTTCACTCAGTCATCTGTTGATGTATATAAAGATAGCTTCTGGGTTTTAGCTATTATGAATTATGCTGCTACAAAACTTAGCATACATGTATCACTGAAGTATGATATATATATATATATATATATATATATATATATATGATAGATAGATAGATAGATAGCTGTTTCTCGATTATACCTAGAAAGAGATGGCTGAGTCCTACAAGACTTTTAATTTTAACTCTTAAGAAATCTCCATACTGGGGGCTGGGGATTTAACTCAGCGGCATAAGCACCAGCCTTGCAAGCAGGCAGTTGTGAGCTCGATCCCCGGTAACCGATAAAAAGGAAAAAGACAAAAAAAAAAAAAAAAAAAAAAAGAAATCTCCATACTGATATCCATAGTGGTTATGCTGGGTTAAATTCCTACTAACAATGTAGAAGGGTTTCTTTTGCACCACAGCCACATTAGCATTTGTTATTATTTAAAATCATAATGATTGCCATTCTTTCTTGTGTAAAATAGTATTTTAGCATTGTTTTCATTTGCGTTTCTCTAATGGACAGAGATATTGAATTTTTTTCCATCTATCTGTTGGCAATTTGTTCTTTTTCTTCTGAGAAAACATCTTGATTAGGTCTTCTATTTTAGGTGATCTAATTTTTGAGTTACTTATATTTTGTAGATATTAGTCTTCTGCCTGTGTAATAACTGATAGTTTTCCACTATTCTGAAGTTTGTCTCTCCACTCTACTAAGTGTTCTTTGCTATGCGGAATCATTTTAATTTGAAGTAATCCCACTTGCTTTCTGACTTATTTCTTGTACCATTCTGGTTCTATTTAGGAAATACTTCCTTATACCCATGACTTGAAGTGCTTTACATATTTTATCTTTCAGTATGCCCAGTGCTTCCGTTTTGATGGTTGGATCTTTGATTCATTTTTTATTTTAGTTTAGCACATGGTTAGAAATATGGGTCCAGTTTCCATCTTTTTCAAAAATATTCAGTTTTCCCAACACTACATGTTAAATAGACTATCTTTCTTCCAAAGTATGCTTTAGCTCCTTGGTCAAAGACCAAGTGGGTGAATGTATCTGAAGAGGTTTCTGTAGTCTCTATTCTGTTTAATTGATACACATCTATTTTTCTTCCATTACCATTATGTTTTTCATAACTGTTGCTTGATAGTATAGCTTGAAGTAAGGTATTGTGATGCTTTCTGCTTTACTCTTAATAGATTAATTTTTGCTATTCTGGGTCTCTCTCTCTTTTTTTTTTTTTTTTTTTTTTTTTTTTTTTGTCTTTTTGATACAGGGTCTCACTAGGCAGTTCACGCTGGTCTTGGGCTCACTTTGCAACCCAGGCTGGTTTCAATCTTCCAGGAATCTTTCTGCCTCAGCCTGGGATTACTGTGCTGGAATTACAGGCATGCATGACCAAGACCAGCTCTGGACCTCTTCTGACTCCATAATGAACTTTAGGATTCTTTTTCCTGGATCTGTGAAGTATGCTATTGGTATTTTGATTGGGACTGTATTGAATTGGTATAGCAGTTTTGAAAGTATTGACATTTTGACAACACTAACTCTGCCTATACAAGATCAGGGGTAATCTTGCCATTTTCTGATGTCTTGTTTAATCATCTTTTGCAAATACCGTAGTTTTCCTTGTAGAAGTTTTTAACTTCCTTGTTTAGGTTAATTCCTAGGTACTTACTTTTTTCTTGGTGATACTATGAATAGCATCGTTTTTGTAATTGCCTTCTCATAGGAAGGAGCTACATAGAAATATCATAGGCAGTAAGACAGGGCTAGGCCCTTGAAGGAACCAGTGCAGAAAAACAGATACCTTGTAACCTTGAAGAAGAGAGAACCTCCTGCTGTAGGTCAGACCTCAAGACAAAAGGTCAAACAAATATACCCATATCCTAAGAATTGATATTCTGAATAAGTTTGTATCACCCTGAAGAAACAAACCCAACCCTCTATAGCCAAAAGCCCCTTTCTGCATTCACACCCCCTTTCTGTGTGATTCTCCTCCCCTTTGGCCCTGATTTAATCAATTTTACCTGAGCAATGACTCTTATGGGATCTCTTTTGTGTCTCTCTCAGACAGAAGTTTTGTTTCTCTAAATAAACATTTTCTGCTCTTAAACTCAATTGTTCCTAAAATTCATCCTTCAATTCTAGAGAACACAAACTTATATTGGATATCTAGCAGGTTGGGAGTTTCATTCCCCTATATCAATACTAATATGTGATTCACCAGTCACAAATACATACATGTCAAACTTTCAGAACTTTAATTCTCAAAGAATACTACATTCATTAGTATTTTTGAATTGGCTGGTGATTTTTAGCTCTTAAACTTCAACAAAAGGAGGAGTGTCTTCAGAGACAAGTGACAGAAGAAACATAAGAGCTGAACTTTGAAACTTTACCCAAAATCCTAAACTCCAAGTAACTTCAGTTTCATGTTTTATGTATTATGCTCCTCAGTGATATAACTTGTTCAGTTGAACTTTTGGTTATTTTAGTTAACTGGAAAAAAATCATTGAAAAACTGGTGACAGTATTCTGTCTCCAGAAGGGAGAATGTCAATTCACTTCTGGGGAAGACTGTATTTGGAGGCAGTCATTTAAATCATTCCCTTGGTTTTAAATTCACTTTGAAAAAACTATCTTCTTACTGAAAAGTTATTTCAACAGACTATTCTCAATATTTGTCAAAAACTAAAAATATGTTAAAGATCTTTTTACAATTTCATTTTAATTATAGGCAATTTTCCCAAGTGTATATAAAAGAAATTTGTTCACATTTTCATATTACATCTGGCTGTTCACTTTCCTGCATCACAGCTATATTTTGGAATTAATCCAAGTTAGAAATTAGCAGGACCATTCTGTGGAGCTTTGGAAATGGAAATCAGTATCTAAACATAGTTCAGGCTAATATCTAATCAACTTTGGCTATGACATTCTTTTTTATTGAGTTATGATTACATTCAATAAAATGCACAGGTTGTAAATGTAACTGTGATTAGGTTTGACAAATATCTACACACCTGAATCTATCCCCCAATCAAGATATAAAGCATTGCTATCATCATAAGAAGTTCTCTTGTGTCCTCTCCTGTCTATCTCTTTGTACCTTCCAAATACATCATTTATATTATTTCTATATCTGGTTGCTGTTTTCTCCTGTGAGGGAACTTCAGAAAATGGAATCACATAGTCATGGCCATTTGAAGTCTGGTAATCTTTCATTAGTACATGTTTGCAGAATATAAATTCTACCACACTCACGGTGGGTAGTTTTTAATTCTTCTTGAGACATCTTACTTCCTTATTTTCATCTCCTTCCTTTCCCCTTTCTCCTCCTATCCTCCACCTCATGATCCACTTCACTTTGGAAAAAAACTCTATTTATTGTTATACTTTGTTTTTTTATTTATATTTCAACATCTCATATAATAAAAGTTCTATGATATTTAAAATTGTATGTTTGATTTATTTCATTTAACAATATGGCTTCAAGGTGAATCTGTTTTCCTACAAATTACTCAGATGTATCCTTTTTTACGGCAGAGTAGTATCACATTTTTCATAATTGTCATATTGTTTAAAACTACTCAACTGGGTTTCCTGCCAGGACCAGCCAGTGGGGCCTAGGCAAGGAATCCTGCCCCAGGAATCCTGCCCTGGTCTGGGGGAACTCTCTTAATTGCCTGGGGATCTGCCTGTGGTTTCCTGCTGGGACCAGCAAGTCTGGTAGGCACGGAATCCTGCACCAGTCTAGGGGAACTTTCTTTGTCACCTGGGACCAGCTCGCAGTTTCCTGTGGGCCCAGCCTGTCTGGCTTAGACACGGTCTGGGAGAACTCTCTCCTTCAATTTGAACAACACTTGAAGCTCGAAATTATAGGAAAATGGCAAAACGAAAGACCAAAATGCAACATCAAACTTCCAGCCCATCCCAAGAAAGCCTAGGAACCACATGCATAGAAGAAAACACACTCCACGTACCTGAAATACCTGAAATAATAGTAACTGAAATAAAGAAGCAACTCCGGGAAACCTTAAAGGAATTCAAACTAGAAATGATCTCTCAGGTCAAAGAAGAAATAATAAAAGAAATGAAGGAGATTCTGAACATATCTAAAGAAGACACAGTTAAAAAATTGGAGAAACTAAACAAAAAGATAGAATCCCTGGATGAACAATAAGAGAAACAAACAATACATAAAGCAGATGCAAAGAGATATACAGGAAATCAAAAACTCCATTGAAAGTTGTAAAAACCGCCTCAATGAATGTGAAGATAGAATCTAAGACCTCGAAGACAAGATTGCAACTAGCAAATAGGAAAGGAAAGATCTTTTAAAAATAACAAGAAATCAGGAAACAACAATTCAACACCTGCAAGATGATGCAAAGCAGAACAACATAAGGTTGATAGGGATAAATGAAAAAGAAGGGTTCAACATAAAGAATGTCAAGAGGATATTTAGAGAAGTAATAGCTGAAAATTTCCCAAACACGAGATTAGAAACTGATATCAAAATCAGTGAAGCATACAGAACTCCAAATAGCCATAATCAAAATAAGTCTATACCCAGACATATAATAATGAACATCCCAGAAACTGAACAAAAAAATAGAACATTAAAAGCTGTCAGAAAAGACAGATCACCTATAAAGGAAAAGCTGTCAGAATCACAGCAGACTTCTCAGCACAAACAATAAAGCCAAGAAAGAGCATGGAGTGAAGTATTCCAGATCCTAAAGCAAAATGATTTCCAACCTAAGTTAATGTACCCCGCAAAACTGTCCTTCAAAATGGATAGAGAAATAAGATACTTCCATGACAAAGAACAGCTCAAAAACTTCATGATCACTAAGCCAACCCTGCAAAGAATACTGAAAGACAGCCTAGATACATTTAGGAAAAAAACACTAAACAAAGCAGACAATTAAACAGAGCGGAAAGATAAAGATGCAACAGCAAAAAGATAACATGTCAACAACAAACCAATATTTAACAGTTATAACCATTAATGTAAATGGTCTCAATGCACTAACTAAAAGAAACAGACTGGCAGAATGGATCAAGAAACAGAATCCAACCATACGCTGTCTACAAGAAACCCATATAACCCAAAAGGATCCTCACAGAATCAAAGTCAAAGGATGGAAAACAATACTTCATGCAACAGGAACAAAAAAAAAAAACCAAAAACAAACAAACAAACAAACAAAAAAAGCAGGGGTAGCTATTCTGTTTGCAGATAACCTGAATTTCAAGCCAATAATGATCAGAAGGGATAAAGAAGGACCTTACATACTGGTTAGGGGAAAACTTCAAGAGGAAGAGATAACTATCTTAAATATATATGCACCAAACTCCAGAGCACCCTGTTATATAAAACAAATACTAACAGAAATGAAAAACCAAATAGCAGTAACACAGTTCTAACAGGAGATCTTAACAAACCATTGACACCAATGGACAGATCAACCAGACAGAAAATCAACAAAGAAATAAAAGAACTGAATCGCACCTGTGAACAAATGGACTTGACAGACATGTACAGAACATTCCACCCAACAACAACAGAATACACATGCTTCTCAGCAGTGCATGGGTCATTCTCTAAAACAGACCATATATTAATTCACAGAACATTTTTAAATAAATGCAAAAGGGTTGAAATTATCCATTGCATGCTATTGGACCGTAGCACTGTTAAATTAGAAATTAATGATAAAAGATACAGCAAAAATCACACAAACACATGGAAACTGAATAACACACTCTTGAGTAATCAGTGGGTCACAGAGGAAATTAAAGAATAAATTAAACAATACCCCCTACAAACAAATGAAAACCCAAATACAACTTACCAGAATCTGTGGGATGCAATGAAAGCTGTCTTCAGAGGAAAATTTATTGCACTGAGTTCCCACATTAGGAAAACAGAACGAATATAAATAAATAACCTGATGTTACACCTCTAACATCTAGAAAAAGAAGAGCAAGTCAAGCCCAAAGCCAAAAGAAGAGAAGAAATTATAAAAATCAGAGCAGAAATCAATGCAATAGAGACCAAAAAAGCAACCCAAAAAATCAGCGAATCAAAGAGCGGGTTCTTTGAAAGAATAAATAAAATCGACAAGCCATAGCCAAACTTATTAAAAAAGCTCATATTCATGCAATAAGGAGTGAAAGTGGTGAAATTACTACAGACCCTATAGAAATACAGAAGATCATCAACACCTATTTCGAAAACCTCTACTCTCAAAGGTTTGATAACACAGAGGAAACAGACAGATTCCTAGAAGCATACAAAGTGCCTAAGCTAGATCATGAAGATGTAAAACTACTGAATAACCGAAATTCTACTAATGAAATTGAAAACGTAATTAAATCTTTACCTACAAAGAAGAGCCCAGGCCCAGATGGATTCACTGCAGAATTCTACAAGAAATACAAAGATGACGTAATGCCAACACTCCTCAAAATCTTCAATGAAATTGAAAGGGAAGCAAGCCTTTCTAAATCATTCCTAGAAGCAAATATTACTCTAGTACCAAAACCAGAGAAAGACCCATCTGAAAAAGAGAAGTACAGACCATCTCCCTAATGAACACAGATGCAAAAATCCTCAATAAAATATTAGCAAATAGGATGCAGCAAATCATCAAGAAGATCATACACCCCAACCAAGTGGGATTCATCCCAGGCATGCAGGAGTGGTTCAACATATGTAAATCAATAAATGTAATCCACCATATCAATAAAGCCAAAAGTAAGAATAACATGATCATTTCTATAGATGCAGAAAAAGCTTTGATAAGGTCCAACATTCATTCACGATAAGAACCTTATAGAAAATTGAAATAGAAGGCCTTTACCTCAAAATAATTAAGGCCATCTATGACAAACCAACAGCCAGTATCATACTAAATGGCCAATAATTGAAGGCCTTTACTTTAAAATCAGGCACAAGACAAGGATGTCCCTTATCACCACTCCTATTTATTATAGTACTGGAAATACTGGCCAGAGCAATTAGACAAGAGAGAGAAATAAAAGGCATAAAGATAGGAAAGGAAGAAGTTAAATTATCATTATTTGCAATGACATGATACCCTATTCCATTGAAAGACTCCTAGATATAATAAATAAATTCAGTAATGTAGCTGGATACAGAATAAGTACTCAAAAATCAATAGCATTCCTATACACTAACAACAAAGTCACAGAGAGAGAAATAAGAGAGGCAACACCCTTCACCCTAGCAACAAAAAAAAAAAAAAATGAAATATTTAGGATTTACTCTCACGACACAAGTTAAAGACCTATATAGGGAAAACTATAATACACTGAAAAATGAAATTGAAGATGATTTCAGAAAATGGAAAAACATCCCTTACTCATGGATAGGAAGAATAAATATTGTGAAAATGGCCATTCTCCCAAACCTTTTATACAGATTCAATGCAATCCCAATAAAAAAACCTTCAACATACCTCATAGAACTCGAGAAATCACTTATAAAATTCATCTGGAACCAGAAGAGACCTAGAATAGCAAGAACAGTTCTAAGCAGCAAAGTCAAGGCAGGCAGTATCACAATCCCTGACTTGAAGTTATACTACAAAGCAACTGTAGTAAAATCAACATGGTACTGGAACCAAAACAGAGCTGAAGATCAGTGGAATAGAGTAGAGGATACAACCACAACTACAAACACACTCAAGCACCTTATCTTTGATAAAGGGGCCAAACATGTTCACTGGAAGAACGACAGTCTCTTTAATAAATGGTGCTGCAAAAACTGGCTCTCCATCTGCCAAAAACTAAAACTAGACCCATGCCTATTACCATGTACTAAAATAAAATCTAAACGGATCAAAGATCTTAATATTAAAACAAAAACACTGAATCTATTGGAAGACAAATTGGGTAAAAACATTGAAGACATAGGAGTAGGTAAAGAATTATGAACAGGACTCAAACTGCATGGGAAACACTTCCCAGAGTCAATAACTGGGATCGTCTCTTATTAAAAAGTTTCTGCACATCAAAAGAAATCTCCAACATAGTGAGAAGAAAACCCACAAACTGGGAAAAAATCTTAGTGAACTGCCCCTCAGACAAAGGACTTCTGTCTAAAACATATAAAGAATTAAAAAAAAATCAGACCTCCAAAATTCAAAGACCCATTCCAAAAATGGGCATCTGAGATGAATAAACAATTTACAGATGAAGAAATTCAAATGGCAAATAAATACATGAAAAAATGTTCACCATCACTGGTCATTAGAGGAAAGCAAATTAAAACCACACTGAGATTTCATCTCACCCCTGAAAAATGGCCAAGATCAAGAAAACCACCACCAACAAATCCTGGAGAGGCTGTGGGGAAAAAGGAACTCTCCTGCACTGTCATGGGAGTGTAGACTAGTGCACCCATTGTGGGGATCAGTCTGGGGATTTCTCAAAAACCTGGGACTGGAAGCCCCATTTGATCCAGCTATTTGACTTCTAGGCATATTCCAAGAAGAACTGAAAGCGTATAACATAGTGATATATGTGCACCCATGTTAATAGCAGCACAATTTTTAATAGCCAGATCTTGGAAACAACCTAAGTGTCCATCAACTGAGGAATGGATAAAAACATTGTGGTATTTTTATACAATGGAGTACTACTCAGCTATAAAGAATGATCACATTGTGATATTTATCAATAAATGGACGCAGCTTGAGACCATATTCATAAGTGAAATAAATCAAAGTCACATGTATAAATACCAAGTAGTTTCTGTAGTGTAAGAAATGATAAGAATGCATAAAATTATATGGTAATCATGATTCCCAATCATATTGGTTTTAATCCATATAATGTTATCACTCATTAGTTGCAATGGTTTTAACCTGGGTTGTTTGATTTTAATACCGGTGTAGTATGCATAGCTATTCTGAAGAAAACAACACATCATAAAAGCTAATACTGATTTAATATCATCTTCTTCGAAGTCACATCAAGCTATTGTACATCTGTTTCCTCTGTTTTTAACATGTGGTATCTTACTATATTTTACTATATGTCATAGTATAAACAAAGATTTTTATAGGCAAAGAGATAACATAGAAACCATTGTTTGTTTTCTGTTAACTGGTTCTAAATACCCTGTAATTTCTTCATTCTCTTGAATAGCTTCAGACTGACTTGATAAGCTTGATGCTATAGTATATGAAGTTATACTCAAATAATTCAAGGAAGGAGGCACTATGGTGACTACAATTATGTTAGATTATCTTGGGGTGAAACACAATGATGCTTAAATAGTTCAGTTCTGACCTGTGTTGTTCTAATACAATGTCCTCTTTTACCTCAATCCCATCCTTTTTAAAATTAATCTATTTTTTCTTACATTTTTTTTCAATTAAGGGAAAACTAAATTAAAAAATAGTGGGATATATTATAGTAACTTTTTTGTTTTCCTATTAACCTGATATGATCCCCAGTACTGCTCTCCCCATCTTGTTCTATCAGATTTTACTATATTCTATTTTGTTTGATAGTATCAAATTTGAGGGTATAGGCAACCACTTTGAAGGCAATAAGATTCACTAAGATGCCCATTATGGTTTGACTATTATCTTCTTTTGAAATCCTGTAAGGTCTCCAGTGTAGGTTTTATTGGTCTTGTTCTGTACTGTTTTGATCAATTCTGTTATACCTGACGATAGAGGCAACTTTGTTAAAAAAAATAGCAAGAGGCACAATGGTAACCATTTTAGATCACCTGATATCCTATTTTTACATCATGTAATATGCCCATCCTTTTGTTCTAACTGACTCTGTTTTGTTTAGCCATGTTAGGTTTTATTCTCTCCAAAAAATAAGAATTGTGGGAGTAAAAAACCCCAAAAAGTGTAATTGTTATTGTAAAAAAGGAGAGGAAAGGAAGGTGGTCTAAGGGATATAACTGCATGTATGTTTAAGTGTGTAGGAGGAAAATCCATGTTACTGAACTTTTGTTGGATCATTGATCAGCAATGTGTGCAATCTCATTGTATGAACGTTCACTTTACATGTTTTAATTTTATAATTTGGACAACTATTTCAGAGATGGCAATGTGTAACCTATTAATTAGTGATATCTTACACTATTTTTTTCCGTGAAATTCTGTATTATTTGTATCCTTTTACTGCTTTTTTATTTTATTTCCTTTCTTTTTTTCTCTTTAAATAATAATAAAAAATCTACTCAACTGTAGAATATATATATATATATATATATATATATATATATGTATTATATTCTGCTTCTAAAATTTAGTCTTTATTAATTGTGCTGATATAAACATAGGTATTCATGTATCACAGTAATATAATGCATTTAAATGTTCTGGGAAGACATCTAAAAGGAAATAGCCGAGTAGAATGGAATTTCTAGTTTCAGTTTTCTAGGCATTGCCATAGTTTTCCAGTGTTTGTACTAGCTTACATCTATACCAGCAATAGAGGAGGTTTTTTTTTTTTTTCCTTTCAGCCTAAACAGAATTTGTTATTGTTTGCTTTCTTGATGGTGGTTGCTGGGGGCTGATCAGATCCCCAGATACCTTAAGGGAGAATGCCAGGGTATAAAGAAAGACAAAACACAATATTAGATGTAAAAGGGGACTGAGAGAAGCCCTGAGGCACACTAGTCTTCATGGTCAGATTGTATTTATTAGCAAGCAGGGAGCACAGGAGACATAGTTTCACTGAATAACAATTGCATAAAAGAGGAACAGAGAAATGAAAAACATGTCCTTCTCTTTATCAATAAATCTGCATTCTTTAGATTATCATCATCAAATGCTATCTTGCCTTAGGAATTCTGTGGTTGCAAGCTCTTTTTGAGCAGCCTGGGAGCATATCTCACTTTCCTTTTCCTAAAACAAGGTAACACCATACTTAGAACCATGGGAACCCAGTCAAATTGCCAGGTCTCCAGCATAGTAAAATATTTCGTATTCTGTGGTTCCAGCACATACTTATTCATGGAGTAAGACAAAATCTCAATGTTGTTTTAACTTACATTTCTCTAATGATCAGAGATACTGAACATTTTTTCATGTATTTATGGGCCATTTGAACTTCTCTTATTTTTTTTATTTTTGTTTAAAAAACAAAAACAGACCAAAAACAAAATAATAGGAATTTAAACCTGGTTAATATATTATTATTATGGCCTAGCTCTAACCAATGTGCCTCCGTCCTGTTCTATATGCGCCGTTTTGATAGGATTAAATTTCCATTTACAGGAAAGACTTAAGTTTCAGGTTCTTGTACATCCCCTCAACCCCCCTTTGCATGTTTCTGCAAGGTGTGCTGTTCCGGGAAAATGTTTAACCACAGAGAGCACCGGAATGTACCTAGAATCCCAGAAGTTATCTGAAATAGGTCAACAGCTTTGCAGTTTTTAGCTTTAAAAATCTGCCCTTAGTCTGTTAGGTGCACAGTCTTCCATATTGGCTACTGGAGGCTGCATTGCCAGGCCTGGAAATAAAGCCTTTGCTCCAAATTTCTTAATTTCTTGCTTCCTTGGATTTTATTCCGGGTTCCAAACTATCACAATTATGTATTGTTATCTTCAAAGTAGTTGTTCAGATTACAAGGTATAGGCATGAAAAAAGATAATTAAACAATTGAACAATGAAAGCACAAATTGTTCTTAATGAACTAACGGAGATTAGTAGTATAATGTATATATATATATATATATATATATATATATATATATATATACACATACACACATACACATACACACACACACAGAAAGAGAGAAAGAGAGAGAGAGAGAGAGAGAGAGAGAGAGAGAGAGAGAGAGAGAGAGAATTTTTCCCTTCTTTCTTTACTCCTTTTCAATATCCCAGTAGTGTGGCTATTTTTTTTTTAATTTTAAAGAGGATAAAAACAAGGAGAATAAAACTCATCAAAATAAACTACTATAAGTGATACTGATATTGGAGAATGAAGCACCTGACACTATAAGTCCAGAGTAAACTCGTATTCTTTAAAATGGAACAATCAATTTTAGCAATTGGGGTGAAGAGCAGAAATATATTTTGAGAGAAAGAAAGCTTCTATCACAGAGAGAGAGAGAGAGAGAGAGAGAGAGAGAGAGAGAGAGAGACAGAGACAGAGACAGAGACAGAGAAGGAAGAGATTCCGGGTGGGTTGTCAATGATTCTGTATTTTCTCAGGATTTTTATAGAGTAAAACCATGAATTGAGGTGAGTATAAAGTGGGGAAAAACTGGGAACTCGCAAGGCAGATGGGCGCAAGTTCAGACAGAACTATGTTCAACCAATAAGTTTAATTGCTCAGGTAATGTTGACCAAATAAGGGACAAATGGGAAAGCAAGTCACATAGCAAGTGAGCAATCTTTATAGATCAGTGACTCTTCCTGTAGGGGATTGGGATGGTGACTCCTCACTTCTCAAAATAATACATACCTAATTCTTAAGAAAATACTTAAGGGTGTGGTCTCATTTGTTTTGCTTTCTGTCCTGAGATCTGACTCACAGAAAGAGATATATGTCTCTTCCCAGGTCACCAGACGTCTGGTCCTCTGTGTCAACTTCTCTGAGCACCTAGCCCTGTCTGACTACTTGTAATATTTTTATCTATCTCAGCTGCCTGTAACAATACAGGACTTCAAAACCTTACAAAATCAGCAATGCTTAACATAATGCCTTTCTTTGTCTTCAAAAAGGCTGAAGATACATTTGGATGTAGTAAAAAAAAGTAAACTGAACAAAATAGAGTAGAAAAAATAAAAATTAAAAAATGAATGTTGGTTGGAGATTTAGATCAGCAGGATAAGCACTTGCCTGACAAGTGTGAGGTCATGAGTTCAAACCCCAGTACCAAAAACAAAAAACAAAACAATGAATATAATAAAGGACTTCAAATTAAGATAATAGTAAATCCAAAATGGCTATCATAATATGTCTTGCTATGTTTTAAATAGCTACTCTTGTCATCAGAAATGCCATAAACAATGCAAAAGGGAGTAAATCCAACTCAAGAAAACAATAAAAATGGTATGGTTTCCAGGCAGGAATAACCTCCTGGTGAGGCCTGGTTCTCACCCTCCCCAGTCCACATTTGGCACTGACTCATGGGGAGAGGCTTGAGTGTGGTTATCCCCACTGAGACCCCAGAACATGCATGGCATTGGTTTTCAGGCAGGGGTCACCTCCTTGCGAGGCCTAGTTTTCTGTGAGCTAAATTTTTTAAATAATTTTTTTTTAAATTTTGTCTTAAACAAAAAATACAAGAAACAAAAGGGACAAACAACAATAACAAAAAACCCAAAACAATAACAATGTAGGCCTTCAAAACAAGGTAGTGGAAACTAAAACAAGGGCCGCTATTTGTATAGTTATAATGAAAAGAGTTGCTCAGATTACCAGATATAGACCAGCAAAATTAATCTAATCCTATGAATATTGACTATTTTGATCCAAGAACTAATAGAATTAGTATCGCAATCATCTTAGCTACCTTAAGTGTATGTTAACAAATTTATATCATTTTTATTTTTTCTTCCTGTTTTTCTCCTCTTCCAAGTTATTTTTCCCCTTTGAGAAGTTTCTTATCTTTGCACAATATTTACTGAAAGTTTTGGATCTGATTTACTCTTTCATTTTTTTACACTAGAGAAAAATATGATATTCACAAATATGAGTTGGATTTATTTCACTTATGAGTGTGGTCTTCAAGTTACATCTATTTACATATAAAAGCCTAAATGTGATCTTTCTTTATACCTGAGTAGTACTCCATTGTATAAAAATACCACATCTTTTATATCCATTCCTCAGTTGATGAGCATTTTGGGTGTTTCCAAGATTTGGCTATTACAAATTTTCCTGCTACAAAAATGGGTGCATATATACCACTATAGTATGAAGTTTTCAAATATTCTGGGAATATGCCCAGAAGCTGGATACCTGAGTCAAATGGGACTTCCAATTCCAGCTCTCTGAGGAACTTACACACTGATTTCCACAGTGGTTGTATCAATCTACACTCGGCACCAACAATGCAGAGAAGTTCCTTTTTCCCCACACTCTTTCCAGCAATTATTGTTTTCTTGCCCCTGACCATTCTTTCTTGAGTGAGAGAGAATCTTAGTGTTGTTTTAATTTGCATTTCTCTAATGATGAACAATGCTGAACATTTTTTCTTATATTTATTTGATGTTTGTATTTCTTCATCTGAGAAGTGTATATTCATCTCAGATGCCCATTGTCTTATTGAGTCTTTGAATTTTTTAAATTCTTTATATGTTCTACATAGTAGTCCTTTATCTGAGGCACAGTTGACTAAGATTTTTCCCAATTTTTTGGTTTTCTTTCCACTCTGTTGGAGATTTCTTTGTACATGCATAAACTTTTTTCTAAGACTAGATCTCAGTTGTTGATTACGCAAAGTCTTTCCCATGTAGTTTGATTTTCCATCAATTCTCTGCCTACTGCTATGTTTTCAAGTTTTCTATGTACTTTGTCTTCCAGAAGATGTAGTGTTTCTGTTTTAGTATTTAGATCTTTGATCCATTTTGACTTTAGTTCAGTGCATTGTGATAGGATGGGTCAAGTTTTAGTTTTAGGCATATAGAGAGCCAGTTTTTCTAGCACCACCTATGAAGAGGCTATCTTTCTTCAGGTGAAACAATTTGAACCCTTTTTCAAAAATAAGGTGGTTGAGTGTATTTGTAGCTGTGATTGTATCCTCTAATATGTTTCATCGATCTTCAGTTCTGTTTTTATTCCTGATTATGCTGATTTTATCACAGTAGCTTTGTAGTATAACTTCACGTTAAGGATAGTGATGCCTCCTGCCTTGTCTTTGTTGTCCAGAATGGTCTTTGCTTTTCTTGGTCTCTTTTGATTCCAGATGAATTTTAGAAATAATTTCTCTAGATCCGTGGCATATGCCTATGAAAATTTGATTGCAATTGCATTAAATTTGTATAACAGTTTCACAATGTTTGTGCTTCCTATCCATGAGCAAGGAATGTCTTTCTATATTCTGAAATCTACCTCAATTTTATTTTTCAGAGTACTATAGTTTTCACTGTGTACATATTTTACTTCCTTTGTTACACTGATTCCTAATTTTTTTTTCTTTCTTTCTTTTTTTTTTTTTTGGATGCTACTGTGAAGGGTGTGGTTTCTCACGTCTCTCTCAGAGAATTATTTTGTACAGGAATGCTATTAATTTTTGAATGTTGACTTTGTATCCAGATACATTGCTGAATTTGGTTATCACATCTAGAAGTCTTTCAATCGAGTTTTGGAAATCTTTTATGTAGTGTATCATGATATCTGGGAATGATAATTTAACTTCTTCCTTTCCTATCTTTATTCCTTTTATGTTGCTCTCTTGTTTAATTGCTCTAGCTAATTTTTCCAGCACTATATTGAAATAGGAGTGGTGACAGTGGAGATACTTGTGTTGGTTCTTGATTTTAGAGTGAAAAATTTTAGTTTTTGATCATTTAATATGATGCTGGATGTTCATTTGGAATAGGCTGCTGTAATCAGCCTATTGATGCAAAGACTGTCCAAATTTTCTGTAGGGTTCTTATCATGAATGAGTGTTGGATTTTATCAAAAGTTTTTTTTTTCTGTATCTATACATATAATCATGTGATTCTTATCGTTGTCTTTGTTGATACAGTATATTGTGTGTATTTATTTGCTTATTGTTGAAACATCACTGCATTCCTGGGATGAATCCCACTTCATAGTGTTATCTTCTGTATGACTTCCTGCATTATGATTTGCCGGTATTTTATGGAGGATTTTAACATCTATGTTCATTAAGGAGATTAGCCTTTAGTTCTCTTTTTTTTTGGTTGGATCTTTCTCTGGTTTTGGTATCAGGGTAGTACTTGTTTCCGGGAATGATTTAGGGAGACTTACTCCCATTTCAATTTCATTGAAGAGTTTGAGGAGTTTTGGAATTAAGTCTTCCTTAAATTTCTGTACAATTCAGCTGTGAATACATCAGGACCTGGTCTTTTCTTTGTCTGTAAGATTTTAATTACATTTTCAATTTCATGAACTGAAATTGGATTATTCAGCTGTTTTATATCTTCTTGATTCAGCTTCCATAATTCCTGTTTCTAAGAATCTGTCCATTGCTTTTGTGTTATCAAACTTATGAGAGCAAAGATTTTTGAAATAGGTAATGATGATCTGTATTTGCATATACTCTGTAGTTTCACCTTTTTATTCCTTATTGCATGAATTTGAGATTTTTCTTTCATTTTTTAATAAGGTTTGCTAGGGGCTTATCAATTTTACTTATTCTTTCAAAGAATCAACTCTTTGATTCCTTAATTCTTTATACTGTTTCCTTAGTCTCAATTCCATTAATTTTGTTCTTTCATTGTGTTTATCATTCCATTTTTTACCTGAGTGATTATTTATTATCTGATTTCCTTTACAGTTTCATGGAATTTTTTCTTTATTTCAGTTGATATCACTTTAGAAGTTTCAGTTGTGTGGCTTATGCTTTCTTGTATGTTTGTTTCTCCTAGGCTTGTCTGAGATGGAATAGAGTTTTGAGATTTCATTTTGCTCTTTTGTTTTGTTCTTTCCTGTATTCCCCTTGGGCAGCTGAATGGAAAGTCTCAGTTGTTTTCTGTGCTGATGGCTGTCTATACTGTAGGGGGTTTCACCTAGCTGAGTGTGGGTCATTATGCATGCCTTACCAGGTCCTTAGTGGCACTTGGAGGCTCCCAAATTGATGGCATATGCTGCAAAGATCTTCTTTATGTCCCACATGGCGCACTGAGACTTTGCAGCTGTTTGGGATCACTCTTTGGGGACCTATCAGGTTCGGGGTGATCACCAAGATGGCATGGCTAGGTGGAGTATGCTGTGCTGGCCTTAATCTCTTGCCACAAATCACACCAATGCTCCACAGCTGCTTGGGTAGTGGAGTGGGGCCCTCCCAGGACCTGAGTGACACACCAAAGCTCTCTGTCTGCTGCAGGTCACTGAGAAGAGCCCTACCAATTCTGGATTGATGCACCAAGGCTTCCTGCCTGCTTAGCATTGCTGGATGGAGCTCTACTAGATTCTGGGCAGTGTACTAAGGCTTCACAGCTGGGTGGAGTATGCTGTGCAGACCTTCGGCTTGCACTACATGGAGCACTGAAGCTCCCTAGCTGATCTCTCTGACTCGCATCATTGGGCCTTTGAATTCTTTATATATTCTATATCATTGTCCAAAAAAAAAGCTGGCAAAATTTTACATGTTTTATGTATTGTCTCTTTAACTTGATAAAGATTCCTTTACTATGCAGCAGCTTTTAATCTGATATGATTTCATTGGTTGGTCCTTGATATTATTTATTATGTAAATACAGTTCTATTACAAAAGTCTTTGGATACCCCTGTGCCTTCAACAGTTTTACCTATTTCATTTACCTGAAAATTAAATGTTTCTGTTTTAATACTTAGGCCTTTGATTTATTTTGATTTTAGTTTAGTACACAGTGAGGAATACTTGTCTAAATTTAGACTTCTACATGTGGACTTTCAGTTTTTCCTGCACTATTTGTTAAAAAGGCTGTCTTTCTCCAATATATTTTTGACACCTTTGTCAAAGATCAGATGGCAGACTATGGCACGAATTGTTGCTGAATGCTCTATTCTGTTCCATTTTTCCATGTATCTGTTTTTCTGCCAGTACCATATTGTTTTCTTTACTGTGACTTTGTAATATAACTTCAAATCCAGCATTATGATACTTCTTGATTTGCTTTTGCTGTCCCATATTGCTTTGGCTATTCTGGGTTTCTTCTGTTGTCATATGAATTTGTTTCTAGTTATGTGACCATGAATGTTGATATTTTTAAGTGATTCCAGTAAATTTGCATGTCCATTTTTGAAATATGGCCAATGTGACCATATTGGTTCTGCCTATTCTGGAACATGGGGTATCTTTCCATTTTCTAATGTCTCTTTGATATCCTTTTTCAGAATACAGCATCATTTTTTTTGCTTTAGAAGTCTTTTTATATACTTGGTTAGATTAATTCCTAGGTATTTAACTTTTCTTGATGCTATTATGAATAATATTGCTCTCCTTATATTTTTCCTGTTAACTATGAGTGCACAGGAATGCTATTTATTTTTGTGTTCTGAATTTAGCTTGAATATTTCTAATGATGAACGATATTTTTATGTATTTATTGGTTGTTAATATTTCTAATTTTGTAAAGAATATACCAACTTATTTTCATTTTTAGATTTTAGTTTTTCATTATTCATTTATTTGTATAATTATGTTTACTTTTAAATACACAAAAATGCATATAGACATAGTATGGCACATATATATTATTTCTATTCCTATACTTATTAGATATCTTTATCTAATCTACCCATTTGCTCTCTGTATGCTAGAGATATTTTAATTTCTTACCATGTACAGTTTCTATGATATCACCTTATCAATTATTTTGAATGTATTTACTTATAGACTATGGAAATTTCAGAGCACATGCAAACGCAATTTAAATAGCACTGAGGAGTCCTGGAAAAAGAAAGGTGCAAAGGCTTAGCCACTCTTATTAAGGATTCAAAGATACCAATGCCCTGACCTTTGAAATATGACAATCCTAAATAGAAAAGAATAGTAGGGGAAAACTTAACACAGTTCAATTTACCACAATCTATATCACAGCTGCAGCAGTGGAATGAAGCATGATATGATGATTGTGTGTATAATATATAATCAATGCCAATATTTATTTCACATTAGAAATTCTGAACTTGAGAAAGTTTTGGAGAGAACTGACTTTTCTATATAGAAATTTAATGTAAATTTTATTAAAACTAAATCTATTGGAAACTAAATCAGGTGTCACATGTGTATCCATGAATAAATATCACCAGGAGGCAAGGTATATACCTCTAAATACCTTGAGAAACCACTGGAGAGTGGGAGGCTTGAAAAAGTAAATAAATCACTTTCCAGTATTACCCATACTTATTGGGTTTTGGTATCATTAAAGTATTTTGGAAAAGACAAACATAATCTCAGAACTAATAATAAAACCTAAATTTTCCTGCATGCTGAGTGCCACTGAATGGGAATTTGCCCAAGTTTTGTGTTATTTCTCTTGAAAAAGTATATATCACTGATTTTTGACTTGTAACTTTACTTTTGAAATACCACTCCTCTGATGAGGCTACATACACAGTAACATGCTATGTGTTTTGTTTTTTGGCTGTTCCTCATCTTTTCCAAGGTCTTGCGTAAGTAGAATCACTGCAGTGAAATAAGCATTAAAAAGCCACCCTTCTGGGAAAGCACACACTGCTCCTCTATATGCTGACACAGTCAGCACAAATATAGCCAAAATTCCCATCAAGCTTCAGATAAACAGCCCAAGGAGAAATGACCCTTGTGTTCATATTAATTCAGCATCATGAAAAGTATTTCTTTTGACTCTGATTTTTTCTATTTATGGGTCTTTTTGTTTTTAAAATGAAAAGCATTAATAAAAGAATAAAAATGATAACATAGTTTGACACACGTGTCAAAACAAAATAATAGGAGCTTAAGAATGGTTAAGATTAAGATTACAAGATATAAGCATGTAAAATGATCAAACAACAAAACAATAAAAGCACAAATAATTCTTTTTGAATTAGAGAGATTAATACTATAATCATCTATCTTGTATACATATATATATATGTATACAAATGCATATATACACATATATGTACGTATATAATCTTTTTTCCTGTTTCTTTTCTCTTCTGTCCTATCTCAGGTATTCTTTCCTTTTGAGCAGTTTCTTTCTGCTTTACTTTCACAATATCTATTGTAAACTTTAGATCTTATTGGTTCTTTCAGTTTTTTATGCTAGGGAGACAAGATATGCTAGATATTTGTGCATGTGCTCAATTCATCCTTCTTTATAGCTGAGTGGTATTCCATTGTATAAAAATATCACATCTTTTTTTATCCATTCCACAGTTAATGGGTATTTGGGTTGTTATCAAGATTTAGGTACTATACAGTGTGCTGATATAAACATAGGTATACATATTTCATTGTGGTTATGATGTTTGCAATTCTTCTGGGAAAATACCTAGGAGGAATAGCTGGATTGAATGGGATGTCAAATCCCAGTGTTTTAAGGAAACTCCGTACTGATTTTCACAGTGGTTGCACCATTATACAGTCCCACCAACAATGAAGAAGCATTCCTTTCTCCCCACAGCTCTGCCAGCATTTGTTATTGGTTGATTTCCAGATGTTAGGCATTCTTTATGGAGTGAGATGAAATCTTGATGTTGTTTTAATTTGAATTTCTCAAATGACTGTTAATGCTGAACATTTTTTTCATATATATATTTGCCATTTGTAATTATTCAGCTGAGAAGTGTGCATTCATCTTAGATGCCCTTGTTAGGATCTAGTCTTTGAATTTGGAGGGCCTGATATTTTTTTTAACTCTTTACATGTTCTAGAAAGAAGTCTTTTGTCTGCGGGACAGTTGTCTAAAAATTTTCCCATTCTGTGGGCTTTCTTTTCACACCTTTAGTGATTTCTTTTGATGTGCAAAAGCTTTTAATAAGAGGAGATCCCAGTTGTTTCTTCTTTGAAGTACTTCCCATCAGTTTGCTTTTTATTTGTAAACTCTCTGCCTACCTCTGTGTCTTCAAGATTTTTTACCTACCTAGTCTTCTAGTAGATTTAATGTTTTTATTTTAATGTTTAGATCTTTGATCCATTTTTACATTAGTATAGTGCATGGTGTTATACATAAGTCTAGTTTTAGTCTTTTAGCATGTGAAAAGCTGGTCCCGATCTTGAATGGTGAATCTACACCACTCCAGTTTTTTTTTTTTTTTTTACTTCCAAAAATATGTGACAAATAATGTTTCTTACAAACAAAGAGTATTTAACTTACTTAAATGGCTTTGTATTGTATAAACGATGTTAAGCCTATTTAAGTGTGTAAGACAGGAGTGAGACAGACCTCAGTAAGAATCTTCTCTGGAAAAATCAATTGTGAACTGTTTCTCCTCTGATGCTTGTGTGTCATTCCACCCTGCCTTTGAACCAGCCTATGGTGGACTGAAAACTCTATCAACTGTGAATTAAAGCTTTACTCCTGTAACTTTGGGGGTCAAGAAAGGAAGTGAGACACATGTCATAGATTGTACAAAAGAAATAGATATAGTAGTAAAAACAAAGGTGAAAAATTTAAAAAGCTTAATGTGTTGTGTGTGCCAAGAGATGGAAATATATTCATGAATTTAAGAAAAGGATACATACACTTATGGAACTTATGTTGTTCAATATTCGAGCTCATACTTTATCGTACAACCTCTCATTATATATGAGTCTGAAATATAGAGTAACACATCAGTAAGGAAGGCTTTTTTAATGTATTGAGGTAGAGAAATCGAACACTGATTTTCATATTACATGACTCTAATACTGGGAAAATACAATTAGTTTAATTGTACTTGCATATGCAAATCCTTTGAGTTAGGTCATGGATAATCCAAAAAAAGATGTTATCTTTCAAGCTTGTCCATTTATTTATAAATATATCAATGTGCCATACTCATAATCAAAATAAATCTAACTCACATGTATAAATACCAAACGGTTTCCCTAATGTAAGAAATGGTAAAAATACATAAAAGTATGTGGTAAGCATGATTCCCTATTATACTGCTTTGAAGCTTTATAGTGCTTTCATTCATTAATTGGAATGGTTTTATTCCGGTTTGTTTGATTTTGTCTGTGATGGTATGAACAGCTATTTTGAATAAAAGAAGACATAATAGCTAGTGATGATTTAATATCATCTTGTTTTGAAGTCCCACCAAGCTTTTGTTCTTCTGTCTCCATAAGTTTTATCATATTGGATTTTATTATATGTGATAGTATAAACAAAATTTTATAGACAAGGAGATAATATAGAAACCATTGTTCATTTTCTGTTAGTTGGTTCTGAATACCTTGTGATACTTTCATTCTCTTTAATGATTTTACACTATATTTTTATGCTTGATACTATAGTATATGAAGGTATACTCAAATATTTTAAGGAGAGAGACACTATGGTAGCTACTGTTATATTGGGTTCTCTTGTGGTGACACACTATGTTGCTTAAATTTTTCTGTTCTGACCTGTGTTGTTATGTTCCCTTTTAGCTTAATCTTTTTTAAAAATTAAAAAAAAATGTTATCTTTAAAAAAAATTTTTATTTTGGGGGCTGGGGATTTAGCTCAGCAGCATAAGCACCTGCCTTGCAAACAGGCAGTCGTGAGTTTGATCCCCGGTACCGATAAAAAGGAAAAAGGCAAAAAAAAATCATTTTGAAAGTGTACAACAGAACAAGACAGAATAAAGCCAAATAAGATTGTACAGTGAAATTGGTATAGAATTTCACAGCAGATTACCGGGATAACAATAATAGGTATCACAGTATATTTTGTTATCTTTATAATAATTCTTTCAATCATGTATATCAAAATGAGATGAAATGTAAAACACTATAGAACTTATCAAAACAGAATATTGAATAGAGCAGTACCATTAATCAGAAAAGAGCAAAACAGTAATAAAAATATTTGCCTTCAAGGAGATGGTAGAAGAAAGTCCCCTTTATTTGCTATGTCAACCTCCCAGGAGATGCTCAGATTTCTGGTTCCCATTTGCTAATGGGCGGTGGGGGGGGATAGATGGGGGGTAGGAGAAGTGGGATATTTGACTCTAGGCTGTGCATCAGTAGGTTCACTATTGCTTAGCAGGGAGGCAGGCTGGTTGCTTGGCTTCCCAGGGTCTTAAGTTCCAACATGGCATGGATCTGAGGAGCTACTGCTGGTTCTCCCCCTGGAAGGGCCGCTGTCTGCCACACCGCCACCGCTTACCAGGGAGGGGAAGTGATTGCTTGGCTTCCCAGTGTCCTAAGTTCCAACATGGCGTGGATCTCAGGAGCTGCTGCTGGTTCTCCCCATGGAAAGGCTGCAGTTTGCCCAACCACAACTGCTTACCAGGGAGAGGAGGTGCTTGCTTGGGTTCCCAGTATCCTAAGTTCCAACATGGCATGGATCTCAGGAGCTGCTGTTGGTTCTCCCCCAGGAAGGGCCACAGTTTGCCAGACCACCACCGCTTACCAGGGAGGGGAAGTGATTTCTTGGCTTCCCAGTGTCCTAAGTTCCAACACGACGTGGATCTCAGGAGCTGCTACTGGTTTTCCCCCTGGAAGGGCCGCAGTCTGCAAGACTTCCACTGCTTACAAGGGAGGGGAGGTCAAAAGATGTTATCTTTACATCAGTGCATCATTTCAGGTGCATTATTTGATTCTGAGGGGAAGTAGGAGACATTTTTAAATCTTTATAAACTTATGGCAATTTCCTGCATTAGGCAGACCTTTGTCTTTCTGAAGTTTATACTCAGATTTTTCTAGAACAAAAGTATTCTAATAAAGAATAACCTTTTAAAAATTCTGTGAATATAGTGAAATGAAAACTATTCAAAGAAAATAAGAATATCTATGAAGAACTTAGACAAGCAGGGAAATAACTCCTATATATATTATTATGGAAGAGATTTACAAGACAGACTTTCCTTGTGCAGTTTGTTGGTCATTATTTAAACTCCACAGTCTAACACAAATCTTCCTTAGGGTTCTTTTCCTTGATCTTTGTTGGTTATACTCTTTTCAAAGGCATGTATCCTAACAGGAGAAAATACTATGAAGCTAGGAAAACAGGTATGTGTGTGCACTAGAGAGGTCAAAGTTAATAAAAAACAGTATCTAGGCTTTAGGCAGACTTCTTTTTACCTACAACAACATAAAAAAATACAGAAACCTAATGTATCAGATGTTTTCTTCATAATCCTTGAGTTACAATCCTTAAGAGATGTACAATTTTCCCATATTTGTATTATTTTTAGTATCTGAAATTTCATATACAAAAATATAACAATTAGTAATATATAGTAATATATAAGATAACTAAAATTACTATACTACTAATTGTATTAATTATTGGAAAAGAACAGTTAATACACTCATGTTTAGGTCAATTTTACATGTCTATATGTGTTAATCTAAGGAATCCTCTTGAAGGTAACAATACGCAATATTATAACCATTGTCAAATTCCTATCATCTTGTTTTGTAAAACTACACTGTTACTGTATTTGGTTCCTTGTTGTTTGTTTGTTTGTATTGTTTTTTGCTTTTCTTTTGTGTGTCTTTTTAATCTTAAGTTTAAAAAGGAAGGCCGAGGATTTAGCTAAGTGGCATAATTGCCTGCCTTGCAAGCTCATGGTCATGAGTTTGATCCCTAGTCCAAAAAAAAGTTAGAAAAGTAATATATATTAAAGAAGAAGAGTGAAGTATTTAAAAACATGTCAGAGAAGGATAAATAGCTTTTAGATGATTTCTTCATATTAAATATCTAATATTAAAGAAGAATAGCAAGTTCAAAAATAAGTTTCAATGTAATCAGTTCCATTTATGGTCATTCTTACTTTAGCACAAAGATTCTCTACTTGTGGACACCATCTGCTTCATTCATTACGTATGTATGTGTTAATTTTATACTCTTTAAGAAAGCACTGAACAATATCTGATAGATTCAATGAATAATGCCAACACTATTACTGCTTATATGAAGTTTACCTTGTACTAATAAAGGAGTAGAAGCAAACAAAAATGCACACACACACACGCACAGCACACATATATGTTATATATTTGTATAAATACTATATATATATATATATATGTGTGTGTGTGTGTGTGTGTGTGTGTGTGTATGTGTGTGAGGGTGGATATTTGTGTGTGTGTAGGTCTATATCTATATTTATATGTATGTATGTTTATATTTGCTAAAAAATATTTAGTAACAATTTGAAAGTTGTTCATAATAATAGTGGCTTAACATGCCTTGAGTACCACATGCCCTACATTCACTAAATGCTTAATATCCATTGTCTTATTTACTCAATATTTATAATACTCTGAGTAATGTGTTAATCATTGAAGAAATTGATATTCAAAGAGGCAAAATGATTGGTTTAAAGTTTTATGCAAGAAGCAATTAGGATTCTAATCTGAATCTTTGAAGAATAAAGTCAAACTCTTCACCATGATACTAGGATTTGTTTAAATAATTTTGTCCTCACTGAAGATGGAAACTACATATACAGTTCCCTTTCTGGGTAAACTATGTATGTAAGGAGTGAATTCTTCTACATGCTTAAAAATATTACATGGCAGGTGAGCCTCGTTGGCTCTGGGAAAGTTGTGGTGCCTTGTAAGTCCATCCTGTCTACAGTGTAAATAGGCTGATGGTAGTAAATATGTGTTACAAGCACAGTAAGTTTTCTGGGCTTTAACACAAAGAAAAGGAAACATCAGGTATCTGGTGAGGTTCTGGGATCCAGGAACCTTTAATTATATGCCTTATTTCTCACTTCACTATGCTTAGATGTAGTTTCTGCACATCTTTTACATCTCTAAAGAGATAGTAGTGTGAAATATACCAAGAATAGCCAGATTTTTCTCTAAAATCTTCTGCTTGTCAGTCATATAGACATAACAGAAGCTATAAAGTCTGTGCGTTAGCCTCTTGCTCCAGTTGCTATCATTGTAAGAAACAGTTTGTTTTTTGCCTGCATTTTCCTCCCAGCTGCTTCTGGATGTGTCAAGGGAGGTGAGCTAAAACTCAACCATTTCTGCATATTGATGACCCGACAGGTGCGTTATACAGAGGCATTTATTTCTTGCTTTCTCACTTAATGGAAACACTTCTTGAGTTACACTTCTGGAAATGGGATTTGAAGAAACATACCACAGGTCAAATACTGAGCCAGTGGCATGCTGGTGATACCATAAAGTAAAGCAGGGGATCGGTGTTTGGTCTGTCATGCACATTTCTTTCCTGACATCTGTTCATCTGTAGCATCTTTATTGATTCGTTTTAATTAACTGACATTGTTACTAACCTCAACACAGAGACCCATCAGAAATTAGATAAATTCTCTGATGAAAAAGAATGAGGAAGCATTGATACCACAAATTTTAGGAATAAGAAGCAGTGTTCACTATCTGCCATGTGTGTTATAAAAGGAACAAAAGCTGACAGCTGACACATGTCAAACAAAATGAAAACTAGGGGAGAGAAAGGCCTCTACAGCTCACAGTGAAATAATAAGACTGTTTCCTAAAACAGAAAATCTATACCCTTAAAAAATGGAGGAAAAGGTTATAGTTTCACACTGTCTACTGCACACTACTAGAACAATGCTCACTGCAAAAAGTATGTACTGCAGATGGGGTTTACATAAAAACTTCTATATAGAATAGACAAGGAATCAGGGGATCAAAGACTTATACGCAGCATAAGCTATACACTTTGCATCTAGCCAAACCCAGCTAAAACACTTCACAAAATAGAGCAATTGTAAATCAAAATGTGAAGGTACTTGTATAGAATTCGACAGCCTAAAGTCAGGCCCAAAATCCTGACAGTTCTTTAGGTTTAGTGTTCTTTCACTGTATCACAGTGCTTTGGTTTCCCTACTGAAAGGTATGAAAAGGAGAAAGTAATACATTTTTCCTTTGATACTCTCATGTCTGATTTCTGTTATTCTTATAAAACAAATGATCCAGACTTCCCTTGGCCATTGTTCAGAGCCAGGATGCTGGTCTCACACCCACCATGGTCATCCTGGCCCAGGTCCACTGTCAGGGGCCTGGCTTTGTACTGGAGCCCTGGGATCTCTGCCCTCCATGGCCCCCTTCCCTCACCTGCCCTCTTGTGGAGCCCAGGCCCTGGATATTGCTCCCTGGGCTGGGATTTGTGGCTCTCAGATGTCCTGGCTCCATACTGGGCCTACCCAGGAGGAGAGCAGACCAGCCAGCAGCCTGGCCAGGTCAGAATTCCTCCTAGGAACAGTGTGGAGTGGTGGTGGCAATGATCATAGAAATGATAGAAGAACTGCATAGTGAATATCGCAGGAATTATTAAAGACCAGGTTTCCTGGAGTTGAAGTTAGTAAGGTGCAGCTCAGTAGTGAATCATTCAACCAGTTTGTATAGTGTGGGATCCTTGAGTGATAAGGAAGAAGAGACTGCTGAGAAAAAGCAGAACTGAAATAGAGGAATGAAAGTCCCAGCCTACTAGTTGTCCAGTATGAATTAGTGTTCTCTAAAATTAAAGAATGAATTTTAGGAACAGTGCAGGTTAAGAGCAGAACTAGGTTATTGAGAGAAAGAAAGGTTCTGTCTGAGAGAGAAGGAGTCACGAGTTGGTTGCCGATGACTCTGTCTTTTCTAGGGACTTTTATAGAGCAAAAACCACAAGGTGATACAGGTCCAAAGTGGGGAAAAATGGGAACTCACAAGGTGGGCGTGAATTGGGACAGAACTATGGTCAACCAAAAAGATTGGTTTTTCAGGTAAAATTAATCAAATTGAGGACAAATGAGGAAGTGAGTAACATAGAAAGGGGGTATGCCTAAAGAGCAGTGACTCTTCCTGTAGGGGGTTGGGGTGGTCTTACTACCTATAATATTTTTATGTAACTCAGCTGCCTATAACAGAATGACTAGAGAAATTGGAAAAGAAAAGCAGAACAGTACAAAACTAGCCACGGGAAAAGCACTGTTAGGGGACATAAAATTAGTGATTACTTTGAGTTTGCTGGGGAAAATGAGGCAGGAACCAGCTCTAGCAGAAATGTTCCACCAGTTGCAGGATCTTCATCACAACATTCCTTATCCAGTCCTTTACTATAGCATGTGGAGCAGCCCCTCCATGGTTAGATGGAAGTGCCATGAAAGAGGCATCAGAGGAACACTATGCTCTTCCAGCCCTTATATCGGTGATGCTAGCAAAACTTCAACTTGACCTGGAGCAGTTAGCACAAAAGGGAGCTGGGCTTTGCTTTACTTTTCTATCAGCTCAATAAAACAGTCCCTATGCCACAGGATCTGTCAGCACAGAGCATTCCTGCATTTCCTGAGAGCAAGTCTCCATCTAGCACAGACAAAACCAGTCTGACCTCACAAATAGAAAAAAAAATAATCTGCACTAGGAAAAAAGGAAAAAAGAATAGAAGATTTATTAAAAGCCAACTGTGATTTAAAGTGGCAAATTGACAAATAGCAAAAGATGCTAGAGAAATGCAAAGAATGATTAAATAGGGGTTTCACAATAAGAAAGAAACTCCTTATAGCAAAGGCAAAATAAGAGAATATGGAATATAGTGATAAGAGAGTGCAGGATCATTTGAGATTGGGCCACTTCACTATTGTTCAACATGGGGCCCCCTTCACTGAATAATGGACAGAGGATTATGCTTCCCAGAATCTTATCAAACAACAGGAAAGATTAAATTCTAAGAGGAAAGAAATAGAAAGACAATGGAAAATGCTGGCAAAGCATAAATCTCATGCCATAGATCAGGCCACTCCTGAAACCATAAATGAGCAGAAACAATGGAAAAGCAATGCCAATGGAGCTGAAAATGAAGCACTAACTTTAGCAGAATACCATGAGCAAGAAGAAATCTTCAAACTCAGATTAGGCCATCTGAAAAAGGAAGAAGCACAGATCCAAACTTAAAAGGCTAGTGAGCGTTAGAAATTTACATATCAGGGAACTAAAAGGATGCATAATGAAGATGATTCACAATTTAAAGAACATCCAATACTGAATGACAGATATTTGTTGTTACATTTTTTTGGGTAGAGGAGGTTTCAGTGAAGTTTGCAAGGCATTTGATCTAACAAAGCAAAGACATGAGGCTGTAAAAATTCACCAGTAAATAATACCTGGAGAGATGAGAAGGAGAATTACCAGAAGCATACATGTAGGGAATACCATATTCACAAATAATTAGATCATCCCAGAAAAATTTTTATATTAATTATTATTATTATTACTATTTTGATACTGTGGATTGAACTCACAATGTCATGCTTTTCAGGCAGGTGTTTGGGCTGCTGAAAGGAGCCCACTGATGTGCAACAGTTGGCCTGTGACCCCTACTTGCTGCCTTCCTTCTGAAAATCTGTCTCCACTATTAGCTTTGCTGGAAATGCTGTTGCATCAACCTCTGGGGCATCCAATGACAGTTCTTCCAATTGAGATCTACTCCAAGGCCACAGACTGTTCAACACATGAGGCAGACAAGTGGCATTCAGCTGTGGGTTTGGAATATAGCAAATCTGAATGGATCTCATGAAACTTACACAGGTGCTTTTGTTTTCTTGCTTTTTTTTTTTTTTCAAACTTTAGAGCATGACAGAATCTATTCTCATTGAGGAGAAACTTTGGGCATCTCTGATCAGGCCTCATAGGAAAAGGCCCACCCAAGGTTCAGGCATCAATGGCTACTGTGGGTGGCTCCTCTAAGGGAGGAAAAAGAAAAAAAAAATGAAAAGAAAAAACTAGTTCCATGTACTGTGAGCTTAGAAACATAGACTCAGGGGTGTCCCTAATGAAATACGTCAGGTGAAGAATGTGTACTTAAAAATACAGACTGGCCTAGTCCAGTGTCTATATTTAAACGTATTCTTTTTTTTTTTTTTAAATAACATTTACATAACATCTCCTGAAAAGTTTGTAGCACAAAGGTTCAGCAGGGGATGGTGCTTGACCTTGGAGGAAAAAAGTTGCTACTACCCATTAAAGGCATTACAGTTAGTGTTTCCTATCTAAATAATTTCAAATTTTAAAACCATGCTGTTTTTCTCTTCTTTGTTTTTGAAATAATATATTTGGTCATACACTGAAACCCATATTAGCAAATACGTGGCAATATTCATTCCAACCAGATGCAGCTTTCTCCTCTATCTGGTCTCCTATTTACAACTGCTTCCCTCATCTCAGTGGGGCAAAAAAAGGAGTGACAGTACTGAGATGTGTGGATTTTTGTCATTGGACAAAGAATCAGGTTAGAAGATTTCAGCCTGGTATCTCTAGGATGGTGTCTCTAGGTTTCAACTATTTTTTCACAATTTGAACACTTGCAAGTTTTATTTGAAGTGCTATTTTGTTAAATAAAGATTCATCTGTCAATGCATTCCGCCTGGACCCTTTGAACACAGTAACTATCAATACTGTTCTAATGGTAGGCAGAAAAGGGCTATGAAGGCAAATGCTCTGGGGACCAATAATTCCTACCAACAGTCTTCATGTGCAAGCTATTGGTGCACATTTCTTGTTAACCATGTTATTAAAACTCAGTTAGTATAAGAAAAAATGATCCAACTGATTTTCAACATATTGCAAAAATGACAAATAGAAATCATGAAAGAATCAATTTCTTAATGTGATTATTTCATGTAGAAGTATACATTTTATTCACATAACTTCATATTTTAAGGTCGGTCACTCTTGTGCCTTCTTGCTTCCATTGCCTTTCTTCTTATAGTACAAAATTTTTAACTGTGGGGAATTTACTTGAATTTATAAATTAATGTTCTATGTATATTTAAAAATATGAATATAAAATGTAGGGTTGTTTTTCCAAGAGAATGTTTCAGAATCTTAGTGATTCTTGTTTTCCTAAAGGTTAGGCACAAGATAATATATATGAATTTAACAGCATTCAATTCATTTAGACTAATATATAGTCAGATATGAAAACCTAAACTTCAGCCACCCATGAACCATATATATGACAATGGTCCATCAAGATTATATTACTTAGAAATTTTGCATCTGCTTTAGTTTGTATAATCACACTATTACTTTTGTACAATAATGAAGTTACCAAAACATGCATTTCTCAGAGCATATCTTGATCTTTAAACAATATATGATTACTTACATATCATATTGTTCATCTATGTTCTTACATTTTCATTAAATTCTTGCATGATTAAAAATAATAACTTGTGCTTAGCTTGTACATTAAAACATAAAAGTAAGAATAAAGTTGAAGTTATAGATACTATAACTCAGAGTTACTCAGAAGTTGCTCAGTAAAATCCATAGTTACTGGGATGGAGAGATGTGCAATATCCAAAATTGGGAAACCAACTGTAAGGAAAAGCACACTTGATAAACTTTAGTATCTGTGTATTTAGAGAAAGAAACTTGGATATCTCTTAATTATGCAATTACTTATTGCCCAGGCCTGGTGACCGCATCATCTTATTTAAATTAAGGTTTTGGTATATTTTAGGTATACATCTTGGGAAAGGAACTATCACCATTATGAAGGAAACAAATACAGTAGCAGTTGCAGGGCTGCTGTGATTTGTGCAAATCCTAAGGACCACTGCTCAGGGTCCTCCTGTCCAAACTTTCTTCTCCAAGATATAGATATAGATATAGATATAGATATAGATATAGATATATAGACAGAGAAACTGAGAGATAAAGAGAGAAAAGAGAGACAAAGTAAAAGAGAGACAGACACAGAGAGAGAGACAGAGAGAGAGACAGAGAGAGAGAGACAGAGGGAGAGAGAGAGAGAGAGAGAGAGAGAGAGAGAGAGAGAGAGAGAGCAAGAAACACAGTAAAGAACCTCCTTAGATTAGGGCACTGGTTAAGGACAGGGAAGAGAATTAATGGGGGCAGTGACTGAATTAGGACTGTAGAGCCTTGCAAATAGAAAGAAACAAGGGTACAGTTCTGCTTAGAGTCTCAGAGTAAGGCTTTATGTGATTTATGGGACAATGTGTCGGATGAACAAGAACTGGCTGCAACTGATGGGATACATGGTTGAAGAAAAGACTGTGGAGCAGAGAAAGGGTTGGTGTTCTCCCACTGCCCCTGTCCAAACTGGAGTCTACCTCAGTACCTATGTGTTGTGTCACTCACCTTCTACCCATCAATCATTGCAGTGTTTGGTGCCTATACAGGATCTATCCCTCTCATCAGTGTCAGATAAACTCTGTGCCCCTTTGCGTACCTTC
Organism: Cavia porcellus; assembly: GCF_034190915.1. Taxonomy (NCBI): domain Eukaryota; kingdom Metazoa; phylum Chordata; class Mammalia; order Rodentia; family Caviidae; genus Cavia; species Cavia porcellus. The sequence continues at coordinate 83,675,240 of NW_026947486.1, read as the reverse complement.
ATGTTGACCCCCAAAGGCTAACAAACTCCTACCAAAATGAATTTCTTCACAGATGCCAAAAGTCCAACTCATGGGCTGAGTAGAGTCATTTGGAGAGGTGGGGTCAGAGAGCCAGGAGATGGAGAAGAGCAGCAGAATGTGCTACACAGTATGCTTGTCTGGACAAGTATGGGGTGTGCAGATATCAGTGGAAACACAGTGTCATGAGGAAAACTGTTCCTGAGATTAGTGGGAGACTGGCAGCTTGACCAGCCTTTCTGTGCTCTCTAACCGTCTAAGAGCACTGAAGGTGTCTGATCACAAGACAGAGGCAAAAAAACTTCCAGATAGTAACACCCACAAGGATGTAGTTATAATCTAAAAAAGCACTGCCTTTTGAGGAAATGACAAACAACCTTGGTAGTCTTTCTAGGCATCCAAAGCCCCTTACTCACTCTTAACAAGAGAATAAAACATTTGAGTGTGTCTTAGTTAATTTTCTCTTGTTATTGAGACAAAACACCTAATGCCCAAAATTAGGGAAGGGAAGGTCTTACATCTTTGGAGGCTTCATTTCATGCTCAGCTGGCTCCAAGAGGTAGGGTGGTATGGTGGGGCCACCATTTACAGCCACCACAAAACAGCAAGAGCAAACCATGCAAAAAGAGAAATGACACACCTTCTCCTGCCCTTACACTCTATGTCAGCTCTGCTCTTGGGTGAGTGTAGCATTCACATCACCAATACCAGTGCTACACAATAAACCAACCATGAATGCTGGATTCAGTCATGTACATGATTGCATGAGATTGGGGGGTGGTCATCTGAACACAAGTCGTAACAGAGTGAACAGATTCAACTCTCGACACATCTAATTTAACAGTCACAACCAAAAGAAATCCAGCTTAGCCTCCCAGTAATGCTACATGACAAGTTTTCTTCATCTTTGAACTAAGAAGTAAGAATCCACTGTTTAAATTACAACTGCAATATAAAAAGGACTGAGAGGCTTCTTTCCTTTTGGTGTTTTAGCATGTGTGTGGCATTTCTCCGTGTGTGGGTGTGTGTGTGTGTGCATGCACGTTTACATATATACATATGTGAGGTATTTTATAGGATAAATACAGACTAAGCATTAATTAGTATTCTAGATCTTTCAGGAAACGTTAGTTTATTTGAAGCCAAAATTGTGTATGGAACATATAAAGAAAGCTTTCTATCATCATATTTATTATGACCTTTTACAGCTTTATACAGCTACAGCTACCCACAATTTCCAATTACAGTTCCTAACTTTTTTCTTTTTCCATCCTTCCAAATAAACTCTGAAACTCTCTCTCTTCCATCCCTTCATTCAAGGCATAAAAATATTATGAAAGTCTTACCTATTTCCTTTCCTTAAGTTGATATTATTTCAATTTCCTTTGTTCAGATTTCTGAAATAATTTTAAACATTTTCTTTTGCTTTACTCCATCCCTTACCACTGTATCTTAGGACACTTAAAATCAATACTATTATATTGTCTTCACAAGATAGTGTAAAGTGCAATATTGTAAAAGCAAATTTTAATAATATGTTCAATATATAGTTAGTCCTGTAACACAAATTTAAACTGCATCTGTGTTTTCCTTATAATGAAGTGAATAGGAATTATATTACATGAAGTAGGTTAAGTAGGTACACACACACACATACAAACAAAAGTGAGAATCAAATAATAGGAAAACATACAAGTAAAGAGATCACATAGGTAAAACAGGTTTTTGATCCTAATTGATCTTCAACAGTCAGCACAAAAACATTCATGAGAAAACAAGGTAATAAGATACCTCTAAAACTCTTTTTTAAAGTTTTTATTTTATAGATTTGTCCAGATCATCAGGCTTAATGTAGTTAAACATAGTATTACCTAGCTATTTTTATAAGAACACCACTTTGAAAACATTGTAGGCTTTGAGAACTGTTAATAATTAATACCAGTATGGATATCTTTTACATCTTGTCATCTTCAGAGTAGTTGCCTCTACTTTTTAGGCTGATACTATCAAGCATACCAAATTCAAATAAAATCAGCCAAGCAAATTGAAAATAACAAGGGAAAGCATAGTAACTACGGTAGGTCACCTAATATTGTGGTCTTATGTGTCTTATTCATTGCATGCTTTTCTAGGAATTTGTTTTGCTGTCTTGTTATGATGTGTTTTTCCCTGTAATACAGAGAGGATATTTATACATGTAGAAATTCACACATGAGAGGATTTTTTTTAAAAAAAACTATTTACGGAAACAGATTATATAATGTAAGATGTAATAAACAGATACTCTGAAGAAAAAGAGACACTAAGAAACCCAATGCTAATTTTGTAGCATTATGATATAAAATCTATCAATACTATTATTCACTGATCAATTCACTCTTAAGTTCAATTTCAGCATATGTAAAGACAAGGACAGCTACTACAAAGAGAATGAGAGATACGATGGTAGTTATTGTCTTCCCCAATGTCAGACCTTGAAGACCTAAAAAGCCTTCATCATCCTGTAATTATTTGATTACTTCTATAATATGCAGTATGTATTTAATGTGCGTGAAGGTGAGGACAACTATTTGGAAGAAACTAGAGACAATTAGATAAACAGTGAAGATCTCCAGTGGACATGCTTTGAAATCTGTATTTCTTTAAATTGTTTTTTTTTAACTGTTTTGTTCTGTTTTGATATGTTTTATCTTACCCTCTTTAAGATATAAAACAAATGTATAGGACTGATAACCATATTACTCATATTACTAAGTTTTTGTTAGATCATTGAGCAGAACTGCTGGCAATGTCACTATTTGAATGTCATTTTACATACTTTGATTTTGTAACCTGAACAGCTATTTCTAAGATGATAATATGTAACTTATCAACTGGCAATTTCTTACTGTTTATATTTCTGTAATTCTGTATTATTTCTACTCTTTTATCTCCATGTATTTTTTGTTTCTTTCTCTTTAAATAAAAAAGGAAAAAAAAAGTCTTTTTTTTATTTTAAAGAGATTAAGACAAAAGAGGACATAACAAAGCAGATCAGAACAAAACAATATAAGCAACACAGTATTTAACAAGACAACCCGATATAACAGTAGTGACCAAAGTATCTCTTTCTTTGAAATAGTTGAGCATACCTTCATATACAATAGTATCAAACATAACAAAATAGTACAAAACCATTCATGAGAGTAAAGTATTACAGAGCATTTAGAACCAAAAAACAGATCAAACAATGTCTACTATATTATTTCATTGTCCATAAACAATTGTTTATAATATCACACATAATAAAATCCAATAATATACAACCTGACAGAACCAATGGAAACAGAAGAAACAGTGTCAGTAGTGATTTCACCTTTTTCTTTCTTCATTGCATGAATTTGAGTATTTTCTTTCATTTTTAAAATAAGGTTAGCGAGGGACTTAACAATTTTATTTATTCTTTCAAAGAACCACTTCTTTGATTCATTGATTCTTTGGATTGTTTTCTTAGTCTCTATTGCATTAATTTCTGCTCTGATTTTGATAATTTCCTCCCTTCTTTTGGCTTTGGGTTTGACTTGCTCTTCTTTTTCTAGATGTTTGAAGTGTAGCATCAGGTTGTTTATTTGTATTCATTCTGTTTTCCTGATGTGGGAACTCAGTGCAATAAGTATTCCTCTGAGGACCAATTTCATTGCATCCCACAGATTCCAGTAAGTTGTATTTGTATTTTCATTTGCTTGTCGGTATTGTTTAATTTCTTCTCTACTTTCCCCTGTGACCCACTGATTGCTCAAGAGTTTATTATTCAATTTCTATGTGTTTGTGGGGTTTTTGCAGTTTCTTTTATCATTAATTTCCAGTTTCATGGCGCTAGGATCTGATAACATGCATAGGATAATTTCAATTCTTTTGCATTTACTTAAATATTTTCTGTAGGCTATTATATGGTCTATTTTAGAGAATGTCTCATGTACTGCTTTGAAGAATGTGTATTCTGATGTTGTTGGATGGAACTCACTGTATATGTCTATCAAGACCGTTTGTTGACAGGGTGTGATTCAGTTGTGTTATTTCTTTGCTGATTTTCTGTCTGGTTGATCTGTTCCTTAGTGTCGATGGTGTGTTAAGGTCTCCTGTTTAATTGTGTTATTGCTTATTTGATTTTTCATTTCTGTTAATACTTGCTTTGTATAACTGGGTGATCTGGAACTTGGTGCATATATATTTAAATCGCTATCTCTTCCTCTTGAAGTTTTCCCCTAACTAGTAGGTAGTGACCTTCTTTATCTCTTAGGATCATTATTGGTTTGAAGTTCACATTGTCTACAAATAGAATATCTACCCTTGCTTTTTTTTTTTTTTTCAACTCCTATTGCGTGAAGTATTGTTTTCCATCCTTTGACTTTCAATCTGTGAATTTCCTTTTGGGTTAGATGGGTTTCTTGTAGACAGCGTATGGTTGTATCTTGATTCTTGATCCATTGTGCCAGTCTGATCCATTGTGCCAGTCTGTTTCTTTTAACTGGTGAACTGAACATTAATGGTTATAACTGTTATATATTGGTTTATTGTTGACATGCTTTCTTTCTACTGGGAAAGATGATCTTAAAGACTCCCCAGGCCCCCACTGCAGGTTTGCAGGAACTGACCTCTGGCAGTTCAGTTCCCCAGATTGAAAGAAGATCACTGTGCGTGGTCCAGGCTATCCCGAAACCTGCAGAGCCCAATCTAGTGTGGCTAGAAACTGGGCAGGTCCTTAACCACTAGAGCAACAATCTTAAACTCTCCTGGAGGCCCCTGCCACCCCTGTGCAGGAACTCACCTCTGGCAGCCCAGTTTCTTGGATTCATCTCTAAAATTCTTAATTCCCACAAAGCTAATGTCACTGGCATTGAAGTGGAGAAAAGATCTGGTAAAGCATTCAAAAACCAGGTTAGTAAAATATTTGAAGAGATGAAAGAAGATACAATTAGTCAAAATCCTATGATTTTTAGTCCATTCAAAAATTTAAATAAACAAAGGAATTAATTAACACAATGTTCAATGAACTTAAAAATGACACCAATTAGTGTTCATTGAATCAATGAAAATGTTGAAAGATATGAATGAAGACTTTTGTAAAGAATTGAAAATTTAAAGAAGAATCAAGCAAAAATATTGTATAGGACAAAATGAAATACCATGTCATATTGTCAGTGATGCACTAGGACAAGACACTGTGTAAGCTGGATTCAACATCTACATAACTTAAAAATGCAACAAATACAACAATATAGGTGTGAGGGAAAGGTTCAAGGATTATGCCAAAGATACAAAAGAATATTCAATGAAACTATAGAAAATAATCCAAGAATATGAAAAACACTTGATACTCAGATAAATGAAGTGTATAGAAATTCAAATAATAATGACCAGAAAATAACCTCTCCAAATTGCCATGGTCAAAATCTCAGAAGTTCAGGAAAAAAGATAATTGTAAAAGATGTTAGAGGAAAGCATCCAGTAACATATAAAAGGAAACCTATAATAATAGCAAATATTTCAACAAAGATTTCAAAAGGTCAAGTGTGTTTTTAGAGTGGAAGTATTCTATTTCAAAAAAATTGTGAACTAAGTGCTATGTCCTTCAAAACTATTCTTCATGACTTACAGAGAAATTAAGGCTTTCTATCACAAGGACCACCTTAAAAAATCCACGACCAGCAAACCACCACACCAGAAAATACTCAGTGGATTCCTGCAGAGAGAGAGCAAGGCTAGTGTCATGAAATAGCTCAGAGGGAAGAATATATCTAATTGGAATAGCGATAAAATCAAAGGAAAATACAAAAGGATAAACATTAGAAAATAATTCAGTGATGATGTTAAATAAATACCTTCATTAGGAGGAAGAGGAGAGGGCAAATAAATGAAAGAGAAAAAAAGAATTAAGGTGTATCATATAAATGCACCAAATCTCTAGGTGGAATGTAATCATTACATACTACAAACATGCACTGACAAAAAATAAAAACTGAAAAAAATACCACTCAATTAAATTGTCTTAATTTGTTATTCACAAGACAGAAGTTGAAAATTGGATTAAAAAAAAACAGGCATATGATGTCTGAAGGAAATATACCTCTTTCAAAAAGAAACACATAGAAAGTAAAAGAAGAAAAAATAATACCCATGAAACAACAGTTTGAAATCAAGGAGGTATAACTTTCCTATTTTCAGACTAAGTGGACTTGAAGTCAAAAATGATCAGGAGAAGAAAATAAGGTAATTATGTTCTGGTAAATGGAAGATTCAACTGGAAGAGATAAAAACTGTATATCTACATGCATCTAGTGGTTGTGGACATAATTTCATAAAATAAAAACGAGCGGACATAAAAAAAAATATACACCAATACAATCATAGTGGGATACTTTAGTAGCCTACACTTACAAATAGGTTAACCAGACCAAAAAATCAATGAATAAATATTAAATTTGAATCACACGGTTGAACAAATGGTTTTAATTTATATCTAGAGTATCTCATTTATAACACCAGCATAAAAATGTTCGTCAATGGCATGCAAAATTTCCTCTAAAATAGATCATACATTAGGCCATAAAGGAAGCTTATGTCAATAAAAAACAGAATTGAAACAACTTCTTGCATCTATCAAAAAATAATAGATTGAAAACAGAAATAAATATAAAAATAAGCCACAGAAACAATCAAAATCATGGAAATTAAATAATGAGCTTTTCAACAATCATTCAATCACAGAAGAAATAATAGAACAATTTTAAGTGGTCCTGGAATCAAATGATAATGAGAGCACAACATACTAAACCAACAACATAATAAACAATTTTTAGAAGAAAACGTCTAACTGTGAATAACCACATTAAAAAATATCAACCCACCTCAAATTAATAAATTAATGATGTATCTCAAGTTCCTTTCCTAGAAAAAAAACAAGAGTAATCCAAATCCAGAACATATAGGATAAAACTTATCAAGATGAAAACAAATATTAATGAAATTGAGATAAAAAATGGCAAAGGATCAATGAATCAAACAGTGGTTGCTTGAAAGGATAGACAAAGTTGATATACTCTTAGCCAAAGTTAGCAAAAGAAGAAAAGACTCCTATCAACACAAATGAAATTAAAATGGTAAAATCACAATGGACAAGTGGAAATCCAGATGACTAAAAGAAACTATTTCAAAACGTATACTCCAATACATTGGAGAATCTAGAAATAGACATATTCCTAGCCACATGTGAGTTATTAAAATTGATCCATTAATATATAAACTATCTGAATACAGAAAAAGTATACATAGGATGTAGTGAATTTGCTGTTGAATTCTATCAGCTCATCAGATTATTGCTAGTGCTAATATTCCACAAACAATTCCATGAAATTTAAATGTAAGGAACATTGTAAAACTCAGCTCTTGAACAAAGCATTACTTTGATTCAAAAACCAGAAAATGATTTCAGTAAGTTTATACTAAGTACTTTAATAAACACAGATACATAAATCTTCAACAAGATACTTGCAAGCAGAACTCAGTAATGCATTAAAGGGTTCATACATTAGGGCCAAGTTTCATTCAGTCCCAGTAGCGCAAGGATCAACATATGTAAACCAATAAAGGTAACACACTTCATGAACTTGAGGATAAAAACCACATGATTATCTCAATAGATACAGAGGAAACTTTTGACAAATTCCAGTATCCATTTGTGATAAAAACCTTGACAAATAGATATAGAACAGCATTGCCTTCCGGTAAAATCTACCAGAAATCTCTTGGAGTAAACAAATTCTGCAAAATGACAATATACAAAATCAAAACAAAACTGTAATGGTGCTCATATACACAGACAATAAACTCCCTAAGAAAAAAATCAGTAAAAATTTCATGTGTGGTGATTTCAAAAAAGTAAAACTCTAGGAATAAACCTAACCAAAAAGTGAAATTCCTCTACAGTGAAAGTTATAATACTCTGAAAACAAAGAGACCTTGAAAATGAACATTATAAAATAGAAAGACATTCCTTCTTCCTGGATAGGCAGAAACAATCTTGTGAAAACAAATACATTACAAAAATGATAAACAGATTTAATGCAGTTCCAATCAAGATACCAAGAGCATTCTACACAGAGCTAGAAAAAAATCCAGCACAAGTCAAAATTTCTAAATTATTGAAGTAACATATAAGCCCATCAAATAATGAGTAGTTAATGAAAACGTGGTATATGCATAAAATGCAGTTTTAGTCCCCCACGAGGAAGGATAACTTTGAATAATTTTTAGGAAACCTGATGGATCCTTAGACCGTAATGTTATATGAAGTAAATCAGATATAGAAGACTAAAATCACATAATCTGTTCCATATGAGAAAAGGAGACTATAGACAATTTAAAGAGCAAAACAGAAGAGGATGGTGAAAAACAGAGGTATGATTTGTGGAGATAAGAAAGAGACACATGGAAGGAAGAAGACTACAGTGAAGGTAGAATAAAAATGATCAAAATTATATTTATATTTTCACTGAAATGATTACACTGTATTACAATTATATACTAAGCTATTATAATATAGAATAAAATCATCAATGCAAAACATATTTTTTATCATTTTGGGAACTTAACCCTCTGTTTTATAAGCACTCTAAAACTGATCTAAATGCCAACCTCAAAACAAGATGCCAAGAGGCTGAGGGTTTAGCTCAGCGGCATAAGTGCCTGCCTAACAAGCAGGCAGTCATGAGTTCGATCCCCAGTACCGATAAAAAAAGAAAAAGACAAAAAAAAAAAAAAAAAAAAAAAAACCAAGATTCCATACTTGATTCAGAATGAGACTGTATGCCTCAGCATATGTGACTTCATAATTATGATGAGTTTCATGGAAAAGTTTCAGTTTATGGTGATGTAGGGATACATGACTTAAAATTATTCTCAACTGGTGTATCTCAGTAGTGATCCATTGCTGTGAATTTCTTCTGTACCACCTTTCATTGATATGATAATAAATACTTCGCTTATGTTTATGTTGAAAAGATAAGATAGAAGGTTTGATTAAGAAGACTCAACTATGGTCCAAAAGCTTGATTACCAGATGTTTGACTTTATTGGAACTCTTCATAATACTCGATACATACCAAAGAAAAAAATCAAACACATTTTCCAGCATTTTGAAACACCATATCTCACTGTTGCAAGAGTGTATTAATATTCATTTCACAGAACTGAAAGAAATCAGAGTAGATTAGCAATCCATTTCTATCTATCAGGTAGTGTGAACATGAAACAATCCGAGTTTTGCATATGTTATGTTCATCAATTTAGCAACTGACAAAGTGCTGAAATATATTTTAAAAATATGTTTAACTCTAAGTATGAAACAAATACTGTCAACATTTTATAAAAATTACATGAAATATTTTTGAGTAGTTCTTAAATAAAGTTAAAATTTCAAACTTCATAGAAACAAATTCTTAGACAGCAACTCAATTTAAAAAGGGTGGTATTGGCCAAACTGTTTCTCATTAAACAGGCTGTAGATGAACCTGAAAGTTTGCAAACAATAAGTTAGTATAATATAACATGCCATTGTTTCATGTTTGAAAATTAAGGATTTTTTTTCATTCACATTATTTAGATCAATATATGGTCTCTTCCCCATCAGGGCTCAGGAGGAACTATAAACTGTGAAGCTTCTTTGTTCTCTGCACAGACGTCATACTAAGCCAGTTTGCCAAATTAGAATCAGTTGAAAAAGGTTACTCCAAAATCAAATAAAGGAAAGACTGAGATATACATAGCCATAGAAATAAACTGTAGCTCACTTTGTGTAGAACAAAAAAAAAAAATTGAGAGAAAATCTGAAAACTCACAGTCTTATCTCAGAGTTTCTGAATAAGTATACCATTGATGATTTATGAGCTGTTACAGATAAGTTCCTTGAGTCTTCATTTCAAAAGACATTCACATATTGTGATACAATTTCAAATGACAGAATAAATGTATATTGTCTTAAAATTCCTCGATCACTTCTATTTTAGTTTTCAATTAGTAATACTCACACCTCAGATAAACTTCACTGGTTATGAAAGTACCACTGTGCAAAGACTAATTTCTACTTCAGGAAACCAAACATTTATCTCATAAAGTAAATATTAAAATACATTCCCAAATTTCATAAACTTGCCTTAGACGGAATGCTTCTCAAATGGAAATTTGTTTATCGCCAAGACGAGTGTGAATGTGTGACCTTTCATTTTTAAAACCTTGTGGTACCCTCAAAATGATACCAAATTAGCTAGCTATAGTGCACGACTCACTGAATTTCTTTTAACAGAAAAGGATGTATGTTTGCAAATCCAGCAACTGCTACTTTATAATTCCTCCACTGAACTGCTTGCAGATGAGGAGTGAAAACAGAAATATTGCATCTTGTTTAAATTATAAAATAATTTAAGTTTAATGGTAGTAATTATCTACAAAACAGAAACCATTTTACCCACAATTCCATTTGCATTGATTATTCCACATTGTACATAGTCATTATAAAATATTAACACAATTATTACCAGATGTGTTGACTTTTCCTGATATATTTTGCATAAAGTATTTAATACTCTGATTTAAATCAGTTCCCTACATATATTCCATCGGAATTGTTGAGGGAATATCTAGGTTTTATTTTTTATTTTAAAGAGAAAAAACAGAAAAATCAATAAGCAGTCAATAAACAACAAAAAACAATGGCAATTTAGGAGTTCAAAACAAGATGACAGGAATTTAATAATGGTAATTGCTCAAGTTACCAGATACAGACATGCAAGACTGATCAAACAAATATAATTTCCCTTTGAGAAGTTTTTTTCTTTTTCACTATATTGATTGTAACTTTTTCAATTTATTTTTTATGTACTATTTCAATTTCTTTCTTTCTTTCTTTCTTTCTTTCTTTCTTTCTTTCTTTCTTTCTTTCTTTCTTTCTTTCTTTCTTTCTTTCTTTTTTAATCAGTACCGGGGATCAAACTCACGACTGCCTGCTTGCAAGGCAGGCGCTTATGCCGCTGAGCTAAATACCCAGCCCCTATTTCAATTTCTTATACTAGAAAGACATTACAGTGTTTACATGTGGAAGTCCGGTTTATTTCACTTAGGAGTATGGTTTCTAGTTGCATCCATCTTCTTATAAAACACTCAAGTGTTTAATTCTTTATGGCTAGGTAGTATTCCACTGTATAAAAATGCCACATCTTCTCTTATCAGTTCATCAGGTGATTGGTATTTGAGTTGTTTCCAAGACCTGGCTATTACAAGTTGTGCAGCTATAAACATGGGTGCACATATATGACTGTAGTATGATGTTTCTAGTTCTTCTGGGAAAATCAGAAAGGGAATAGCCAAGTCAAATGGAATCTCTAATCCTAGCTTTCTGAGGAACATCCACACTCATTTCCACAGTGGTTGTATCAGTATACAATTCCATCAATAATAACAAAATGTTCCTTTTTGCTCACAGCCTTGCTAGCATTTTTTATTGGTTAATATCTTGAAGTTAGCCATTCTTTCTGGAGTGAACAGATATCTCAGTGTTGTTTTAATTTGCATTTATCAAATAACCAGTGATGTTGAACATTTTTTATTTTTATTTGCCATTTGTATTTCTTTATGTGAGAATTATGCATTCATCACAGATGCCCATTTATTGGATGGATCTTTAAATTTGGGTGACCTGATTTTTTTCAATTCTTTATACATGCTAGATAAAAATTTTGTTTGAAGGCCAATTTGAAAAAAACTCTTTTCCCAGTATGTGGGTTTTAACTCTGTGCGTGATTTCTTTTGATCTCCAAAATTCATTTCTTTTGATTACCTCTACAGGACAACGGTAACTTTTATTAATCTCATGGTGCCTCAATAAATTTAGTATCAACATTTTTACATATTTTTCTTTTCTTGAGTTATGTATATCTCCTTGGTGAAATATATATATATATATATATATATATATATATATATATATATCACATTTTCTTATCCATTCATGCGTTGATGGCTATTGCAACTGTTTCTACATCTTAGTGTATTGCTCTGGTATAAACATGTGTAAGTATATGTATCTAAAATACACAGTCATTAATTTTGGATGAAATATACCCAGGAGTGATATAATTAGAGCAAATAATATTTCTAGCTTTTTGACGATACGCCATACTGGTTTCCATGGTGACTGTACTGGTTTACATTCTCGATAAGAATGTTGGTACATTCCTTTTATTCTGCAACTTGTCACTTTTTGTTAACATGTTGTTTGCTTACGAAAATGTTCCTGAGTAGATAACTAGAGATGTCTACCTTTTAGCCTCTGCTCTTCCTCGGAGTTCTTCCCTTGGACTTTTACCCTTTATTCTCCTATTCCCTCAGTAATCTCAGTCAGTTATAAGGATTGTGCTATCGTCTAGCTACTGATAACTCTGAAACCAGTTTCCAGTTCATAGCTCTTCCCAGAACTAGGTTTTCACAACCTACTTTTTAAGGTTTTCACCATGTCCCATACCCAACTAAAACCCAATCTGTTTAAAACTACATTTTCCTCCTCTGACATTTTTTGTTCTTTATCCTCTATCCACATAAGACTCTAAAATAGCATTCAAAATTTCCTACAACAATCTAAATTATCAATACTCACTTTACAACTAAATCGTGTCATTTCAACATAATGAAACTTTAGTTGAGCACTCCATAAGATCCCTTAAATTGTCAAAAACAGCTGTTTGTCAATTATATGGCAATATAAACTTTCATGTTAAATTTATGTCTGCCCTTATCTCTGTAGACAGGGATCTTTCTAGAACATGAAACTATTTCTTTACTTTTAATAATTCTATAGCTTTCTCTGTTTGTAAGAAAACCATATAAGTCTTTAGCACTGCAAAGAAATACTTCCCTGAAATGTTCCTTGTATAGACAGTTTCATTTCCTATGGCTTACCACACATCATATGACCTGTGTCTTTATACTCATGGTCAGACAGGACTGTATGTTTTAGAGTTGTTCACTCAGACAATTAGTTTTAGATATGCATTGTCATTGTTCTGGGGTACAGTTACAGAGGTACAAGCTCATAACATTTTCTAACTCTATGCATTCTGAAAAACATGGAGGAGTCACTTGAGATTTTCTCAGTCTACAGCAGCCAATGCTAAGAAACCTGGCAACAAAGTAAAAGATTTTACTGAATGTATATTCAGAATGTGTGACATTACAAAAGCTTGACATAAGATGAGGTACAGGTAAACTCATATTTTCTTGATCACTTTCTGGGAGTTAAGAAAAGTAACATTTCAGGCTCTAATGACTGATCTGAAGTAAGAAGAACACTAGATGTATTATTCAGGTTTTCATTTTTATAAAAAAATACCTGAGATAATTAATTTATAAAAAGAAAAGCCTGATTTTGGTGTACAGTTTTGATGGTTTTAGCCCATGATCAGTTACTCTTGTTGCTTTTGGATCTGTGCAAGATAGGAGGCCATGGCAAGAAATTTGTGGTAGAACGAATCTGTTCACTCATTTGCCAAATGCTCCTCTCCCCAAAAAATACAGAAAGGAAGGGCTTGGGACTTCACTATCCCTGTCAAAGATATATGCCCAATAACCCACAGGTCACTGCCTAGATTCAGTTCATTAAAGTTTCTATCTCTTCCCAGTAGCACCAAGCCAGGGATCAAGGCTTTCACACATATGACCATATGTAATAATAATATTGCAAAATTAGAAATGTCATTGTTTTGGAAGGTATGATAGACATAATTTATTTGTTGCATAAGATGGAAATATGTTCTTGGTAATAAGTACTCATTTCTTTATAAACTATCCATCAGTAATTATGCATTTAGAAATGTCTGGTACTGGGCTGGTAGGCTGCTTTTATGAAATAGTAAATCATACACGTGGTTTCTACCCATTGAAAATCTACATTAAAGTTAGGAAAAGAAGATAAAACCCTAAAGAAACATCCCCATGATCCCACTGCATGCTTATATAAAGCACCGGTATCAGGGTCATTGTTTAATATTTCATGTTCTCAGGACATTTTTTTTCTTTTTTTTTAATTTTATTTAAGGAGAAAAGAAAAAAAAAAGCAGGGAAAGGGTACAAGTTATACAGATTTACAGAAAAAAAATGAACAGTAGGAAATCACTAGTTAATGGATTACATATTGTCATCTTAGAAATAATTGTTCAAATCACAAAATTAAAGCTTGTAAAGTGGACATTCCATCAATGATACTGCAAACAGTTCTGTTCATTGATCCAATAAAACTCTGTGATATCATTTTCTATCTTATACACTTAAATATACATGTAGTTATATAGTTTGGAGCACTTTCTTTTCCTCTCTTTTGTACCATGACTATTACACATTTTGGGTTTCATTGCTCCCACGGTTCTTATTACTTTTTTGGAAGAGAGTAAAACCAAATGTGACATAACAGAACAGAATCGGTCAAGTCAAAAGGGTGGATTTCAGTGGACTCTTGAATTACAAATTTGATTTGTTTAAGAGTGCTGGTTCTAACTCAATTTGGTTGTAAGTCAAGACTATTTTTCTGATAAAAATAATGGAACATCCCAAAGTGTCCCTTAACTAATCTGTTCATAATAAAAAGGTTATATAATGTTTTGAAATTTACTAAAAATAATAATTTTCCTATTGTATTTACCAAAATGCTATAAAATGTACCTTGTTTATCAGAAACAACAATTTCATAGTACATTCAGATTTGACATCTTTGGCTTGCATGAATGGAGAATGACAGAGTTGACATCTTTGGCTTGCATGAATGGAGAATGAAAAAGAAAGTGGTTAGTGTTTGGAAAGAGTCCCCTTCCATAATAACATTAGGAATCTGCCTCTTTGGTATCCTTTCTCTCCTTGGGAGAGTATATAGCCCACTAGGACCTGCTTCTAGCTCACTAGGTCTTGCCTTTTTCAGAGGTAAAAACTGGTTTAAGGTTGTCTGTTTCTGTCTTTTCTTTAACAATGTTCTGTTTTATGATATGCCATTACCATTAAGCAAATGAACTAAACAATTGATTTTGTCTCCGTCTGGGGGGATCTTCTGAACAAGTGCTTGCAACTTTGCTCATTTTTTATGATTTCTTTTATTTCATAAGAACTTTGCTGCATTGATTATTGATATTTTCTCTCCTTTTCAGAAAGCTCTTCAGCTACCATTCTCAGCCAGAAGTTGCTGAAGTTCCCCTGTAGACAATTCCTCTGTTCCTCCACTAGTTCCTCAATGTCATCACTGTCTACCTGCAAGCCTATGGACTCTACTATAATGACAATGTCATCAACCACAGTATCAATTCAAGGTGCAACCTCCTCTACACAGCCTTCACAGTGTCTCTTCTGTATGATTTCAGGCCATACATTTTTCTAGACAGTTCTCAGTGTCCTTACATACACATTGGCCCAGAATTTCTAAACTAAACTCACACAGCAAAGAACTTTGTAATGACCATTCCAGAACTGTTTAGGAGTTAAATCTTTGGCTGAGACCATCTGAACCATGTCAGTATCAGTCCCTAAGTACATAGCTTCTTAAATATATAAAGCAGAATTGTATTAGGTGGGAGGAACTTGACTGGGAGCCATGGGGATTCTTCAGTCAATTCTTCTTCCAAAAGACCTGGCTGAGCAAGACCACTTTCCATGATGAGGATAGGTTTAAGTGGTAATACTTTGTCCTCTAGATAGTTCTTACAGTTATGCAGAAAGCCTCTCTGATGCATTCAAGAAAAAGTATTCCTGTTACTCAGGGTTTTGCATTAGATCTCCACATTACCCATAGTTTGTTCATTACTTCATGTTTTCTGAACATTTTAGGGATGCCATAGTTTGTGTCTGGATGTCCCCACAAAACCTCATGCACTCATGGGGGAACTGGCTTTCTGGAGGCAGCTGACACTAGAGTTTGTAACTAATTCATGGTCTAATACTGGGATTAAATGTGTGAATTCTACACCAGGCCTAGGATGCATAGCCTGCATGCAATATAATGGACAGAAAGATTATCCTTTCTGTCTCTTCTTGTTGCTTTTGCTGTCTTAGAGTCAGCTAATTATTGACTGAAACTTCTGTAAACTGTGAGATAAATAAACCTTTCCTCCTTTAGATTTGGGTGTTGGGCATCTTTGTCTCAGCAACAAGAGAAAAGTAACTAAGATAAAGGTTCTCATAATGATAAAACAAGAGTGGATTTATCTTGAGGTCACCACTCACATTGGCACATAGCAACAAGTTTAGACTATGCTACATAAGTTTGTGGCCTAGCCTTTTCTTCTCTTCCTGGGTTCTGTATGCTCTTCTGGGCATTTTCTTCCAGAAAGGACCAGTTTCATCACAGTTGGAAACTTGATGAGAGGAAAAGTCATTTCACTGTGTCATCATTTTCAAGTGGTGTATGTAATTTTCAGCAATTCCTTTATCAGCATTGGCTGTTTTACTCTGTCTAGTAATGTTATGAATCACAGTTATCACTTTGCAAATTTGAAACCACCCCTTATTAGCAAGAAATAGTTTACCAATGTCATTCATTGATGTATTATCCTTTATGAGACTGCTTTTATAGTCTTAGCTTTTTTGCAATGTTTAGACTTAGCTAGGATATACCTGGCCATCTGCTTTTCATTTATTCACACTAATAGTAGCCTTTCTATATCAACTAATACTATTGATCATGACTTACTAAGAGTAGCATCTTTAGCAACACTAGCTAACTTATACAAATGATTTCTCTGTAAGATTATAGAGATTATGTAGATTTTGATGTACTGTATATATTAGCAAACTTGGTCACACAAACACCACTCTCATGTTTTTGCACAATTTCCTTTTGCTTTTTAATTGTGGTAGCTTTCTTTACCTTCCCTTTCTTCCTTGGCTTATTTTTTTAGCTTTTTTATGGGCCATTTTCATAGCAGTAATCAGCAAACATATAAAGCACTGATAAAATCACATCCACAGAGTCAAACACCTTGGCTCAGATTAACACTCACATATGCTTGAATTAGCTTTTCTGGCTCATGAGTCTTTTTTTTTTTTACAACCACACAATTGGTTGGCAAATGAATCATAACTCAAGACTTTGGTCATAAGTGAAACCTAAAATTCCATTCATAACTCAATTTTTTTTGTATGTGAGGATGGTTAAAACTGAAAGGTCCACTGTGTTAGGCTCTTGGCTTAACCAATAAAAGAGCAGAAAGGCTCCAGGAAGGCTACTTAAAGCTGACCAAAAAAAGACATAGTGAGTCCATAAAAGAACAGGTTTTAATTGTGAGAGAGGATGTTCCCTCCATGGGACTTCTCCAAAACTTTGATTGTCTTTGAGGAGTGGAAGGAGTTGCTACTAAATAATCATTATTGAATTGCTTTTAACATGGCAGGGAGTTGTCTTCACTCTACCTTCTAAGCACGTTTCCACATTCAAAATTAAGGGGCCAAGCACCTTGGGTATGTAAAATAGAAAAATCCAGGAACAAACCTCATGTGAATGCTCTTGCCCTCAGCCTTACAGAACTTCCTCAGGGGTTGAATTTGACCATTTGTTTCCCTAAGTAGCCCAGCTGCTCTCACCAGGATATTGTTCTGTCTGAAGAAACTGCCTGGTGTGTGTACTATTTTAGAAGTACTCTTATCATTGCTTCTGAAATGCCATTTTGCCTTTGGAAACACTTACAAGAGCTAGCATTCAGAGGTGAAAAGATTTGCAAAAGCTTGACAATTTCCCAACAGGAGCGCTAATTTTCAAAACTCAAAAAAGGAATTCAGGCTGTGTCCAGAAGTTGGAAATATTATTCCAAACATAACATTACAACAATGATAATAATGTTACTAATAATGAAAATAAAGTTATAATCTACATTGACTACAATGCATTGTTTCCTCCTTCGTATTAAGAGTGTAAAATGACTATCTCAATCTCTAGTATGATTATACAAATATGAAAACTAAAGTTAAGAAAGTTTAAATAATGGCCATAGTTTCCCAATTTATCAGTAATTAAAAGAGGATTTGAATCCATACTACATATTCTTCCTACTACCGTCTCATACAGGAATGGAGCTCAAACTCCAAAATGCCTGAAAATATGATGATCCCTTAAAGTGAATCACTGAGGTCTGCTTTTACATGGTGAGAAAACCAGTTTCTCTTGATGATCTATGACATGTAAATTATTTCATCTATGAACATCTTTTGTTTCCAAGGCGAATCTAGGACCTAAGTTTCTACATTCCTACGATTTCTAAGCCATTCATTTATGTCTGGTAAATTAAAGCATTTCTATGTTGATGGCTTAAATTTAAACAATTGCATCTTACAAAATAGATGTTAAAATAAATTGTCCCTCAATTATAATTAAGTAAGAAAAGGAGATTGTTTTGTACAACTGTTTTTGTAAATTATAGAAGACAGGTAGAATGAGGAAATTCAGATTTATAACTAACTCAGGGTCCATATTATTATGCCATTTAAAAATTTTTCCTTCAAAGAGAATAAAAGAAAACAAAACAATAAAATATGTGATTCTATAACTAGAAGATAGGAAATAAGCAGTGGTATTATATTGCATATTGTTATCTTCAAAATAGTCATTCAGATTACGAGATACAGGCATGCAAAACTGATCAAACAATATAAGCACTAACTGCTCCCTTCCATGAACTAATATCACTAGTAGTACAATTACCTTAGCTATCATCCATCTATCTATCTATCTATCTATCTATCTATCTATCTTTTTCCTCCTTCTTTCTTTTCTCCTTTTCCCCATCCCATTTGGTCTTTCCTTTTGAACAGTTATTTTCTCTTTCAATATTTTGTGAATATTTTCACTGTACCTTTTGGAGCTTCTTTACTCTTTCAGTTTCTTATACTAGGGAGACAACATGATGTTTACACATGGGAGTCTGGTTTATTTCACTTAAGAGTATGGTCTTTAGTTGCATCCATTCACCTAAAAAGATCTCAAATTCAGTTTGATTTTATTTGAATTTATCACTAGAGTTAAGTGGTACTCTACTATATAAAAATAACACATCATATTAACCATTCCACTGTTGATGGGCATTTGGGTTGTTTGCAAGATTTAGCTATTACATATTGTACTGCTAAAAACATAGGTGCACATGCATCTCTGTGGCATGATGTTTTCAATTCTTGTAGGAAAACGCTTAGTAGGGCATAGATGAACTCAATGGGACCTCTAATCTACTTTTTTTAGGAATCTCTACATCGATTTCCACAGTGGTTGCCCCAGTCTACATTCCCTTCAACAACGTAGAAACACACCTTTTGCCCCACAGCCCCTCCAACATTTGTTATTGGCTGATTCCTTGATCTTGGCCATTCTTTCTGGAATGAGATGTAACCTAAGTGCTGCTTTAATTTGCCTTTCTTGAATGACCAATGGTGTTGAAATTTTTTTTCATATATTCATATGCCATTTGTATTTCTTCAACTGAGAATTGTCTATTTGTCTTACATTTTACTCATTGTTGAGTCAAAATACCTGATGCCCAAAGTAGGGAAGGAAAGATGTATTTCTAACAGTTCTTGAAGGTTTCAGTCCATACTCAGGGGGCTCCAAGACAGGGTGATATGGCAGGGCTGCCATTGATGGCCACTGCGAACCGCAAGACATAAACCCACGAGAAAGAGAAGAAGAAGAAAAAGAAGAAGAAGAAGAAGAAGAAGAAGAAGAAGAAGAAGAAGAAGAAGAGAGAGACAGAGAGACAGAGAGAGAGACAGAGAGACATAGAGACAGAGAGAGACAGAGAGACAGAGAGGCAGAGAGAGTTTCTTCTCACAAATACATTGTGTCCTGGCTCCACCTCCTGGGGAGGTGAAACACTCATACCAGCAATCTGAGTGCTAGACAACGAGCCAATCACAAACACTAGATTTAGTCAAGCACACAATTACATGAGGCTTGGGGGCCACTAACATAAACCATAACGGTATTCATTACAGATGCCCCTTTTAAAATTCAGGGATTTTAATATAATAGTTTATGTATACATAGGACATATTACATTAGCATTTATTCTGTATTCAGGGTCACTCAGAACTTTGCTATTTGGAGATTGATTGCTGGGTGATGGAGGAGTTATAAAATTATATGTGAGCAGTCTAAATTAGTGGGATTCTCATGTTGAAGAGAGTAGTGAAGGAAGAAGCATAACCAACTATTATTTTTAAGCCTCTGCTTACTTTGAACTTTCTGTAATCCTATTAGCCAAAGCAAATTAAAAGGGAGAGGTCAGAGTATACAAAGAGTAATGATATGAGGAAGACTGAAACAGATTTTCATTAATATAATCTGCATATAATATTCTTCTCTTATCATATTCTATCACATTCTTAGGGTTAGGGATATAAATCAGTGGCACAGCACCTGCCTGGAAAGAGTGAGGTTTTGTGTTCAATTTATGGTACCCCCACCCCCCAAAAAATAATTTATCACATTCTTCCTACATGCCAAATATGCTTTTATGTCACACAGGATCTCAAAACATTCTCATGATCTTTGATTGGATGCTAATGTGGCTCTACAGGTAAGTTTGTTTGTCTGTGCAAAAGGAGGGTATGAGAGACTGAACCCTGTGCCTTTGCACTGAGCTACATCCCATCTTTTTCCTACATTTCATTTTGAGAAAGATTATCACTAATTTTCTGAGTTTCCCAGGCTGGGCTTCAATTTTAAATCCTCCTGCTTCCATACTGGGATTTCAATAGAGTCACTACACAAGAGATTAGAGGATTATTTTGATCTAAAGAAAGGCCAATAGCAGTTTATTGGCCACCTACATGTTCAGCATTGAGTAGTGATTGTAGGAGCTAGATGATTGTATAAACACCTTCTTTCAGAAAGGGAAAAATGAGAACATATAGCAGTGGCAAACACTGATTCTTGCTGTGCAGATGTAGCTGCACTGAGTGGGTAACGTTCCTAAACTACATTCAATTATACTTCAGGAAGTGGTTCACCTATGCAATGCAGTCTTCACTTGTATTCTCTGAAGTATTAGTGGATTGCTATTCTTTGAGCTTTATTCAGAAGAAAGCATTTAAAAATATGATTTCTGAACAAACTGTCAGTCTAGTACAAGAATATTGAAGGCTATGTCCCTTCCTGATTGTTATTGCTCTATTCTTTTTAAAATCAGGTAAACTTTTGGAGTTTCATTCATATATATATATATATTTCAACACCACTCAACCGGATAAAATTCTCAGTCACATTTGTTTCTGAAGTGTTCTTTATTCTTTCTCTAGATTTCTTACTGTTTGGGCACCTGTGAAACTGTTATAAATAATGCTTTAGCATTTCTAAAATTCTTTCTTCTAATAGAGAGTCTATGTAAAACATTAATTATTTCAAAGGTCTAAATCAAGAGTCTTACAAAACTCTTTTGGTTTTAGTACTAAGACATGTTTCTAGAAACTTCTTCCTGGATTTGATTTTTCAATAGGCTGAGAGGTTCACAGGAGAAAAATATTATTATCACTATTATTATTATTATAGTTATTATTAAATACAATGAATCCAGGTGCTGTCTAAACATCACAAATTGGGTAAATACTTAGGTCTCGTTTTTGTGGCTATACCTTATTATTCACTGTTAGCATTTTTGACATTCTGTAAGTATAAATGTAAAATAATCCTTACTGAAGTATATATATTAATTCTGCATATTTTCTATAGTGCAGCTTATCATATCTGTTATTAAGTGTTTCAACATTAGATAACTTTGTATGAAATAGATCTAGGTTGGTAGTACTGTTTTTCTTCATTTTTTCAATCTCCAATATTTCCACACTGTTTTCTCACCTCTATTACCTTTCTCAAAACCATTGATGCATACATATTTCAGGTTCTTCTACAATATCCTTAGATTCTAAAACAAATTTCTGTAATTTTTATCTACCCAATAATGTTACATAATAAAATAACCTCTTTTTGAGGATTTAAAAAGCACTGAAAATTTATTTCATTCACAAGCCCATGAAGTAATAATTTAGAACAGATTTATCTTGGCTTTCCTCTGATTTCTGTTGGGTTCACTTCTGTATTTGGTGGTGGGATGGCTGTCACTTGGGTCATATACATAACTAAATCATATATCTCACCTCTTTCAGCAAGTTAGTCTAGCATTTCTCAAGACAAAGGCAGAAAACAAGAGGCAGTATTATCTCAAAGTACTTTTTCACGCATATGAGTTCATCCAATTTTCTAATGCTTCACTGGCCAAAGAAAGCTTCATGGTCAAGGCCAGAGTCAATATTAAATGGCAATGTCAAAGAATAGTGACACAGGGAGACTTGCAAAATTGAATCATTGATTTAATCAACATAAAATACTTTCATAAAAGTTCCTCAATTATGCTAACACTGTTTTCTATCAAACATGATTATAGAAGTCTTAAGGAAAAAGGAATCAGGAGAACCACAGGGCAGGAGTGAAGCAGAATTAGTCTGGGGTAAGTGTAGCAAGTGATGTAAGCTGTCAAGGCATTATGAAACAGTCTCAGATAAGAGATCAGCCATGGATGAAGAAAGACCATTTTAGAAAAGAATGAGAAACAGTCACTGAGAAAAGTGAAGTAATTCAACCATTAAATTAATTCTCACTTGTTTACCAAAGGAATGATGAAAAATATGCCTACACTTCTGTTTCTCAAGAAAAATGTTAAAGTCATCAAGGTGATTGAAATACCAAGCATTCAGACAAGATCAGTGCCAAATTTTAACCCTAATTTTGCTGTTATCAAACTTCTTTATTTTCCAAGAGAGAAATCATAGGCTTTATCCTTGACCCCTTGCATTCGGGTTAAGTAGCACAAGAAAACTGGTAAAATGGAACTCCTAGTCACATTTGATGTGCTTCCATCTGTCAGAGATAACCTTTCTGCCTACAGAACAAAATAGCTCTTCCTAAAATTGAATGAAAAAGAACTGGCTGCATTCCAGGACCTGAGGCACTAATAAAAATCTGTATTTCATTTTCAAAATTGTTGGTTACATAACACAGTTTTCTTGAGTTTGCTAATTGGAGATAATTTTCACCTCTACTTCTCCATAAATAGTAAGAATACATTTTGTTTTTAAATCATTCAAAGGATGAGAGTAAATGGCAGTCTGATACAAATAAAGTTGCAATGACATGACAAAAGTTGCATTCTGGTGGAGTGCACTGTTCTATAATTAATTTTCTGGTGCTGCAAAGAAAGAATGAGGTGTTACTTGTCCTCACTTATTTATAATTTCTGTAGAAAGACAGAGCAAAATTATTCCAATTTGAAACTTAGTGCTCAGGCACTTTATGGTTGTCTTAGCGTAGATATTCTTCAAATTTTACATGTAAGGAAAACGGAATTGACTATGTAGTGTTATGCTTCTTTTTGCTAGAGGCAGTTCCAGTGTACATCTATTGTCTTGGTATAATATTTAATAGCACCGTGTTTTAGTCTCCAAAGTTCTACACTTTTGATTGTAAATTTTATGGTCACCCTCATTATCATAGTAATAGATGGCAGCAGAGAGATTTAAATAATAGTCTTTTGATTTATTTTCTTTCATTGAGCATGATATTATTGGATTTTATATGATGAGACTACAGGAGAAATCAGTGGTTATCTTTTGAAAGTGTATTGTTAATACTGCTATTTCTAGACACTTGCTTTTTCATCATGTAATTACTTTTGTTTCTGTGGCCTATGCTATCTGCTCTGTTGTCATCTCTTACCATTTTCTCTTACCACTGCAAATCACTACCACACATTTCAACTTTAGACCATAGAACTTCAGTACTATATTTGCATTATTGATTCATCCAAAACCTTGTCTTCCAAGTTTTTTTGACTGTAAAGTCATAGTCAAATCACTCGGAACATGGATTCCTATCGGCAATGATTTAATACCAAATTGCTATCAGTAAATGTTGTCA
This sequence comes from Cavia porcellus, assembly GCF_034190915.1. Taxonomy (NCBI): domain Eukaryota; kingdom Metazoa; phylum Chordata; class Mammalia; order Rodentia; family Caviidae; genus Cavia; species Cavia porcellus. Next base: position 83,651,206 of record NW_026947486.1, on the reverse strand, counting down.
GGCTGAAAAACTGAAAGTCCAATACACCAAACCTTCCTTTTATTCCATAAAAGCTCACAGTAAATCCTGCTTAATTCCTGTTTAGTCTCTGTTATTTTTGTTTGTTGACACTCGTACTTTTTGCCAGATTATCAAACTATATATAGCCTCACATTTTCACATTGCAAGGTATCTACTGAATCACTTAAAATTTATAATTTTTATTATTTTTAGATCTTGATTACATAGAAATATAGTCATGTGTTATAGCCATACCATTTTTACATAGAACCTAGATCATAAGGGGTACCCAAAACAAACATAGTCGGCCCAGTGATGTAGTTCAGCAGCAGTGTGAGGCAATTGTGAGGACGTGAGTTTGATTCCTGGTACCAAAAAAAGTTCAAAACAAGCATGTTGAATAAAGTAACTATAACAGAGGAATCACCAGCTCTTTATCAAGTTTTGTCTGTTCAATTCTTAGAGTTATTGAATCAAGTCAATATATCTCAAAGAGCTATTTGGCACAGCACTGGTATAATGAGACTATAGCAATGTATCAAAACCTCAAGTGAAAGAGCTTGCTTTGAACTACTACATGAAAATAGAATAACCACCTAATCTTCACTTAGCTATATGGATTACTACTATGTTTATGATAGGAGTAAGGCTAATAATTGTAAATCTTTGTTTTCCCTCCTAGGTACTTAGCAACTTCTTTTAATTGCTAGCAACAATGTGGTTCCTAATCTTTGAGCTTGTACTCCAATGACATGTTCTGTAGCAGTTGATATCATATGTAAAATGTACGCCATCATTTACTGGTAGGCAAGCATATTTTCTCCACATGCTCTGAAAAAAAAAAAGAAATCATTTGAAAATTACTAAATGGTAACCTGGAAAGGTAATTTTTAAAATTATATATAATATTCACCAGCTAATATTTTCAAAATATAAACACATTTGCATGATAAAATACATTATTTAAAACATTTAATTATTTTACAATTGTAATATAAGTAGGTTTTATGAAACATATCTTTTTATTTACATTGAATCTTTTGACTTTTCAGATTTATTTGTAGCTCTAAACATCCATGCAGGTTCAATTTATTAATATTTGGTTGACATGCTTCTGGTAATGACAGAATAGTTACTTTAAGCAATATATATATGGAGAACATCCATAAATCCAGACAAAAAGTAAAAAATAACATTTGGTATAAATTACTCACAGATAATATATAATATTATATATTATAGAAACTACAAATTAGAGATCATCACTCATAAATGAGGAGGATTTCTGTTAAACTCAGGTATTAAATTGAAAAGCTGAGCTACATTCTAGAATACGGATGAAAATGAGCAGATAGTTTCAAGAAGAACACTCAAAGCCTCATTGAATTAAGAGAAGCCAGGAAAAAGGTTAAATCATTACTGGAGGAAACAACTAGAACCTCAAGCCCTTTCTTTCATTCTTTCTTTTTTCATTTTGATCCAGAGTCTCTCTTTGCAGTTCAGGCTGGCCCTGAGCTCACTTTGTAGCCTAGGCTGGTCTCAAACTCACAAAGATCCTCCTGCTTCAGCCTCCTGAGTGCTGGGATTACAGGCATGAGTCACCATGCCCGGCCAAACCTCAAACTCTTGTATCCAATTCTTTGGCTTTCAATAAATTATAACAAACTATTCAAAAAAATGATTTGACAAAAAACATACTACAAATAGCTGTACAAGTAATTCCTATATTGAATTTATCAATGGCTTGATATGACTCAATAAATGATTATGAGTACTATAATTAAGAAGTAAAAACTACTGGTAGAGAACCAGGAACTAAAATTTAGGAAATATATATAAATTCTAGAATTTACAATAAATTAACTGAAAATGAGAATTCAAAAATGACTTTAGCAGTAAGATGGATACAAATGAAAAATGAAATAATTCATTGGGAATTAATCTGAGATATTACTTATTTTGAAGTATATAAAGAAGCAAAAAAAGGGCTTTAGAAATTGCACATGTTCTTCTAAGGTACCTGTACCTGCTTTGTTTAGTAGATAAGACTGCAGGTAGCATTTCTGATTTGGAACAGGAATATAGTGACACTCATTGTAATGCAAAATCTAAGACTTTTATCACTTTCCAAAGTGATATACACACATTGTAGTTCTTATCTCAGGCAGTTGTACATGCTCTATGTAAATGAGAAACCAAAGCAAACTGCATATACCTAGATATCTGTTGAGGCTCCTGATAGGATGAAGTCAGCATATATGTTGGATTTCTTATTTATTTATTTATTTATTTATTTATTTATTTTGAAGAGAATAAAACCAAATAAGAGAAAACAAAATTGGATCAATCGAAACAAAAGGATGGACATACTATGTGACTTAAAACTAAAATAAAAGGTGATCAAGAATGATTAACATAATGTCTCTTATTATCAATAAAATTGCCCATATCATCAGGCATGATAAAATTGAACATAGCATTACAAAACAAAATCAATAAAAACAAAACATTGGAGACATTATAAGACTTTAAAAGAAGATGTTCGTCAAACCAGAATGGGTATCATAGTGAATCTTATTGTCTTCAAAGTAATTGCCTATACCCTCAGACACGATACTATCAAATAAAACAGATTGGAATAAAATCAGTCAAAAGAAAACACTGATCAAACAAAACAGACTCTGGAGCCAGGAAGCAATGCTCCATGTGAGGACCAGATCTTCTCCAGGACAACCAATGGCTCAAACAGCAACTCATAGGAGAACCCACAATGCCTCAATGCAACAATGAATTAATGCCTCAATGCCTCCCTTCTTCTCCACCTATTAATCCTGGCAACTTTCCTCAGGTGGAGCATCTTCACTCAATGCCATGCTGATGCAATCCAGCTGGAGTTAAGCTGACCACCAGTTCTTAATCCATAGCAATCCACCCCTGATCAACTTAATAATCACATGCCTTTCCTTCAACTATAGTCCTTACTGGCAGATTTGTTACATTAGTACAACAATTACATATATACAATTCTTTTACACTTAATTTTTGCACCAAAAACAAATTGTAAAGGTGACCAAGGTTCAACATTAAAACACAGAGCTTTGACTAATTAACCAGGTAACAAACATATAAAATATTAAAATCACAACAAAACAACAATTAAAATCACAGTCCTTGCTTCCCATTAACTTTTAATGTGACATGGCAAGACTAAAATATAAGAATCTCCTGCAATTCAAATGTACTATTGAATTTTCCATTGTCCTATTCTTCTAAACAACCATGTTCTCTGTTTCATCTTTACAAAACATAGTTCCAATGGCACCTTCTTCTTGGCCAAGTGTTTTAAATTACTCTACTGGCTCTTTGCTCTAAATTTTCAAAACAGATCTGGTCAAAAGTTCTTTAAAGTAACCATGGTACCATCCCAACAGTAGACTGTAATGAACTTTTTCTGCCACCCAGGTAATATCTCTAAATACGAACAAGAAGAACAACTTTCAGCCAAAGCATAATATACTACCTGGACTCCATCAGCCATTGCGGTGTTTCCAAATAGAAGCATTCCAAGCTTCATCTTAATTGGCAGCATTTCCATCAGTACTCCGATCTTCCAGGTTCCAACCAGTCTCCAATATACTTCATAACATACAGGGGCTGTCTTTCGGCCAGTCTCTCAAAAACTTACCAAATTAAATTCCAAGGCTCCTAAATCACATGGCCAGTCAACATAACAGCAATAGCCCCACTCCCGGTAACAATTTCTGTTGTAGTTAGGGTTGTGCAAAGAATGATTAGAGGTTCTATGCTGGAGCAAAGAAGTCACACTCACAACAAAGACCAGGGTTGTCCTGGAAGGCACCACAGCCATCCTCAGCGACATGGAGGCCCCAAGCTCCTCCATCGACAAACACAGTCAGGTATGTGCCAGGAAGCCAGCGTGATGAGTTCATCCTGGAGACCAAGAGGCACATGTTTTCCCCTCTGGAGCCAGGAAGCATTGCTCCATGTGAGGACCAGGGTTTCTCCAGGAGAACCAATGGCTCAAACAGCAACTCATAGGAGAACCCACAATGCCTCAATACAATAATTCATTAATGCCTCAACACCTCCCTTCTTCTCCACCTATTTATCCTGAAAACTTTCCTCCGGTGGAGCATCTTTGGTCAATGCCATGCTGATGTAATTCAGCTGGCGTTAATTTGACCACCAGTTCTTAATCCATAACAATATATTAACAACTTCTTTTCTTCCTGTTCAAATTAGATAATAAACATTTGATTTAAAAAATTATGTAAAAAGAACTTGATCAGTTTAGTAGCAGATTAGACAGTAGAATAGATGAATAATGAACTGAAATATAGATCAATATAAATTGCACAAAATTAAACACAAAGACTAAACAAATGAAATACACAAAAGGTTTACTATGTGTGTAACTATATTCTAGAAAGAAGTGATTTTTCAAAAGAATATTTGAAACATCAGCTATAATACTATCAACCATAGATAAGAAAATCTACAGAGAGTGTAGAAGAGAGAGAGAGAGAGAGAGAGAGAGAGATCATATTAATACTTGAAAAATCAAAAGAAAATCTTAAAACTACCTGAAGAAATTTCTTAAAGACTTCTTTTAAATAAAAACAATGGTAATGGCTTACTTTTTCATAGAAAAAATAAAACAAAATAAAAGTATTTCAAAGGACTGAAGGCAAATTACAGAAAACTCATCATGCAACTAACAGTAAAAATGCCCTTCATTCATTTAGGCAAAATAATGCATATTTAGATTAAAAAGATGAAAATTTATTTACTAACAAAGTTACATCAAATATACTAAAAGGAAAGTTTTAATAAAATGGAAATATTGTGTATAGACTTTCAGTAATATGAAAAAGTAAAGAATACCTTAAAGAAAAAAAAATCAATATTGATCACTTAAAGCACAAATAATGCTGAATTATATGACTTTAAGTATATGTTCTATCAAAATCCTTTGCAATGGTATGAGGGAATAAACCACTAAAAAGTCTTAGTATTATTTGAGAAGTAACAAATGTACTAATCATATTATGTATTTATGAGCAAAGATGCGTTTTGCAAACTTTAGAGCAAGCATTAAGTGACACTAAAATGGTTTATCACTAGCGTGATAAACAAAATGAGAAAGCACATCATTAATCCAAAAGAAGACAATGACAAAGAAGAGGAAGAGGAAGAAAAAGAAAAAGAGGAGGAAGAGGAGGGAGAGAAGAGGAGGAAGAGAGAGAGAGGGAGAGAGAAAGAGACACAGAGAGACGGAGAGAGGCAGAAAGAGAAAGACATACTATAATATAATATTGCCAACATGGCTATGTTTTTACATATATTTTTATGCCTTTAGGAAATCTTTTCTTTTTGGTGGGGGAAGATGCCAGGAATCAAACTCAGGCCCTTTTTCTTGTGCCTCTGAGCACTATATCAGTATTTCTTTAAAGTACAGAAGTAAGTTATTTCGGAAAAAAGAATTCAGTAGACAACTATTTTTGAGTTTCGGTATAATTGAACCTGACTTGAATCAACACTGTTAGATATCCAAGGAGAATTAGATTGAAGGAGTAGACTCAGATAAGTTAATTTCATACAGGGAGAAACCTTTAGCTATGACTCACTCTATAGTTTAGATCTAAAATGATGGCTAAAATTTTCCTGTGTGTTTAAGGATTGGATTGTGGTGGTGATTGACTCAACATACACTCACCCACTAATGAATTCAGTTTCAAAATGTGTTATTAAGAGGTATGATCTAGATGGAAAAGATGGATCACTAGAGAATGATCTGTAAGTATTGCCCCTAGATCCACTTTTTTCTCTCTGCTTCCTGGTCTGTATGAGTTTAGGAGTTTTCCCTCTGTCATGGCCCTCTGCAATCTTGTTGCTGCCTTGGAACCAGGCGGGGAAACTGTGAGTCAAAAAAAAAATTATCTTCTATTAAATTTCAATTGTGTTATATTATGGTCCAGTGATGGGAAAGAAACTAAGGCTATTTCATTCAAAAGATGTACCTGTGTCTACGTTTATGTAATACATTACTTTTCTAAGAAAAAATTCAGTAGACCGCTATTCAGAAACCTACGTTTACCCACAGATATATTAACATCCATTGAGTAAATATATTCTTCTAATAATGCATATAAAAGAATCCACCTTCTGTTTCAGGGAAGGGATTATTTTCTGTTTAGTATATATTATAACAGCGGGTTTCTGTCAAGCCCAATATTATTTAGTAATACATTGTTACAGTAGGCCAATCTAATCAGCCTATCCTTGATCTTCCAACAGTCACTGCAATAAATTATTTTGATTACTTGAGTACTCTGTATAGTTACCAAGCAGAGGATTAAACAATATTTACAAAATTTGAGCACAATTGAAGTCATTCAGCACAGATTAAGAACTCATAGTGTGTACTAAGTGTTTCAGTTCATTTTAGTTGCTCTTTCTTTGGTGATTCAGAAGACCCTTTAGTATCTCACAAGTAGGATCACAGGATCATCTGTGAAAACTAGTTCCTACTATGTTATGTGTTTGGAAGTACTGACACTAGAAGTATCTAGTCAGGGATTACTAAAGAAAATAATTTTCTGCAAGGTGTGTACTCTGAACTGGTATAAGGAAAAGAGTGATGAGGCACTGTAAAAAACCTTGGAGAACATCATGTCAGCAGTTAATATTGTATTTGTCAGAAGAGTAACATACATATTCTGGTCTGATATTCATTATTAGTGGTCCAGAGGTCTAGAGTTTTTCATCTAACTGTCCAATTAGGAAGTCATATTCATTCTTTAATTTTGTTGCACTGGTTTGATGTTTAATACTCCATGAAAAGATATTATAATACTGGAAAAATCTAGTAAAGAGGGTTCTGTTCATGGATAATACCACCTGGAAAGGGATGTGTCTTGCAGAATACCATACATGTTGAAGGAGCAACATCTGCCTCAGAGAGGAGGGTAATATTTTGGATACAATTATGTCACTTTATGACAAGCGACCCCAGGTAAGCTTACCAACATCATCTGAACTAGTTCACCTTCTTTAATATTCCCTGGCATGCCATTTCTTATGACACAGAATTCACACTTAACCAATAAACTCCATATATACTACTGTCTTGCATTCTTCGGGAGAAAAGGGCAGTGGTGAGCTGCGTGTATTTGTTCTCAAGTTTGTAACATGATTGAAGAGTAGCAAGTATTGTTTGCCTCTATAAATACAAACACTACAGCAAAAGAAGAGATGTGAAAGATGAAATATTTTGTTGTAGTAATGAGATCCTAAATTACCCTGATCACACTTGTTTGTAGAAAGGTTTGGGTTTGAAATGGCAAAAATATATTGAGCAATCACTCTCCCATTCACACACTACTCTTTTTATGATATTCATATTAAAAAGAAAAAAATGCCTAACAGATCTTTTCTAAATGTCCTGTGTCTCTTTAGACATTGTCACTAATGGATGCTTTCTCAGTGAATATTGTACAAACTGAGAAGAATCCAAATCAGATATACAGGGATGGGACCAGATACCCACTGTGTACAATAGTTTTCTTCATGCAGAAGTGGATAACCTACCTCCTGTAGGACAAATTTATCCTCTGTTTATTTTTGTAGACAAAATTTTATTGAAACATAACTACACCAATTTATAAAATAAAATAAAAAATAATAAAAGCCAGTAAGATACAATACGATAGAACCAATGAAAACACAAGAATAAAAGCATGGTAAGACTTCAGAGTAAGATGATAGTAAATCAGCACTGGCTATTATAATGTCTTGTTTTCTTCAAAATAGCTGTTCATACTATCACAGATAATAAAATCAAACAAACCAGGATAAAACCATTTCAACTAATGAATGCAAACATTATATGGCTTCAGAGCAATGTAATGTGGAATCATGATTACCATAAACTCTTATGTACTCTTAACATTTCTTATACCAGGGAGAATATATGTTATTTATACACGTGAGTTTGATTTTGCTTATGAGTACTGTCTCAAGTTGCGTTCATTTATTTATAAATATCTCATTGTGATCATTCTATATAGCCAAGTAGTATTCCATTACTTAAAAACACCACATCTTTATATCCATTCCTCAGTTGATGGACCTTTAGGTTGTTTCCAAGATCTGGCTATTACAAATTATGCTGCTATAAACAGGGTTGCACATATATCACTGTGGTATGATGTTTTCAGTTCTTCTGGGAATATGCCTAGAAATGGAATAGATGGGTCAAATGGGACTTCCAATGCCAGCTTTTTGAGGAATATCAAGACTGATGACCACAGTGGTTACAGTCTACACTAACAGTGAAGAAGGTTCCTTTTTCCCCACAGCCTCTCCATCATTTGTTGTTGGTAGTTTTCTTGACCCTGGTCATTCTTTTTGGGGTCAGATGGAATCTCAGTGTTGTTTTAATTTGCATTTCTCTAATGACCACTGATGATGAACATTTTTTCATGTATTTATTTGCCATTTGTATTTCTTCATCTGAGAACTGTGTATTCATCTCAGATGCCCATTTTTTGGATTTGGTCTTTGAATTTTGGAGGTCTGATTTTTTTTTTAATTCTTTATATGCTGTAGACAGAAGTCCGTTGTCTGAGTGACAGTTCACTAAGATTTTTTCCCAGTTTGTGGGGTTTTTTTTCACTATGCTGGAGATTTCGTTTGGCATGCAGAAACTTTTTATAAGAGGTGATACCAGTTATTGATTTTGGGAAGTATTTCCCATGCAGTTTGATTCCTGTTCATGAATTCTCTACCTACCCCTATGCCTTCAAGATTTTTACCTACTTCGTTATCCAGTAGATTTAGTGTTTCTATTTTAACATTCAGATCTTTGATCCATTTAGATTTTAATTTAATACATGGTGATAGGCATGGGTCTAGTTTTAGTTTTCAGCATATGGAGAGCCAGTTTTTTCAGCACCATTTATTAAAGAGACTGTCGTTCTTCCTGTGAACATGTTTGGGCCCTTTATCAATGATAAGGAGGTTGATTGTGTTGGTGGTTTGATTATATCTTTTAATCTGTTCCATTGATCTTCATATCTATTTTTATTCCAGTACCATGTTGATTTTATTTACAGTAGCTTCATAGTATAACTTTAAGTCAGGTATTGTGATGCCTCCTGCCTTGTCTTTGCTGCTTAGAATTGCCTTTGCTATTCTAGGTCTCTTTCTGGTTTTAGATGAATTTTACGAGTAATTTCTCTAGATCTATGAGGAATGTTGGTGTCATTTTCATTGGGATTGCATTGAATATGTATAAATATGACTGATTTGAAAGAAAGCATATGTGAAATGTGTATGATAGGGGCAGTTAGGACTTTCAAAGACAAGTTTTGTTTTGTTTTATTTCGTTGGAGAATACTGATCTTCCTACTGCCTACTTATAATAAAGATTTTATAATAAATTTCATGATTCATACTTAAGAAACAGAAAATTGTCCTTCTGTGTAACTTATTTCCATTTTTTTATTCATTCTTTATGACTTTTTGAGCCAGATACTAGACTGGGTAGTGAGAATACAACACTGAATCACCATTCTGTTTTCATGCAGTCTACAGTTTAATGGGAGAAACAAGCCCTAGGTGTATACCCACATAATGTTGTAACTAAGATAAACACTGTAAAGAAAAATATAGGATGCCCTGATATGTATAACAAGAAATACTTATCAACATGGGAGGGTTTGGGGATCAATAAAGATGACATTGGTAAAAAATGGTGAAGATAAGAGTTTAAGGGTAGGTAGCAGTTTGTATGGTTAGCACTTTCTCATATACTTTTTATCTTTTTTTGGTTGAGAAATGATTGTTATAGGTAGGAACCTGATATATTTGAAGACATGAACAAAATGAATGAAATGATGAAAAATACATTCATGAGGTTGAATCTATAAGTAGAATCCAAATCACACTGACATTGAAAGTGCCGGGAATTTATTTCAAAGGAATATTTATAAGCAGTGAGGATCTTGACTACACTTAGTTTTCTTCTTTAACTCCATAAAATACGTAAAAACAATCTTGCCAATTGAATAATATATTCAAACTTTTATCTATGACTGAACACTCATACCTGGGCTTTCTAACTTTCTCCACCCTTATTTTCCTTTTCTTTCCTCTGTGTTATTCAATTTCATATCATTTCTGTCTTGAAGAAGAAAATACTTTATCTCTTGCCAAAGATTTTCATTAACAGTAAGCAGGTAGAAAAAGTTTCTTTGGGTTATGAGGATCCATTTCGGATTACCTCATACAGAATTGCCTAACTTAGCCTCCATGGAAGGCTGTTCTGAGCAAAAATTTAAAGCTTCAGACTGCAAAACCACAATGTACCCTGATTCAATTGCAGTAGTCTACATAGCATGTATATCAATACTGCGCTTGACTGAATGTGTAGTAAGGTTCAGTGTCAGTAACCGTGACTTGAATGACACCGGGTGAAGATTCGTTTACCAAATAATTTTACACCTTTAAATATTTCTCATTCATTTCAGAAAATATATGCTTATTAGCTTTAATTTTCTGCTTTCTGGGAACTAAAGACGGGCAAAAGAACCTTCTATTAGACATAAGCCTCCACTGTTCTGTCCCAGGCTTACTATTGCTTTATTAATAAGACTTCCTTCTTTATTCTTCTGATACTTCATAATACACTCCATATCCACAATAAAAAATAAAATAAACATACTACCATGAAAGGACCTCTTAATATTCTAGGGATTTCTGCGGGTTTTTCAGATGAGACAGTCAATTTCTAACTGAGATATTTAGGTGATTTTAAGGCAACAGAGTCCCCAATTGTTTTGGGAAATTTGTTAAATCTCTATGCTTGCTTTAATTAGTTTTCATCTAACTTGGACCTGCTACCCTGATCCATGACTTCTTGTAGAAATGTGGTGGTCTCTAATATATTCTCTGGTGTAACTTCTGTATTTCTAGTTCATTCTATCTTCTCTACCACCACCAACCATCATGTATCAGCTATCTTTTCCAGCCTCTAGCATTTTTATTCTATTTGTATTCTTGATTTATTACTCAGAAGGTAAGGAAGCACATCATAGTCATATCAGTACTTCTTATATTTTAATACATGCACAACTTAGTTGGAGCTCTTCATATTCCTCTGATTTTTAACTGTGTCTTCTTTAGATGTGTTCAGCATCTCTTTCATTACTTTTATCATTTCTTCTTTTACCTGGGAGATTATTTGTAATTTGAATTCCTTTAAAGCTTTCTGGAATTGCTTCTTTATTTCATTTGCTATTATTTCAGGTATTTCAGGCATATATTTTCTTCTATGTATATGGCTCCTAGGCTTTCTTGGGATGGGCCGGAGGTTTGAGATTGCATTTTGGTCTTTCATTTTGTCATTTTCCTATATTTCCGTGTTTCAAGTGATGTTCCAAGGCTTCCTCTGGGTGTGCTGGAAATCGTCTCCTATGCCCTCAGCTCCTGGGAATGAATGGAGGTAGCTGAGGAGGTGATCTCCCGTGCCACCTCCAGTGTTCCAGGAAGCTGGGCAGGCACCTAACCACTGTGGATGATGGACTAAAGCTCTCCCTGGGCAATCTGCTGGAACTCACTTCACATGCTCTCAAATCCCCTGATTGAAAAAGGTCACTGGGGGTGGTCTAGGTCGGGCTACAAAACCTCCCAAGCCTAGTCTAGTGTGGCTGGAAGCTGGGTGGGTCCTTGAGCACTGGGAACAATGATCTTAAACTCTCCTGGGGTCTGAGCTGATGTGCAGGAACTCACATCTGGCAGCTCAGTTCTCCCGATTGAAAGAAGGTCACTGGGCTTGGCCCAGCCAGGCCCAAAACCTGCAGAGCTCAGCCTAGTATGGCTGGAAACTGGGAGGGTCCTTGACCACTGGGAGTGATGATCTTAAACTCTCCTGGGGCCTGAGATGGTGTGTCAGACCTCTTCATATTTAAATTCTAATACAGTACATGTGGGGTATGCCTAGCAACTGATTTCTGACAGACTTAGATAATGCTGATAATGCTGGTCCAGAGATGCTTAGCACTTAAATACAAAATGTTTATTAAATGAGTGAAGTAAGTAAAAACACCTAATAGAAAAGAAGGCACGCAACATTTTTTTTGTCTCATACTCTAGTAAATGTTCCAAGATTTCCATAGATGATCTGATTTGAACTTCTCAGTATTATTAGGAAGCTATGACTTGCCCCATTTTAATGATAATGGTACAAAATGAATAGAATATAGAGATATCACATCAAGTTTCAAAGGCAACAAAAGTATGACATAACTTTCAGTTTCTTAATTATTACTTTGCCTATAATAAGGCAAATAAAATGCTTGGTTAGGTAAAATGAATCACTTTAATCAAAACGATAACCACATAATTGCAAGTACTCAGAGGAGGTCAGTGTGCAGCCACTGGAGATCAAATAATTGGTTAGGCAAGATAAAAGTTTTTCTCAGTGACTAAGGTTCTATACAGTTGTGTTTGCTAATAATATCATTTCAAATGATGAAAATTAATTACTTTTCTAGACAGAAAAAAGGACATAAGAAGCCACATGGAATTCAAATGATCAACTATTTCTATGACTAATCTAGATGTGAAAACCAGATTCTGTTTTAATGGGCTTCCTACTATCACACTCCACCCAATTTCAAGGCAACTGACTGCAAGTAAAGGGGAAATATAATTTATTGATTCAGATAAATAAATCAGGAGCAGAAGAACAAAAGAGTAGCTGGATCTGCAGGAGGGAACTACAAACATTGATCTGATTAACTCATGAAGACTGCAAACATGTACAGTCCATTTTTCCTGAGTATAGGATCCAAGAGAGATGAAAGAGAAAAGATAAGAAGAAAAAGAGAGAACAGACAGAGCATGAAAAAAGCTTAAGGTAAGCCTGACTTTTATTTCAACATATTTATTCTGTCTTTTATTTAAAACATGATCCTTAAAAATGAGTGTGTAGGAATGAAGAGATAAACTGCACATTTTGTTCCCTCAAATCCTCTTCATATCTGCCTTACCAAAACAAAGAAACACAAAGTAGCATTTATGCAATAATCCTAATGGGAGAAATCAAAACATGCTCTCTTCTCAGGTCATGATGAGAATATACTTCCTTCGTGTGACAGCACAAAGAATACGTTAAACATATGGTTCTACTAAAAGAACCAAGGCTTATTTTTGGCTTTGATAATTACATATGGAATAAGTCAATTAATCTCTCCACAGGTCAGATAATATGTGTATAAAATAACAATGATAGGAAAGACCTTGAAAAAGTGGAACAAAAAATGCAACAAAAGCATACATTTTGAATCTGTCTGAATTCACCAAAGTAGATATCATGATGAGTTATCAAAATTAAAAACTCTTTAGAAATATAACAAAAATAGTTTACAAGATACCTCCACAACACCAAAATATACTTGCTGTGCTATATTAAAATGATGCCAAGGGGCTGGGGATTTAGCTCAGCGGCATAAGCACCTGCCTTGCAAGCAGGCTGTCCTGGGTTCAATCCCCGTACTGATAAAAAAATAAAAAAAAAAAAATGATGTCAGAACTGTGTAGAATAAAGCTAAGGGTAAAAGTGGCATCTGGTTGACCTGAGCAAAGGAAAGATCCAAGTATTAAGTGGGAATACAGTGGGCTAAATTAGAATAGCCATTTTTTTTCTTTCTTCCTTTCTTTAAATAAAAAAAAAAAAGAGTTAGGGTCACTTTCCAAGAATCTATAGACCAATTTTCAAATAACTTTATTGGCCTCATATGGGAAAATTTGTTATTCCAAAAGGACTACACTAAGGAAGCAATGTAAAATGTTAATATAAGCAGCTCCAATCACTTGTTTCTCCACAGAAACATAAAACAACAGAAGTTGTTGAAATCAACTTTGTCAGAATTCTCAAAAATAGTAAAAGGTTTAGGAGAGACCAAGAAAATGAATTTTAAAAATCAACTTATTCAAAACAACAGAAAAAAAATTTGGCATTTTTTACTAAACCTTGATACATACCCTCACTAACATGACAGCAGTCTGAAAGAAGGAACCCTGTATTATCAGCATGAGATATTTGTCCTTGCATTGACAAAAAGCATAACAGATCTTTTTCATAAATTATTGAGTATGTCTGTTTTAACCTGTCTGGAGGATAACTGAAGGAGACAGACAAAAACATTCATTCTTATATTACCTAATTCAGAAGTTAAGATAGAAAATTGGCATTAATTCACAATAATTCAGCAAGCTGAAATCACTTTCTGATGTCTAGAATAAAAGATTGTGGGTTAACACGCAATAGTCTACTTAAGCCTTATGAGTCAAAATAAGAGGAAGCTTCTTTGGAACATTACAATATTTAAAAGAAAGTGCATGTACAGTGAAATTCAGTAAGCCACTCACATATGTCAAACAGATCATAAATTATGCTGTTTTTAAATTAGTCTGACCCTTAAGGTCCATTTAAGTATGGCTGAGTATGGACAGAGTGGCCCTGAACAATGTAAATCTAAAAAGACTGAGAGAACAGTAGATTTTTTTTTTAGTTTCTTTTTGCTCCCTTGGACTTTTCAGTTTCTGGCATTCCAGGAAATATATGTCAAATATTATTATTGAACACATAAAAAAGTACTTATCATACATAGTAATAATTACAAAAATTCCAAAAAAGTTTACTAAAGTCAGTAAATAAAAATTATTAAAACTTTCCATACAAAAACAAAACAAGAAAACAAATCTTAGAAAAGGAGAAGAGCATAATATTCAGATTTATCATATGACAATACTCAAATGACCAATTATTATGCAAAAACTGAAAAAGTGATATCAATACATAGTTAAACAATTCAAAGAAGCAAAATAAAATGATGTAAGTCATATTTGAGGAAGTCTAGGCATTAAACTTACCAAAAAATACTATAAAACAACCATATCTCAAAGACTCCACCAAAATATAAATCTAAGACTGAGGATGTAGCTCAGTAGTGGAACATTTGTCTAGCACATGCAAGGATCTTGATTAAATACACATAAACACAAACACATGAATACACACATACATAAATATATGTATGAAACACCAGACATACCTGTTAGAATTTGTAAATGAATTCAGAAATGTTGTCTTATACAATACTATCATATTAAATGAATGGCATTGCTATATGCCAACAATAAATTATCTGATATATAAGTCAAGTATATAATGTCATTTACAACATCTAGAAAAATTAAAATACTTGAAAATAAATATCACTAAAGAAATGAAAAATGTCCCCAAAACAAAAGCTATAACATCTTTAAACAATTTGAAGAGGAGATACAAATATGGAAATATATTCTGTGCTCCATGATTTAAAAAAAATCAGTATTGTTAAAATATCATATGACCTAAAACAACCTATAGATTTAATATAATCACTGTGAAAAACACATGACATAAATTACAGAAATAGAATAATATTTAACATTTGAATAAAACACAAAAAACTAAATATTCCAAAACCTTGTGTGCAAAAATAACAAAATAGGAGTCATTACACAACCTTATATCTAAATGTACTGTAAAGCTGTAGTTACCAAAGCAGCATAGTATTAAGATAAACATAGACACATAGACCAATGAAAAAGAACTAAGTACTTTGGAGTAAACTAATATATCTACCAGCCAATAAATTTTTTAACAAATTTCTGAGAACATGCACTGGAAAAAATGCCAGCTTTTTCCATAAATAATGTTGGAAATATTTTCATAAAAGTTAGACTAGGCCCCTATCTCTCATCATTAACAAAAATCAACTCACAATGGATAAATGTATCAAATACTTGTATGTAAGACCTAAATCTATGAAATTGCAGAATAAAATATAGAGGAAGAAGTTTATGACACAGGGATAGGCAATAAAATGAAGAGTACACCAAAATCAGAGGAAAGAAAAGCAAAAAATAAATGGAATTACATCAGAAGAAAAACAACTTTCTTATGGAAAAGGAAAAAATGAACAGTCAAGTGGCAATACACAAGACAGAAATGCAACAGTTGCAAACTATACTATGATAATGACTTTATGTCCAGAACATTGAAGGAACTCAACACAATTTCAAAATAATAACGTGTTTGTACCAGTCTACACTTGGACCAAAGTGATAAAGTGTTCCTTTATCCCTACAGCTCGTCCAGCATTTGTTACAGGTTGATTTTTTGATGATAGACATTCTTTCGGGGGTGAGATGGAATATCATTGTTGTTCTAATTTGCATTTCCTGAATGACAATTACTGTTGAACATTTTTTCATTTATTTATATGCCATTTGTAGTTCTTCGTCTGAGAAGTGTGTATCCATCTCAGATGCCCTTTTTTATTGGATTGGGGTGCCTGGTTTATTTCAGTTCTTTATATGTTGTAGATATAAGATCTTTTCCTGATGTACAGTTGTTTACAATTTTTTACCACTGTGTTGATTGTCTTTTCACTCTGTTGGTGATTTATTTTGTTGTGCAAAAGTTTTTTGATAAGGTTAGATCCTGTTTTGTTGATTCTTTGTAGCATTTCTTATGTGGTCTGGGTTTTGTTCATGAAGTTTCTGCGAACAACTACATCTTCAAGATTTCTACCTCTTTTATCTTCCTCAAAAAAAATAAGATTAGAGGTCCCATATGACTCAGCAATTCCCCTTCTGGATATACTCCCAGAAGAATTAAAAACATCATTCCACAGTTACATATGTGCACTCATTTTTTTTTTTTTAATCTTTTTCCTTTTTATCGGTACTGGGTATCGAACTCATGACTGCCTGCTTACAAGGCCGGCGCTTATGCAGCTGAGCTAAATCCCCAGCCCCTACATATGTGCACTCATGTTTACAGCAGCACAATTTGTAATATCTAAATCTTGGAAACAACCCAAATTCTTATCAACTGAGAAATGGATAGGAAAGATGTGGGGTTTGTTTTAATATAAAGGACTACTACTCAGCCTTAAAGAAGAATAAAGTGGAGACACTTATAGGTAAATGGATGTAACCCGAGACCATATTCACTAGTGAAATAATTCAGACCCACACATCATATTGTCTCATTAGTGTGAGAAGCTAAACATGTAAATAAGTTCCAAAATATGCAGTAGATGTTGTGAATTGAGAGGAAATTGTTCAAAAGAAAAAACAAACTTTATTGGGGTAAAAGGGAAAGGAAAAATGGTAAAAGAAAAAAAAAATATATATATATATATATATAGACACAAGATAGTTAACAAGGCCACAACAGGAAGCAAGCTCATTCTGGGGTCCAGGGCCATTGCAGGCTGCCACTGGACTGCGAACAGCCAGACCCCAGCCCCTTACAGTGTATGGCTGTCAACAAGAAGTACCAAAAAAAACCCAATGAGCAACTATCTTATCGAGAGAAACACAGACTATAACAATAGCTATAGAGGTGAAATGCAATTGGATGCCTGCGGTGTTCTGGTGTTACACTGACATCACAGGTCTAGGGCTAGTGGTGTGATCATAGGTTCAGAGGATAGTGGTATGCAGGGTGGTGTCTACAGGGATCTTTTTCTGAGGGTTGTAGCCACTGTGAATTCCCTACGTTCTTGTTATTAAGTCCTATATCATTTCCCATTATTTTGTTGGGTTGAGTTTTATTCACTTTTGATTTGTTTGATTACGTTAAATCTGCTTGCAGGAACAGTTAATGCAAAGATAGAAAGATATATTATATTAGCAAGTTTGGATTTACCATTGGCTTCTCTTGAAGTATTTTATCGCATTCATTATTTTATTTTTATTGTTTCTATTCTATTCTATTCAGGTTTTACAATGTCTGAAGTTATCTGCAGCTATTCTGAAGACATCAAAAGGCATTATGGTAACTATTGTTGATTTTATAATCTTTTGAAGTCTCATCTTTCTCACACTGGTTTGTTTTGATTGGTTTTATTCTGTTTTATCTTCTTTAAAATAAAATTTTATAAAGAGTTATACAGAGAGTTTCTCTTAGTTAATTAAAAAGAAAGGTTTGTGCTAATATTGTTTGAACAATGTTTCATGACTATATCTTGCACTCTGAGTAATTAGTATGAATGAATGCAATATGCAATTCATTAATTATTGTGACTTTCTTAGTAGACTGCTTTGAAACTGTTCTATTTTTATTTTTTTCCTTTAAAATAATAAGTAAAACAAAATAATAATAACCATACAACAATTAATAACAAAATATTTCTTAGAAGAATACATACAATTAGATAGATATATGAAGAATTGTTCAATATGTCTATTCATCAGGGAAAAGGCAGTCAATAACATAATGAATTATCATCTCAGTTCTAGTAAAAGTGACTATCACCACAGAGATAAAGAGCAAGTGCTGACAAGGGTGTGAACAAAAGGAAAATCTTTCATATTGCTATGAGAAATATAAAAACAATCATTGTGGAAAAAAGTATAAATGGACCTGAAAAACTTAGAAGTATAATAAGATCATGTAATCCCATTGATAAGAGTATATGTAAACCAAATAACATCTGTATATTGAAGAGAAAACTGCATTCCTGTGACTACTGCAGCAGTATATACACTATCCAAGAAATGAAAATAAGCAAAGTGCCAATCAACTAATGAATGGTTAAAGAAAATATGGTGCATATACACAATGGAATATCATCATAATTAATAGCACTACTATGACGCATCGTCAATATATTTGGTAAATATTTAAAAATATTGTAGTGAGAGCCACATTGCCATTAACCTCCCTCAATATATTCCCATCTCTTTCAACAAGTGCATTCTGTCGTTCTTGCTACCTTATGAAGCAGTTCTGGAAGTCCTCTTTCAAGAGTGTCTTTACCAGTTGTGATTAAAAAATAAAGATAGTTTTGGCAAAATGTCAAAAAATGGAAAGGCAAGCTTGTAAAAATATTGCAGTTTGCCCTTATCTACCTGAATTTACACAGTAGGAATTCTAATTCTTCCTGAAAGTCAAAATGGGAGGAACACAGGCAACTGAGGTACAGAAACAACTTAACGCTTTTATTGTTTCATTGACTTTGCAGGTCTAGGGCGAGTAGTCTGAGCACCCATTCAGAAGATAACAATATGCAGTATTGCAAATAGGGGATTTTCTACTGTCTTGTTTTTGAAACCAAAGATTTTTAACTTTTGTTTTGGTTGGCTTTATTCTGTTTTGATTCATTTGATTTTATTCTCTTTAAAATAAAATAAAAAATAAAATAAAATAAATGAGGAAAGTCAAAATGATCTGAAAGCCAAACATTTTAATTGATTTATAATATTGATAGCAAGACAGTACAACTAAAGACACTCATGAAAATGCAACAGATTCCTGAACTGCTTTGTAAAGTAGAAAGAATGATGGATTAAGTGTTTAAAACAATCGAGAAACTTTAAGAGAGGTTAATGGCCATGTGTCTTACACTGTGACATTTTAAAATATAATCACTGTATTTTTAACACAACTCATAGATGCTAGCAAAAAGAAATTAAGTATCCAAAAGAATGAAGGACCATTATTTTCAGGGCAATGGTTAGAACTGGAGATCAATATACTATCTAAAATAAACACAGAAAGACAAGTAACACATGGTACCACATTACCTTATTTATATGTAAAATACAAAAATAGTTTATCTCATAGAAGACTGGTATTACAGGGTATTGGAAAGATAGGTATGAGTGTCAGAGAGAAGGAGAATGATCTATGGATACTAGGTTGTATGGGATAAGTATCAATATTTCCAGTGAGCTGCTGCACAATAAAGTGACTGTCAGATCTCTCTTTCTTCAAAAATTTGTAGAAAGTATGTTGAATTTTTCACCATAGATAAATAATGAATTTTGATTGAATGAATATGCTTAAACTGCTTTAAACATTACACAATGTACACATATGGAAATATCATATAGTTCCCTATAAATAATATGATTTCCTTTTCAGTTAATAAATCATTTAATGAAAAGATGTCACCTCAAATCTTTTATGTTGTTTGTTAGCACAAAGAGGCATAAAGAGAAGGGAATTCTTTTACTTTGTCAGAAAGAATGTAAATTAGTACCAGCATTATGAGTTGATACTAGGAGGTACCTCCAATACATTTTAAAATAGTGCTGCCATACATTATAGCAACCCTATTTCTGGAGGAGTACCTAAGGAAATAAAATAATTATATGAAAGAGAAAAGTTATACATTTCATGTTCGAAAGAAGGAATAAGAATATTTAAGATGAATACAAAACTGTTAGACATAAAATTCTCTAATTCGATTATAACATGTGCTTAAAATGGAAAGAAAAATGTTAATTTTCTGGATAAATTGATGAAACAGACCTGTACATACACAAAATCTAGATACTAATTTGACACACAAAAATTCTTACATATTCAAGCAAAAACCACCAAGTTATTTTCGTAGATGTATCAAATTGATTTTTCTTTTTAAAGTAATAATATGAGAAAAAATCTCCAACACTTTACCTCTAATACTATTTTACCCCAGAATCAAATTTCCTAAAGTAGCCAAAAGAACCTAGGGAAGTTGAGCCAAGATGCTTTTCAAGTGATAAATAAGAGCTTAATAAAAAAAAGTTGTGCAATTTCAACTCATACCTTGCCCTGGAAAAAAAGTTGTATGAAGAATGTGTTGCTTCTGAAAAACTACACATAACCCAATATTAAGATAGGAATTTTTGTATTTTGAAAGTTAGAGAACACATTTCTGGAAACTTTTTAGCCTTACAAAACCACATGAAAAATAAGTGCTCCAAGAAATTTAAAGGTAAGTATTGTCCACACAAAAGGTTTATTTGGTATCTCCTAGCAAGACTATGTAATTAACATGTTGGATATTTTCCTTAACTGGTAGAATATTTCAGTTTACTGTTGTTTCCTTGTTGCTTTGTGCTCTTACATAACATTTTGCTTAATATTTCATTAGGAAAATTTTAACTTTGAGAAAAGGTTAAAGAATTTTATAGTGCATAATTTTATATGTCTAGATATTTTCAATTTCTTCTTCAATTTTTTAGCAATGTGTACTTTAAATAAATATCCATTTTGATTCAGATTTATGCCAGTTTTATCAAATACATAGAGTTGCACCATCTCAGCAAGATATAAAATACTTTTTATACCTTAAGTTCTTCCATGTGCCAACCCTTAATCTTGGCAATCAGTGGTCTGTTTTGTAAACCCAGGGCTATCTGATTTTAAAAATAAAAAGACATACTTGATCGAAATGGAGTATTTTTATTTTCTGAAGTTAAAATTTAATTTTATATCCTATGTTTTATTCAATAATCTGTTTGTACTCACCATTTTGGGGTCCTTTAGAAATATATGCCCATAACCAAACGTTGAACAATATTTTTCCTTAGTTTTCTTGAAAAGTTTCATTTTGCAATTGACATATTCCACTTAAAATTAATTTTTGAACATTGTATGAAACACATTTTGAGTTTTCTTTTTTCCTTATTTTTGGAAAGTGAATGTCCAATTGTTTCAGTACATTTTCTTGAAAGCACTATCTTTTCTCCATTACCATTTTACCTTTGTCAGAAATGAAATGTCGATATTTCTGTAAGACTATTTTTTGTTTCACTATTCTGCTTTATTCATCTACATGTCTACCTCTGAGGAATGTCACAATAATTTGATTACTTCAGCTTGAGAAAACACACTGAAATTAGGTATTGTTCAAAACTCTTTGAACTATTCTAATACTTTGCCTCTTTATCAAATGTAGAGGTAGTTTTACAGTTTGTAAACAAAGATTTTTCACAAAGTGTGATTGACATTGACTTCCCTCTATAAATTTTAGAGAATTCATATCTCCATAACGTGAAATATTTGAATCTATTTTATAATATACATTATAATTTAATTTTATAATATAATATATTCCTATTCATTTTTTCTATTTAGAACTATTTATTAAAATATTAGAAATGACATACATGAGAAAAATCAGAAATATTGCCAACCACATAAAAGGAAAAATCATTTGAAAACATCATGAATAATTTTACACCACAGATTAAATTATATAAATTCCTAGAAGCATGGAATTGACCTAAACTGCTCAATAAGAAATAGAGAAAAATTCAACAGTTAATCAATGAGTTAATGTATTGAATAACTAATTTAAAATTTACCAGATATCTAAAGAAAAATTATTTCAAATTATTTTAAAATTGTGCAACATTGTAAAGGTAATACCACTAATTAAATTGTACATTTTGAAAATTTCAAATTGTGAGATATATATCACAATTAAAATTTGAAGACAAATACTAAAGTGGATTGAAATAGCAATATGTTGAATTCATGAATGTCTAATAGTTCTCAAAATACAGGGAAAATGTTCAACTTTAAGACCTCAAAATGTGATATAGTCAAACAAAAACAAAAATCATTTGTATTGCAGCTTTTATAGAAATTTAATCTTCAGTTCAATTAGTAGATGGGGAAATGCATTAACTTAAAAATAGTCAAGAGATTAAATGCAATGCAAATTGTTATATTCATTCACTGATAAATTATTCTACCAGATATTGAAAATTAACACTTGCTAAAATCATAAAAGAGAACCACATATCACGTGTATCATGATTAAGGAACACAATATCAACTGTAGTTTTCCAAAAAGATCAAACTTGTATATAACCCCAGATGTACTACAGATTGAGCTGTCAATTTTCAGAAAATACTATGAATGAAAGACGTGCTTAAATATATCATGAAAATAGAGCATATTGTTTGGGTTTTCCATTTGATAAATTTTAATAGACTCAAAGGTTTGGAGGGACAAGGTGTAGGTGAAAAGAAACTTAAAAATGAACTGTATAAGAATTGATAAAATGTCAACAACACAAGGAAATTATTGTTATACAAGCAAAATAAACACATTTTAGTGTTGGAAGAAGATTTTGTTTGAATTAGAAAAATGGAAGGACTTTGTGGGTGATTGTACTTGATTTGGTTTGTGTAGGATAATTTAAGGAGGCTGTTGTAAGTGAAAACTGAGAGAAAAGGATTATTTGCTCAGTGGCAGAGCACTTCCATAGACTATAAAAGGACCCATCTGCAAACCCTACCACCACATTAAAAGAGAATTAAGCAGGAGTGTAATGCTTATTTAAAATTCATTATTATTAGGGTGCAAGTTAGTTCTGATCCTAAAACTAATATTTAAGTTTACATATTTATAGTGTTAATTTAAGCCATAAAGGTAATATATTCATTTTTTATTTGCAATACATACATAGATTTTGTCCACAGTATGTTAAGAGTTAAAAGTACCTGTTTTGCAATGATAATAGTGAATAAGACAATTAATTCTAATCTAATTATTAGACAATTGACTTTAAAAAAGTACTTTGAAATTTATGTAAAATTTTTGTGTAAGTAATAAATAACTATTTTGTTTTCTAACTGTTATAGCAACTAGGATTATTTTAACTAAGATACCAGGGCAAGTTATTTATCTTCTGTAGTCCTCAGTTTATGACTATACACAGTGAGTATTAGTGTTTACCTCTGTTTCAGTTGCGTTGGCATTGCTGGGACGAAATATCCAACACCTAAATTTAATGGAGAAAAAGTTTAGTTTAGTTCATAGTTTACAGAAATTTCAATCCCTAGTGGTCTGGTTTTCAAGCAGAGGGGCATGCTAATGGAGAAACAGTTCACAGAAAACCAAGCAAGAAGCAGCGAGATTTTCTTCTTTCTTTTTTTATTCCATCCAGTCTATTCGTTGGTGGCACCCACAATCAGAGTGGACTCTCTAGTAAGTTCATCACCCACACCAGTCAGACTCACAATTATGATAAACAAGTAGACTAATCCACTGTTACACACCCATGATCCAAAAATCACACACTTTTGATGTAGTCACTCCCCAAAGTCCCACTTACATAAGGCTTTTGGGGGAAATGTGTATAAAAGCCATAACAACCTCCAAGTATTATTGTAAGTATTAAAAGAGTTAATCTTTGCAAGAGGATTGAACAACACCTGGCAGCTAATATCCTCACTATTTTTTTTATCTATTTATTTTTGGTACCGGGGATCAAACTCCTGACCTCATGCTTGCCAGGCAGGCGCTTATGCTGCTGAGCTAAATCTCTGGCCCTGTCTTCAATATTATTAGTGACTTTCTGTCTACCTTAGTCAGTACTAGTCATCTTGTTATCGGAATATCATCAGACTATCAAAGGATAGTGGATGGTAATAAAAAGACTTTCATGCTTTGGTTTGTCCTTATCTTAATACAAGCTGATTCTATCTCTGTGGTAACCACAGAATCAAAAATACTTCTAATTTCCCTTCCCTAATTCACTCTTAATTATCTATGCTGCATGCATATTTATTGGCTTTATTTTAAGTTAACCAAAGGAATGCTGTCATGTGAAAAGTAGCTCCTCCTTGATGCAATTCAGAAGTTAATAATTCCATCGATATTAACTTGAAAGAACCCACTGTTTGATTGAGGCTGTTTTGCTATTACTTTAAGTGTTACTTGCTGCTTGCAATATATCTTGTTAAAACTTGGCCTGCTTCCTTCTTTTCCTGTGTAGTGCCTCAGGTGAAATAGATAATACACTCAGAAAAATTAGTTGTGGCTAAAATGAAGAGCTATGTTTTCCTAGCCTGAATTCTAGAGAATGAGAATATAAAGACACTGTCCTTGCTAGACAAATTTGCTTATGTTTATACATTTTAAACAGCATCAATCTCTAAAGGAAAGAAATTGCATCTCACAGCTCTAGATTGGAGAGTAATGTTAACTTTCTATTGGGAAACAAATAAAGGTTAAGAAGAGCTAGGCTAAAAATGTGTCTGCTATGTTCTGGTACTAAGGTTATTTCAGAGGGCAGCACTAATATCCCCTTTTATGGACATCTACTATTAGATAGTCTTTTACTGGATGTCTTAGCTATTCTCTCATTGCTGTGACAAAATAATGAATAACTACAAGT
Organism: Cavia porcellus; assembly: GCF_034190915.1. Classification (NCBI taxonomy): domain Eukaryota; kingdom Metazoa; phylum Chordata; class Mammalia; order Rodentia; family Caviidae; genus Cavia; species Cavia porcellus. The sequence continues at coordinate 83,626,153 of NW_026947486.1, read as the reverse complement.
TAAAAGATAGTTTATTTATCTCATTCACATTTTATAGAGTTTTTAGTCCATAGTAGGCTGTCTCCAAGGCAAGAGGGCATAGCAGAGGGAAATATTGTAGGAGGGTTGCCCATGCCATGGTAGCAGGAAGCGGCAAACCATCAAAGAAGGATGAAGGATATATATATATATATATATATATATATATATATATGTATATATATATATATATATATATATGCATTCCAGGCCTCCCAGCTACAGTGACCCACCTCCTCCCAGCAGGCTTCACCTTCCAACATTACACCCATAAGTGGATTAATCTAGTACCACACTCCCATGATCTTCCCAAAAGCTCCACATATGAGTGCATGAGGCTTTAAATAGACATCTACATATAAGCCAAAATACTGGATAAGATAATTTTCTGGAGGTTGGATATGCAACTTTAAGAATAGATTCTGTATTTTGTAAGTAGGTAGGCTAGATGCATAGGTAGCAGGCACAAGAAAGGTTTCTAATCCAGTCTTTTCTGCTATTAGCTGTGTACTACTTCTGAACTGGACAGCCCACATTTCTACATATTGAGCAGCTTCCCAGACATGCATTGAATACTAACTATTCCAGGTATTTTGTCAGATGGCCAAGAAAGAAAGATAAACATGAAATGGTCCTTCTCTTTCTCTTGTACATGTAAGGAAATGCAAGATTTTGGAGTACATAATTTCTAAGTCCCTACTCATTCTAGAAAATATTTGACCTGATCAGCCTTATTTTTATATATTTTAATTATTATATATTCCAGGTGAGCACTTTCATGTTGTAGCCACTTGGATCAGTTTTTCCATTATTTTCATTTATGTGTCATTCTGAAAATTCAGATAAAGTTAGAAGAGTTATTCTTTTCACAAATGTAGTCTGCTGCAAACATTTCTTCTATTGAGATGTTTCAGTTGAGACATAAAGTGAAAGGTTCATTCCTCTTCCAAACGAAAAAAAAAAAAAATCAATCAGCTTTTGTTTTGACTGTGATTAAAAAAATTCACTACCTTCTTAAAAATGTATGAAACTTTATTAACAAGTATCATTTATAACGGTAACATTTCAGGATATACTAGTCAAAAGAACAAGTAAACCTGTCATGAAATATCCCTTACTTTAGGTGATTCAAAGTGCAAGATATATAATACACTAACCTTCATAGGAAAATAGAATAGAAAGTATTTTTTGTGTACTCTTCACTCTGAAAGGAGAAAAATTAAGAGGCCACAGATAAGCAAGTTTTATGTCATTATTTGATAAATGAAATTTTCATTTTGAGAGTACTTACTGGCAAATCATACACTACTTGTGAAAAGCAAGAATTTACAAGGCCAGCTAGTGGATAGATTCATCCTAACCTTCTACATAATGAGAGGCCTTTTCCCAGGGATATCTCCAGTTGCATTTTAAATACCTCAAAAATTGATAGCACTGTAACTGAACTTTGGGCTTGGTGATGATGATGATGCTGATTCATGTCTCAAATAGAGGATCATAATACCTATCATGATCACTATGAGGAATAATGTGTTCATATATGGAAATGGTCTCATGTCAAGAGACCCCTACAGACTCCTGCCTTATGTTATAGCACATGGCCAGAAGAAAGAGCAAGAGCTGAAATGCCAGTATATCAGGAATCGGGGATGATCAGTTGTTCATTGAAAGCAAAAGTCCATGGGGCAATCAGAATGTTAACAGTTATTGATTACATCTGTGTCAAAGACATTGCGTGAAGGGCAGTGAGTGTTTCCCGGAACAGTAATGGTGACTTGGTGGGGTAATGTGAACAAAGCATTCTTGCAAGATTGAGATAGAGGGCAATAAGGAAACTAGTTTCCCCAGGTGCTTTATCATCCACGGCAGGTCTTACCTCGTCCTGTGAGTGCCACAGCAGTCACTAGCCCTAGGACTTTCAGCTGTGACAGGAAAAAAAGCAGGAGTTTATGTACTCCAATATGGCTCTAAGGGACGGACAAAAATGGCATCAGAGTCCTCTAGACTCAATGTCTAATTTGTGGCCACCAACACTCTGTAAACACTATATTTCGGGAAAAAATAAAATTTAGAAAATGGAATCTCACCTTTGAAAACAGAATTAGACCATGTTTTCATAGCTTTTTTTTTCTCATGAGTGATTTTAAGCATATCTGTCACATGTACTTATATATGAGTGTGAATTTATGAATTTAAAAAATAGCCTAATTGACAAAATTGTAAATGTAAGTGGTAAATATACTCATGTATATGTGCATGAAACCTATGCATGTATGGGAGAAATGTGTGCGTACTTAATATCATGATCACCTTGTGCGTGGACATTAATGATTACTGTACTGTATGACTTTGTTTACTATTCCTGCTTCATTTAAATTTTTCCATATTTTATATATACATACAGATGCCATCTATTGTACCATCTTAATTGCTTGATTCCTTTTCATAATATACTAGTACCATTCAATATCCTTCCTATATAATAGTACCCCATAGCTTTTTGTAACAATAAAACATTTGTTATAAAAGAAATTGCTTGGCCTGTTCTACTAAGTATTGAATTTTAGAAACTACTGAAAAAAGCTGTCTGCTTGATTTTATTCACTAGCAAAATATCCTGAATATGCTGGATCTACTGTGTTGGGCTGACACATAGCAAATGAGGACTAATAATGTTTCTTCTTGTCTGTAAACTACTTGTCCATCAGACTTAAATTTCATTCTCTGTTGGTAAAGACATTGAATAGGATCAAAATAGAGATATATTAAGCATTCCTACTATCTTGGAGTTTATACATCAGGGTGACACACTAGATCAAAATTAAAAATTAAGGAATCCATGATAATTACATGTGAGTTAGTTTCTTTTTCCTTCTTTACCTGAAATCTTTATCCATTTGTACTAAGTTGTTAGAGTTCTACAAACTCAAGGAAACATCCTATATTTCTCAAAATTGTTTGAGGAATCTTTAAATAAGGATCTAAAAATTGGGTTTAGCTTGCATATTAATGACTAACATAATCTTCATGTTTTACCTTTAAAAAGTGTAGTTACATTAAAACACAGGGATTCAATGATTTCCTTGTTTGATGAGATCAAAATAATCTCTTGAATTTGTATGGTACTGTGAAGAATGGTACAAGTTTCAGGTTATGTTACTTTGGATTAGATTCATGCAAGTAAAATAATGATAGTAATTCTAATAATGGAAGTAAGTGGTAGAATCCCAAAAGTGAGTTTGAGGCATCTCAAGATATTATTGATGCAGGCATTCATCATTCAAAAAATATATCCTTGTGTATAAGAAGTCAAAATAAGTTTAGAAATCCTACAAGTAAGTACAAATTTATACTTACATAAACATATATAGTACATAAAGTTTATATAAATATTTAAGAATTTGTTTGTTAACCTTGATTCTTTATTTGATAGGCCTGAGGAAGTCCTCACATATTAGTGACACATACTACTGTGTGTATCTGGGTGAGTCATGGAAACATGTAATTGGGGACTGTATGTATCACTTACTCCATCTCTAGCTCTCTCTAGCTCTTGCTCTCTCTCTCTCTTTTCTTTAAATTTCATTTATGAGGATGTGTTAATCAGCTTTCTCATCACTGAGACAGAATACCAAGCATTTGTCACATAAACAGAGAAAGGGTTTAATGTGGCTCACAGTTCTGGAGAATTCAGTCCATAATAAACTATCTCCATGGGAGAAATGGCATGGTGGAAGGACATGACAGGGAAAAGCTGCTCACTTCTTAGTAACCAGGAAGCAGAGAGAGAAAGGAAGAGGCAGAGTGTGAGATAGACCCTTTAAAGCCTAGTTCCCAGTGTTACAAATCTTCTAACAAAGCGTAACCCCATGACAGCACTGGAGCTGTAAAATCATCAAAGAATTAATGCACTGATGAGTATAGCACACCTATGATACATTCACCTTCCAAAAGCTCCCCCTATGAACAGAAGAGACTTTGTGGAAACATATGAGTTCTGAGCCATAACAGATGTATTTTATCAATAAAAATAAAATTGATTAATAGAGTACTTATATATTAAATATACTTGATATTTCTAAACATATATGAAGTAAGCTAACTAAACATACTGCATTCAGTGACTGAACTATGAAAAGTTCAAATTAGTAAATATAATATGAATTATTTCCCCACATATTTCTATTTATTCTCCTTCCTTTCCTTTCTTCATTATTTTCATCAAAGCTATACTGACAACTTGCAATACATCAAAAACTGAACTTATTCATGAGGAACATAATGAAGTACAATTAATGAGTTTGCACTCTAGAAGATCACAGTCTAATGTCCATGTACCTCCTTGCCACCTCAATCAAGAAACTATTATCTACATCTATTTTAACAGCAAACATTAGTTGTTGAGAAAGGACAGAAAAGTGACAGCTAACCCAGTCTTAAAAAAGACAACTGAAAAGGCATGAAAACATTTTGGTCTTTTTGTTTCACTGTAAAGTAAAACTATCTCTCACAGTTGAAGTATGACTTCAGCTCAGTATAGTCAAAAACTTCCTGCTCAGGTTTCTGAAAATAGAATGAGCAACTTGAATAGCTGTATTTCTCTATTATGTTGAATAATGAGACTTAGCTTGTGACTTCTTGTTTAGAGTCTAAATATGTGGAAATTAAACTGCATTATGTCTAAAGACCCTTCAAATTTCATAGAATGATAACAGTGACATAAAGTAATATAGAACTCAATATATCTTTTGATCTCTTTTCCAGTTCAAGTTCTGCATACCATTTTGAATCAGGGCCAAGAGAACAAACAGCAGCATACACCCCCATATGAAGAAATCTGAGAAGCAATGCTGTTAGGCTGCTTCTCCTCCAATGTGCTCAGTCTCAAAGCTTAAAGTATATCCACTCCATCTGTGAAATTTTTGGTGGGGGTGAAGCAGATTTTATACCCAATATATCTCCTGCATTTGATATGTGACGAATATTCTAGAAATTTTCAGTCTAATTAAACTTCATTGAAAGCAAGCAAGAGTAACTACAAAAATTACTGTAAAATTTATTGTTCTAGACACTGATGAGAATCATTAAAGGAAAATAAATTCCTTGATGTAGTATTGCTACTATCACATTTGCTTCATTTGAAATGCCAAAGACATTTTCATTTGACTTGAAACTACATTTTTTTCTGCTGATGCAAGCATACCAGTGTTTTTATTTTCCACAGCTTGTTGTTGTTTGTCTTTTGGCAGCCTCTTATTAATGTAACACCCAGTCAAGGGAATGCTTTGCCTGCAGACCATATGATTTTATTTGTAACAGAATAATGAAATAAGAAAAAGAAATAAAAGGTGCTACCTTTACCAAGAACATATAAATTTAAGCTTAAACTAGTTAATACCACAAAGACACACACACACACACACACACACACACACACACACACACAAACACACACATTTAAGGAGAGAAAAGAATTAAATTCAGTTCTAAAAACAGACATTTCATTTTACAGCTGGCTTTGAAATGTAGATATTTCTCCAAGACTTTTGTTTCCAATATGCTATTTCTTTTGTGTACTTCCTAGTGATTTCATTCATTTTCAGCATTATGACTCTGTAGTCTTCATGTCATGATGTCTCTTTTCTCCATATCATTACCTGACTTATGCACATTTCCACCTTGATTCCTCAAGAGTATTTCTAACTGAAGTTGAAAGGTACGTTTCCTCTCTCAGCTTTTTCTAACTGCTAGTACTAGAAATAATGCTAGGAAAAGAGTACTTCTAACCAATCCGAAAATATGGAATATGACTCTTGCCCCTCTTTTGGCTACTGCCACATTATCAGGCATCACATTCTGTTGAATTTTACTTCATAATAGTTGTAATGTTTCTTCTTTTCATCCACATTTTTTACTTTATTTTAGAGATTTATCATATTCAGTCTTATGTATAACAGTAGTCCCTTAAGCAGATTCTAATCATGATTTCTTTTTCCTATTTCACATAATTAACAGGTGAAATATTGTAAAAGCATTATTTTTCAATTCATATTTACTTTTACTAACTTTCAATACTCTTCTCTGTTACTTTAAGAACAAGGTATTGTGCTACAAATTCTATTCGTTCTTGAAAGAAAATAGCTAACATTCATAGAATTGAATCAATTTTGCATGCTTACGTCCGGTGATCTGAGGAAATTTTTTTTTTTTTTTTTTTTTTTTTTTTTTTGTCTTTTTGAGACAGGGTCTGGCCATGCGGTTCAGACTGGTTCTGGGCTCACTTTGTAGCCCAAGCTGGTCTTGAACTTGCCAAAATCCACCTACCTCAGTCTTCCAAGTGCTGGATTTACAGGTTTGTGCCCTCACCCCGGGCCTGAGGAACCATTTTGAAGAACACTGTGCAAATTAACAACCTTAGTTATGGTCCTAGTACCTTGTTTTGAAGGATTATAGCATCATTGTTTGGGGCTCCTTGCCATTGCTATTTATTTGTCTTTTTCGTTTATTGTATTTCTAGTGATTTGTTTTCTTTTTGCTTTTCCCTCTAATAAAGAAAGGATAGATGTGCAGGTAGAAGCTTACACATGCCTAGAACTTCTAAACAGTTTACAACAATTTATTGTATTATACATGATGATATGAACAGCTGCTTTGAAGCTTTGAATAATGGATACATTATGGTATTCGTTGTTGATTTCTTATCATCATGATGCAAAATCCAGTAATGGTTTTATTTTTTGTTTAGAGTGGTTTTAGTCTGTTTTGTGTTATTTAATTTCAACATATATGAAGATATGGACAACTATTTTGAAGAGAACAAGAGGCATTACCATAGCTATTGTTGATTTTCCTATTGTCTGGGTTTGAAGGCCTGTAATGCTCTCATTTTTTGGGTTGTGATAAGTTTTATACTATTTTGTTTTGTATGAATTCATTGTGCGTGAAGATGTAGACATTCGCTTAAACAACAGGCATTGTGTTAGCCATTGTTGCTCTCCTGTTGTTTTGCTTTGAAATCTATGCCACTTACATTGTTTTTTTTTCCTGATCTGCTTTGTTCTGTTTTGTTTTACCCTCTTTAAAAAAAAAAAAAAAGTACAAGGTCTGAAATCAGTAGCCCAAAATACAAATTATTACATATTTAAACTCAGCTATTATTTTTAAATTACTTTCAAAATACTTTACTTTAATCAAATAAGCATAGTCTCTAGCACCTTCTCCTACATTATAAGAAGAAACTGAAAGCAAAGCAAGAACAGAGTTTTTAGGCTTAGTTTGTACCTCTCATTCTGTGCCTCTGCTCATGCCATTCTCTCCATCTGGAAAATCCTTTCTGATCTTTCCTTGTCCAGTATCTGCCTATCCATCCTCAGTGAACCTTCATATTCAGTGATTTCCCTAGTTGAACTTCTCTACCTCTATAATCTGTCATTTACTTGGCATTTGCCATGCCTAGGCTTGTATTGAAATGATTGTCCTCTGTGTGTATCTTTTTACTTCTCATTTAAAAATTCAGATAACTAAGGAGACGCTAAGGATTGTCACTTCTTTTATATGATGTCTCCTGAACCCTATCCAATGGTTTAATGCATGCTGGTTTTTGATTATCTAATATATACTAAAAAAATTTACCTTTGTCTGGTGAAGGCTAACAATAGTTAATTAGATTACATTCTTTATTGAATTGTGTCAGTTTGCATGTCTGTTTGGAGACATAGCACAAATTGGACTGCTACCCCTATAAATTACAACCTGCAGTGCCGTACACCTAGCGTCTCTGCAGCTGGAGTTTCAAACAACGACTATTTCTTTTAAGCACATCAGTCAAAACCCTGGTTCAGAGTTATTTAAATTGGTTTGTATTTTATGGTCCTGTGAAGGTTTCACATTGCAACTGCTGAGCTTTAAAGTCACAGAAATCAGAAAGAGGGTGCAAGGAACTGCCATCTGTCCCCATAAACAATTATTGGCCGGCCATCTGCCCATATACTGGGTAATGATTTTAATGCTGGTAATATCTGACTGAAATGCTCTCTCTCCACGGAGTCAAAGAAGGGGAATCCATTAAAAAGTGCTGATCTTTCCACTTGTTGTTTGTGAATTTTTTTTCACATGTAAGTGCTTATCATTTAAGTTGTGTTTCTATGACTTTCACTATGCATTCAAAGTTAATGTTTGTGAGACATCTCCAAACACCTGCCCTTTTCCAAATAGGTGTTACTTTCTTGATTACCAGAGTTATTGCAACTGTAGAATATCATTTAAGCATACCCAAATGAAGCAAAATATGCAACACATTACAAAAGAGAGCTAATAGTGGTAGGATTAACAGCCACAGGCTTCAACTACACAGAATAAAGAAACCCACAGCCATATGTAAACCAAATTCTCCTGCTTTTTAAAGTCAACTTGGGAAATTTCACAGTCCTTCTAATGGATTCATTGCTTTAGTTCTTTTTCTGTGATCGGAAATTGTGGTAAATTTGCATTTAAATGATAGTGCATTATTCTTCCAGTGGGATGGAATCCATACATTTCTTTAAGATGAAACATGGCTATTTGAGAATTCAAAGGTGTTAACATATGAACTTGAGGACTTCCTTATGATTTTAAGTCTGAGTTATAGTTCATTCACAAAAGAAGTGGTATGACAGTTTAATCTTTATCAATGAAATGTGTCTCAAAAGTTCAGAATATTAGCAAACAACAATATGTGGTAGTGTATGTTGGTAATCTCTGCACTCAGGAGGATGACACAAAAGAATCACCTCAAGGTCAAGGCCTATCGGGGCTATATAGGGGAATTCAAAGTCAGCATGAACTACATAATGAGAACTCTCCATACAAAACAATATAAAACAAAACAAAAAATTCAAGAATATTAGCAAAATAGGCAATGCAGATTTTCAGCAAGTGCCATTTTTTAGAAGGTAAAAATTAATCATTTTTCAACCCACAGTGTTTTATACTTATTATCTGTCCTAAAATTACTTGCTTTTCAATTTATTTATGTTTAATAATGTTCAATGAATCTGCTGTTTTGTAAATCTCATATGAAACAGAGATCTTGCCAACATATTTCTCATTTTAATTAGGTTCCATCAAATTATATTTAAGGGATTCATCTATGTTTATCAAACTTTTTCCTGCTTTGCTCTTAGTTATTTTTTCTTCTTTTCTTTAAATAGCAGTTTAGTTTTTGAGACAGGGTCTCACTATGCTGTTCAAACTGGCCTTGAGCTCACTTTGTAGCTCAGGCTGGTCTCGAACTTGCAAATATCTCCTGTCTCAGCCTCCCAAGTGCTAGGATTACAGGCATGCATCACCACACCCAGTTTAATAGTATAGTTTTTAAGAAATCTCATTTTTTTGTACTGAGAATCAAACTCAAGCCTTGCACTTGCCAGGCAGCCATTTGTGCCACTGAGCTTTATCCCAGCCCAAGAAGTCTTGTTTAAGTAAAGTATACTAGCTCTTAAAACACTGGCTAGTTCACTAAAATTACCTTGGAAAAGGTCAGCAATCTGCTAAAAGATATAAAAATGTAATTTGTAGATATTCTGAATAACATGAGCTTTGATCTAGAGTGTGAGAACTTATACTATAGATATTGGATCTACAAATAAGCATCAATCTCTTAGAAACTTCAGAGGTGAGAGTTAGAATGGTTATAAAAACCCATTTTATGCTCACATGTAAAATGATCAACTTCTTCGATTTGGTGAATGACAGTAGGTAATGAGTAAATAAAACTGCCAATTAAAGGTAATGACTATTAATGATATGAAGCCTTACTCATACTTTTAAGCAAATACAATAAAGTAAAAAGCTTAATAAATCTATCTGCATAAAAATGAGACATTTTTATTCTTGTTACTTACAAAAATATAAGAATTTATTTGTTCTCTGCTCCTGATAATTTTAAATACATGAATATTGTCACTTAAACTGTAACAATGATAATATCGGTGTTTAATAATAAAAGAGAAGCATAAAATCTTTATGCCCTTCAGACTTTCCTTTGAAAACTTTGCTATTTTTTCTAAATATTTTTCTGGTATTAACAGAAAAACATTTGTGACAATCTTGACAGTTCAGGTGTGAAGAAGACATTAATAAACCAGACATTACTGTCACTGCCCCCACTATGTGTCTGAAATGATAATGAGTGAATCTGCTAAAAGAAAGAAATATTCACCAATGTCAGTTGATGACTCATGCCCACCAGCTAATTCTGCAGCCTACTAAGGAACTTTGCCGGAGAAAGGAAGCCTTCTGTGCTTGATTACTGCAGTGCGTTTTTGCTTGCTGGTGTTAGATTCCTGCAGCTGTTGTTCTTTCATGCAGAGGGGCTGTCTCTGTAAAATCTCAGATGTTACTGCAGTAGCTATTTGTATCAGATATTCAAAAAGTTCTTGATAAAACAAGGAAGGAAGTGAAATAAATGCCTGGTAGTCAAGCAGACTATGCACTTTCATACCAAACCCTTAGATATGTGAGACTTAAGTCATTTTGTTTCTCTAGTTATCATTACTTTAAATGCAAACTAAAGGATTTAGATTAAACTACCAGACCCACACTACTTCTCTTAGTTTGTAACTCTAGGATTATATTATCCTTTTTTCTAGCTTTAATACAATCTCCATCAGCTCTTGACAGCCTCCTTGTCTTATTTTTAGTTTGTTCCTTATCTACTTTGGGAATAAAATACAATGAGCCTCTGATTAAAGAATGCTTTCACTTAAAACCTTTGGAATAGAGAAGAGTAATGCCACAGAAGACTTGGGATGTCAGTATGTTGAAGACTGCACAACTCAGTTTACATGATGATGTCTGCTGTTTTATGCAAGGATATGATGAATGGAGGGTGTTAATTTTTGGACACAGTCTCAGAACAGTTTTTGCTTTCATATGTAAGGGTAACATTCAAGATCAAAATTGCATAGTCAACCTTCTGCTAGACAGTAAGTTTTTATTTTTTAAAGAATTTAGCAAACATGAGAATAAGAAGCAAAAATAAAAAAAATAAAAAGTGATATAGAATTATTTATCCTTTTTCTGTATTTCTAATTTCAGTTATTTGGCCAGACCATTCTCTTGATCTAGTGAAATACCCATTGCCCACACTTAAATACTTAGTATCCTACTGATTTTATTTAAGCTGAAAAATAAAATCCAGACTAAATTTATCCTTATCAAAAAGTGATCAATCCAAAGAAAGCAACCAAATCAAAATAAATTCCAACTGGAATTAATAGAGAAAAGGGTGAGTCACATAAAACATTTCATTTCACATTTCATTAATTCTGAATATCAGCATTATGGTCACTAAAATGGAGGAGTTCTTTTGAGACATTTAAATAGGTATATTTTATGTACATCTTAATAACTGATAAATATATTGTTACTTAACCGGTTTTTTAGGTATAACCACAAAAATGCTGGCTTTGAATCTTATTTTAAAAACTCAATTAATGGCCGTATAAGATTTCCCAGAGTAATGACACAGCACATATTCTGATGTAATACCAGTTGTCCTATTATTTGCCTACCTATTGCCTGCTACCTGTATGTCAGGGAGGCAAAATACATCAAAGCTCTGTTTTTGTTGTCAAAGATAAAATGTGATTTATCTAGCTAATAAAGAGAACCCCACTTCTTTTCACAGTAAAATGTTTTGAGCTGGTTTGCATGATCACGAGAAGATGTGAATCTAAATACATGAATATGTAATGCCTGGAGCTGCAGCAACCATTTTTTCAAATATTAGAAAAATAGTAAAAATGTAGCAAAGATGACTTAGCAGAAGGAATGGAAAAATGAATTTCAATCCTTGTTCATGTTATGATATCTTTATAAGCTTGGCATTGCTTAGCTTTTTATTTCTTAAGGTAGATATTAATATGATCTAACTATTTTGACCTACTTACAATTTTTCATAACATTATAGATTCTTCCTTAAAATGACAAATTGCTAACTGAAAAATAGAAAATTGTGTTTCCTTTTCTAACATGAAAAAGATAATAAAGCTTTCAAGTAATATTATTTACTATTTTCATATTTCCAAACAGAGATACCTGCATTGCTTTTAGTGCTTAAAGGCCTGTAATTTTAATGTAAATATGAACCATTTGCTTGAAATTTTCATATATAAAAATATTCTCATATATTCACATTATTGAATCTTCTGTGTAATTGTCTAAAATAACAATATATTTGAGGTACTACATATTTTATCATAGATACACAGCTGTAAACTACTTTACTATTTCCTTATACTTAGTGCACAGAAAGTAAAATGCATTATTTCACCAAATAAGTATAACATTCCTGGTGAAGAATATAAAGTCTCCCAAATGATTACTAAATACATTCTTCTATTTTATTAAGTGAGATTTATGTGTGGGTGTCATTTTCAACAAAGAGCTACAATGAGGTCATTTTATTTTCCCCAGTCCATCCAAAAATCCTCAGAAATACTACCAAAACTGTTAAATGAATAAAAGTCATCCTGACTCAGAACATTGGAAAGTATTGTTGTTCCTCTCCACCTGCTCAGTTGTCCAAATTCAAACATAATCTGTTCCCAAGTTCTTTTTTGCATGCATTATTTGCTGAATATACTGTGTTAGTTTTTTTTTTTTTTTTCCATAGTGAGCAAGATACAAAAAAGGCTTCTGTAGTGTTGTTATCATGTCTCTCATGTTGTAATTGTTAGGTCTGAGAAGAGGGGGAAGAAGAGGGGAAGGAAGGGAAAGAGGTCCGTGGAAGGAGTGGAGTGGACGGCCGTGAAAGGAGTGGACGGCGGTGGCTGCAAAGATAAGAAATATAAAATATAAGTAACCTTTATTTTGGGAATGTGGGGAGAGACACCCTCCGGCCCGGGGTGCAGCATCTCCACCCCGGGGCCGGTGGTCTCTCTCTGGAACACACTCTCCCTTTCTCCTTCTTCTTCTTCTTCTGAACACGTGGAGTGAGGCCCATAAGTAGCCTCTGTCTGGGGCGGACCCCAAGGGGCATTAGGGATGCACAGGTATTTCATTGGCACACGCTTGGCGCCAGGGACAGGTTCCCAGGGATGGGGGTATAGGGTTACAGGCAAATCTATAGGGACGGGGGAGGCAGGAGCCCCCTAACTTGGCTGAGGCTTTTCCTGGTTAAAGTGTCTGGTCTGGGCCAGCAACTCTTTCAGTAATCTCTACCATTATCCTAGCTCAGACACTTTCGTGCCTTTTATGTAGTCTCTCACTTCTCCAGTACACTGGGGAAAAATAAATGACTACCCCAAGTTGTTTGTAGAAATTTGGAAAGGCTTTATTTTGATGGATATGTGAAGCATAGAGTTTGGACGTTTTAGAAGTCATATTTGACAGCAAGCTTTTTTTTAATGTCACCATCAAGACCTTCCAAGATCTCACATAATTTTGCATGTCAAACATTGTTTTATCAAGCAGTACTTCACAAAATCATGGCACTATTCAGATTAGTTTATTATTTTAGCCTTGGCCACAACATTTGTGACATCCAAAATAACAACTCAAACAGATTTTATCCATAAAAATCAACGACACTGGCAGTTTTATATTGTTTAAATACTGCTTTAGGCAAACATTTCAAGTTTATTGATGATTAAAGCTCAAATATTTAAGCACCAAATAAACTATTGAAACTGAGAACTCATTTGACATAGAAACCAACCATTGTATTATAGATTAATCATTGGAATATAAGTTACTTATAGTTTGGTAATAAATGCGTATTTACTACTGGCATCATTTTGAGTTTTGAAGAGAAGATTAAGTATCAGTATATTACTTTGAGATGTAGCTATTCTTGAGCACTTTTTCTTTCAGAAGTACATGTTAAAGTCAGGTTCAATAGTGTTCTCAAAATAGTCTACAATGGACTTTTGTGCATGTGTTTGCCACCTTTAAGTGTAAAACTCCTCCAAAATGTGCTTAAGAAAAATGTCCTTTTGATTTGCTCCAAATAATGAGAATTTTACTATTTCTTTGCAAGGCTAAAGTTAAATTGATGTGCACATGAAGATAGCGTTACTATTAATAAAAGTTTTAAGCATTTCCCACCCAGTTATTTTGATACATCACTTTCATTGTGATTCTTTCCCATGCTGCATTTTGTTGCCATAGTTTAATTTCTTTAAAAAATGTTTTTGTCTTCTAGTGTTTCTTTATCATTTTTATTTTTATTTGTATTTATTTACTTTGAGTTGCAATCTCAGTATGTTGTCTGGCCTGGCCTCAACTGAATAGGCTCAAGCAATCCATCTTCCTATCTCAGCCTCATGAGTAGCTGAGACTACAGACATGCACCACTGCATTTGGGTTTTTTGATTTTTGAGTAACAAATGACTTAGGATATTTGAAAATAGAAGATAACACTACAATGTGATGAAAAAGGCAAAATCAGGCTGGGGATTTACTACAGCAGGACAGTGCCTGCCTAGCACATGCCAGCCACTGAATTTAATATCCACAATGGCAAAGAGGATGGGAGGAATGGTTTATGCAACAAGATGTTCTTTACAAAAGTGCCAAAAGGCTCTTTCTGACCTAACTGAAATTCAAAGCTGTGGAAAATTTCAAAGATATCAAAAATAACTGTATCTGAATGCTTAAATATAAAACTTAAGTGAAAGACAAAGATGTTCTTAGTCATCTCTATTTGTTATTCCCTCAGAAAGGCATGCAAAATCCACATTCTCTTTATACTTCGCAGCATCTGCAGCTCTGTTCCTTCTGAGTGGTCTCAAGTAGAAGTTACTTCTGCCTCTAGTCCAAATCTCTCATCTAGACTTTTCAAGACAGCAGCTTCTATCTCCCCAGCACTTGGAGTTTGTCCTTGGGTTTCTCATTTCTCCCGGACTAACAATTCTAGTAAGTATCAGAAAGCACTTATGCAAATAACTTCCTCAGATTCCATCTTGAAGCAGAATTCTATGATTTTAAATGCATTTCTCTGCCCACTTCCTAACATATGCCTTTAAATTCACTTATCTGAGAACACCATGAGTAAGCATGCTGTTTGGCAGATAAATTTGTGTAAGAGGATTTGGAAATCTTCACATTTTGTCTCAGAGTAGTTAAAAGTCACAAGGCAGAGTTGCTTCAAGTTTTCAAATAAATTCAGTCTTTTTGCCCTTTTACCAATTCATTTCAGTAGTGCTTAAGAAGTATATATTCTATTTGTAATATTCATTTTAACCCTTTAAGTGTTTATAATTTTCTTAGTAACTCGCTCAATATTTAAAAAATTAACAAATTCTGACTCAGAGATTAAGGCAGAACTGCATCACAAAATTTCAATCTGTTCTTCAATCAGGAAGTTTCTCTACATTTAGATATAAATTACATGCTGTTCTCATGTGACATGATTTTAACTGGCAAGGATTAAAAGATTAGACAATTCACCAATTATTTTACACATATAACACCAGCTGGTCAGTTCAATAGGAAATATGAGTGACATAAATCTACCCTCATTTTAGGAAACAGATATGTGAGAAAACTGTGATGGCTGGAGGCAGGCAAAAGCTTAGAGAAATTGTTTGAGAAAAGCAAAATGAATATTCATTTTTTAATCATCTGTTTTGTTCCCGAGGTTTTTAATTGTACAAATCTAAAGTGAATGAGAGGAACTATAACAAGCTGTCCAGCTATGTCATAAATATAGGGTGGGCATATAAATACATGCAGAGTCATTTGATCAAGTCTACTGATTATATAGGCAAAGTCCCAAAGGAAGAAGACATTCAACATAATTTTTAAGTTTATTGTCATCCTCAAAAGTATTAAATTTTAGTTACATATTTACTACTTACTGGAAAACAGGATTATATATTAGTACGTTGAAAAAATTATTTGTGAATGTTATTTTGGTAGTAAAAAATGTTTATACAAGAACATTGCAGTAATATCTCCATTAACACAATTTTATTGTGTGCTCTTTACTATTTAATCCACTGATAAATTCAAGTAAATATGAGCTTAATACATTATTGTCCTGAATAAGAATGTACTGAATACTGAGGTTGGATGGAAGAAAAGGATCGTAGCCTTTGCCCTCTAACAACTCACGATCTGTTAAAAGACAAAAGCAATCAATTCATTGTGATAGAAAACGTAATAAAAGAAACATAGTATGGAATTAGCTTATCAGTTTTTATGAGGCTATTTTTTTGAGACATGATCTCATACTGTATTTCAGGCTGGCCTTGAACTCATGTCGATCTTTGTGCTGCAGCCTCTCAAATTCTGGGATTATAGTTGGATGTGACCATGCCCAGATTTGTCATGTAATTATTTATGCATACTGAATCTGTACACTTTTGGGGGAAAGATGATTATTTTATTTATATATAGCTTTTATTGAGCTAAGATATGTTACTTCTATTTTTTAAATATGAATAGATGTTAAACTTTAATTTTTTTTCTGTGCCCACAGAGATGGCTTATGGCTTTTGTAAATTTTTATCATAAAGTGAAACATTGAAATTGTTGCCTTGTGTAAGATATGCCAACATTGCATACTTGAGGTATATATCTTTGATTATGCTGTATAATATTTTATTGAGCTGTGGACTTGAATTGCTGGTGTTTGCATCTATGTTCTTCAGGGTCTTGGTCTGTTGTCTCATGTTTTTTTTTTTTTTTTGTTTGTTTGTTTGGTTTTTTTTTTTGTTTTGTTTTGTTTTTTTTTTGTTTTTTTTTTTTTTTTTTTGATGTCAGGATAATGCTAGCCTTACAGAAAGAGCTTGGAAAAGTTCCTTTTCCATATTTTGGATTCATTTAAGAAGAATTTGAATTATTTCTTTTTTTAGATTTGGCAGAATTCAGCAATGAATGCATTCAGTCACAGTCCAGTCATAACATTTTTCTTTGCTATGAGACTTATTTGAATGTATTATTTTATTTTATTTTATTTTATTTTTTGGAGGCAGGGTTTTGCTGTATAATTCAGTTTGCCCTTGAGCTCATTATACCATCCAAACTGGTCTCAAACTTGTGACTGTCCTCCTGCCTCAGGCTCCCAAGTGCTGCGATTCCAGGAATGTACTACTACGCTCAGGGAGACTGTATTCGTAATTCAACCTTGCTATTTGCCACTGGTTTAAGTGAGCATTTCCTTTATTTCATTTTTTTTATTCATATATGTCAGCGACACATAGCAAATATATTACTTTTGGTTCAATTTTATGTATTTTTGGGGTGCTGATACACCCAAATAGGATAATTCAGTGTCTATGATGATTTTAGATGTAACAATTTTTTATATAATTTGATGCTCCAAAATTGCATAGTTTATAGTTGTAATTATTCTTTTAATTGGTGAAATTGATCCCTTTATCATTGTACAGTTTGCCTTTTCTTCACAGTTTTTGAATTAAAGTACATTTTGCCTGATAGAAAAATAGTAATTGTGGCTTGGTTTAGGTTTTTGTTGGCTTGATATATTTTTGTTTCCATTCCCTTCTTTCATTCTATGTGTATCCTTAAAATTGAGTTTTCTCTAGGGAACTTATAGTAAGAATTTTTTTATCCTTCACCTAGTTTCTGTACCTTAATTGAAGTCCTTAATCAATTTACATTCAATATTATTTTAGTATTAGATACTCCTCTCATTTGTCAATTGTTTTTCTGGTTGTTTTGTGTATCCTTGGTTTTTTTCTCCTTTCCTTTGTCTTTGTGATTTGGTAGCTATATTCACTGATGGACCTTGATGTTCTCTCTTTTTCTTTTATGCATGTGGTCCACTATTGAATTTGGGATATTCAGTTATTTTAATGATGGTACTTTTCATCCTCTTTCTTCTGTTGTAGGTCTCACCCAACATTTCTACTTTGGTCAAGTTAGTACTGATAAATTCCCCTAATTTTCTGCTTATATTGGAAAACCTCTATTTCTTCTTCATTTTCAAATGCTGTTTGTTAGGTATAAGAGTCTTGAGTGGTAATTTTTTTCAAAATATTGAATATATCAAAATATGAAAAGTAAGAATATGAGTATGTATAGTACAGATCCATTTTCCTGGTCTGTAAATTCTGCTCTTACTATAATAAAGATTCACTTTTATGTGACTTGATACTTTTTGCTAGATTCATTCTTTAATAATTTTACACTATTAGCAGCTTGACTATAACACCCAAAGTATCTTTTTGTCCAAATGTACTAGCTGGCTTTGAAGCTTCATAGTTCTGAACATTCATGATTTTTACAAATTTGGGGCATTTTCAGCAATTATTTCATTAAATAGTTTTCAATGCCTTTTTATCTTTTTGCTATCTGAAATGCATGTAATGCAAATGCCAGTTTGATTCACTATTGCATAAAATTCTTGAAGATTTTCTCATTCTCTTTAAACTTTTATTTGGCTATTTCAAAAGATCTATTTTCAGACATAGAAATTCATTGTTGTGCCTGTAGTCATCTGCTGATGGATTCTCAACTGTGTTTTGATTTTAATTTTTTGAGTACAATCACCCCAAAATTTGTATTTTCTTCTTTTTTGACTTGTTAAAATTTTTATTCATGTCAATTTTCTTGTTAATGTATTGAATATTCTGTCTACATTGTCTTCTATCTCAATATATTCTTAAAGTTTTGTGAACTATTTCTCAGGAAAATTATCAATTTCTTTTTCTTTGATATCTGTTGTTTGAGGGTATAATCTTTTAGAGGCATGATGGTACCTTGTTGTGGTTGCTTTTTTTTCATTCTTCTTCTTTGCCTATATCTGTGTATCTGATAGATCCATTACTCTAGGATGACTTTTGTACTAAGACTTTTGTACCACTGGTTGGATAAGTTGAATTGGCCTTGTTTCCAATTAGGAACTTTAATGTAACCTAATGTAATTTCTTCAATTTTAGTGAACAAAGTAGATATCTTGGTATTTATACACATCTTCTACATTTTCTAATTTGTTTAGTAGATGTTTTTAGTAGTCTCTGTGTTTCAGTGGTATAAACTTTAACTCCTACTCTTTCATTCCTGATTTTATTTGTTTTTCATCTCTCTTTAATTCTAGAGTCTAGCTAAAGGTTTACAAATTTTATATTTTTAAGAAATCAACAGTGAGTTTTGCTAATATTTTATATTAGTTTTCTCCTGATTATTTCATTTATTAGTGCTCTAATACTTATTATTTTCTTCTTTCTAATAACTTCATCTTGACCTTGTTATTTATTCCTAAACCCTTAAGATATCACTTTAGATCATATATGTGTGTTTTATCTATTTATATAAGATTTTAGTACTCTAAAATTGTTTTGCTTAGATTTGCTTTCACTACATAGGTTTTGATATTTTATATTTATGTTTCCATTTATTCTAATGATATTTTAAATTTTATTTTGATTATTTGCTTTGTTTCATTGTATACAAGGAAAGATACTGTTTGATTTCTTTACTTATGAACTTTCCAAATTCCTCTGATTGATTTCTCTTTTCATACTGTTATTTTCTTAATGATTTTACATTTGTATCTTTGCTGAAAGTGTATTAATAAAGTCCCCTAGTGCTATATTATTACAGCTTATTACTCCTTAGATATATTAATATTTGCCTTGTGTATTTATGTATTTCAACATTGGACGCACACATTTATACTTGTTTTCTTTTTACAATGGTTACCATGATGTTTCTTATTATCTTGAAAAGAATTGCCCACATCTTCAAGTACACTAAAACTGAATGTAGCAGTATGGACCAAAATCAACAAAAACAAAATGTTGGAGACATTATAGGACTTTAAAAGAGGGTAATAGTCAAACCAGAATTGGTATCATAGTGAATCTTATTGTCTTCAGAGTAGTTGCTTATATTCTCAGACTTGATACTGTCAAACAAACAGATTTGAATAAAATCAGTCAAGACAAGACAGTGATTGAACAAAACAGATTCAAATATGATCAGTCAAACCAAGGCAGTGAAAGCAATACAGAGTTTCAGATTTAGTTCATAGGAAATTAAAAATGATTAGTAGTATACCCTACTATCATTGGAATAGCTGTCTGTGCCCTCAAATCTAGTACAGGTAGACAAACTGGAACAGAATATAACCAAACTAAACAAAGCAATGATAGCAACATGAGTTTGAATTGGTGGTCATTAACTCCTCCGGTTCCTCTTTGTCAGAGAACTATCCTGTTTTTCCATTAATTTTGAGAGATAGTTTTTCAGGGTACATCAATCTTGGTTCGAGGTTATTTTCTTTCAGGGTTTGCAATATTACACTCAAAGCTTTTCTTGATTTGATGGTTTGTGTCGAGAAGTCTATCATGATTCTGATGGGTTTTCCTTTATAGGTGATCTGTTTCTTTTCTCTGACAGCTTTTAATATTCTGTTCTTGTATTGAATTTCTAGAGTCTTGATTAGTATATGTCTGGGTGTAGATTTATTTTGGTTATAGCAGGCTGGAGTTCTGTATGCCTCATATATCTGAATATCATTTTCTTTTCCTATGCTTATGAAGTTTTCTTTAATTATTTCTGTAAATAGCCTTTGTATTTCATCTGTGTTTACCCCTGCTTCTTCACTCACATTTTTATTTTTAAGTTATAGATTGTCTTGTCATCTTCTAGCCTTTGTATTGTTACTTCCTGGTTCCTTGTTAATTTTTAACAGATCTTTCCTTTCAGGATCACAAGTTGCAAACCTGTCATCATGGTTCAATAGTCTATCTTTAGTTTCTTTCAAGCAGATTTGTCAGCTTTCAATGGAGTTTTTAATTTCCTGATAATCCTTTGAATCTGTTTCATCTATTCTAGATTTTTTATATTCTTCATTGTTTCTCTCCTTTTTCTATGTTCCGCCATTCTTCCATCTGTGTCTTCTTGAGAGGTATTTAGCATTTCTTTATTATTTTTCTTATATCTTCCTTTACAAGTGTTAGTATTTATGTTTTGAGATCTTTTATAATGTTATGAAATTGCTTTTTTATGTCAGATGCTGTTGCTTCAGAAAGTGCACATGTGCAAACCCCGATCTCTTCTGTTTTTACCTCCTTCTGGGCCAGTACTGTTTGGGTTGGAGGCTGGAGACATCCTTTTGTTTCTTCCTCTTGTCATGTTTCTGGTTTCTTCCAGAAAAGTGGATAGTGGGAGTCCCCAGAACTTCCTGTATTGGCTATGATTACTCTGAAGCAGCTGTCTAGGGATTGCTGCCCTCCTCAGTCTGCTGATGTTCACTGAAGTACAAGCAGGGGCAGGGCAGCCTGGCCCTTCCCTTCTGACCTGTACAACCACTGGGAGTCTTCACCATATTAGTGTGTAGCATGTGATTGGGCCTTGTTAGGGATAGCTTCAGGGAAACCTCATACCTAGCCATTGATCACGCACAGGGGTGGGATTAAGTCCAAACAATTCTCAACAATCTGCTCTGCACTAGGAATGGCTGACTGAAGCTGTTGCAGTTCTGGGTCTGGGCTTATCCTGCCCAATTCCAAAATTCCATCTAACCAATCACCTACTCCCACAGGAGGACTCAATTCCTCACACTGACTGTGAGTGGAACCAGTGAGGATCTCTAAGCCATTGTTTTTCTCCACTCTGCCTCTCCTCTCTAGGACGGTGTCCTCCTGCTGAGGCTCTGGAGCTCACTAACCCCCAACTTTATGACCGCTTGTCTTTGCATTCCAGCAGTGTTGCATATACAATGGGACCAGCTCTGGTGAGAGGGCATCTGGCTACAGCCTTCTGTCCACATTTTTCTTTCTTTCTTTTTTTTTTTTTCTTTCTTTTGTTCCCCTTTAGTTTCTTCCTTGGTCAAGAGAATCCATCTCCTTCCATCTGATCTTCTCCAGGATGTTTTATTTCAGCTTCTGAGCTGTTTCTCTGAGAGATACTCTTTACTTTGATGCTTATTGGTCTACCACATACTTCTCAACACCTCTTCTCTTGTTCCTAGAATGTTTATATATTATGATAATTCCTTTGTTTCAACAAATATGTTTGAAAGTAGCCTGCCTGTCAATGTATGAATCAATATAGGTAACCAATTATGTAGCTTCTGTCACTTACTTTATACTTTACACTTCTAAATGCTATATAAACTAAACTCTTTCTAAATTCAGTGCCGTTGCCTTTGTGGAATTATCACACAACAGTCCACTGATATGAAGATTCAACAGTTCACAGACATATAGATTAAATATTGCCTTCTTATCTCCTTGATGGATGCAAAGAGTCTTCCATTCAGTTTGGTTTAGCTTTACCTGTGAATTTTCTCTTGTTTTTTTCTTCTCTTCTCCAAGTATTCCTGGCAAGGTTTTCCATCCTGTGAAAATCTTCTCCATATGCAGACTTTCCATATCCACACTTTCCACTCTGCATGGACTTGCTCCTTTAGGGTAAAATTCCTAGCCCAAGGCTTTCAGGTCCCTGATCCAGGTGCGAGTTATTGGGACCTGGCCTAGATCCCTAATCTTCCAAATGAGTTTATGGTGAAGGCTTAAATAAATGAGATAAGTCCACATTTGTAATTATTATAATCTCTTAATTAACTCCATTATCATTATATAATGATAACCTTTGTCTTGATTTACACTTTTTGACATAGTGTATATTTTTCTGATATAGACACTGCTACCAATGTTCACTTCATGTTTCTGTTTAGAGTATCTTTTCCTGCTTCTTTAATTCTATGTATGACTTAAAGGTGAAATGAGGAACCAGCATGGTGGCATGTGTTTATAATCCCAGGCATTTAGATGACTGAAGCAGGAGAATCATGAGTTCAAGGTAAATGAGACTCAGCTCAGAAAAAATTAAAGTGAGTTTCTTTGGATTGCATAAAGTTGAAGTTATTTTACAAATCTACTCATCCACTGTCTTCTATTTTGATAATTTAATACATTTACTATCATGACAGTTAATTATAGAAAAGAATTATTGCTAATCTTTTGCTAGCCATTTTCTGCTTATTTGTAGGCCTTTTGTTCTTTTTCTCTTTAGATGTTTTCCTTTGTGGTTAAGTGATATTCTCTAGCAGTATGTTTCATTTTTCTTACTTTTATTCTTTTATATACTACTGTAATTTATTACCCTGGCTACCATGAATTTTGGAAAGCTCATAATTATAACAATTATAATAATTAAATTTATTGCGTAACACCTTAAATTTGATCACAAAACCTCTATACTTTTATTCTATTTCCCCTTGTATTTCAAATTTTTGATGTTAGAATTTATATCTTTTTTACTTATTCCTTTACCAAATTAACATAGTATTTATAACTTCAAACTTTGTGTTAAAAGCTCATACTTAATGTCATAGTTACTGTTTCATTACTGAGACAAAATACACAACACCTAAAGTAAAAGGAGGAAAGGTTTTTTGTCTTACAGTTCATACAAGTTTCAGTTAAGAGTTGGCTGGCTCTAAGGCAGGGTGGGATAACCAAGGGGAATTGCAGAGGAGAAAGAGTTTCTGGCAGGCAGAAGACAACAAGGCAAGCAAGGAGTAAAGCAAGCCTCTTTCTTTCCTTTATATTGTATCCAGGATACCAGGATAAAGGCCGTGCCAAGCCAATCAATTGATTGATTTAGTAGTTATGCATCCTTAATCCTAGCACTACAACATGAAATAACGACACAATCTTGATCCAGCCACCTCTGAATAAAACCCCATCTACGACTGCATGAGGCTTTGGTACTAGACATCTTGACACAAGCCATGACACTTAAGATGTTTAACTTACTGTGATATTTTACTTTCCTCATAGCTAAAAATATACTGATCCTAACATTTGAAAGTAGAAGAGGTTTGTTTTGCCTCGTGGTTGCAGTCCATGGTCAGTTGGCTCTGCGACAGAAATGGCAAGGCATAGTATAAGAAAAGCTTTTCACATCAAGGTGATCAGGAAACAGAGTTAGTGAAATCAGGACACAGGAAGGGAGATACTTCCAGGCAACACTGCCAGTGATCCATCTCTCTGCTCAGGCCCCACCATATTGAGGGTCATTTTTGATGCAAATCTTAACACTTGCAAATCACCATTAGAGCATTATTGTATTCTGAATTTATGTATTTATATTTTGTGTTTGTATTTTATAAATGATTTTAACACCTTCATATGTTTTTGTGTTAGTAACTGGAATCTCTTTCCTTCAGTATGTAAAACTATTTTTAGTATTCATGCAAGAAAAGTATAATTATGGTAACTTCTCTCGATTATTGTTTTTACAAGATGGTCTATATTCTTTATTTCTGATGCATAGCTTTATGTGAAAGCATTTTTGTCGGGCAATTTTTTTTCCCTTAGTAATCTGAATATATGTTTCTACTATCTTTTCTCCTAGTTTTTTTGAAAAATCCATTAGATATCATTTGTTCATTCTTTTCGCTTTTTTTGGAATTCCTTCTTTGTCCTTGATTTTTGACAATTTGATTACATGCCTCAGTATAATGTTTGAATTGAAACTAGAGACCATTGGTTTTTCTGTGCATGTACATTACTATATTTTCCCAGATTTAAAAAGTTTTCTGCTATTAATACCTTTAAATATATTACTTGACCTTATGTCACCTTCTTCTTTTACTCCTATAATTCAGATATTTACTTTTCTGATATCTCACAAATCTTATAAGCTTTCTTGATTCTTTGTCATTCATTTTGTCTTGTGAGTTTGTATTTTCAATTAAACTTCTTTTAAGTTCACGGCTTCTATTATCTTAATCAATTAGGCTTGATGCTACTTGTTATACTTTTTCATTTCTTTTTGTTGTTGTTGATTTTTAAACTTTCAATGTTTTCAATTTTTAATTTTCTCTTTTATTTTTATATTACCTATTTGTTTGTGTCTCCTTAAAGTTCTCTGAGTTCACTTAATATGATCATTTTAAATCCTTTCTCAGAGTTCAAACATCTCCCTTTTCTTAGGGTCGGTTATAAGTACTTTATTTTGTTTATTTGGTGCTATTATGATTCTCTAATTGTTTTTAATTCTGTTGGACATGAGTTGGTGTTTGCACACTTGAAGAGTAAGGTTTTGTTTCAGTATTTATAGACTGCTTTTGTATGGGAAAGTCTTATACCAGTCTACCTATGCCGAAATGCTAAGGAGGCTCTTTTGCATAATCCATGGAGAGATTTTCTGCTCTAATCCTCAAGAAGACTGATTTGGTCTCGGGATACAATTATAGACTTCATTCATAGGAAAGCCTAGCTCTTTACTCCATAAGGGTGGACTGAAGCCATGGTCCACAGGGGTGAACCAGATCTTGGTCCATGAGGACCTGTCTGGCACTGAGGTCTAATGGGGTGGGCCTAGATCTTAGGTCTGCCTGGTTAGACTTAGACCTTATATCCACTGGAAACTGATTCTACTTTGTCTGATCTGACACATAGAGCTCTCCCAGTACTAAATGATGAGGTCATGAATCCTAGCTTGACACCTAGAGGTATAGGAGCTGTACTAAGACCTGGACCTAAACAAGTAGCCCTCAATACTGAATCCAAAGAGCTGACTTAACACTGATATCCACAGTGATATACTTGGACTTTGTGTCTAAGAGAAACAACAAGAACCCCAGGTTTTTTTTTTTTTTTTTTTTTTTTTTTTTTTTTCTGAGTTTGGAGTAACAGGATTCAGCCTTGGTATTCAAGGTTCAGAGACAAGAGTGGAAATGAGCAAGAGTGGCGACTATTTCTATAGGCACTAGCCTGCTGGTATAGGTCAGAGGGATGGACATTAGCATGTGTGCAGGCCTGGAGAATAGAGTTGTATGGGACAACCTGGCTCTGGACCAGTCTGCAAACTCCAGTGGGCATAAGGGCTGGGCCACAGGATTAAGATAGAACTGAAAATGATTGGAATTTATATCTATAGGAACTACTTTAGAGATTGTGTCAGTGAGTACTAGTCTGGTCAACAGGTATATGGGTTTTGATACTATATTATGAGTATGAAGCCTGGGGTTATGGAGGATAGCTAATTCTGAGGGTGATCTATGAATCTAAGGTCAATATGGTAGCCTATAGGCTGAATCTACAGGAAAATTTAGCTCCTTAGGCCCAAAATCCAGGGTCACGAAGCTCAGCCTGAAAACTCTGTGGTGAGCTTAGAAGCAAAGTGGTCTTTAAGATCATTTGTGCCACGCGGGCCTGGAGCCTGGTACTCAGATCCTGCCTTATGCTGCGGCAATCCAGAAGGCTCAGTGGGGACTGACCTGGAATTTGGGCATGTGGTGCCTTGCTCAGTGCTGGGTTTTATTAGAGAAGCTCTAATACTTATGTCCCACTTAAAGTCCTATACTTCCGTTCGTCAAAGGAAAGTTTTCTATCTCCACACTGTGCTGTTTAGGATGGAAGTGATAGACTGATTTTAGTAATATAAACTAGGCTTCCAATACACTTCAGCATGTCTTTTTTCTATGCTACATGTAGTCACCATAATTTCTCAGCTGGTTGTCTAAAGCTCTTTTGAAGTTATTTTTATGCATTGATAGTTGTTTAAATTGATGTTTCTGTGAGGGAAATACTGCAAGAAAGAACTCTTCTACCAGTTTTCCAGTGTTCCAAAATTTATCTACATTTAAAACTTTCTTATTAGCAGGTTTGTGATACATAATAAATACATTAATTTTGGGGGATTGTATGTATCCATATCATTTTCATCCTTTTTACTTTTCCTTTACCTTCTTTGCCTTTTATGTCCTCCTATACCTAGGTCACGTTCCCACCCCCAAACATATGTATCCCTGTTTCTTGCCATTTATCTTTTATTTGGCCCTTTAAATTATTTATACTTTGGGTTTCTTTTATGTTATTTCATATAATGCAATAATTCTAAATAGCATCATATATGAAGCAGTCTTATTTCTTATTATCATCTTATAATGCTGTGGTTCTCCAGAAAAGTTCATGCTTATCCTCTTTTGTCAATACCTAATGCAAGTTAATTTATCCAAAAGTTAAAACTAATCTAAATCAGCATTTTTCAAAGTATATTAACTTTCATTCTCATCTTTTCTCCTTAAAACTTTCACCTACTGTGTTGATGGCTACATTAGTACTGATAAAGCATTCGTAATCTAAAAATTTTAAATTTGAAATGCTACAGAAATCTAAATTTTTAAGAAGTAACGTGATTCCATAAGTGGAAAATTGCCACCTGATTGCCTAACAACTCATAGTGAAAACACAGGTGCACTAAAAGTATTTGCATGAAATTACCTCTAGGCTATGTATATAAAATACATATGAAATGTAAATGAATTTCATGTTTAGTCTTAACTCTTATCCCCAAGACAGCTCATTATGGTTATTCAAATATTCTAAAATCTGAAAAAGTTGAATTCTGAAATATTTCTTATCCCAAATATTGCTTGTAAAAGATATACAAACTGAACAATATTACATCACAAAAACTGAAAATTTTGAAGCTTGAATTTATCGGAAAATAATGTTCTTAGCAACTGCAATGCTGTTCTTTTTTTAAGTAAGTTGATCTCTTTCTACTGTGAAATTTCCATTTTTTTCAAAGTTTTTTCATGCAATTTCTCTAAGAATTATTCTTTCTCATTTCACGAGTTTCATCCTTACCTTATACAACATGTTTATAATAGCTTACCATTTATCCCATCAATAGCATTATTTTATCATAAACATCTTTGATTTTCTTTTGCTTTGAGTAATAGGCACAAAGTTTGGTTCTTAAGATCATGTAATTTGGGACCGAACTGTGGACTTTGCTGTGAAACTCACAAAGTCCTGATAAAATTCTATGCAGGATGCTTTTGTTTTTGTTGAGTTAGGCAGCTAACCAAGTCATTTTCAGACAATAAGTTCCTTCTCATTTTGTGTGAGAAAAGTTGCTGATGCCCACTCAGTTTTCAAAGATATGGCTACATACTTCAGGACTATGCTATA
Source organism: Cavia porcellus (assembly GCF_034190915.1). NCBI lineage: Eukaryota > Metazoa > Chordata > Mammalia > Rodentia > Caviidae > Cavia > Cavia porcellus. The sequence continues at coordinate 83,598,242 of NW_026947486.1, read as the reverse complement.
CATTACCTTCTCAGTGATAGACTAAGATTTGGACAGCATTGTGTGTTGCTGTTCAATTCTTAAGCCTTCTGTTAAGTTTTTTTGTCAGTTCCTGTGTGCATAGCTTGTTGATAAGCCTAAATTTGCATTGATTCATATGCAGTTTTAAGAGAATTTTCCCTTTCAGTTCTTTCCTTTCAGGATACTTACCACCCTCTTAGATAACGGAAGCCCGTTTTCCAGAGTCCTGTAATCACATAGGCAGGTTTTCATCCAGGAGTTTTTGTGAATGCATTGTTTTCCCTAATGCCATTGCAACTGTGCAGTTTATTCTCTGGAAACTTTCTCTGGTGAAGTCCAAGAGGAAAAAAAAAAAAAAACCCACAGAGAAAGAAATATAAAACAACACAAAGTTTCTTTGAACACTCTCACTTCAAGAAATGCTTTTTCTCATCTCACTAGCTACTAACAGATGTATTCTGTCAGAGGTTTTGTTTTTCAAAATTTATTTCTGGGACTGGGTTTATACTTGAGTCAGGGACAGAAAATAAAGCAAATGTATTATGTTTAAAGTAAACAACAGGAAAAAACCCTTTCCTGTCATTATTTGCTTTGAAATAATGGTATGCATTTTATTTTTGTATTATATCCAGAGTTTTTGTTGTTTTCAATTGGTTATACAGATTATAATGACTTGCTTCATCTTAGCCAATACCAGAAGTTTCAGTATCTTTTTTATTCACTCTACGTGTTATTTCTTTCTCCTATTAAAGTTGAATAATAATAAAACGCATTGTCATATTCACCAAAGAATGCATAGGGAAATAAAAATGCAGGCAGTGGTGTTGAACCACTGGCAATCTTGCCACCGAGGGCTGTTTGTATCATTGAAAGCTCTAAAAGTTTCCTTGTCACTGGAATAAAGAGATTTTTCTTATTACTATAAATGCTGAAAACACCAAGTAATTAATCTTTATTTATCTTCTATTCTTTTCTTTCTTTTAAAAAGTATCATTTATGCAAATACACATTTTAGAATCTCTGAAAATTATTTGATTCTTTTTGGTTCATTTTATGATGCTACTTGTCTTTTCATGACCCTAAAAACTGAACCCTCTATAAAATGCAATCTGCTAGGAAGAAAAATAGAGTCAAAGGGTCACTTTGAAAATTTTTTATGGTAGATGACCAAAAAAGAAAGGGAATGCTACTGTCTTGTGTGGGCTTTACGTAATTCTAAACCTATATCAATTCCTGCATATTGTAAATCTTATGACAGTAATGCAGAGATTCTAGAAATTTTCAGAATTCTAAATAACATTTTAGAATTACTCTTCAGCAAACAACATGTTCATAAAATATTGCTTAACACATTCTGCAAGTTACTATTAACTGGCTCTAAATTTTCTTCTTACTGAGAAATAAATTATTAATATAGCTGTAATTCAAAGGGAAGCATATCGTGCTTGCCCTTGTTATGCACTCAGGTAGTTGAATTAACTTCAGATCAACACATACTGATCATTAGGCTAACAGTAGAGTAAGAACAAAATGAACTGAATTTAATGAGTATCTGGGTATTTGAGAAATGCAGTACTGCTAATTGCAAATATGAAAAGAATACTATCAACAAATTCTTTCCAGTATCTGATAGATAATTATACCATCCATAAATTCAGAAAAAACTTCAGAGTAAGTTTAATAGGGCCCAGAGCATCAATCTGAAAACACACTATCTTTCTACCTCTACATTTTCATCTAACTTTTCATGGTTTGTTTAATTTATATGAACTTCTCTGCAATTCTATTGGAAATCTTTAAGGTATAGCATTAATGTAGTGGAACACTTAGTACTAAGGGAACACACAATAATAAATCAAGATACAATTTTAAAACATCAAGTGGTATTGATAATTATGATAGGAAAACAGCAATACACTGAAAATTTCCTGGCAAACCAGAATGCATATTTTGTCCATATGATATTCAAATTGGTGTATTATAACAAAGTCAGCTAAATTCACTTTGCTTGCAGCAATTACATACTTAAACTCATTATCAGAAAAATTCTGTGTAATATATTGCATAACATTATTATAATGTTTAAAGTAGAGAAATAAAAGCCAAAAGCAGTTATCAATATAGGTAAAGTTACAGAATTTTACTTTTACCATAGATAATACAAAAAGTTACAAATTCATTCTGATTTGCTTGTATGGAATGCCTATTTATGTAAGGACAGCTCTAGATTATAAGTAAAAGACTTCTTTGCAGTAAATATTCAAGTAGCACATGTGGAGGAAACATCAGAATTAGAAAAATAATTGTACTGTAATTCAATGAAATAATTGATTCAGACAATACTCATCAACCAGTAGAATCATTGGATTAAGTATTTATAGGAAATTTAATAATAAAAGGATCATGTTGCTATCATTTGAACTCAGGGAGCACTCTTGATATTCATAAGTTATGAAAAACTTTTAATTATGTTTCATAATGTGATACAAAATAAATTCTAAATCAAGACCTATGAGGTGTTCTTCCATAGAAGTTTAACTTAGACCTAATAAAATCTAAATAAATGATTTTTTACTAATAAGAAGTGAACAAATAGAAAAAAAGTAGAAAAAACATGGAAAGCAAATATATTGAGATTATTATTATGAGATACAAAACAACTGAGTTTCATACTTCACAAAGTCAGTAGCATGAAGAAAAAAGGGAAAAATGTTTCTGATTAAAAATGGAAGAGACATTACATTCATGTCAATTTTCTATTTAGTTAAATTAATTCAAATAATTATTCTTTAGACAACCAATATATCTGATGAGATATATGAATATCAAATTCTATACAACAAATATGCATATACATTTTATTTTTTCTGTTTTAATTTACTCTTACACATTTTCATTGCAGAGAGGCTGATATGTAGGTCTTACATAAAGAGAACACTTGCTCTTACTTGCTAGTTTGGTTTTCCAGTGGGATGTGCAAGCCAGGGATCAGAGAACTGACGATGTTGGTTGGTTCCATTAGCAAAGAGATCATCTTTTTGTTGGAGGATATGGAACCAACTTAGTCTCCCCAAGACTTTCACTGTTTTAGTCCTGAAAGATCCCACAAGTAAAAATTCCACAGCCATAGAAAGAATGGTTAGTTTCCATGAATGAATCTCTCATTTAACTAAATTACTGAGATTTTGCCAATTACTTCTTTTTTCTGTCTTAGTAATGCTAATGGTTCTTGGTGCTGCTCCAGAGTAATGCTTTATCCTTTGTTTTTCTAATCTTTTCCTAAACTCTGTAAGTTTTCTTTCTGGGCACAAAATCAGAAAATTTTGTCAATATTTAGATAAGTGATAATGATGTACTTATGTAAAATATAGGCACATTTTTGGAAACACATACTGAAGTACACTGGAGGGAAATTACAAAAAGCTGTGAATGTTCCATAATATATTTCACAAAATCTGAAATACAAAGCAAGAGTATCAAAACTTGATTATTCTTAAATTTGGATTTTGTATAATTGGGATCTTATTTCATTATTCTCCACATTTATTTATGTTTGGACTTTTGAAAGGAAAAATAATTCGAGCAATTTTGGGTTCATGTAGAAATAAATATATATTTATATTTCATAGAAAATCAAATCCTAAAATGATCTACAACATATGAAAATATTTCCAACATTGGAGAACTATTATATTGAATAAATTCAATATTCTCAAAGTCCCTATCATTCCCAGGGACAAATATGTACTGAAATGTTAGCCAGAAATAGAGATATAGGCATAAATGGAATAAAATTATATAGGAAATGGGTTAAAAGCAGGCAAAGAGTTGCATCAAACCTGCTTGTGTAAAGGACTCACTGCTTGAACTAATCAGTGTTGTTAAGGACTTTTATATTTTGGCTTCTGTTCTTTGGAAAAGAATTTTCCAAAATTATGAAATGCACTCAAGATACATATCCAAGAAACTAAAATACGTCAAAGGTAATATATATTGATTGTTAAAAATTTGGAAATTACAAAATAATGTACAAAAATTTTGCTTAAAAGCCTATAACCATGTGATACTAAAAATCTATCAGCATATTGTTATCTTGGAATATATTCATAGAAGTATTTTGCTAAATCATATACACACAACACTAACATATATACCTAAAAATACTGTCATCATAGTGTACACACAGTCCTATTGAAATTCTTGTCATATAAAACAATTCAATTGATCAAATAAAAATATGTAAACCACACAATGACACATCATATTCTGTCATATAAATATTTCAAATACTATTTAAACTTTGTCCTAATTTAGGAATTTGAGATTTTTTGTAAGTTTTCATCATTATGTGTTATAAAGTGATAAACATTTTTACAGAAAGTGTATACACATATTTGTTTGGGTATTTCTTTAAGATAAATTCCCCAGGAATAGAGTTGTAGTTCTCTACAAACATTTTTAAGTTTCATGATATATAATTGAATGTTGCTTTCCAAAACATGCAACACTTAATGGTCTCCCAGCAACACATGAGTATATTAATATTATTCCAATGTGGTATATTTGAAAAGCTGTTGCATTGTTTTACTGGGTACTCAAAATTAGTTCCTGTCATATATTCTTTCTGATTAGGCCAGTATAATCATAACATTTCATTTTTTAGATAAAATATTTGTTTCAAATAGTGGTTTCATGGCTTAAGAAAGCAAATCAGGCTGGAAGAGGTAGCCCATGACTTGTAATCCAACACTGAGGGAAACAGCCGGGAGGATCACATGTAAAAGTTCTGCCTTAGCAATAAGAAAGAAAGAAAGAAAGAAAGAAAGAAAGAAAGAAAGAAAGAAAGAAAGAAAGAAAGAAAGAAAGAAAGAAACTAAGAAAAAAGAAAGAAAGAAAATCAGTATTTTTCATGGGTTAATAAAATACAGTGGAAGAAAAAATCAGTTTTAATTATACTTTTTTTTTTAGTTTGGGCTGCTATGTATTTATTTTAAAGAAAAAAGAAACACTAAAAACTATTGTATAAAATTTTAAAAATAAGATTGTAAGACAGTAACAATTGGTAGTACATTGTGTATTATTTTCAAAGCAGTTGCTTCTACTACAAGCTATAGGTATGAAAAAGTATTCAAATAGTACAGACACACATCTTTCTTTTCAATAAACTAATATCAGTTTTTAGTATAACTATCTTGTCTTATATATGCATATATTCATATAAATATACACAAATTTTTTTTTTCATTTTCTTTGATTCTTTTTTCCTTTTCCCCATTCTAGTTTCTCTTGCCTATTGAGCAGCTTCCTTTCATTTCATAACATCTATTGTGAATTCTGGACCCTAATTACTTTGTCTGCTTCTTACACTAGGGGAAAAATACAATGTTTATGCATGTGAGTCTGATTTATTTCACTTATGAGTATTGTTTCAAGTTGCATTCATTTACCCATAAATGTCTCAAGTTTATACCTCTTTAAAGCTGAGTAGTATTCTATTGTATAAAAATACCACATCTTTTGTAAACATTCCTCATTTGATGGACATTTGATTTGTTTCCAATATTTAGTTATTACAAATTATGCTGCTATAAATATGGGCACACAACTATTGCTGTGGTATGATGTTTCTAACTCTTCTGGGAAAAAAAACAAGAAATAGAATAGCTGGGTTGCATGGAACCTCTAGTGCTAGTTTTGTTTTGTTTTGTTTTTGTTGTTTTTTGTTTTTTTGTTTTTTTCGTTTATATCGGTACCAGGGATCGAACTCACGGCTGCCTGCTTGCAAGGCAGGTGCTTATGCCGCTGAGCTAAACCCCCAGCCCCCTAGTGCTAGTTTTCTGAGGAATCTCCACACTGATTTTCATAGTGGTTTCACTAGTCCACAGTCCCACCAACAGTGAAAACGGGTTCCATTTTCCCTAAAGCCCCTAAGTATTATTGTTGGTTTATCTCTTAATGATTCTGATTCTTATTGGGGTGAAATGGAATCTCAGAATTGTTTTAAATTGCATTCCTCTATGTAAACAATAAACTCTAGGGGCTGGAGGCTTAGCTCAACGGCATAAGCGCCTGCCTTGCAAGCAGACAGTCGTGAGTTCGATCCCAGGTACCGATAAAAAGGAAAAAGACAAATAAATAAATAAACTCACTGAGAGAGACGTTAGGGAAACCACACCCTTCATATTATAGCCTCCAAAAAATGAAATATTTGGGAATCAATCTAACAAAGGAAAGAAAGGCTTTATACATGATGTCAAACATCTTTTCATATTTTTTTTTGCCATTTGTATTTCTTCATCTGAAAAGTGTGAACTCACCCTAACTGCTCATTTTTGCACTGAATTTTTGCATTTGGATGTTCTGATTTTTTTCAGTTCTTTATATGTACTAGATAGTTCTTTGTCTGGGGGACAATTGACTTAAAACCTTTTTCCACTCTGAGGATTGCTTTTTCCCTCTGCAGCTGATGTCTTTTGCTGTGCGAAAGCTTTTTGATAAAATTGGATCCCAGCTGTTTAATCTTTCAATTGTCTCCCCTGCTGTTTGGGCGTTGTTCATGAAGTCTCTGCCTATTCCTACATCTTAAAGAATTTTATCTGCTATCTCTTCCAGTAGAGTCAGAGTTTCTGTTTTAATATTTAGATCCTTGATACATTTTGACTTTAGTTTAGTGCATGGTGATAAACATTAATCTGGTTTTAGTATTTGGCATGTAGAGAGCCAGTTGTTCCAGCACCATTTATCAAAAAGACTTATCTTTCTTTTTCTCGGTACTGGGGATCAAACTCACAAATGCCTGCTTGCAAGGCAGGTACTTATGCTGCTGAGCTAAATCCCCAGCCCCTTTCTTTCAGTGAATGTATTTGGTCCCTTTGACAAACGTTAAGTTACCTGGTGTGCTTGTGCTTGAATCTGTATCTCTTACTCTGTTCTACTGGTTCTCAGGTTTTTTTTTTTGTTTTGTTTTGTTTTGTTTTTCTTTTTTTTTACCAAAACAATTATATTTTATCATAGTAGCTCTGTAGTATGATTTCCAGTCAGGGATTGTGATGCCTCCTGCCTTGCCTTTGTTGCCCAGAACTGCCTTTGCTATTCTAGGTCTCTTCCATTTCAAGATGAAATTTAGGAACATTTTCTCCATTTCTGCGATGTATGTTAGTGGTATTTTGATTGGATTTGCATAAATATGTACAAAAATTTTGTGAAGATGGTCATTTTCACTATGTTGATTCGTCCTATTCATGAAGAAGGAATATTTTTCCATTTTCTGATATCGTCTTCAATCACCTGTTTCAAAGAATTCTAATTTTCAATGTGTAAATCCTTTATTTCCCTTGCTAGATTGAGTACCAAGTGTTTCACTTTTTGGAATAGAGGATGGGTAAAGTGCAAAAAAAAAAAAAAAAAAAGAATTAACATCAGTTATGCGTTATAAAAACATTACAGATAGCCATTTATGCAAAATTAAAAAGCAGTTGCAAAATTGGGTACATGAGAAGGAATTTTAAGCTCTAAAAAAGTTTTAAGATTATAGACAGATTATGTATTTTTATCTTTTAAAAATACTTGACTATTTAAAGCAAGTTAGTAAGAATATATAATGTGATATATGATAAATGTAGATGTAAACTATGATAACAGTATTTCAAAGGCAGAAAGATAGAATATGAAAAGTATACTCATGATGTTTTCAGAAATTATGTGAAGTGATGAACTGTAATTTGAAAGCAAATTGATGAAATAGCAATGCATACAATAAGCTCTGATGAGATCATTTAAAAAGCAATAAATTATGATTAATATGTAAAACTTTCTTATATGAAATGAAAAGAATATTTATTTCACTTAAAAGCAAATGAGAAAAAGAAGATTTAAATAATTTCTGCAAGTAGAAACTAAGTTGCCATGATATATTTAATTGAAATCATTTTAATAATGACATGAAACAGAAATGCTCTAAATACCACAATATAAAGATATATATTTTAAAAATACTTTTAAAAACAAAGCTTAATTATGTAATTATAAAATACATTTTAAATAAAATGACATAAGTAATATAAAATTAAGGGGATAAAATATGAGGTGATAATACTAATCAAAATCAACTATGAATGTTACTACAAGGTTTATTTGACTGTAATTAATATTACCAGAAGTAAAGAAAATGTGGCTTTAAATGACAGAAATAATTCATCAAGAAGATAAAGAAATCTTAAATATTTTGCTCCCAATTAAAATGCCTCAAAATATGAGAAGCTGTGAAAAATTGAAAAGAAAATATGAATACAGATAGTGTACTTGAGTTCTTCATTGCCATTCATAAAGCGAAGAAATGTAATATTTGAGTATATAGAAGATTTTGATAACATAAATGAACCTTTCCTGATATTTATCTACCACACACACAAATGTAAAGTACATATTCCTTTAAGAAAGCTGAGTGATAAATGAATGCAAAGTTACTAAAAAGTCTCTCTCATTACCTCACAGTAGATTTTCATCACAAATAGTCCATATACACGAAAAATTTCTAGATAAATTATTTTTTTATTATTTTGTCTTATCTCATATTATATCTATTTATTTTAACATGGTAAAGGTATTTAACGAGATACACTCTTAACAAACTTTTAAGTGAACAATACATTATAGAGGACAAAAGATTTCTACAGTTTGTTCTTCTAGATTGACTAAACCTTCATGCCCTTTGTGTAGTAACAGACCATTTCCATAAATGTCTGCTGGTTATTTCTTCAAAAAAGCTTGATAGTCCTTATTCTCTTTCTTATGCTTTTCAGAAAAAAATAATGGTTTATGCCTTTCCTTAATCCCATTAAGTTTTATTCAGTTTCTTTTTTTTCTCCTTCTAACTGAATCATTGCTAGTGACTATTGTTTGAATTCATAGAGCCATTTCTCCCTGTGATTTAGACAAATGTTCCTGTTTCTAATGTTTTTTCCAGTTCTAATAATTTTGTTGTCAGCTCCATTACTTGTTTCATACTCTGTTTTCTGTCATTTTCTTCAAATTTTCACTTTGTTCATGCATTGTTCTTTTATCTTCAGCAAATATCTTAATATGAATAAATAATTCTATCAAATAAATCATATAACATGGTCACATTAGGATGAGTTTAGCTCTTTATATTATTTGTTTATAACATCTCTAGCTGGTCCTTCACTTTTCCTTCAATACCTCTTCGTATCTGGACATTGAAATGAATAAACACCTCTCCATATACTGCTCTGATACAAAAAAGACTTCCAGTAATCAGCCTACTCAGAGATTTTGGCACCTATGTAAACTTTTTCTTCTCCCAAAGGAAAGCAGCCGCGTGTCTGCTTTTGTCTACTATTTGCTGAACTGGGGTGTAGAACTGAATGCTTTTTATCTAAGGTGGTGACAAAAGTAATATCCGCTCTGTCCACTCAACTCAACATCATTCTAGAGATTTTAGCCAATGCCATCATGCAAGAAAAATAAATAAATAAATTTTATAAATTGGAAAGGAAGAGATAAGACATGCTGTGTTCATCAACAACATGACTAATAGGAGATCAGGAGGAAAATACTATTTAAAAAAATCTTACAGAATTATTATGATTACAGCATGTAATATTAATAGAAAAAAGAATCTATTTTATTTCAATATAGTATACTAATGAGCAGCCTAAAAACATTTGCTTGTTTTATTGGTGACTGAAGTGAGGACTTTGTCTACACTGGACAAGCGCTCAAACACTGAACTACATCTCCAGTCTCACTGCAATGCCCAAGCTATCCTTCAAATTGCAATCTTCTTGTTTCTGCCTGTATGTAGGGGGGATTACAGCCATGTGACAGTGCACTCATTTTGAAATCTAACATTATCAAAATTCAAATTACAGAATCACCATGGGGGAGATTCTGGCTGAAGGAGTGACTAAAATGACTTCTAAAATGAAAGAATGCTTTATTGCAATGATCTAAGCTTCCTGGAATGCATCGTTATAGGCCTTAATGGGCAAAATCAAACAGTATCCAATACAGTTATCCTTAGGTATGGTTGCTGTGGCCACTGTTCTCTCCCCTCCCACAGTGGCTTGCTTAGATTAGGGAAAATGCGTCACTAGCAGACCACCCTGTACCCTATATGAATTGCTACACAGATGTCTTTTAGCCTCATTTTATGGTTCTATCAACAAAAGGTCACAGAAACGTCATTTTGGGATTATTTTTCTGAGACTTTTCATGCTGAGGAACCTCAGTAAAGCAGTGCCTTGAGATATTTTAGAGGTATAATTGAACATGGAATCTGAGTAATCTTCCATCCTTGTACCAGCATGGTTGGGACCACTAACACATAAAAACAACTAAATATTCAGGGATACAACAAGATACACAGAAATATAAAATATAAATTACATAGGCCTATATCAAATACTGAAATATAGTCTGTTCATGGATTTTGATATCTCAATGTTGTTATTCATTCTTCCCAAATCTATATATACATTATAATTTAGAGAAAATTAAAAACAGGCATTTTTTTTAGGAATCCACAAGTTAATTCTATAATTCACATAAAAATAAAAAAGGAAACAAAATTTCCAAAAAGAATTATGAAAAGGATAGTAACTATACGAATCAAACAAGTTCAATGTTCACTATAAAACTATATTTCACAAAATGTCCTGTGGCAACAGGTAGAAATACATGTTAGTGAACAATAAACAGACAATAATGGAAACAGATGAAGAGAAAGATGTAGGGGTCAAGTGATAGATTTCTTATTTTCCACTATACAGTACCTAAACACATTTTTCAAAATAAACTCAGTCTTGTAAAAAACTTCATATAACACAGACAAATAAAATGTTCCTGAGATGGTGACATTAGCAAGATGGTAAAATGATCCTTTTTCAGATTCTCCTCACATAGGATAACTACAGTCTAGCAGCCATCTATACATAAAAGTACCTGTGTGGGAGATTTGGTATCCCAGTAGCAGCTTGTGTATCACTACTGAAGAACATGACTAAGGAGAATTATTTTCAGATGGCAAGTCCGCACCCAGTTAGCAAGTTTACCAATTGTGGTCCCATTTATACATGTCCAAGTAGTCTAACCCTGTGAGCTTGGCTATAACACGGTTTGGTCTTAATGTTGCCACTAGACTTATCAGTATATTAAAAAAAATTGTCAGGTTTCCATATAGTACAAATTAACTATACAAAACTAAATTTTATATAATGTCACATTTCTGAAAGTATCAAAAGATAAAATTCTTAGTAATAAACTTAAATAAGATGATTAAAAGTTCTGCACACCAAGTATAAAATACTGATGAAAGAAGGTAAAAGTTACTGTTCAAATATGAACCTCCAAAATTTTGTGTATCAAGAAATCGATCCCTCAGTGTAGCAACTGTGGCCTAAGTCAGGTGACTGGATCATGAAATACAAAATACTGTTTTAGCAGGTGAAGCCTAGTTGGAGAAAGTAGGTGATTATGCACATAACCCGGAAGAATATTTTCCTGGCTATAGCCCCTCTCTTTTTCTCAGGCTCACTCTAGTTATCTTTCATGGGTACAGTGAAGTGGGCAACTTTACTCTGCTCCGCCTTTTCACCATGTCTTAGCTTTGGAGTCAAATGATCATGAAATTTCTGAAACCATGAGACAGTATGAACCTGTTCTACTTCAAGTTGTGTATGTCAGGTAATTTGTCCTAGAAACAGAAAGGTGGCTAATATATTAGCAATGACAAAATTAAATGATAAGATATAATATGCTTATGGATTAGAAAAATAGCTGTGTAAAAGCATTTATATTACTTTGAGAAATGTATAGTTCCATACTCTCCCTTACAAAATTCAATGGATATTTTCATAAAAAATATCAGAAGTCGTATGGAATTACAACCACTGAGGTTGTGCAATACTTTGCAGTTGTGAAAATCATGCATATACCAGTTTAGTGCTAGCCTGGATAGTCCAGGGTCTGCCCTCACTGATACTAACTCAACATTTACTATCAGAGCGTATCGCAAGAACCCATTCACAGGGGTAAGACAAGGCAGTAAGCAGAAGGTTGCCCTGCAATTTAGTGCTGGAATAGTGAAACAGTACTGGGTAGAGCATAATGATCCTCATTACAACACTGTCTATAGATGAAGCTTCTTGAGTGACTCTAGTGCCAGGGGAAGACATACAGCCCCCTTCTATTGGATTTCTTTTCCAACTAAATCACATATGACTGATTGCAGCAGTCCTGGGCCACATCTTTACTTCAGCAATAAGCAGCTCACAGCAGTGTGGAACTTTTTCTTATTCCAGTATTGTTCTGGTATGGTACAAAGTGGGATCAGGGTGTGCCAAAATTTATCAGCATCATTAGGCACTAGTGTAATGCAGAAGCCAAGAGCTGAAACAACAAAAGTGACATAGCCAGAGCCAGGTAGATTACCGCAGTGTCTAACCACAGTACAGTAACTGTGCATGAGGCATCTGGACCTGGATCAACCCCAAGAACAGTCATCCTACCTAATCTTCTGGTTTATTCTGTTCAACACACCAACAAAACTTTAAGGAAGAAGACGGATTTCAATAGTTTTGTAGTACTGAAACAGTGACAACACACCAGCAGCAAAATCCTGGCAAAATTGGGCATGAGCACAATCTGGAGCTGAAAATAATTACAGCCTCAGAACAAATAAGCACCTTGCTTAAAACTGCTGTGAAGACAGGGATAAACAAAGCCCAATTAGAAAGAATGGGAATAATAAGTAGTATGATATCAAGTCTCAAGATCTTTAATAAAACCATAAGGCAAAAACCTATAATAGACAAATCAAAAAAATGGTCAAGGAATCAAAACGTACCTGTAAACATGTCAGTTAATAAAGACAGATTGTAGTAGAGAAATAAAGGACATAAAATAAAGCTTGGAAACAAATTACAAACTGGCAATAATATAGCCTTATCATTATTGCAAATGTAAATGGATTAAATTCTATAATTAAAAGACACAGAGTGGTTTCATAGATAATAAAAAAGGATCTGAACATATTTTTTTCAGAAGAAACTTGATTTACATCTAAGTACACATATAGACTAAAGTGAAAAAGACAGAGTAAGATATTTCATAGAAATTGAATTAAAAAATCACTTCTTGGTCTTTTGGCTAAGATCAAATGCAAACAGAATCAAGAAGAAAACAGACACCAAATAAAATAAAATTTTAATGAAAAACAGTAAATGATCAAGGAAGGCAATTAGATAATATCAAAGGGGTTAACTCAAGGAAAGGAAAAACAACTCCAGTTACATTTGTATTTTTTTTTTTTTTTTTTTTTGTACCACAGATTGAACTTACCACCCTGCGCTTGTGGCAAGCGCTTTGCTAGTGAGCTATATTCCTGGCCTTGCTAGTTAGCTATATTCCTGGCCCTTTGTACTGAATTTTGGAGTATGGAATATGAAATATATAAAGCATTTTCTATAGCTAAAGGAAAACAGAAAAAATAATGCAATATTAGAGGATTTAGCACACCACTCTCAGCAACAGAACATACAGATAAACCACAGACTTAAATTGTACCTTAGACCAAAGCAATCTAATACACAACTATAGTCTATACCAACTAAGAGCTGCCAAACACACATTCTTTTCCCTCAGGACACAGAAAATTCTCCAGAACAGATGATATAATATTTGTACAAACAAGTCTGTACAAACTTTAAGTAAAGAATTCATATTGAATATATTTTCTGGCCACAATACAATGAAACTATAGATCGAAAGAAAAAAAAAAAAACTTTTGGAAGCCATATTAGCCAGCTTTTTCATTGCTGGGACATCATATGCAACACTTACATTTTACAAGAGGTGAAGTTTAATTTCATTCACAGTTTTTAGAAATATAGTCAGTGATAGGCTGCATCCAAAACAGAACATTACGGCAGAAGGGTTGGTGAAGGAAAGATGTGATGCCAAGAAGACAAGGAAAGTGCTCCAAAGAAGAGACAAGGGACTATGTATAATACTTACCATGTTTTCTGTTACCCATCGTAATACAACCAATACATTCAACTGCTGTCAGGCCAATCAAGTCAACACAATTACATTCATTCACTATAGAAACGGTAAAATCAAATAGGAATTAATCCATTTTCATTTGAATAACCAATGGTAAAGGAATAAATCAGGAAACAAATGGAAAAATTTCTTTACAAGTGAAAATAGAGACACAATTTACCAAAACCTATGATATACAAGAAATGTAGTACTGAGATGGAAGCAACTTACTCTGCATCTGAAGGAACTACAGAAACAAGCAGAGGCCAAATCCAACACTATAAGAAAAAAAAAGATCAGGGTAGAAACAAATGAAATGGAAACAAGAAAAATCAATAGAAAAGATCATTGGGGCATAAGGCTAGTATATTTTAAGGATAAACAAAATAGACAAATATTTACATAAACTAAAAAGAGGACAAACCAGGCTCTAGTAAATAAACAAAACAATAAATAAAAGGGTAAATATTACAACTGATACTAGAGTAACATAAAATTCTATTAGAGATTGTTATGAATAAGTAAATATTAAGAAATTTGAAGGCCAGGTATATAGCTCAGTCATGCAATGTCGGCCCAGCAAGTGCAAAACCATGAGTTTGATTCTTGGTTTAAAAAAAAAAAAGATTTTAAAAAGGTAGCTCAGAAGTAGACAAATTCTTAAGACATGTACATCATGCAAAGACCAATGAAGAAATACAAAAATCTTTGCAGTCTAATAGCAATTAACAAAATTGAATGAGTAATAAAATTCTCACATAACAAGTCCCAGGTCCAAAAATTTTCCCTGCTAAATTCTACAAACATTTAAAGAACTATTACCAGTTTTCCCTATTTAATTATGAAAACTGGAAGAGGAAGTTCTTACAGACACGTTTGATGAGGCCAGCATTATACTGATATAAAACCAGATAACGACACAATAAAATGCTACAAATAACCTTTATGAATATAGATGCAAAAACTTCTAACAAAGCATTAGCAAACCAAATCCAACAGCATATTGATTTTTCACCATGATCAAGTAGGACTCATACTTACTTTTTAAATTATCGTGCTTCTCCATTCAAGTGTGTATTTTAAACAAAAAAATGTTCCCAGAGTTCCTCTCTCTAAACGAATAAGAAACTATTATTTAGACAACCCGCAACCCTTAAAATGAGGTGATTTTTTCTCAATTGATATGTTAGATTACTTGTAGAAGAAAGCATGTACTGAAGCACTGGTGACCTTCTCAATAAAAATGATGATCACCCAGTATCTCAGTATTCTGCTTGCACTGCCTTGACTGGTAACAGAGCGATGTACTGTCACAGAAGCATGGATTAGGAGAGACATTTTATACTCATTTGCAATTCTGCAAAGGAGAATTTACAAGGAGCTTATGGATTTAATATATTAAAAATATTGTGTTTTCTAGATTAGAACCAAGAAGTTCTTAGAAGTCCCATATAACCACTCCTAGAAATGAGATCTTGCAAATCAGTCTTTTGAAGAGGATAATTCTGCACACATCCTAAATTAAATATTCAATGGAGTATATAGTCTGTAGCATTTCCTAACTTGACGTGTGATTTAGTAAAATAGAATCTATTGTGCAAAAAAGAAAAGAAGTAAACAGGTACAAATTCCCTATAACGAATATGATCATTAGATATACCTAAAATGTATCAATAAACAATTGATTAAAAAAGAAAAGCTAATAAATTAGATTGAATGATTGGGAACACTTCCAAATAACTATGTGTCTGAGACAAATAATTTTTCTGTCTCTGTCTATGGAGCTCTGTTCTCTCATTTTCAAAATTAAGGTATATAAATAATATAATACCCAATTCCCTCTATATCTAATAACTTTCCGCAATCTGAGAAATAAACAGGATATATGTATACCCAAGATTTTTCATCTAGTTGTCTCCAAAAAGAATATTTGTCAAGAATCAAAGCCTGGTTGTAAGGGAACATTTCTTATGTTAAATGGCCAGTTGCTTCCAGCTGCTGCCTGAAGAAAAGCACCTCCCTGTGAGTACAAACATAAATCAAATTCTTTGCCCTCATTATAACCTGTACCCAATTATATACAAGTTTTGGAGAGTAGCCAAATCCAAAATCTGCCATTTTGTTCTTTATCTTTGCACAAGCCCCCAAATCACCTACAGGAAGGAGAAATATATGCTAAATAGTTCCAAATATCTGTGTATAATATAAATCTTCAGGGATTTTGTCCACTATGCACAAACCCACCCTCTGACAATATTAAAAATGCCAATTATGATGGTCAATTCTTCAGAGATAATATTCGAACCTACACGTAATTTGTCTAAATTTTCTATGAAATTTGGCAATGGAATAGATATATCACTGTTACTTAAATAACATACTATTCTGCCTTATAGGGCAGTAAATTTTTCTTGGGCCACAAAACCAATTTTGTCACAGAGGCATATTGTTGTGTGCATATAATGATTCATGATTATTCTTTAGAATTTGTGATTATTCTTTAGAATATTTCTATTAATAAATTATTAATTCTAAGTTTATGAGTTTTACTACATTAAATGATTAGTCTTTAACAGGAAAAATATCAAAAAATATTACTGAAATTTTAATATACGTTGTTTATGAAAAACTGTCAAAATCATTAATGTTGACTGATCTTTTGGTGTAGAAAGTCTAAAAACTAACAACAAATAAAGTCTTATAGAACTACAAGGAAAATACAAATAGAATTCTACAAACAAAATCTTTACTTCAATTGTCATACCTAAGGCAGTCTTCATACATGACATTAGCATGTTTCATACACATGTATTGCTTACATTGACAGCAAATATGTTTTGCTTTGCTGCATTTTTATAGGACATATTTGACATGTCGCAGGACTTTCTGTTTTGTCAGGAGATTTTTACTACGCTATACAACATGAAATATCAATAAAATAAAGTATCAAGAACTGGGCATGGTGGCTCATGCCTGTAATGCCAGCACTCGGGAGGCTGAAGCCAGGAGAATCATTGTGAGTTCGAGACCACCGTAGGCTACAAAGTGAGCTCAAGAGAGCCTGAACTGCATAGAGAGACCCTGTCTCAAAAAGACAAAAAAATAAATAAATAAAATATCAAATTCCTTATATGTATTGCAAGTTAGAATAATAATCGACATTTTTACATCAATTGTGTGCTTGCTTACAAAACCTTAACAGCAACATCAGAAATAAATTCCTATATGAACAATAAGAATACCAGTAGAGCTTTATAACAAAAATAATATTTGCTTCAATTGTCACACTCAAGGCAGTCTTCAGATAGAACAACTATATGTTCATGCATACATTTCTCTATGCTGACAGTACACGTGCTTACTTTTCTGTGTGGCAGGCCATTCTTATCATATTTCTTGCTTTCCAGCTTTGTCAGGAGCTTTTCTCCTATATTGTACAACATATACTTAGCAGCAAAAGAAGATATTGATAAATGAAAATATCAAATATCTAGTGAATTTTAGAACAGATAACATTTTCATATTAGTAGTTTACTTGCTTAGAAAACCTAAAAGATGCATCAGAAATAAAAACCTATGTGAGCTACCATGTAAATATAAACAAAAGTCTATCACAGAAATAGTATTGGCTTCAACTGTCACCTCCAAGGCAGTCTTAACACATGAATACTACATGCTTCATGCACAGCATTGCGTACACTGATAGCATTTATATTTTGTTTCCCTGTCCTTTTAGAGTACAGTTGACATCTTTTTGGGTTTTACACTGTTATAGTAGGTCTTTGTGATGCCATACCTGCCTGTTCACCTCTTAGCTCATCAATGTTGTCTGCAATAATTTTGCATAGTTTCCTATTCAGAAATATTTTGTATTTCCTCTGCTGCAAATGATCTCTTGTGAGTTCCACACCCAATTCTCTAAGAAAATTACTCCATGGTATTTTTCACTTGTTATTATCTTTGCAAACTATTGAACTATTTATGCCACACAGGTTTATGATCAAGTAAAACACAACCACTGCCAAAGGCTTTATGTTTCCAGTAACATCAAATTTGCTGCATAACTCGTCAACAAGATCTACTCAATCTTTGGTTTTGTGATAGAATGCTACCACCTCATACTTCTGTTTTGTAGAGGTTTCCCTTTTGATATTTCCATCATGATGCAATTCTGACATCAGGAGTAATAGTTTATTTTACTTTGCCATGTACAAGAACATTGTTATATCATTTTGAAACCCAGAGATTGTACTACATTGTTCTTTATTTTGTGATTATAACATTTCATTTGGAATTTCTGTTCTGTCTTTGTGTAGAGTTCCTATAGTGGTCAATTGGGAACTGGTAAACTAATCACTGAGTGTCGCATTCCAATTAGTTTGGAAGGTGGGAACAAGTCTGTTCACAACATGATTTGGTTTATTACTATATGAACAGGATCTGGTGACTGAGTTTCGGGATAAGTTTCTAAATTGAAAGCACAAGTCTTTGCATGTACAAAGATGTAAATTCTTATGCCTTACACTGAAGGTTTTTTTTTTACACTGAAGGTTTTTTTTTTTTGTTTTTTTTTTTGCATACACAGCCTGAAGCTACAACAGCCATGAAATGCTGCAAGGTGTTCATCACTAGTCACGTATTCAAATGCCATGTAAATTGCTTGACAATTGCCCACAAATCTCTCAAACAATGGGTATATAGCAGCCAGATTATCAATTCTTTTTCTTTTTTGGCTTATGTTTTTATCATCAAACCTTAGGCGATTTCGTGAGAAACCAAATTTCATTATCTTTGTTGTTCTACAAACGTCAAACCCACATTAATTCCTTTTTAATAATTCTTTTACATTCCTGCAATTACTGGGAGGAAACTCCTGCTTATTATAGCGACCTATGAATATTTTCAGCTAAGTGGGTGAGGTTTTGTAATATATATATATTTTAAGTATGTTTATTGGTACATGCAGAATATTTCACTTGTATTTCAACATGTATGAATTTCACAACATCTTGTAACATTTCATCTCTTACAGTTTCCAACACTGACTGGTAGTTCTGGCATTCCATCCAATAGATCTCATGCCTGCCAAAATCCTCACTATATTTTCATACCTAGTTCTAAGATTGCATTGTTTCATTTGGTTGCGTGACTATTTTGCACCATTGTGACTTAGTCAAATATATGTTCACACTGCTGTTTTCTTCATCTTCTGCATCAGAGAAGTTTGCGTTCCCTGTGTGTGTATCAGTTGATTTTTGCTGAATTTCACTGCTTTGGGAACTCTGGCTTAGATGGTCGACATCAAAGTCATTATCATCTCCCCCAACTGGGCATGAGTAATTTGATGATTCACTTTTGACATCCTCCAAAACTTGCAATCTACTTTTTCACGTGTCATCATACTGAATTGAGTTACTTCTACTAGAAAAAACAGAAAAAAAATTAAAACAACTCTAAATGCACAGAAATTTAGAAATGAAGATTTCATGAGTGAAACTCATCTGTTTCTGCTTCGAAGTTCGTGTATACACCTTAACTTTCATCTGCCAAGTGTGTAAAAGCACAGATATGTTTTTACTTTCCCCAGGTGCAGCCACAATGAGTCACACCCGCATTCCATTATGGTAAAATACATGTTTATATAACAGAAGAGTATTGTGGGTGTATTTTACCCCTGGTCATGCTCAGGCAAACATATGAAAAACCTGTTAGAAAAAATATTATTGGGTAAAATCCCAGTTTAAAACTTTTACACATGTGCACATGCCTTGTTATTTGTCATACCTAGTGAGTAGACAAGAAGACTGCTACTTGTGTTACACACGTGCAGCTACTGAGATACACAACCAACTACTACAATGCTAAATTACACAAATTTACAGTAGAAAAGTATGGGATGGGTTTTGGAACTGAATGTTATGCTCAATAAAGCAAAACTGTTAGATGGAAATGGAAATTAATACAAATTCCAATTCTGTTTAAAACAGTAATAATGTTCAGAAACACTGGGTAATTGAATTGCAGGTCACTGACAAGGAAAAATGCCTTATTACTCTGAAACACTCTAGGAGGTCACTTGGCAATCAAATGCACCACAGAGACAAGCAGACTATTGTCATGTTATTAAAACCATATTCCACACTGAGGAATACGATGATGATAATATTAAAAGTTATTACAATGTCAGATATTTAAAGATGATGGGAGCTATTTATGTAGTTACATGTCAATTTTAACGTAATTATTTCCATATACTTGTGAGTGAACATGTTTTGTGTCCCAAGCACATGCCATATTGGAGATATCGGAGAGGTCCTATTAGCATCTAAGAAAATAATGCTTTTTCTTCTCCAAAAGAAATATGTGTGCCCCTCCAAAATGTAGCTGAGTTCAATTAGAATTAGAAAACCAAAATGAGATGAGCCTTGTAAATTGGTTGTTCTTGCCCAGCAGTTTACTGGCCATCACCAGTAGGTCCCTTTATAAAGGATATGTGCAACAATACATAATAAAATACAAATATGTCAATTAATAAAGGGCAATGCAAATGAAGAGAAAGCAGTTAAACTAGATAAAAGACTAAAAAGAAACCTTTTTTTGACAAAAAGTCTTTATCTAAATGAAACTTTATTCTATATTTAAATTTAATCAAGAATTGTTTGTATTTTGTCTTATGTCACATTCCTAACAAGGAGACAGTTCCTATTTTATGAGTTTCAAAACGTCACAAATGGTACATTGTGGTCAGTTGTGTAATGCTATTGTCTCAAGATCTTGTAGCACATTCTGCTAAACTCCAATACTAAAAAAAAAAAAAAAAATGAGAAATATATGTTTCTATATCTCCTCCCTGACACAAATTCCCATGCCTTTGGGTTTCTCAGGCAGGTGTTGAAACACAGAGGCAGCAATTTTGCTTTGAGTGGCCAGTTCTTCCATGACCTGAGCAATTGTAAAAGTAGACTGGGACTAATGCACCCATCAGGCTCCTCGCATCACACTGAGCAACTGCTTCTGCTGGCAACTGTGACAATTGAGCTTTTACAAGGGAATTGGAAATTCAAGAATTGGAGATATAAAATTAGGGACCAAATCAAGAAACAAATTGGCAGAGAGGAGAATGATTGTTCTATCAGATTTTGAAGCCACATTCAAATTTTACCTAGAGACATGGCCTACTTTGGCAGGAAAAGTATTGACAGGCTATGAGATTATTGGGAGATTAAATCTTTAAATGTTTTAGAAAAACATGAAAGAATTTAGAAGCCCATCTTTGATATCTCTCAGTGCTTAATAGACCAATTTTAATTGCCAAAAGCAGACATCTTGTCTACATACTTGTTGCACTGTTTAATCTGCAATTCTAACCTTTTTATATGTCAGTCAGTTCCACTTTTATGGAGAGGCAAAAGATTTCACTGTGACACAGCTTTTGATTTCTATATTTCCCTTCTCAGTCTGTCTCTGTACATTTGTTTCATTACAAGGGAAATAAAAATATGAACTTAGGAAAATAATTAACATAAAGCAATGTGAATGTTTAGCTACAATTCATTGCCTTGTAAGCTCTGCTTTGCACTAAGAGTTTCTTTGCAGATGTCAAATCAGTTGAATTTCTCCACTTCTGTATTTGTCTATCAGACTTCCAAGGAATATTCTTCTCCATTCTGTCTATGAATATTAATTGCTTAAAAAATAAAGGCACTGTACCTACTATACATTATCATTTCATTCAAACTTAATTCGGAAAATACAGAAAACAAAACAGATATAAGACCTTTTTATGCAGAAATGATTTGAGAAATAGCATTAAAAAATTTCTCAGTCCAGAATATCTCATACCAAGCCCCTAACAATGACGTCTAAGATGCTGATTTGATAGCTCATTTGAATGCTCATTAACATATATTCATTTGGGAAATTTCTCTGTAAATCCTTTGTGTCATACACTGTCCTGCAGACAAATTATAATGGAGGAGGGCAAGTAAATCAATTACTGTTGTGGGATAAGAGCCTTGATAAGAGATGGTCATGGTGTGATCTGAAAATTGAGAAGAAATAGATATATAACTCGGGAATTCTGGAAGCCTGAATGAAGTGAAAGCACTGACTGGCAGAAAGTATAGGCCAAAGACATCAAATACCACATTTCCCTGTTTAAGAATCCAAAGAGGGCTAATACTGATCGATAAAAAGAGGCTGTCTATAACCACTTGTTTTGGTTTGATTTATTTATGCTTGAGCATTATAACTTAGATTTGAAATTTTTAGCATAACTGCTTTCAAAAGTAGAAATGACATGTATAAGTATTGTTAATTAATTTAAATTTAAATGTAAATAACCACTTATTACTAGTGGTCACTATACTAAACTCCACATATATAAACAGCATGTATGTTAAGATGAGAAGAGGAATGCTACATGGATCCTCAGTAAACACCTTGATAAGGCTGCTAGTTGAGTGAACAAGTTATTACCTAAGGTAATAACTTTAGTAAATGTTGCTTAATAAATGTTGACAATTCACTATATTCTGAAGGGAAGTATTATGTTTATTTAAATCACAAATTTACCTGAGCATCTAAGTCAAAGTAAGACATGGGACAAATAGTGATTGTTTGATAAACGAATAAACAATTAATTTTAAAAATCAGACAGATTATCAGAATGAATTCTCTGCATTTTTTCAAGGAAGCTATGTGATCGGGGAAAGTTCTTTACAACAAGATGTTATAGATTTACCTACTTGAGTTTACATGCCTCTTTCTATAATAAAAAGGAACTTGAACTTGTGGCTCTCTAGGATCCATTCAATATTTAACAGTTTAAATATCAATGATATTGCACTTGTCCTGTCAAACAAGAAACCTAAGTTTTTCTTCACTTTTATTCTAATTCTACCATATTTACCCCTAGACTTCCAAGATTATTGAGTTGATAATTCTTTCATCATTTTATTCATCCTCCAATTTGTAATGTCAGTTCTAGATTACTTTCTAACATTGGAAGCTAATATACAGACAATGAAAAGCCAATGAAGAGTAAATTGTATTGCAAAAAATCCTGATTATGGGACTCAGACTCTTCTTAATCTGAATTTTAGAAATACATCCAAATATTATTTATTATCCCATTCTTAAATCTTTATACAAAACTATGCATTTTAATCTCAAAATTCGTAGGACATCCTACGATGTCTAAATTCTGACCACAAGTTTACCTTTCTTTTTTTTTTTTTTTTTTTTTTTTTAATTTTATTTAAGGAGAAAAGAAAAAAAAAAGCAGGGAAAGGGTACAAGTTATACAGATTTACAGAAAAAAAATGAACAGTAGGAAATCACTAGTTAATGGATTACATATTGTCATCTTAGAAATAATTGTTCAAGTCACAAAATTAAAGCTTGTAAAGTGGACATTCCATCAATGATACTGCAAACAGTTCTGTTCATTGATCCAATAAAACTCTGTGATATCATTTTCTATCTTATACACTTAAATATACATGCAGTTATATAGTTTGGAGCACTTTCTTTTCCTCTCTTTTGTACCATGACTATTACACATTTTGGGTTTCATTGCTCCCACGGTTCTTATTACTTTTTTGGAAGAGAGTAAAACCAAATGTGACATAACAGAACAGAATCGGTCAAGTCAAAAGGGTGGACATTATAGATAATGTAAAAACATAATACAAGGTGATCAACAATGGTTACCATAATGCCTCCTGCTATCTCTAATAGAATTGCCTATATCATTAGTTATAATACAATTGAACAAAACATTAAAGAATAAAACAGACAAAACCAAAACATTGGAGACATTGTAGGTCTTCAAAAGTAGATAAAAGTCAACAAGAATGGGCGTCATAATGAATCTCATTATCTTCACAGCTGATGCCTAAACTTTCGAACCTGATACTATCCAGCAAAACAGAATAGGGGAACATCAGTTAAAAACCAGATGGTGAGAGTAATACAGGGCTTTAAATCAAGGTAATGAAAAGTCAAAGTGGGTTACTATAATATATCCTGCTATTTTTTTCTTTAATTAAAAGGATAAAGATAAAAAAGTAAATAATGGAGTGGAGATTGAGATAAAAGAGGGCATAACAACGAAACAGCGCAGATCAAAACATAACCATTTAAGCAGAATAGTGTTTCACCACCAGATAATCCTAACCTAAAAGTAGTTACCATATTGTTTCTTTCTTTGAAATCCTTGAGTACAACTTCGTATACTGTAGCATTAAGTATATCAAAACAATGTAAAACCATTCAAGAGAATGACAGCATTACAGAGTATTTAGAATCGACTAACAGAAAATGAACAATGGTTTCTGTATAATCTCCTTGTCTTTAAGAGGTTTTTGCTTATACTATCATACATAATAAAATCCAATAAGATACAGCCTATTTAGACCATTGGAGACAGAAGGACAAAAGCTAGATGAGACTTCAAAACAAGATGATACTAAATCAGTATTACCTATTAAGATGTCATTTTCTCCAAAATAGCTGTTCCTATCATCCAATCTTCTCTGCCTCATTTCTGTTAAGCTCTTTTTCTGTCAGTAGCTGTCAGTTTGTCTTCTTCATTTTGTTCTCTGCTCCATTCGCTGTGGCCTCTCTGCCATTATTTCTGGATTCTTTGTATTTTTCTTTTTTTAGAATATCCTATCCGTTTTTTAAGCTGTCTTTTCTATGGGAACATTATTTCCGTATCACCTCTACCTTCTCTAGCTTTCCTTACTCAGCAGAAATTAGTATCTTACTAATAAATACGATAAATCCTGTAAGAGTAGCAACACAAATCATTGAGTTTAAGTTTGGGTCTAAAAATATAGATAACAAGATTAATATCTTGATCCATATATATGAACCTCAAGCTATAAATATGAAAACATCATTTTTTTAAATACCAAAACTTGCTGCATTTTGTAACACTTTTTCTTGGGGGCTTCTTCCTATACTACCTCATGTAAATAAAAAATGGTTCTGTAGACAAATAAATTTCAGAAAACTTCATGGAAAAACTAACCCTCTGGGAAGTCTCAATGTGGAAAATTACAATATTTCTCAAAAACTTTGTTATTCAAACAAAAATTAAACTTAAATTACCCTGAAGCTTTATTTCTAGTAACATTTTATGTCACTGTGTGTCATGGTACCACAACATACATTTTGATACTAAGATTATTGTGCTATTGTTTTTACTAGTTCAAGGAAAGAAACTGTGATGCTTATATTTCTTGATCTCTTTTACATGCCAGTATCTTTTCATCTGAGCAACTATTTTGAAGATAACTATATGCAATATACTGACTATTGTTAATTTCCTATCAACTTTTTTTAAAATCTCGTATCATTTCTGTTTTTTGTTTTATTGTTTTGTTTTCTTTTAATCTCTTTAAAATAAAAGTAACTAAAAATAGAGAATCAATTGAAAATATTTCTGAGAGAATTGACATTTAAGATTAAAATTACTATTTCAAGCATGAATTGCTGTATTACTTCAGTGGACTGCAAACTCTTGCAAGACTAATCAATTACTATGCAGCTACTCTCTCCCATGCTTGGTGTAAACATTAGGAAAGCGATGAACTAGAATGAGTGTGGTATATCCTGGAGGAAAATGACCTATGGTCACTGCTTAACAAATCTGATATTTCTAGATTATGGGCATCAATGAAGGTCCCCGCTAATTTTCCAAGAGCAATGAATTACTAGAAACTATAGTACACACTTTAATTAAATGTTGAAAATACCCCAAAAATGTTGGCTCTGTATAATGCTGTGTTGGTTTTTGTTACGGTTGTTTTTTGACACTGTTCTTAAAATGATTATATGATTGAATGGACATAATCGGGGGAAGGGATTGAAGTATTTGTAACTTAGAACTGTGAAAAGAGAAGGGAATATTGACATGGAATGAAAAGGAGCAGGGAGGAGATAATCATACCCTTGAGACTTACAGAGCCTCAGTTTGTGTGAAGCTTCTAATGGTTTCAAGATGTGATTATCTTCTGCTAACCACACCACCTGGAATTGCCTAATTACTATTCTCCAAGTCTCAAAGAAAAAAATGTGTTTGCTAAGACAAACAAGTTGGCACGGCATTTTGGAAAGCATGATGGCTCTGCTTGAACAGCAGACAGAGCTGAGCCATGCAATTTGGAAAGGCAGTCTCAGTGTTGAATAAACATAATAAGCATACAGTTTACTTATTGTTTCAGTGTTTCATAAATATTATTTATTTTGGAATGGGAGCATAATGAGAGAGAAATCATGAGCAATTAACACTGCTAGCAAAATGGAATGGATGGCTCCTGACAAAAGCTAGTAAGAAAGAGCATGCCTACATTCTGTGGTGGCATAGCCTTGGTCGATTTAAATTACATCTGTTTTACTCTCAGACAGCACTTTGTTGATAGTATCTGATTACTGCATGACAATCTTAGTACTTTTTTTCTGTGTGTACAAGTAAGCAAGCAAAATAAAGGCCCTAAACACCTTAAAACCAGAAATGTGCTTCCGTAATTGAATATGGAGCATAGTCTTAAATAAAGTGAGCAGACTGTCTTCTCAGGGACATAAAAATACTGGGTGAATGCTGAGATTGGAATAATTATCACAGTAGGGTTAGAAATACTGTACTCCAAGAAACTAGCTAAATTACCATATGAACTGGGCATTGGAGCACAAGCCTGTAATCCCACTTCTTGGGAGGCTGAGCCAGGAGGATTATTGCAAGTCTGAGACCATCCATGGCTACAAAGTGAGCTCAAGGCCAGATTGAATTTTGCAGTGAGACCTGTCTCAAAAATAAACAGGCAAATAAATAAATCTCTTACTTTATGGAGTTTGCATAGGATTATCCACTGAAGCTAAGTAAATAAAATATGCAAAATTTGAGGGAAAAGTAACTATTCTAATTACAACACTCAAGTGGTTTATATATACTTTCATTTACATATATTCCATGTATTTTAATTGTGACCATATTGAACTCCATTATATTCCCATTTATAAAGATTGTATCACAAAGTTCAAGTGAACCCTTAAACACAAGAATTCTACATACTGTTCCTCAGATTTCACCTTTGAAAAAAAAACTTCAAGCAGTTCTCTAACGGTTGCCTAAGGTTACACTTCGTAACTTAAAAGAACATGTGTGCATTAGACTTTTTTAGAAGGAGTGCAGGTTTGTCATAATAACAAGATTTTGTAATTAAATGGATCTTAAACGTAAAAAGTTTTTATAATTACACTTGGCTAGTGTACTTTAAAATATCAGCTTAGAAACTAAAGCAATAAAAAAATGACCTTCGAGTTTCTGTGAAAATAAAAGCAAAGAAAATAAATGTATTTTAATGGATTTTTATTCAACTACACTATTTAAAACTGTAAAGCTGGATAATAAATTTGATGAAAGAGAAAATGTGCATTAGTTTTTCCACAGCAGAAATGCTAAAACATAGGATATTTTATTACACTATTAGTGGGACTTTGAGAACCACTTGGAGTCATTTCTGGTTATCACAACTGGGAGTGGTTGAGACTTACAAATGGCATCTAATAGTTGGAATCTAGGGATATTGTTAACATCTTAAAATGCCCAGGAAATTCCTGTCCTGAAAATACAGTTATCAAATAGAGCTGGAAAAAATTATTAGGAGTCCTCAGTTTGAGAAATCCTAGCATAGAAGTTACCATACTATTGCTATTTTCATAAATAATGGTGCATTAATATATTGTAATTCGGCTGTGATATATTTTATAATGAAGAAGATAATGGAAAATAGCAGCAAAATCTCAAACACTCAGATAACAAGCTCACACAATTGCTTTGTATTTTATTACATGTGACATTAATTAGCTGAAAGAAACACTCTTAAATCTTAGTTTCCTCTTAAAAAGGATTTTGTGAGAATTAGGAAATGATGCAAGTGAAAGGACTTAGCATAGTACTTGACAAATAAAGAACATTCAGGACATATTTTGAATAATGAATTAAATATTCACTTATTTTTTTTAAAACAACGATTACTTAAAGGTCATGTCACAAAAGCTAAAAAAGAAAGCATGTTGTTCAATTTGATGTTAATTTCTTGACATCTAGGAGAAACCTTTGAAAATACATTATAATGATCATAACAAAGGTCAAGTATTTTCTAAACAGTCATTGGTTTTGTAAACTGACCTTTCTTATTAATCATGAAAGAAATACCTCTCTTCTGGTAAAAAGCGTCTAAACACAAGGAACAACTCTCACAAAAGATCCCAAACAAATTTTTAATTTCATCTATTATGTGAAAGAAAGGCAAGTTCAAGAACATTGGGTGTTTGATAGATAGATTCACACAGGAATTGAAGATGTTTGTTACGATAAATCAAAAAAGAAAATGCCAGAGCAGTGGTGATTTCAGTTATATAGAAAGTGCTTGAGGATCATAATTATGTTGCCAAACACTTCAGTTTTTGTTGTATATAGCTGGAATTCAGCTATATGAATGCTGACACAATGAAATCAGACTCAGATGAGCTATTTAAATTGATAAAAGAAAATTCTTAAAAAATTCCAAGAATGTCCTCATTGTACTTCTGGAAGATATAAATGGCCTTAAACAAGAAGTCAGTATTTACAGAAGAAGCAATAAAAAGTTAATTGATCTAGACAAAATAACACAAGATATTAATGACCAGTTTAGCAAAGAATTAAGAATCTGTGAAAAAATATCAAGTGGAAATCCAGGGCAATAAGAATTTCATTGAAAGTATGGGCAATGGAAGTGATCCATGTGAGTACAGGGTATCAAGACTAGACTATGTACATGTACCAATTCCCTACAGCATGTTTAATCATCATCTACTGCAAGTAAGTACCAATAAAAGTAAAATAAACATTCCAACGCAAGAATCTTACAATTAAAAACCTGGTACAGTAATGTAGCAAGTAACAATTCAACACCCAAAATCAATAGCATACCTGTACACCAATAATGAACTCACCAAAATGCTATTAAGAAAACGATAATATCCACAATATCCTCCAGAAATGTAAATTCTTAGGAATTAAAATAGCATATGAAGTGAAAGATCACTACAAAAAATGGCAAGACTCTAAAAATGGAGATCAAACAAGACATCAGAAAATTGACACGAATCTCCCTGGTTCTGGATAAGCAGAACCAGTATTGTCCAAATGACCATACTTCCAATGATATATGAGTTTACTGGAGTCCCATTCACAGCACCAAGATATTTCTACTAGTGTTCATCTAGAATAGAAACACAATCTCCTGGAGAAAAAATAAGTAATACACCTAAAGATACAGGTAGGCTAGTTCTTTCTAAACATATCCCAGTTGCACAAGGAGTAATATCAAGAAGGAAGGAACTATTAGAGCAAAGGGACAACCTAAAGAATGGGGAGAATATTTTTACAAGCTACTCCTCAAATAGAGTACTAATATCAAACATGCATTTAAAAAAATAAAAAAATAAACTTTCCAAAACAAAAGATGAAAAATTGAGCTACTAGATTGAATTGTCCAAGGCTGAGGGTCTGGTCATATCTGACTGCCTATAATATTTCTAACACAACTGCCTGTAACAATGAGAAGAATGAAGAGAGACACTCCAATAAGGAAGGAGGAGGGAGGTGGCACTTTCTTCCTCATCCTAGACTCACTGCATGGGACAGTCTGCTTACACCTGCTGGCTTATCTTCCCTGAAGGACACCCCAGAGGCCTCCACGGAGAATGGCACCAATAGATGGAGCTGTGGGTTGCAGCAGACTGAGATGTTTGGTGAGTGGTGTCCCACAGGGAGCCATCCTGGAGAGAGGCCACCTGATTCAGGGACTGAGAATGGCTACTAGCTTCACCTGTTGTCTCCCAACAAAGTTCACATCCACAAAGCTCCTGGGTACTGCTATGGGCTGTGCAGGTCTGGTCTCAGACTTGCATTCTGAGGCCAGCCTGAATTTCAGTGAAAAAAGGATAGGATTACTGGGGTTATCCACTATTGCTCTGTGGAGTCGCTGCTGGCTTGCTAGGATTGACTGATGTGAATCTGTACTCTGTTCACATTGTCTACCAGTGGTCACACAAACACATCTTGAAGTGGGCATTATTTTTCTTTTCTTATTTTATTCTTTATATTCTTCCTTCTTCTTTGTTTTGTTTTTCTCCATTGTTTATTCTTGTTTTTATGTGTGTGAACATGTTTTCTAGTTTTGTTGCTCTCTTCTGCTCTGGTTTTTTTCTCCCTTTCCTGCCTGTCTTCTGCACCAATTTTCCAAAGTTGCATGATCTTCCTTTTTCCAACAGTCATTCTTCTAATCTCTTCCTTGCCTTCTAGTTCTCAATTTTTCCCCTGAACCCTGTTTAAATTTTCTCCCCAGGCCAGAGATTTAGCTCAGCAGCATAAGAACCTGCCTGGAAAGTGCAAGGTCATGAATTCCATTGCTGAAACCCCCCAAAAAAGTTAAATAAAAAATAAATGAATAAATAAATTTTCTCTGCCAAGGTAAAACTGCCTTAAAATTAAAGTCTTATTTACTGAAGATAATTTTCTGGTTTGTTTTAGATTTTGCTATAAAAGCAAAAATCTAGTTCATAAGATTAAAGTCATGGGGGCTTATTTACTACATATAATTTTCTGGTTTATTTTAGATTTTCTATATAATCACAAATCTTCATACGGTTAAAGGCGGAAAGTTAACAGTTACCTCAGTTTGTTATTTTCTTGGTCTCTTTGATGATATTGTTATTTCTGATGGTACCAGTTTAACCAAAGTGACATAATCATTCTAACCAGTTGTTCTTCCTGGTATACTAAGACTGAGATTTCTCAATGGTCATAAAAAATACTACCGGCCAGTGCCAAAAGAACCAGTGACTGGGTCAAGTAGACAGCAATTTTCCATCCCCAACAATTTGAAGAAATAGGAATCTTGCAATAGACACAAAATCCAAAAGCCAAGTATATCTGGAAGACACCTCTGAGTAGTAGTCATTTGCTAAAGACTGTAAGTACTACCAATAAGGCTATAAACAATAGGCAATTTGCAAGCATCAACCCTGGGAAACTAAAAACAAATAAAAGGAAAAGACATTTAAATAATATGAAACCCAGATATCCAGCTTATCAAAGGCAAACCCAGGGAGCAATAAGCAAGAAGAATCTGAAAGCCACCCACCTGGCCTCTCTGAAGTGGTGACAAAGCAAATGAACAAGGATCTAAAAAAATTAAATCAGAAATCATTTCTCAGGTAACTACAGAAAAAAGGAAAGAATTAAGATGGTTATCCACATCCACTAACTTCCAATGAGTCCAATCCTTATGCACTACAAAAGCACTAACAAATATAAAAATTAACAGAAGAAATATTGTAGTAAAAGGCATATATCCATTAACCTTCATCAGAATATTTCCCCCATCTTGGAACATACTCATCTCATCATTTTTACTACTTTCTGAAGTAGTTTTTGAATTCCTTCTTTATGGATGTTGTAGTGGATTGGTAGCTAGTGGTCAGTTTAAACACTAGCTGAACTGAATCAACATGGTGCTGAATATAGATAGCCCGCCTGAGGACTGTTGCCAGGATAAAAAGGAGACTTAGAGACAAAGAGTAGCTTTATGGTTTTTCCTAATTGTCGTTTGTTGTATGGAGCCATTGTTTCTCTTGGAGGATCTTGTCATGCTGGCTCCCCTAATATGAACTTTGCTATTATCATTGGAGGAGCTTAGTATCTTTTTGCTGAGAATGACTGCAGTTCCTTTGGGGGAGCTCTGGTCCTTACTTTGAGTATTGCTTTCTGGCTCTGGAGGGAAAGATGTGTGCTGTTTAATCTCCAGAACAATCTTGTCACGCTGACTTCCTCATATGTATTTGGCTGCTCTCACTGTCAGAGGATCTCAGGACCTCATTGTCACTGAGGATGGCTGTGGTACTTGTTGGGGGAACTCTGGTCCTTATTTTGAACATTGCTTCTTGGTTTCACCGCAGAACACTTGGCCTACTGGCCCACATCCTTCACCCCACTGGCATAGACTTTCTAGCTACCACCACTGACCTTTAGTATTTCCCAGTGCAGATTTCTGAAACAGACTTGTGTGAGTCATTGTCCTGGGCTCTAGGTTTCCAGCTGAACTCATGCAAGTTAATGCCATGGGATCCAGGCCCTCAGCTGCATTTCTAGGTCTTTAGTGATATGGACAGGTTTTCTGAACTTTCTTTGTATTTGACTCCTTGAATGACCACGGTAAATAATACAAAGCATATATATATATATATATATATATATATATATATATATATATACATATATATATATATATTTTTTTTTTTTTTTAATCATTACTGGGAATTGAACTCATGAAAGCGCTCTTGCAAGGCAGGCATTTACACCACTAAGCTAACTCCCCAATCCCAGTAATACGGAATATTGTGTGTCCTATATGCAATTGTTTTCCTTGCAACCCCTGACTATGAAAGGTGTCATCACGAGTTTTGATCAAAAATACAGTAAATGATGCTACTAACTGCCACCAAATGGAAAGACACATTCTTGTATAAAACATTGCAGTGTGCCCTCATACACCTTATTTACTTATGCTGGCATTGTGTGACTTTCTTAGATTTTCCTCAAAGACAAAAATTTATGAAAGGAATTTTTTTGAATCAATTGAAGATACCAAGGCAACAATAGTGCATCAAAGATGGCTTCCAGAACTGTTTCAGAAAGTAGGAAGACTGAGAATATATGTTCAAAGTGGAGGTGGGTGTGTTGAGGAGAGTTAATAACAATGTGTCTTTTACTGTAGCAAGATTTTTTTTACATTTAAACATTATTCTTATTTGTAGATACTATTTTGTACCTCAACAAGTAACAGAAAACCAAAAATGAAATTGTGTAATAGAGTGATATTCATAATTTTGCTTAATAAGTTCAATGAATATTTATGATTCATCTTACTCTGGTTAAAGAAATATGCAGCTCCATTTTGTTGATGGTCTTTTTTTTCTCTTGAATGCTTGGAAATCCTACAAGTACCTCAACAGCCCAAGTGCTGAGACTGCAGGCCTGTAACCATCACATCCAGCTTCCATTTGGTTTAGAAATGAAATGATGACACAAATAAGCTGTTCTAGAAAGATTCTTCACATAATTCTTTACATATCGTTGGTGAATTTTTCCTTGGTCTAAATTGTCATAGGTCTAATATAGTTGACTATCTACAAATATTCACCTCTATACTAGGTCCATGATGTACTGTATGAATCGATGCTTATGTATATTCTGTAGTTAGTTCTGATGATGCTCTAGAATTCCACAATATTTCAGATGACAAGGAAATAAGATCACAATGTTTACAACTCCATGCTTGAACATCTGTTTGGGAGATTTTTTGAACAGAACAACCTATCTCTGACTTGGGTGTTTGAGTAAGTGTTTAGATCCTATTAAACAATTCTTTTTGTTATTTTGTTCTACAGCCATCTAATTAGCATGCACTATATATATATATATATATATATATATATATATATATTTTTTTTTTTTTTTTCCTAAAGCATCTGGGGGCAATCTTGTAGGCTTGGACATATTGATCTATGTTAGTTTGTGGTCATTGTCTTGGTTTGTTTGAGGGACATGGGAAAAGGGTTTGGAGATATTTTAGAATAACTGGTAGAAATAATAATTCCTATGACTGGCTTTCTTTCTTTCTTTAGGCCATATACTTTCTCATATTAATGGTTTCTCTTATGCAAAAAGTCAAAGTATAAATAATATAAAGAATAAAATAAAACATAGATAATCAGAAACATATATAAATATTTTGCTAATGGAAGAATATCAAGTGATGAATGGGGGCAGAGAAAAGGAAGAAGATGAAAAAGAACTAGAATATATGAAAAAGAAGATGAAAAAGAACTAGAATCAGGTACCTACAATGATTATATTCATGATATATTGTAAACAAGTAAAGAAAAACATATATAAAGAAAAATATATAAATAAAAATTTGAAAAGTAAACTGCTTTACACCAAAGCAGTGCTTGCAATTACAGCTTGGAGGATGACAATATTGTATGCTCCTAAGACATACGGCTAAAAACTCATGCATTGTTATATTAAAGTTAGTGAATAAATGGAAAATGTCTCTGCATCAGTGATTTTTAGTTGAGGAAGACTAACACATCTAAAAATAAATCTTATGCCAATGTGTGAATTTCAGCAAGTCATTGAATCAAAAGAATAAGTGACAGGGAGTGATTGGAGAATGGAAGGGAATAATTAAGTTATTTTTATACTTTTATATGTGTTATATAAGTCTACTTATTTAGTCTAAATTTTGAAATCATATGAAAACTTGAACTTGGTTTACATTAAGTAGCTCTGTTCTTATGTAATAATTCTTTTATACTTAGTAATATCTAATTAACTGGGAAATGAAAAGTATCATGTCATCAAATTTATTCTATTAATGATTAAATGATTTTGATTCAAACCCAGATCAAGAATCATTTTTTCCTCCTTTTTGATATGTAGAACTGGAAAAAACACAATATGGAAGAGATTACTTTGATTTTTTTCTATATGTTGTTAGTGGAGTTTGTACAACAAAGGTAGTGTTTAAAAATCAATAGATTTCTTTTTCTAATAAAATATATGAAATAATATAATTTCCCCACTGATAGAAGATAGTGTTTTATCATGGTCAAACAATTCCAATTCTTTAAATACATACCACGTTTATTTAAATGCTCTCTTGATTAAAAATCATGCTTTTGTATATTTCATTCACTTAAAATGTCCATTTTAAAGTTCATGTAAGAAAACACTATTGGCTTTCAGGAGAGTATGTAAACCTGAGAGGAAGGACAGTACTATGCTCATAACAAGTAAAAGATTTGAGCATAAGATTAGGGGCATCTAGGTAGGAGTTGTAAAACCCTAGCTAATCATTGAAATTCTCCTGTGTAAATACAGTCATGATTAGGAGGACATGACAGAATCATTCCAAAAAAAGAAAAGTTAATATGAAACCAAATATCAAAAATTGATGTATTATTCTAAAAATTAACATTCCTTTCTATTTTATAAATGTACCACATTAACTACCTGGATAAAATTCTTTGTAACAGAACATTTTCTTGTATTTTATAAATGTACCACATTAACTACCTGGATAAATTTCTTTGTAACAGAAATTATCTTGTTTGGATAACATCTAATTCAAAGTATAAATAATGCACCTTTAAATGATTTTAAATTTAGAGCTGTTTCAAAGTAACTCATGGGCGTTTAATGGTAAGTCTTAAATTTGTGAATCCATCATTTCTTTTATTAAAGGTTAAATTGACATCAGAATTAAGTTGACATCAGAGTAGTGGAAAAATATATACACAAAAGATGTAAGTGTTTGTTACTAAGGTATTTACCTTATGAGAAATATGAAAGAGCATTTTTCAAGTTCAAATGAAAGGATGTTTGACAGTGCTGTAACTCCATGTCATTTGAAAGATCAAGTGACAAATGTAAGAGACTATAAACATAACAAAAGGTGTGGTATAAAACTAGCTCAATTCTGAGGGGGAAATATAGAGTGATGACCTCCTATATCTTGAATGAATAACCTAACTTTCCACTTTGAGATATTAGTATAAAAAAGAGCAATTTACATCCTAAAATTAGCAAAAGAAAGGAAATTATAATGAGGATTAGAGTGGACACAAGTGAACCAAGGAACAGAAAAAAAATAGAAATTGAGAAATGAAAAAGTAATCAACAGTGTTAAGAAACTGTATGTTACACTAAAAATACAAGACAGAACAAAATATGCAAATAATTGAATATGAAATGAATATGTGGATATTAAAACTGATTATAAGAGAAAGCAATAAACAATAGCTCTCCCACAAATAAGACAACCTAAATAAAAGTGGATTAATTCTTCTAAACACATTAATTATACATTTAATCAAGAGGAAATAGAAAATATCACCAATTTTACAACAAATAAGAGGAATAAGTCAGCAATTAAACATCTCAATCAAGAAAACGCCAATATTAGATCACCATGATGGAAAACTTAGTAAAACACTTAAGAAAGGAATGACTCCAATTTTTCTGTTTCTCCTAAATTATAGAAGCAATATATGTGCTTACATTTTTTTATAATACCAATATGGTATATTACATGAATTGGTTTTCTTGCTGTAAGGATAGCACTATCATACTGTATTAATCATAGTATATTAATCATACTGTAAGGATAGCACTATGTGGGCCCTAAAGCCCAATGAAGATATCACAAGAAGAGGAAAATTAGACTAGTAACTCAAAAATACATAGGCACAAAATCCTCAGGGAAATACTACCAAACCAAAACCAACACTATATTTAAAATGTGTATAATATCATCAAGTAAGATTTACTCCAGAATTCTATTCGTAGTTCAGTGTAAGAAAACCAATCAATGTAATATACCATATTAGTAGTATAAAAAAACAAACACACAGAAGGATATCTGTCTTGTCTACCATTGCTGTACTTGCTGAGACAAAATACCTGAAACCCAAAGTCAAAAATAAAAGGTTTATTTAGCTCACAGTTTGTAGAGGTTTCAATTTATAATCACCTGACACCAAGGCAGGGTGGTGTGGTAGAGGGGCAATAGTACATGGCATCAGAAGACATCAAAAGCAATAAGAGGAAAAAAAGGGGAAGCAAACCTCTTTTTCTGCCTCTTTTATTCTATTCAAATTATTTTATCTTATTAATGCTGAGATTATGGTAGTGCCAGTCCAGTCAGTGGAGTGATCCAGCAATCACCCAACTTTAATCCCAGTACTCTTAAATCTATATTGCATTATGAATCAGTTAAAAACTCTAGATTCAGCTACCTCTGAAAAAGTGCCATCTAACAGTGCATGATGATTTGGGGGAACATCTAGACATAAAACATAGCAATATCTTGACTGACACATCAAAAACATTTGACAAACTTAACATGTTTTTCTCTCATACTCTCATCCAGCACAACACAGAAATTTTCTACAACTATATGAGTGTTGTCTTTCCCTCACAAACTAACCAATTTTCCAGAAACATCAGCTGAAGATAGTGCTAGGCTGCACAGAATAAGACTGCAAAACTGCCCCTCAGTTCAGGTAACCATTACAGGTCTCAGGTTGTGACCAGTGCTCCTGACCAAGAGATTATAAATTGGAATTCTCATATCCCTTCCTAGGATTCTAGAAATTTCTAAGAGATTTATAGAACTCGAGGAAACACTTATGTTTATCAATTTATTACAAAAGATATTACAAACAATACAGATGAACAACCAGATCAAGAGATGGGTAGAAGGGTTGGGGATATGGCTCAGTGGCACAAGCACCTGTCTGGCAAGTGCAAAGTCCTGAGTTCAATTCCCAGTACCAAAAATAAATAAATAAATAAGAATATAAGAAACAAAATTCAACTAACATTCAAATACATATATAAAATAAACCTACTCATCTTAGGGCCGGGAATTTAGCTCAGTGGCATAAGTGCCTGACTGGCAAGTGCTAGGTAATGAGTTTGATCCCCGGTACCAAAAAAGAGAGAGAGACAGAGAGAGACAGAGAGAGACAGAGAGAGAGAGAGAGAGAGAGAGAGAGAGAGAGATGGATCGAGCAAGGTGGAGAGGGGCAAAAAAGGAGAATATTCATTTGCCCTCTGGAATTATCAAATTCAGCGTTTTCACACATTCAAAACTTATTTAAGTTTCAGTTTAATGTCTGTTTTTCCCCAGAGGTTGGCAAGTGGAGTTGAAAGTTCCAATTGTTTAGTGACTTGATTCTTCTGATAACCAGCCCCATCATGAGTCCTTTGGGGTCATGAAACAAACCATGTTATTAATAAAAATTCACAAGTGATTAAAAGAGGCCATTATGAATAGCAAAATATGTACTCATCAGATTGTAATTCCATGGATTTTAAGATTTCTGTGATAGGAATCTAGGTCAATACCTAAATATATTTCTTATTATAACACATTAGGCTTTCATGGTTTAAATTGGGAATAGAAGGGAACATGATAAGCATTAACAAGTATATTTATGAAAAACTCACAATGTCATACCTATAGCAAAAGACTAAAGCTTCTTCTATAAGCTTAAGACTAGAATATTTCTTTTTATCACTGCTATTCATCATTGTACTTCTAATCCATGAGAGTAGACAAAAAAATAAGAAAAAATGAATCTAAACTTGGAAGAAAAAAACTATTTCTACTTGCATATAACATAATACTATTATAAAAAGAAAAAAATTATGGATGATACTTGTTGAACACAATATAGAATATTTTACTCGTGAAATAGACTACTAAATGAATTTTCAGTAGAGAAGAAAGATCAGGCTTAACTTCAAACAGAGCAAGTGTAAGTGGAGTTTGGTAGCCACGTATCAGAAGGTCAGTGGCTGGAAAGTCAATAAGAGTGAGCATCAAGACTAGGGGAATATTTGCTAGACAGATAACAAAATTTTTGCTGAAATTAGGCTGGAGTGATAATATATTGCTTTGACAGTCCTTGACACAATTGGGATTTTAGTACCAGAGAGGTTAGTAACATTGACTTTATAGGACGTGAAAGAGACTTGACGTGGTTAGATGTAGGATCCCAGGACATTTATTTTATCTGGTGTACTGTCTAACGATTAATTTTCTGATCCACAACCTGGGAGTTCTTCTCAAGAAAAATGCGTTTATACTGGCAGACACTCTTGTAGGTCTTATCTCGTAGGTCCCATTTATGTCTACCTGACTATCATTCTGGTTTTCAGAGAATGACCTTATACTGCTCAGCATTTTGTGGAAAATTTAATGTCTGAAAGCCCCTGTGTCTTCCCATGAAAGTCATAGATCAAATATATGGTATGTTCATAATAGAAAACAAATTTCAAGATTTTTACTTACATGTTTTCTATTTGCATTCAGATGACTGAATGGTACACTTAAAGTAAGGGACGAATACAAGGAGCAAAGACTGACAGAGGGTAGAGAAGCCTCTGAAGGATATGCAGCCATTCTCTTAATCCATTTTGGTAAGATGTGGGTACTCCTTAGAAGGTAACTGAGTCCTCCTTCTGGTAACAGAAATTACAGCTTATATTCAAAATGGATATTAAGGCACCATAAAACTATAATGACTCATTAAAGTATCAATGGAAGGTGATCAGGAATTTGATCATATATGAAGGATGAGAAAGTTTTTATAAACTGTTTCAGACTATTATTGCTTAGATCAGGATCATTAGGACAAGGAGAGGGCCAAAGATCGAGGTCTAATTAAAAAAAGAAATCAGAAAATCTTGATTCAAGGTGCTCATGAAGAGAGTCTTCTCCATTATACCTAGAAGATCCCAAAGAATGAAAAAATGCTACTAGAACCAACAAATTCTTACAATGACGTGAAAATGTACATGACT
The DNA here is from genome assembly GCF_034190915.1 of Cavia porcellus. Lineage (NCBI taxonomy): Eukaryota > Metazoa > Chordata > Mammalia > Rodentia > Caviidae > Cavia > Cavia porcellus. The sequence goes on along the minus strand of NW_026947486.1, from coordinate 83,558,683 downwards.
AGCATCAAAATTCAGTTTTGTATCTATATACCAGCAATGAGTGGTCTGAGATACCCATTCCTGTACTGTGATGTGAGGTGAAATAAACTAGACACATAAGCTTAAATATTGTATGGCTTCTCTTATATAAGAAATCCAAAATATAGAGAAAGAAAAAAATAAAAGATAATAGGAAACAGGGATGTAGATCTTTTGAAGAAAGAAGGGGAAAATTGAAGGAGGTAAAAAGGAGGAGATGAGAAAAGAAATATCATGTCTTAGGTTACCCACTCCTTATGAATGTCATCATTATGTACTACAAATATGTACAAGGGAGAAAAAATTGAGCAAGTCACAATTTCATGAGACTATTTTACAGTAATACAAATGTGGATCCTCAAATTTGTATAGAATTTCAAGAGACCAAGAATAACTGACAATCTTAATAAAGAACAAGTTTAAAGGACAAATGCTTCCCAGCTTTAAAGTTAATACAAAGTTGCACTGAACAAGGTAACATTCCATTAGCATATGAATAATTACATAGAACAATGTAAAGAATTTAAATACAGACATAATTTGTACATCTATGGCCAAATGATTTTTAACAATGGTTCCATGTCCAGTGAATGAGAAAATAGTTGTCTCATCAGTAAATGGTACTGTGATAACAAAATTTCCAAAAGCAAACAAAAGGAATTTGCAGACTATGTCATACCATATGGAAAATTAAATGAAGGTGTCAAAAGAGAAAACAAGAAATAAACAGCAAAATTTTCCATATACTTGTATTTCACAATGGATTCTTAGATGATAACAAACAATACACAATAAAATGAAGAACGCATAAACTGATTTTAATAAAACAAAATTGAAGGTGAAAAAGCCTGTCGAAGGGGAGAAAGTATTTTCAAATCTTGTGTTTTATAAGGGTTTAATATCCAGACTATATAAACAATTACTACAAGTAAACAACAAAAAGCAACAAAATTAAACTATGCACCAATAACTTGGATAGATATTTCTCTAAAGGAAATATAAAAATAGAAATAAACATATTAAAAATTTAACATCATTAGTCTCATTCATTATTGCATTGGGGAAATGCAAATAAAAGGAAGAGAACATCATTTACATATTGGGATGCCTATGATAAAAAAATGAATAATTATTGTTGACGAGAAAGCAGAAAAAGTGGGAAATTCTGGTATTACTTCAGTAAAATGTTTTAGCGCTAAGAATTTGGCACTTTCTCAAAAAAAAAAAATCTGCATGTAATCACCATAAGGCCTTGCAACATTGCTTCTAGTTATATACCCCAAACTGAAAATAGAAACTCAGATACACAAATTTCTGTTGCACAATTATTTACATGATCAAGGAAGTATAAACAACCCAAGTATTTATCAACAGGTAAATGGATGCACAAAATGTGTTATATACACATTAAAGCAACATAATTCAACCATAACAAAGGAATTACTTTCTGCTATATGCTATACTATGAGCACCAAAAATGGTTGTACCTATATGTAGTATCTTGAATAACATATTCTTTGAAATTATATTAAAGGCATACTGTTAATTGTGATGTGTCAACGTGACTAGATTAAGAAGTGCCAAGTAGCTTGTTAACACAATTTTGGATGTGTGTGTAGTTTTCTACAGAGACAATTGGTGTGTAGGACCATCTACACTTACCCTGATTGTAAGTGGCAGCAGCCAGTAGACTTTATGGAATTTTTAAATTTTAATGGAATTTTTAAAAAGCAAAGACAGAAAATGTCACATCTTTAATAAGAGCTCCAGTCTGCTTGACTGAGTATATTTTTTCCGGCGGTCACATTTGGACACTAGTCTCCTGTTTCTTCAACTTTCTAATACTGACTCACATGGATGACTCTCCAGTGCTGTTTCCAGGCCTTTGCTACATTCTTGATTTCTTATTCTGCATCTTGCATCTTCTTGAATTGAACAGGACTGGATCCTCTGGTTCTCTAGCATGTCAGTGTGTACTCTTCCGTCTGAGACTCTGTACAGTACCTAATAAATCCACCTGCATAACTGTACATATGTATTCTATTAATTTGGTCGGTATTCAGAAGCTTAACCAATATAAAAGGTTATTAAGAACTGAAGAAGGAGGAAAGTAGAGATGCAAAATAATGAACAAAGTTTCTCTCTGAGTTGATAACAACATTTTGGAATTTTTATAGGTAATTGTGATGGTAGCAAAATGCTGTGACTATAATTGATCCCATTTCTTTTCACGAAATGATAGATAATATATTCAAGTTTGTGTCATATATATTCATAATTAAATGAACTTTAAAAAGCCTATAAACATTAGAAATAAAAGCCACTAAATTATGCAGTTATAATTTATTATATATTTAAAATAGAGGTGAAATCTGTTTCAACTCCAATGTGTAAACAAGTTAGATGTTGTCATCGTATCCTTACAATAAGAAAACCTTAAAATCAACTTATTGGATACTCATTCAGTGTTATAGATGAGCATATGGAAAATAATTATATACAAAAGACAATGCAACATGGTTTTTAGAGGTTCAGGAAAGTCAGAGCTCTATTGGAAATAAGACCAAGACTTCTCTGGACTGTCACCATGTCCTTAACACATTGGGGGTACCCAGGAAAGTGAAGGGCACATCTAAAGCAAAAGGCAAAAATGAGCAGGCCTTAAGAAGTAGAACAATGACATTCCAAGCAATAAATCTTTCTAATTAAGAGAACTGTCTTGACTCTAAGGTCCACAGTTACGTGGATTAGGGAGTGAAAGCCAAATTTCCTCAGTTGAGATGTTATCTCGTCTTTAAAGGATTGTAATAATAGCTTTCCCAACACATCCAGAGAGCACTGTGGTCAGCAACTGAACCCTTACACAAACTGCTCCCCTGCACAACCTTTTCTCAGACCTATCAGAGAATCGAAGCGGCACGAAAATCTAGTACTCTGAAATCTGTATAACCAAGCAAATACAGAGATTTATGAACAAGTTATATTCATGTGACATTTAAGTCTAACTTCTGGAATCACTCCTGGTGTGCACATTTTTATACACTAATTTTGACAAATTGCTGGAGCTTGCATATGGGAGTAAGAAATACTGAGGCCATCATCTGAAAAGGACCCTCTGACAGTTTCATGATAAAATTCTAGAAAGTTCCCTAGTGATTCTCTCATAAAGGTGAGATGTATAATCATTACAATGTGATGTGTAATCATCCAGATCATTCCTTATAACCAATATCTATTCTTAGGGAATGACTTTGGCAGAGACATTGGCAGAAAAAACCTTCCTCCATATCAGAACCCTCTAGATTTACCATGTCATCTTTGGAGGACAGAATAATATAGGTAGAAAACTTATAAAAGTTTTAGGCCAGAGGTAGAGGCCAGAAGAAGATTGAGGTTTATTTATGAGATTACAAATACTTCCTCTTCTCAAAATTCTATCACCACCCAAACTGGGCTCCAGTATAATTGTGAATTACAGATGAAAAATTTTAAAGAAAGAGTCAAAATAAGCAAAGTGAAACTAGCAGTAACACAATTAGAAACAGACAAATTGGGGAAGGGGATGAAGCTCAGTGGCACAACACCTGCCTGGCAAGTGCAAATTCCTGAATTTGATTCCAGATGCCAGAAAAAAAAAAACGAAATAGATAAATCTACAATTATATTTAGAGACCTCAGTAGTCACCTTTTCACATTTTTTTTGGTCTTTCTGAGACAAGGTTTTACTGTGCAGTTCAGGTTGGCCTTGTATTCACTCTGAAGCCCAGGTTAACCTCAAACTCACATGTATACTCCTGCTTCAGTCTCCTTAGTGTGGGAATTACAGGCATGTATCACTATGTCCAGCCTCAAAATTCTTAAGATGTAAATACTTTCCCACTTTACTCTAAGTTTAGCATAATCAAATCTGAAAGTTCAAGAAACTGTTCTGTAGATACAGTAACAGCAAATGGGTTCTAAAATTTAAGTGGAAAGCCAAAAGACCTAGAATAGACAATGAAGTATTATAAATGAGCAAAGTCACAACACTGAACCAATCTGATTTCACGACATGATTAAGACAACAATGAATAGATCATGCTATTGGCAAAATAATCAGAAACTGAATCAATGAAATAATTTTATAAAGCACCTTTAAACTAACCAATACACATAAGTCAATTAACCTTTGAAAAAGGAGCAAATTGGTAGTTGAAGAAAAGATAGTTTTTTCAATAAATGGTGCGGAAATCATGAAAACTTATGTGCAAATTAAGGAACTTAGACATAGAATTTGCAGTTAATGTCAGTAAGATTAATTCAAATAAGTTACCTATCCAAAATTATGTGGAAAATTATAAGAATTTGTGAAGGAAAATGTGCAGAAATTCTTAGTATCCCTGGATTTGTTTATGCATGATCAGATATACACAATCCATAGAAGAAAAAAAACACTGGCTGGCATGTTGAATTTATTTTTAAAAAATTTAATTGGTGTATATTTATGACACATAATAAACATATTCATTATGATGAGTTGGTCGTAGCTATGTCAAAACTTGATCCTATTTATTTCCCCTTCTGCTCCCATAACTCTCCTATCCTTTTCTAATTGCAGATTCCCTCCCCATATCCACAAAGTCTGTATCAGTGTTTCCTGTTATCTGTACTTTATTTTGCTCTTTAAATTGTTTATATGTTTGTTTTCTCTTGTATAGTTTTATGTAATGCAATTGTTCTAAATATTACTATATATCAGTATGGTAATGGATCAGAATTGAGGACATTATTAAAACTCATTTATTTGAATGTAGAAACAGTTTTACATTGAAATACTTCTAAGTTTGTGTATACATAGCTAACCTAAAACACTTAAATTTCCTTGTCCTCTCAGCCTATATGACGAAGATATTAAAGTAATACATTCACATAAAAGATTTAAGATTTTTATTTCTAAATACCATTTTCTAACCAAAGGAATCAGGGCTTCCTGAGAAGTGGCTTCTAAAGGAATCCAATTGCTATCACCCTAGGCTGAGCAGAGACCACTCTACCCTCCCCACCACCCCTGCTATGCCTTTACACTGGTTAAAAATGTATAAGCATGGGTTAATAAGATCCGATAAGCACAACTACATCTGTAATTCCTGTCAGTATTCAGCCGAGCTATTGATAGCAACCACTACTCCCGTACTTTCCCAAGCCTTGTACTTGAACAATCACTGGTGTCTGTGCTTTGTAAAGCCTTGTCCTTGTTAGGTAGCTATAACCAGCCTTTCACTGAACTCTCCCTGTCATAACACTGTAAGAGACTTCATAGCCTTTATGAGAGTAACTGGTCTGGTCTAAGTGCTAGGGCAGTCTCTCTCAGGTTTGTGCTAAAGTAAATTTCTCCTGTGAACTCATGTCTTTGTGTTTTGCTCTTTTTTCCTAATAACTGCTTCTAGGACAAGAATAGAAAGTAGACAAGAAGAATCTGAAACACATTTTAGTGCTAGGAAGTGTTAAAGTGCTTAGAAACACATATACAGTGGTTCAAATATGTCAACGGATTCAATTACCATTTGAAAGTGCTCTCAGTGGCCAAGTTGGAACAATTTGAACAACAAAATAAATATAGTAGTATTAAATTATAATCCAAAATATCAAATAAATATCCATAAGTTCATATGGATATGAATGATGGAAGAAATAAATGAATTGAGGAAAAGAGACAAGTTTTCATAGAGATGAATTCCAAACATTTTTGAAGGGATCATATTCTTATTGTAATTTGGATGTTTCTCTATCTTCCAGAAATTTATTATGACAGCATACATGGACTAAAATAATCTTCAGGGATAAGGAGCTTACTCCTTGCTCTTTATATAGATTATGTATCTATTGTGTTAAATATATAATATACTTACTATAAATAATGAATTACAAAGAATAAAGTATAGAATATGGGACCAAGAGTAAATATCATGCAAAGTTGACAGCACTCCCTCAGAGAAGCAGCCAAGGTGACATCTACATTGATAAATCATATGGATGGTGTTTTATTTTGATATTATATTATAAAACAATACTTTATCTTTTTGATCCTTTTAAAAATACATAACTATAATATAATCATGAGCAGAAATCTGACAAATTCAAACTGAGGGATGTTTTAGAAAGTAATTTAAATATGTTCCTCAGGCTTTCATGGTTATTAAAAATAGAACTGTGAGAAACTAACAGTGAAGAGGAAATGACTACAAAGAAGACATAACTATTAATCACAACATGGTATTGCAGGTGGGGTTATTACTAGAAAAGAAACATTAGGTAAACACTAAAGAAATATGAATGTATTAAGGATTTCAGTTAATAATACTCTATCAATATTTATTTATTCTAACAAGTGTACCACCATAGTATAAGGTATGCATAATAGGAAAATTATGAGTGTCATAAATAAAAGTTTTCTGTGAATCTACAACCAATATAAAATTTAATTTACAAAGTTGAATGATATAGAAAAGTTGAAAATAAAAGTCATGGTAATAGAATTACTCTTATTGTTTTGTCAACTCTCTCTCTATTGTTTACATGCATCTTACATAGTTACAAAAAGTATACAAGCACAATGTTTGAAAAAAGTTACCAAAGCTCACAAAACAGAGTGCTTAATAATTTCTCATTGGTGAACTCAGAGATATTTCAGAGGTATGGAAAAGACCCAGAGACATTTAATATTAACAAATTAACCAAATTTCCCAATGCCCAGACTAGATTTTTCTGGATGCTTTGTGTCAATTTGCTTCAAGAAATGATTCTAAATATTAACCAATGTATTACAGTACATTCCAGGTCATTTTTATTTATTTAAAAGGAAAAAGAGAAAACAAAACAAAACAAAACAGTGTAAGGGTACAAGTAATACAGAATTACAAAAAAAGGTAAGATCACCAGTTAATAGATTACACATTATCATCTTAGAGATAGTTGCTCAAGTCTCAGGATCAAAGCATACAAAGTGGACATTCAAACAGTGAGACTGCAAACAGTTGTGTTCAATGATCCAACCAAAAACATTAATATGGTCAGCTATTTAACACCCCTAAACACACTTGCAGTTGTATCTTTTAGAGCACTTTTTTCCCTCTCTTTTTTACAACAAAATTTACACATTTTGGGTTTTATTACTCCATAGTTCTTAGTACTTTTTTTTGGAAGAGAATAAAGTCAAATATGGCAAAACAATGCTGTCAGTCAAAACCAAGGATAGACATAGCACATGATGTAAAAACAGAATATAAGGTTATCAACAATGATTACCATAATGCCTCTTGCTTCCTTAAAAAGAATTGTCTATCTCATTAGGCATTATAAAGTTGAACAAAGCAGTAGAGAACAAGACCAATAAAACCTAAAACTTGCAAACATTACAGGACTTCGAAAGAAGATAATAGTCAAACCAGAATGGGCATCATAGTGAATCTTATTGCCTTCAAAGTAGTTGCCTATACCCTCAAACTTGATACTATCATACAAAACAGAACAGAGTCTAAGCAGTCAAAACAAGATAGTGGGGGTATTATAGGACTTCAAGTTAATAGGAAATCAAAAAAAATTACTATAATATATCCTGCTAATTTTTTTAAAAATTTTCCCCTTAGTTAAAAAATCATAAAAAAATAACTAAATTTTTTAATGAATAAGGGAGAGATTGAGATAAAAGAGGACATAACAACATAACAGTGCAGGTCAAAGCATGACAGTTTCAGCAACCTAGTGCTTCATCACCAAATAACCTGACTTAATAGTAGTTACCATAGTGTCTTTTTCCTTGAAATATTTGAATATAACTTCATATACTATAGCATCAAACATATCAAGTCAGTGTAAAACCATTCAAGTGGATGAAAGCATTGTAGGGTATTTAGAACCAGCTAACAGAAAATGAACAATGGTTTCTATATTATCTCTTTGCCTATAACAATTTTTGTTTATACTATCACATATAATAAAATCCAGCAAGATACATCATGATAAAACCAATAGAGACAGAAGAGCCATAGTTTGTTGGGGCTTCAAAACAAGATGATAGTAAATCAGCACTAGCTATTATGATGGCTTGTTTTCTTCAAAATAGCTGTTCATTACATCACAGGCCATAATATCAAGCAGCCCACAATAAAGCCATTCCAATTAGCAAGTGAAAACTTTATAAGGCTTCAAGGCCATATAATGGGGAATCATGATTACCACGTACCTTTATATTTTAAATCATTTCTTATATTAGGGAAACTATTCGGTATTCACACATGCGAGATTGATTTATTTCACTTATGAGTATGATCTCAAGCTGTGCCCATTTATTGATAAATATCTCAATGTGATCCTTCTTTATAGCTGAGTAGTACTCCATTGTATAGAAATACCACAACTTTTTAATGCATTCCTCAGTTGATGGACATTTGGGTTGTTTCCAAAATCTGGCGATTACAAATTGTGCTGCTATAAACATAAGTGCACATATATCACTGTGGTATGATGCTTTCAGTTCTTCTGGGAATATGCCTAGAAGTGGAATAGCTAGAACAAATGGGACTTCCAATCCCAGCTTTTTGAGCAATCTCCAGACTGACCTCCACAAAGGTTGTACCAGTCTACACTCCCACCAACAGTGTAGGAGAGTTCCTTTTCCCCACAGCCACTCCAGCATTTGTTGTTGTTGGTTTTCTTGATCCTGGCCATTCTTTCAGGAGTAAGATGGAATCTCTGGGTAGTTTTAATTTGCATTTCTCTAATGACCAATGATGATGAACATTTTTTCATGTATTTATTTGCCATTTGTATTTCTTCATCTGAGAAGTGAGTATTCATCTCAGATGCCCATTTTTGAGTTAGAGTACTTTCACTGAATTCTATCATTTGTCTGCATCATTCAAATTCCCAAACAATCATTTTTACTTTGCTCCTTCCATCTTAACTACCACTATCATTTTCTTAGGAAAACCTCTGCATATCGGTGTAGCCAGCATCATAAACCATTGCAACTGAAATTGTGGTCCGACAACCAGTGTCAGTCACTGTTTCATCTTGGAATCTGTTCAAAAGCAGGACCTACCTAAGACCTACTCGATGAGAATTTACATTTTAACAACATATCCAGGTGAACGTTAAATAAATACTGGAGAAGCAGTGCACGAAATATTCACTAGAATCTTGGACTTGTATATTCACAAATTCTGACTATTTAAGGTCATCTAAATTTTTTCCGAATCTTTTGTAATTTAAATTACTAGCCAGTGTGAACAATTTCTTGCTACTGTCACATTTAGGAAGTAGTGAGTACAATGCACTTCCTTAAAATTTTGAGATATAACAGTTGTAAAGCAATAATTTGATAGAATACATACAGATAAACATATGACCAAAAACATAATCATAAGGCAAACTCTCAGCCCAAAAAGTTCAACATTTTCAATCTCTGTATGTCGTGTCCTTCCATACATATCCTGAAAATGATATTAATCACTCAGTTTTTAGCTTTATCACATATGTGTATATTCCTAAACCAAACGTTGCTTGGCTTTGTGGCTTTGATCTTAATAAGTTTGTAACAATATAGTATTCACTTTTGTAACTGTCTTTTTTATTTTTCATTATGTTTTTTAAAAAAATTATCTAAATTGATAAATGTGGCTGCACATGGATCCGCTGTATGGCAACTACAACTTTTAGTTTATTGTTGACAGACATTTAGAATTTCATTATTATGAATTAGAATGCTATCAATATTTTGCACAGATTCTTACAAATATGTCTTACAATTTATGGAATCGACAAGGGCATACATCAGTGAAAAATTTTACTCCTTTACTAAGTAAATAAATTAATACACCTGCTTTGGAAAGCAACTTGATACTATTTTTTAAAATTCAAATTTTGAATATTCAATTAGCATATTTTGGATATTACGTAAGTATACTGTTTAAACTGCGTGGCAAGAAAGAAGCTTTTTCAACTCTGAGAAGCTCAGTAGTTTATATCCTACTGTTATAATATTTTGACGTGTGTAGACAGAGAAACACACATAAGAATTATATATGTATATTTGTGTGCATCCATGTGTGTAAACATTTAAATATGTAGCTTTGAAGATTATTGCCCATTTTCTAAAGAGGTTATACTATATAGAAATGCAATGAAATTAAATAATTCAGATTTTACATATATGAAACACATTAGACTTTCTCATTAAAACTAATAAAATTATTTGTCAATTTACTTAACTTTTCTCTATAGACACTCATATCATCCATAAACTAATATGTCTTATTTTTCTTCACTGATGAAGAATCACACTTTAATTATCTTATCTCTGATATCAAAGTGGATGTTATTAAGTGGATGTTTTCACAATTAGGTACAGAGATAATCATTATCATATTTTCTCTTTTTCATTCATAATTCAGTAATATTTTTCATGGTCACATATTGATTTAATTATAAAGTTTTCTGCATTTTATATGGACATATGACCTTTCTCCCTTAATCTGTATTTAATTATTTTAAGAAAGGATTTAATTTCGAATAAACGTATTTTTATAGTGAAACTAAATTGAGAATAATATGTCTATCTTTTGAAATAGTTTAATTTTATTAGTATTTCATTTAAAAATTTGCTCATTAGAGGGAGAGTAGCCTGTGTTTTTCCATTGTATGTCATTACTGAAACTTCTCTAGGCTCAAAAAATTGAACTTGGCAATGTTTTGTAAGTCAATGTATAAGTAAAATAATGATACAGTGGATAAAAATTATTTAGTAAATTAAATCAAGTAATTGTAATTTGTAAAAAAATTGAAACTCTCATTAATAAATTCTCATTAATATTGCATAACAAAATAAACTTTAAAGGAAATTAATGAAAAAAATTATAAAATAAATCCAATAAGTAATTAAAAATAATTTAAGTAAAATTCTAAAATAATTCTAGTAGGCAGAAATCTTTCCAATAAAGACAGTAATACTAGAAATTATATGACTCCAAACTGAAAATAAAGTTTTAATTTTTACGTAGTTAAAATGAAAATGATTGTATGAGAGTTTTCTATTCACCTGCAACTTTATAAGCATTAAGGTATTGATTTGGTGATATTAAATGGTATTTAAATTACATATGATATACACACTTTAAGACACTGATACTCTAGTATAAAATAGGTGGTATAATTCAAATTATAAATTATAGTTGGCATAGTATAAGATACCAATTAATTTTTAGTTTTTCACCATCATATAACTATTAACATGAGTTTTTGTAATAATTCACGATTTTTTAAAAATAATTTTAACTTACTTTCCTTTTTTTCTTCTCCTAAACCATCTTATGTTTTTGTATTTTATACTTTGCATTGGCTGGCACACACAGAACAATGTTAAAAGTAGTAATGAGAACAGACATATTTACCTTGTTCTTTACTGGAAATGATTATCTAGTTTTTCATGGTGTGTGATTAGGCTTTTGTTGCAAGATTTTAAAGAATTATGTTAAGGAAACAAGCATCAGTGCAAAGCTAAAGCAATATATATGAGCCATGATCTTTCTACCAGTATAAATGTGAATTTCACCAGGTTTTCTTAGTTTTGTTTGTTTTTTGACATAAAATATCACTATGTTGTCTTAACTGGCCTTGAACACAATGTACGGCTCTGGCTTCCTTCAAACTTCTGTCCTTTGAAAATATCATTAATACATTCTGTTTTTGCATTGTGAAAAGAATCTCTTGAATTAAACCTGCACCCATACATTTTGATCATACCAAATTGTAACCATAATTTTCATCTTGACTCTATATCCCCCTCTATATCCACAGCAATAACTGTGGATTCTAATACTAATTATAAATTATTGTATACTAAATTTGGTTAATTGCAAACTCAATATGCTGTGACTCATATCCTATCTTAATTCCAACTATAATATTTGTTCTCTCCTAATTTTTTCTTTGATCCACCACTCCTTTACACACATGTACACAACCTCTGTATACATAAGTCATTTCTATGTCTGCTGCCTATATCCAATATCTTATTTCTAACAGCCAAGGTTATCTACTGGGAAACTCAGGCTTTATTATTTTCCATACTCCTTGGCCCCATTACTCCACCATCAAATATAGAGCAGCTCACCACGATGAATCCTATGTCTCTTGTAAGTGATATGTCAGCTCTATACTCGATCTTAACTGGTGATATGTGGTCTCTTAACCGTATTCAGATGGAATTTTTACTGGGAATAAACACTGATTTTAAAAATATTTTAAAGGTGTCAGTCTTACAATAGTGACCTTTGTACCCATGTATCATTTATAATACAATATAATTTTGGGAGTTTTTTTTTTGAAGCAAGGAGATCTTGGTTGATTTGTATTTTTTTGGACTGTCTCTAATAGCATGCTGTGAAAGGCAAAAACATATTTTTTAAAAAAATTTCTGCACTTCTATAATTTCTCTTTCTTTGCTTTTGATGTTTTAGCAATATTTATTTTCTTAATTGTTTTTAATTTAATATGAACCAATTCCAGACAGATGTCAGGTTCTTTGCTCTTTAGAGAAATGAAGTTGGAGACTTGATCTAATGTACAGTATAAGTGGTTGCTATGACTTCAATGTATCTCATTTTTCTTCTCTAGTCCCTGTAAATGTACATGTAGATGAACCACTTTTGCTATGAAAATGTTGTAATAAAAATTTAATCTAAAGAAGCTAATAATCCAGAAATTCTGAACAAGTTTGGGCATGATTTTCTTTAATAAAACATATAAAGAACTAGACTTTGCATTTCTTACTTGGATTGATTGGAAATGATTTTTTCATTTGTTATAAGCTATTAAAATTATAAACAAAATATGTAGAATATGTATTATATATATATATATATATATATATATATATAATTTTGTATACTTTTATTAACCACTACCTGTAATAGGCACTATAACAAAAGTGCTATGACTCCTGGCTTTGAGCAATTTACTGCTTGTTTGTATATAGTAAATCTTGGCATCACCCTATGTGTCTATCAGTAGATGAATGGGTAGAGAAATGCAATATCTATATATAATAGAATACTACTTAGCTATAAATGGATGCATCTTGAAAACATAATGTTAAGGGACAGAAATCATACACACAATTAAATCCCATATTTTTCTCATATGAAACATTCAAAGTAACATTAAAGAGCAAAATAAAAGATTGATCAAAGGAAACTAGAAGACAGATTTTTGAAAATGAAAAGGGGACCTAGCCTCAAGAGGGTGGAGGATGCAAAAGTATTTAAGATGTGTCGTGCACATGTAACAATTACTCACATTGAATGTATTCATTCTGCCTCATGAACATGAATTAAAAAATGAAAATGGTGGAAGGATTTAGAGAAGGAAGGAGGTAAGATAATGGAGAAGAGAAAGGGTAATAAAAAGAATTAAGATATGTTACATGTACCTACTCACTGCAATGATTGTAAAAATCATATTCTACAAAAATGTACTGATAAACACAACTTTATAAAGCTCCAGGTTACATATTCTACATTATCAGTGACCTGATAACCATGAATGCATTAAAAATAGGAATATATGTGTGGGAAAATAAATATGAACAAAGAACAAAGAAGATGCTTTTCTGGTCTTTATAAAGCATGTGATCTATTAAATAAAAAGCAAAAACTATGGTGACATCAGCATAACCTGCAGCAAACACTTAGGAAACACTTGGTGGTGTGTGCATACACCAAAATAAAATGAGAATTCCTACTCAGTAGAACTGGTATTTGAATCCACACAATAGAACATTCTACAGAAGAGCTTAAGTAAAAAACGAGTTATCTACTTTCTTTAGTCAGTGTTGATAAAGAATCAGGGATGAAATACAAAAATGAAGGGAGCCATTTTCCTTCTTACATGTTGGCATTTAGTTCTTATAAGCTAGACTTCTGTCTTGTTTGTTTGATTTATTGTGTTTCAATAACTAAAGTGTTTTTCCTTACATAGTAATAGCTCAGCTCACAAACACTTGTTCTGTTTATGAAAATTTGTAAGCTGAAGCACTGAGCAATTTGCAAAATCAAAATAGGGTGAAGAACAGGACTATGGCCATCTTCCCCACACCAACACGTATGTGAACGACTTCCTCACTCTTCTATATGGCCATGGCTCCCTCTAGTTAAGATCACAGTCACAGACAGGCCTGTACACACTTGCTGTGAAGGCTTTCAGTTTGCTTTTATAGCACATACATGACTGTACAGAATTGTTTGATGTAGCACAGCTCAAAAGAAAGTGCAGAAGTTGACAAGAATAGGCACAACAATAATGAAGGTAAGCAAAATCTGCAGAGAATTAACGAAAGTGACAAAAATTTTCAGAGCAATAACGAAGGTTACAAGAAAGTGCACAGTAAAATGACAAGAAGATTTTGAGGAAAATAACCACTTAATTGAAGGAAGAAATTGTATAAAACCATGAGCATTCAGAAATTACGTATTATTATGCATTCTTCTTATTATTATTATCATTATTATTATATTGTAGTACTAATGATCAAACTTGCAACCTTGCACTTCCCAGGCAGGCATTTATGCCACTGAGCTTAATTCCCAGCCCAGAAATTATATATTAAAATATTCAAAATAATTAAATCATAGGTGAAAAGTAAATTTCAATTTGTATATGCTAATGTTGAATTAATATTCAAATAAAAATTAATATTTAAAAGTAGAGTTAACACAAAATTCAAATTTTATTAAATTATACACTTTTAATTTCCCACTTTATGTGCATCCATTTGTCAATGTGAAAAGCTGATGTCACACTTGATGCATGGTACAACTTGACCCAAATATAAGCACATGTTGAAGGAATTTGAATTGTTAACTGTAGTGTATTTTTTCTCAGCTGCATTGTGCTATGGTTAAGAATTTCACATAGATTTGGGTGTCCCTCCAGAAATAACATTAGGAACATAAAGCGAGCCAAGGAAATGGTTATTTGGCATTTCTTGGAAATAATACTTTGCTAAGGCAGAATCTATTTCAGAAAAAAAGAACAAGTTAATTGGTGTATTTTGTCACCTAATGAATTCAGATTTTTTCCACATCATCTAGCACAAAGTCTCTGTCTTCAACCAAAATTACTTCATAGTTTGACAACTTTGGGCAAAGAACATCATAGGTAGAAAAATAGTTTCACTTGAGATACATAATGTTAGTCACAAAAGCACTTGATTAGAATTATGGGTTTGAATGCCAGATGCTAAAAATTTAATTATATTTTCTTTAATAAATTTAGTCATTTGTATGTTTGTGATATGATATCATCAAAATGGACCCACACTTCTCTGCCACTGTGAAAACATAGGTGAGCCATGCTACAGGAGGAAAGACCCATCCCTTGCTACTTCCATGACTGAAGTGAGCCGCTTGGGAATACCCAGAGATCAAAGGAAGACCAGGAACTCAGTAGGGTATCAACTAAGGCATACAGGAAGGACAGAAGAGACTAGCGGTGTGAAAAGTCCAAAATAACAATATCAATATGAGGCAACAGGAGACTGAGGCCTCTGTGGGACTAGCAACCAGCTCAGGAAGAATGTAGAATTCAGGAACTGGACTTTTTCACTCAATTTTTTCTCTAATTTTATTTTCTCTTTTTTCATCTTCGTTTTTCTTTCTTTTGTTTCTTTTGCTTTTTTTTTTTTAATTTCTCTTTTCTAAATGGCTGGGGAGAACTCCAACCATGGAAAACTAGTCGCATTCCCCAATCCCAGAGACGAAGTTCAGATAATTCCTTGAATACTCCTTCATTCTTTCTTTTATATATTCTTTTCTACTTTCCCAATCCTTATGTGATCATTCTTTGTCCTCCAGCCTTGTCTTTCTACTTCCGTTGCAGTTGTTTGTTTTATATACTATCCTCCCTAAATTTCCCAACCACATGGTAAAGCCACTCTAACAAGGGAAAATATTTTACATAGAAACCCCTAATACACAGTTGATTCTGTTATATAACTATAGATTTTATGATATAAAGTATAAACTCAACAGTTACCACAGGTTGTCAGTTTCTAACTTGTGCTTGATGCTATTTTATTGTTAATTTTATTAATTTGGCTAGGATATCATTTCTATTACAATCAGTTGTTTTTCCTTCTGTAACAATACTGGGAAGCTCTGAGTTAATAACTCCACCACAGTCCTATACCAAAAAACCAGGTATTGAGCCAAACAGATACCACCATCCCACTCTTAATTATTTGGGAAAGAAGAATCTTGTAATAGATACAAACTAAGATATCTCTGAAGAACAGACTTTTCCTACAGAGGCCTTGATACTAGTGATATAGCTACCTACTACAAAATCCATAAGGATCAATATAAAAAATATTTTTTTGAAATAGACAATGACAAGATGAAAAAGCAAAATGCAGTTTCAGGCCTCCCACATACTCGGAACAAGTAAAGAACACATAGACATACAATAATTTGGAAGACACACACCTGAAATTTCTGAATTGATAGCAACTGAAGTAAACAAATTCATGAGGGTATAGAGGAAATCAGATAAGAAATAATCTCTCAGATAAAAACAAAAGATGTCAACATTTATAAAGGAATTGTTCAGCAAATCTAGAGAGGATATAGACAAAAAATAAGATGACCACAAAAGAGGATGGAAACAGTTAATGATCAACATAGGACAGAAATAGAATGTATGAATCAGATTCAAACTGATGAACAGGAAATTAAGAAGTCCACTGAAAGCAGAAAAAGTGCTTGAACAAAACTTTAGACACACTTGCAGATATTGCAAACAGGATTGTGACTAGCAATCATGACTAGGAAAAACTCCTAGAAATGAAAGATGAGGAAATAACAGCTACAAGGCAACACAAAGAAACATAGTATAAGAATAATTGGTTTCAATGAAAAAGCAGGAGTCAACACAAATGGCACAAACAATTTGCAGAACTAAAAAAGAAAATTTTCCAAGCATGAAAAAAGAATGTGAGCTGGAGCCGCCCAGGCAGACCGACGGGCTCCGGGGCTGGGACCTGGGCAGTGGGACTCGAGCGGGGAGGCTGGTCCAGCCCGGCCAGGCCCGGCCTAACAAAAGGCTGTTGCACGAGGAGCATCCAGAAGCACAGAAGCGGTGGCGATGCTTTGGGAAGCGGAGCTGGAACGCGCTGGGCTCCGGTGAGGCGTGCGGGTTTATCATAACGGTGTTCAGGCAGGAAAACATGGATGACTACTACGACACCGGAGAAGAGCTCGGCAGAGCCCTTTGATTTTCATTTGGCCATCAAAACAAGGTTTGAGGGGATTCTGAAAATGGCAGCGGGCTAGGGGATCCAGCGAAGAGTCTCTCCAGAGAATTCATACTCGAAGCTAAAAAAAGACAGCATGGAGAGGGCCAGACAAATCGATAGCGATTCTTATTAACCAAGAGTACAACTGGAGGATTTGAAGTCGTGCTGAGACCTTCAACGCCAATAACAGGAGGCTGCAAATCCCGGGCCCTTAAATCAACAAACACACTCGTGGACCCAGCACGAAAAGCTGAGTTGCTTTTGGGGACTGCAGGAAACTGAGACCCAGACCAGGACTCCAAGTAGCAGCCAGTTCTGCACCACTGCACCAGAGTGGATGTACAAAGCTCTGGCGTTTCAAATCTAAACGGTGCACAGATATCTGACCGGTCAGCGCTGTGCCGGGAGTGGGGGAAAAGTGGACAGCTTGGTGTGCGGCGGTCCCGGAACGAGGACTTGCACCGGACTCTGGTGAGTACAGAGAACCCCGCGGCTGCTGGGTTTGGCCAGAGAACAGCTAGCCCGCCACCACGGGGAAATCAATAACACAGAGTCTGGTGCAGACATATTAGCCTGGCGGCAGAAACCGCAGCTTGGTGACATCACCAGGTCTCCTTGTAGGGAGGGCTGGTGGAAGACATCTTGAGTCCTGGCAGAGCCTGATTACTTGCTGGCTTCAGCTCCACACAGAGAACTTATTGGGAGCCATCTTAGTTTTGGGCAGATCTGCTATTCTGGTGCTCCTGTCACAGAGAGGTTTGGAAGAGAACGGCTGGGACTTGGGCAGAATCCTGTGCCACAGTGACATTACTCAGCTGCTTCTGATTCAAAGAGAACTGGCAGGAGCTACTGGGGCTAAACCAAGCCTCTGCTTGGGGCCCAATAAGCGGATACAAAATAGTCACAACTCAGTGACAACCAGAAAGTACAGCCTAATTTATGAACTAACTGACACAGAGGCTAGAGACTAGACTGTACCGCCCCTGCATCCCAGCCTACCCCAGATAACAGCAAATTGGGGAGGACAGCAAAAACTCAAGCCAGCACGCTTCTGAAAGGCCCTAAGCAATTCGGAGAGGGCCAGAGAACTCCAGGACAGTCTGAAAGAAACCAGAAACATGACAAGAGATAAAAATAAAAAAAAAATCTCCAGCTGTTCAACAGGAGAAAATAAACCCAAGAGAACTAAACACTGAAGAGAACAAACACAGCAACCATCCTCTACTCGACACAGCATCAGCCGAAATTAAAAAGTACTTACATGATCTCATAGAGGAATTTAAAGATGTACTCCTGATCCAAGTGAGGCAAGATATAAAGAGATTGATTAAAGAGATGACAAGCCCCGCCCAAGAGAACACAGATGGAAGAACTGAGGAAATCAGAAAAGAAAGAGAAGCATCTGAAGAAGAATTTAAGCATAACTTAGAATACATGAAACTGATCCAAAGAGAATATCAGGAAACTAAAAACTCCATTGAATATTGGCAAAATGCCTTGACAGAAACTAAAGACAACCTTCTGAAACTTGAAGAGAGATTTAGGGCTTATGAACGTGAAAGAGAAAGCCTCTTAAAAATAACAAGGAACCAGAAAGAAGCAATTCTAAAACTGGAAGATGATAAAAAGATACATAACCTAAGAATAAAGAATGTGAGTGAGGAAGCAGGAACCTCCAAAAATGAAATACAAAAAATATTCACAGATATATTAAAGCAAAATTTCCCACGTATAGCAAAAAGAAATGATATCCAGATAAAAGAAGCATACAGAACGCCAGCTACCTACAACCAAAACAGATCTACGCCTAGGCATATAATAATCGAGATCCCAGAAATCCACCAAAAAAACAGAATAATAAAAGCAGCCAGAGAAAAGATGCAGGTTACCTATAATGGGAAATCTATCAAAATAACAGCAGACTTATCAACACAAACTCTTAAGTCAAGAAGGGAGTAGGGAGAAATATTCCAAGTCCTGAAGGAAAAAAAATATGCAACCGAAGTTCATATATCCATCAAAACTCTCTCTAAAAATTAATGAAGAAATAAGATACTTTCAAGACAAGGAGGAACTGTGGGAGTTCGTGGCCACCAATCCAACCCTACAGAGAGCGCTGAAGGACATTACAGAGAAAGAGAGGAAGAGATATCAGGATTCCAGCTACAGTGGCAGAGAGGCCTCAGTGAACGGGGCAGACAATGGAATGAGGGAATAAGGTGGACAAATTGTAGCAGAAAAGTGGAGTAGCAGACATGAGGCAGAGACGGTAAGCTAGTCTTTAGTAGAGACAGCTCTGAAACTATATTTAAAAAAAAAAAGCAGAGGTCATTGCTAATGGTGTATAACGATTTAAAAGATACAGTAGTCCTAGTGCCATATTTAGATTGAATTAAATTTGTTCTGGTCTGTCCACTCATGTCAGATCTGAGGACACAGACCTCTAGAACCAAAAATAGCAGGTTATACCATGGTAACTATCCTTACTTTCCTATTGACTTAGGCTGAAATCCTGTATTACTTACATTGTCTTACTATGACTGATCTTAATTGTATCTGAATCATAAGAATTGTATCTGAATCATTGGTTGGCCTTGACTGATCCTATTTGAAATCGGTATGTGTGTTAGAATCAACCCTAAAAGTAGAGGAAACTACTCTGAGCATGACAAGATGTAAAGGATATCCATACTGGTATGAATCAGTAATAGCTCTCAAATACTACAATGCAGTCAAAGATAAGTTTTTATAAAAATAGGTGATAGTATGTTTAACTATAATAAGTCAGTGTTGTGGACAAATCTATTGAAAATAACAAGAGAAAACATAGTAGCTACGGAAGATCATTTATATTATAGTTTTATAAGTCTTATCCATTGCATGTTTTTCTAGGAAATTGTTTCGCTGTCTTGTTATGACTTGGTTTTCCCTATAATACAGAGAGGATAGGAACAAATACTCTGAGGAAGAGACCTGAAAAACCCGAGGCTTATTTTGTAGCATTATAATATAAATTCTAGCAATCTATTGTTTGATGATTAGAATGACATTGGACTGGTTTCTTCAGCTCAACTTCAGCATATGCAGAGATGGGGACGGCTATCACAAAGAGAATGAGAGATGCGATGGTAGTTGCTATTGTCTTCCCTAATTTGGAACTTGAGGACCTAAAAAGACTTCATCATCCTGTAATGATTTGATTAGTTCTATAATATGCAATAAGTATATAAAGTGGGTGAAGTTAGGGACAACTATTTGTAAGAAGCTAGAGACAGTTAGATAAGGAAGATCTCCAGTGGACTTGCTTTGAAATCTGTATTTCTTTAAATTGTTTTTTATTTTTTTTTAAATGTTCTGTTCTGTTTTGATATGGTTAACCTTACCCTCTTTGAGATGTAAAACAAATAGGTGGGACTGATAATCATATTACGGAGCTCTTGTTCGATCATAGAGCAGAATGGTTTGTAGGGTCACTTTTTTGAATGTCATTCTAAATACTTTAATTCTATAACCTGAACAGCCATTTCGAAGATGACAATTTGTAACTTATCAACCGGCAATTTCTTACCTTTTGTTTGTCTGTAATTTAGTATTATTTCTACCCTTTTTTTTTTATCTCCATGTATTTTTTTCTTGTTTCCTTTTCTTTAAATAAATAAAAAAAAAAAACAAAAAAAGAAAAAAGAATGTGACAATAGACAAATTAGGCATATTGAAACCCAATTAGCAATAGCCAAAATAAATCTACACCCATATATATAATAATCAAGATCAAAGAAATTCAGTAAAAGAAAACAATATTAAAAACTATTAGAGAAAAGAAACATAAGCTCTAAAGGAAAACCCATCAGAATCATGGCACACTTCTCAACATAAAACCTCAAGTCGAGAAGAACGTGGAGTAAAGTATTTAAAGTCCTGAAAGAAAACAACTTCCAACCCAGATTAATCTTTCCTGAAAAATTATCTTTCAAAATTAATGGAGAAATGAGATATTTCCATGACAAAGAACAGCAGAAGAAATTCACGTTTATCAAAGGATACTGAAAAATATTCAGGACAGAGACAAGACTTTGACCATGATTCCAAGAACAACAATAATGAAACCACCACACAGAGTAGGCAGTTAAACAGAGGATAAAAGTAGGGAAGCTACAGTAGGAAAATAGCATAACAAAGACAAGCCAAGTCATACTAGCTATTACCATCAAATGGACTCAGTTTACCACTCAAAAGAAACAGACTGGCAGAATGGATCAAGAAACAAGACTCAACAGTGTGCTATATACGAGAAATACATTAACTCAAGAAGAAATTCACAGGCTAAAAGTCAACGGGTAGAAAATAATACTGCATATAACAGGAAACCAGAAAAAAGCAGAAGTAGCTTTTCTGGCCACAGACAATGTAAACTTCAAACCAAGAATGACCAAAAATGATGAAGGAAGTCACTACATATATGTTAGGGGAGAACTTCAAGATGGAGAGATAAAAATCACAAATATGTGTGCACCAAATGCGGGAGAGTTCAACTATATAAGACAATTATTAATAGACATGAATAAAATTAAATAGAAAAAAAAAACAATTGTAATGGAGATTTTAATGGCACATTATCACAGAGAGATAAATCCACTGGACAAAAAATTAGCAAAGATATAACACAACAGCACCAAAACTTTGAACAAATAGGTTTAGTAGATATTACAGTATTCCACTCAACAACATCAGAATACATATTCTTTTCAGCTGCACATGGGACATTCTCTAAACTAGACCATATTATAGGCTATAAAACATGATTAACTAAATTCAAAGAAATCAAAATTTTTAAATAACCATAAAGCAATACAATTTTAAATTAATGGTAAAAGAATCTGCAAATAGTTAACAAACACATTGGAAATTAAACCTGAGCAACAACAGGTCACAGATGAATTTGAAGTAGATATAAAGCATTATCTGCAATCAAACAAAAATGCAAGTACAACTCATTGGAACCTGTGGGAAATAGTGGAGGCATTCCTAAGAGAGAAATTGACAGCAGTGAATTCTTACATCAGGAAATCTGACTGACCAAAAACAAATAGCCTAATACTTTACCTTAAGTTTCTAGAACAAAAAGAGCAAATCAAGACCAGGCCCACACAAAAGAGGAAACTGAAAAGATCAGAGCAAAAATTAACCCAACTGGTGTTAAGAAAATACAAAGAATTAATGATTCAAAGAGATGGTTTTTTGAAAGAATAACTAAAGTTGATAAACTCCCAGCCAACCTTATAAAAGAAAGGAAAGAAAAAAATCTCAAATCCATAAAATAAGAAATGAAATCATACATATCATGTGAAAAATATGATCATCAACACTTTCTTTGAAAAATCTTTACTTGCATACAATAGAAAATACACAGTACGGCAGGTTCCTAGAAATGTATGAATTGCCAAAGCTGAATCTAGAACATATAAAAATTTTGAATAATCTAATATCAGATATTGAAATTTAAAACATGATTAAAAATTTAGTAACAAAGAAGTCTGGATGATCCAAATAGATTCACTGCTGAATTCTACTAGAAATTTAGAAAAGATTTCATAAGAATACTGCTCAAATAATTGATGAAATAGGTAGGAATGTCAACCTCCCTAATACATTCCTGGAGGCAAGAATTAGCCTGACAACAAAACCAGAGAAAGTCTTAACCAAAAAAGAGAACTACAGGCCAATCTCCCTAATGTACATAGATGCAAACATTCTCAACAAAATACTAACTAGCAGAATGCAGCAAATCATCAAGAAGATTATGCACCATGAAGAAATGGAATTCATCCCAGAAATGCAGGGATGATTCAATATAAGCAAATCAATAAATGTAACAGGCAACATTAACAGAACCAAAGAAAAAATTGTATCATTGGATCTGAATACATGAAGAAAGAGCTTTTGATAAAGTCCGATACTCATCCATGGTAAAAACCCTCAGAAAATCAGAATAGATGCTCTTTACCTCAATCTGATAAAAGCCATCTATAACAAACCAACAACCAGTATGCTATTAAATGGGAAAAAACAGAAAGCTTTCACTCTAAAATAAGAAACAAGACAAGAATGTCCTGTATAATCATTCTTCTTCAACATAGTTCTGGAAACATTATCCAGAGCAATTAAACAAGAGACATAAGTAAAATGAATAAGAATAGGGAAGGAAGAAGGAAAACTATCATAATTTGCATACAACATGATACTGTACATAGAAAAACTCAAAAATTCCACCAAAAAATTTCTAGAATTAATGACCTCATTCATAGCATAATTGGATGCAAAGTCAACACTAAAAATTCAATCGCATTCCTGTACACAAACAACAAGCTTACTGCGAGAGAAGTTAGAGAAATCATACACTTTACAATAGCATCAAAAATTGAAATACTTAGAAATCAAACTAACAAAGAAATGAAAGATCTATGTATTAAAAATTATAGTACTCTGAAAAAAAGAGATTGAAAAGAATACCAGAAAATGGAGAGATATTCCTTGCTCACATAGAGGAAGAACCAGTTTTGTAAAAATGGCCATATTCTCAAAACTATTATACAGATTTAATGCAATCCTGATCAAAATACCACTAACATAACTCACAAGTTTAGTGAAAAAAATTCCTAAAATTCATTTGGAACCAGAAGAGACCTAGAATAGAAAAAGCAATTCTGGACAACAAAGGCAAGGCAATAGGCATCGCAATACTTGACTTGAAATTATACTACAAAGCTACTGTGATAAAAGCAGCATGGTACTGTCAACAAAGGAGACAAGAGGATTATTGGAACAGATTAGGAGATGCAGATACAACTACAAACACATTCAGTTACCTAATCTTTGACCAATGGGAAAACGTGTTCACTGTAAGAAGAACACCCTCTTTAGTAAACTGTGCAGGATAAGCTGGCTTTACAAGTACTGGAGACTAAAACTAGACACGTCTATCACCATGCACTATGCTAAAGGCAAAATGGACTAAAGATGTAAATACTAAAGCAGAAACACTGAATCTACCAACAAGAAAGTAGGTACAAATCTTAAAGATGTAGGGTAAGGCAGAGAGTACATGAATGAAAACGACATTATCCTGGAATTTCTTCAAAGAATCGACTACTGGAATCTTGTCTTATTAAAAACCTTTTTTACATCAAAGAAAAACAATAACAGAGTAAAAAGAAATCCCACAGAATGGGAAAAGTTTTTATTCAACTGTCCCTCAAATAAAAGACTTCTCTTTTGAACTTACAAAGAATTAAATAAACCAAGCCCCCCATATTGAAAGAACCAATCTAAAAATGGGCATCTCAAATGAAGTAATATATATGTCAAATAAATATATGAAAAAATGTGCTCATCATTAGTCATTCAAGAAATGAAAATTAAAACAGCACTGAGATTTAGTTTCATCACAGAAGGAATGGATATCATCAAAAATCAATGAATATCTAATCTGGAGGGGCTGTGGGGAAGAAAGAAATCTTCTCCCCTCTTTGCAGGAGTGTAGGCTGGTATAATTATTGTGAAATCAGTGTGGAGATTCCTCAAAAAACTAGGATTAGAGGTTGCATTCAACTCAGCTGTTCCTCTTCTGAATATTTTCCAAGAAGAATTAAAAACATATGTGTACCCATGTTTATATTAGCACAATTTGTAGTATCTAAATCTTGGAAGCAATTCAAATGGCCATGAACTGAGTTATTGGTAAAAGAAAATATGTGGTATTTTTATAACATGAAGTACTACTCAGCCATAAAGAAAGATTAACTAGAGGCTTTTACAGCTAAATGGATGCAAATGGAGACAGTACTCATAAGTGAAGTAAATCAGACTTGCATGTGTAATCATGCTTTGCCTCCCTATTGTAAGCAATTGAAAAAATGAATAAGATCAAGTACTAAAATAGATAATGTTAAAGGGAAAGAACCTGTTCAAAAAGAAAGAAAAACTGAGATGGTGAAAGGAAAAAATAAGGAAGGAAAACGAAAAAAAAAATTATAGGTAATCTTACAAAGTTAGCTAATATAGTTATATTACTGATTTCTTTGAGTTCATTGAAAAACATGATTTTTGCTTATATTGTTTGATCAGTAATCCGTGTCTATAACGTTAATCTGAGCAAGTACATTGAAGATAACATTATGCTATATATTAACCACTGCACATTTACTACTATCTTATTTTGAAATTGTGTATCATTTTATTAGTATTTTTCCTCTTTAAAATAAAAAAAGCATAACAATTGGGGTAGGTTACTCCCTTTCTGTGATCTAAACATGGTTTACTATTTAAGAATATTTTAGCTATAGTAGAAGTAAGAGATAACCTAAAGAAGAAAAAAAGAGTACTAATTTATTCTTGACAAGAGTATCTATAGTAGGCTATAGAGATTTCCTCTTGAACGGCTGAAATCCTATACCAGTTTCTATCATCATTCTGTTGAGTCCAGCTCCTCTGCAGTGAAGTTATAAGGGTATTATTTTTAGTGACTATGAAAAAGTACTACATTTACTCACCAACCTCAGCATATCCTCCTGTACTCCTACACACAGAGGAAGGGAAAACTATTTGCCTGCCTGTTGATGCATGTTGAAAATACAAGAATAAGACACAAACTTACAGATACACACAAAAACTGCAATACTAATCTTGATGTGTACAGTTGGGCTTTAGTATACTGAGTTTTATCCCTAACGTAAAGCACTCCATATTGTGACATCTGAGGATCTTAGGTCTCACAAACTGATTCTTCATGCAAACAAATTGAAATGAAGCTTGCCATTCAAAGTATCTAGGGTCAACTCCAGAAAAATGTTCCTTTAGTCTTCTCACTAGGTAAGCAGCTGTTAGAAAACATACTTATCTGAAAAATAACAGAAAATCAATTTCAATAAATCAAATTTATTCAGCTAAATATTTATTTCTGAATACATAAAGAGGCACCTAAATTTCACAGTTAAACTAAAAGTCAAATTAAATGTGCATTTAAAAGCAACGAAGACAATATGGAGCCCTGAATAAATATAGTTTGGGAAAGAAAGAAATTTAAGTTATCTAATTGATATTCTCAGATCAGTATGAGAAAACGATAAATTGCTCATGAAAATGCAAATTTGTATAGCTACCATGGAAGACTGTTTAAGTTTTTTTTGCAAACTAAACAAGCAGTCATCATGTGATGCGGTAAATGCACGCCTGTGCAGTTTTACCAGAGAAAGGAAAATTTATATTCAGAATATTTACAGTAACTTTGACTGGAAATAATCCTTTCTAAAATTGGAAATGAAGGACAGATTTTTTTCAAATCAAAATGGGATCAAGAGATAGAACGGGCAGGGAGACAGCAGAGGTCAAAGAAGTGATAAAACAAAGAATTAAGATGTTTTATGCTGTGCAATTTGTGGCCCACACCCGTAATACCAGCACTCACAAAGCTGAAGCAAGAGGATCATTGTGTTTTTGAATGCAAACAGTACTTAACAAAAACAACTGAGAAAAAGAAAATAAAATTTACAAAGAATAAAAAATCCTTAAATAGGTTTATCATTAAAGAACCTATGTCACATCTACAATAATCAATCAAAAGAAATAAACTATAAATTACAAAACCAAAAAAAAAAAATAAAAACAAGGTGAGTGTTTACTTGGAGTTAGGGAAAAGAAAAGGAAGCCTTAGGGGGCTATTAGGATATGTGTAAAAAAGAGAAGAAAAAGTAACATGAAGGATCATTATGGTAATGATGTGTCCTATAGCTTGACTGTACCAGCTTCATCGTAGTCATGATATTATATTGCACCTTCACAAAATGTTACAATTGTCACAAACTGGGAAAAGGGTACATAAAATCTCTATTATACCTCATAACAAAAAGCTTGATTAAAATTGAATTATTATGCTTCTTTCATGAAATAAGTAAAAAATCAAAAGAATATAAGTTTCATCTCAAGAGAAGTAAAAGAGAAGAACATGAAAGCAAAAAAGTGATATGGTGATTTTTTTTTTTTTTTGTCTTTTTCCTTTTTATTGGTACCAGGGATCGAACTCACGACTGCCTGCTTTCAAGGCAGGCACTTATGCCACTGAGCTAAATCCCCAGCCCCTGTGATATGGTGATTTAATCTCATATACACAACCTCAGACTATTAGCAATTATATTGTAATGAATAAAGAGAAGAATAGACCTACATAATTAAAAGTAAAAGACATTTCTGAAACTTTATTTAATTTATGAATCTTCAGATTGAAAAAAAATTATGATCACTCTATTCAGAAGTTAGTTTGCTTGCCAAGAGGTTTTACAAATATTTTGTACTGATCTTCCATAGTTTTGTTTCTGCATTTCAAATAAGAGAATTTTAAATATATTCTAACACACATGGTTATTTTTGTCAAAAGTTTTAATCTACTGGTTTTATTGGAAAACTAATTTTAATAAAAACAATTTTTGGCATATCAATGAAATCATTTAAAAACATTTTAAGTTTTATCTCAATTATGACAATACTTGAATCCATTTTTTATTTCAATGTATTTTATCTCATGGTAATATAACAAAAAATAATATTGTTTTATTCCTGGCTTGAGATGAATTATTTTTACCTTTAAGTTTGACAATGTCATTAAGATATACTTGTAATACACATTAATTACACACATTTTCGGCAATTGAATCATACAAAGATTGCATGTTAACCATTTTTATATTCCTTTTAACCCCTTGCCCTCCCCTCTATATCATTCCCCAGCTCCCTTTCCCATCTCCACAGAATCTAGCTCCATTTCTGATCATCTTAATTTTGTTTTGTTATTTATATTTTGGATTTCTCAGATTAGAAAAACCAGGCCTTATTTAACTATCTGTATTCAATTTTAGTGATAAATCTGAAGTTTTGATATGTTTATCAAAGCTTGCTGAGTTTCTACCACAAAGATGTATAATATTTTCTACTAGCAAATGAATTGATTTTATTTTATATTATTTTTATAATCAGTAACATCATGTTTCTATTAAAATGTGTTTCTATTCCATATGCAAAATATTACCTAATTTAGTACCACATGAAATTCATTGGAATTTTAAATAGCTTGGCAAATTTAACATTTTACATAATGGTAAAAATATTATTTTAAACTTAAAAATGAATATTCAGAATAATAAAACATGACTAGCATACAAATCTTGATTAAAGGTCTATACAATTTGATCAGACTGAAAATTTCAACATGATAGGACATGAGTATAATACAGTCATTCTGGGAGCATGAAGCAGGAGGATATCAAGTTCAAGACCAGCCTGGGAAATTTAGCAATTTAGCAAGAACCCTTCTCAAAATAGAAAAACTAAAATAAAATCAAAATAATCTGAAGATTTTACTCACTGGGAAGGTCCTGGATTCAATCCTTAGTACCAAAGGATAAAAAGAGGAAGTTTCTGTCATATTAAGTCATCTAGAATAGTTTGATACCAGGTAATACTGGTACATGATAACCCATATTTCTTTATTGCTGAGGTATGACAGACAACACTCACAATCTAAAGGAGAAAAGATTTATTTTGACATACAGTTTATAGAGGTTTCTATCCATACTTGACTAGCTTCAAGTCAAAGCAGAGGGACATGGCAGAGGGGGCTTGCTCTTGGCATGGAAAGTAGGAGAGAGAGGGAGAGAGAGAGAGGGAGGGAGGGAGAGAGGGAGAGAGAGAGAGAGACCGAGACAGAGAGATCCAGAGAGACAGAGAGAGAGGCAGAGAGAGAGAGAGAGACAGAGAAACAGAGAGAGAGAGAGAGAGAGAGAGAGAGAGAGAGAGAGAGAGAGAGAGAGAATGAAGAAGAAGAAGAAGACGAAGAAGGAGGAGGAGGAGGAGGAAGAGCAGGAGGAGGAGGAGGAGGAGGAAGGAAAGAGATACTGTATATAATTTCAGCCACTCCCCCAGGAACTTACCTACTTACCTCCCTCTTCTGGCCAAGCTTTATCTTCCAGATTCATATTTAGCTGTAAATTTATTAGTCCACTGATGATTATCCAGCTCTCATGATCCAATCACCTTCCAAAGCTCCACTTAAATGAATAAGACTTTGAGGGAATGTCTAGATATAGAGCATAAAAATGGT
Organism: Cavia porcellus; assembly: GCF_034190915.1. NCBI lineage: Eukaryota > Metazoa > Chordata > Mammalia > Rodentia > Caviidae > Cavia > Cavia porcellus. The sequence continues at coordinate 83,529,191 of NW_026947486.1, read as the reverse complement.
ATAACTTAGATGTGGGTCAGGACTCTGAAAAGGAAATTAAACATTAAATAATCACGTTTAAGAAATTCACTTTGTATCTAAATTTTTTTCAAAAACTGAACACAGGCAAGCAAATTTACTGCTTCGTACAGAATTTCTCAGTGTTGTGTCTCAGTATATTTTATCTCTCAATATCAAGAAAGCTGTTTGTTTTGTCTGACTTACCAATTCAATCCAGTAATTTTTAAGTGACAAAATGTAAGCTTTTCTTTTGTAGGGAAAGAAGAGCCCAGAAGTTAAATGCTACAGAAGACCAGGATCAACTCTATTACTCCTGATTCTTACATCTGTAAAAGCTTTTGTAATTTTTAATAATTTGCACATGCCTTTTACACTATTTTTGTTAAAGTACAAATGGTTGTTTACTATGCAGATTGTACAGAAGAGCTTCAATAAATGCTATTTCATCAAAAAGTTCCACAGACCAAAAGAGTACAAAAACTTATCAAAATAGTGTTTTATAGGCAATTCAGATAAAAGTTTAAGCAGTATAAGCAAAATATAATAAACTTTGAGAGCTTTTGAAAGAAAAATTGGGAGAAAAAGTCATGAAGTCAGTTTTTTTCTCTATGCTTTGTTATAAGGCTGAAATTTATATTTGCTTCATGTTCTTTTCACAAAGATGAATAAGTTATGCAAAACAAAGCACAGTAACATTTAAATTACATAGAAAAGCTCAGGATTGAGAGTAATTTAACAATGAGATAAGTAAGAAGGCCCAATTAAACAAACCCTTGGGCAAATTGTTATTCTTTTTACCAAGTAATATTTTTTTGTAATCTATAGAAAAAAGTCTTTGGCCATCTCATTGTTTCTTAGACTATTTTAATTAAAACAAAAGCAGTATTTATTAACAACACTCCATAGCTAACAACTTTAATTCTCCTATCAAATGAAGGCAAGAAATTATTAAATTCATAAATGTGCTTTCATTGCATTTAATGAAAATGAAATTAGATCTGTGTTATCAGAGGTGAGGCCAGTCAACACTAAAAGAAGCAGCAGTACTGCCAAATAGGCAATTTACATAAATAAATTTTCTTCCTTTACAAATCAGGAAGTCTTTTCATGAGAGCTTGAAAAGCAACATCACTCCCCAAACTGACTTTGAATTGATGGACTCGTGGTGCGTCTGATAAGATTTAACTAAAGCCTTTCCTCTCTTTTCTCCACACTAGGTAATTTTTAAACTTTGCTTTTCCCATGATCTATATCTAAATGTTAATACTGAACTTCCTTTCCATACTATTATTGCATTCCTAGGAAAGAAGTGCATATCCTAGACACAGCAATTTTGTTCAGTTTGAAATAATAGATATTCCGAAATACTTAGTCCTGAATAATTCATTTACAAAACCTAAAAAGTAATGATTGCAAAGCTTGCTTTTAAAGTATTTCACTAAATTTCTTTGAAAGATACTGTACAAAAATGACTAGATGATGTAGCAAATCTTATTATCCAGGAATGTACTCTAAGATAAACTCTGCTTGCTTTGATTAGAAGTATTAAGCCCTCACTGACTCATATAAACAATTGCTCTTCAAATTGGAATAAAGTTTGAAGGTCACTTAAGGAAAATTCCTACTGGGTTAAAATTAGATTTCTTGTACAGCATACTTAATAAAAGGTTACTTACTGTTCTCTCAATACCTGTAATAACAGCAGAGCTTGGTGTAAAGTTGTCTCTTGACCAGGTATTTACAATTGCCCATTGCTGATCTACTACTTTGCCTTGACCAAACTTTGAGTACTTTTCCTATAGGCATCTTAACTCTTCTCCCTTGCAAGCCCAAGAAAATACTAGAAATTGAAAAACTATTCTTTCATCAGGTTATCCTGTGATCAGATGATCATAGTTACATTTACTCTCAAGTACTTGTCATCATTTCCTCATTTGCCTGATTCCTTGATTTACTGTTTTTTCTTGCCTATAAAAGAAAATTATTTTCTATTTGATATTATTTTGTGATTTTTATTAGTACATATTCATAGTATATAATGATTACATTCCTTGTGCAGAGTGGATATATGTACATAACAAATTATATTTTTTTATCTCTCTCACTCCCCTTCTTCCCTCTTCCCTTCATCTATTGGTTCACCTCCTTTTTGCAAAAGATCTACCTCTTCCTTTTCTCATATTTATCTTTTATTTTATTCTTTATTTTTTAATTTTTTAAAAATTTTTAGTAGTACACTTGTAGTACACATGATTACATTCAGTGTAGTAAATTGATACATGTGTATATCACAGCTCAATTGTTTTCTCCTTTCCTCATCCTCATGTTTCTTTGATTTCTCTAGCAGATTCATTTATTTATCTTATAAATATATTTTTGTCTTTTTCATTTTTATCGGTACCAGGGATCAAACTCACGACTGCCTGCTTGCAAGGCAGGTGCTTATGCCACTGAGCTAAATCCCCAGCCCCTTATCTTATAAATATTTTTAAAGTTATCAAATATATAGATTAACAACAAGACTAACAGGCCAAAATCATGTAAAGAAACATAAGACAATTATACTAAATGAATTATACTTTTACATACATTGTCGATACTGAATTTTTTCTTTCTCATTCTCTCTATCTCTCTCTCTCTCTCTCTCTCTCTCTCTCTCTCTCTTTCTCTCTCTCTCTCTCCCTCTCTCTCTCTCCCCTTACCATCTGTTTTTTATTTGGTATACTATGTATTTAGACTTTTATATAAGAGAAGCCATGCATATCAAAGATTGTACATTTGATTTACTTTGCTCTTTATTTCTATTTTTGGTTTCTCACTACAGAGAAACCATGTTTAAACTTTTGTGTCTGATTTCATTTCAAATTATGCTGTCAGAGTACATCTATTTTCCTTCAAATGACTCAAGTTTATCTTTCTTTATGGAGCAGTAGTACACATTGTGTATAAATATCATATTTTCTTCACCCATTTATCTGTTGATGACAAATAGGTCACTTCTAAGATTTAGCAGTGACCTGTGCTTCGATAAACATGATTTTGAGACATTTACAGATGTCTTATATCACAGCAGTTTTCAAATTGCAACAATCTTTCCCTTGAATAAATCTTTTTATCGAATCTAAATTTAGTTTTATTTGAAAATCCCATTGAAATTACATGAGAGACCAAAACTTGGCCCTCTACAAAATTTATCTGCTTCTGAACTAGTTTTCTTATCCTACTTTATCTCTAATTTTCTTCTACTATCTTCTTCAATTCCCATTATGTTATATAAATACATGGAATGAAAATAAAATATATTATTACAAACACAAAATTCTAATTCACTGGTCTTTTCAAACAACCCCATGACCTTTGAAGACATTTTCCACCTCAAATATTGCTACTCACATTTTCGCCATAATGCACACTTACAGCTAAATCAGTTTCTTAAAATATTTTTCATTGGGCAGCATTACTTTACTGAGTGTCCACTGATACCAATTAAAATTCTACTTAATGCTTGCATTATTTAACCAAAATTTTGCACAGTGGAAGAGGAGCTCAATTTCCAACAGGACTTAAATACTGTCATTTTAGAAACAGTAGAAAACAAAAACCTTTAGATGAATATAAATGCAGAAATTAAGTTATCCAAGAATACTCTAGCCATTCAATTTGCTTAAATTTACAAATGCAGAAAAAATGTTCGATTTCTGCAATGTAAATAAACCATAAACAATGAATTTAATTCCATAATGCTTTGTAGCTAGAATTACAGAAAGAAGTTTACAGTTAAATATCACCCATTAATTACACTTTGTGTTCCTATCACTTAATCAATCCCATAATTGGCAACACCAGGAAGAAAAACATAATTCTGAAATCTATGCCTTAAACTTTCATATAACATACATGATCTCATAATCACAAAAGTTCATAATATAATGTGCAATGGAAATAGAAAATCTCATTTTAGGATCATTATGACTACTTGGGATTAGTTCAACTACTTCACTTTCAAAAAACAGAAAAGACTAACATTTTAAATATTTTTAAAAATAAGGCATGCTAGGGCCTGAGGGTTTAGCTCAGTGGCATAAGCACCTGCCTTGCAAGCAGGTGGACGTGAGTTCGATTCCCGGTACCGATAAAAATGAAAAAGACAAAAAAAAAAAAAAAAAAAAAAGGCATGCTGAATCTTAAGCTGGCTACAGCAATCTACACTTAGGATACAATGGCATAGAATTGCACATGTGTATTTTGCTAATATATATAATGTGATTTTTAACATTGTATTTTAGCTATATAGAATGTAATCATTTGAGGATATTGGGTAAAAGGTGCAGTGTAACTTTCAGTGCAATATTTATAAACTGCTTGTGTAACTACAATTGTTTTACAAACTTTTAAAAATGTTTTTAAACCAACAGAAAGCTAAATATATAAGATGGTGTTGAGGGATAAAAATGTCGGAGAAAAAGAAAACTGAGAGGCAATTCCAACATATGGCATTGCCATTCTTTTAATGACATTTACAAAGTAATAAGTCACAAACAAAAGCTAAAAATCTGGGAAGATATTTCAGTATTTTTATGGACCAACGCAAAAATAAGTTGGAATGCATTGCATATCCTTGCTGTTTTGAATAGTGGTTTATAAATATAGGAGATTCTATATCAAAGACTGGATCTCATAGAGCTAAAGTATAAGATGGAAACTTTCAGAGTCTATGGTAAACAGGAGATGGTAGAGATTGGAAGAGAGAGAGAGAAAGAGAGAGAGAGAGAGTTTCAGTGGCATGACAATTGCAATTAATAACAATGCATTGCATTTTTGAAAAATGAAAAGAGTGAATAAGTGTTTGTACCACAAAATTATAATTATGTGAGATAATACATTTGCTAGTAGGTAAATTTAATTTCCCAATGTATGTATATATTTATGAATATTTGCATGTATACTTCAAAAAGCCATGTTTTAGTATGTCTGATATTTAGCCAAAAGTGTATTGTTAAGAAATAAATCAGGTTATGTAAAGCAACTAGAATATAATAGTAAGAGTTGAGCATCCCCAAATTAATATTTCTAATCCAAAACATTTCAGAAGCCCAAAGTTTTTGAGCACTGACAGCTTTAGGATGCCTTATTCATTTTTATATCATAATGAGAGTTGATAGCTGCTATCATATTGTTATGGTATTGAAAAGTTTATCACAAATCAATTTTGATACAAGTGGTAAGAATAAGACATAAGAACAGATTTTCAGGTTACTCTAGACCTTATGACAAAAAATGCTGTATACACCAAATAATCATTTCGCTTGGACATTTTGAGAGACTGAGATTGCAAAGCAAATGGTCACACCAAAATTAATATGAATAGCTCTATGCCAACAAATTTGATAATTTAAGTGATGGATGAGTTCTTTGAGGGACACAATCTACCAAAATTCATGCAAAAAAATAGGTAGTGTAAATAGGCCCATATATACTTATAAAACTTGAATCAATAAATAATAATATTTCAAAAGAGAAAGCAACATGTCCAGATGGTTTTATTGTACCTTCCATTAAAATTTAACGGAGAAGTCAGGCATGATGAAATACGCCTATGATTCAGACAACCGTAGAAAGCTGAGTCAGAAATATCACAAGTTTGAGTGCATTCTGCACAACTTAACAATTTAATGAGACCTAACTTGAAATAGTTGAACAAAAAAAGGCTAGAAATGTACCACAGGACAAAATTCCTGAGTTCAATCTCAAGCAGTACATACAAAAATTATGTGATGAAGAAATGATACAAATTGTCTTTCCAGAAAATGAAAGTAAGGGAACACTTCAGAATTTGTTCTGTGAGGCCATATTATCCAAATAACAAAAGCAGACAAAAGGCATTATATAAAAAGAACATTACAAAACAGTATTTCTCATGAACACAGGCACAAAAAACCACTACTTAGAATTATGTAATTGAATCTTAAAAACTGTATAACAAGAATTATATCACATAATAAAATAAAAGCTATTCTTGATATTCAAGTATTGAAAAAATTTTGAATAGTCAACACTATAACATATCATAAAATAGTTACTAAAGTGTAGAATGAAAAGATGAGATTAAAAAAAATGATAGTGAGCAAGGCAGAGCGAGATGACAGCCAAGGAAGATGCTCCAGACATCTTATGAGAAAACATCAATTAGAACAGCTATTCACACATGAAAGTACATTGGCAAAGGTGAGTTGAGAGAATATGATATTTTTAGCACTACAATAAGAAAAAAGACATAGAACAGAGAAAGTTGTCTGCGGTATTCCTCATCCAAATCTAAGCAGTCCATAAGCAATAGAGATATCTTCCTCTTGGGAAAAAGAGAGGTATTAAATCCATATATTCACTTTAGGATATAATTCCGATCTACCATGGTGAAAGACAGGGCTGGGCAGAGCCCCATGACCCACTCCCCTGGCCCAATGCCCACAGACATACATAGTACATGCATGTATCTTGGTCGTGGTGATCAAGGGACAGTCTCTATCAGACTCTTCCCATTTTAACAGTAAATTCATTTTATACCTAAGTAATTCAGAGTTGTATATTCCATGAATTGAAAAACACATAATGGCATATACAGCATTACACTACCACACAAAAGAGTTTCATGTTATAAAATAAACCTTCTGTACTGTATTCATTTATAGATTTTTAAAATTTATTATGTACTGGATTTTTTAAACTTCTAATATCAATGCAGGAAATAGCTATAACAAACCATAATATGTTAACCAGACTCAACAATTATTATGAATATTCCCTGGGAGGAGAGAGACCAAGATGGTGGAGCAGTAGGCAAAAGAGAAAGAGCCTGTCTTAGTGTCACCATCCAAATGCTGAAACATAGTAATGTGAAGACAAGAAGGTCATAATTGGGTCCCCTGGACCCATAAAGAATCCAAAGCATGAATCAAAGCCCATAGGGAGAGTGGAGAGAAAAATTTCAATGAAGAAGGAGGTATCCAGCAGTGCCTTCTCTTTCAGATGGGACTCACTGCGTGAGAGGAGCAGTTCAAACTTGCAGACATATGGTGATGGATGGTGACTCTGAAGGCCTCTGCACAGAGACACAGCAGTTATGGGAGCAGTAGACATAATGGACCATACTGGTTGATAGTGAGTGTGAAGGGTTCAGTCTTTTTGTGGGAGACAGCAACTGGCCAGCAGCCATTTTGGACACGGTCTTGCTGAGATCTCAACTCAGAAATGCTATGAGGGATCCATTTAATGACTCTTAGAAGGTGCTCTGAAGGTGGCAAGTTAAATGAGTCTGATCTCAACCAGGAGGTACAGGCTTTCTGAGATTATCTGTTACCTCAACTAAAAGCTACTACTGGCTTCCTGAATAGTTTGACACAGATATGGACTCTATTTCCACAGGACATCTACCAGTGAAAGCAGAAACAAACTTGGAATTGGACTTTTTCATTCTCTCTCTCTCTCTCTCTCTCTCTCTCTCTCTCTCTTTATTTATTTATTGTTGTTTTGGTGGTGGGTTTGTTTTTGATTATTGCTTTTTTTCATTTATTCTCCTTCATTGTCTGATCTTGTTTTTATATGAGTGCAAATGTGGTCCCTAGCATCTTTGTGGCTGTGGTTCTGTTCTGTTCTTTTTATCTCTTCCTTCTTTCTTTCCCTCCAGTCTTGTGCACCAGTTTCCCAAAATCACCATGATAACCTTTGTTCTCCAAACTTACTTCTAATCTTTTCCTCTTCTTCCACTTCTCTGTTTTCTCCTTAACTCATTTAAATTTTAATCTGAGAGGGCAAAATTGACATATTAAGGACTTATATACTGCATATAATTTTTTGATGTATTTTACATTTTGTTATGCAACTACAAATCTAGTCCACATGTTTACAAGTAATCAATGGTTAGCTCATCTTGTCATTTTCTTGGCAAGTAGTATTGGTTTTACTATAGTGACATAATTATTCTAAAAAGTAATGCCTACTGGTACTCCACAACTGAGATTGACTAAGTGTCACAAAATATACTATGGGCACAATGACAAAGACCCAGGGACCGGGCCAAACAAGCAGCAACTTCTCACCTCCAACAAATTGAAGAGATAAAATCTCCCAACAGCTTCAAAACCATGGAACCAATTACATATGGAAAATGCTTCAGAGAAGTAGTCACTACTTAAAAGTAGTAAATACTAGTAATAAAGCAATCCAGGATAGATAATTTATAAGCATAATTCCAGAAATTAAACTAAGAAAAGAAAATGAGAAGGTGCAAACTAAGACATCCAGTTCATTAAAGGCAAACCCGGGGGTGAGTGAGGTGAGATAGTCTGGAAACTTCCCACCTGGCCTCTCACCTTCCCACCTTCAGGGGTAACAACAAAACAATGGAATGATGCTTTGACAAAACATCAACTAAGAAATAATTTCTCAGATAATTGTAGAGATGGTGTCCAAAATAAAGAGCACACTTAGTGATGTTAGAGCAGGTACAGACCTCAAAGCAGAAGAACTTAAGAAAGTTATGGAAGTCATGAATGCTCAGCATAGAAAAGAAATGGAATCCATAAGGTAGATTCAAGCCTATCTCCAGGACAATAAAAATTTCATGGAGAGTATTTACATCAAATTAAACCAATATGAGAACAGGATCTCAGATATAGAAGACAACTTTGCAGTTAGTGAATGAGAAAAGAAAGATTTCTCAAAAATATCAAGGAACTATGAGAAACCAATCTAGCAGATGCTACTGGAGACAATGAAGAAAAACTTAGGCTTGCTTTGTGTCAATAAAAATGCAGGAGACAACATGAATGATTAAAAAAAAGAACTTCACATACATCATGGCAGAAAACTTCCCTGACAGAGAAAAAAGAAATTGACTTTCAGGTAAGTGAGGCATATAGAACTCCAAGTAGCCATGATCAAAAAAAAAATTTACTTTGAGGCATGTCATAGTCAAAATTCCAGAAATTCAGCACAAGAAACAAATCTTAACTCTATTAGGGAAAAGAAACACGTCACCTATAAAGGAAAATCCATCAGAATTCCAGGTAACTTCTCAGCAAAAGCTCTCAAGTCAAAAACAACCTGGAATGAAGTGATTCAAGTTGTAAAGGAAAACAACTTTAAACTCACATTGATGTATCCTGTAAAACTGTCTTTAACAACTGGTGGAAAAATAAGATAATTCCATGACAAAGAATATCTCAAGAAATTTATAACCACCAAACGAGCACTCAAAAATGTTTAGAAGGACATCCTAGAAAGAGATAACAAGGACCAAAAGTCCATTAAACCCAACAGAAAGAACCAACCAGGCAAGACAAATATTCAACAGAATGAGGAAGAAAAAGAAGGGTTAATCAAAACAGAAAACTAACATGACAAGGATAAGTCAATGCATACCAGTTATAATCATCAATGTTAATGATCTCAGTTCACTGCTCAAAAGACACACACTGGCGGAATGGATCAAGAAGCAAGATTCACCAATATGCTACATACAAGAAACACATTTAATGCAAAAGTAAATTCATAGATTGAAAATGAAAAGAGGGAAAACAACACTCCATAAAACAGGAATCCTGAAAAAAGCAGGGGTAGCTATTCTATTTGCAGACAAAGTGAATTTCTTTCCAAGACTGATAAAGAGAGATGAAAAAAGATCCTACATTCTTGTAAAGGGAACAATCTAAGAGGAAGAGATAACATGTATTAAAAATATATGCAGCAAGCTCCAGTGCACTAAACTATATAAAAGAATTACTAACAGGCATGGCAAAATCAAGTAAGTTGTAATGAAGTTGTATTGGGAGATCTCAATACACCACTGGCACAAAAAGACAGATCAACTTGGCAAAAAATTAACAGTAAGATATTAGAACTGAAACAGACATTTAAAGAAGAAAATAGTTTTTGCAGTCAAATGATAATGATAATACAACATAGCATAACTTATGGGACACAATGAAAGCAGTCCTAAGAGTTAAATTTATAGCAGTAAGTATCCATATCAGGAAAATTGAATGAGTGCACATAAAAAACTTAAAATTGAACCTCAAATGTCTAGAGAAAGAAGAACAAACTCAAGCAAAGGTTTGCATGAAGAAAGAAATTATAAAGATCAGAGCAGAAATCAATGCATTGAGAACTAAAAAAAAATAAAAATAATCAATGAATCAAAAATTGGTTCCTTGGAGACTGAATAAAATCAACAAACCCTTATCCAATCTTATCGAAAAAGGGAGATCAATGACTTAATTACATGTCATTGGGAATAAAAAGTGTGAAATCACAGCAGACTCTGCAGAAATTCTAAAAGTCATCTATACTTACTTTAAAAACTTGTATTCTAATAAGACAAAATATGCAGAAGAAATGGAAAGAGTCAAATATATAAATATGAATTAACAAATTTGCATCAACATGATTTAAAAATGCTAAATAGGTTATTAATCAATGGAAACGAAGGTGTAATTAAAAGACTACCAAAAAAGAAAATCCCAATCTCTGAAGGATTCACTGATGAATTCACTGCTGAATTCTTCAAGAAATTTAGAAAGATCTAATACGACTACTTCTCAAACACTTTAATGTAATTGAAAGGAAAGCAGTACTCCAAAATTCATTCCTGGGAAGCAATCATTACCTTGATACCAAAACATAAGAAGGGCTAAACGAAGAAAGAGAACTACAGGGAAATTTTGCCAATGAACATAGATGCAAAATTTTCATTAAGCTACTTACAAGGAGAACGCAGCAAATAAGATTATATGCCTTGAACAAGTGGGATTCCTCTTAGGAATGCAGGGATGGTTCAACATACATAAATCAATAAATGTAATACACCAGGTTAACAGAGCCAAGGAGAAAATTTATATGATCATCTCAATAGATGCAGAAAAATGTTTTGACAAAGTCAAGCATCCATTCAACATAAAAAAAAATCCTGCAAAAAACTGGAATAGATGGTTTTCACTTCAATCTGATTAAAGTCATCTGTGACAAACCAACAGCCAATATCATACTAAGTGGACACAATCTGAAAAGTTTCTCTTTAATATTAGGAACAAGACATGGATCTACACCCTTATTCAACATTCTTTTGGAAACTTTGGCCAGAACAATTAGATAAGAGTAAGAAATAAAGGGAATCAAGATAAGAAAAAAAAAAGTTAAAGCATCATAATTTGCAGTTGACATGATACATTACATAGGAAACTCCAAAAACTCCACTAACAATTGCTAAATTTAATAAGAAAATTAAGTGGTTTAGCTAGATATAAAGTCAACATTTAAAAATCAATAACCTTCTGTACATAAATAACAAACTCACTGAGAATAAAATCAGGTAAGCAACACATTTCAGAATAGCATCTAAAAACGTGGAATACCTAGGATACCCGGGATAGAACTCACGACTGCCTGCTTGCAAGGCAGGCACTTATGCCACTGAGCTAAATCCCCAGCCCCAAAAGCTACAGTGCTCTTAAAATGGAGTTGGATGATGATATTCGAAAATGGAAAAACAACACTTGCTCTTCAGCAGGCAGAACCAATTTAGTAAAAATGACCATTCTTTCAGAACTGTTATACAGATGTAATGAAATTCTGACCAAAATTCCGAAACTATATCTCACAGAACTAGAAAAAGAGTCTTAAAATTTATCTGGAACCAAAGGAGACTTAAAATAGCAAAGAGAATTCTGGGCAACAAAGGCAAAGTAGGAAGCATCACAATCCCTGATTTGAAATTACACTGTAAAGCTACTGTGATAAAAACAGAGAGGTCCTGGCAAAAAAAAAGACCTAAAGTTCAGTAGAACAGATTAGAAGATGCAGAACCATCTTCAGACATACTAAGCCACCTCATATTTGACAAACGTGCCAAATGCATTCGCTGGAAGATAACTTCTTTAATAATTGATGCTAAAAAAACTTGCTCTGCACATGCCAAGGATTAAAATTAGACCTGTATCTTTCAACATTCACTGAACTAAATTTGGAATGTATGAAAGATAAATGTAATAAAACAGAAACTTTAAATCTGTTGGAAGATATAATAGATAAAACTCTTGAAGACACTGGTATAGACAAAGATTTTATAAATAAAACCCTGATAACACAGAAACTATAACCAACGATCAACAACACTGATTTCATCGTATTAAAAACTTTTGCACAACAAGAGAAACCACCAACAGTATGAAGAGACAACCCACAATATGGCAAAAAATGTTTGCCAGCTGCTCCTCTGACAATGGGTTACTATTGAGAACATATAATTTTTTTTTCAAAATCAGACCTCCTCTATACAAAGACCCAGTCAAAAACTAGACATCTGAGATGAATACACAATTCTAAGATGAAGAAATGCAAAGAGCAAATAAATATACAAAAAATGTTCAACAGCACTGATCATATGAGAGATGTAAATAAAGCAACACTGAGAGTCTACCTCACCCTGGAAAGAAGGGCTATCATCAGTTAACCAACCAATAACAAATACTGGAGAGGCTGCGAGGATAAAGGACCCCTCACTAGTGTTATAGAGTGTAGATTGGTGCAACCACTCTGATTGAAGGTCACATTTGACCCAGGAAGTCCGTTTCTGGGTTTCTTTCAAAAGAATTAAAAACATCACACCTCAGTGGTACATGTGCACCCATGTTTTTCGCAGATCTTGGAAACATCCTAAATTCCTATCAATCAAAGAATGGATAAAATGGAGGTGGTATTTTTATAAAACGGAGTAATATTCAGCCATAAAAAGGACAAACTTGAGATTTTTATAGGCAAATGAATGCAACTAGATAGCATATTCATAAGTGAATAAATCACACTCATATGCGTTTACATCAAATTTCAAATGAATACTAGTGTGTTGAAGATGTACACTAATTTCTATGGTGTAATTATTTTGCTAAGAATACATGACACGATTCTTTAGTGTTTCAGCATTATGACTCGGTAAATTCATAGTTAATGATGACTCCTTTATTACTAAAAATACCCAAAAATATGTTCTGCAGTTCAGTTCTTAAATGTTAATTAGATATTCACTGAACAAATTCATTACCGACTTACTGGAGTTTTAAGAGTTTTTTACTAACTCAAACTTTGACAGGTGAAGACAATATAGGAGAACAGTATTTTGTGAAAGATGAAGAAATACTGACCACATATAGTATATTTAGTGGGGGAATACTGACCACAGTATGCATTATTATACTCAACTCTAAATAAACTTGTAAATAATTACTAGATAATTTGCAATAGAGTATATAGTTAATGTACTAAAAGGCTTTATATTAGCATGATCATTTATAATTAAATTTTCTTCAAGCATAATACTCACATCCTCAATTCAAAAAGCAACCTCAAGACAAGCATGTTTAACTTTATTTTCTGCAAACCTACAAAAATGAAGGCAATTGATGCCTTTCAAGCTATAAAGACAAGAAATTTAAAAATTCTTCAGGATTGTTAGTTCTTGATAAACTTCAAAACCATTTTCATTAAAAAATGCTCACAACATTTTTTGCAACATTTTTATTCATATGAAAATCCAGTATATCCAGGCTTATGTACAGAAAACACTTCCATTCATCAATTTAAAAATTATATTTTTTAGGCTGGGCATGATGGTTTCCACTTGTGACCCCAAAACTTGCAAAGGTGAGCCAGGATTATCATCATGAATTGGAGGCCACCTAGTGTGTTCAAGGACAGCTTAAACTACATAGTGAGATCCTATCTCAAAACAAACAAACAGAAAAAGAGAAAAGAAAAAAATCCCAAAGAATTGCATTTCTAATTTGACAGATTTTAAAAATTAAAATACAGAGTTGACTTGAGTGGAAGTGCATGTACATGAGTAATCATCCTGTACCCTCACCCTGTCCAATACAATTGGATAAGTTTTATCATAAGTCAGAGGGAAAAACATCTGGCTAGTCACACCCACAGGAGAGCAACTAAAGTTTGTCAGAGATATGTATGACTCCAGACATAATGAGAAACAGGCTTGACAAATTTTCTGGAAATGCAAGTGCCTTCATTTGCTAGGAGGCAGGAGGATAAATAGTAGGAGAGAAAATAGCTCAGGCATTGGTATCCTAGCCACAACTACTGAAAAACTTGAGCTCAGCACCCACAAATATGATAAGACAAGGTCTCATTTTTAATTAATTTTTAAAAATATGATTACATGTTTGGAGCACATGAAGTTTACATTTCTTGTGAAGGACTGGTACATCATATAATGTTTTATCTTTTATTTCACTGCCTTTCACTTCACTCTATCCCCTTCCATCAATCTCTTCACCCCTTACTTTTTTGTATATGGTTGCAAGACATGCTTTGTGTGGAGTTGTAACCCATACTTATCACATCTTTATTTTTTTTTTCATTTATTTTCTCTCCCCTCCATGTCTTGAACTACTTAGCATCGCTTCTGTTGGTGTCTAGAAGCTTCTAAATTTCACATGATCCCATTTGTTGATTCTTCTGCAACCAAGGTACTAGTGTAAAAGTCCTTGCATAAGCTTATGACTTTGAGTTTTATCGATTTATTCTTCTACCCGCATAAGTGTTGCTTTTTGAATTTTTAGTTCTTGGATCCATTTTAACGTTAGTTTAGTAGATGATGAAGAATACAGGTCTTAGTGTTCTATCTCCTGTATCTGGATAGCCAATTTTTCCAACATCACTTATTATTTATTATTATTTATTAAAGAGTTAATCTTTACTCCTATATAAATTTTTATCCCCTTTCAAAAATACCAAGTAGCTGAATATGCTTAGAGTGTTTCTGCTTTCTCTATTCTGTTCCATATATCCTACTCATCACTGTTTTTGTGTCAAAGTCATTCTGTCTTCATCACAGTAGTTTTGTCATGTAACTTCAAGTCTGAAATTGTGATACCTTTCACTTTGGTTTTTTATTCCAGATTGCTTTTGCTATTTTGTCTTTTCTAGTTCCATATAAATTTCAAGATTGTTTTCTCCACTTTTGTGAAGAGCATTGTTGGTATTTTGGGGTGATTACATTAAATCTGTATATCAGTTTTGGAAGTATAACCATTTTGTCTGTATTGATTGTGCCTATATGGGAACAGGGGATATCTTTACATCTTTTGATATCTTCTTTTTTTTCTAGAGTGCTATAGTTTTCATTGTAGAGGTCTTTCATTTCCTTAGGCTTATTCCTAATTATTTAACTTTTATTGGTGCTATGAATGGCATTTTTCCTAAATTCTTTCTCAGAGGGTTCACTATTGGTTTATAGGTGTGCTATTGATTTTTGTGTGTTGCTTTTGTCTCCTCCTGCATTACTAAATTTGGTTATTAATTCTAAGAGTCTTCTGTTGAGTCTTTTTTTATTTTTTGTCCTTTTCCTTTTTATCAGTACCGGGGATCGAACTCACGACTGCCTGCTTCCAAGGCAGGCACTTATGCCGCTGAGCTAAATCCCCAGCCCCTTATTGAGTCTTCTATGTAAAGGATCATACCATCTGAAAATAATGATAATTTAAATTCTTCCACATATACTGTGTGTATGTATATATATATATATATATATATATATATATATATATATTGTAACAGTAAAAGCTGTACAAGGTTGTTAGCCTAGTTGCTCTTGCTATTTTTTCTTTTGACTAAAATGAACAAGAATGATGCTAATGAAGATACATATCTTGTTCCTGATTTTAGTAGAGAACCTTTTAATATTTCCTATTTAATATTATGTTTGTATCTTTGCCATAAATAATTTTCATCATTTTCATAATTTTCACATTGAGATAAAGTCATTCTATATCTGATTCTTTGAAGCTTTTTAGCATAAATTAGTATCATATTTTGTCAAAGGCTTTTTTTTCCATCTACTGAAATGATATTATTTTAGTCTTGCTTCTGTTTAGGTGATGTATTACATTTATTGTTTGCTGTATGTTGAACTGTCCTGTCATCCCTAAGACAAAACTATTTGGTAATGGTTTATTACCTTTTTATTTACTTGTATTTTGCTTGTCAGTAACTTGCTGAAGATTTTTGTATCTATATTCTTTATTTAAGATATTGCACTATATTTCTCTTTCTCATTATATGGTCTGGTTTTGGAATCAAGTCAATGGTAGTTTCCAGGAATGATTTTGGGACTACCTCCTCCTTTTCACTTTTATTTAAAAAAATACTCTCAGAGTATTGGTGTTAGAAATTCCCTCACGTTTTGTAGCATTCAACAGTAAACCCATCTGAATGTGAACCTTTATTTGTTATTTATTATTTTAAATTACTGCATCAAATTCATTGGTTGCTATTGGATTATCAGGGCTTTGAAATCTTGGTTCAGTTTTAGTATTTGATATCTATCAAGGTGTCTGTTTGATTTTTTTGAATTCTCCAATTTATTAAGGCTTGCATTTGTGAAGGAATTATTAATAATCGTTTGGGGGGCAGGATCCACTGTGATTTCATATACTTTTATTTCTAGTCGTATTATATATTTCTCTCCATTTTTGGTTAAATGAGACAACTGTTGGTATTTTTTATTCCTTTTTTTACTCTGAGTTTTGAAGCTAGGAGAAGGGGAATAGCTCCTGAATGTCCAGGAGAAGCCCTGAACATGGCCCCCTGGTTGTGAGCCAATTATAGATAAACAGAGCACAGGAGTTGCTCAGTTGTTTAGTGGTTACATATAACAGATGGCTCTGTGAATTTAAAATGACCAATTGGAACTCAGACTCCCTAGCTCAATTCTTTCATAAAGTATTTAAAGTACATTAAAGTGTTAGAACTAGTCATTTTATATTACAATAATGTGAAAAATTCTAAAGAGAAGGTTAGCTTTTCATGTTAGAAAGACATGAAACTTAGAAAGTTCATTTTATTTTAAATTTCTGAAAATTAAGCAGTTCATTTTATTTTAAATTTTATTTTAAATTTCTGAAAATTAAATTTCTGTGACTGGTGGTGCCTCTTTTTCAGAGAGTGGTGCCACATTCCACATTGCCTGAAAAATGCTCATTCTTAGTCAAAGTCCTAGCTTACTATCTATTCTTAATTTTTTATCAACATAGTCTGTCACCCCACTCTACCTCAGGCCTTTCAACTAACTAGCTGCCTTGCTCATACATTTATTAAATAAACTATTTTCTACATTCCCTCCCTCTGAAGAAGTATCCTTAATTGTTAGAGGAAAACAGGTAGAGATTGAATCTAGCTGCTTTGCTGAAAGTGGTCAATGCAGGGCAGATGGCAGTGAGGGACTTTCTCTAAGAGGTAATCTAAGGAACCCCCTGGACAGAAGTCATGCTGTGGTTTGACAGTTATGGACAGTCTTTAAAGTATCAATATAGTGGACTCCAGTAAAAGCAATCAAGCACATTCATCATTGGCTCTATCTGCATGATTATTTTGAGCCTGCAGCATCTAGGTAAGGAGAAACAAATTGGAACAATAGATTAAGAATGCATGACCCAAACATAACAATCAGAATGAAAAGACAAATTGGGGAGGGAACCAAGGTTAGGCGTTGTTTTAAGGGATTATAATTGTCATAACCAGCTAGGTCTTAGATCTGTCTGTCAAAGAGGTTAACTGTAAGTCAGATATTTATTGTATTACTTTAAGATATTTTTCATGCAATGTTATTAATCTAAAGACACGTTGAATTTATTAGTGCACAGGTCTCTCTAGCTTTAGCTGTGACAAGATGGAGAACTCTGTGATTTTGAAGGACAATTTCAGCTAATGAATTTAAAGTCTTATTAAGCTTCTCAAGCTGTTACTGTGATTGTTAGCCTCATTGAACAATAGTAGTGTCAACTACAGATGTAGTTGGAGATAGGTGATAGGGATCAGTATAGTGATTGGTGCCTCCTTTTTATATTTAGCCTGTATTACTGTTCTTTTTAAATATATATTTTTGCTGTTATTTTTTGCTGGGTGTTTAACATCAAATGAATGTGAGACCTATGTTAGTTGAAATTAATCTTTCACTATATCTATCTAGAACAATAGATAGATACATAGGTAGATATATATATATATATCAATCAGTTAACAACTTACAAGTCCAATTATTTAAATAAAGTATGACTGAAACTTGTGTATTTTTCCATTAATTTTTGTAAATTAATATAGCAAGAAATATAAAAATGATGATTTTATCAAACTTATTCAAAGTTTTTAGTGTATTGCGTATCTTCTAACATTCAATACATGACATCACATTATAATCTGGACAGTAGTATCTAGTCTCTTTCCAAATGATATCAAAGGTGAGTACAGCATTCTAAACAAAAATATATGTAAATAATAATCAATATAAAAATAAATAGATACATGAGTGTATCTTGTGGAAACAAGAATCAGCTGGTTGAAATGACAAGAGAACGAGTGGTACTCAGCATAGTTGATACAAAAACAAGTGTGCTGCCTGAGTGATGTTTGGGGTAAACTGTTAAGAGGTTGAGGCTTCTCAGTGTACAGAGACTCTTAGCTCTTTTGTCAGTGTTATTTGCTAGGATTGCTCACAGTATTGCTCAACTATGTGACATCCTGTAGGAGGATGGGAGACAGCTTTTTTGTTTTGTTTTGTTTTCTTTTTCTTTTTTTTTTTTTTTTTTTTTTGGTGACTCTTCTTTAAACATGATGTACACTGGGTGACTTCTGTTCAAAGTCCAACAATTTCTATGCTCAGGAAGTTGAGTGGTTTCCAGGAATTGGATCTCAATGAAAGGTCTCTCTTTGTCTTGGGTGCTTATTGACTTTGGAGGGCCATGACCAAAATATTTGCTGTCCTCTAAGTCCAGACATATTTTCTTAGCTTTGGTATCCAATGTTCCGTTTTTGAACACCTAGGAGATCAGTCACATCAGCATCACATAAGGAGTAGTAGGTTTAACAAGCTTATATAGGTATCAAACACCTTGAAATATAAATTATGACCAGATAACTATTATTTTTTGCCAATCATGGTCATCTTATAAGTCAAGTTCTTACAGAGTGTTATGAGTTATTTTTAAAATTTTATAGAGATTTGAGATCAAGGGCAATATAACACTTTAACTGACAATTGTGATGATAATATACTAGAACACTTAGGTTTTGTTATCTCTGAAACATATTTAGATGACTATTTTCATATAAAATATTATTTTATTCAATTACCTTTATGTGAAAAATTATTAAATGATATAGAAAAACTTTTACCTAATTCCCTGCTCTGTTTTAACCGTCCTCTGTTACAAGAAAAACATTTAGGTAGAATGTACTTGTTTATAGGTGTAGTCTACAGATTATAAATGTTTAATCTCTAATCATTGAAGCAGTAATGTCTGTACTACACAGTGTTTGGATACCTCAAGTTGTTATAACACAATTACATAGCAATCACAATCATAAACCTGAAAATGAAACATTATCTGACTGTCAGTCTCATAGTGGATGGCATGTAAATTATATCACATGTAGCTGGAAAACAAGTATGGGAAAGCCAGATGCTTAGGTCTAAATAATTTTACCACCATAAATAATTGTAGATTGAAAGTCACAAGTATGATAAGACATTTTTTCAGTTTTGTATTTTTGAAG
The DNA here is from genome assembly GCF_034190915.1 of Cavia porcellus. Classification (NCBI taxonomy): domain Eukaryota; kingdom Metazoa; phylum Chordata; class Mammalia; order Rodentia; family Caviidae; genus Cavia; species Cavia porcellus. Next base: position 83,509,574 of record NW_026947486.1, on the reverse strand, counting down.
ACCTGTATACTTGAGAAACATAAATGCGTTTAACATGCCATGAGACTAGTGGTAATTATTGTCACAGCTATATAGAAATCTTTCCACATATCTAATTAGCTTTTACTCTTAAGGAAAATTTTAGGTGCCTATAATAGATAGTATACTGTGTAACTTCCCTGACTAGAATTAAAGGACATATTCAGAGTTCTTGTAAATTTAGGAAATGTATTGTATGACTATGAATACAGCTATTATCCAATGTGTAAGTATTTCCTACTTATATATTTGTTAGAACCAATTGATCTAGGTCAAATTTTAAATGACAGAATGAAATTTAAAGAGCAGTCAAATTTTGATCATTTTTAATGTCTAACATCTGGATGTACACAGTGCAAAAGTGAACATCTATTAGCTATTTGAATGTATTAACTTCATTCAGTTTGAATTTTATAAACTTAATTTTCAAGCTTAGACTCACTGCATATCTTATATTAAGATTATCTCTAGTCCCAAATAGTTTTTTTCCCAAATAGTTTTTGTCATAACTAATAGGTTTATTAAATCAATCATAGATTATTTAAAACATGTTTTTGACTGGATGTCCTGGTACGCTTCTATATTCCCAGCACTTGGGAGGCTGAGACTGGAGGATTGTTGTGAGCTCAAGGCCAGGTTAGGTTATAAAGAGAGCTCAAGATCAGCGTGAAACCCATAGTAAAACCCATTTTCAAAAAGACAAAATCCAACACTTATATTATTTTAAGACTTTAAGCTCCATTTAAGTAACCAAATATGTAACAATGGAAAGCATGAAAAACTATCTTAGTAGAATATAGACTCTTGGCCTTTTAATCTAGCTTTGTAAGTTTTACCAAGAACATCTCTTAGCAAGAAAATTGTTTCAGACATAGAAAGCTTAATCTTTAAATTATAATCAATTTAAATGTTTTATATTACTTTATTTAATAATTTTGGGGGCATGACACCATAACAATCTAGGAAAAACTGGAAAGATCACTCATCAGTGGAGATAAATAAACAAAATCGGTCCAGGTAGCTGCTTTTTCAGCCACAGAAGGGAGTTTTGTCCCACAGTACTTAAGTCCAAGGGGTTTCTACTTAGTTATCTTAACAATTAGTTCAGGTGATAAATAATGAGTTAATAATTTTTAAAGTTACTTATTCCATATTTGGTCAAGGAAAAATTTATTAAATATGGTAATAGACATTACATTTATAAAACTAATTTTTATATTATCTTAGTTATCTAACAACACGGATGGAAACATGTCACCAACTTTAACATACCTTTACACTTATCAACTGATTTAAATTAGTCTACTGTTAAACTTTATCAACCACAAACATTTAAGGTAGTATCCTGTGTGTCCATCTATCTATAAGTCAACTTATGCAGAACTTTTGGAGATTATATAAAGAAAGTTAACACAGAAAAACATGCATATTAACCTCAATCATGCATAACATTTATGTTAACAAACTTTAGTTCCTAGCAGCCCACATCTGGTAATGTCCTGAGTTTAGTTATCCTAAATTACCAGTTTTTAACAGAGTTCAAGAGAAGTCAATAAGGAAAACAAAACAAAGCAAATAAAAACAATAAAGAGAAAAGATTGCTGAGTTCAACATATATATATATATATATATATATATATATATATATATATATGTGACTACACGTAGACTAGTCAGAACTATTCCTATGGGTCATCTGTTAACAGACATCTCTTGCAATAAATTAACAGGCACAGACTGTAAACTGAAAAAAAAAATCATCCCAACCATGGTAGCAAGGGGTTGTTAGAAGTATTTGACTACAGATTTTCCAGTTATTTCTTAGAATTGACTGTAGAATTTCCAGTTATTTCTTACTATTGACTGAGAGCAGCCCATGCTTGGAGAGGAAAATTGAAATAGAAGCTCCTGATTTGAGAAGATTAATATTTACCCCTGTTACACGGTGGTCGCTAGTTCATTTGCCGTTCTCTAATCCCTTTCCTTCTAGTTGGCCTCCTATTGATCTAGGTTATAAAAGACTTTAGTGGCCAAATTGACTAGGCATTTTAGAGAACTATCAGGGTCAAATAAATTCTTTTGAAATTTTCTCCTTATGGCTGTTGCAGATTACATTAGAAATTTTTCCTTAAGAATTAACGGCCTTTTTACATGTCTGGGGATAGAAGGGTAAATTGATTTAAAGCCAACTGAAGTCAATGATTTATAACTAGGAATAACTAATAGGCATAGAATGTTCTCAATACTTCCAAGAAAAAGATCTGGAAATGTTTACATGCTTTCTCTTTCACACTATCATGAGGGAGCCAACTGGATTTTTTTCTTTCCCCCAGGGGGATAGCACGGCTCCCTGTGGGAAGATGCCTTTGAGGATTGTGTTGAAAATTCTGCTACAATTCAAATGGATTTTCCTATATACATGATCTTTTCCTTTTCTCTAACTACCTTAAAAATTCAGTTCATGTTTTGGACATCTGGAACTTTGACCATCGTGCGATATGAAGAGCCTATTTTCCGATCTTGGCTATTTCTGGTATTATTTTAATGAAGTTTTTTTTAATGTCCTTTGTTCTGACTACAGTTTTTTCCTTCCAGTTGATTTTAGATTAGTCTTTTTTCATGTTCAGTTTCAAGGTGTCTCTTTTTAACTGGGTATGAACCACAACTTTGTCCTCTACTTGTAGTACTCTGTCCTCACAATGGTAACTTATGCTGCCCATATTTTCAATAGAATTTTTAATCTCCTGTATTTCTATGAAGATTCATCTCATGGCCTTTAATTCTTTTCTGTGCTGGTCATGCATTGTATTGAACCATTTTCTCAGCTCTTCCTGATTTTTTACTAGAGTCTTCTGAGGACACACTGTTTTATTTGGCCAAAGAAGTTATTATTCATACATTCTGTAAGCTTGCCAAATGCCTTATTGATTTGTTTTGCTATCTTGTTGCTATCATATTAAATGATTCAGACATGCTTTTGGCTTTTTCCTCTTCAAAACTGTATTGATCACTTTGGAGGGAGTTGGGAGAATTTGTAGGCACTTAGGTGAAATATATTCTCATGTTTATACTTTTGTTTGTTTTTGTTGGTACTTTCAGGTTGAATGTAGTAGAAATGGTTTTTCTATTATGGAGACATCTTTAGTTAATGTATACTTGTTAATGAGGTTCTCTGGGTATGACAAGCTATTGGCCCTTTCCTCTGTCCCATGGTGTAATAATCTCCACTTACTTAAGATGGAAATTTGCAGTATATTTTGCTCAATAGTAAGTTTTTTCAGGAATGGGCCACAATGTTTTTAGCGACCCCAAGGTAATCCAGTTATTGACATCCCAAAATTAATTAATAGTCATAGCTATGTCTGTTTGACTGTAATAATAAAATTATCATCAAACATAGCATCAAATGCAGACTGAGTATTGACAAACCCTACAGACAAAGTATTCACCATTAATCACAGAAATGAGAACTATCATTATACTATGAAACTAAGACAAGCCAAATATGGACCTACTATTGACCTACTTTAAGTATCTACCAAGCCAAATAGCTTTATCTCTATCAAAAATAATAGTAGTAGCATAAAGTAAGCTAGCTACCTAGAGATTCATGAATCTAGAACAAAGCGAAGTAGGAATTTTAACTAAGGAGTAAAGAGACGTTAGTAGTGGTAAAGAATGGTAACACAAAAGAATGAACAAGAAAACAATTGATAAAAGATAAAGAGCAAAACAGGAAATAAAAGAAAGTTTAAAAGGAAGAGAAAATAAGTAGAAAATGTCAAATAAAGAAGAAGATAAAAGAAACTAAAAAAGAGTGAAAAACCCCAATCCCCTAAAAATGATGAAGGCAACAAGTATAATATAAAGTTTAAAAAAATTTAAAACATCAAGTCAAAGAAAAAAGTCCCGCCATTACTGATTGAGTGGGAATTTTTCCCCCTACGATCTGCTGTCTTGGATCCAGCCATGTCACAATTTTCTACTCCTAGCTTTAGGATCTATGTGTTTTTGTAGTTCCTTCTCTGCAATGGTGGTGCCCTCTGTCTTTTTTTGCCTAATGTTTATTGTTAAAGCCAAGGCATATCCATGTTCACAGTGTTAGATGGGTGTTACGGTTTGTGTCTACATATGTTGCCAAAGCATCATGCAGCCTTAATAGGGCTTTTCTAAAGTGGCAGTATTAAGAGTGTGGAATCAAGGGTGTGTGATTGTAGATTAGTCCGCTGACTGTTTTGACATAGTCTTGGGTATCCATAATGAGAAGTTCCTCCGTGGATATGAGTGCCCTCAGGGTGTGTAGCCTGAAAAGAATATAAGGGACAAGAAGGCTGATGCCATGTCTTGCTTCTTTGCTATGTTACTCCTTTACTGCCTTCTTTCTTCTGCCTGCCATGAACTGTTTCTCCTCTGTGACGCTCCTCTGCCATTTCACTCTGCCTCAGAGCCAGCCAACTATGAACTGAAACCTCTACAAACTATGATCTATAATAATCTTTCCTTCTTTTGGTGGGGTGTCAGGCATTTTGTCTCATCAATGAGAAAAGTAACTAAGACAAACAAGAATGAGATCAACCTTCTGGTCACCATTGGATACAGGCCACGGGGCAGGGGTTTGACTGGACTGTTGGATTCAATGTCTGGAGTCATTTGATCCGGTTGCTTCTTTCTCTCCTCAAGTGTTAACATGCTGGAAAAATGTCAGTTGATTAATCTTCACCTCTATGCCCTGTGCCATGGGGAAGCAAAATGAAGGGCCAGCTTGGAGCTGCTGTGTGGTTGTAGCTTTTTGCCAGGAGGAGCCATGTACCTAGCAACAATCTTTTTGTTCAATGTGGGAATTAAGTGTTACTAGTCCCTCATGGGGGACTGTCACCGGAGAAGTCAAAAAGATTTGCTTGCTTCCACTTCCATTATTAGAAAATGGAAGAGCACTGGTCACATTCAGACTGAAGTGTAAATCGAAACGAGAGCGTTCTAAACATTGTGTGTGTATGTATGTGTGTTATTGTCCTCTTTTCTGATATATATATATATATACACATTATATATATATAATATTTAAGTATAATAACTGTAATTTACTGCTTTGTTTTAGATCATATCATCCAAAATCATTCCAAGTTAATTCTAAACAAAAATTATTCATGAAGAATTTAAACAAAAGTTTTCTACTAGGTTATTAATTAGTTCTAATCTTCATACAGTTTCCCTCAATCTCCAAGTACTTTTTTTTTTTTTTTTTCCGGTACCTGTGATTGAACTCATGACCTCACGTTTGCCAAGCAGGCACTTACGTCGCTGAGATAAATGCCCAGCCCCAATCTCCAATTTCACTTTTTCAATTTTTTATTCTTTGTTGTTTCTAGACTCTATGAACAATTTCATTTTCTCTGAAGCCCTGGATTCAAAATCTAAATATAATAACATCAAATCCCATCTATTTTCTTTGGTTATTTTGCTGTTATGCTTTATTTATTTTTCCCTTCTTTCTGAACAGTGTTCTATTTTTCTTTTTCCCGTCTCCTTCCCTCACTATCTACACTCAAGTCTAACTGTTTTCAGTACTATTTCATTTTTTTCTAGAATAAATAAAAGTGAGAAGTTGTTAAATATTTTTTAAATTATATGATTTAATTATATGACATATACTTTGTTCGGGAAATTCTGATATACACAGTAGTTGTTCTTTCCTTGCAATGCAGTGACCATGACCGAACCTCTAGTTACTTGAATGTACACAAATACAAAAGTAAAGGCATAGTCTCATGAAAAGAGACATACACTAGCTAAAGGAAACTCCACTAGCAGCAGTTTTTTTTTTTTTTTTCCTAGCTGATCTTCAACTCTCACCACAAAAACAATAAAACATGAGAAAGCAAGAAAACAAAATTCCTTCCAAAACTCTTAACTCACGTAAAGGCAAACTCAAAAGTATTGAAATAGAAGAAGTTTCAACTAAAGAATTAAATTACCAGATTTTTGAAATGTTTGAAAACATGAAGAAAAAAAAGAAAGAAGCCCATAAAAAGTTCAATGGCATTAAAGAAAATATTAATAAACTGATAAAGGATCTAATTAATACAATGCTTAACTAGCTTAATGGATATATGGAAAATTTACTTAGAAGACAGTATAATAATTAGAAACTGCACAAAGAAATTAAGCAGTGTTCTTAGACATAAAATTTCCACAGAATCTGTGGGCAATAGGGATGCCTAATCTGAGTCCAGATTGTCAGAATTGAGATAAGGTTAATATAATAGATTGTACACTCAATTATACCATAAAATCAACCAGGCATTTTGGAAGGTGGATAAGACAACTGGTACATGAATTAAGGGCAAAACTAATAGTTACAGTTTGAAAAGATTAAAAGTGAACACCGAAAGCATAAGACATCATTCACTGAAATAATAGCAGAACATTTCCCAAATCTAAATAAAGAATTTAATATTCAGGTACATGAATCATGTAGCACCTCAAATAGCAATATCTATCCAAGAAGTATCATTTTCAATGCCGCCAGAAGTTTTAAAAAAATATAAAGTACAAAAATGTTCTTAGAGAGAAATATCCTGTAAGCCAGAATGGCGAGACACTCAGTATAACGACTACTTTGTCAATGAAAACTTTAAAGGCCAGGAAAGCTTACAGTAAATATTCTCAAGCCCTAAAAAACCATTAACCAAGTTTTCTATAATGTGAAAAATTATCCTGCAAAATTCAGGGAGAAATAAAGACTTTTCACAATACAGAAAATCTGTATAAATTTAAGAACCAGAAGTAAAAATGGCTGAAAGTACTCAAAGAAATTTGAGTAATATCAGTAAATCCAAATTCTAAAAATGCTCAAAAGAAAAATTATTCTTAAATGTGATAAATAAATCAGTCAACATTGAAGAAATAATGCAATATCTATATTCAGTAAATATTTTTAATCAAAACAATCTCAGTGGTCTTAAATTGTATATCAAAAGACAAACAAAAGTAGAGGGGATTTAAAAAAAAAAAAAACCTCAATTATCTGTGAGAGACACACATCATCCCAAAAAAACATAAACTGAAAGTGAAAGAATGGAAGATAATACTCCAAGGCACAGCAGGTTGTAAGCAAACAAGCCTGGCTACCTTATTTTCAAAAAAGTAAACTTCAAACCAAAATGGATGAAAAGTGACAAACAACAATACTACATACGAGTAAATGGAAAAACTAAGGAAGATATAAAAGTTGAAAACACATATGCATCAAATGTTGACACAGTCATATAAAACAAAAGGCACTGGACATGAAAAGACAGGTAGGCATAAACACAGTCATAGTGGCACACCCCTTCCCATAAACAAACAAATCAACCAGACCAAAAAATCAGCAAAGAAATACACACTATCAAATAAAGGGACTTAATAGCCATTTAGATAATGATTCATTCAACAACAAAATACGTCTTCTCAACAGCACGCAATCTTCTCAGCAGCACCTTCTCTAAAACAGTATTGTAAATTATAAAACATGCTTTAATAAATAAAAATAGTTGAAAAATATCTTTCATCTTATCAGGACACAATAAGATGAAACTACAAATCAAAAGCAAAAAATGACTCATAGAAACTACACGATCATATCGAGAATAAATAATGTACCATATTTTTCAATATTCAATAGATCACAGAGAAAATTAGGAAAGAAGTAAAAAAGTCAGTACAGTAAAAAGACATTAGAAGCACAAAATATCAAAACCTAAAGAACACACACACGCAAAGTGGTCGAAAAAGGAAGGTTATGGCTATGAATGTGCAATTTTAAAAATGAAACAATCCCAAATAATCTAATGATGCATTTATACATCCTAGAAACAGAAGAGAAAGTTAAGTCTCAAATTTGTGAAAGGAAGGAAATTGCAAATATCATAGCAGAATTAATGAAATTGAGAGTAAAAACATAATGCCATGTACTAATAAATCAAAGATATGGTTCTGTTAAAGGTTAAATACAACTGATAAACCCTCAAAAATCCTATCAAAACGAGAAATTAAAAGACTGACATATGCAATTAAAATCAAAGCAGACATTAATGAATTCCAGAGGGCTATAAGACATTATTGTGGGAATGTGCATTTTAACGCTTTGGAGAATTTAAATAACACATAAATTACTAGACAAATATTAATTATCAAAACTAAACTAAAATTTATAAAATTCCTGAATAAACTGATAACAGTCAATGAAATAAAGCTAATACTGAAAATATTACCAAATAAGAAAAGCCCAAGACATGGCTGGGCTTGAATGACTAGGACTGAATTTTGCCAGAACTTCAGGGAAGATCTCATGCTAGTATTCCTTAACTTATTTTATGAAATTGAAGGATAAAGATAATAAACAAACTCATTCTTTCAGACTACTGTTTTTCTGACATTATTAAAGACAGGACTAATCAAAAGAGAATCTAGAGTCAAATTTCTTCAATGAACATATATAAAAATTACACAATATGGCATTACTAGAAAACAAAATGGAACAAATAATTTAAATGATCAAGCATCAAGACCAAGTCATCTTAATCCCAAAAATTTAAAGGTGGTTCAACATACAAAAATCAATACATGTCATACCTCACAAAAAGTATTTAAGGATAAAAATCACATGATTGTCTCAATGGAAGAGGAAAAATTTTTTGACACAATTCAACATTCATTCTTGACCCCCCCCCAAAAAAAAACTAAACTAAAGAAAATAGTCAGTGAAGGAACTTACTACAAACTGACAAAAGTCATTTATAGCACATTCACTGACAACACCATACTAAATGAGGGGAAATTTGGATTCGTTCCTTCTAAAGTCAGGAATAAAAGTGTGTACTATTAATACTATTATTTCATATATTACTTAAAGTTTGCCCCCAAATTATCAGGCAAAAGAAAGAATACAAGGGAAATTAATTGAAAAGGAGGAATTAAAAATATTTTTACTGTAGATGATATGACAATATATCAAGAAGATCCAAAACTCTACCAGAAAACTTTTAGAACTAAGAAAAATTTCAGCAAAGTGACAGAAAACAAAATCAATCCACAAAAAGTCAATAAACATCCTATATACCACCAGTAAGTCTCCCAAGAAAGAAATCAAAAATACATTCCTATTCATGGTAGCTTCAACACAAATTAAATAACTGAGAACTAACCTAACAAGGATGGTGAATGATACATATAACAAGAGCTATAGAAGTCTGAAAAAAGAAACTGAAGAAGACATCAGAAAATGGAAAAGCATCTCCTGTTCCTGGATAAAACTAGAACAAATAATCTCTTAGTTCATAAAAAAGAATACTTGATGTTTTCATTGTTTGATCATTTTTTTCATGTCTAAATCTTGTAATCTGAACAAGTACTTGTAAGATAACAAAATATGAAATTTATTAACTACTGTTAATGTCTTATTATTTTTGGAAATTTTGTATCATTTATATCCTTTTTGTTTTTAAAATACAAAATTAAAAAATAGTCATATAATCAAAATTGTCATACAGATATATCGCAATTCCAATCAAATGCCAATTCTATTCTTTACAGAATTTAAAAAATCTTACAATTAATATGAAACTAGTGACTTAAAACACTCAAAGAAATCTTGAGCCAAAGAAGAAAACCGTGAGGCACTGCAATCTCAGATTCCAAGTTATACTACAAAGCTATAGTAATGCATGTTACTAGTACTAACACAATGGAATTTGCAATGAAAAAAAATAAACCACATACATCTTCAGCCATCTGTTTGTGGGCCAAGGTTCCAAAAATATATACTGGAGAAAAGTCTCTTGGAAAATTGTTGCTGGGAAACCTGGTTATCCACAAAAAGAAAATTGAGTCTAGACCCATATTTCTTTGTTGTGGTAAAAGTCATATTTAAATGGATCAATGACCTAGTTACAAAAGCAGACACAATCTGTTAGAAGTTAAATTAGGTAAAGCACAGGAAGATATAGGCAGAAAAGCAAATTCTGAACAGGATACTAATTACACAAGAAATAGCACCAAAAATTAGCAAATAGCTTGGGAGGTCCCACCTTTAATACTGCTGTCTCATAGCCTCTCTTGGGCTGACTTTGCTCACTGTCTCTGGCCATTCTCAATGGAAGTTCATGTTCCTGGCTTCTGTAACTTTTGAGGATGTGCTGAACTTTCAACTTCACTCTTACAGATTCATCCACACAGGCACACTGCCTGGTTTGCTAGATCTTTTTTCTGAAATCTAGGTGGAAATTTCCCTGACGCTATATCAATTGTATTCTGCAAACCTATTGAACCAGCACAATATGGATAATACCAAGGTCTGCTGTCAATTGAAACATTAGCCAGGAGCCCTTAGATTGTGGATATAGAGACCTGTTATTGCCTGACTGGCTGAAGTGCAGGAAACTCCTTGCAAGCTTGTCATGAGTGTGGTTCTCTGAGGTATTTCTTCTCAAAGCAACCTTTTATTTTTGCAACTTTAAGCCTGTTAACGGTAAGGTATGTTTTGTTCCCATGAAACTGGTGTTTGAATCATTTCTACAGTCCTGATATAAAGTACTTGTCATTTTTTTAATGCTAATCTTTTCAGCAACCAAGATATCCTGTACCCCAACTTTATAACAGACACTTTATTTCTGGAAAAACTGAAAACATTTTATTTGGATGTTTTGTTACTGTTTCACAATGTAAACTTCACTAGAAGCAGTAAAGAATTAGACATTCTACTGCTTTAATTTTGCGCTGCTTAAATTTTTCCCCTCACCAAATTAATTAGTCCAACATCTTCATTTCAGTGTCCCATAGTATTAGGATATGACAAAATGTTGGCAAATTTCCTGCCCAAATAAAACACATGACCTAAAGTCCAAAAGTCAATGGAATCCATGTTTCCAGCTGAAAACTTCTGAATGTGATCTTTACTGCCTACTTTCTTTTAATCAGCTTTCCGATCTTTTGAGCACCTACTATAATCCCCCATCAAGCGTCTCGCTCAGCTTATAGAATTCTAGGAATATTTCTCCAACTGGTATCACCAACCCTTTCCAAACTCCTTACAAAGAACCAGTAGCAGAAGCTTCTGAATTGCGTGATCAGGTAACAGCACAGTATGATCCAGCTGCTCAGGCAACAAAATCTAATTTAGTCACTTTCTCTTAATTGGGTCACAATACTTGACGCACAAGGTAAAGGACGTGAAGTTTATTTGGACCACATTTTATTCTATATTAGTTTGACCCAAAGATGAAAACAAATGAACTAAAACACATGGCAGGGGGTCATAGTGCAGGAAAAGTTGCTCATGTGATAGTGGACAAGAAGCAAAAAGAGAATGAGCTGGGATGAGAGTTAAACACTTTCAGATTATGTCCCTACTGACATTTCCAGCTATGTCTCACCACCTAAGAGCAAGTCAGCTGTAGTATCCCATGATCCAGTCCTCTTCCCCAAAACCTGCTCCCTGCCTATGAGTGCATAAGTCTTAGTGGACAGCTAGATATAAGACATAACAAAAGTGAAAGTATCACATGGGATAGCTTATATAAAAACTCAAAATATAAATCATGTTAAGAGCAAAACAAAAGACTAATAGTAAGAAACAGGGAGGTAGACTTTATGAAGATGAAACAGGGATCTGTGGAGACAAAAGTGAGAGTCACAGGGGAAAACAGATTGAGATGCACCAATTAACAATGTAAAAGTGATTGCAGTGATATTAAGTGGTTAGCAATTAAGATAAAGGAAAACAACATAATAATAATTCTAATAATATAATTAATCATAATTGTTAAAAAATTACAAGCAGCAAACTTCATAGTAAACTTGTAAAAATAATTTTAATAAAATAAGTAAATTAACCAATAAAATAAGTAAATTATCCAATAAAATAAATACAAAGAGCAATTATTGTACTAGAAAAGCAATATAAATTAAGGCAAATGATCAAAGGAGATATGTGGAGTATGTATCCTTTGTTGTTCCTTGCCACCTCATTTGTTTATTCATTTGTAGTAATGTATGTTATAGAGTTTGAGTACATCCATGATAATAAGTACAATACCACAAGAATCAAAGTGAGTATAAAATATATTACTACCTCTGCGAGTAAGTGAGGAAGGCAAGTAGCATCCCCAGACAAAATATTTTTCATATCAATCAGGGCTAAATTTAAATGAAGAAAATGGCAGTGACATTCTAAAAATCATGAAGAAACAAATTCCTCACTACTTATGCTGCTTCTTTAGCCAAATACATATATTAAAAATGTTGAGATAGAAGTATAAAGAAAGGCAAACCATCCCATTATTCCTTCTTAATTCTGTTCTTCGTATGTAGTAGCAATATGACCACAGGTATATTCTAAGGAATATAAATATTAGAAAGTGAATCCAAAAATATGTTTATCCTGTTTTTTTCTAGTATTTCCAATACTGGGTAAAAACAAAAGGTGTACACATGCATGATCTACAAAGTACTAACTGCAGTTTCTGTGATTTCACAGAAACAGATTTTTTATTTCCATTTGAAATTGACATTTCAAATATTGATTTGCTATAAAATTCATAATTTAATGTTCTTACATAAAATGACATTAAATAGCAAATTATGAAACAACATGCCATAACAAATGGCAGAGGGAATTGTCTTTGTGTGTACACGATCATATAAAAGGATAAAATAAATTGCAAAGACCCATATATAATATTAAATGAAAGTATAAATATTGAACTTTGAAAATTTCAAGCACACTTTGTTCACGTTTGAAGAATTTTTGTGGCCATGTTTGTACATGAAAGCCACTTTTATACATCCAATAATTTATCTGTAAAAAATTGAAGGGATATTGGGAAAAGATACCTGTGAATTCTCTAAATTAAATTGTTTGATTATTATACTATGAATGCTGACTTTTGTTGTCTGAAAAGTCTTTTTCACACAAAAAAACTTTGAAATGTTTCTTCCGTCTTTTATTCCTACATGAATACTGACAAAAACAGATAAAAAAAAAGTTACAAAAATTGCCCAGTGTTAAATCCATCCCCTCCCAAGATGGAGAAGGAAGAAAAAAGGACAAAAAATGAACAAGAAGATAAACAGATAAAATGTCAAAGTCAGTTCTCAATAACTTCAGAAAATATTATTTATCTAAAAAAGAAAAAAAGGCTATAAACATGGTAGACTCATTTAGAAATCTTCAAAATTTTATGTGAATATACAATTTTAAATAATAGAAATATTAGATGCAAAACTCAAACTGTCTAAAACTTTAAATATCGATCTCAACAAACAACAAAAGTAAGACACTATGCGAGGTATGATACTTTTACTTGACGAATCAATTTAGAAACCACAATATCCTATCGGAATAGTTACCTGAAATTACAAAAAACTCTTCTAATAACAGTAGTACGATGCCGATTAGGCATGGTGGAAGACACCTCTAAACTCAGCACTTAGGAGGCTGAGGCAGGAGGCTTGCTAGAAATTCGAGGCCAGCCTTGGCTACAAAACGGATTCAAGGCCAATCTAACTACCTAGTGAGACTCTGTCCCAAAAAAGACAAAAAGGGTAACATTTTTAAATAAATAATTGATAAACTTTCATAGATTTAATAGATACATATTTTCTAAAGGAGGATATTGACAAAGAGGAACAGACCATACCAAACCAAAACATTGTGAAATTTCAGAATATTAGCAATAAAAGTGATGATCACAAAGGAAATTTAGAAGTACAGTGGCATCAAAGTTCTCAAGTACAATACTAGAAGATATTAAAAAGTGCATCAAATGCCTTTAAAATTCTGAGAGAATATCTGCTGGTTCAAGTGCAGTGTACGATTTTTAAAAATATGATTTAAAACTTATTTTCTTTGTATTCTTTCATAGAACAATGTAAAATTTACTTTAACAAGTGGGTGGAACAAAACAATAATTGTACAAATATGGGAAGCAGATAATCTGAGGTACAAAATAGGAAATGAATAAATATGGTGTCAGAACTACAAACATTCAGTGTATCTACAGTACAGCCATCATAGAGTGACAAAGAAGGATGGAAGAATGAAGGCAAAAGATATCTTTAAGGGGCTGGGGTTTAGCTCAACAGCATAAGCACCTGCCGTGCAAGCCGGTGGTTGTGAGTTCGATCCCCAATACCAATAAAAAAAAAAAATTAAAAAAAGAGATCTTTGGGAGAATAAAGGAAATAATAGATTAAGCAACTCATTTGTTTGGTTAGAAGGTATTATTGATTTTTCACGTACTTTTTGGAATAGTTACAATTTACTGATAATAAAATAAAATAATTATTAACTGCATGAAAATTGAAAGTTATACAAATCATTATACTATCAGAACTGAGTTGGCAATTATTGATGTTAACATAGTGACAATGTAAAAATTGAAATTTTACTTGAAATTACAAACATTTAGAAAGTAGAGGAAGAAAACTTTTGAGTAATGTTACAGATTTGAACATTTCTGTGATGCAGTGTGAAATCAATGTATAATTTCTAGAATCATTAAATAAAAAGCATAACAATATTTATTTGAAGCATCGAGGTCATATAAAAACACTTTAAAGTATTTAAACTTGCTGCTGTTGGAGAACAGATCTAGAGAGTAGAGACATTTATTACAAGTTTCTATTTTTATTCTCTTTTAGTGCAATCAGACTCAGAAAAATGTTTATATGCACATGTGACTCTTATAATGAAAGTTAACAAAACTGAAGATGAATAAAACATTTAAACTCCCTTTTAATAAAAATTCTTTAGTGGATAATTTCATTGGGATATATATGTTAACTAGTGAAAAATTATAAATTATAAGATAAACCACAAAAGACACTGAATAGTTTCTCAAAAATTTACCATCAAGAATGTCACCAGATTCCAGCAGTTTAATATGGCTCTGTAAGAGTGTATAAGATACACGCTTATTTTACTCAAAATATGCTAGCATATGTAGTTCAAAATGGCAGAAATTTTAAAATTATATTTTCCAACCTCGCATATCTGACACAGTATCAGAAAAAAAAAATGAAAATACCAGTAAACTTCATTAATGAATAAAGCAGGAAAATAACTAATCAACCTAGGTATATGTTAACAACAACAAAAAAAAAATAAAAATATATAGGATGGTCAATCTGATTTTATCTTAGAAATGATAGATCACTTATAATTAGAAAACCTCTAACCTACTTCTTATATTGTTTTATTTTAGTAAAGAACTATGTGATTCCTGAGAGTTATTAAGAAGGATATTTGATAAAACTTAACACTAACTTTTGAAAAGAGACAATTTTATAATGAGACCATTGGAAAAAAAATCTTTAACACATCAAAAACTATAAATGGCACTGGTAATTATTTATCACAGTAGTGAAATAAAAGAAAAGTCATGTAAAATTAGGACCTATGCCACCTCTTTCTGTTCTGCATTCATTAAATTAAAATAATTCAACTATTAAAAATGCTTTTTATAAGTTAAGTTGTAAGGGTTTTAAATGTCTTTCTAAACCAAGTAAACCAAGTAAATGCAATAAGCATATAAACTCTCTCATGACGTGAAATGTATTTCATCTATCTCAGATCAAAAAATATTTCTATCAAAGTCAGGGTTCAAAAATGGCACATATATAGCAAGACTGCTACCTAATAATTAGTGAACTAACTTAAAACAATGGAAAAGTAAATTCAAAAAATTACACAGTGAAAAAATATATGGACTCATTTTAAGTATGACATTAATTACTAAGAAAAATGAAAATAAATTGAATCACTTGACATATATCAATTTCTTAAAAATCATTATTGCAAGAAATACATTCTATACATTATTTCAGTTCTCAAAGGAATTGTGCGTGGTTGAGAAAGACTCAGTACAATAATTCTAATGTTCATGTATAGCAGACACAGGAGAACACAATGAAAAATTATTGAGAACAGTAATAAAAACATTCATTAATATGCATTACCTAGAAAAGTAAAGTAATTAAATAGCATGCTACTCGGACTAGATACATTCACCACAAAAAGAAATCATGGAAATATGAATCTGCATTTAATTTATTGTAAAGTAGTATTCTAACTCAGTAGACTAAATAATGTATTTGATTGTTTAGAAGATAAGTAATAAAATATCATTTTTGTCATTGTGGTCCTAAGGTCTCTTAAAAGAAAGAAAAAAATCAACAGTATATAAACAAAAGACTTGAAAAACATCCCTAATAAACAGATATGTATTTCAAATATTTTTAAAAGACAATAAAATATCAATAAGTGATTTCATTGAAAATGGAAAAAAAGTCTGAACACACACCCTATCAAAGATGAGGTACTAAAGACACATAATGATTTGGAAAGAAATTCAATCACATATACCCTTGGAAATTAAAATTTATCAAAAGGATACTAGTACAGAAGTATACACAGAATGGTAAAATTTAAAACACTAACAACAAATAAAGCTGGCTATTATATAACACAAGAGAAACTTTCATTTGTATTAAAGCCACTTAGAAATTTCTTACAAAGGTAAATAATCTCTGTTCTGGTTTGGATCTGACTGTATCCCTAAACTCTGATATGCTCAGAGGTGGAATCTTGGATGAGGTTTGGATCACAGGGCACTATACTAACTTGTGGGTTCCTCTTCTTCTGAGCCCAGGGGCTGAGTGTGTCCTAGGAGGTGGGTCTTAGAAGCATGTGGTCACACGGAGTGTGACCTGTAAGTGTACATATCTCAGCAATATTTTGCAATATCTTGACAATTCAAGCAAAAATTAATAGTCATTTTGCACTGAGGAGCAAAGAACAGATTTTATATTCATTGGATAATTTCTAATTGTGAGAAAAATCCTACAATTAAAGAAAATACTGTAAGGAGGCCATCAAAGTTTACCTCTAAACTTTGTCTATTTTTAGCCTACCTCAGACAGTCCCTGTTTGGGAAAGATTCCAAGTAACCAGAATGAAAAAGGAAAGCTAAAAAATTTTGAAAAGAATTCTATAACTGGCCAATTAAAAAAAAACTCCAGAATTTACACTTTTCTCTGCAAACAAAACAATGTGGTAAATATTTCAGAATTTGCATTGAAACTGTCAGAAGGAATATGCCAGGAGTAAGGACTATATGACCCTGTATTAAAGAACTAGTCCTACATATTATGATGACTCAAAAATTTCAAGATATATGCTGGAAATTTGTCTTCTAAAAAGTAGGCTAAATATAAGTTAAAATTCAGGGGTTTACATTGAGTAACTTACAAAGACTAATATACACTAAATACAGTAAATTTTTTGACCAGAAAGCCAAACATTATTTAGGATAAGCAAAGTAAACTACATTCTTGCATCATTGGTTGAAAAAGGCATATAAATCATATAATGAACAAACATTGGTTTTAAATATAGATTAAACATATATTAAAAAGAGATGATTGTATTACGCAGAATTTTATATTGATAATTTTAAATTTTAGATTAAATGGACATATTTACAGAACAATAACTCATCAAAAGTGATCCCACAGGAAATAAAAAGGGTGAAACATATCACAAGAATTAAAGATATTGAAGTGGAAGTCAAAAGTTTTTTGAGAATACAGTTGCTATATAAATAAGTTCTACCAAATATTCAATGGCATATTGCTCTGATCATAGACAGCTCCACTAGAATGCAAATAAATTATTTACAAATTCATACTATGATCCCAATTTTAAATTCAATATAAATCCAGAAAAGGGCAATATGAGAAAGTATAAATGCATACACATTTTGCTCATGAATATTTCTGCAAAACTTCAAATAAAATTCAATACTCTATTTAAAAGTTAGATTTACCCTCAAAAGACACAGAAAAAGGAATTTGTAATACTAAATAATCATTCCCACTGGAAACATTTTTCACAGTGGAATATAAACAAATTTCCTTAATCTGATGAAATACATTTATAAAACCTTGATATAAAGTACATCAAGAAACATCATCCTAAGTGGAGAAATATTAAGAAAGATTACCTTCTAAATAAGAAAGAGTACATAGAGTACATATATATTAACATTATATAGACTTTCTATAAGAAAAATGAACTATCTAAATAAAATTAAGAAAGAAGAAATAAAATTGTTACCGTATGAAATTAACATTACTTCATTAAAATTATTGGAAACATTTTAAAAATAATTTTCCGGGGCTGGGGATTTAGCTCAACGGCATAAGCACCTGCCTTGCAAGCAGGCAGTCGTGAGTTCGATCCCTGGTACCGATAAAAAGGAAAAAGACAAAAAAAAAAAAAAAAGAAAGAAAAAAAAATAATTTTCCAATTTAATATATGGCTGTATATAAGAGTCACCTACAAAAATCAACTGCCTTTCTAAGTACAATTCACAAATAAATAGCAAAATACATTTTAAGAAAAAAGGTACAATTAAAAAGTGATTAAGTACCCAAAAGTAAATCTAATAAAGAAGGTACAAGGAATAGATATATAAGAAACTCTGTTTTTAATAACTACAAAGAAGATCTAAGTGAAAGCAAGCAATAAACATCATCATAAAAATATGATTTTCACAAATTAATTTACATACTTACTCAAGTTTCAATAATAATAAAATTGGGTTGTTTGAAGAGCTTAGAAAATTAATTACGGAACAACTCAACAAATAAAATTGAAGAAATATAGTTTACACAATTCAATGCCTATATCTTGTACTCTGAGTCTAAAAACAACAATGTGCAATGTATTAACCATTGTTATCCTCTATCTTGTTTTGAATTTTTTTCTCTTTATTTTTTTTAAATTGTGGAAGGATGTATTTTCTAGATATCGATATACATATTTTGTGGAATTGACATGAATACAGGCTAAATAATCAACAGAATAAGAAATATTAAAACGAATACACATTCTACATAAATCTGTTACATAAAAGTGGTAGCATCACAGATCCTTTAGAAAAAAAAATCTGTTCAATTAGCTGAAGTATAAAACTGGCTATCCTTGAACAAGAAATCATCTCTAGAGATGTCAAAGATTTCAATGTTTCAAGGAAATTGTAAAAAACCTCAGTAGAAACTCTAACAGATATTTCTGTACTCAAGATGTGGAAGAATATCTTGCACAAAACTTAAACAGTGATGCTATTTACAGAAACAATTAAAAGTTTATCATAAAAATTAATTTCTAGTCAATGAGGAATAACCTATACAAAGAGAAAACAGAAGCTACAAAGAGACATTTCCAATACATATAATCCACAGAAGGTTATTGCCAAAAATTATAGGATTTTTACAAACAATAAGCAAAGAAACAAAATGAAGAAAACAAATAAATCGGGCTAGGGTTAGAGCTCAGTGGCACAGTGCCTGCCTGGCAAGGGTGAGGTTCTGAGTTCGATTCCCAGTACAAAAATGAAAGAAAGAAAGAGAGAGAGAGAGAGAGAGAGAGAGAGAGAGAGAGAGAGAGAGAGAGAGAGAGAAGGAAGGAAGGAAGGAAGGAAGGAAGGAAGGAAGGAAGGAAGGAAGGAAGGAAGGAAGGAAGGAAAAGAAGCTAGAAAACAAAGAAGTGAAAATAAACTTCATGTTCTGTAAATATATGAGGAACTGTAAAAGTTTATTAGTAGTCATGAAAATACAAATCAAGAGCATAATAAAAATCCAACTAAACAATGCCCAATACACAATGCACTTAACACTGAATTCTACAGTACCTTTAGATAAATACAAATGTCAATATTCCTCAAACCCTTTAATGCAATTACAAGGGAAGAATATTGCTGAACTCTTTTGGGGGAGCTAACATTATCTTGATTTAAAAACTATACAAGGTGTCAATTGAAAAAAAAATACATTCCAGTTTCTGTAATCAACATACATGCAAAAATCCTCTACAAGATCCTAACAAATAGATAAAAGTGATCAAAATCATGAACATGTGTTTTATGCCAGATGCAAGTATGTTTCAACATATACAAATCAATATTCGTAATAATTCACATAAACAGAATTAAGGATAAAAATCACATGGTCATGTGATTAGATGCAAAAAAAAGCTTTAAACAAAATGCAATATACATTCGTGACAAAAGAAAACTGAAAAAATATATTTAGCAGGGCCTTATCTCAATCTGATAAACCGATTTAGGACCAACATACTGATAACATGATATTATATGGGAAAAATAAGGATATCCACTTTCACCTTCCTTATTCAATATAATACTCAATACATTAGCAAGAGAAATCAAGTATGTAAAAGAAAACAAAAGGTAATATAGAATATATATTGTGCATATTTGTATATGAGAAGGAAACATTAGGACTATCCCTATTCAGAGAAGATATGATCTTTTACATAGAAGACCTGCAAAATTCCACCAAAAGAACCTAAAAATTACATTCAACAAGGTAATGTAAAAATATTCAACTCTCCAAATCAAATCCATTTTCTTATACCAGTAATAAATCCTCAGAGAAATAAATTAGAAAACCAATGCTATTCACAACAGCTTCAAGAAAAAATTACTTGTAAATTGACCTAACAAAGGATGTAACAGGTCTCTGTAATAAAAATTATAGAGGTTTGACCAAAGAGTACACCAAAAATTGAAGCATATCCCTGTTCCCACATAGTCCAAGCTAATATATTTATGATGGCTATAATACCAAAATTGATATATAGATTTAATAAAATTTCAACCAATTACCAATAGAATTCTTTACAGAATAAGAAAAACAATCCTAAATTTAATATGGAACCAGAAGAGACCTAGAATTGCAAAAGCAATCTTGGGCAAGAACAAAGCAGTAGATATTTTAATACCAACCTTTGAATTATTACAAAGCTACAGTGATAAAAATAGTATAGTATTTTCAAAAAAAATAAACGTATAGATCAATGGAACAGAATAAAAAATACAGAAACAACCCCAGGTATATTGTCATCTGATCACTGACACAGGGGTGAAATACTTATGCTAAAGAAAAGATAATTCTTTAACAAATAGTGCTAGGAAACTTTGCTCCGCATATGCAAGAGATGAATCAAGATTCATATCTCACATCATATATGAAAATAAACCAAAATGAATGCAGGAATTAAATATTAGGCCAGAAAAAAATCTGCTGGAAGAAAAAAGTTCAAATCCTTATAGATACACGTGTAAGTGAAGGCTTTCTGAATGGAACCTAACTGCACAATAAACAAATGGAATTCTATTAAAAAAAAAAAAAAAAGCTCCTGCATAGAATAACAGATAACAGTGAAGCAACCAACAAAATGGGAAAAAAAAAAATACGCTGCCCGCTCCTCAGACAGAAAACGAATTTGTGGAATATGTAAAGATGCAAAAAAAAAAAAAAATAGAAACAAAAAGTTTTTAAAAAGTACAAAAACAAAATAGGCAATTGAAATAGATACACTTCTCAAATAAGTAAAAAAGCTCAGCGGCATAAGCGTCTGCCTTGCAAGCAGGCAGTCATGAGTTCAATCCCTGGTACCGATAAAAAGGAAAAAGACAAAAAAAAAAAAAAAAAAAAAAAAAAAAAAGATAAAAATGGAAATAAAAAAATAAGTAAATGCAAAAAAAGTGTTCAATATCTTTGGCCATTAGTAATGTGTAAATGAAAGCAACACTGAAATTTCATTTTACTCCTGAGAGAATGGCCACCAGGAAGAAGTCAGATGATAACAAATTCCAGTGAGGTTTTATGGGAAAAAGAAAACAAAATCCTTTTACATTGTTGGTGATTATACAAACAAGTACAACCACTGTGGAACTCTGTAAAGAGATTTCTCCAAAATGCACAAATAGAAATTCTAGTTGACTAAGCTATTCTACATCTAGATATCTTCCCAGTGGAGTTAAAGACATTAAATTATATGGATACATGCTTACCTATGTTTATAGCTGTACAATTCATATCAGTTAAATCTTGTGAGTGGCCTATAAAAAAGAATGGTAGTTATGCATAATAGAATATCCCTCTTCCATAAAGAAGGATAAGTTGGAATACTTTGTAGGAAAATGCATTCATCTTGAGATAATGAGACTAAGTGAAATAAATAAGACATACAACCTTGAATATTGTTTGATTTGTCTTATAAGAAGCTCAAAATATAAATAATTTGAAAAGCAAAATAAAATATGTATAATAAGAATTATGGAGATGGATCTTCTTTAAATAGGATATTAAGAAATGGTGGGAGGCAAAAGGGAGGGGAGGAGAAGAGGAAGCAAAAATAATTAAAATGTATAACGTGCATGTATCCTCTTCCCATGATGAGTGTAATTTTATACACTGCAAACATGAACTAACAAATTATTTTAAATTTCCAATGTTAAAATTCCTTAATAATGAAAGTAAATTTAGTATACTGATTTTTTTAAGACTTACAAATGTATATATCTTCCATATGTGACATTATGAAGAAGACAAATCAAGAAGTTTGTGGTATTTTTGTTATTATACTTAAAAATACAGGCAATACAGATACAGTCTAGGATAAGTGCTTAGTTAAGATGACACATGCTTTATATTTGTGTGTGTGCGTGTGTGTGTGTGTGTGTGTGTGTGTGTGAGAGAGAGAGAGAGAGAGAGAGAGAGAGAACAGTGTATGGATAGAGTTCAGAGCTATCTGCAGTGGAGTTTGAAGAAAACAAATATATACAAATCAGTGGACTAATTTAAGTAATAAGGACTTCACAGTATCTATATCATTGGTTACCTTTGCCAGTTTTAGTAGACTGAAATAAAAGAAGCTGATGCACAGCGTGTTAACAGTGAGTTCACTATAAGGAATTGAAGAGAATGAACATATCAGACAAAAAGTGAAAGAGCATAATAGAGAAATCACTGCTCAGCAGTATTTCAGTATGATTGTTGGATTGTTTCAAGGGATTGTAGAAGTTGTTTAATTTTTGACATGAAAGAGACTGTGCCACATGTGTAGGCTCCGGGAATCTCCATAGAGAAAAATTGAAAATACAAGAGAAAGAGATGATGCATCTGACTAAATTGCACAAAGTAATGGAGAGTATTAGAGAACCTAGGTGGATGAATTGCCTAAGAAACCAGATTTATTTGATTGTTCCATGCTATATTAAAAATACATCACACCAGGCTTCAACTATGATTTGTTGTTAAGGGTAAGACAATAGCTATTTTAGGCTTTGGGTTATACTACAGCTGACATTATACTTAACTCTGACATTGTCGAGCAAAAGCAGTTATTAACAATACATAAGTGAATGAACTTGCTTTTTTATTTACAAAAAAATCGTTTCCTGGATCCTGTATTATGTCACTAAATGTATCCAAATTTTTTTTCAAGAGTGCTACAGTGTACTCAAGAGCCAGCAAAATTTTACTATGGTCCTGGTCTCTAGCTCTCAGAAATAATCTGCATAGTCTATTATAAAGCTATATGTACATTATGTTTCAAAAACTGTTTAACTGATGGAACTTGGCAAGTAAAATTGTGCAGTTTACAGAGAAAGTTATGAATTTATTTCTCACAGAAAAGACTTTCTTCCTGTTGACATAAACTTGTTTCCTTCAGAATGAATAATCAAGATGTGAAAATGTTCCCCAACCATTATTAAACTCTCTGTTTTGTCATAAATAAATAAAATTGTTTGGTTTTAATCTTAATGCAAAATGACAGAACTTTGGCTAAAAAACCCCGACTTCTAGTTAAATCAGCATGCTTGCTAATTCCAAGTAGAACTTCGACTCTCACATTAACTACAAAGGTTTTATAATGATAACTTCCAAAAAAGAGTCACAGAACTACAAAGGATGTGTCAAAAAGATCAGTACTCAATATCTGCCCCCATTGGGCCCTCCATACATATTCCTTGCTTTGATTTGGAGTTATAACCCAATGAAATATAACAAACCAATTATCTTATCAGTTTGCAGCTGGGACAAGGCTTGTTTGAATGTCTTTTACTGGTATCATAAAGTCTTCAGCTCTTCTCGAGAAATCTAGGATTCCTCTACACAATAGAGATTACTTCTTTCAATCTATTACTAAATAGTTTGGGCTCAGGACAAAGGGTAAAAATTTTCTGTAACCAAATGTCCTGCCAAACCTTCAGAATATCAGAATGAATTGGACTTGCCAACTCCCAAATCAACATGTCAATGATTTCATTAACATTGCCTTGTATTAAGCAGTGAAAAGCAGGTCTATTTGTACTTGTTGGGGTAGGGAGTGTTTCTAAATTCTCCTGATGACCAAATTTATTCTATGCTGACTTTATTGTTCATTTCTCTGACACACATAGATATGATTACAGTCACACTACATGTGCTTTGAATTAAATAATCTGATTTCTTCATGTGACATTCTGATTATGTGACTATCTCCAATTTTTTTTACATACAAAGAAAGTTTTTCTTGAAAATAGTCAACTATTCCCTTATACCACGATATGAATTTAGAAGTTTCTCCAACTCAAAATGGATATAGGGAACTGAAACTCTCAAACTTCTAGATATCCGGTATGAATTCTTGTTCTCTAAAATTGAAGAATGAATTTTAGAAATAATGGAGGTTAAAAGCAGCATACATTTATTGAGAGACAAGAAGCTTCTCCCCAGGAAAGAGAAGGAGTTCCAAGTGGGTTGCCAAAGACTCTGTCTTTTCTAGGGTGTTTTAAGGAGTAAAACCATGAGGTGAGATGGGTCCAAGCTGGGGATAACAAGGGAACTTGCAAAGCAGATGGGCATGAGGTGGGACAGAACTATGGTCAACCGATCAGTTTAACTGTTCAGGTAAAATTGACCAAATCAGAGCCAAATAGGGAAGAGAGTCATGTAGCAAGTGGGCATGCTTAAAGAGCAGTGCCTTTTCCTGTAGGAGGCTGGGATGGTGATTTCTGGCTTCCTTAAGGTGATCCACACCTATTTAGAATAACAATCCCTAATGTTCATACTTAGGATGTGGTTGCATGTGTTTTGCCTTTTGTCTTGAGATCTGGCCCACAGCAGGAGGTTTCTGTCTCCTCCAAGGTTGCAAGGTATCTGGTCTTCTGCACTGGCTCCTTTGGAGGGCTCAGCCCTGTCTGACTACCTATAATATTTCTAACTAAGTCAGCTGCCTGGAACAAAATTCTGTGGTAGATTTCTTGGTTCTCAGTTACTGTTATATCTGCCGGTCTATCAGATCACATTTTCCTTGTCTTTCATCTGTCCGGCAGAGTATTAAGCACAGTATAGATATATGCAATGTAGAATACACTATTTATAAACAAATGAGGGTTACAAGTCTTGAAAAAAGGCTGATTGTACATATTAATCTTAGTAATCATAATGTAAAAGATTGTTTATGTAGTTAGCAGCTAGCTCCTGGAAGTTCCTGGGATGGAATGAGGTGATCAGCACTACTAACATGTGAAAGGTTTCTGCCCTAGTATAAATTACTGAATATTATGGTGGTAGTCTAACACAGCAGAAGGCCAAAGTAAAAAATGATACTGAATCCTAAAGACCATTTCTTCCTCTTTCCCCTTCAGCCCTGTTTACAACTTCCACTTCCCTTCCCACACCTGTGAAGAGAATTCCAATCAGTTCCTCATTCTTCATCAGTGCTCACCCCAAGCACCTCCTCAGACCAGAGGTCCCATAACCTTAAGGCCCCTCTGTATCCCACAGAGGGCAAAACACAACCCCACAAGTTGTGCACTCTTCTCCACATCCTCAATAAAAATGCTGTTGATCTTTCTCTTTATCTCTCTGTTGCACCAAAAAAAAAAAAAAAAAAAAAAAAAAAAAAAAAAAAAAAAAAAAACCTGACAATATACATTTAAGAACAGAGGGTAAACTAGGACTTGGACAAATAAGGAATTTCACCAGACAGCATATAACACAGCCCACTGCCTACTAAAATCCTGAAGGGAGCTTCAGCCACTCCCTACTAATAACCTGAATTGCCAGGAAGTTATAATGCAATTTAATCAGTTCCTTCCAAGATCTCAGTGTAGCTAGTATAAACAGTATGTGAAAGAAGTGGACTAGAACGCTTGAGTTCTAATAGGTTATTTTTAAATGGACAGACACCTCAGCTGATCAGAGCATCTAGACCCATCTCTGCCTAAAAATGCTCCTGTTTTAGAAATTGTAGGTAAACCAAGGTTAATGATGTCAGCCACAAATCCTTGCTACGTGCTCTGCTTCCTGATTGAATCAATATTAACTAAGTGGCTATACTTGTAAACTTATTGATTGGTTATAGTTTGACCCACATTGTGACTTTTCTGTGTAAATCACTCCTGACAAAGGGTCTCAGTGGCAACTCACTTTTTAAACCCCTGCTGTCTCTCAGAAAGTATCTCCCAATAAAATGTTTATACGCTTAACCTCTTTTGTCCTTTAGGATTGATTCTTCAATTTCACGAGACATGAACTTGGCACATCTGATATCTAGCAGGTTACGAATTATGTATCAATAATTGCTATATCTTAAAAGAAATAATATAAAATCACAGATTCTCTCTGAAATGGGCCTCAGAAGCCTATTATAATCAAGTATGTTCATATGATTGTTGTGGGTGATGGGGTCCTAGATAGGTTTCTAGATTTCTGTGTACAACAAAGTATTAGACATTGCACAAGATGGTAAGGAAAAAGCATCAAAGTTTAATAAAGTTCAATTAGGCAACTATAGATTTAGAGTGAATGGAATCATGCTGACAGTGTGGTAAATGACACAGACAGTGAATATCTTGTGTTTAAAAATTTAAAATGTTTTTCAGGATCTAGGGCATCTCTCCTTCAGCCTTCAAGAACATGCCTGACAATGTGATTGGCAGGATGCTGAGTCATGTCAGCTGCATTTATTGCATTTGCCCTTTTCCATAATTCACTCCATTGTAGTGTGAATTATGAGATACAGTCCATATGCATGAACTTGCAATGAGCTACAAGTAAAGAAAGTTACTACAGGTCATACCAGAGAATCTGGCACACTTGTGTCCTAGTTAGGAACTTCGTAATTTTCCAAGGCAGGTCCAAGGGTACTTTATCTTTCTTATCTCTGCTTCTGTATAATATGCCTTAGGATAATAGTCAGAGGCTCAATCCTGAGGCGTTGCTCAGGTTCAAGTGAGTGGACCGATGTGTTCCTATAGCTCCAGTTGCATTAGTTATATTACTAATACATTTGAGGAAATTGAGCCCTAAGGAAGAGAAACAATTTGTTAAAGGTCTTCAGGCTAAATTATGGTGGATAGAAGACTGATATTCCCAGACCCACACACTCTTCACTTTACCTTCCTGCCTGTCATACGTATAAAAAATAAATATCAGAGATTTTGTTTCCTTTTTGAATTTTAAATGTAAATGTAGACTCCACTTGTCTTTCTACAGATTGAAAATAATCAAATCTTAATTAAGAAAACAAGTAAGTGACAAATACAAAAGAAGGAAGTAATAAATCAAATTGCTATTGAACTAGATCAATGGTTTTTTCATCATGCAGGTAGCAACCAATTATGCGTTTAAAAATCACTTATGTGAGTCACAAACAGAAATTTACTGGAATATGATAAAAAAAAATACCAGAAGGTTTCACATTAACAAAAGTGTATCATGAAATTTTTGTTTCAAATTCATATATATGTGTATGTACTGTTGAGATGTAAACTGTATCATTATCATTCAATGTTCATTAGATAAAATTCTTCAAAAATCATTTTACTACATGACTTAGATTCTCTACAGTGAAAGATAATGTATTGCTATGAGTTCAAAGACAGAAACTTCCATGCTGCACTTGTCACTTTAGAAGAATGTTTTGATCTCACATACTGAAGGAGGATTCTGCCTGATCTTCAGTGACACTTCTTTGACATCAATACAAGTATTCAAATGCTGCACAGCCATTACTCGTCTCCCCAACCCAGCTACAGACCCTTTCTAGAGCACAGAATTGCATCGCTGCAACTTTAATAGACAGCTGAGCTCCAATTGACATGTTTCCGAAAAACAGCTGACAAAAGCAAGATGCCTTCCCAGCTGCTGACGGAAGCAACCCCACCCCCGCACGCACTTCCCGCCCCCGCCAACGATGGAAGCACTGTGCCAAGCAATGGGGCATAACTTTCTGCTGATGGCGAAGAACATTAGAGGTGAGCCATTCAGTTAGAGAGGAACTGACATTCCCTGAAGCAAAAGAAACCCGTGAGGGGAAGAGGTACAGATATCATCTATCTGTTTCAACCCTGCTACAATGACATAGCGAAATATTTTTAGTCTTTCCCCGTTGAGTATGTTTGTGATTTTTACCCTATCCTTCCATATAAAATTCTGCATATGACCAGAGGTATAAAGAACAATAAAAAGTAAGGCAAATAGTCTAGAAAAATACTTAGGATTCAGATGTAAGAATTCTGAGCAGTTATAAAATTGATAGACTAACTTGGAGTAATTTTTGTTTTAGGTCTCAACAAATTCGGCAGCATTCATGCAGAGATCTCTTGCCTGAGAGGCATTCAGGAAATTACAGCTGACACCAGAGATTACTGAGCTAAAATAGCTCATCTTAATATTAAATTTCCTTTTCTATTTTATGTAATTTCTTATTTGTAATACCATGATGGATATATCATAGGTTTATATCTGCTAAAATCACCTCTTTCAATCCTAGCATGTAGCAAAAATGAAAGTCAATTCCTTTCATACAAAAAGTGAGAATAAGTATTAAGGTCAACTGATAATTCACACACTACTATTGTAAATGAAGCTCATAATAAGCCATTCTGCTAGCCAAGACACAGCCAGTCATCTCCCTAAGCCTTCACTTATTACTGTTAGGCAAGAGGAAAACAGAAATTAGCAAAGGAGAAAAAATGACTGAGTAACCAAGGCTGTCTTACTCATGATATACATCCAGTGGGCCTTCTTATTCTATTTGCAGCCCAATGCCAGTCTCCCTCCATCCTTTTTTACTCCAAAGAGCTTCTTTTGTTTCCTTTAAGTCTTCATTTATTAGTAACAGGAAACATGTTCTGTTCTAGAGCCACTGGATATCTCCAAAAAAGTTTTGAACAAGGGGGATACTGCAAAGATTGATTTTGGCATCTTGTTAGTCTCTTGAAAATGCAGATGTCTAGAGACTTCAAGAGACATCCACCATCTTTCCCTATCTAAACTTATTCTATTTCCTCTCAATAACTAGAAGTATATGTCACAATTTTACGAACTAATTCCAGCTAATGAGAAAATCTTGGATATATTACAAGTATTCCAAAAGTGCCATTTAAACTTTTATATCATGCTCTAACAAGTCTTTTTATTACCTTACTTCAAATATGGAATATATACAACCATATCAAATAAAAAAACTAAAATGGATCTCTATTTAAATTGTAACATTCATATTTCATGTTCTTTAAATCCAATGTTTCTTTGCTGTTTTTCCTCACTATCCTTAGTGGAAGTGCTCTTCTTCCTTCTTTTCCAAACTCTTTCTGGGTCCCTGGTATTCTTGGTTTACTGGCATGTAGTTAACACTTATAAAGATTGTATGAAGATTTGTCCAGTTGTAAAGAGAATCTGGACTTAGCACACTATTCCAATTGTATGGATAATCTGGACTTCACAGAAATTGGTCTTCATCCATCAAGAGGATATGGCAATGTTAACAAGAGGGTTACGTATTTTATTATAATTAAACTTATGATAATTATGTGCTGCAGTAAAACCAAATAATGACAGTGGGTAGGTGGTTGAGGCACTTCAAAATTTCAATCCCTGTTCCTCATCCTTCCATAAATATGTATGATTAAGCAAAAATAATACTGTGAGACCTATGTGAAAAGATATGTAAGACTATAACTTTAATTTACCTTCCAAACAGATGGCTGTCCCTTAAGTTAATTTTATATTAAGGCTGGAAAAACTTTGTTTAGGAGAAATTTCCTAGTTCTCAGTAATAGGAACCTGCTGGAGTGGAGACTGAAGCCAGAATAGATGCAAAGGAGTCAAGACAGTTTTCTGAAAAGGACACTTGAGACATGTCAACTCAGATTGTGACCATGTTTCAAACCAAGTGACCCAGTTTGGTAGACTAAAAAGATTATGTAAATATTCCTGAATTACTTACAAATATTTTTGCATTTTTTGAAACATGTCTTCAAAGATAAGTTTTTTTTTTCCATAGGAGTACATAAAATGAGTCTGATAAATAAGTGGTTAATCTACTTCCATGTTTCTTTAAATATCTATTTGATAATAAAATTTTGTCATTGCTACCAAAACAAATTTTGGTAAGAAATGATAGATGGATAGATAGATAGATCATAGATACATAGATAGATAGATAGGAATTATTAAGTTAAATTAAAAGGTTTTCAAGCCTAACAAGAGAACTAGAGAGTAATTCCCTATATTTTTCAACTTTTAGTTTTTATTTTTACATGTTTACAGTATATGATTACATTTCTTATAAGAAGTTGGTACATGTACATAACATATCTTAATTTCGTCTTTATTCCCTTTCTCTCATCTTCTAATTTACATTTCTTAATCCCCTTACCATTTGAGAATGATCTAGCTTCTCACTTCCAATTATCTATCATTCATTTTGTTCTTCGTTTATACTTTGGGTTTCTCATATAAGAGAAACCATACAATATTTAAACTTGTGTATCTGTTTCATTTCACTTAACATTATGGTCCCAAGGTTTATCAATTTTCCTACAAATGATTCAAGTTTACCTTTATTTATGACAGAGATAGTACTCCATTGTGTGTAGATACCACATTTTTTTACGCATTCATCTCTTGACATATAAATAGTCCTTTTTCAAGATTTAACATCTATAAATTTTGCTCTATAAACTTGGTATGCACATATCAATGTAAAATGATGTCTTTTTCTCTTTCAGAAAGATATATAAAGGGGAATACCTGAACTGGATGTAGTTTTGTGATGAGGCTTTATACTAATATTTATTGTGAGTGTACTTGTTTGCATTCCTGTCTTCAATGTACAAGAGTTCCTTTCCCCCTACCCCTGCAGTCTCACGAGCATTTATTATTGTTTGATTTCTTGATGATAGAATTTGAATGAAGTATAGTCTGAATGCTAAAGGACAGACCAAACTAGAGATGTTATTATACTTCCCAGTTATTTAACGAATATTTGTCTAGGGAATTTTATAGGTAAAACACTGTACTAACTACCACAGTCTTTTGTTATGTAGTTAAGATTTAGCATGAATTGCAAAGTTAACATCAGACGATGAACTGAGGATGACATAAACAAAAACAAATGATATATTTTCTCCACATGTATCTAAAGAAACACCATTAACTTTAATAATTATCAAAGATAATATATTTACTATAATAGTTTCTATTAAAAATATAAATGTAAAGATTTTTGATACTTTTAGACATTTTTGTATTTCTTTATATATCTTAAAATTTATCAGACTTCATCATTTGAAGATGAATTTTATTCATAAAAGCTAAATAGTGATAAAACACTAATGTTATAAAGAAAATCAGTGATCAATCTGACTAACATCAGTTTATGTCCAAAGCATTTCAAAGAAGGCATTTTATAAGGCAGAACATCATCATGCTGAAGAAACCAACAAGACTGAAAAATATTTCTAAGCTTGTTACACAATAGGATTCATAGGGTATTTGAACTCATTAAACACAATTTAGTGAAAAAACCAATTGTTGTCACATGATATTATGGCAAAATTCTTTATATTCACTTGCAATTTATGATTATTCATGATTCTTCCATGAAAAACTTTCCAAATTAGTAGAGGCTTGTACAATGTAGACACCTAAAGTATTTTCATGTCATTCTCAATATATGTTACATGATTAATCTTCCTCAAAATGTACTAATGTTGTTTAGTTTCAGCTGAAACTAGAACTCATGTTCTATGTACTCCAAATGTTGAGTATGTACTCCTTCTATAAATTCCTTTTATTATGTGTGCTTTTCTCCACAGAAACTTTCAAAATCCAGGCTTCCTTCATAATAAGTTTCAACTGAGCCAAGTGTTGTGGTGCATATCTCTAATCCCAACCCTCTGGGAAGCATAGATAGAAGGCTCACAAATTCAAGGCTAACCTGGGCAATTTAGCAAGACCCTGTCTCAAAATGAAAAATAATGTATAATAATGTATATCAGTGCAAAAGCCCTTGGTACAATCCCCAGGACAAAAAAAAATGACAAACTGTCCTTTATGTGATTGCAACTCCTCAGCAATCTCTCTCAAAATTGTCTTCAGAACTAAGCTATGGTTCAGTGTCTCATCAGAACTGTCTTCAGTTTCTTTAAACATTTTGATAGCTGAATATTCTAGTTCAGAGTCTTTGAAGCATTCAAAACAAAATCCATTTATCATACTGTATTCCATAGAATTAACTAAAAATGTAAATCACGATCTTTCCTAAAAGAAAGTAATACTAGGTTTAAAATAAGTGTTTGTTGTAAGTTTCACAAACTCAAATAAAATTAGCTTTCAAAATGAAAGGATTATTTATTAATGACAGAATCTTTGGTAATTGTGTGACTGAAAATGGACAAAAGTAATTCTCAGGAAGGCAATGAGAGTTACTGAACAACAACAACAACAACAACAACAAAAAACTTATGAAAGTATATATATTGGAAATTACTGACACCCAAAAATGTATGATTTACTTGATAAATTAGAAGACACAGCCAATCATGCTGCTAGCAGAGGTAGAAGAATCACAAGTTTAATAAGATTCACAAAGATGCCCATTCTGGTTTGACTATTGTCTCCTTTGGAAGTCCTGTAAAGTTTACAATGCCTAAGTTTTATTGGTCTTGTTCTCTACTGTTTTGTCCAACTTTATAATATCTAATGAGATAGACAAATCTTTTTAAGGAAACAAGAGACAACGTTGATAACCATTGTTAATAACCTTGTACTCTGTTCTACATCATGTGCTATGTCTATCCTTGGTTTAATCCCAGACTGAAAAATTTAGCAACTGAACAAGACATT
This sequence comes from Cavia porcellus, assembly GCF_034190915.1. Lineage (NCBI taxonomy): Eukaryota > Metazoa > Chordata > Mammalia > Rodentia > Caviidae > Cavia > Cavia porcellus. The sequence continues at coordinate 83,476,517 of NW_026947486.1, read as the reverse complement.
ATCTCAATTTATTAAAAAGCAAAAAGAGCAGGGCCTGAGGATGTACCTCAGTGACAAGCCCTGGGTTCAGTCTCCCCAATAAAATAAAATAAAATAAATATAATTGCTAATACAATTAGATATATGAAAGCAATTTTTAGCAATGTGGATATATTCTATTTATATAACTTTAAAAATAAGTAGTATATATAAAATGTACACATTTCATTAATCATATAAAACAGTTCATAGAGAACATATAAAACATAGATACTGAATATTATTGGTGTTTATTAGTTGTTTGTTCATATCTCTATTTTACACTTTTCTAAAGCCTCTCACATTTCATTACTTTTATAAAACCAAATATTTCTTAGGTAACTCATCTACAGAAGCTTTTTTTTTTTTTTACCACGGCAAATTCTTAGGGATTTGCATACACACTTTGCTAACAATTGTTACTCAAAATACAGATGATTAGTTTTTCATTTTTATTTGTTTATTTTTATTTTAAACAAAAAGTAAGAAATAACAATAAAACAAAGTTTTAAAAGAAGCTAGTAGGAGAGTAACAACAATCAGCACAACACGTATTGTTCTATTCACAGTAGTTGTTCTGATTACAAGATATATAGGCTTAAAACACTGTCCAAAAAATTACTAGCTCAAAACTTTTCCCTCAGTGGACCGAGAGAAACTTGTGGAACAATATGCATTTCTAGTTATCACAACTGACATCATGGCATGGAATGAACAATTTAAAACACTGTTATTGCATGATGAAATCTGTCACAATATGTATATACAGTAAGTAAAAACATTCTCTCTTTCTGCACAAGTCTGGAACACTATTTTCCAGAGCATTGCTTTTCTCATCCTTTTTTGTCACAGCATTTACTATCGGAATTTATTTAAATAATGGTGTCCTTACACATATTTTTCTAGGTTGGATATATTTATAATTTTGAACGAAGTCAATTACATTAAAAATATATTCATGATGGCAATGACATGACAATAGGACAAAAGGAATAAATAAATAAGAAAGTGGTTCTCTTACAAAACTTTTCCAAATGTGATAATTTCAGATTACATTTTTTCCCAATAACTTGAAAGAGACTCGATTTAGAAAAAGCAACATTATGTGGGTATTCCAGGATTGTAAAATGAAGTACATCAAATGACATGAAGTCAGACATCAGAAATTAAAGGGCTATTACTTGGGCAAATATAAGTTACAATATTACTATTATTCTATTAGTTAGATCTCATCTATGGAAGTCATATGATAAGAGAAGAGATAGATTGAGAACATATGATCAAGGGGCCAAGCATTTAGCTCAGTGATGCACCACCTGCTTGGCAAGTGTAAGATCCTGAGTTCAAGTCCCAGTACCCCCCAAAAAAGGAGACAGGACATATGTTCAGTGCTCAACACTTCTATGAACAATTTCTTGCAAGTGTTCTATAAAATAAATATCATTGTACTTGTTTTTCAGAAGTAAAATGCTCAGAAAGTTTAAGTTCTCCCGAGTTCAAGAAATTAGGAAGTGACATATCTGAGATTTCAACAGAAATTTCTAATTCAATAGTCATAAGATTTCCAGAAGATACAGAAACTGCGGGTCAGATGTGAGCAATGCTATTTAAAAAGCAATACAGATAACAACACAGTCAATATAGAGTTTTAACTTCGATAAATTTTCAAGGGTTTGAGTCTGTACCCTCAAATGCATTCCATTTGCCTATATACAGAAAGTGGTGACATCTTACTTTAAAATTCTGTTTAAATTATACTTCTGATTTTTTTCATTATAACTCCTGGCCACAGCAAAATTGCTCCAACTCAGTAACAGCACCACATTTGCCAAGTTGTCCAAAGCACACACTTGTGAAATTCTTCATTATCACAATCCGTTCATCTATACGACTTGTGAAATGATATACACTTACCAACAAAATACCTCAAGTTTGTCCTTTTTACTCCATTCCCACTGTCACAACATGAATCTAAGGCATTAATCATCATTTCTTTATAAGACTATAGTAGTGACAAACCTAGAGTTCTCCCAGGCCCAATATTTCTTCTCAAAGTGATTCCTGCTGCAATAAACTGAGTAATTTTAAAAAATATTAATAATTTGATATATTTACAAAATATTAAAAAAAGATTCACCATATTCATAATTATGATAACATAGATATATGAGTGTTGATTCTCCTTATATTATTACATACTTAGTTGAATTCCAATAAAATCATAGTAATATTTTGTTAGCTGATCATCTTATCTAAATTTTTATGAGATGAGAAAATTCTAGAAGAATATTTACAAAATCAATGTCTGAAAGTGGGGTGGCATATTTGCCCTGATAGATATTAAGAGTTTGTCATAAAGTCAAAGTAATGCAAATAATGTTTTCCATATACAGCCACCAAAATTAAGAAGAGGATTATGATTAGCATACACGAGGCACTTCTACAAAACAGTAAAACAGATAGAAATCTCACTGAAAAAAATGGCCAAGGATTATGAATAGATAATTTTCAAAATAAAAAAAACAAATACTTAGTAAGTACACTATAAATTGTTAACCATTCAACATTCAGAAAGATGCATTTTACTCTTTGATATCACGTTATACCCCTCAGACTGGCAAATTTAGAAAGTCAGATATTGACTTGGTGGAAATGTAGGGCTGCCCAAGTACTCTTCTGTTTGTCCATATTATAAAAGCATTTTGGAATTGTGTAGTGATGTTTACTACGTATATTATTTATAAGGCAGGGATCCCAAAGAAACTTGAGAACACAGTAACCTGAAAGGACATGTAAGAAAGATTCATAGTGTTCTTTGGAAGCAAAATCTTGGAAAGAATTTAACATGTTCATCATTAGGGAAATAACTTGGAAAAATATGATGGGATTCAAATGAGAAGATATTTAGAAGTTAAAAGTTGAATGTTTTTATTTAAAAGGAAATACGGTTTTCATAAATTAAAAACACATAAACAGTACTGTATATTTTTAAAGATAAATATATGTTCAAATAATTGTATGAGAAATAGACCTGATTAACAATTTAATGTAGGTTTGGATTAGGGTTATGAAGTGAGGGAAAGATACACAGTTTGGGGAGAACAAAGAGGAATATTTAAAAATAAAAAGGAAATAGTAGTATAGCTCAGTATCATGTTGATGATGTGACAAGAATTGAGCAGTGTTATCAAAACAATTTATATATCTGAAATCTGAAAAAATAGCAAATGATGTTATTATTTTATACTATATTAGATTATCAATAACTATTTGTTGAATGGGAGAAAATCACCAAAGCAAAAAGCAAAGTTTTCTGGAAAGATATGGAACAAAATATTATAGCAATTACATTGTGATTGTAGAAATATTGATATTTATATATTACACTAAATTATTCCTAACAGATATTTATGTTGATGTGGTTGCTTTGATTAACACTGAAAGTTTATTACATTTGCAAGTGAAAAGAAAGCATTTTCCATTTTGCATGCAACAATCATAAATAATTCCAACCACATGTGATCTTTAGCATTGATATAATTATAAACTAGGTCTTAATTTAGATGACATCTAAGGAAAATGACGAGAAAGAACATTAAGTCATTTTCACTTTTGGCACTTTTCCTATAAAGTTGTGTATTAATAATATAACTAAACTTGTTTTGGGAATATGTCAGTTATCTGATGAGTATTATGCTTTGAAGGTTGGCCTACAGCTTGTACTTAAGTCTCTGTTCTATCAGTATTTATTTCACAAATAGCTATTAGGACAAACTAATGTATTGCAAGCACATTGAATAAAATTTAATTTTGTCCTGGGACAGTAAATCTTCTTTCATAAGATAAATAGCATTGTTTGCATATAAACTGGAAAAATAGAATGAAACATTCTGAAAAATTTAAGTCACTTAGTGTAACTCTTTTACAATAAAAGATCAGAATAGCACATGAGATATCAAAAAATTTTCAGAGTGATCATTGAAATTACAAATACAACAGTCATAACTTCTAATCCTGTCCTTGCAAAGTCAAAGCTTCCAATAGATTCTTAAAGAAAAAAAATATGCTTCATATGAGACCTTAATTGATTGCTTCACTCACATAAAATAATGATTGAGATATATTTATTTTAAGCTATAGAATGTACAAAGCAAACAATCAAAAAAGATGTCATTAATACAGAGGCATTACTAAAGGAATTTGTAAATATTGTTTAGGGTGATGCTCTTCTGTGCTGTCTATTTTTAAAAGAAGAGTTAGTAAATAATTGTTTACCCCAAGTTGCCAAAAGATAAGGAAATACAATCCTTTACTAATCACCCTATTCTGATGTTATTGTAACAAAATGAATATAAATTCATCAATGGATATATTAGATTGACTGAAACATTCTACAGTGTATACAAAAAAAAATCATCACATTGTGTACAACTATTGTTTGTTAATGAAAAATAAGCTGTTTTCCATACACAAAAATTATTCCATAATTTAATATTGCATTAATTATGTCTATTATTTCTCCATCCGATCACCTAGTTGTTTATGAAAAATGAAATTTATGAGCTTTTTCTATCAAGTAATGAAGAGAAGTAATTAAAGGACGCCACTGCAAGCGTACCTTTTCAAGTTTTACAGTAGGATTTCATGAAGGGCTAAATCAAGGAGGCCTCTATTGGGTAACTTAATCCCTAAACATTCATCATGATCAAAGTGATACTAAAACTTAAGTTGATAATATATTTCTGATATCCAGAAATAAAGGTATTCAAGTATTTCTACATCCCTAAGAGATTAGTATGCGGGATGTAGCAATTCTTCAAAAAATACTAAATTAATTCAAACGTTTTCCAAGACATCCTGTATACACAATTTGGCTCTTCAAGAAATTATTCAAGGTTGGCATACTTTAACATCTTTAGAAAATCTGATTTTGCACTTCAGACTATAAAATATTTAGTACATACTCATGGGATACAGTAAGAACTGGTATTTCACGAATATTTTTAATGAGACCACAGAGAAATGAAGTACAGTAACAGTAATTGAAACATGTATTTCAATTCACTGATCTAAAGAATTAAAATATAACTTCTCAAGAAAGGCTGTTAAATGAAATAAGTCAGACACGGAAAGTTCAACATAACATGGTTTCTTTATATGAGAAATAGACACAGAAGCTTAAATATTGCATGGTTTCTCATATATGAGAAACAGATTATAAGTAAACAGAAAACTAAAAGGTAGGGAACAAGTAGTAGAGTGATAGATCTTTTTCAAATGGGAAGGGGAACAAAAGATGGCAACAAGGGTGGGGAAGAAAGGAAGGGCCAGAGATTAAAAAAGGGAATTAGGGTGTTTTATTTACATGTACCAACTCTGAACAAGGAGTGTAAGAATTATGTACTGCAAATATGTACTAATATAACTAAAGAAATAGCAAATAATAACAATAATATTCTATAGGCAAAAGGGGAAAAGGAAATTTAGAATTTAGATCTATTTGAAAGTTACTTTTTGCTATACTGAATTATGATAGCTCACTAGTACACAGTTGTATTTTTGCTGTATTACTGAAGTAGTGATTTATGCTAAAAATGGTTATTAAACATCCTCAAATATTATCTTCCTAGAAAGATATAAAAAGCATATTAAAGGTCCAAGATATAAAAAAAATTAGAATATGACTAAAGAGCAACATGAAAGAGAGGTGATAGGAAACAGGGACACAGACTTTCTGGAGGTAGAGAAAGGCATCTGGAAAAAGGTAAGGGTGGATGTAGGAATGAAAAATAAATGAGCAAGATGTGACTTATATATTTTCCGGTTCCTTAAAATGAATATAACTATTATGTAGCATATATGGTAGTCACTAAGATATAAACTGTGGTATAAAAACAAATTTATTGCAGGCTATTTAGCTCAGTGGCACAGCACCTGCCTGGTAAGCATGAGGTCCTTAATGCAATTCTTCATAAAGAAAAAAATACTTGTATCTGTTCCAATTGCCAAAAACAAAAACACAAACAAAAACAGGATGACTAAAGAATCCTCCTTAAAATACCATAGTTACATATACAGCTGACAAAATCTTAACAGTTTTTATTATTGGGATTCATAAATACTGGAATTATCTAATATGACATCTAAAAAGAGAAACTTTTGCAATATCTAGTTTGGCATCTAAAATGCTGAAAAGTCAGAGCTCCCTGCTAACAACTAAGAAGGTGAAAAGTTAACAACTCCTAGAACCATAAGAGAAGGTGTCAGTACAATCTATTGCCACCAAAATTGGAAAGACAACTTACTGAAGCAGAATCCCAAGTAAAGAAACCTACATGAGAATGAGCGCTGGAGTAGGAAAACTTGAAATATAGTCAATAATTTGCTGGAGGCTCTGTGTAGGCAAAATTTGAGAGTTAGAAACTCCAGGAAGATTCATGGGCAGAGACATATATTTGTCTATTATCTCCAAGAACTCTTGTAGGTTCTCATGTAAGTATCAAATATGGGGAAAGGAAAGCCTTCTGAAACATACAAAATATTTTAAACAAGGTCTGCCCACAGGAGGAACCAATTAACTTAAGCTCAACCTAAGGCATAGTTTCACTTGGGAAAAGGGAAATAAATAATTCCAGCCCACTCTAGCCATCTTATTCCAATTAAAAGGAAGAGACTAGATGTTAATGCAAGATTCACAGTTTGAGACACAGGATTATTAAAGTAAATATTGGCCTAATTATTGATCTAGAGAATTTTCCCATATCCACATACAATACCAATTTATTAAAAGCATATTTACAGGAGCCCCTTATATCCAGGACATCATATGCAGCTACCAAAATATGACAATTCATGGAAAAAAGTAAAGACATAGTTTGAAGGATGAACTCAAGCAGCAGAATCCGACTCAGAGGTAACAAGGACGCTGGATTTATCAGTCTGGAAATTTAATGCCACTTTATTAATACAATAAGCCTCAAGTGGATAAAGTACTCAGCAGGCAAGAACAGATTAGAAATTTATACAAATAGAAGAAAAAAATCACAAGAAAAAGTAGAAATGCTAGGAGTAAAAATTACTGCATCACTAAGATAATGGACACAGCTGATAAAATAATGTCTGAGCTTGAGAAAATCCTAATAGAACACTCCAGTACTGAAAAAAAAACTGAGAAAATGACTGTCAATAAAGTAGGACTAGGTTTGCATAAATTATTATCAGAAAACTTAATGCCTTCAGTTCATAATATAAGAAACTCAGCAAGTATTTATGAAATAAAATACAAAATTTAAAAAACCCTAGAATATTTTAATTATTATACTACAGGGAAACGAAATAGCACTAATCAATATACATATTTTGATCTATTGGTATAAAAAATTAAATCATATCTACTAAGAAATTGAGTAACTTTGGAAATGGTGGAAAACATACAAAAAGTATAGCATAGTGCACAATGTAAATATAAGCTGGAGAAAAAACACAGAAAGGAACAGAAAAATTACTTGAGACAACCATATGAATTTCCCTAAAGGAATGTCAGTCACCAAACTACATATCCAAGAAGCTCAGAGACCATCAAGAAGGACAAATGTCCTCAAAATTACACCTTGGCATATCATCTTTAAACTACAGAAACCAAAACTTAAAAAAATACTTAAGGAAAAAAGTTACTAAAGGAAGAAAGAAAACATTTACCTTTAGAAGAGCAGAGGTACTAAATAGGTCCAACTGTTTACCAGAAAACAAGTGATTGAGAGGGAGTAGAGCATTAAACATTTTGGTGAGCAGAGACTATCTTAGAATTCTGAATAATGTGAAATTATGTTTCAAACATGAAGGGTAGGGGTTGGGGATTTAGCTCAGTGGCATAAGGCCTGCCTTTTAAGCAGGCAGTCGTGAGTTCGATCCCTAGTACCGATAAAAACGAAAAAGACAAAAAAAAAAAAAAAAGGGTAAATATAGACTTTCCAAAGTAAACAAAATTTAATGTTTTCCTTTTATCAATGGATGTGCTTTGCAGGAAATGTGTAAAGAAGTTCTTTGGAAAGAAGGAAAATTATATAGGGCAGAATTATACCTTCATAAAGAAAAAAGAACCCCAGATAAATAAAAGACAGGTAAAACTAAATTCATAGAGAACAATAACAAATATAGTATACATTAGTCCAATGGAACCAATAATCATGTTGAACACCAAAGGCCTAACAGCACCATTGAAAAAGATTAATACACGATTATTGTCTTGTAGACTAGTGTCTACAAGGAATCCACATTAAATTTAAAAAACACAAACTGATTAGAAGTAAATGGACCGAGAAAGATATATCATGTTAACAGAAAGCAGAAGAATGATTTTTCATTTCAAATATAACAGACTTAAAAGCAAGAGAATGTGTCAGAAGTAGAAGGAAACACTGTATGACAGTGGGTTTGATTTTTCATGAAAATCTCGAAATTCTTAACATGCATACACATAGCAACAGCATCAAAGTACTCGGTATAGATATTTACAGAACTTCAAGAAAAAGGATAAATCTACTACCAGAGACTGCAACATCACTGAAGACATAGACAATTCAACAGGCAGAACATCAGTAAGAAAAATTGTCATAGGTAGATTTTTGCTGCTCAGATAAAATATTCAACATCTAAAATTAAAATAGAAAAGGTTTATTTCAGCTCACAGTTTGCAAAGGTTTAAGTCCAGCCTAGAAACTGATGCAGTAAGTAAAGCCTCAGGATGAAAACAGGCCTTTTCACATGCAAAAGAACAAAGAAAATCGTGAAATAAGACAAAGAGCAAACAGAAAATCTTCTGTCTCAGCAGTGAGAGAAAAGTCTAAGTTACGTCTGTGTTATTAATGAGACAAAATACTCAACACCCAAAGATAAGGAGGGAGAGATTTATTTATCTCATAGTTTGTTGAGGCTTTAGTCTATAATCAGCTTGCTCCAAGGCAGAGTGGCACGGCAGAGGGGCATTGTAAGAGAAATATTCCATGGCAAAGCAGATATTACACTGTATTACAGTCACTCCACATCTACCAGTGCATAAGACTTCCTGGGAACATCTATTTGTAAGCCACAGCAACAGTTACATTCTATAAAATCATCATCTAAAAATGTATATAATTAACATCTGTATCCTATCTTTTCTCACAATAGGATACATATTCTTAAACTTACCTGAAATATTTACCAAGGTAGACTATCCTCTGGGCCGAAAATGACTTTAGAAGATTTCAAAGGATAGAAACTATTCAGTGTCTGCTCTCAGACAACAGTAGTATTAAAATAAAAACCAAAGAAAGATAGATGTAAACACCCAAATAAGTTGAGATTACAGAACAAACTTCTGAATGACATATGGGTCAAAGAAGAAATCTCACTGAAGGTAAAAAAAAATATTTCCAACTATATGGAAGTTAATTTTGCTGAAATTTGTAGAATACAGGGCTGAGGATATAGCTCAGAGACACCTGTCTGGCAAGCACAAGGCTCCGAGTTCGATTCCTGATACCAAAATAAAAATTTTGCTCAACACAACAAAATTGTGCTCAATACAACAAAATTACCAGAATTAGTGCTTAGTGCATAATTTATACCATTGCATATATTTTCAAAAGATCGTGGGTCATTCGAGTTTCCACCTCAAAGCTAGAAAAAAAAGAAAAAGAATGACTCTAAATTAAGCAGAAAAAAAGAAAGCAATACAATTAGAAATCAATGAAACTTTAAACAGAGCATGAATAAAGAAAATAAGTAAAGTCAAAAACTGGTTCTTTGAAAAGCTCAATAAAGTTGAAAAAGACTCTAGCCAGGATAACTCAGAAAATAGGATACACAACTATCAGAAATTGAAGAAGGACTATCTGTAATGAGTCCACTGACATTAGAAAGATGATTATGTTTAACAACTTTATGCATATAAACTTGATAATCTATTTGATGCAAATCAATTACTTTGAAAGACACAATCTTCCAGTCTCATAAAGAAAAAATAGACCATCAGAACCTGCATACATCAATTAAAGAAAAATCAATGACTAATAACTCTCCAAAAGAGAAAGAAACTGGCCCAAATTTGTTAAATTTATTTGGTAAATTTCACCAACTGTTTATGGAATAAATGATATAAACTTTGTGTAACCTGTATTATTTCTTAATTCATTCTTTGTGGTACCATCACGAAAAAAGTCTTGAAATAAAGCATTATGAGAAAACTGTATATCAACATTTTTCATAAATACCCATACAAAATTTTCAACAAAACATTAGAAATTAAATTGAGTAATGTATATATGATTCATGGTTAACTATTATATCTACCATCTTCATTTCAAAATGCCAAATAATGTAATGTGTGACATCACTAGGCAAAGAAGAAAAATCATATGATCATAACAATTAATGCAGAAAATACATTTGACAAAATCCAACATTTGTGCTGAAAAAATTTCAGTAACTATAAATAGAGTAAAACATCCTAAGTTTGATAAATAATATCTTTAAAATACCTACATCGAGCATCATACTTAATGTCAAGACTATAATATTCTTACTAAAATCAGGAACTAGAGAAAGATGTCATCTTTTGCCACTCCTTTCAACATTGTGTTGGGTGAACTAGTTGGTCTAAAAGCACCAGAAAAAGACATTCAGATTGATAAGGTAGAAATAAAACTGTCTTTGTAAATTACATGCTTCTCTACATAGATAACACAAGAGTATAAAATACAAAAATAAATAGTTAAAACAAGGTTTAACTATAAGAAAGTCAGCATACATCCTATATAGCAGCACTGAATAACTGGAATTTGAAATTTATAATGTAATTTTTTATATTAGGTTTTCTGTGCAAGTCAACTTTTCATCATTATAACAAATAATTTAAGATAGTTCACTGATAAACAGAAAAGGTTTATTTTGGCTCAGAGCTTTAAACATGTCATTCCATGAGCAGTTGATTCCCTTTACTCTGGGCCTGTGAGTCAACAGCATATCAAGGGGGATGCTGACAGAGTAAAACTGCTTAATTCATAGCAAGGAAGCAAAAAAGAGAGGAAGGGGATGGGATCCCACAGTCCAAGGGTATGCTGCCACTTACTTAAAAATCTTACATCCCATCTATCAAAAGTTCCACTATCTCTCAGTAGTGCCACCCTGGAGATTAAGCCTTTAACAGAGTAGTGCCACCCTGGAGATTAAGCCTTTAACAATTTACAAACTATAGCAATTCCCCAAAATGAAATTCTTAGGTATTAATCAAATGAAAACCAAAAAGTCTGTTGAAGAACATCACAAAGCTCTGAAGAAGAAATAAAAGGAGAACTAAATTGTCTTGGTTACTTTTTTAACTCGTTGCTGAGACAAAATATGTGAAGCTGGAAGCTGGGAATGAAAAGGTTTATTTCTTACAGTTTTTGGAGGTTTCAGTCCACGCTCAGTTGGCTCCAAGGCAGGCTGGCATGTTGGGGCCACAGTTCACCTGGGCTGCAAACAGTAAGGCAGAAACTGGCAAGAGAGTGAGATACACCCTCTTCCCGCCATTACATCACATCCTGGCTCCACCCCTAGGCCAGTGTAGCACTCACCCCCATCCAAGCACTAGACAATGAAAAAATAACAAATGCATAATGCAAATGCATGAAGCCTGTGGGCCACCCACATACACCATGACATAAATAAATGGACAATTATCTCTTGCCCATGAATAGGCAGACTCAACAATATGAAGACTTCAGTTTTTCCTAGGAAGTATATATTCAATGCAATCTCACTTAAAATCTTATAATGTTATAATATACAGATCAACAGTGTAATTCTAAAGTTTAAATGGAGAGGCAAAGTACCCAGAATGATGAACATAATAGTGAAGGAGAAGAGTAAAGATGGAAGATAGACACTGATGATTTATCATAAAGTATTTTATGACTTATCATAAAGTACTGTGAGCTAATCAAGACACTATGGCATTGGTGAAAGAACATACACATGTATCAGTGGCTAGGACTAAAGAACCTATAAGTAGACTCACAAAAATATAGTCAGTCTTTGACAAAGGGAAGAATGGAATGCAATCAACAAATTCTGTTGGGACTAGTGGTTGTCCAGGGGCAGGGGAGGATCTAAATACAGACTTTATATCTCTCACAAAAATTAAGTAAAATTATATTGAATACTTAATATAAAATACAAACTATAAAACTTCTGTGAAGTAATATAGAGGAAAGTTTAGATGACCTTGGTTTGGGGAATGATTTTTAGACACTAAGTGATGATCCATGAAAGAAAGAATTGATGAGCTGGACTTCATTAATATATTATGCTCTTTAAAAGATGTCAAGAGAATCAAAAGAAAAGCAATTGTAGAGAATATCTGCAAAATAAGATCTGTGATAAAGTAGTGTTATTTAAAATATATAAAGATCGTTGACAGTTCAACAATAAGAAAGAAATCAATTAAGTATCATTTCAAACATCTAAGTCCATGCTTCACCTAAGAAGATATGCAGCTAGGGAATAAGCATATTACATGATGCACTATATCATACATAATCAGAGAAATGTAAATTAAAACATAATACCAGTACACTTATTCAATGCTCCAAATCGAGAACACTGATGACATCAAATGTTTGTATTCCATAAAGGAATAGAATATTTATTTACTGTGAGAATACAAAATGTTATAGCCAGTTTGAAAGATAGTTTAATTTAGATAACTAAATGTATTCTTATCCTACAATCTGACAACCACTTTTTGGTATTTACCCAAAGGAATTAAAATTATTTCAACATGAAAACCTGCACACAAATATCTATAGATGCTTTATTCATAACTGCCAACCTTGAAAGACTTCCTTCAGTAGGTAAATGGTTAAGTGAAAAGAAATACATCCATGCAAAAGAATATTATTCAGCAGTAAAAAGAAATGATTAATTGAGCCATAGAAAGACATGGAAAATCTTATGTTCATGTTACGAAGTGAAGAGAGCTAAAGAGAAAAGTCCATACTTTGATTCTAACTATATAAGACGCAGAGGAGGTATACTTATGAAAACAGCACAAAGTATCAGCAGTTGCCAGGATTTATGAAGGCAGGAGGAAAAATTATAATGACAATGTATTCTAAACAATGTGAAACAATCCTACGGTTACAGTTTCATTACAGTGATGAGGTTACTGATAAAAGATTTTCATGCATGTTTAATCACCATAAAAAGCTTTAAAAGAGTTGAATGGAAACATGAGTTCTATTAACTACATTGAAAGAAAAAATTGTGTATTTTTAAAATGTGTTATAGCAGATATCAAATTTCTGTGGCATTTAGGCTATATTAAATGCATTTTTAAAAGTGACAAAGCTTTTCAAGTATTATTAATTGCAATAAGATTTTAAATCATAGATGCTGCAAATTTTTAAAATTTGATTAATGGCTTGGTTATCAAAATTATTTTCTCTGGTATAGTAGTTTATATTCCATGCAAAATATTCAGGAAAATGATCGAAATTGTGTTCTCCATGGTTTTAAGTGGTGAATTCTGTACTAACAAAAATATTTCAAGTATCATGTTACAGACATTTCTCCCACTCTCACATATGTAGCTATAAGGAGAATGCTTGTTTCCTAAATGATTAACAAATTAACTCTATCAAATTTTATTTCATTGCCTTTAAATAACAAATATGCTAAAGTAAGCCAAATCAGAAACATAAACACATGTACCACGTCTCTTTCACTGAATGAAATGTTGAATATCAAGCCCCAACCTAATTTTAATGAATTTTTCTTTATTGTTATTATGTTGATACTTCATATCATTTCAAGTCAAAATAAGATGAAAAAGTGAGATGAAGAGACACACAGACAGAGAAAGACAGCAACAGAGAAGACTTGTTTAAATCATGTAAACCAGCATATGTATTAAATCTCTATTATGATTCAGGCACTATCTTAGTGTGGTAAGCTGAAAAAAACTATCCTATAAGGATATGCTAATTTCTTAACACATAAAACTTGTAAATGTTAAGTTATATGCAAAAATAATGAATATAATCCCATATGAAAAAGATGTGAGTGAAATAAAGATCTTGAGGTGTGGATTTCCTTGCAACTTCCAGGGCATGTCTGCTCAGGTTGCCTCAGAACCCAAGACAGAAAGAAGACAGGATGCTTTGTCAGCGGGGGCAGAAATGGAATTTATGAGGAAAACAAGGAAGCCCCAAGGGGACAATCAGTTAAAAATTATTAGCCAAACAGTCACCATGCTTTGCTTGCCTATCTTGCTACCTAAAACAAACATCTGCAAAACTCTTTGCCTTTGTTGTTCCTCAATAAACCTTGGGGTTTGAGTCAGTTCAGAGATTCATTCCAATTCAGTGAAGATCCTTGACCCTCCCCCCAACAAAGATATTCTTTTGTCTCTCGCATCTTCAATCCTCCCTCTAACAGGGTTTCCTGGCCTGAGCACAGCACTGACAAGTTCATCTGCCATAGATGTATGCAATAGCATACATTGTAAGACAAAGGCAAAGGAATCTTTGAGATGAGATGAGAGAGAGAGAGAGAAAGAGAGAGACTGTATGAACATGAAGAAAGAGACAACGGTTGGAATGAAGTAACCAGCAGTCAAGGAATTTCTTTTTTCTTTCTTTCTTTCTTTCTTTCTTTCTTTCTTTCTTTCTTTCTTTCTTTCTTTCTTTCTTTCTCTCTTTCTCTCTTTTTCTCTTTCTTTTTCTTTTTTGTAGAGGTGACTGAACTCATGATCTAGCACTCACCACGCAGGCACTTACATCACTGAGCTAAATGCCCGGCACAGTCAAGGAATTTCAAAGAATGCCAGAAAGTCAACCAAAATTAGAAAAGTCAATGAAAGACTCTCTTCCACAGTCATTTGAGGAAGTGAAGTATCACAATCACTTTGGTTTTGGACCTTTGGTATCCAGAATGATGATGGAATAGATTTCTGTTATCTTAAGCCACCAAGTTTCTTGAAAAGTGTTATCACAGCCCTAGGAAACAAATACATCTTTGGCATCAAATGATGAGTATGATTACTAACTAAATGAAATGTAAGAAAATCTGTGGAACTACAACCATTTAGGCTAAAATACCTGCCTCTGGCTTAAAAATATCTCACAGACAATAGTCCCTGGATCTTTGCTGTGCTGCAATTAAATCCATTAATTGCATATTCCTAATTGTCTGGGCTGCAAAATGGAGTGTATCAGGAATATTTGACAGCAGGTTTATTATTTCTAAAGCTTCATTATTGATTAGAACTTACCAAAGTTTTTCTCAAAGTAGTTAATATGGAATATATGGTTTGCAATTTATTTCATATGTAATTAGTAACTGGCAAGTAAAACAAATTAGGTGCTTGATAAACATGTACAATTATATTTTCTAAACAGTTTCATTTATGCTCAAAGGGAAAGACAGTTTTATGAATGTGTAATCAAGGATGTAAAATTGGAAAGACAACAGAATTTAGGAGAGTTAATTTGGTGATGGCAACAAATTCACACATTGCCAAGGCCTCCCACCCCATGTGGTGCATGCAGTGCCCTGATAAATGTTTTCTTGGCAAAAAATCATTCAAAAATGAGCCTGGAGATCCTTCTTCACTTGCTGTTATACTTTATTACTCCTGTGAGGAATTAGTGGCTGTAAAATAAAGATCTGCACCAGTGCAGATAACAGACTCACATTCCCTACCTCACATATTTAAAAGCATCAGAGGGATGAAGCTACCCCAAACTTACCATTTCTTTAAAAAATTGGCATATGAGTATGGCATATGTCTTGTGGAACTTACTAGACTCACGAGCATTTTCAGAATGAAAGGCTATATGTTCATAGAAGTTATGACATAAAACATAGCCTCAAAGGAACACAATTTAGTTCCAGCAAAGCCAAGTTTAAACAAGCCTTTGCTTGACTAAATTGGTCAAGAAGGTGAAATTTTTCTTCATCTACAATCAAAAGATATATGCTAAGCACTACAACTCAGCAGGCACTGACTGCTCTAGGTACTACGGTTATAGCAATTAATATAAAAGACAAAAACTATTCATTTCATAGATGCTTTTATGGAATTGCAATAGGTAGTAAAGAAATTAAACAGGGTAAATAAATGAGGAACATCAGAGGAACAATTATTTTCAATTTTAAAGAAAGTGGTCAGAGAGGTTTTGTGGGAAGGGAGATGAGAGGCAAAAAATCCTGAAAAAATATGAATAAGAAAGCTACATAGATACTGGCAGGCAAAGCTCATCAACCAGAGAGAACTAAGTGCCCTGAAATTAAGACATGTGTGTTATAGTTAAAAGGGGGCATAGATTGCCAGAGCCAATTGACTGATGGGGTAATAGCGATAAGGTTAGAAAGGATATGGGATCTGAGTTGGAGATAGGGCACAGAAATGTTGAGACTATAGAAGGATTATTGCTAAGCATAAGGATTTCACTGAGAGTTATATAAGGTCATTGGAAGAATCTCTGCAGAAATGTAGTGTTTCAATTTATGTTTTAAAATGATCATTAATGTTTGCTCTGATGAGTTGAATGGCACCAAAGGATAGAAGAGAGATCTTTTAGAAAGCTAGCACAATAAGCTAAATGAGCAATGATGGTGGTTTGAAAAAGGGTTTCCTTGATAATCCCTGTGAACCTGAGGAAAGCATAGTTATACATACAGGTGCGTCAAGGGAGTTTATTTCTGATTTATTCTACATGACATATCTGTAAAATTCCAATCCTTTTAGAATTAGCAATTCACATTTACTGGCTACCTTGTACCAGTATAAAACTTTTAATACTGAGTACATTCCTCACAACCATCATATTTGTCAGATATTATTATCATCCTTATTTTAATAATGAAGGAACTACAACCAAGAGTGATGTTTTAACCACTGTTGAAATCACACACTTGGTTGATCCATATAGTAAAATACTGAATAACATGTGTTCATTTATTTAATAGTTGTTAATGTCTATTTCGTGGCAGGTACTGGGACAGATTCCTAGGTGTATAAAACCAAATTAGACGTTTTCCTTGAATCCTAGATGCTATTTACTAGTAGGGGAGTTTGAAGAATAAATAAATATCTTCTGCCTGATATATGTTACGTTAGAAGTAGATATGGGTGCCTTAGACACACAGAATCTCAGTACTTAAATAATGTTGGGAAGCTGTTATATAGGTAGAGATTTGATGGAGATGTTATTGGTAGTTATGTCAAAAGGGAATGTGGGAAAGATTTCCAGGCAGAAGGACTATTTGTTAAAGAAAAAACTATGAAAACATAATCAGCACAATGAGTTAAAAATGGTAACCTGTTAAGTCTGGCTGCAATAAATTGTGACATGGAAAAATAAGAATGGGAGTCTTTCATGTTGAGAAGTCAAAAGAAGGTGGAGTTCGCATCATGGAAAGAATTTTTATAGTTTAAATAACACAGGAAAATAAAGCACATTTTAATTAAGGGAAAAATTATTATATTGCTGATTTTTATTTTTTATTTACTTTTTCTCATTTTGATAATTATTCTGTGATGTACATAAATGATGGGTAAGATAAAGAAAAGTCGTGGTTGTATCTTCTAATCTATTCCATTGATCTTCGGTTCTGTTTTGATTCCAATACCATGTTGATTTTACTACTGTTGCTTTGTAGTATAACTTGAAGTCAGGGATTGTGATGCCTCCTGCATTGTCTTTGCTGCTTAGAATTGCCTTTGCGATTCTAGGTCTCTTCTGGTTCCAGATGAAATTTAGGAGTGATTTCTCTAGATCTATAAGGTATGTTGATGGTATTTCTATTGGGATTGCATTGAATCTGTATAACAGTTTTGGGAGAATGGCCATCTTCACAATGTTTGTTCTTCCTATCCATGAGCAAGGGATGTCTTTCCATTTTCTGAGATCATCTTCAATTTCCTTTTTCAGTGTATTATAATTTTCACTGTATAAGTCTTTCACTTCTTTCGTGAGAGTAATTCCTAAATATTTCATTTTTTTGCTTGCTAATGTGAATAGTCCAGTTTCTCTTATTTCCCTCTCTGTGATTTTGTTGTTCGTGTATAGGAATGCTATTGGTTTCTGAGTATTGATTTTGTATCCAGCCACATTACTGAATTTATTTATTGTATCTAAGAGTCTTTCAATGGAGTTTAGGGGGTCTTCTATGTAGAGTATCATGTCATCTGCAAACAATGATAATTTAACTTCTTCTTTTCCTATCTTTACCCCTTTTATTTCTCTTTCTTGCCTAATTGCTCTGGCTAGTACTTCCAGTACTATATTAAATAGGAGTGGTGATAAAGGACATCCTTGTCTTGTGCCCAGTTTTAAAGTAAAGGTTTTCAATTTTTGGCCATTTAGTATGATACGTTGATAACCATTGTTGATAACCTTGTACTCTGTTCTACACCATGTGCTATGTCTATCCTTGGTTTTGACTGACAGCTTTGTTTTGCCATATTTGACTGTATTCTCTCCCCTCCAAAAAATTAATAAGAACTAAGGAGTAATAAAATCCAAACTGTGTAAATTTTGTTGTAAAAAAGAGAGGGGAATAAAGAGCTCTAATGGATATAACAGCAAGTGTGTTTAGGGGTGTTAAATAGCTGACTATATTAATGTTTTTGGATCATTGAACACAGCTGTTTGCAGTCTCCCTGTTTGAATGTCCACTTTGTATTTTTTGATACTGTGATTTGAGCAACTATTTTCAAGATGGTATTATGTAATCTATTAACAGGTGATTTCTTACTGTTATGTTTTTGTTTTTGTTTTTTGTAGTTCTGTATTACGTGTACCCTTACACCGCTTTGTTTTGTTTTGTGTTTTTCTCTTTTTCCTCTTAAATAAATAAAAAAAAAGATAAAGAAAAGTCATGTAGGTTGAAAGTCATGTAGGTTGAAAAGAAGCTACATAAAAGGACGTTTCTGTAATCCAAACACAAATGTTGGACTACAGGAGTAAATATGGAAGAAAATTACTTTTAAAAAACCGATCAAAAAGGAAGAATGCATAAACATATTGAAATCTTCAGCTCTGGGAGGCGAGAGCGATGAGGAGGATGAGGAGAATGAGTTAAGGTTTACATATTTATAGGTGGATGGTGAAGCTATTCACAGAAGGAAAACATAGTAGGTGCAGTAATATTTTTCTAAAGGGCATGTGGGCAGAACATAGAATTTATAAGTTTGAATTTTATACACATTAAGTTAGAAGTGCCTCCAGGATAGCCAGATAGAAATGTAGATGATATTGACTATAATGCCTAGCGATTAAGAGAGAGCTTAGAGCCAGTGATATTCATTTAGAAATTATCATGAAACTGAGCACAAAATCAAAACTCACAATTAACCTGAGGGCTGCTAATATTTAAAGGGAGAAGGAAAGAATAACTTCATGAAAGAGAATGAGAAAGATGATTTATAAAATAAGACAAAGTAAAAGGAAAAATTATCATAGAAGGAAAAAGATGAGATTTACCTCACGTATGCCCAAAACTTGCAAATTTATATTTCCAGATCAGAGCTTTCCACTGAAACAAAAAAAAAAATGTACAACAAACCATGTGTTTGATATATTTGTATTTTATGTGTAACCGTTATCTCAAACTTAACCTAACTGAAACAAAACTCTTGAATCTCTTCTTAAATCTTGCACCACCACTTGTAGGCCTCCCCATTCCTGCGGTTACTTAACACATGCATCATAAAGAAGTCTTTAACTTTCTCTTTTAGGTATCACATCAGTACCACATATTATCAGGGAAATGTGTTGACTGTAACTTCAAAATACCATATGTATTAGTTTTTCCCTTATTGTTTTCTTGCAAGAATCCCAAAGACTGCTCCAAATCGTAAACAGAATAAAATCTTATAATATGGTTTTCATATCCATATATATGATAAAGTTTGATTTCTAAATTAGGCACACGAGATTAAAAGCAATAATAAAAATATAACTACTATAACAATATACTGTAATGGCCAGCTACATGAATGTGGTTATTTTTTTTCTCAAAATATCTTAGTAGCCACCTTGATGGCCTGTAGCAGTCTGACAGTATTTGTGTTCAAGTAACCCATATATATATATATATATATATATATATATATATATATAATGGCCACAGGGACAAGAGTAATGAGGCTGTCAGCTTACATATGCTAAAGAGAACTTGTGATATGCTTCTTTTTTGTGAAAATGTGACAATTCTTGAACTAAAAAAGGAAAGAAAATAATAATATACTGAGATAGCTAGCATCGACAGTAGGAACAAATTTGTCTGTGAAATTATGAAAAAACAAAAGGAAATAAATGCCAGGTTTGTTACACACACACAAATACAAGAGTGGAAAACAATACTATCGATAAGGTGGCACAACTTTGAATTGCCTTCACAACAACTACTCTGCTCTGAGATATTATTTTATATCTATGCATAAGTGTTTAAGATAGGTAACCATACTTCACATTCTCTATTAGTTGATCAAAAAGAATAATTTGTGTTATCATTGTTTGATTGTCTGTTCATTATTTAAGCTTTGTTTTTGTAATTTGAGCAACTATTTTAGTTATTTTTATCTCCTTGTTGAGACAAAATGCCGGGCACCCAAAGTTAAAGAAGGAAAATATTATTTAGCTCAAGGTTTGTGGAGATTTCAATCCATAATCAGCTGGCTCCAAGGTAAGTTAACATGGCGAAGGGGCATACATTCAGGAAGGCAGAAAATACCAAAGCAACAAGACAGGAGACAGAGCAGATCTCTTTTCCTCCCTTATATTGTGTAGGCTATTTGCATTAGGATAGGCATAGAATTTACGCTCCCAATCCCAGCACCAGGTAATGAACCAATCACGAACTCTAGATTCAGCTATCTCTGAAAAGCCTGCCTACCATGATTGCATGTGTCCTTGTGGGGACATACATATACAAATCACAATAGATATAATCATATCCTGCTATTTAATAATATACTAAATAGTGTTTTCATTTATATCTTTTTCCTGCTTGATTAATTCTCAACATAGTAGTGAAAATCAGAATAACTACAAAGTAAATCAAAGCTTGTCCCTCTCGCATGAAATCCTCAAACAATTTTCTATTTCATGCATGATCTTTATGCCCACCTCCAACACAGCTATCTCTTCTCTCTCCTTTTCTACCATTTGGCTTTCTTCTCCATTCTGATCACCCTGGACTCTGCTGTTCACTGAGAATACTGAAATTTTAGCCCAGCTGTTTCCTCAGTTTGAAATGCTTTTACCCCCACACGCTTGCATCACACAAACCCAAAATTATATTCAAGTATTTTGGTTCTCAAAGTGAAGTGAGACCTTCCTTGAACATTGTATTTCAATTAGTAAACCATAGTAATGATTTCCCTTTCCTAGTTTATTAAAGATTTTCTTGTATTTAACCTTTTATATTTTATTTACATATCTTATTTGCATTTTTCATAAGATGGAACTTTCATTAAGGCAGATAATTTGTTTGTTTTGTGTCCTACTAAACTACTGGATTCAAAACCGTTATAGATTACAGTATGACTTTATCAAATATTTGTTGAATGCCAATATTTGTACATATTGTACATTTTGTAAGCACAAAGAAAAGAATGACTATGTTAAATATTACAGAGGTATCAAGTAGGATAAAGGACTCTAATATGTCCATTAGAGATTGGTGGAAATCTTAGTGAAAACATTTTTTGTTTGAGAGGAACAGGCAGAAGTCATAATGCAATCAATTGAAGAGAAGGGGAAGTGTGGAAAGTATAGTAAGATAATTTTTAGAGACACTTGACTATCAAGAATTTTTTTTCTTGTTTTTTGGTCTAAATTTTTGCTACTGGTCTTTTAAAATTCATATTAAGGACTTCTGGGTCTACTACTTCCAGGGCAATTTTCCTTAGTTTCAGCACTGATCTGTGCTTTTTGGCTATCATCTTCACTATTATACACAGTTTTATGTTTTGCACCAATAAAACACAAAAATCTAAACAAATCTAATCTAAGTAACAGTTTAACAAATACCAAATTTTCCAGGAGAGAAATATAAATTCTAATAGCTTGTTTAACTAAATCTTTCACCTCAACCAATGTTAATTCATTTGGCTATTTATTTTTATAACATTTTATAAGAAGTATAAAGATATACAAACTTAGAAAAGAGTATCTTTATTTTCCCAAAGGGAATTGTACAATAATTGTGTATTCTATCGTGACTGCTGAAGCCAATTGGCAAACATTACTTCTGAGGAAATTCTCAAAAGCTTTATGCATTTCTGGTTGGAGTTGTTAAAAGTCTTTCTCTCTCTCTCTCTCTCTCTCTCTCTCTCTCTCTCTTTCTCTCTCTCTCTCTCCCTCCCTCTTCTCTCTGTCTCTCTGTCTCTGTCTGTCTGTCTGTCTCTCTCTCTCTCTCTCTCTCTCTCTCTCTCTCTCTCTCTCTCTAGGAAACTGAAATTAAGATCTCTTTTCTAGCTTTTATATTCATTTATTTTCTGAAAATTCCAGGTAGAATACAGATTTTCTGCAAAGACTGAGCAAGATTCATACAATGGAAAATCAAATTAAACAGTTTAGACAGACCCAATGAAATTTGACTCATACTTTTTCTAGACAATATATGCTACTATTGTAGGTAGGGGATATCTATTCTTATTCCTTCAGTAAGAACATAAGAAACAAGAAACTGAATTGAAAAGTGATGATTTAATATTTTAAAATGTCATCTTGCTGACAATGATGAAAATGAATAACTCAGGAGAATCAAAATGTTTACTTTATATTATTAGCATTTGAATAATACTTAAATTGTAGCAAGGACAGAAGAACCTTCTGAACTTTAATTAATAAAAATAAATATTATATCTAGTGTACTGACACCTAAAATTCAGTTGAACCTAAGAGGTATTATTTTTCCCACATCTACAAGCTAATTACAATTTGCTTTACTCTCATTAAATCCTTTATGATTTTTAAAACCATATCTCTATTCAAAGAGAAATGATTGGATGCATATGAAGTGACAAGTTGGTATGTACCTTACATGCTGAACAGAACATTTCCAGCTGGGTTATTTTTACACACGTGCTTAAATTGACCTCTATTCCAAGGAGGTAAATTGCCAGACATAGAAGCTATTGTTAACTTAAAGGTAAACCCTGTTGTATGTTTTTAAAACAATGTTTCATAAATGATAAGATTAAGGTTTTCCATTTTTTCTGCAAATTTTGATATATATACATGATTGTTTCCAGAATGAGAATACAAAGTAGATACCTTATCAAAAAATATTTGATTGTGTGGCACTTTTGTATTAGAAATCTAACTCCACTCCAAACTTTGGCAAAAATAAGCTCATTGTCGTTATAGTCTGAGCTCTTCTGAAACATCATGTAAATGGAATCTTGTATAGTCTTAGGTAAAACATTCAATCTACCTTTGTAGACTTAGCATAGCTATTCAAGATCCATGAAAGTAGTTAGTGTATCAACAGTTTAATCATTTTTATCACCTAGTAACATTCTATTTTATGGTTATGTAGGTGTAATCTCTACTGGAGGTGCACTAAGATTGTTTCTAGTTTGGGGCTATAGGAATAAAGCTGATGTAAACATTTGAGCACACATATTTGTGGGAACATAAGTTTTCATTATTCTAGAAAAAATCCCCAGACGTTAGCTTGATATTAGCCTACTAAAAGAATATATTTAACTTCATAATAAAATATCAGACTTTTCCAGACTGATTTGTTACTGTTTTGCATTCCTATCAGTAATGTAGAGGAATTTCAGTAGTGTTTAATTCTTTCCAGTACTCAACATCATCATTTTGGTTTGTTTTTGATGGATTTCTTATCTCAAATGTCTGTCTTCCTTTTTGATACTAACGGAGTGGAAACGTGCTCTGATATGTGATGGGGCCCTAGAAATTTAAATGAAAATAAAAGTTTCCTGCAGAAATATTCTTTCAAAATAAAATATTTTGGTTAGAACATCAGAGTCAAAGTTGAAAACAGTAGAATCAATAAACTATTAAGTTGGTAGATCAGGTGCATTTGTCTCATTCTTCCTCTCCCTCATTCCAGTAACTGTAATAGTCGTGAAGAAGATAGCATCCTCTGCTCTCATTACATTTGTTTTTTGTTTTCCCATAGAAAACATCATATAGAGCATTGAAAAGAATAAAAGGGGGCTGAGGGATGTACTTCAGGGAGAGAGTCCAAGCCTAGCGTGCGCAAAGCCCTGAGTTCCATCCTCAGCACTGAAACGCATAAAAGTGGATTTCCTATATCCCTACACAGCCAAGTGGAAAGTACTGTGGAAACCAATGAAGATATTTTATAGGATGGAGCAAAAAGCTAATAAACCACCCTCTACAGAAACATATACCTACTATTTTAAAATAATGACGACATAATTTTGAGTTTACTACCTTGCAAAAATGTCAGTGTTTACTACTGGATAAAGGTGTTCAAATAATAAATTTTACTTCCCTATATGTCCCTGTTGAAATCTCCATGGGTTAAAGTCTGAAACTTAACAAAAGTGCTCTAAAGTTGATATTTACTTTTTAATTATATCTTTATAATTTACCATATCTTCTGGGAAAGTGTTCAACTATGGTACTTGGAAGAATAACCATTCCTGTTTGAATAAGGAGAAAGGAAAATTACTTGCCACAATGGATAATAAATGTATTACTTAGTGACATCATTGAAACAAAATGGTACTAGGACAAGAACAGACAATCAATAGACTAAATAAGATCTTTAAATAAACCTAAGAGCATATACCATTTTATTTTTGTGAGATGTGACATTTCAAGTTAACAAAGAAAAATATTTTTTTCTTAGTAACTGGTATTGTGAGTAAAATAAGTAGTATAAGCAAGTAAAACCAGATATATAGCAAAGTTGAAAAATGCTTTTTTTTTCTTACTATCAAAACAATATACAAATTTTTAACAAATTTAATGTAAGATAAATCATGAATGAATCAGAGAAATTAGATGATCTATTTCATGGTTATGGGTTAAAAAATCATTTGTAAATTTCGAAAATATTGTAATCAAAAATAATGTGGTAATATTATTATGTAGGAGGAAAATGTAAAATTGTATAGGAAAATAGCAATTATATGTATAAATATGACTAACAAATAAGGAAATGTTACAATGTATATACGATATCAAAAATAAGCTTGCAATTACTAGTCATAAAGAAATATAAATGTATCATTATTTTAGCAAATACATAAATTTACAGACGAAAAATGATTGCCAAATAAACCTTAAAATGCTATGGTGTATTAGTAATTATAAATAAAATTGCTGCATATAGGAATGACAGATTTTTAAAGATGTGAAAACATCAAGTACGGAAAGAGGAAGTAAAAGGCATTCCTCTACTACTGGCAATGATTTTTTGTCGGTGTACCAGGAATTGAACTAATGACCTTGTGCTTACCAAGCAAGTGCTTGAACTGCTGAGCTAAATCCCGGGCCCTACTACTGGCATGTTTAATATGGATTTTATCCAAATTCCTTTTTGACCAAGCAATTTTATTCACAGGATTTTTTACTAAGGAGATAAACCAAGGTTCTGGGTGTTACCACAATAGGGACATAGTGTATATTTCCATTGTTGCTCTAACAAAGTTCGACCAAGGTCACTGTGCTCCTTTCTTGTGACTTATTTACATTTCTAAATTAATGACAAGTCATGAAGAATTAAAGTTCACTATATCAGGATTTTTATCAAAAGAGTCGTCTCAGGAGAAATTTTGCATTTTATTAACTAATAAATCAGGGGAAACCTATGAGCTAACTCAAGAAATGATTGTAATTAATGCTACCATGGCCAAGAATCAGTGACAAGAGAAAAATAAAAATAAAAACCAGACTTGGAATAAATGACCTGTTTCATACATTTTTCTTTTTTTTTAAACATTGCATTTTAAAATATTTTTATTTTAAAAACAAAAGAGATAAAAGCAATATAGATTTTCAAAATGAAATAATTGGAAGTTAGCACTAGTTAATAATGCATATTGTTTTCAGAATATTTTCTCGGACTATAAGATTTAGGCATGAAATAGAAAATCAGTCAAACAAAGCAAACAAAAACTATACTTTTTGATGAACTAACGTAGATTAGAAGTATAGTTATCTGTCAATATATACACATACACACGCATATGTATGTATAACCATTTATTTATTTATTTATTTATTTATTTATTTATTTATTTATTTTTGTGCCTAGGATCCAACTCACAACCTCACGCTTGCCAAAGAGGTGCTTATGCTGCTAAGCTAATTCCCCTACCTTATGCATTTAATATTTCCCTTATTTCTTTATTCCTTTCCCCTATCTCAGTTGTTTCCTTTTGAACATTCCATTCCCTTTCATTTTCACAATATCTATTGTAAAATTTGGAACTTATTTGTTCTTTCAGTTTTTACTTTTTACACTAAGGAGACAATATGATATTTACACAACCTCCTCTCTTTTCTTGAAAGGATAATTCAAACCCACAGAGACTGCTTGAATATGTGA
This sequence comes from Cavia porcellus, assembly GCF_034190915.1. NCBI lineage: Eukaryota > Metazoa > Chordata > Mammalia > Rodentia > Caviidae > Cavia > Cavia porcellus. Next base: position 83,449,904 of record NW_026947486.1, on the reverse strand, counting down.
GAATAAATAATGTGTGAACCCACTGGGCAATACATGCCTTCCTGCTCCAAAATCTTCATTTCTGTAGTGAGTGTCTGTCTATGGAGATTTCATCAACCACCAACATGTATATTACAAGCTTTTCTGAATTCAAGCAGATTTTTCACAATTTGGAAAATATCTAGAAATATTATCTACCTCTTAGGATGAATTTCAATAAATAAAAATAGTGTTTTAAAGAGGGCAGTAATTTTTAAACCATCTTGATAAAAATATTATAAAATGTTCAAGTTGACAAATATTTTAACTTCAAACAGTAGAATCAAGGTTTCCTCAAATTTTGAAAAATTTGTATTAATGAAGTCATATTTGATTGTGATTTGCAAATGTTTTCACTGCAAATGTTTAGGCCTAGTTTAATCACCTTTCTGCTGTGATGATAAGTGAAATAAAATTTTAGATATCAAGGCATTTCAAACATATGGCTTATGAATTTTTTTAAAGATACTTGAATGTATATTGCAACTGACAAGGAGATCATCAAAATAAAGGGTTCAAAAATAATATAGTTAGGATGTAAAATAAAAAATAGGTTTATTTAAATGTGTTTCACAAATACAGTCATAATATTAACAGTAAATTTGAAATTATTATAAAAATGAAACTGCATATCCTTAGGTACATAAACACATATATATAAACATATAGCTAGATGAAAGGCAAATAGATAAATAGAAGAAAGATAACAAGATAAATACCATATCTATCAAATAACTGATAAATATTTGAATAGAAATGCTAAACCTAGAAATAAATCTTAGGTCATTTTTCTGACCGAGTGGGTTGAGAGAGTTCTTTGCAAATAAAACAGGTTGAAGCGAGAAACAGAAAGAGAATTACAAAGTGCCCTAATTGCTATACCACAAATAAGAAGCATTTATGTTAATGTTTTTATTTTAGCTCAATAATTTGAAGAACTGGAAATCAAAGAATGGTTTTGAATAATGCATTATCATGAAAATTCAGACTTTTTCCTCTAAATGCCAGAAAAATATAAACGTGAGTTATCCATAAATAATTGCATAGAAAACAAAATAACAGATAAAAGTGAATCATATTAGGTATCAAAACAAATGCAAGTAAACTAAACTCTCCTATTGAGATTATACATAGTCAGAATATGTGTGTATGTATGCGTATATTTATGTGTGTGTGACATCAAGAACAAAAACATAGTTTGGGAGAAAATCTTTTTAACAGTATAAACAAAAATGCAATGAAATTGTAAATATATATATATATGGATAGATAGATAGATAGATTGGAAAATAATAAGAACTCAAGGCACAAAAAATATGACAAAATTTTTATTTTATAATCATAAACCATATGATTCTATTTCTTAAATAATTAAGTTGTTTGTATTTAAATAATTATCCAGAAAATATAACTTGTCTATCTCAATGTGTACTTGATGTGTATCTATCTATATCTATCTTTCTATCTGTCTCACTATGTATCTCACTATCTCACTATACCTATATATCTATATCCATATCTATATCTATCTATAGATACATAGATTTTTTTCCCTAGGCATGACCTTCAGGGACTTCACATTCTGTCTTTTCCATTCACTTAGTAATACTTAGAAGTATTTTCAATTGCACTTAGTAGTGGAATCTGGTAGATTTCAGTTTTCATTTTCAGTAATTATCTAATAACATATTTCTTTGATTTGTTTCAAAAAGGTGAAGCATATATATTGTCCAGGATGTAGAGAAAATACAACAGCATTTGGTAGAGAGGATGGTGGAGAAGAAGGTGAATGGGCAAGTTTTATCAACCTAATTAAAGTTACAATCAGGAGAAATAAATACAGATGTTTGATTGAAGAGTAGAGTGACTACACATAACAATTATGTACTTCATATTTTAAAGTAGGTACAAGTGAAAATATTAAATGTACTTATCACAGAACATTAGGAACATCTGATGTGACAAATGTGCTAATTAACCCAATTGGATCATTTCACAATGTATAAATGTATTGAAGTATCATATTGTAATATACATAAGTATATATGTAAAATTGTAATATATTTTCATATAATTATATGTATCTACTAAAGTAAAATAATTTTAAAGTAATGAAAGAATTTGAAATGCTGCTATAGTTTTATTCTTAGCTTTGGATTCTAACTCTTTACATTTGGAGAAAGCCAAATGTCTATATAATATACCATGAGAAACACAAAAGAAGAATTACAAGTGAATACTACAGTTAAAAACACACAGAATAAGTACAAATGAAACAATAATGACACTGAAATTTTTTTGTATTAACAAAACAAAACCAAAAAGCTAGAAATGATACAGAATTTCAAAAAATAACATTAAGAAATCATCACTAGTTGATTTATTACATATTGTTATATGTAATACTCAACATGAGAAATTACATAGTAGAGTTGAATAAATTTGTCATGTTCTTTGCAAGTTTTTATATTCTCTGAATCTTTCAAGTAAACAATATTTCTCTTTATTATAAAGTTCATAAAATGAACAGGATTAATTTGCTGTGTTGCAGGATATAGATCTGAAAATATGAATAGGTAGTTCATAGAAAGTGAAGCTGAATGATATATAAATATTCCAACAGTATATAACTGTTGTGAAGGGAATGAAGAACGCACAAAGAATGAAATACTATGTCATATCCATATTTTGTCAAAATATTTTAACAAATTTCCTAGATTACGAATTGGCAAGACTATGAAGACATAAGGAATGACAGTTCTCAGGTACTTTTTCTAAGAGTAAATTGTCATCACAATAATTTGGAAAATTTTGTGCAATTTAGTATCGTTGCACCTGAGAAACTTTTAACTTCGCACTGAGAAATAAGTGCAAGATAGACAACCACACTACTAAGATTTGGTAATTTATCAAGTAGAATAGTTTGTACCGCCATTGTTTGATTGTCCATTTTTAAGCTTTGATTTTGTAACTTGAACAACTACTTCTAAGATAACAATATGTAATTTATCAACTAGTTATTTCTTACTTTTATTTTTGAAATTCTGTATTGTTTATATATATATATGAAGTTAGGGCACAAAGCTTGTGGGATGTAGACTAGGTTGATCACTTCAGAAATAAGAATATTAATATGTAACATGGCGTATATTAATGAAAATATACTATACACCTGTTAGTGCCTGCGAGAGCTCTCTAAGTTCCCAGGGGGAAGAGTGATGAGAGTGTGAAGAAAATAACGATAGAGATGGAAATCTGGGGTCAGGTGGAGCCTTTCTCCAAATAGGAGGAAGAAATTGTTCAGCCACCACAATGTATTTATTTATACACTTGTCATACCATGCCCCTTTGCTTAACTGGCTCGCATTTTGCTTCCTGTACTCTCAGACTGTTTCTCAGGTTTTCTGTACACTGAAGGCACACTGTATTCTTGTGCTTTTGGCTCCATACATGTGAACAATCACCATCTCAGAGGTTCCCAATATTCACTTCAATGAAATATGTGAATTAGAATTATGTGTACCAATAGAGAGAAATTTTCAAAAATTAAAGTTACTGAATCCTACTTAAAAATACTACTTATGTAAACTTACAAAACCCTATAAAACACTGTATAATGTACAGATATTTATCCACATATAATAAATGTGTAAAGCCATACTCTGAAAAGCAAGTAAGAAATCCATATTAAAGGAAATCAGGTTTAACAAGTATTAGAAAGGGGACATCAGGAGATTTATTAGGACACAACTCTGAAAATCTTTATTTATCTATCTATCTATCTATCTATCTATCTATCTATTTATTTAGGCAGAATATTGCTATATAGTTCAGGCTGACTTTGAATTCACTACATAGCTCAGGCTGGCCTAAACTCACAGGGATCCTACTGCCTCACACTCCCAATATTAGAGACATGCACCACCGCACTTCAATTGACATCTTTTTAAAACAAATATACTATAAGGACAAAAATTGGTAATGATTCTTTTTGCTACTGTGTTCTCTCGGAGAATGCCCACATATTTGAAAAAAAAAAGTATAAGAAAATGTCTAAATTCATGAGATTTGATCTGTATTTATAAAAATAGTAATTTACTTTAGTTATTTTTCTCATTGCTGAGACAAAATATTTGACACCCAAAATTAAAGGATGAAAGATGTACTTGGCTCACATTTGGTAGCAATTTCAGTCCATAGAGAGCTGGTTTCAAGGCAGGGTGGCATGGCAGTGAGGCATTGCAGAAAAGAAACAGTTGATGGCTTGATATGCAGAACATAAAAAACTGCAAGCAGCAAGCCACAGCAACAGCAGCAGAAGCAGAAGCAGATAGAGCAGAAAGCAAGCCTGGCTTCATACTTGGTCTACGATACCCACCATTTGGTGGTACAGTTCACACACAGAATGGGGTACTCTCTATCTCAGAATCATACTCTTTGTCTCAGAATCATACTTTTACCCCAGACTCATGCCCTTAACCCCAGAATCACCTACTTAATTGTAACATCACATAACCCAGATCCAAGAACTCCTGAAAAACCCCACCTATGATCCCATGAAGCTAAGGGTAAACATCTAGATACAAGCCATAATATAATTATTCGTGTTTTTCTTATAAAACAAAAGCAATAACAAACTAATCAACCAAAGAAATTATAAATCAATCATTTTAATTACTCATGTGAATTAGGAAAATATTAGAGAATTTTTGTACTATAATATGCAGGAGTAGTATGGTAATGTCAAACTCATGATCATTTGCTCAAACAAAGCTAAAATGTAAACTTCAGCAATTGGAGTAAACCAAATGAAGTCTGAGAGAAAGCAGATGACAGGAACCATTAAGAATAGAGGAGATTTAAAAATAAAATAAAAACTAAAAGACACATGTTAATACATTGAAAGTTTGTAAAATGGGTGATTTTATAGTTTAAAATATTATTCATGGCATCTCGTAGTACTTTTTGTACTTTTTTTAGTTTAATTAATTTAGCACGTTTATCTCCTAGTGTCTTTAGTTTGTTGAAAATTGCAGTTTTTACAAGACTGAATACCATTGCATTGTATACATACACCATTGTAACCTATTTATGATTTAACTTGCTTCCATGTAATGGAAATTATGGATACTGCTGCAATAAATATGGGAATACGTATATTTCCTCAAGAACTGATTTAATCTCCTTTTGATACATATTCAAAAGTGAGATTTGTGGATCAAATAGTGGTTCTACTTTTAATTTTATGAGCAACATTGATATTGTTTTCCATGGTAGCTATATCAATTGACATTGCTATCAACAGTATTCACTGTCATTTTCTCCATATCTTTACTAACACATCATTTTTATAACACTACACCTAAGATGTGTGAGGTGATAATGCATCAAGGTTTTGATTTGCATTTCCCTAGTAATTAGTGATGGCAAGTGCATTTTCTTTGTATGTGTGCCTTGCAGTAGTGTCTATTCAAATGCTTTGCCAACTTTGGAATCAGGTTGTTAGTTTAAATATTATTCAGTTGTAGTCTTTCTTTGCATGAATTTTAGACTTTAGATCCTTATCAAATATATGGCTTATTAATAGAGATGCTCCTAAACTTATGATGTTACCCTAACTCAATAAACCCATTATAAATTGAAAACACAAGTTGAAAATTTATTTAATAAAGCCAAACTACATAACATTATAGTGTAGCAGGCTAGCACGTGCACTGTAGAATATTAGTTGTTTACTGGCCAGATTATGTGTCTTACTGGAACTGTAGCTTATTTCTGATACCAATCATCATCACATAACATTAGTGCAGGACATAAAAGTTCAAAATTCATAATGTATTTTCTCCTGAATATTCATTCTTTTCACTTCAGTGTAGAGTTGAAAAACCATTAAGTTTAATCATTGATAGTTGAAGGCGATCTATATATTTTTTAATTTCATGTGTTGTCTTCATTTTGTTGATTTTCTTTGGTGTGTGGAACTTTTTTTTTTAATTTGATGTAGTCCCACTGGTCTCCTTTTGATTTTTCTTGCTTGTGTTTTGATGTACTCCAGCTTATGTCCAAGAAGTTGCCTCTAGTAATTTGTTGTGGGTCTTATATTTAAGTATTTATACCACTTAGAGTTGCCTTTATGTGCAGTGTAAGCTATGAATGCTGTTTCCTTTTTTTTTTTTTTTTTTTTTGGTCTGTATATACTCTCTTTTCCAAGCACCATTTATTGAAGATATTACCTTTCCCTGATTTTATGTTCTTGACATCCTTGTCAAAGATTATGCAGTGTATACAGGTGGAGTTATTTATGAGCTCTACTGCTCTGTATACCTGTTTTATGATTGTATAATACTGTTTTCATTATTGTAGCTTTGTACTTCAATTTGAAATTAGGAGACTTGATGTCTACAGCTTTGTTCTTTGTTTTTAAAATTGCTTTTACCATTTAGTAATTTGTAGTTCCATATGAATATTAAAATTTACTTTTCTAAATCACTAAAACTGAACTATTAGAATTTTGGTTATGTTTTGGATTTACTCTACAGATTGCTTATTTGTAACTCTCCATATCCATGTGTTAACATGATAGGTCTAGCAATGACTAAAGAACAAACATATATAAAAAATATCGTGGCTGTACTCAATTAGCCCAAAAACAATGCACCATACCAATTATTTTCATATGAATTATTGTGTTAGTTATTATGTATTATCTAGACATGAACTTAATTACTCGTTTTATCTGAGGGATGTGGGATCTGTACTATTTTTTCCCCTAAGGGACAGTACTGGCATCAATTCTCCATGTGTATGAAGGGATGACATGTATTTTAAATGTATAATATGAAATTGTGATATTCATATACAAAGAGAAATAAACAGTACTGTCAAATAGTATAACCATTGTCTTACACAGTTGCCATTTTTTCTTTGTGTGATAGGAGGACACAAAGTCTACTTTTTCAACAAATTTCCAGGATATAGTAGTCTTCATGCTGTGCATTATAAATTTACACTTATTAATCCTACATAACTTCAAATTTATGCCCTTTGATCTATGTGCCCACATGCTCTAGAACCTAATAATGACCATTCCACTTTTTTAGATTCCACATATAACTGAGTTCATGTAACACTTTAATTTCTGTGTTTAGCTCCTTTCATTTAATAGAATGTTTGCAAAGCTCACTTACATTGTTGCAAATAGCAAGATCTTTTTAAAGCTAACAGTATCATATGTCTACATCCATGTATTAAGTAATTCCTCTTTCCACTTACCTGTAAAAGGGCAGTTCGTTTCAGGGATGTTGTGAATAATGTTACAATGGATATGAGAGTACAGATATCTTTCTGCTAAGTTCTGATTTTATTTCCTTTGAGTACCTACTATACTAAGAAGGCGGTGTGCATGCAGAGTAAATAATTTTGGTTATTACGGGTTATATGGTCATTTTAACAGTATTACTTCCTCCAATTCATGAACATAGGATACATTGCCATTTATGCTCTGCTGATTACTTTTATGAAATTTTACATTTTACAATATAAATGAATTTCATTAATTTTCCTATGTATATTATTCTTTTTAATGCTACTGTAAATGGAATTATCTCAATTTTCATTTTAGATAGTTTATTTTTAATGTATAAAATGCAAATATTTCTATGTATTGATTTTAAATCCTGAAAACTCACTGAATTCACTTATTAGTTCTATTTTTGTGGAGTCTATATTTTTCCTACATAAGAGATAGTGTCATTCACAAACAGATAATTTCACTTTCTTTCATATATTCATATGATTTTTCATTTTCCCTTGTAACTTCTCTGGCTAGGGTTTTTGGCTGTAAATTGAACAGATACGGTAAGAATATCTTTTTTTTTCAGATCTTAGAGAAAAATCTTTCAGCTTTTTACTACAGAGTATGACACAGTCTTTCGCTGTGTCATATATATATATATATATATATATATATATATATATATATGCACATTTTCATCCTAAAGGTATATTTCACTTGGTTAAGATATGAGATACTTATGTAGATTTAAATTGAGTTTCCTAGCATTTTCTTAAATTTTTTTTTTCATCAGGTATATTGTTCTGTATTTGCTTTGGTTTTTCTTTTGTTTTCTTGTGGTGTCTTCAGATTTATTTTTAGTTTGATACTCACCTTATAAACCTGAAAGCATTTGAAAATGCTCTTTTTATTTCTTACAAAAGTTTATGATCAGTGTTTATTTGTCCACAAATTTTGAACAGAATTCATGTGTAAAACAGTGCGTCCTGGATTTTTCTTTGTTTGGAAACTCGAAGATAGTTGGCCCACTTAAAGGACAGAAAAAGAAAATTTTCCTATCTTCCACCATTTTGATCAATCTGGGCTCTTCACAGGCAGAAAATGCCTTCAACTTTTGATTGTCTTCCTGTTTGGGAAGGATCTATCTCCATAATCCCAACTATGTCCATTTATTCTGCTTTTTATTTTATAATTTGCATTTCTTATATAAGAGAACCTATGTGATATTTAAGCTTGTGCCTCTGATCTATTACACTTTAAAATACGATTTCAATGTGCACCCATTTTCCTATAAATGACTTAACTTTATTTTTCTTTATGGGAAAGTAATTGTCTTACTTACTTTTTTCATTGATGAGACAAAACACTGGACACTCAAAGTTAAAGGCAACAGGTTTATTTATCTCACGGTTTTTAGAGGCTTCAGTCCATAGTCAGCTGCTTCCAATCCAGGGTGGCTTGTCAGAAGGCTGACCCAAGAAAAAAACTGTTCATTGTAGCAGAAAATCGCAAAAGCAACAAGCAAGGAAAGAGAGAGAGACAAGTTTCTGTCTCATACTTTGTATTCAGTCTATTGGGATTAGGGTGATGTCAATCCAATCAGTAGACTGATCTAGCCATCACTCACCCTTAATCCCAGCACCCTTAATTCTAGCATTGCTAAAACCAATTACATACTCAAGACAGCCACCTCCAAACAAGCACCGTCTAAAATTGCGTGAAGTTATAGGGAGACATGTAGACACAAATCATTACAGTAGTACTCTGTTGTCTATAAATGCCACATTTTCTTCATTCATTCATGTGTTTACAGACAAATGGACTACTTCAAAGATTTAGCTATTATGAATAGTGCTGCTCTAAACATGAGTATGCATATATTACTGTAATATGTTGTTTTCAAATCTTTGGGGAAGACACATAGAAGTAGAATAGCTAGATAGAATGGAATTTCCACTTTGAGTTTCTTGAGTAATTTTCATATTGATTTTCATAGTGATTTTACTGGTTGTAATTCCAACAGTGCAGAATAGTTCCTTTTTCCCAGGGGCCACACTGGCATTTCTGTTCATCTGCTTTCTTGGTGATGGCCACTCTTTCTGGAATAAGATGGTATCTATTTTGTTTTGGTTTGAACTTCTCTAATGGCTAGCACTGTTGAGTTTTTCCTTAAGTATTTATTGTCCATGTGTACTTCGTAAGAGAAGTGTCTGTTCATTACACTTGCCTATATTTTATTGGGTATATTATTTAGATGGATCTACTATTTTTAATTCTAAAAATATTGTCTGAGGAATAGCTGAAAAAATTTCAAAATATAAACATGGATGAAGGAGATTTTATGTAGGGCCAAATTGACCCAGATATACAGTTTTATTTTTTGAAAATAAACTATTTTCTGAATAAGCTTATGCTAGGTATTTTGTATAATGACTCAAGGTCACAATAATAACATGGAAGACTTAATATTTAGTTATGATATTAGATGTAGTTGTTTAATCTATTTATTTACATTTCCTGCTCAAGTTAAGATATTAAGATGTACCTGGAGATTTAATTTTCAAGTGTGTGTGTTAAAGAGAAACAAAGACACTGAAAAGAAAAATGAAAATCAAAAGAGACAAACGAACAACAGCAAATCCAAAATGATAAATATATAAGCTTTTAAAACAAGACGACAGGAATTTAACAATGGTTGTTGTATTGCATATTGCTATTTTCAAAAGGGTTGCTTAGAGTTCCAGGTATAGCTATGCAAAATTGATATAATCATGAGTATTAACTGTTCTTTCCCAAGAACTAATATAATGAGTAGTACAGTCATTTTAGCTATATTATGTATATATATATATACAAATTTGTCTGTTCCTTTCCCCTTCCTTCTTTCCTTGATCCCAGTTACTTTTCCTTTTTGAATAGTTTCTTACTCTAACACAATATATAATATAGTATTTATGCATATAAGTCTGATTTATTTTACTTACGAGTATGGTCTCAACTCTTGTCCATTTACCTATAAAAGCCTCAGTGTAATCCTTATTTATAGCTGAGCAGTATTCCATTGTATAAAAATATAATGTTTTTTTATATTTTGAGTGGAATTGAAATTGAAAAACAATTTTTTGTTCCGGGAATCAAACTCATGACTTTGCACTTGCCAGACAGGTGCTTATGCTACTAGTTAAAACCTGGACCATGGACCTGAAATTCAATAATGAGTAAAAGAGTCTCAGATGAATTTGACCTGATAATAAATAGTTAAAATTAATATATACAAATGATATCTAATAGTAATTGTGAGCATTCTAAACAAGAAAAATAATTATCAGTTACTTGTGTATAGTACATTAAATTATACAATTCAGTGGAAATTTCAGTAAATGGCACTGATATTTTGATCTCAGCATGGTTTCTTGTGTCTGTTTAATTGATTAGAATAAAAAGAAGTTGAGGGATTTTGATGCAATACCATCCTCTTATATGATATTCTTGCACGACACAAACACAAAATCTCTAATACACAGTAATGATTAAAGCCAACTCCATTAAACAAAAGATCAAAGCCACACTCTGTCAAAGAAATGAGGTTACTATTCTACTCATAAAATTTGTCAAATAATGTGAATTTTACTTTGTATCAAATACAGCTAATGATGATAATCATAATTTCATTTATTAACAATTGCTATTTATTGAGCACATATGTTCCAGGTTCTGTTCTTAGTGCTTAGCTATTATTATCTCCTTTAATCTTAAAGTGACCCTGTAAAATAAGTGACAACTTTTAGTGCTAATTTAAAGACAGGTAAGTGACACCAAAAGGTTAGTAATTTGTTGAAAGGCCATCAAGATAGCAATTACCAGAGCTTTGATTTTAATACCAAGCCAGGGTGATTTCTAAGGCTGTAACATTAACCACTATTCTCTTCTGTTAGTGAACTGCAAATATAGGATTGATCCCAACTCAGTCGTACTCCAGTACTTGGTTTTATTTAGTACTTTATGTTATCCTCCAGTCTGCTTTTCTATCCCTGAAATTGCTAGAGACTCAGTATCGCTACTTGGTAAAAGAAAAATCCAAAGAGCCTTAAAATTTGAAGCTTTCAAATGGTGACATGATGCGACAAATGGAAAATTTCATACCATCAAAAGTTTCATGTAAAAATTATTAAAATTTTGCATAACATTACCTTCTCAAACTATATATGAAACATAAATCAATTACATGTTTAAACTTGAATCTCAACTTGAAAAGAGTTCATTATGTATATACAAATACTTCAAAGTTTCTTATAGTCTTTTCTTGAATTCTTGTATTGTTTTAACAATTTTGTTAGGTTTGGCTTTGTTCTGTCTTGTTTTGTTAGATTTATCTCTGTCAGACGGTAGGGGAAGCTATTTTGAATATAATGGGATATATTATGGTGATCATGGTTTCCTATTATATCGTTTTGAAGTCTTATAATGCTTTCATTCATCTGTTTAATTGGTTTTATTCTGTCTTGTTTTTTTTTTTTTTATTTTGTTTGAGTGATGGTATGAACAGCTATTTTGAAGAAAATGAGACATTATGGTAGCCATTGCTGATTTCCTATCATCTTATTTTGAAGTCCTGTCATGCTTTTGTTCTTCTTTTTTGATTGCTTCTATCCTGTTGTGTTTTATATGATTTTATTGTGTGTGATGGTATGGATAACTTTAGGAAAATGAGATATTACAGTAGCCATTGCACATTTCCTGTTATGTGGTTTTGAAGTCCTGTAATGCTTTCATTCTTTTGAATGTTTTTTTTTTCTATTTTGCTATGTTAAATATTATTTTGTGTGAAGGTGTGGTCAACTATTTCAAAGAAAACAAGAGACATTATGGTAGCCACTATTGATGTCCTGTTGTCTTGTGAAGTCCTGTGTTGCTTGTATTGTTCTGTTCTGATATGCTTCGTTTTGTTTTCTCTTGTTTTATTCTCTTTAAAATAAAAAAATTCAAAAGGTCTAAAAATGCCAAAATCTTAAACTTTTTGATCCTATAAATTTCAGATAAGAGATACTCAAATTGTACTAAACAATATTTTATAAAAACTGGGCGACATCCGTAAATATTATTATTCTACTTCAAGTGTCCTTGTTCCTCCTAACACTGAAATAAAACATGAATGTATACTAAACAGATCCTTCTTATTAACTAAAATGAATGGGGTATTTGTGAATGTGCATATGTAAATCAGCTCTTTCCAAACTTGAGTTTACCTTGATATACGTAGACTTTTCATTTTGCCTGAGTCACTGGCTTAGAGGTTATTCCAAATCTCATTAGTGTACTCACTGGATGAAAAATATCAGTATGCCAGGATTCTTATAACCCTTTCACAAAGCACTGATTGCAAGATCTTACCTAAATCTTTCTTAAATATGTCTTATCTTTGTGCTTCTCAAGAGCTCAGGTAATATATTTTTTACATTCTGATGCTTATTTAATATAGTATTTTAGGGAGGTGGAGGAGACTACATAGGATCAGTTCTTTATATTTTAATACAAAAATGCTTTCTTCTGCAGGTACATGACAATTCACTTTCAACTCTCAGGAAAGAGAAATTTTGTAAATCTAAAACATTAATGGATAGAAGTTGTATTTTTAGAAAGAAACAGAATGAAGCTCCTTTATGAGGCTGATTTGGAATATAAGGCCATACTCACCTGTATTTGCTTTCATATCACAAAAAGAGAAACAATTATTTGCATTTCATGTTTTAAACGTGGCATTATTAATTCATAGTTAGGAAGAACATACACCAAATAAAGTTTTCTGTGTATTTTACTAATAAAGTTATAATTTACATATAATAGTGAGACCAACATAAGACCTACTTTAACTTTTTTTTTTTTTTTTTTTTTTTTTTTTTTTTTTTTTTTTTTAATTTAAGAGGAAAAAGAGAAAAACACAAAACAAACCAAAGCGGCGTAAGGGTACACGCAATACCTACTTTAAAACAATAGAAAATAAAAATATTCAATGCATAAAATGAATGACTAAACAAAAATGAAGGAAAAGCAACTGTTTAAAATTCAAGCCTTGGAGCTGGGGATTTAGCTCAGCGGCATAAACACCTGCCTTGCAAGCAGGCAGTCGTGAGTTTGATCCCCGATTCGGATAAAAAATAAAAAATAAAATGCAAGCCTTCAGCCTGATATTTGATTGAACAATGAAAAGACAAATTACATTAACTTTCAAAATATTTAAGCTATAATTTCCTAAATAATAATGGTCAGCTATGGTTAATTGGGCCTTTAAAAGCATCTCATGTAGTTCCAGAGAAAAAAATGTGAAGATAAATATCATTTATCAATTTTTAAATTGATGATAAAATTTAAGAATCCAAAACAAGAAAATAGTGTAACATTGTAGTGCATTTGTAATGACATTAGATGAAAATATATTAAGAGAATGAAATCCTAAATCTGCCTATTTTCCTCTGTGATCTTGTGGAAATTATTCACATTATTTGAGTCTTTATTTCTTTAAATGTATAATTGAATAATATTGTTTTGAACTTGCGAGAAAAACCTTCCTATTACTAAGTACGAGTACAAACAGTGCTACTCTTAACTCCATATTTTTAATATTTAAATATGCATTTATAAATGAAACTGATGATTGATTGAAGAAACCAGCTAGAAATATCAGAATCTAAGGATTAATACTGTGAACACTGTTTTTGACTCGTGTATTGCAAATGTAGAGCTCAATAAACCAATGACCTGAAAATGCCAATGAATGAAGTAAAGAACAAACAAACAAATAATAAAATCTCTACCTTCTTTGGACAAAGAACCATAAAAGAGGCACTTCAGCAAGACAAAGGCTCTTAGGTAATAGTGATCCTCTTCTAGCCTAATGCCATGGAACTAACTGACCTGAATTCTACTCATGATAGCAAAGCCTAGTGGAAAACCATGATGTGTTCTCACCAGAGTATAACAAAGCACCCCAGCCTCTCCATTACATGGTGTCAGAGAAGGCTATGTTGAGATCTAGGACTTTCAACCCTGGCAAGCAATAATAAGCACTGATCAACTGCACTGTCACCTTTCCTTCTCTTGCCAGAGAGGTACCAAAAGGGAAGGCAGCTAAACAAAAGAACTCAATGAGACCCAAAATTCTCTCAGCATAAAATTAGTTATATCAACAAATGGGTGAATCTTGAAAGAAAAAAGACAATTAATCAATAAATGCTGGCACTGAAATGATAAACATATCATTGGAAAAAATATGAAAGCAGTCATCATAGCTGTGCTTCAGTGAGAAATAATGAACAAGCTTAAAAATAACAAAGAAATATGGGGCTATGTAACTCACTGGTAAATTTGTGTTTTTAGTGTACACGAAGCTCTGGGTTTGATCTCAAGCACCACAAAAACAAAACAAAAGCAAAAAGAAACAAAAACGAAATGAAAAACATTGTCTTACAAAGAAATAAGAATTATACAGAACCAAATGAAGAACATAGAAAATATAATAAATGAAACATAAATTTTAAAATTCAATGATTATACCTATCAATTGAATGGAGGACATAAGGTAAAGAATCTATGAATTAGATTGTAGAAAAAATATCTTCCAATCAGATCAATGTCAAAACAATAGAATGGAAAGTAGGAAAAAGGAGGCTCAGAGACCTACAGTATTATAACAAAATATCTAATGTTCATGTGTAGGTAATTTTAGTTGCAGAGGAATTACAAAAGAAAACTGCTTTTTAAACTGTGAGAGAAACAGGTATTTGGATTCAAAACTTCCTAAATTGGGAAAAATATGAATATAGAGATTCAAAAATCTAAAGACTCCTAAACATGATAAGCCCAAACAGTACACCATCTACAGAAAAAGAAGAAAAAATAACAGTAGATTTCTCAATAAAACAGGGCGGCTGAAAGGAAATGACACAGTAATTTTCAAGTGGTAAACTAATATAACTGTCATCCTCAAATCCAATATCCAGTAAAAATAACTTTTAGGAATAAAAAAATTTTCTCCCTAATCTGATAAAGGAAAATAAAAATTTGTCACTATCAGACTTCTTCTAAAATAATAGCTAAAGAAACTTATCTAAATAAAGGGAAAATAATAAAAGAGTGAACCACAGATAATGAGAGAAAAATCATAACACAGTGAGTAAAGCTATGAATAAATATACTTAGCTTCTCACGTTTCCCAAATCATGTCAAACAGTTGAAATAATATTTTTGCGGTATGTGAAATGCTACTTAATGCATGCACAGGAAATATTTAAGGCAAATTTGCAATATAAAGAGAAAAGACTGGTAATGATTTTGTACTTCAAATAAGTATATGAATGAGACCAGTAGACAGTGATATAGTAAGCATGCATGTAATGTAATATGTAAAGCAATTGCTACAAAGCTAGAAAAGAGATTCATGAGAAACACTTGCCACAGTTATTTATGACATGTCAACTTGACTGGAGTAAGAAACATCTAGCAAATTAGTAAAGTACAGTTCTAGGTGTATGTGTGGATGATTGGTGTGTAGGCTAGTAGATTGAGAGGGAAAAACCCAACCCACTTGTATGTGACGTCAAGCTACAGCCTTATAGACTAGACATGATAAAAAGGGGAATGAAAAAGAAAGTGTGCCTGTTTATAAAAAGTTCCAGTCTCCTTGAGGACTGGCTCATTTGCAGCGCTCACCTCTTGTCTTCAGTCTCCTGATTTTATACCGTCAAGTACAGTCCTACACCAGAAACTCTCCATTTAAACTCCAGGCCTCCAACTTTTGATGTCTCTTCTTCAGCTTCTATCTTCTCACTCTAAACAGCTATTGGATCTTCCAACTCTCTAGCATGCAGAAGGCTATTGTGAATTCTTCCATCTCTGATCTGACAAGACAGCCATTGTGGACTTTCCTGCCTCTGATCCAGTAAGCCCACCTAATAAATGCCCTTGTATAATTATGCATATATTTTCTATTGAGTTTTCTCATCTAAAGAACATTTATATTGTCTAAATTAGATTTCAGGTAAAACGAAATTACTAGAAACAGAAAGAACACTATAGAATGGTAAAAGAATTACTGAAGCAAGATACTGCAACCTTGTTTTTGTGAATCAAATAATCAAAGCAAATATATAAGAAGCAAAAGCAGCTAGAACCCAGAAGACATAGACAAATCTGATATTGAACTGGTGTTTTCATAAACCTCTCTGCTATTTATAGAACATCCAGACATAAGAGTCAACAAGGATACAGACAAACTGCAGGATATAATTGACATTTATAAAATGCTACATCAAACAAGAGAACATCTATTCTTTTCACATGTTCACAGATTATATACAAAAAAAGATTAAATGCTGTGCTATAAAACAAATCTCAACACTTTTTAAAAACAGTTGATACCATATAGAAAAAGATCTTTGAAAATAATTTCTTTAAGTTTAAAATAAAAATCAGAATGAATAGCATAAGTGATCTGTAGTAAAACAACAAATTTCTAAGGTATGTGTTAAAATAAAGTTTCAAAAATAATACAAATGAGAATTATGCATTGTTATTTATTATCATGAAGAGGTAGAAACAACCATCAAGAGATGAAAAGATAAAGAAACTGTAGGATATATATGCACAGTGGAGATGCGAGCCAAAGGCCTGCACAGTGACCTCCACCAAGCGGTGCAAGTTTGGTATCTGGCTTGCAACTTGGGAGGATTCCAAGTGCCTAGTCAGACAGGAGCCTGCAGTAGATCACCGGGATCCTGGCTGGGCCCCACCCAACAACCCTGTGGGGCAGGGAAACCACCTGTACTGAATGATGTGAGCCAAAGGCCTGCACAGTGAATTCCACCGATCCAGGCAAGCTCAGCACCTCAGTTGGAATCTGGTAGGGCCCCCTGAGAGCCCACAAACAGCCAGGGGCCTGTGGTAGGTCACTCAGATACTGGCTAGGCCCCGGCCAGCAGGGAGACTGTCTGTGTATGAGCCAAAGGCCTGCACGGTAAACTACAGCTGGCCATGCAGACTTGGCACCTGGCTTAGAACCCGGTAGGGGCCTAACTAAACATCCCGAAACAGCAGGGTAGCTTTGATATACCCTGAGCACAACAAACTCCATCTAGCTGCTTAGCCTTGGTATGCCACTCAGGACCTGTAGAGTTCTTGCCCAGCAACCTCAAGCAGCTGAGGAGCTTCAAAGGGCTATGTGCAGTATGCTGAAGGTCTGCCCAGTGCATTTCCTCATTTGAGGAGCTTTTGAGTGCCACTAAATACCTGATAAGGGATGCCTAAAAACTCCCACTCAACTGGGGAAAGTCTCTGCAGTACAGACAGATATCCTCTACACAGGAAACAACTGAGGCCTCGCATTTGGCTTCCCCAGATGAATACAGGAAAATGACAAAACAAAATAACAGAATCTCAAATCTTCACACCATTCCAAACAAGCTTAGGAGACATGGATATAGAATAAAATGTAAGCCATAAAGAAACTACTGAAATGATACCAACCGAAGTAAATAAACAACTCCATAAAGCTGTAAAGGAACTCAGATGACGAGTAATCTCCCTGTAAAAGAAGAAATGACAAACATAATAAAAGAAATGCTGAACACATCTAAAGAAGACATAGTTTAAAAAATTGAGGATCACTGCAAAAAGGTTGAAACCTTGAATGAACAATATAAGAATCCAATAGGGTGCATTAAATAGATTCAATGATATATCCAGGAAATCAAAAATTCTATCAAAAGCTGGCAAAAGTGACTGAATGAATGTGAAGATAGACTTTCAGATCTCAAAGACAAGATTAAAAGTGGTGAACAAGAAATGAAAGATTTATTAAAAATAACAAGGAATCAGGAAATAACAATTCAACAGTTTTAAGATGATGCAAAGAAAACCAATATGAGATTGATAGATATAAACAAAAAAGCTGACAACACAAATCATATAAAAAGAGTATTTACAGAAATAATAGCCGAAAGTTACCCAAACACAGGAAAGGAAACTGACATTCAGATATGTGAAACGTATAGAACTCCAATTAGCCATAACCAAAATAAATCTACACCCAGTCATACAATAATCAACATTCCAGAATTTCAACATAAGGACAGAATATTCAAAGCTGTTAGAGAAAAGAGAGATCACTTACAAATCAAAGCCCAAGAATCACAGCAGACTTCTCAACACAAACAATCAAGTGAAGAGCATAGAGTGAAGTATTTCAAACCCTAAAGGAAAACAAGTTCCAAACTTTATTGTTATACACTGTAAAACTGTCCAATAAATTGATGGATAAATAAGATACTCCCACAAGAAAGAACAGCTGAAGAATTTCATGACTAACAAAACAAAATGGCAAAGAACATTGAAAACTAGTCTACATAGACATAAAAATAGCTACAACTTCAAGAACACCAACCAAAAAAAAAAAAATACTGAACACGGCAAACAATTTTAAAAAGGGGAAAGATAAAGAACTAACAACAGAAAGATAACGACAAAAATGAACAATATATACCAGTCATAACCATTAAGGTAAATGGCCTCAATTCACCAATTAAAAGAAGGAGACTAGCAGAATAGATCAAGAAACAACATCCAGTATACAAGAAACTAATCTAACCCAAAAGGAAATTCATAGACTAAAGTCAAAGGATAGAAAAAAAAAAAAAAAAAAAAAACCTGGATGCAACAGGAACCCAGATAAAAGCAGGGGTAGCTATTCTGTTTGCAGATAAAATGAACTTCAAACCAAAGAAGATAGAAGAGATAAAGTCACTACATACTAGTTAGAGGAAAATTTCAAGAGGAAGAGATAACAATCCTAAATACATATGCACCAAATATAGGAGCACCTAGATATGTAAACAAATATTTATAGAAATTAAAAATCAAATAAGCAATAATAATTACAGTGGGGGACCTTAGTGCCTCATTGACAAAAGGAGACAGATCAACTAGACAGAAAATCAGCAAACAAATAACAGAACTGAATCACCCTTGTGAACAAATGGACTTCATAGATGTGCACAGTGTTCCCAACAACAACATAGCAATATACATTCTTCTCAGCTTCACATGGAATATTCGCTAAATTAGACCATATATTAGCGCACAGAACATGTTTAAGTAAATACAAAAGAATGGAAATTATCTCATGCATATTATCTGATCATAGTGCCATGTGATCAGAAATTAATGGCAAAGGAATTAAAAAAAATTATAAACACATGGAAATTAAATAAAACACTCCTGAATGATAATAGGTTACAGACAAAATTAAAGAAGTTAAATAATATCTACAAGCAAACAAAAATACAAATATAAATTACCATTCCTCAGAGGGAAATTTATTACAATAAATTCCCACATCAGAAAAATAGAACAAACACAAACAACCTGATGCTACACCTCAAAAATATAGAAAAAAAAGAGGCAAGTCGAGCCTAAAACCATAAGAAGGGTGGAAATTATAAACATAAGAGAAGAAATCAATCCAATACAGACTAAGAAAACAATACAAAGACTCAATGAATCAAAGAGCTGGTTCATTGAAAGAATAAGTAAAATTGATAAGCCATTCGTTGACCTTATTTTAAAAAGGAAAGAAAAAAATCAAAATCATGCAATAAGGAATGAAAATAGTGAGATCAATACAGAGCCTGTGGAAATACAGAAGATTATCAACACATACTTCAAAATCCTTTACTCTCATAGGTTGATAACACAGAAGAAAAGTATAGATTATTAAACACATATGAACTACCAAAGCTGGATCAATAAGCTGTAAAACAGCTGAAAAACCTAATTTCTATTAATGAAATTTAAAAAGTAATTAATATCTTACCAACAAAGAAAAGCCCAATTCAAGTTCCTTTTTCCCCATAGCCTCTCCAGCATTCCTCCAGCAAAGGAATTCAAGAGAGACTTAATGCCAACACTCCTCAAACTCTACAATGAAATTGAAAGGGAAAAATTCTTCCTAACTCAAACCTGAAATCAATTATTACCCTAATACCAAAACCAGAGAAACATCCAACCAAAAAAGAGAACTACAGGCAAGACTCACTAATGACCATAGAGCAAAAATTCTCAATAAAACACTAGCAAATAATGCAATGCATAATCAATACTATATGCAATGACCAAGGGGATTCATCCAAAGAATGCAGGGATGGCTTAACATATGCAAATCAATACACATAATACACCATTTCAATAGAACCAAAGGTAAGAATAACATGGTCATTCCAATAGATACAGAAAAGGCTTTTAATAAAGTCAAACACTTGTTCCTGATAAGATCCCTATGGAAAATCAGAGGACATGGGCTTTACCTCAATCTGAAAAAAGCCATCTATGACAAACCAACAGTCAGTATCATATTAAATGGTCAAAACTGAAACTTTCACTTTAAAATCAGGAACAAGGATATCCATTGTCAACACTCCTAATCAATATAGTGTCAGAAACATTAGCCAGAGCAATTAGACGAGAGACAAATAGAAGGAATAAGGATAGGAAAGGAAGAAGTTAAATTACCACTATTTACAGATAACATGATACTCTAGACAGAAGTCCCCCAAAACTCCATTTAAAGACTTCTAGATGTGATAACCAAATTCAGTAATGTAGCTGGATACAAAGTCAACACTCAAAAATTAATAGCATTGGTATACACAAAATAAATTCACTGGGAGAGAGAAAAAAGAAATCATACTCTTTACAGTGGCATCCAAAAAATGAAATACTTAAGGAATCAATCTAACAAAGGAAGTAAAAGATTTATTTGTTGCAAACTACAGCACTCTGCACAAAGGAATCAGAGAGGATCTCAGAAAATAGAAAGACATTCTTTGTTCATGATAGGAAGAAAAAACATTGTGAAAATGGCCATTCTCTCAAAATTTTTATGCAGATTTAATGCAAATGAAATTAAAATATTATTTGCATATCTCACAAATCTAAAGAAATCATTCCTATAATTCATCTGGAAGAAGAAGAGATCTAGAATACCAAAGGTAATTCTGGGCAACAAATGCAAGGTAGGAGGCATCATAATCCCTGACTTGAAGATAAACTACAAAGCTACTGTGATAAAATCAGCATGGTACTGGAATAAAAACAGATCTGAAGATCAGTGGATTAGATTAGAAGATATAACCACAGCTACAAACAAACTCAGCCACCTTATCTTCGATGAAAGGGCCACACATGTTCACTTGAAGAAAGATCGTCTCTTCAATAAATGGTGCTGGAAAAACTGCTCTCCATATGCCAAAAACAGGAACTAGACCCATGCCAATCACCATGCAGTAAAGTCAAAATCGATCAAAGATCTAAATATTAAAATGGAAATAATAAATCTGCTGAATGATAAAGTAGATAGAAATTTTGAAGATTTAGGGATAGGCAGAGAATTCATGAACAAAAATCAAACTGCACAGGAAATACTTTCCAGAATCAACAACTGGAATCTATTCTTAATAATACCTATTTGCATGTCAAAAGATCTCCAACAGAGTGAAAAGAAAACCCACAAATTGGGAAAAAATCATAGTCACCTCTTCCTCACACTAAAGACTTCTATCGAGATAAAACATCAGACATCTGAAATATAAAGACTCAATCCCAAAATGGGCATTTGAGACAAATACATGCTTCTCAGATGAAGAAATACAAATAGCAAATAAATACATGAAAAAATGTTCAACATCTTTGGTCATTACAGAAATTCAAATTAAAACAACACTGAGATTCCATCTCATTCCTGAAAGAATAGCCAGAATCAAGAAAACCACTAATAACAAATGCTGGAGAGGCTATGGGGAAAAAGGAGCTCTTCTCCACTGTTGGTGAGAGTGTAGACTGATGCAATCACTGTAGAAATGAGTCTGGAAGTTCCTCAAAAAGTTGGAATTGGAAGGTCCAGAGCTATTGCACCTCTGAGTATATTCCCAGAAGAACTGAAAACATCATGCCACAGTGATACGTGTGCACCCATGTTTACAGAGCTACAATTTGTAATAGCTAAATCTTGGAAGCAACTCAAATGCCTATCAACTGAGGAATTGATTAAAAAAAAGATGTGGTGCCTTTATAAAATGGAGTACTGCTCAGCTATAAAGTAAGATCACATTCAGGCTTTTGTAGGTAAATAGATGTGACTTGAGATCATTCTTATAAATAAAGTGAAGCAAACTCATATGTGTAAATATTGTATTGTCTCCCTTGTGTAAGATAGTGAAAGAGACAATGATACAACATATTCAACAAATATTGTGAAAGGGTAAGAAACTGCTCAAGGAGGAAAAATAATTCGGGGAAAAGGAGAAAAGAAGGAAAGGAAAAGAAAAAAAAACATAAATGTGTATATATATACATACACTTAAGATAGCTAAGATGATTGTACTACTAATTCTATTAGTTCTTGGAACAAAACAGTTAAGATCCATAGAATTAGATGAATTTTTCATATTTATAGCTGATAATTTGAGTAATTTTTGGCGATAACTATACAAAATAACCTTACTTAGTTCCCAGCTCCTTGTTTTGAAAGCCTATATTGTTATTGTTTTGGGCTCTTTGTTATTGTTATGTATGTGTCTCTTTTGTTTCTTGGTTTTCTTGTATTTTGGTTTGTTGTGTTTTTCCCTCTAATACAGAAAGAGAAGGTATATGTGTAGGGCTTGTAGATTCCTAGATCTTCTCCTAAAGAGTTTACAAGAACTGATTTTATTAAATGTGATGATATCAACAACTACTTAGAAGAAAATGAGACATTGTGGTAGACATTGCTGATTTCCTATCATTTTGCTTTGTGTCCATTAATGCTTTTATTCTTTGTTTTGATTGGTTTTAGTCTGTTCTCTATTATTTCATTTCAATATGTAGAACAAACTGGAACTTGAAACTGGCAACAAAACTAAGAAGACAGTATCAGGAACTGAGTTCATGAGTTTAGAATCTTAGGCTATCTTTAGGTTAGTAGTGTCAGAATTGAACTGAATTAGGGGCCATTAATCAAGTGTTCTCTGTAGAACTGATTATTCACTTACTGGTGTGGAGAAATACCCCCAAATTTTGGCCTCATAAAACACTTCTGTGTTGATTGACGTTATGTGAGAACAAAAGAAAAACAGTTCACTTCCTTCTGAACAATTGCATTCAGAGTACTTTGTGTTGCAAGTATTTTGGTGCAACAGAATTTTAGAGTTTATCTGCTGAAAACTGCAAAATGGTGATTAAAGAAATGAACATTAATAATATAAGTAATTGGGAAGATGTGGTCTGTTCAGGCTACTGTAACAAAAATGGCAGTAACCACACAATTTATAAATAGAAGTCTATTTCTCACAATTTTGGAGCCTAAAAAGCCTTGAGTTAAGGCACTAGAAAATTCAGTGACTGTCTAGGTCTTGTTTCCTGCTTTACAGATGATCATCTTTTTGAGATGTCCTCACACTGTGGAAAGTGGGAAAGAGCCAGGGATTTAGCTCAGCGGCATAAGCTTCTGCCTGGCAAGCATGAGGTCCTGAGTTCGATACCCAGTACCAAAAAAAAAAAGTGAGAGAGACCTTACTTGTGTTCTTTCACAGGGCCATTAATACTGTTCATGAGAACTGTGCCCTTGTGATTATGAAACTTTCCAAAGACTCCACTTCAGACCTTGCACTGGAATTACAATAAAATGTATAAATTTGCAGAGAGGTACCAACATTCAAAATCCAGGAGACATGTAGTATCTCTGAAATGGAAGGTTCATTATACTAAAGATGTGAATTCTCCACGAATGGTTCTGCAGGTATCATGCAGTTCTTATCACAGTTCCAGCAATACCTTGTAGACATGGCAAAACTTACTCTAGAATTTGTGTTAAAAGCATGCACCTAAAATAGTTAAAATAATTTCTTAAAATAAAAATTAAGTTCAAGACATCATTCTACCTAAATTAAACCTTACTGTAAAGTCACAAACTTCATGATAGAATAATGCTATAGGGTCCCAAAGAACAAAAAAGAGACCTCAGGAAAGGACTTCATATATTTGCCCATCTGATTTTTGAAAAAATTCAGAAGTAATTTAATGCCGGAAGATAGCCTTTCAACAAATGGTGGTGGGGCATTTGTACATCCATAGGCTTAACCATCAACCTCAACTTAAACCTCATACTTTAAACAGCAACACAACATGAATCATAGATAGTAATGAAAAGTGTAACATGATACTCATTTAGAAAAAGATACTGGAGAAAACCGTTGGGATCGTGTCATGATAACAGATTTTAGGTTCATCATCAAAAGCATAAAGGATAAAAGGAAAATTAAGCAAATTATATTTCACCAGAATAAAACATTTAGTCCTGCAAATGATCCTGTTAAGTGTGAAAAAATTGAAGTTACAAAATGAGAGTAAATATTTGCAAAGCACATATCTTAAAATTATCTAGAAGCTAGAATATAAGAAAAATTCTCAAAATTCAACAGTAAAACATGCCAAAAATATAAGTAAAGCATAAACCAAAAACATGAAACACATTTCACTGAAGGCTATATACAGACAGTACATGCAAACAAATGTATAAAATACTAAGTATCATTATCAGTATCTATTATTATTATTAGATAAAACCGCAGCATAAAACCATACATTTTTCAGAATAGCTACAAGTGTCATCATGAAATGTTACTGATGAATAGAGAAAATAGATCATTTGTATATTGCCCAAAGAATGCTAAATGATACAGCCATGATGCCAACACTTTGGCCACTCTTTTAAAAAAAGTTAAACATGTACCTAGCATATACCTCAGGAATTGCCCTCCACAATATTATACATTATACAAAAGAAATAAAAGTTTACATCCACAGAAGAACAAGTACACAGATTCTTATAACAGCTCTGTTCATAATAGCTCAAAACTATGAGCACATCCAATTTCCTTCAACAAGTTAACAATTTTGTTCATCGATACTTGGATTACCATCCATCATAAAGTAATAAATTATTGGTACATATGGCAAGTTAGACAAATCACAAAAAATTGTGATGTTACCAAAGCCAACCACAAAATTATGTGTGCTAGATGCTTAAATTTGCATAACATTGTTGGAATGATAAATTATTAAAATGAAAAAGAAATTAGTAGATGTCAAAAGTGAAGGAAGACATGGCCTATACCAGAACTGAGTGTTGTCTTAACATAGAAATATGAGAGATTCCTATGGTGATAAAAATGTAGTATCGTGGCTTTATCAATGTTAATATACTTATGCTATTATACTTTAAAAGATATATAGTATATCTATTATTTATTAATGTGAAACTACAGTTCTCTTAAAATGAAAACACGTAATTTATGACTTATGAGTTAGAACTAAATTGTCACCCAAAAGTCTCATGTATTCAGAAATGGAGGATTTGAAAGTCATTTAATTATGGTGCTGTTATATTTACCTGTGGATTAATCCATTCATGGGCTTAGCTTAATGTGCCATTAGGAGGTGGGTCCAGTTGTTGAGAGGTGAGTCCCTAAAGTCATGATCTGGAAGAGTGTATTCTTATCCCTATCTCCCCCCTTATCTCTTTGCTTCCTGTCTTCCATGGGTGAGCAGTTTCCCTCAGCTGTGTGCTTTTAGCATGCAGTTTGTATCTCAGAGCCAGCCAGCACATACATGGACTGAGCTCTCAAAAACTGTGAGCCAAATATACCACTCTTCTTTAAAGTTTCAATATTGAATCTTTTGTTCCAGAAACAGAAAAGTGACAACTGCAAGGAAATAATTGCTCTGTAACCAAAGAAAAACCTGATAGTTTAAATTCTCAAGACAGATGTAATGGTATATTGTGAAATCCTAAAATAAAGAATTCATTTCAGAGAAGAAAAGCTCTGCTTTTCTTTCACTTCAACATATGCCTAGCTTTGATATGACACTACTTTCTGTTATCAGTATATGTTTATAAGACAATGATGTTCAGTTTTAGGAACCTTTGTGTAATATATATATATATATATATATATATATATATATATATATCATTATCCTCTCTCTTACCTCTTTCCCTTCACTTGATCCTTTCCTCCTTTCCTCGTCTTTAAAAGTCTGCCTTCTGTTTCCTATCTTCTTTCCTTTCTTTTATTTCTTTGTATATTGGGTTTCAGATATAAGATAAATGATGTGATATTTAACTTCCTGTGTTTGATATATTTCACTTAGCATGTCATTCTCATATTCCATCCAGTTTCTCAAATGAAATGACTGCCTTTTTCTTCATGACTGAATAATATTACACTGTACATATATACCATATTTTTTGTCCATTCATCTGTTGATGATCATTGTTATGATTTGTGTCTAAATGTTCCCCCAAAACCTCATGCTGTCATGTGGGTGGATTTTTGGAGACAGGTGAGTCTAGATTTTGCGTCTGGTTCATTGTTTAGTGGGATTGGAGCTGTGACTGCTGCATCTGCCCTAGGGTGGGTAGCTTGCATGAAATACAAGGGGGGGGGAGAATCTTTCCTTCCTTTTTGCTCTTGTTGAGTTTGATGTCTTTGCCACCATGCCATCATGAGCTGTTGCACTTCTGCCATGCCACCCTGCCTTGGGGCCAGCCTATTATGGACTAAAGCTTCTTTTTTAAATTGTTTTTTCTTTTCATCGGTACTGGGGATTGAACTCACAATCGCCTGCTTGCAAGGCAGGTGTTTATGCCGCTGAGCTAAATCCCCAGCCCCTGGACTGAAACTTCTATAAACTGTGATATAAATAAATCTTCCCTCCTTTAATTTTGGATATTGTGTATTTTCGTCTCAGCAATGAATGAGAGTAAAGTAACTAAGATAGGCATCTATTCTGTTCAAAGTGCTTAGATATTGCAAACTGGGCTGTTATAAACATGGGTATTCATGTGTCACTATAGCATGATGCCTGTAATTGGGGGATATATTCAGGAGAGGTGTATTTGAATCAAACTGAATGTTTATTTTTGTTTTTTTTAAAAGCCATATGAAAATAGGTTATTTAAGGAACATAACTGAAAATGTTAAAATCCAGAAATGATAAACTCACAGCCAACATTTTACCGAATGCTGAAACACAGAATGTTCTCTAAAATCAAATAACTCACCGCTCCTGTTCAATATGACATTTCTTTCCAAGCCTTATCACATTTTCTATCAATTTGATTGATGTTCTTTACAAGTGTAGAGAAAATGAAGAACCAAAAATCTTAAGGGTGACTGCAAAGGGAAAGACAGATATGCCAGAGACATGTTTATAAACATTTTTATTGATATCAAGGAAACAAATATCTTAATTTATGCTGTCATAAATAAATTATTAAAAGTAAACAAAATTAATTTTAAAACTTTGTAACACTGCCTAGTGTCTGTGTTGTACAATAATTTAAATTGTATAATAACTTCAACTAAGAATTATAGTTTTTTTAATGAGGCCAAAGTAAGAGATTTTAAGTTAATGAGCATGTAAGCAGCCCAGGAATAAAGAGATTAAAGATTAAGAAAAAGAAAAGAATTGTATAACCTTAGCCTTCACCACTCCCTAGAAAATATCTTCAGCTTTCAGTTCAAATAGCCTATATTTCAGAATTCATTTTCATATAGCAAGCAGTAACCTCACTGTGTTATCATATTACTGGCTCTTGTTTATGGACTATAACACCCTCCAACATGCACACATACACACACTGTTTTGTTCTAAGTGAACAAGAGATGATAATAAGTAGCATATCTTTCATAGCTACCGTTTTCTGGAGGGCCTGGTACTCAGGAAGTTCATATTCATTTATACTGTAAATCATTCAATGTGTAGACCATTATATTTGCAACACTTGGATATTACAAATGCTGAGTCTTAGGCCCTAATACACACCTACAAAAAGAAATATGAATTGAAACAAGACCTTTTTTATTTTTACATGCTTAGGGTATACAATGATCATATTAATGATCATATAATGGGAAATTGTACATGTATGTAACATATGTTAATTGTTTTACCCCCATTTCTTCCCTCCTTCCAAACCTTATTTCTTTTCCATTTACAACAGCTCTATTTTCATTTTACCTTCAACTCTTCTTTTTAAAAAAGTCTTTTATTGATTCCTTCTATCCCCCATCTCTTGTTCTCCTTTCAATTTGAGAAAGTTCTCCTTACATTTTAATATCTATCCTCTAATTTGCTCCTTATTTATACAGAGAAACAATGTAATATTTAAACTTGTGTGTCTGCTTTATTTCACTTAAGATTATGATCATGAGGTGCATCCATTTATTGAAATACCTTCTATATGGCAATGTAGTACGGCACTGTGTGAAAATATTGCATTTTCTTTATCCATTCACCCTTTGATGGGCATTTTTGTGATTTTCAAGATTTAGCTGTTATGACTTGTGCTGCCATAATCATGGGCATGCATAAGTCACTGAGAAACCATGTGTTTAGGGCTTTAGGGAGAATAACTAGAAGAGTAGTTGGATTAAATGGATTTTTAATTTTAGGTTTTTTGAGGATTCTCCATGCTGATTTCCATAGTGGCTGTATCAGTTTATACTTCTAATAAAAACGGAGAAGTTTCCTTTCTTTCCACAGCCAAACAAGCATTTATTATTGGTTGATTTCTTGATGACAGCCATTATTTCTGGAATGAGATGGAATCTTAGTGTTGTTTTCATTTTCATTTCTCTAATGGCCAAAGATGTTGAACATTTTTTAATGTTTTTATTGGCTATCTGTACTTCTCCATCTGAGAAATGTCTCTTCATTTCAGATGCACAGTTTTTTATTGGGTCTTTAAATTTGGGCACTCTAATTTTTTGAGTTCTTTATATATCATAGATATTAACTCTCTGTCTGAGGAATAGTTAGCAAATTATTTTTTCCATTCTCTATGTTGTCCTTTCACTTTGTTGGTGGTTTCCTTTGCTGCATAGAAGCCTTTTAATGTGAGGCAACCCCATTTGTTAATTTTTTGCACCATCTCTTATGCAACTGGTGTTCTGCAAATAGTCTTTGACTACCCCTACATATTCAAGCATTTTATTTATTTTATATTCAAACAACTTGTTTCTTTTCATATTTAGATTTTTAATCGATTTTGATTTCAGTTTGGCATAGTAAGAGATTATGTCTCTAGGTTTGACCTTTGGCATGTAGGCATCCGTTTTCCCAGCACCAGTTGGACCCAGCTATTCCTCTTCAAAGTATTTTAGAGAATAATTAAAAACATCATACAG
This sequence comes from Cavia porcellus, assembly GCF_034190915.1. Taxonomy (NCBI): domain Eukaryota; kingdom Metazoa; phylum Chordata; class Mammalia; order Rodentia; family Caviidae; genus Cavia; species Cavia porcellus. The sequence goes on along the minus strand of NW_026947486.1, from coordinate 83,420,318 downwards.
CCATGATATATGTGCACTCATGTTTATAGCAGCCCAATTTATAATACCTAAATCTTGGAAACAAACCAAATTCCCATCAACTAAGAAATGGCTAAAATCTTAGTTTTTTTATATAATGGAATACTATTCAGCTATAAAGAAATATAAACCTGACACTTTTATAGTTCAATAGATGCAATTTGAGACCATAGTCATCAGTGAATTAAATCAGACCCACAAGTGTAAACATTACATAGTTTCACTAGTATGAGAAACTGAAAGAGCAAATAAGGTCCAAACTGTAAAATAGATATTATGAAATAGGAAGAAATCACTCAAAAGGAAAGAGGTACCAGAATGATGGAAACAGGAAAGGAAAGAATGGAAAAGAAGAAATAAAAGATGATTATACTACTAATTTCTCTTCCATCATTGTAAAGAAATGTTTTTGCTAATATCATTTGGAGAATTTTTTATGTGTATATCTTGTACTATGAATAACTACTTTAAAAATAAAAATATGTAATCTACTAAGCATTACTTCCCTTCTATTATTTTGTTATGAAATTTTGTCTTCATTTTTTCCATGAGGTAAAACAAGAGTATTTTTATCTCCAGCAAAAGAATTTGACCACTTTATTAAAGGTAAAGTAACTGAACTAGCCTGGATTTGTCTCTGCATCCTCTATTCTGTGATACTGATCCAAAAGTCTACTGTTGTGTTGTTGTTGTTGCTTGTTCCTTGCTAATACCACACTGTTTTGTTTTGTTCTGTTTTTTAATCACTAGGCTTGTAGTGTAATCTAAAGACCATGATTGTGGTGCTTCTGCCTTGCTTTCATTGCCCAGAGTTGTTTTTGCTGCCTAGATCATTTCTGGGTCCATATGAATTCTAGGATTGTTTTCCCTAGGTCTGTGAGGAATGCTATTGCTATTTTGATTGGGATTGCATTAATCTTTAAAACAGTTTTGGAATTATGTCCACTTTGATTACATTAGTTCTGCCTATCCAGCCATAGGGAATATATTTCTATTTTCTGATATTTTCTTTCTCCTTTTTGAGAGTACTATAGTTGTCATTCTAGAGATGTTTCACATCCTTGGTTTAGTTAGTATCAACACACTTTATTTTTCTAGATTCTATTGTAAAAAGTGTTGTTTCCCAATTTCTCTTTTGATGAGTTTGTTATTTGCATATAGGAATACTATTGAAATTTGAGCGTTGATTTTTATCTTGCTATACTACTGAGTTTCATTGTTAAACGTAGGAGCCTTTGGTGGAGTTTTGGGGTCTTTTAGTAGAGGATCATGTCAAAAGCAAGTAACAATAATTTAACTTCTTTCTTTCCTATCTATATTCCTTTTATTTCTTTCTGTTGCCTAATTGTTCTGGCAATGTTTGGATAACTACAGTGAACTGAAGTAGTGATAGCTGGTCTTGTCTTGTTCATGATTTTAGAAGGAAAGTTTTCAGTTTCTATTCAGTATGATGTTGGTCATTGTTTTGTCATAGATGGCTTTTATCAATTGAGATAAAGATCACATATTCCTGTTTTTGGTGTTCTCTATGCTTCATTTATCTGTGTGTTTATTTCTTTCCCTATATTTGGAATGTATTCTCTCATCATTTCTGTGAACAGGCTTTTTAATGCCTTTTGGGTTCCATTTTGACATTCCTTTATTCCAATCAGTCTTAGATTAGTCTTCTTTGCATCTGGATGAACTTTTCATTGTCTCTTGCTATTTTAAAGTGTTTCTGAGTAGCTGATTTTTACAGGCATCTCCCTCTTCTAGTTCCAGAAATCTGTGCCACATTGGCTCATGCTGCTGCCCACACTTTCTATATGATTATTAATCTCCTGGATTACTGATAGAAACAATTTCTTGCACTCTAAATATTTGATGAACTTATTTAATTTGTTTCTGCTCACCTCTTCTAATGATGAAATATTATTTCTGTATATTTTTTCCATTCCTATTTAATCCCAAAACCTAAGGTCAGAAGTACAGTTAACGTTTGTTGCACATTGCATTTGTACATCACAATAAATGAAATATTTATTTCACATTTTAAAATGATACAGGTTTTATTTACTATTGGCTTAAAAACCATTCTTTAATTCAAAAGAAAGTAATTTCTCTGACAATAAAATTTTTAGCAAAGAACAAAAATTCACTAGAGTATAACCTACATATTTATATACCATACTATTTAGAACATATTAAAAATTCACTGAAACATGAAAGACAAACCCTTAATTTTTGCATTATTGTTTTGATAAAATAGATATCACACAATAAATATTATTTAGAAAATTTAACCACATATTGATGAAATATTCCTCATAACACCAGTGCTATAAATAGTCATTTTCACATATCTGCCATATACAAATAAAAGAGCTACTAAGTGTTTAAATTTTGGAACTGAGTGCTCAGTCGCAAATACCAAAACTTATACATAAGTCAGATTTTACTTGAGATCTCACAGATACTTGTTATCTGTGTAAAACTGACACAATACTCATCTTTGCATGGGTATTATTTTTTCTTTCAATCCCTGTGTGGCTTGTAATTTCACTGTTTAAAGAGATAACTTGAATCTTGCTACTTCTCTTCTAATGTCAAAGTTTGCAATCCTTACCACTAACGAAGTTCATTGGTCCTTCTCCTCACCCAGTGCAAATCTTTTTTCTCTGATTTTTTCTCTCTCCCTGCTATCCTATTTGTCTTTTACTCATCTTTCTTGTCCAAAGGGAGAGGAATAACACTTCCTTTGCTTGGTTTTCTCTAAAGCCCAAATGAATGTGCAAGCACACACACTAAAAACTATTCCCTTATGTTGCTTTGATGCCTGTATCCTTATTCAGTTATTTTTAAGACAATTCTTTGTATGAGGAAACTCACTGCCTGCTGATAAGCAGAAACTTTAAAATTTTGTTGCATAAAGGATGGTAGAATTTGTAATATTACTTAAAATGTCTCATTCCAATCCCACATAGGCCATCTGAGACCATCAGAGACAGCATTTCTTAGTACGGTGCTAAATCAGAGCCCATAATGCCTGAAAGAAAGATAAAAAGCGGTGGTGATGTGGAGGGGGCTGCTAGGAAGCACAAAGCAATGGGCATTGCATATTTGCATTAAAGATGCAAAAGACTTAATTTGTCAGACTTAAGAATGAATCCAAATTATGAACATCCTACTAGGATGAAGTACATTCATCAATTGGAGACTTTATGTGCTAAATTACATATTGAGTATCACCTGCTTATTGTATTTTCTTGATTTTTTTTATTTTCTTCATTGCGATTGACAGTGCATAAAAATATAGGCATTACAGCAAGATAAACTCAACTGCCACTAATTAGCTTTAGGCTCTTAAGTTATTTAAAATCCTTGTACCACAGGTCTATGATTTGAATGTCTCCACCAAGACTCATGCTGAAAATTATTGCTCATTGGGAGAGTTACTATGTGGAACCTTTAAGAAGTAATTAGGGTATGATAAATCTGTATCAGAATGGATGCATTAATAGATTAATGGGTTGATGAGTTATCAGGATATCTGGAGAATCTCTTTTTAAAATTTTATTTTAAAGAGGATAAAACAGAATAAAACTAATAAAAAAAACCAGTGTAAGTGATATAGAACATCAAAACATTAGAAAATCAACAATAACTACCATAATGCCTTTGTTTTCTTCAAAATAGATACAGATAACTTCAGACATAGTAAAAATCAAACAATAAATACAATAGAAACAATAAAAACAAAATAACGAATGCAATGAAGGACTTCAAAACAAGCCAACAGTATATCTGGAATTGCTACTCGTGACATCTAAATAGCTTCTCATGCCACTGGATTTAATATAATCAGACAAAACAAAGGAGAATAAAATGGAGTCTCTTGTAAAAGACAGTCTGGTCTTATGTCTTGCAAGTTCCCTCTCTAAATGTGATTCCCCACACTGCCTCAGGATTTTCAGTCCTAACAGCAAGAATGACCTCATCAGATGCAGCCCTTCAACCTTGTTCCTCTCAATCTCTAGACAACAAAATAAACAAAACCAAAAATGAACAAAGTAAAAATTTATTCTTTATAAATTACCCAGCCTCTGGCCATTTAGTTGGAGCAATAGAAAATGGAATAAAATGCTGATTTTTTTCTTATATAGAACAGAGATTATGATAGCCACTTTTTCTCAATGAAGATTCATTGAGACATCAGATATAAGACATTTTTCATACTACCTAGTAGGAAAAAATTAGTAGCTTGATGCTTAATGAATGGTGGCTGTTGTTATTCACTTGCGCATTTCACTGAGTACTTACTGTATGGTTGCTTTTTTGTTAACAGTAAGTGTAAGGAAATAATCCATTTCCACTTACTGCTCTCATAACCTCAGATAATACTTGGTTTGTTTTGAGTTTGGAAATGAGGAAGACTCAGTATCTTGAAGATCGTTATCTAGTACCAGATTTTTCAGGTCAAAGGGCTTTTAAAACATGATTTTGTGTTAGGCTAGGTATGCTCAATCCTTTACTTATACCATTCAATATTTTAAATGAATGACATTATTTTGTATCATCTTTGCTAAATGTCATATTTTTACTTTCAACATATACTATCAATTTATCATTTATATTTTAATCTTTAAATTTGATGAATTTTAAAATTATCAAGAATAATATAGCAAGTCTTCTTCTGCAAGTTATCAATTTAATAAGAATAAAAACCTGATTCTACAGCTAGATGTATGTTTAATTAACATCCAATACTCTTAAAATATATTTGTATATCTGTCATAGCAATTAGCAAAATATGTTGTGCTTCAAGTAAATCAAGAATATTTACAGTATAAACATATTAATTAAAATGATAATTTTAATGCACAGCAGAAAGTTTATGTCAACAAACACTGTGAATAATTATAAAATGAATCAAATAGACATTAAATATGAAGGAACTGAGGAAAGAAATATTGAGATCTAAGGGAAATTGTTTAAAAGAAAGAATTCTGAGCACTCTTGCTAGAAAACAGGCCTGAAATGCTGGTTGTATATGATAGCAGAGACTATTCAAGCTCACAAAGGTATTCATAGTCTACATTTTAAACAGAAAGGCACTAAAAGTCATTGAGAGAGTAAAACTGCATAAACAACTTTAGATACTTAAGGGAGTAAGAATATCAATAGGCAAAATGAATGAACAATTTTAAATACTTATCATTTTAGACACTTTCATATGAATTATTTTATTTAATTGTGTCAAACTTACCATGGGTTAAAAATTATTATTTTTATTGGTTTACAATTTAGTATATTTTTCATTGTAGCAAATTACAAATCATAAAAAATATATCATCTTATTTTTAAGAACAGAGTTCAGTGATATTAATTACACTCATATTGTGCAGTTGTTACTGTCTTTCATCTTCTCTCATATTGCAAAACTGAAATGCTATTTCCACTAAACAATAACTCTTCATACCTCCCCTAATTTCATAGCAACAACTTCCTTCCTTCTTGTGTTCCTTGTCTGCTCTTTCATTCCTTCTCTTCCTTTATCCTTCCCTCCCTCTCTTACCTTTCCTTGTAAAGCTTATAAAAGATTGTTAAAATATTTGTGTTGGGGCATTATCTGCTTTAACTAATCTTTACTTTTGAAGTAACTATGTCTCTAGGGATTCAAGAAAGGATAGGGAAAGATAGGAAAAGGAGAACTCAAAAGAATTAATATGTGTTAAGTATATGTACCAACACCTCAACAATGAGTACAATCAGTATATACAGTAACCATGTACAAATAAACATGAAAAGAAGATATAATATTAATTTGGTTAAGATTGGCTGAATGGGATTGATATATATAATGATCTGGGGATAAGTGCTATTACCTTATAGTGAAATTATTTTGTTTTTTTATGAACTCATGAAAGCAGAGATTAGAAGTATATTTGATAAGCTATAAAATTCACCTCCATGATGTTGTTAGTACTAGTCGCTTGAGTTTCTACAACAGTTAAATTCTTGTCCATATATCACTCAAAAGAAACAAGATTAGTGATTCTGGAAAAGTTTTGTATAATTCTAAATAGGCTAAATACAATTTATATATAGTATTTCATTCTGTGTTTGTAATTCTTTTGTATATTTTCTTAAATAAAACTATAGTTTCTACAATTTGCACTGGACATCTTGTCTCCAATATTTGACTGTCTTGGCTAATGATTGATTCACAATTTTTTAAGGCCAGGTCTCTCTCTGGTCCCATTTACAGATAATTTGCAAAATAATGTTGAGGCAGAATTCACACACTGAAAATTCTAATTGTGTATAAATCTCCCATTAGACAACATCCCCAAATATGTCACAAAGTGAAGCTGAAGGATTAAAAGCACAAAAAGAAGAACCCAGTTTGCCCAAATACATCAGATCCTAATCATCCTCTCATAGGTAATATCCTTCTCCTCATAATCCAGAGAAACACCCTTTCACATGCACAACCTTCATTCAATATAACTTGGCAATAAATGGAGAAGTTGTGTTACTGGAAGTTAGTTGCACATTTTAACTATTCAACTTTATAGAAAACTTGAGGACAAATGCAGTTTACTTTCCTCCAGAATAAAGAGTTGTTTTCTTACATAATGTTAAGTGAAACATTTCAGGCACACAAGTTTAAATATTACATGATTTATATGAAAAACCCAAAGCATAAATAAAGATTAAAATAAAATATAGATAATAGTATACAGGTAGATAGACCTTTTGCAAAAGAGAAGAGGACAAAGAGAAGAGGTAAGAGGGATAGGATTTCTTAGTTACTCTTCTTATTGCTAGACAAAATACTCAACACCCAAAGCTAAATGTGGAAAAGTTTAGCTCACAGTTTATAGAGGTTTCAGTCCGTAAGTGTCTAGATCTAAGTCAGGGTGGCACATGGCAGAGGGGCAACAGTTCACTGTGATGGAAGACAGCAAAGGCAACAAACACATTTAACAATGTCTTTATGTCTATTATATCTTATCTAGGCTGCTCAATTAGGAAAGCACTGAGCAAATCAGCAAACTGATTAGTAGGCACACAATTTTAATCCCAGCCTCTTAATCTCTAGAATAAGCTACCAAAAACAAATAATCCAAATCTATTTGAAATAAGTATATTTTATCAATGCATGTATTTTTCATTCTAAGACTTATTTATTGATGTTTATTTTGTGTAATGGCATCTTTGATGTGTCAGTTTAGCTAAGTACAGTCACTGATTTATCTGGGATCGGCTAGTTATTATTGTGAAGGCATTAAACAGATATGACTGAAGTGCCTAATTAATTTACATTAAAGTATATTTACCTAGGTAATTTGTATGGGTATACACAAATCTTTTGGAAGAATTTAAGGTAGGGATGAGATTTCTCCAGATAGAAGAAATTTCATCAGAGGACAATGGCTCAACCTATGGTTTCAAAACGGCTCTTATTACTCTTTTGTCTACTGTTATGACTGGATTAGCAAGAGACCACAGTTGTGCAAGGCAATTCCTTGATATTTCTATATATCTATCTATGTTTCTTTTTTTTATTTAAAGGAAAAAAAACCGAAACAGTATAAGGGTACAAGTAATACAGAATAGGAAATCACTAAAATCACTAGTTAATAGATTACATATTGTCATCTTAGAAATAGTTGTTCAAGTTACAGGATTAAAGCATACAAACTGGATTAAAGCATACAAAACATACAAAGCATTCAAACAGTGAGACTGCAAACAATTGTGTTCTCTTTTTTTTTACAACAACATTTGCTCATTTCGGTTTTATTAATCTCATAGTTCTTATCACTTTTTCTTTGGAAGAGAATAAAACCAAATATGACAAAATAAAGCAGTCAGTCAAAACAAAGGATACACATAGCACATGATGTAAAAACAGAATACAATGTAATCAACAATGGTTACCATAATGCCTCTTGCTACCTTAAAAAGAATTGCCTATATCATTAGGTATAATAAAATTGAACAGAACAGTACAGAACAAGGCCAATTAAAGCTAAACATTGGAAACATTACAGGACTTCAAAAGAAGATAGTAGTCAAACCAGAGTGGGCATCATAGTGAATCTTATTGCCTTCAAAGTAGTTGCCTATATCCTCAAACTTGATACTATCAAACAGAACAGAGTAAAATCAGTCAAAACATGATGGTGGGAGCAATACAGGGCTTCAAATCAAGTTAATAGGAAATCAAAAAAATTACTATAATATATCCTGCTAAGTTTTTTGATTTTTCCCTTAATTAAAAATAATAATAAATAAATAAATATTTTTTAAAAAACGGGAGATTGAGATAAAAGAGGATATAACAACATAATAATACAGATCAAAGAATAACAATTTCAGCAACCTAGTGCTTCACCACAAAATAACCCAACTTAATAGTAGTTACCATAGTGTCTCTTTCCTTGAAATATTTGAATATAACTTTGTGTACTATGGCTTCAAACGTATCAAGGCAGTGTGAAACCATTCAAGAGGACGAAAGTATTACAGGGTATTTAGAACCAGCTAACAGAAAATGAACAATGGTTTCTATATCAGTTTGCCTATAAATTTTTTGTTTATACTATCACATATAATAAAATCCAGTAAGATACAACTTGATAAAACTAATGGAGACAGAAAAACAACAATTTGGTGGTACTTTAAAACAAGGTGATATTAAATCAGCACTAGCTATTATAATGTCTTGTTTTCTTCAAAATAGCTATTCATATCATCACAGGCAATAATATCAAGCAGCCCAGAATAAAGCCATTCCAATTAATGAATGAAAACTTTATAAGGCTTCAAAGCTACTTAATGGGGGATCATGATTAACACATACTTTTACATATTTCATCCATCCATCCATCCATCCATCCATGAAGTAATAGTTAATTTTATTTACATTGCTTGACTGTAATATTCACTTACCAAAGTATTGCTGCGAATGTTTTGTGTAGACATGGTTAACTTGTATAAAAGAGAGTTCCTTAGTACTTTGGAACTGATTAGAGTTCATACTGTCAATGTTTGAGTATCTAGCCCCTTTTATGCTTTGATATTGTAACTTTAACAACTATTGTTAGGATGATAACATATAATGTATCAACAAGCAATTTTATGTTGCTAAGTTTTTTTCAATTCTGTATCCTACTTTTCAGTAGGATGCCTTATTCAGTTAAATGCTTTAAGAGAAAAATATGATATTTTACTGAGAATAAATGAAAAAGAAAAGTATGTGCACATACATACTTTCATACACACAATATAAATGGAGAGAGAGAGACAGAGAGAGAGAGAGAGAGACCTTAATTTCTAATAGAAAGCTGTTTCTTTTGCTAATTAAGCAAATAAATCTCAGATATGGTCCTCAATGAATATTGCAATCTTTTTGAAAATAAGAAAAAACATTCAATTAACTTGATTGAATTTTTCACACCTGCTCAAAAATTTAATATCAACCAATTTCATAAATAAACAAACAAAATTAGAATTTTAACTATGTAAAAAAACACAGTTTTCCCCACATGCTAAAGCTTTGGTTTTGAAGTCTATGCAGCATAAAAATATAATAAAGTTATGCTGAGTAAATTGTACCAAGTGTCTCCCTGTTTACTTTTTTCAGATGCATTTGAAAATGGATTATGTTATCTTTCTAATGAAATAAATAAAAATTTCAAGTGCAGGTTTATATGAAGTTCTCTTCTACCTGCAGTAAGGCTCTCTTTGCAGGGACTATTTCTTCTTAGAAATAGGTATTATGACTGCTTTTAATCATATCTCTAGTAATTAATCCCAGTACAATGAGATTTCTTAGAGGAAGCAATGTAGTCTTCATTAAAATCTAAACTCTTTCCATAGAAATAAAATAATTTTTATTTTATTTGTAAAAGAGAAAGTGAGTGTTCTCAAATTTGGCATCTAGTGTATTATTTAATGTAAGAAAAAGCTAAAGTTCAGAAAAATATTGAAAGTCTATCTGATGCAGATGTTGGAGAGCTAGAAATTGACAAGTATAGAAATCTTTGACATTTACAAGTAAATTCCAATTGAATAAACTACTTAATTTAAATTAGATATATTGATATGTTGCAGAGTTAATGTAAACAGCAGCAACATAAAATTAATACTAGTTTTCATCAAAAATCAGTAAAAGGATAATATGTAGAGACCATCTTTCACTCTCATTAAAAAGTTTTTTTCTTTGAATCCTTTGGTTGTAGTATTTAAGAAATGTGTGATATCTTGATAATTGAATTAATGATTTATTTTCAACAGAATTTAGTTAATAGGATTAGTATCTAATGCGTACCACATGGTTAAAAGATACACTACTCTTAAATTACAAAAACATAAAGTGGGAAATATTTCAAAGTGTATTATTCTATTTTAGGACATAAAGGAAAATGGTCATATTTTAAAATATTGACAAATTATTTTCAATTATCATTCCCAAATATCCTTATTAGTGATGCCTCAACACAAATTTATCAAGGTTTCATGCAATTCAAAATTTCATCTATACAGGCAGTCTTTAGCTCATTTGAATTTTGTGAAATGTCTTTTCAAGTTTTAGTATACTAATCCAAATAACAAATGCATTAACTTAGCAAAATGACCTTTGCAACATGAAACAAAATCCTCTTCCATTCACTGGTAGGGAAATAATTTAATTTGCATTTTTTAGTAGACAAAGATACCTGAAGGACTACAGGATTTTTATGGAACTATTATTAAGTGTCTTGTTTTATAGGAAACATGGTAAAACTTATACAATATGGAATGTACAGTAAGAAATAGAAAAAGAATCCTTGGATAATTACAAGGATGAGAAAATATTTTGATAAATCAATAAAAATGGGGGAAAATAAAAGCAAAGTGAAACTACCTCATTAGGATTGTAAAATTATACATTTTCTCTTATGTACTGCTTATGTGCTAATAAAAATAAAAGTTCAAAAAGATTAATCATGTTAATTCTAAAGGTTGAAATAAAAATAGAATGAAAATTTGACAATCAATTATGACATATTTTAAATTGGTAGAAATTCAAAATGATGCTGTGATAGACGATCACATTAATGCAATACAGATCGATTCAAATAAAAAAGCAGAAACAAATGTGTAAAACAAGCATGAAAATGCCTTTCATTTTATTGATATATCAGCTGCCTCAATAAAAATCTAGTAAACAGTAAATCCAAATAAAATGAAATCTATTCTACTAAGAAAAATCCTAGCTCATATCAGTCGAATCTTCTTTCATTGTATCTTAGATTACCTCTAAATATTTTAGAGAAATCATAATCAACAGCATTTATAGTAGCAGAGATATGTAGGAAAAGTTGAATTTAAAATGTTAGTATTGCTCAGTATCAATCTCAGTGTCTTACTCATTTTTTGTTTGCATTCTTGACTTCAGTTTAGCACATACTAGATATTCAAAAAGGTTTGTATAATGAGTAGATAAATAATTATTAATTATACTTAATTACAAACATTTCTGTTATAATTGCTGTACACCCACAAATAAGCTTATCTGAGATTCTAGGATGATTTTAAAGAATATTGTTGAAATAATAATATTTAGTACATTTATAAAATTTAGCTGCTAGCTACTTTGAAGAAAATGACATGTTATGGTAGCCACTGATGATTTCCTATCACACTGTTTTGAAATCCAATAATGCTTTTATTCTCTGTTTCATTTGGTTTTAGTCTGTTTTCTGTTCTTTGATTTCAATATGTGTGAAGGTATGGACAGCTATTTTGAAAAAAACAAGAGACATTATGGTATACATCGCAGATATTGTATTGTCTAGTTTTAAAGGGCTATAATGCTTTCGTCTTTTGTTTTGACTGGTTTTATATTATTTTTTATTTAAAGAAAGAGGAAAAGAAAATTAAAAAAAAAACAAAATAGGGGAAAAGTAGGATACAGAATTGAAAAAAAAAATTAGCAACATAAAATTGCTTGTTGATACATTATATGTTGTCATCCTAACAACAGTTGTTAAAGTTACAACATCAAAGCATAAAAAGTGGCTAGATACTCAAAAATTGACAGTATGAACTCTTCTGTTCAATGATCTGACAGAAATTTAGTAATATGGTCTTCTATCTTACACACTATACATATTGTTATATCCTTAGAGCACTTTACTTCCCTTTCACTATTACAAAATCTATTATACTTTTTGGATCACTTTATTCTGTCAGTTCTTATTATTTTTACACTAGAGACACAATGTGATATTTATGAATGTGAGTCTTGTTTATTTCACTAATGAGGGTATTCTCAAGTTGCCTCCATTTACCTATAAATGCCTCAAAATCATTCTTTTTTATAGCTGAATAGTATTCCATTGTGTAAAAATACCACATTTTTAATCCACTCTGTGGTTGGACATTTTGGTTGTTTCCAAGATTTAGCTATCACAAACTGTGCTGCTATGAACATAGATGCACATATATCACTGTAACATGACATTTTCAATTTTTCTGGGAAAATACCCAAGAGGGGATGAGCTGGATTGAATGGAACTTCTAATCCTAGTTTTTTTTGAGTAATCTCCACACTAATTTCCACAGTGATTGCACCAGTCTGCACTCCCATCAACAGTGGAGAAGTGTCCCTTTTCCTCTGCATCTTTGCCAATGTTTGTTATCAGTTGTTTTTGTCATGGCAGCCATTCTTTCCAGAGTGAGATAAAATCTCAATGCTGTTTTGATTTGCATTTCTTGAATGATCAGTGATGAAGAACATTTCTTCATATATTTATTTGTCATTTGTATATCTTCATCTGAGAACTGTGTGTTCATCTCTGAAGTCCAGTTTTGCAGTAAGTCTTTGAATTTGGGGGACTTGATGTTTTTCAGTTCTTTATATGCTTTGTCTGAGGGATTGTTGGCTAAAATCTTTCCTACTCTGTGGATTTTATTTTCACTTTTTTGGTGATTTCTTTTGAAGTGCGAAAAATTTTTGGTAGTATGAAATACCAGTTGTTGATGCTTTGAAGTAATTCCTGTGCAGTTTATGTTTTGTTCATGAATTCTCTCCCTATCCCTATGTCTCCAAGATTTTTACTTAACTTGTTCACCAGTACATTTAGTATTTATGTTTTAATATTAAGATCCTTGATCCATTTTGGCTTTAGTTTAGTGTATAGTAATAGGCATGGGTCTATTTTCAATCTTCAGCATCTGGAGAGCAAATTTTTCCATCACCATTTATTAAAAAGGCTATCTTTTTTCCAGTGAACATTTTTAGCCCCTTTGCCAAATATAAGGTGGCTGACTATCTTTTTAGTAGATTTTGCATGTTCTAATCTGTTTCATTGTTCCTCAGGTCTATTTCTTTACAAGTGCCATGCTGATTTCATTACTGTGGCTTTGTAGTATAGTTTCAAGTCAGGAATTGAAATGCCTCCTGTCTTGCCATTGTTACTGATAATTGCCTTTGCTATTCTAGGTTTCTTCTGTTTTCACATAAATTTTAGGAGTATTTTCTCTAGATCTGTAAGGTATGTTAATGGTTTTTTGATTGGGATTGCATTGAATCTGTATAACAGTTTTGGGAGTATGACCATTTTCACAGTGTTGGTTCTTCCTAACCAAGAGCAAGTAATAACCTTCTGTTTTCTAATATCTTCTTCAATCTCCTTTTTAATGGTAGTATTATTTTCAGCATATAGATCTGTTCCATTCTTGGTTAAAATGATACCTAAGTACTTCATTTTTTAGATGCTATTGTGAAAGGTGATATTTTCATATTTTCTCTCTCAGTGAGTCTTTTGTTTTTGTACAGGACTGCTATTGATTTTTGAGTGTTGACTTTGTATACAGCTACACTGCTGAATTTGTTTATGACCTCTAGTAGTCTTTTAATGGAGGTTTTTTGAGTCTTCTATGTAGAGTATCACGTAATCTGTAAATAATGATATTTAATTACTTATTTCTCTATTTTGATTACTTTTATTTCTCCCTCTTGTCTGATTGCTCTGGCTTATACTTCCAAAACTATATTGAATAGGAGCGGTCATAGTTGACATCCTTGTCTTGTTCCTGATTTTAGAGTGAAGACTTTCAGTTTTTGTCCATTTAGTGTAATGTTGGCTGTTGGTTTGTGATAGAAAACCTTTAAGAGATTGAGGTACATGCAGTTTTTTATGAGTTTCTGTAGGGATTTTAACTGTGTTGGACTTCATCAAAAATTTTCTGCATCTATTGAGATGATCATATGATTTTTTATTTTTGCCTCTGTTGATGTGGTGTATTACATTTATTGATTTCATATGTTGAACCATCGCTGCATTCCTGGAATAAATGTCTGGAACCTTCTAGATTACTTGCTGCATTCTATTTGTCAATATTTTATTGCATTCTATTTGCCAATAATTTATTGAGAATCTTTGCATAAATGTTATTAGTGAGATTGGTCTATATTTCTCCCTTTTAGTTGGATCTTTCTCTGGTTTTGGTATCAGCGTAAAACTTGTCTCCAAGAATGAGTTAGAGAGTACTACTTCTCTTTCAATTTCATTGAAGAGTTTAGAGAGTATTGGCATTAAATCCTCTCTAAATTTCTTACAGAATTCAGCTGTGAATCCATCCGGACCTGGGCTTTTCTGTGTTGGTAAGTTTTTAATCATATTTTTTATTTGAGGATCTGATATTGGGTTATTCAATGTTGTTATATCTTCTTGATTGAGCTTTGGTAGTTTGTATCTTCCTAGAAATCTGTTCATTTCCTCTGTTTTCCACCCTCTGTGAGTAGAGATTTTCAAAGTAGGTGTTCATGTACTTTTGAATTTCCATAGGATCTGTAGTAACATCCTTCTTTTCAATCCTTATTGCATGAATTGTGTTGTTCTTTCTTTTGCTTGATAAGGTTGAACGAAGTTTAACAATTTTGTTTATTCTCTCCAAAAACCAGCTTTTTGATTCATTAATTCTATTTTTTAAGTTTCAATTGCATTAATTTCTGCTCTAATCTTTAAAATTTCCTCCCTCCTTTGAGCTGTGAATTTGACTTGACCTTCCTTTCCTAGAAGCTTGAGATTTAAGCAGTAGGTTATATATTTGTTTCATTCCATTTTCTTCATGTGACTATTTATTGCTATATATTTCCCCTTTAGGATTGCTTCCCATAAGTTACAGTGTGTTGAATCTGCATTGTAGGTATTATTTTATTTCATCTTTAATTTTATCTGTAACCCACTGGTTATTCAGAAGGTTGCAATTTAATTTCCATGTATTATGCAGGTTTTGCAGTTACTTTTGCCATTGATTTCCAATTTTAGTGTACTATGATCAGATATTATGCATGGGATAATTTTGCTCCCTTTGCATTCAGTTAAGAATGCTTTGAGTTAATACATGGTCTATTTTGGAGAAGGTCCTATGTGAAGCTGAGAAGAATGTGTATTCTGATGTGGTTGGGTGGAACACTCTGTAAACATCCACTAAGTCCGTTTGCTCATAGGTATGATTCAGTTCTTTTATTTCTTTTCTGACTTTTTGTCTAATTGATCTATCTCTTTGTGACAGTGGGGTGTTAAAGTATCCTATTAAAATTGTGTTGTGTATTTGATTTTTCATGTCCATTAGTATTTATCTTATATAGTTGGGTGGTCCTATATTTGGTGCATATATATTTATAATTTTTAGTTCTTCCTTTTGTAGTTTTCCACTTACAAGTAAGTAGTGGCCTTCTTTATCTCTTTCAAACATTTTAGGTTTGAAGTTTACTTTGACTGCAAACAGAATAGCTACTCTTGCTTTTTTCTGGGTTTCTGTTGCATGGAATACTGTTTTCCATTCTTTGACATTTAATCTATGAGTTTCT
Organism: Cavia porcellus; assembly: GCF_034190915.1. Classification (NCBI taxonomy): domain Eukaryota; kingdom Metazoa; phylum Chordata; class Mammalia; order Rodentia; family Caviidae; genus Cavia; species Cavia porcellus. The sequence goes on along the minus strand of NW_026947486.1, from coordinate 83,404,444 downwards.
TTTTGAGTCAGATGTGTTTCTTGTATACAGCACATTGTGTGATGCTGTTTCTTGATTCATTCTGTCAACCTGCTTCTTTTGAGAGTTGAATTGAGCCTATTTGCATTTATAGATATCACTGATATGTATTGGCTTGACTTTGCCATGTTGTGTACCTATTGTTGGTTTCCTGCTTTTCTCCCTTGTTTAATTTCTTGTCCATCCTGGTTTTTTCTTTCTGTTGTTGTTCTGGAGATTGCGGTCATTTTTATCTTTATGTAGCATGTCTTTCAGTACTCTTTCTAGGGTTGGTTTGGTGGACGTGAATTTCTTCAACTGTTCTTTGTCATGGAAGTATCTTGGTTCTCCATTAAATCTGAAAGACAGTTTTCCTGGGTACATCAGTCTGGGTTAAAAGTTGTTTTCTTTTAGGGCTTGCAATACTTTACTCCAATCTCATATTAACCTGAAGACTTGTGCTGAAAAGTCTGCCATAATTCTAATAGGCTTTCCTTGATAGATGAGTTGTGTCTTTTCTCTAATAGCTCTTAGTATTCTTTTATACTATATGTCTAGGTTCTTAATTATTATATGTCTGGGTGTAGATTTACGTTGGTTGTGATTGTTTGGCATTCCGTATGTCTCACTTATTTGTACATCACATTTTCCCCCCATATTTGGGAATTTCCTTCTATTTCTTCTGTGAATAGCTTAGATATGTCATTTGCATTGACTCCAGCATCTTCACTGATGCCTGTTAGCCTTGTATTATGTACTTACGAAACAATCCCAAAATTTTAAACAAATAACTTAATGTCCACACAGAAAAGCTCATGCAGTATTTTTTACAGCAGCTTTATTTATAATAGCTAAACACTTGAAAAAAAGCTCCAGTTTTCTTCTATAAGCAAGTGACAAAATATAAAAAGGCTTTTTTTTTTTTTTTGTACCAGGGATTGAACTCATGACTGCGTGCTTGTAAGGCAGGCACTTATGCCACTGAGTAAATCCCCAGCCCCCTCCCCCAAAGGCATTTCTATATAATGAAACACCGCAGTCTGAACTATAAACAAGAGTAACTATTTCTAATCCAAAATATCATGGTTGTACTTCAAGGAAATTATGCTGAGTAAAAAAGTAGCTAATCTAAAATATTACATACTAGGAATTTAATTATGGTTGTTACACCAAATGGTGTTATCTTTAAAATAGTTGCTCAGGTTACCAGACACAGGCATGCAGAAGTAATCAAGCAATATAATTTCCTTTTGAGCAGTTTCTTTCTCTTTATTTTAATCTATTGTAAATTTTTGTATCTTATCTTCTTGGTTTGAAATCCCATATCATTAATGTTTTTCTTTGTTGTTGTTGTTGATGCTGTTTGGCTTTAGTTGTTTCTTTTTTCTTTGCTATTTGTTTGCTTAATTGCTTTTTGATTTTTTTATTTTTCTGTGTTTTTGTCTTTAAAATACTGCATACTGATCATTTCATCTGTTTAACATTTTTGAAAGACGATTAAATTCTTCTCTATTTTTGTGTGATTGTATGCAGATGATGAATTTAGATAGAATTTATCTAAATGGGAATAAGTGTGTGTCATACTGACAGGATCTGAAGAAGCTCTGTGTATTGTAAATTTTCTGGTTCTTATATAATTATACAAGCCTTTAATATTGGTTCTTAGAGAAGAATGCATAGCACTTCTATAAACATTTTGTGATACGCTCCAAGTGAACAATGATTCAAAGGAAAATTGTAAGTGATGGGGGTCAAATAATTACAAAGTAAGACAAAGTAAGTCTTACAAGTAAGACAAAGTCTTAGAGGAATTCTGATCATCTAAGAAAGAACAACAACCAATAGCAACAATAATTATAAATCTTGAAAGTGGTACAACGAATAAAATTTCTGTAAAGAATAATAGTAAGCTTGTGATAAAAGCTGATATAAAATATATTTTGATTTACTATAATCTTCAACAGTAAAGGGAGCTAAAATCTACTAAATTTCTCAGCCTAATAAATTCAGTTCAGGAATTTATTGGAGCATTTTTCTCATTTATACTCATGTTCATTTTCAAAAATATGAAAGTAAAATAGAATTTTCTTTAAAACTAACATTGCTAGGTCACATCTCATCTATAAAATAATGTATATCTATATTTTTTCTATTTAAAATTGGTCATATTATAAAATTGAATAGTATACACAAATATATATGTGTGTATGTGTGTGTGTGTGCGTGTGTATGTGAAAAGTAAGGAAGAGAGAAAAAATTCCACTTTGATTACACATGCCATATTTGCTTATGGACTGTGGTCTTTCAAGATAAATGTATTGGAAGAATTAAAGTGTTTATGGCTAAGGATAACTTTGGTTTCCTTTATTTCCTTTTTCAGAAACAGAAACCTTTATTGATCCTTCATTAGATGACTTAGATGAATAATATAAATTTATAGAAATGAAAATAAAGATACTTCCTCTTTCTAAATTCATCCAAGTCATTTTCCATACTGCAGTTTTTGGAATATTGAAAACTACAGTGTAGATTGGACTGCAATAAATTACTAGAGTTTGCAGCAAGGAAAATGGAATGGAATCACCATCAGAGGTTGAAATGCAGTTCTAAACTGCTTTGAGAAGAGTTATAAATTGTTTTAAGTATCCATTAGCAAAAAGAATAGTTTCAGTTTTAGCAGAAGTTCTATATGTTTATTTTGGAAACAATAACATCTTTAGAGGAATGCATTTCATTTTCTAAATTTAGTTATATAAATGTAAACTATGTATAAGTGTATTTTGTTATCCACTGAATTAAGGTATTTTAGTGCTTATTTTTTCTTTTGATTTCATTTTTGTATTTTTAAGAAATACATGTCAAGGGTCATCGTATTATTTGGAGGTAAAAGACACTTCAACAGGGAAAGCACAAAATCACATTTTAGCACTGTTGCTGTGAATGTAAATTTGAGGTCAATGTTTTATAACTACTGTGATTTATCCTGCTTTAAAAAATTAGGCTTTTGAAATCTACACTGATTGGGTTTTCAAATATTGTTCTTGTTAATGGCCCATGGAAATATTTTCAATGTGAAATATTATGACAGAAGAAAAGTAAACTCATTCAGGGGCATCTCTATGTGGTTTCTTCACAAGTAACACAAAATAATTATATGTTATACAAAATTATATAATTCATACGTTAATATCATTCTTGCCATATTCCTTACTTTGATAAATCATTCCAAAATTTTGTTCAAGCCAAGCTAGGAATTTTAGTTCACTGGTTCTCTAACATGATAACACATTATAAAACCAAGGCAAAAGTTTTCTTTAATTAATAGCCTTTTTAAAGAACACCTTTTGGCTAACAGAAAAAAGCAATAGAATAGTTAAAATTATGCAGAAACTATATCCTTGCATATTTTTCTCAATCTGTTATGTCTGATGCTGTGGAGATACATTTATTATGAAAGATGAATCTGTCAAGGTATTACTGTTAACTAAACTCCATAGTTTATGTTAGGAATCATTCTTTGTATTTTACATTTTGTGAATTTTGGTAAATAACAAAAGCATGTCATGACATGCATCCATCATTACTATTTCATGCAGAATAGTTTAGGGCCCTAAAAACACTCTGGATCTGCATGTCTGTCTCTCCACTTACCTCTCTGAACCCAGGCCACTACTGCTTTTTCAGTGTTTCCACGATTTTTTCATGTCAACATGCTATTATGGTTGGGCCATAAAGTACATAGTGTTCTCAGGTTGGTTTCTTTCACTCGGCAGTATATTTTTTAAGGTTTTATATGTTTATTTGTGGCTTGCTTGTTCATTTATGTTCTCCTGAATAGTACTAAGGTATATAAATATACCACAGTTTGTTTGTTCATTAACCTGTTGAAGGATATCTTGATTTTTTCCATTTTTGTTATTTTTTTACAAAGGTGTTATAAACATCTCTGTAGGTTTCTGCGTGAATATAGGTTTTCAACAAACAGGTATACAATAAGGAAGGAATTTGCTGGACTGTACACTAAGGCTGTATTTGATTTTGTCAGAACTGCCAAACTCTATTCCAAATTGGTTGCAACATTTTGTATTACCATCAGTAATGAATGACAATTTTTGTCACTCCACAGCCTCCATTGCGTTTACTATTGTCGATGTTTTTAGTTCTACCCATTCTAATAACGTTTAGTGAAATCTTGTTGCTTTGATTTGCAATTCCTTAATGTCGTATGCTGTTGACCGTTCATTCACATGTATTTGCCATCTTCATATCTTCTTTAGTAAAGTGTCTTTCTGACACTTTATGCATTTTAGTTGTTTTCCTCTTTTTCTTAATTTTATAACTGTTTTTGTGCATATTGTGGAGAGTTTGTCCTTATCAAATAGATGCTATTCAATTATTTTTTCTCAGTTTTTGGTATAAGTTTTAAATATGCAATTTAACAATTTTTATTTTCGTGGATCATGAGTTTGGAATTTCACCAAAAAGTTAAATATCAACATACAGGTTTTTTCCTTTGCTTTTTGAAAATGATACAGTCTTCTCTACATGTGAGGAAATAAATCAGAATCTCTAGAGGTTGTAACTAGAAAATTCTGCATTTAAAATTCTATCCTTGCACGTGTGATTCTCATATGCAGCTAGAGTGAGAAAATCTTAATGTCATTAGCATTTGAATCAGTTTAAGCTCTCCCAACATTTAAAGCCTAAGAACTCCTTTCTATAAAGATTTGTCTGAACCTACTGATGAAAACTCTTTATTACATATTTGCTCCACAGAATAAAATGTGCCCTGGATACACAAATAAGTAAAAAGTCTTGATGAGTACTCAGTGCAAATTTTTCTTTATAAAGCATAGCAACATTTTAATATTAGAATTGTGTTTTCAAGCCCTACCAAAATCTAGAAAATATCACCATACTTATAAATGAAGAACATCAGGATTAAAAATGATTACATATCATCGTGCTTGACTAAACTATTTACTGTAGTATATTTCTTTGTCGGAAACATTTCAATGTTGTTATTTTTTTCCTCTACCATATTCTGTTACCATTCTGTTCTATTTTCACCATCACTGGGATTACTCATAACATTCTTATCCTGCACAAGGTTTGCCATCTGCCTTTCTGAAATATTTCATTTGGATTTCTACTTCATGCTAGTAAAACACAACTTTTAGCAATTTAGGAAGCCTATATTATTGGTAATATAATTTTTCTAAAACCAAAAGTAAACCAAAGATCATGCATCTCTTCACATGGGGGATATGTTCCTGGAAATGCACTTCTAGGTTATTTTATTATTTTTCAAACATCTTAGACTGTACCCACACAAAATATGATGACTACAACCCCTTTAGCTTATAAGGACTTCTAGGAACACTATCATAGATATAGTCTGTCATCAACTGAAACATTGTTATTTGTCATATAACTTTTTTTAATTTTATTTAAAAGAAAAAAGAGAAAAAACAAAACAAAGTGGTGTAAGGGTACAATTAATACAGAACTACAAAAAAAAAAAAACAGTAAGAAATCACCAGTTAATAGATTACACATTATCATCTTAGAGATAGTTGCTCAAGTCACAGTATCAAAGCATACAAAGTGGACATTCAAACAGTGAGACTGCAAACAGTTGTGTTCAGTGATCCAACCAAAAACATTAATATGGTCAGCTATTTAACACCCCTAAACACACTTGCAGTTTTATACTTTAGAGCATTTTTCCCCTCTCTTTTTTACAACAAAATTTACACATTTTGGGTTTTATTACTCCTTAGTTATTATTACTTTTTTTGGAAAAGAATAAAGTCAAATATGGCAAAACAAAGCTGTCAGTGAAAACCAAGGATAGACATAGTACATGATGTAAAAACAGAGTACAAGGTTGTCAACAATGGTTACCATAATGCCTCTTGCTTCCTTAAAAAGAATTGTCTATCTCATTAGGTATTATAAAGTTGAACAAAAGTGTTTTAAGAAACTCCTTAGATCATGGAATGAATGAGAATTTTGAAAGTTAAATTTACCAGATCTGAAATCATGGTCTAACCACCATTTTTTCCTAAACTATGATGTACTTTTCTCAATGCCCTCAATGCCCTCTTATTACACAGAATCGTTTAATTGTATGTTACTACTTAGCAACATCAGCATCACCTAGCATCAGTCTTAGTGCACTATAGTTGTTCATATATATTTTATTTAGTAAAATGAAAATTTCTAGGACTCTTCAGTCTCTGTCATATTTCAGTGTTGTTTACATGAATAAGTATTCTGACTTTACTAAGCATATGTTAAATTACTATTTTCTAGGAACTCTACTAGGTACTAGACATGATAAGATTAATAAGGAGTCCATAACTGTATGCAAACTAGGAGTATACACTCTGTTAGGAAAAGCACAGTGCAAATAGATTTCATTCAAGTTTGATAACTGCTTTCTCAGAGAGAAGTGAAAGCCTTCTTGGTCAAACAGATCATTTACCCCAATTTAAAGTATTGTAATGGATAGATCTACTTTGAAAAATAGCATCTAAATTGGGTTGAATAATGAAGAACAGGATTCATAATATGGTATTTACTTAAGCATATAATACCTTAATTTATAGTGATCATGAATTAGAAATTGTTTAAATGCCTGTAAAAATATAATGGATTTTAAATGGCTGTAAATTTATTCAATATTACTTAAAAATGAGTGAGCCACTATTGCAAACTAACATGCATAAATACCAAAAAACATAATGTAAAGCAAACAGAGTAGCATATAAAGGAAGGCACACAGTACATTCAAATACAGTTCAAAATAGTCAAAATATTTTATGATTACAGAAGTTAGTTTTGGGGAGAAGACAGATGTATTAAAGGATCATAAAGGATTTTATGGTGATATTGGTGATATTCTCTTCATCTGGCTGGTAGTTATATTTATGAGTATGAATTTTATAAAAGAAAGTAAAAATATGGTGTACAGGTTAAAATTAAAATAATTTTTACTGAAACACAAAGTTTTCATCAAAAACTTAAGAGACTATATATGGAGGGATCATAGAGGAGATTAAAATCATGGTGCATAGAGTGGACTTTATCCTGAAATGAATTTATATGTAATTTAACATTTCAAATAGAAAAATCACATGGTACTTCTAATTTTTAAACATTTCCCTGGATTCTCGAAGGAAAATACTTTGGAATGAATGGGAACAGTATCAAGAAGACAAAAGGGAAGGCTGTTAGAAGAGTTCCGGTGAGAAGTAAAGTTATATTACTGTTACACTATTGGAGATGGAGAAATGTGACATGTGACGGACGTACTATGAAGACAATTCTCACAAAACTTGCACATTACTCATATTTGAATAGAAAAAGGAAAATCAAGACTAACTTTTTAAGTTTAATAGGTATTTATGTAAAACTATTTAAGAGATAGTGTCTTATCAAAGGTGTTTGTTTCAGACTGTAAATCTAGACAAGTAGAAAGCCGAGGTGCATAATGCCAACATCTAGTTGTTCCACCCGTATATTATTAACAGAGACTGATCACTTGCGGGCCCCCAGCACTCACATACCATAGTCTGTAGTAGGCACTTCAATATCTTCCTTTCATTCACAATGATCTTCTGCCCAATCCTAGGTATTAATTTAATACTTCTTGTTGACTTTATACATTGTCATTCAGTCATATTTTAAATATTTATTAATATAAGTACTCTGAAGTCAAGTCTTCATCTTCTTTTGATGCAGAGTTTCATAAGCTTTTGTGTGTAAACCAGGAGTACCAGAATCAGGGAAACTTATTTTAATAAGTTGAACTCAGGCCATTCTCATTTGAGATGACTTAAACATTAAATGGGGATCTTCATTTGTTTATAACTATACAGAAATCAGAAACAAGAGACATAGTCAAGTATTTTTCCAAATGAATTAAAAACATCATACCACAGCAATATATGTGCATCTATGTTTATAGCAGCACAATTTGTAATAGCCAAATCTTGAAAAAATTCAAATGCTCATCAATTGTGTGATATTTTTTAAACTAGAGTCCATAGTCATAAGTGAGATACAACTAGAACCACATGTGTAAACATTATATTGTCTCTCTAGTATAAGAGACTGAAAAGATAAGCAAGACTCAAACTCTACAATAGACATTGTGAAAAGGAAAGAAATAGTTCAAATGTAAAGAATAACTGGGATGGGGGAAAGGATAAAATAATGAAGGGAAAAAGGAAAACCCAACATATATACATATATATATATATATATATATATATATATGTGTGTGTGTGTGTGTGTGTGTGTGTGCGCGTGCGCATGTGTGTGTGTGTGTGTGTATTATACTACTGATTTCTCCTAGTTCATTGGAAAAGTGGTTTGTGCTTATATTATTTGATCAATTATGCATGCCTTTATCTTGCACTGTGAGCAACTACTTTGAAACTAATAATAAGCAATATATTAACAATTATCAATTTCTTATTTTTAAATGTAGCCAGCCATATGATAGACTAGAAATATGACCTAGGACATGGACATGAGCTCTGTTCCTACTTTAATGCTATGTGAGCTTTTATGGCTTCATTTTCCTGTTGGTCTGCCTCTATATTTTTCTCTCTGCACATTAATTTTCTAGTGTTTTCTTTAAACATAATACAAGCACATTTGACCTTCATTCTGGAGTATAAAATTTTCTGATTCAAAGATTACTGGGAATTTAAAAACTTTCTGTTCCCCAATTCTAAATTCTTAACACAGAGAGCATCAACAGTGTACCCTAGATCAGGTGTGTGCTCCTGGTTCAATTAGCTTTGGCCAAAAGACAAAATCACACAAAAAACCAGTCACACTGTAGACATAATGAGAAGGTCCTGTGAGAATAGAGTTTAGGGTACAGGACCATATGTTTATAACAGATCAACGAGATTGGAGTTCTGTGAGATACCACAAATTTACATTTCCAGTCAATAATCCAAACCTTTACAGGTTTGGAGTACTTTTTTCAGCATATTTCTACTTGTGTTGCTCTTTCATTCTTTACATGTTCTCATGGAGTTTATACTTATTTTTTGTTTAACTTGTTCCCCTTTTTCCTGTCCTTTTCAGTTATTTTTCTTTCCTTTTCATAGTAACTATCTCTTTTCTCCCTCTATCCTCACCTTATTCCTCTCTCTTTTTTTCTCTTATTATTTTTGTAGAATACAGTAAAAGGATAATCTTTGGAGATCACACCTCTCTCTATTAGCAGAAACATGAATGTAACAGAAAATGACTGTGAGAAAATATTGACATTGTCAAGGTTAATGACTAAATCATCTGTAACAAAATATATTTATGGTCAAATTGGCTGTGATATTCACACTATTTGAAAATGTGAATAGCATTAAGAATTTTAATCTGAAATGTTCTACTACTTTATCTTGGATCAATAATTGCCACAGTATCAAATTTGGAACATCTGCCTCCTAGAAATTTAACTGTTTAATATGCATTCCAGTATGTTTTTTCTGTGAATAAACTATATCAGGGGAAAATGTCATATATAAAAAGAAAATTAACAATTGCAGTACATAAACAATTGTGAATGCCCTAGGATTTTCACATCACAAAGACTGGCACTTAAAAGCTAAGTGTACTAGGAATCCAGTTATATATTAACCAATTCATTGGAAAGATGCTCAAAAGTCATTAGGCTATTATTATTTTGCATACTATATTGATTTGCTTTGAAAGTGTGTCCTCCTCATTGATGGATCTTGCCTGTAGAACTTCAAAAAAGCTCCACTTCAGAAATTTAAGAAGTGTTAACCCCAGAATTTAAATACTTTTGTGAGATTTTTGTTACTTCATGACTGCCTACAGGGCAATAATCATCTGAAAAGTTCTATTGCTGTCTATAAATAATCAAATCAATAATTGTTCTTTGATTAAAGTTCATATAAAATGAGCAAAATGGAGAGAGAAGAAACAAAGCAGTGTAAGCTTTTAAAACAAGACATAAAAGTTTATGTCCTTCTATCATAGAAAAAATTAGTAGATTTCCCAATAATAAGATATTTTCCTCCATAAGAAAAATACTCTCTCAAAGATTAAAATTTCCTGTTTTTAATTCATTTAAGCACACATAGGGTACTCACTCCCTCGAGGCATTCAGTTAAGCCTGATGGGAAGAAATACATATGATATAGTTCCTTTCATTAGAATTTAAAATGTGTCAGGAATATATAGAAATGTAGACATTCAGATAGGTTTAATGTGCATGCTAGGTAGATGTAGCAACAGATATACAAACATGAAAATGTAGTCCAGGTTGGTTTGAATTTGTGGTGATCTTCTTGCCTCAGACACCTGATTGCTGGGGTTACACGCATGTACCATTACATCCAACAGGAATGACAATATTTTTAATGCATGGTGACTGGATGGGTGATTAAATCATAACAGAGATAAAAACATTAGACTAAAACAGGTTTGGGGAAAATATAAGGGAGTTGATGTGTGTAAGATTATACATAGAATTTGAACACTGTAGATTTAACTGTAAGATAATATATATAAAAATGTGTGAAGCACATTTCCAAAGCTAAGGGTAATATATAATATATAATCAGTAAACCTTTAAGGAACTAAGATGTAAAACTGCTGCATTTCATCTTATCATAAAAGAAAGAGGGAAAGCCTTGGTAATAAATAAACCATAAGCATAGACAAAGTGAAGATATGATAGTTATGAATAAACAAGTGGGGAACAAAAATATTATGAAATACTAGAAGAGTTATCCATGAAACACTTCAAGAGGAAAAACTGAGTTAAGGAACACCACAGAGAAAACTGCTAAATCATAAGCACAGGCTGTGAATGAAATATTTGACCAAAGACTTCCTAGCAGACCATGAAAGAGCTTCTTGCTTGAGTTTCTACTAAAAAAACAAACAAAAAACAGAAATAAAACAGATTGGAAAGAAAATCTAAATGAGATGTATTTCACAGTTCCATCATAGCTTACTTAATGTCTCACTAAAACTGAAGATCTCCTTGCTATGACACCTGAATGGCATAAAAATGGACTACTGTTTCTATCATAGATTCTGTATGGCATGGGAATCACAGCAGGGGAGAATGATTGGGTAATATGATAAATATCTTCTGTTTATCCTTGAAACACACATTTACTAGATATCCATTTATCTTGGAGATTGTGCTTTTCAAAAATAATATTATAGGGACTTTAAATTAATAAAGATAGCATTTGAAGCACACACAAAAAATTTAAATTTCAAAACACCTAGAGTTAACCCCAAGGAGTTAAAATATGACAACCGTTTATAGATAAAAGTCTTCTGATTACACTGAAATGTTGATTCAAATTAATATGTTGCTTATTGAACTGATTCTTTTACATGAGTAAATAACGTGTAACTTGCTACATGTTATATCTTATGTCCAAAATTATATCACATCTATCTTTAAGTCAAATAAATATGATTAGGAAAACATGAGATAATTAGATATATTTCATTACAAACTTCATATTAAAATAAGCTTTACCTAAGACCATCTTTAACTGAACAGTTTAGAGAGGCTTGGTTGTCCAAGACATTTGAGAAGCTTGTTTCCTTCCAATTTCACAAATCATACATTTTTCACCATATTCTAAGTCAACATTTCCAAGCCCTGACCACAAAGCAAATGCAAATAGCAACAAGGATTTTAAAATAATCAAAGAGCTTTATCTGCAAGAAGCCTAGTTAGTGTAACAGAATAAGTAAAGGTTTGCCTCCATGCTATAGCTTTCAACATTTACCGATTTATGTTGCAACACCTTTGTTCCAGTCCCTTGAGAATAATAAGAAATTAAACTACAACAATGTTCTTAGATTTCTATCTTCAATCAAGAAAAATCACTAGCTGTCCAGTTCATTATTTTAATTCAGAAAGTGATGCAATTCCTAAAACCAAAGAAATAAAAATATAAAGAACTTCAAAAACTTCTGAGAAATTATGCTGAAAAATCATTAAAATATCTGAAAAGATATTTCTGCTATGAACAGGTTAAGACAAATTAATTGCTTTGTTGAAGAGAAAGAGAATTAATTACAGTGGAAGTTCAAAGCAATTCTATTTATGGAACACACCTGCTAAGGTTGTAAGGGTTTTAACTTGTATGCCAACTAGGTTGACATCTTCTCTAGTTAAGTCCACCATGCTATGTTCACTCCCTTGCCTTTTGTGTATACACATCTCATTTTGATACTGTATCCATTTGCTTACACCCATTTGATAGGTGAGGAATATGTCTTCTGTTTATTAACAGGCAATGCATGTATTCTGCAATGCAGTGCCTAATTAAGCGTTCTCTGTAATTTTCTGTGTGATTTGCACAAAGTAGATACTCAAACGTTTACACTTAATAACCTAACATAAAATAAACATTCAGTACAAATTGCTGGCTGACCAGTGCTGCTGATCTAATCACTTTTCTAAGTATCATTTAGAACAAAACAAAGTCATTTATTTAATATCATTCATCATGTTCAAATAATGGAAAATAGAATGGCATGTTAATTTATGTTAAACTATGCCTCTCAACTTATCACATTTAAGCATCTCTCCCAAATGATTGCTGCTGACTCTAGTATCAGCATCACTTTTAGTGAAACATTCTTGTCCAAATTCACTGAATAGTTTCAAACCTCATCAATTTCTGAATTTTGCTATGAGCCAAATCCATTTAACTTCACATGTGGATGGACAATAAATGAATAGGAATTGTGCAACAAAATAGTGCATGTCCTGTATGACATGGGTTTAATATGATAAATGAGTTTCTGTGAGAATGATAAAATTTCAATGTAGCAAAGGGCAATTCTAATTTATAGGAAATGTACCTTTAAATTGGTTAAATCATGAGAGAATTACTTGAAGTAGTTTAGTATTCATATATAAACTATCAGTAGCTATGTGGAATATCCTGAATAAACAATTTAGTAATAAGTAGACCTGAACAAAATAAGTCATGCCTAATAGAACAAATTTTACAAAATAGTAATAAAATGCAATCTATTTACTTCTAAAATAGTCTCTCCTTAAAAATTTGTATCATCAATCTCTGACACCAGTCCAAGTTGTCACAATCCCATCAGAATATGGAGTCCCTTACGTATTAGTCGGGCACACAAACACTGAAGTGATTTTCCCAGTTAATGCCCTTCGATTGATTCTAAAGTGTACTCTTTCTAAATAATCAAGCACCTTCTTACCAAGGAGTATTTCATTCCTGACAGAAACTGTCGTTTCTCTCAGAAAGTCACAGTCAATGCTCTATCAGTGCCTCAGCAGGCTGTTGATATCATTGAAAGCCCTAAAAGATTTGGCCTCACTGCTTCCATAGATTCCCTCAGATCACCTGTGCAGCTTACACAGTGGATAAGCATTAGAAGATTGTAAGACGATCCAAGGGTTTTATTCATATTTTTCCTTGTTTAAAGGTAGTGCTAAATAACGAATAAAAAACCACATTCCAAATGTATAAGATATTGAAAAATATAGGCTTAGATAGAATACCATACTTTATCACCATGGCATATACAGAATACAAATGCCAAGATCTTCAGAAGTCTTCTTAAAATCTAGACTTACCTTCTGAGGCATGTGCACTTCCAATGGACTTTGTTCCCAGACAGAGCTCAGGTGGCATGTGGTCTATCAATAGTCAGCCTACTAAAAACACCTGGTAATCAGTCTGCTGTAGGATAAGGTGCATGAATGTTCTCATATGCATTTCAATTACACTTCTAAAAGGTGTATCCTTTTGTGCCTCCACATTTTCCTAATTATTTTAATTGCCTGAGCAATTATCATTTGTCAGTTCAGAAATTAAAAGGAAACAATGATAAATGCCAGATGGAGTATTTATTCTTGGCACTAATGGCTTTTTGCTTATTTTCCCATTTTGAACGATAATATTTTACTTTGGGTGAGGGGTTATTTTTAATTAAACTAGTAACTAAAGATCTTTTGTGCCCTTAATGTGAGATTTGTCACATGAAGGAAAATATGTGGCTTAAAATGTAAAATACCGCATAGGAATCTTCTACATTTGGTTATTATTTAGACAATTACATGAGTATATTTATTACCCTAAAAAAAGAACAAATTGTATAAACTATGATGATCGTATTTTTAATATATGAAGGAACTGAGCATGCAAAGAAATTCAAATAAATTTAACTCATAAAAATACAAGCCCTTTAGAGGTAAGAGGAGATATATCCATGCTTCTTTTTCTCTCAAGAAAATCAGGACAGTCACTGACAGGGAAAGGACAAGTTAGCCAACATAGACACTACATTATAAAGACCATGTGTAGGCTAGAATGGTACAGTAATCTACTGCAGAACTCTATTCACAGAGTAATTTGGAATCAACTTGATGATCATCCCCTGGAACTTTTCCTGAATGCACCTTGCCAGTAAATCAATTAATGAGGACATAAAAACAGATAGTACATGTTTATAGAATGAAAGAATATTGTTAACATATGCATACTACCTAAAGCAATCTACAAAGTCAATGCAATCCTCATCAAAGTAACAATGGCTATCTTCACAAAAATAATAACAAAATGCTAAATTTCATTTATAATTACAAATACTGTGGAGTGAAAAGCATTCTTGAACAAAAATACCAAAGCTAGAGACACTATAATTTCTGATTCCTAAACAAATTATGAAGTTTTAGGCATGGAAAAGGCATAAAACCAGACACATAGATCAATGGAACTGATTAAAGATACCAGTAATAAATCCATGGATACATGATTGGAGAGGGGGTAGCGTTCAATAAATAGTACTGAAGCCAGAGATATAGCTCAGCAACACAGCTCCTGCCTGGAACAGCAAGGTCATGAGTTTGATCCCAGTACAAAAATTAATTAATTAATTAATTTAATAAAAAGTAAATAGTACCTAAGAAAAACTAGATATTAACATATAAAAGAGCTCAAAAGTCATCTCAAATGGATCAGATGTGTAAGACCCTGGAACATTCAAACTGCAAGAAGAAAATATAGAGGAAATTCTTAAAGACATCACTATACACATTTTGTTTTGGGATATTAACTCAAAATAACAGACAAATGTGTAACAAGTGAGGCTATATCTAGCTAACACATTTTGCTAGGCAAAGGAAAAAGTCAACAAAGTGAGAAGATAGCCTGTAGAATGGGAGAAAATGTGTGCAAACTATTTCCCAAGGGTCAACTTTTCAGAATGCCACAAATTCAAACAATTTAACAGCAATAAGAATCAAATAAGCTAGTCAGAAATGGGAAAATGCTATGAATAAATATTTCTCAAAAGAAGATAAATGAATTGCCATAAGGATAAGAAAAAATATTCACACCATGAGGGAAATACGGATCAAGACCATAATTAAATGTCAATTCAACCAAGATAAAGTGGTTATAATTAAAATCAGAAAATCTAGTAAGAAATATTTGTAATGATGTAGAAAATAGGGAGATCTTATACATTATGGTCATGCCAGCTAGTGCAACCATTATGAATTAAATGTACAACTGTTATAACGTACCATGATTTGCCTATCACATTATTGAATGCACAGGAAAAGGAAATGAAATCTTTATGTCAAAGAAATACATGCACCACCATATTTATTACAATGCATTTAGAATAGATAAACTACAGAATATACTGCTGTTCTTATTAATTGATGAGGTAACAAAGAAAAATATGGTATATACACCAAAGAAACATTCATAAATAAAAAAAATAATTCCTGTTATTTGTAGCAGCATAAATTGGAATAGAGGCCAGTATATTAATTGAAATAAACCTGTTATGGGAAGAAAAATGCCATCTTTTATGAAACATGTGAGAAAACTAAAAATGTTCATTTCATAGTCATAGAAAGTAAAATAATAGTATCTACAGGTTATGGAGGGTAAGAAGTAAGGAGATGTTGGATAGTAGTCAACAAAGCAGTTAATTAAGAAGAGTAAGATTGTGTGTTTTACGGCAAAATATGGTAGCAGCAATTTATTATATATGTTTGCATAAGCCAGAAGAAAGGAGTTCAAGTTTCCAACATCAATGAATGATAAATATTTGAGCAGATAGAAATGATAGATGCCCTAACTTCATTATTACAAATTATTTAAATGTATGCAATTACAAAAGTGTATCCCATAATTATGTAAAAGTATACATCAATTAAAAATTTCAAAATAAACCTCAAAAAGAATCACACACTTAACCCAACATACTGCATACCCAACATGTGCAGATTGAAGAAAATAAATAAATATAGAATCAAAAATTATAAAAGTTAGTTTTGTAAACAGATAATAGTGACATAGTTTTTAACTGTATGGATCACAAATATAAAATAGAAAATTCAAATGATTAATATCAGAAATTAATGGACAAGTATCAACTCAACACATGAATTGTGAGCATGCACTGAAAAAGGGAAAAGGATCAAGACATGAATGCTTGGGAAAGGAATGGAGGGGAAAGGAACAAAAAGGAGTAAAGATATGTTACATATATGTATCAACTTTCCACAAGGAATTTAAGCAATATGTACAACACAAACGAAATAGTAAACTAAAAATGAATAGAAAGAGTAAAGAAATGCAACACAGGAGAATTATGAGAGAAAACATGAATTACTACATTTCAACAAATTAGAGTAAATGAAATGAAGAACGACATAGAATACATAATTAAATTACCAAAATGACTGTAGAACAAATGAAAATTCTGAATAGATTTATTATTAAAAATATATTTATGAATTAAAATGTTTCCCTACTGACACATATTTACACACACACACCAAAAAACCTTATAGTCCCACCTAATCTTACTATTGAGTTCTTGTAAATGTTATTGAAGAGTCAATATCATCTCTTTTTTGTGTTTTTCCAAGAATAATATAAAGATTAGTAAACTACATCTGTTATAATAGATAGATTCAGAGACATTATTTATGGTCAACACAGGCAACAAAAATAATAGCATCAAAGATTTAAGGATATTGTCAGCCCCACAAGTCGATTTCTACAAACTTATAACATGACTACTACAGGTATACTGAATAACAATTTTGCTCTGAGAATGTTCTGTTTTTAAATGTTAGTTACATACATCTAAAATTGCTCAAATCTGAAGCATAATCATATCAGAACTGCCTAAAAATATGTGTGTGTGAGAAAGACAGAGAGAGAGAGAGAGAGAGAGGAGAGAGAGAGAGAGAGAGAGAGAGAGAGAGAGAGAGAGAGAGAGAAACAATAGAGAGCAGGAAGCTTGTCACTGTGATGACTGCCTTGGGAGTTGCCTGCATAGTGTAATAGTAATAGTAGTAGCAAATTACATTACCACATTTCTGGGAATATCTAGTTAAGTCATGGAGGTATATCCATGAGGACTATGTGGTTGCTGAACTATGAATACAAAAGATATGTGTTCTTTGGAAAATACAAAGTATCTACAATTTTCCAGGAAAAAAAGAAAACTAACTTATCTTCTATCAAAGAAAAATGAGTCAAAAATCAAAATTAATCCCACAAAGAAATGTATAAATTCAGATGATTTCCCTGAAGAATTATATCCATCAGCTAAAGAACAACAACAACAACAAAAAACAAACAAACAAACAAACAAACAAACAAAAAAAAAACTCTGAAAAACTTATTCTGAAATTAGAGGTAAATAATTTGGAAAGATAGCCTTTGCTGGCCTTCACTCTATAGACCTAGGTGTCAGTGGGAGTGTTAGCCTGACCATGCCTCTTCTCTCTAAGGACCTAGGGTTCAGTGGATTCTCTGAATCATCCCTCCTTGTCGCTACAGGGACTTAGGAGTTGGTGGATCATTGGTCTCACTCTCCTACTTGCTCCACGACCTAGGATTTGGGGAATCATTGTTCTTGTCTCCCTCACTCCACAGACATAGGAATTAGTGGGAATTTCAGTCTTGCACCTCCTCTTGGCTCCACAGACCACAGCAGCCCACAGACAATTAGCAAAAATCCTTGGTGGGCAGTTGAGAGCCTCAGCAACTCACATAAGTTAGAAAACACAGAGGAAATGGACAGATTTCTAGAAAAGTAAGAACTACCAAAGCTGAAATATATCAAATTTGAATAACCCAATATCAGCTACCAAAATTGAAAATGTGATTAAACACTTACCAGCAAACAAAAGCTCAGGTCTTGATGAATTTACAGCTGAATTCCATAAGAAATTTAGGTAAGATTTGATGCCAACACTCTTCAAACTTTTTAATGAAATTGAAAGTGAAGCAGTTTTCCCTAACTCATTCCTGGAGGCAAGTATTACTCTGATACCAAAAACCAGGGAAAGACCCAAACAAAAAGAAGAATTATAGGCCAATCACACTAGTGAACATAGATGCAAAAATTCTCAATAAAATACTGACAAATAGACTGCAGCAAATCATTAAAAACATTACACATGAAGACCAAGTGGAATTTATCCCAGGAATGTAGGTATGGCTTAACATGCAAAATCAAAAAATTTAATGCATCACATCGACAGAGCCAAAAATAAAAATCACATGATCTTTTCAAAAGACACAGAAAAACTTTTGATAAAATCCAACACTTGTTAACGATAAAAACCCTACAGAAACTTGGAATAGATGATATCTACCTCAATCTTATAAAATCCAACTATGACAAACCAACAGCCAACATTATACTAAACGGACAAAACTTGAAAGATTTCACTCTAAAATCAGAAGCAAGACAGGGATTTCCACTATCACCACTCCTATTCAATATAGTTATGGAATCATTAGCCAGAGAAATTAGACATGAAAGAATTACAAAAGGAATAATGATAAGAAAGAAAGAAGTTGAATTATCAGTATTTGCAAAAGACATGATACTCTACATAGAAGATACCACAAATTCTCTCAAAAGGCTACTAGAGTTAATAAGCAAATTAAATAGTGTTGCTGGATATAAAGTCAATATTCAAAAATCAATGACATCCCTGTATGCAAACAAAAAAGTCACTGAGAGAGAAATTATAGAAATGACACCTTTTACAATAGCATCCAAAACAGTGAAATTCTTAGGAATCAACCTAACAAAGGATGTAAAAGACCTACATGCTGAAAACTATAGTGCCCTATAAAAGGAGATGGAAGAGGATGCACTTGGTTAGGAAAAATCAATATTGTAAAAATGACCATACTCCCAAAACTGCTATACAAATTTAATGGAATCCCAATCAAAATGTCTTACAGGTCAATGGAAAACATTCCTCAAATTCATCTGGAACCAGAGACCTAGAAAAGCAAAGGCAATTCTGGGCAACAAAGGAAAGTCAGGGAGCATCACAATCCCTGACTTGAAATTATACTATCAAAGATACTGTGATAAAATCAGCATGGTACTGGAATAAAAACAGATGTGAAGATCAGTGGAATAGATTAGAAGGTATAACCACAGTTACAAACACACTCAGCCACTGTATCCTTGACAAAGGGTCCAAACATGTTCACTGGAAGAAAGATAGCCTTTTTTATAAATGGTTCTGGAAAAACTGGCTTCCTACATACCAAAAACTAAAACTAGACCCATGCCTATCAATGTGTACTAATCTAAAGTCAAAATGGATCAGAGATCTAAATATTAAAACAGAAACACTAAATCAGCTGGAAGATAAAGTAGTTAGAAATCTTCAAGACATAGGGTAGGCAAAGAATTCATTAAGAAAACTCAAACTGCATGGAAAGTACTTCCCAGAATCAACTACTGAGATCTCTTATTAAAAAGTTTTCATACATCAAAAGAAATTACCAACATGAATGGGAGAGATTTTATCTGTCCCTCAGACAAAGGACTTTTATATAGAACATGTAAAGAGTTGAAAACCATCATGCCCCCCAAATTCAAAGACTCAATCTAAAAATGATCATCTGATATGAACATACATTTCCCAGATGAAGAAATACAAATGGCAAATAAATACATGAAGACATGTTCAACATCACTGGTCATTCAAGAAATGCAAATTAAAACAACACTGAGATTCCATTTCACTCAAGAAAGAATGGCTGCATCAAGCAATCAACTAATACCAAATATTGGCAGGGCTCTGTAGAAAAAGGAACAATTCTCTAGTGCTGTTGGGAGTGTAGACTGGTGTGACCATTGTAGAAATCAGTATGGAAATTCCTCAAAAACCTAGGATTAGAGGTCCTATTTAACCTGACTATTTCCCTCCTGGATATTTTCCCAGAAAAATTTAAAATGTCATGTGACAGAGATATATATTCACTCATGTTTATAGCAGGACAATTCATAATAGCTAAATCTTGGAAATAACCAAAATACCTGTCAACCACAGAAAGGGTAAAAAAAACATGGTATTTTTAATCAATGGACTATTACTCAGATATAAAAAGGATAATTATGAGGCTTTTTTAGGTAAGTGGAGGCAACTTGAGACAATACTCATAAGTGAAATGAATCAAATTCACATTTATAAGTATCATATTGTCTCCCTAGTATAAAAATAATAAAAAATAAAAATCTGCAAAAGTAATAAGCTCCAAAATATGCAATAAATATAATAACGGAAAGGAAAGAAATTGCTCAAAATGACAGAATTACAGGAATAGGGTAAAGGAAAAAATGAAGAAAGGAAAAGATTGTATGCATGTTGGTAAACATATAAAAATGTATATATGTGTATATATGCTAGATAAATAACTGTACTACTAATCTCCCTGAGTTCATCAACAACAACAGTTTGTGGTATCCTTGATTATTGATCACTTTTGTGTCTAGACTTTGTAACCTGAACAACTAGTTCTGAGATAACAGTATGCAATATAAAACTAGTGTTAATTCCTTATATTGTTTTCTTATTTGAAATTCTGCATCATTTCTATCCTTGTTTTCTGTTTTGCTTCTAAAATTGAAAAAAAAAAAGATATCCTTTTCTCTTGGGTAGGAAAAAACAGCAGAGTAAAAATAGCCATACTCCTTAAAGTTGCTATACATATTTAATGCAATCCAAATCAAAATGACATGATCATACCTTACAGAATTGAAGAAAACATTCCTAAAATTCATTTAGGGCCAAAGAATAGCAACAGTATTTCTGGGCAACAAAGGCAAAGGAGAAGTTATCAAAATCCTTAAATTAAAATTATATTACAAAGCCACTGTGATACAAACTGTGAGATACTGGCAAAAAAGAGCTGGGGATAAATAGAACAAATTAAAACATGGAGAAACAACTCCAAACACACTCAGTACCTCATCTTTGACAAAGGGGCCTAACACATTCACTGTAATAAAGAAAGCCTCTTTAATAATGGTGAAAAAAATTGTGGTCTTTTGATGTGTTTTCCCATGTTTAAGTGTGTAATACTAGCAGTTCAAACGATGAGTTAATTTGTTTTACTATGTAAGATCACTAAAATTTTTGGTCTCACTTCAGTGCAGTACTACTTCAAATCAGGTGGACCACAACAAAATTATAACTAAGATTAGTTAAATTCATGGTAAAAAGACTTTGGTAATTTTTCTAGCTCACAGAAACCTCTTCCAAGAAGTATGATTCTGAATTCTGAGAATGCAAATTAATTCCTGTCTAAACATTAGCAACAATCCAAAATTTTCTTTGTAAGTAAACATTTGGCCATGCCTGGAGGTACACTTTCAGTCAGTGTTGTATATTGGTGTGCTGGCTGTCTGCCTCAGCAAAAACAAAAGTTAGAACAGATTCTAATTGTCATATAACATAATGTCAGCTTCAACCTTAGTCTATCAGAAATCTAGAACATATGGTTTTCACTTTAATCAGTACTTTGGGACATTGTAGCTTTAGACATACTTCTGAGAGATTAACCTTCGTATGACTGCTATCCAGTTCCTGCCAAAAGTGCAACTGAGACAACCAATTTAAAAGAATTTTTGCACCGTATTATCTATGATTTGTTTATGTTTTTGTAGTTTTATCTATTTGACAAGTATACAGTATACTATATAGTATACTAGATCTGGGTTTTGTTATCTGATAATCCAGTGAAAATATTTTCAATAATTACAATTTAATAATTTGACTTTGACTTATATGAAGGATATATGTAAGAAATAGATAACTGAAACACATTTAGTATTCACTGAAAAAAAAAACTCCTTTTATCCTGGAAAATATTTACATTCATGCTAGTTTATATAAATGACAAGAGTATAATATAAATTTTCAACTAATAATTACTTAAACATTCTTCAGATTGTTTCCTGAGAACATACCACTCAAAACAGACTTTATTTTGAGCAAAAAATATGCTAGAGAGGTATCTTACACCAGAAAACTACTTTGGAAGGGGAAAGGAGATGCTTGTTTTGGTACATTGCATAAGAATACACAATTAGCTTTGCAAAGCACTGAAACAAATTTGCAAATAGATACAAAAATTTCAGTAGATGCCCTTCACATTGTCTTTGTAAATGCTTTTCTGTTACGTGTGCAGTGCACAATTTACTCAGACTTTTGTAAGAATGCTGCCTCATTGTCTGTCAGAGTTACAGCATTTTGAAAAGCATAATCAAACATTAGCAATAACTGTTTTCATTAAATATTCATTAAATAGTCAATCGTGTGTTTGTGCCACTTTGTGTGTGTGAGCATAATTTATACTTTCACTTTGTTCTCATTAGGTCTTGAATCAAGTTAGATATTAGCTCATAGTACATAATTGGATTTTTCTTTCTCAATTTTTCAACTACAATGGGCACAGAAAAATATTTAAATCTGAATGCTCTAGGGTAAAAAATAATTGTAAGTGTTTTCAATGTTCTTTATAAGGTTCAAAAAGTTTTTTTTTCAATTCTACTGTACTAAAAGTTTTAATTGAGAATGAATTTTAAAGTATGTCAGATTCTTTTTCTGTATCAGTTGAGTTGATCACATGGCTTTAATTTCTGTTATATTGGTGAATTTTATAAGTGTATACATTCTAAGTTTAATATTTTTCTGGAATATATTTGCTGACAGGATTTAAGGGATTGTACATCTATTTCAATAGTAATACCCACACCTAATTTTCTTTTCTTATAACTTTTGTCAGATATTAGTGATAAGATTACAGCCTCGTTAAATGAGACAAAGAGGGTTCTCTCTTCCTTTACATTTATTTATTTATTTTTATTAAATTTATTGGTACAATTTAAATTACATAGTGATCACATTAATCATAGTGAATTTTACCTGCATATGATGTATCCTGGTTCCTCTTTTATTCCTCAATCTCCTCTCCTTTCAACTCCTCTTCCCCTCCAAACTTACAAAACTTTGATACCACTTTATCCTTTTATCATTTGTCTTGGTTACTTTTCTCTCTCTGCTGAGACAAAATTCCCAACCCTCAAAATTAAGGAAGGAAATGTTTATTTAGCTCATAGTTTGTGGAGGTTTCTGTCCATAATTAGTTGACTCTAAGACAGGGGGATATGGCATGGAGCAACAGTTCAAGGCAGCAGAAGACAACATAAGAAATGGAATGACTCTTTTTTACTATGCCAGACTCTTTTTTATTATGTTATTATGAGGTAGCCACCAAAATATAAAGATTTTAAAGGAGGCCTAAAGATTTGCTCTCTAGCAAATAAAATACCTAAAAATTGAGAAAATAATAATTTTTCAACTTACTGCTCATATGTATAAACATTCAGTGATGAGAAGCTCAAAACTGAGAATTGGTAGTTCTCCAATTACATGGAATTAATTTAACCTACAGTACACAGGCCACTTAGAGAACAGAGAAACTATCCAAGAAAAAAGAATGCATGTCCTACTGTGTTTAGTTATTTTTGTCTTCCAATCTTACAAACCTTAAGTGAAATCAAATTATAATCGTCATATAAATTATTTGAGATACATAGGAAATACATATAAAGCCTTAGATTTTAACTTGTTGTGCAAGTTTTTGCAAGAGGATCAAATAATTCTAACAAATTTTAACTTGATAAATGAAGGATTAGTTACAATAAAAGTAAAATGAGATACTGAACATCACATGATCACAACTCAGCAAATTATTCTTCTCTTTTTCTCATTCATTGTGGGATTGTGGATGATAAATCACCTCCCAATAGCAAAAGTTTACCACACTTATTTTCTCTTCATAGGAGGAAAAGAAAAAGGTGGAAGAATACTTCAGTCCAAATGAGATTAGGGAGATGCGTAAAATGTGAAAAACTGCAAAATTTTGTAGAAAAGCACCACTTGAATAATGCTGTACTAGTATAAGCAATAAATCTGTTTAACAAAAATGCAACATCACATTTCTATGAAATCCTGAAAAGGAGACAAAAGCAAGTATCGTTGGATAGGTATCTTGTTAAAGTTGTGGGAAGCGGATTCCATTGAGCTAATAGCAGTGATTCTGGTAGTGGTAGTGAAATTTGTCCTAGATAATAACCCTCCTGTTTCTTTTCTCCCTCACATTGGCCATGAAGGTTTGCAAAGTTATGTGCACGTTACTTAATTTTTAAAACTACCTTGTGTTTTCTTTATTTTGTATTATATCACAATATTCCAGGTATTTTTATATGAATAATTATGAGTTGTTGTACTAATAATCTAAGTTTCTATTACTTCTTATAGAGACATTTGCTTTGATGTACAGAGTCTTTGGATTACAAGCATGTTTCCAGAAAACAAATATATACATATTCAAATTAAAGGTATAATTGTCCTATAAGTACTTCTTGTTCAGTGCAAATGCTCAAGAACTATTATGATCTGTTTTGCAGCGAAATTAAGAATGAAATTGTTGTATAAAATTAGGAAATCAACTAATGAAACACATAGCACTTAAACATCTCATATGATCACATTAATAAACACAGAAAATGATTTTGAAATATGAAATATTCTTCATAATAAAAAGTAGCTAGAAACACAATGTAATTCATATACAGCATATACAAAAAGTATGCCTCTAATAAAATACTAAAAATATGGTAAAAGGCCAAGTGCTTTCCATTAAAGTCAAATATTAGAAAGCAATGTCATAAGAATGTCACCAGAAGTGGCCCCAGTGCCGCACATTGGTGCCAAGGGCATAGGCTCAAGTGATCCAGCACTGGCAGGACACATTTCCTGAGAGGTCTCACAGCACCAGCAGAATCTACCAAGCAGAAACTCATTGCATTTCTTGGTATATGTTGGATTTCATTGTGTAACTGGAGAACTTGCTTTTAGGGTTAAAGATACCAAATTAATAGTTAACAGAGTTGGTGAGGTGGTAGGATGTTCTGGGTTTTATTGTTATTGCAAACTGTATTATTTTCACCAACAAGTCATACATGTTTTAATCAGTTTTTCTTCCTCAAAGGACAACACTGTGATGGTGTGAAGTCATAACTATCAACATAGTCCAGTATGAAAGATAGAGTGCAGAGCCAACAATATAGCAAACTTTGATCATTAAAAAATTGGATAGGTGGGTTCTTTGGATAGACACAAAGCCCAAGAGCCACTTAAACCTAGAAGACATCTGTGAGGAATAGATATTTCCAAAGGAAGTAACAATACTAGTGATAAAGCTATGTATCATAATAAATCTACAAGCACCAACATAGAAAATAAAACAAAATAAAATAGAAAATAACGAATACAAGACACATAGACCAAAAGCAATGCAGACCTCCAGCCAACCAAGGACAAGTCCACAGCACAATGAGAAAGAAGAAATTGGTAGCCAATCACTGAAAAGTTCCGTACTAATAATAGCACAAGTAAAAGAACAAATGGATATGGCTATAAAAAATAATCTATCAGATAGAAAAGAAATCATGATAAAAATCTAAGACATAACCAATGCATCTAAAGTGGACACAGATAAAAATATAAACTGGAAACCATGAATGCACAATACAGGAAAGAAATAGAAGCATAATGATACAAACAGATACCCAAGAGCTTAAAAGTGTCATTGAAATTATATGCAGCATATTGAATGTAGGAAATAATAGAACATCAGATCTAGACGTCAGAATTGTGACTAGTGACGATGAAAACAAAGATATATAAACAATAGCAAGGGACTATGAAAAATGAATCCAAGAGCTGCAAAATTAAGCAGAGAGGTACACTAAAAAATTCATCAGAGTAAGAGAGAGCTGGAGATAACACAAACACCATAAAGAACTACTAAATATAAACCATGTCAGAGAATGTTTGAAAAACGGATACAGAATTTGACACATATATTTGTGAGGCATCCACAACTCCAATAAGCCATGATCAAAATAAAACTACATGAAAGCGTATAATAATCAAGACTGCAGAAATTCAACACAGAACTGAACAGTAAAAATGGTTAGAGATTTCTTCTCAACTTATATGAGATAGGCTAATGGTATTGTGATTACCATTGAACTAAATCTGTATAACAATTTTGGGAGTATAACCATTTTCACTATGTTGGTTCTTCTTATCCTTGAGCAAGTGATATCTTTCCATTTTTTGATATTCTCTTAAATATTCTTTCTCACAGCACTGTAATTTTCAATATGTAAATTCTATACTTCTTTTATAATATTGATTCCTAAGGATTTCCTCTTGGGAAATGTTATAGTGAAGGATGTGATTTCCCTAATTTCTCTTAGTGAGCTTGTTGTTTGCAGTAGGAATGATATTAATTTTTGAGTATTGACTTTGTATCCAGCTACATTACTGAATTTGCTTACTAAATCCTGAGGTCTTTCAGTGGAGTTTTAGGGTCTTCTATGTGGAATACCATATCATCTGTGCATGATAATTGTTGGAGCTGTTGAATCTGAATACATGTGCAGGGCTGTGGCATGAGCCAGGCATGGCTGAACTGCAAATGAGGAGACCCCTCAGGGTGCAAGATAGGCTACAGATAAGGCCACCTGGAAACTTTCTTCTGGGATAGTTTTCCTTAATTAGCATCATCAGTTGCTCAGAAGGTTCCTTAAAACTCTCTCAAGATCTTGCTTGGGTTTCCTGTGTTTTCCACTCATCTCCTTCCTTGTTTTTAATAAATATGGGCTACCCAGGGACAGTTGCAGAGTTACAAACTCTTCAGAGGATTTTAGACCTCCTGGAGACCTAAAGATAATGCTGCTTGTCCTATTCCTTTCGGCCTTTGCCATGAACTCATTTGGAGTATTGAGAATGTAGTCACAGACCCCAAAAAATAATAATTTAACTTCTTCATTTTCTTATTTTCTCTCTCTCTCTGTCTCTCTCTGTCTCTCTCTGTCTCTCTCTGTCTCTCTCTGTCTCTCTCTCTCTCTCTCTCTCTCTCTCTCTCTCTCTCCCTCTCTACCTATCTATCTACCGATATATATATATATATTGTATACTTTCTCTGGCTAATGTTTCCAGAAATATATTGATTAAGAAGAGTGATAGAAGAATTCCTTGTCTTGTTCCTGATTTTACAATGAAAGCATTGAGTTTTTGTTCATTTAGAATGATGTTGACTGTTGGTTTGTCAACCATTGCTTTCATCAGATGGAGATAAAGACAGTCCTTAAATTTTCTGTAGGGTTTTTATAAATCAGGAACAAGGGTATGGACTTCTCAAAGGATTTTTAGAATAACTCACAGAACTAAAGAAAACATTCATAAATTTTACCTGGAACCAGAAGAGAATGAGAATTGTGGGCAATCCTGGGCAACAGACAGGCAAGATGCATCACAATCTCTGACTTAAAATTATACTGTAAAGCTAGTGTGATAAAATCAGCACATCAATGGCAAAAAAAGGCCTCAGGATCAATGGAATAGATTAGAATATGTAGAAATAGCTCCAAATGTACTCAGCCACCTTACCTCTGACAAAGGGAAAAAAACATCTTCACTGAAAGAAAGATAGCCTCTTCAATAAATGTTATTGGAAGAACTGGTTTTCTGTATGCCAAAGATTAAAAGGACATATCAGTAATCAAACTCAGTCTGGGAAACAGGGCGGTGCATGGAACCCCGCTGGACTGGAACAGCCAGTCCAGCGCGGGTGGGCTAGCAAACAAGAAGAGCCATCCTACAGGACCGCCGACCCACCATGTAAACAACTGGCTTATCCAGAGAAACAGGCTGTGATGATAACTATAGATGCGAAATGCAATCAGATGCCTGTGGTGCTTTGGTGTTTCACTAACATTGCAGGTCTAGGGCCAGTGGTCAGATCATGGGTTCAGAAGATAATAGTGTGCAGTGTAACATCTATGAAGAATCTCATTTTGAGGGTTGAAGCCATTGTTGATTCCCCCATGGTCTTGTTTTAGAAGTCTTATATCATTTCCATTGTTATATTGGTTTGGATTTTATTCTCTTTTGTTTTGTTCTATTATGTCAAATACGATGGTGTGAGCAGTTATTTCAAAGATAGCAATATATATTATGGTAGCCATTTTGGATTTACTATTGGCTTGTCTTGAAGTCCTTTATTATATTCATTTTCTTGTTTTTATTGTGTCTAATATCTTCTGTTCTGTTTGATTTTTACTCTGTCCAAAGTTATCTGCAGCTATTTTGAAGACACCAAAAAGCATTATGATAACTATTGTTGATTTTGTGATGTTTTGAAGCCCTGTATCTTTTGCACTGGTTTGTTGTGATTGGTTTTATTCTGTTTCATCTTCTTTAAAGCAAAATATTTAAAAACAAATAAACCAGAGAGCCTATGGGGAAAAAGGAACACTTCTCCAATTTGTTGGAAGTATAGACTTGTACAACCACTGTGGAAATCAGTATAGTGATACCTCAGAAAAAACCTAGCCTAGAGGTACCATTCAATCAAGTTCTTCTGAGTATCATGCCACAAGAATTAAAAACATCACACCGCAGCAATATACGTACACTCACATTTATAGCAGCACAATTTGTGATAGATAAATCTTGGAAACAACCCAAATGCCCATCAACTGTGGAGTAGATAAAAATGATGTGGTCTTTTATTCAATATAATACCATTCAGCCAGAATGACAGATAAACTTCAGACATTTATATGTGAATGGATACAAGTTGAAACCATATTAACAAGGGAAATAAATCAGACTCACATGTGTAAACATCATAAGATCTCACTGGTATTAGAAAGAAAGAGTAAGTAAGTTCTAAAATGTACAATAGGTATTGTGAAATGGAAGAAATCTTTCAAATGGAAAAAGGAACTAGGATGGATGAAAAGCGAAACAACACTAAGAAAAATGGAAAAATGAAAGTCAGTTATACTATTAGTGTCTGTTAGTTCATTAAATAGGAGGTTTTGTGTTAATATCAATTGAAGAAATTTTTATGTCCATATCTTTTACTCTTAGCAATTACTTTAAAGATAACAACATGTTATATATTAACTATTTATTTTCCTGTTTTTGCATCACGAAATTTTAATATTTTTTTTCTATTAAGAAAGTGGGTAGAGAAAAGTAAAAAATCTTCCATAAAGGAAAAACCATTAGACTCACAGGAGACTTCTCAATACACTCAAGTCAAGGACAGCTTGAAGTATATTATTTCAAGACATAAAGGAAAATTGGAGTGCATTATTTCAAGACATAAAAAGAAAGCAGCTTCCAACACAGATTGATGCATCCTGCAAAACAACTTTTCAAAATTAATTGAGAAATAAAATACTTTAATAACAAAGAACAACTGAAGAAATTCATGACCACCAAACCAGCTCTCCATAATGCTCTGAAGTATATGCTAGAACGAGATAAAGAAGACCACAATTCCAAGAACACCAGTAAACAGAAGCTTACAGGAAAAGCAAGTGTTTAAACAGAGGGCAGAGACAGGGTACCAGCAGTAGGAAAATAATATGAGAAGGATAAGCCAATAAATATTAGTTATAATCATAAATGTAAATGGTCTAAATTAACCAATCAGCAGAAACAGACTGGTAAAATGGACCATGAAGCAAGATCAAGGAATGTATTGCATGCAAGAGACACATTTATCTCAAAAAAAAAAAAAAGTTCATAGACTGAAAGTCAAAGAACAGGAAAAATACAGCATGTGACAGGAACCATGTCTACCATCTGACCATAGTGCAATTAAATTGGAAATCAACAGCAAAATATATCAATATCTGGAAACCAAACCATATCTTCTTGAACAACCAATGAGTCACAGACAAAAACAAAGAAGAAATTAAATCTTCCAGTAAATGATAATGCTAGTAAAACATGTAGGTCTCCAAGGGACAAAATGAAAGCAATCCTAAAGGGAAAATTTATAATGGTGAAGTCTCACATAAGAAAAACAGAATGAACTGAGATATACAACCTAATGTTGAACCTCAAACTTCAAAAAAAAAAAATCAAACACAAAGCTCTATGAAGGAAATAATTATGAAAATCAGAGCAAAAATTAATGAAACAGGCACCAAGAAAACAATAAAAAGTATCAATGAATTGAAGAGTTGATTCTATGAAAGACTACATAAAATTCATAAGCCTTTAGTCACACTTATTAAAAAGAGGAAAGAAAAAACTCAAAAAGAATTAGAAATAAAATGATGAAATCACAGTGGATACTGTGCAAATCTAGAAAGCCCACAATACTTTCATTGAGAATGTGTACTCTAATAAGCTGTAAAACACAGAATAAATAAACATATTCCTAGATACATGTGAATTACCAAAGCTAAATCAAGAAGATATAAAATTTCTAAATGACCCAATATTAGTATTTAAAATTGAAAAATATAATTTAAAAAATACCAAGAAAGAAAATTTCAAGTCCTGATGGATTCAATGTTGAATTCTATAAGAACTTTAGAGACCTAATACTGCTATTGATGACAATCTTTAATAACACTGAAAGGAAAGCAATACTACCAAAGTCATTATTGTAAACAAGTATTACACTGATATTAAAACCAGAGAAGGACCCAAACAAAAAGACAACTAGAGGCCAATCCTGTTAATGAACATAGATTCAAAAATCTTGTGTAAGAAATTGACAAACAGAATGCAGCAAATTGTGTAAAATATCAACCAGGATGAATTAGCATTCAGCACAGGTATGCCGGATTGCTCAACATAAAAAAATCAGTAAATATAACACATTAATAGAGCCAAATACACAATTTATTTAGTCACTCAGTAGATGCCAAAAAACATTTTAAAAGTTCAGCACACTTTGTGATTAAAAATCCTACAGAAAATTGGAATACATGGTCTTTATCTCAATCAGATAAAAGCCATATATAACAAACCAACAACCAACATGTAACTAAACTCTCAAAACTGGAAATTTTCACAGTAAAATCAGGAACAAGACAAGAGTGTCCACCATCAACACTCTTATATAATATAGGAAAAAATAAAAGGAATGAGGAGAAAAAAATAAATGAAATGAGGATGGGAATGAAGAAGCTAAATTATCATTGTTGGTAGATGATGTGATACTCTACACAGAAGACCCCAAAAGCTCTACTGAAGGACTTCTAGGTTTAATAGCTCAGTAGTATAGCTGGATACAGATGCAGCATTCAAAAGTCAATAGCATTCCTGTACACAATCATCAAATGCACTTAAAGAGAAATTAGGAAAACAGCTCTTTCACATTAATATTTTAAAACATGAAATTCTTAGGTATCAATCTGAAGAAGGAAGAAAGGATCTGTGTATTGAAAATTATATTACTTTGGAAAAGGAGATTAAAAATATATCAGAATAGAAAGAAATCCCTTGCTCGTGAGTAGAAAGAACCATCATAGTAAAAATGAACATGCTCTCAAATTTGTTATACAGATTTAATGCTATATCAATCAGAATGCAATTAGCATAACTCACAGAACTGGAGAAAACATTTTTAAAGTTTATTTGGAAACAGAGGAGACCTAAAATAACAAAAACAATACTAGGTAACAAAGGCAAGGCAAGGAAAAATACCTGACTTCAAACTATAATAGAAAGCCACTGTGATAAACAGAGAATAATAACGGTTCGAAATAACAGACTTGAGCATCAGTGGAACAGACTAAGTGATGCAGAAGCAACTCTAAGCATGCTCAGAAACCTTGGTTTTGACAAAGAACCAAACATGTTTACTGCAAGAAAGCCTCTTTAATCAATGTTGCCAGAAAAAATGTCTTTTCATATGCCAAAGACTAAAACTAGATCCATGCCCCTCATCATGCAATAAACTATAATTGAAATGAATGAAAGATCTAAATATTAAATCACAAATACTAAATCTTATGGAGGAGCGAATAGGTAGAACTCTTGAAGATATAGGTGTGGGTCAAGATTTCATGAACAAACCCCAATCACACTGGAAAAAATGTTCAACATCTCTGATCATTTGAGAGATGCAAATTAAAATAATCCTGATTTTCTACCTCAATCCAGAAGAAATAGCAGTTATTGAGAAAACAACTATTAACAAATGCTAGCAGGGATGTGGGGAAAAAGGAATCCTTTTCCACTGTTGGTGGGAGTGTCAATTTGTGCAATCACTCTGGAAATCAATATGAAGATTTCTGAAAAAATTAGGGTTAGAGTTTCCATTTGAACTAGCTATTCCCCTTCTGATTGCTTTCCTGGAAATATTAAAATTATCCAACCACAGTGAAATATGTGCACCCATCTTTATAGAAGCATAGTTTGTAATAGCTAAAGCTTGAAAACAACCCAAAGGTCCAACATTTGACGAATGAATAAAAATGTTTTTTTTTCATATAATGAAATGTTACCCAGCCATAAAAAGGATAAACTTGTGACATTCCTAGTTAAATGGATGCATCTTAAGACCATACTCTTAAGTGAAACAAATTGGACACACGTGTGCGAACATTGCAAGTTTTATTTGATGCAAGAAATTGAAAGGGTAAATAAGGAATTTTATGGTTTGTATCTAGATATTCCCAGAACCTCATGCAGTCGTTGGAGTGGCCTTCTAGAATTTGTAATTGATACAAGGTCTAATGATGGGATTATTAAGATGAGTGATATACCAGCTTGGGTAACCTGCATACAATATAATATAGGGGAAGTGGCTTGTTTTCTGCTCCTCCCTTTTTGTTTTTGTTGCTTTTGCTGACTTCCGCCATGCTGAACTCTTGCCCCTCTGCCAAGCCACACTCCCTTGGAGCCAGCTGATTATGAACTGAAACCTCCACAAACTGAGATAAATAAACCTTTCCTTTTGTAATTTTAAGCATCAGGTAGTTTGTCTCAGCAACAAAAGAAACCAAGACAGAATTTCATGCCAGAGAAGTGGGATCACTGTTGGGATTATACCTGACAATGTGGTTCAAAAGCCTTTGGGAATTGCTTGTGAAAGGGTTTGGAAATATTTGCTTAAATCACCTGAAAGAATATCGCTGGAACATCTTAGGCTGTTCTCTATGGGAGATTCTGGGCAGAGCTCAGAAGACCACAAAGTTGATACAAATCCTGTTGGTAAGTTCTAGGATTGACAGGTTTCTGTTGGGAAGAAAGACTGCATTGGCTGCAGTCAAGACAATGTGTGTTGTAGCTTGGCAAAAATGCTGTCTGCCATTTGCTCATGTCTAGAGACTTTGCCTGAGCCTAAAAATGAGGGTGGTGAATGAATTAAACTGGCAGAAAAAAAATTCAGGGTAATACAATATTGAGCTGGTCACATGGCTATTGTTAACTAGGATTTATGTAGAGAAACACAATCAAAGAGCTCAAGAGAGTGATTCAAAATATTGTGAATTTGGCCATAAAAAAGTGCAGTAAGCTGTGGACTGCAAAGATAGAGCAGAGTAGATCTTGACTCCTGAGAAGGAACAGGAGAATATAAAGGATGGCCTGAGGGCATCACAAGAACCAGGAAGTCTCAATTTTTGCAGCCTCAAAATTGCAAAAGTGAAAGACTTTGCATTGAGGAGAAAGCCAGAGCCTGCTGCACCATGTCCCAGAATGGCAGCAGCCATGCCATGTGCCAGAATGGTGGCATATAGAGAAATTGTTCTTCAGAATTAAATTCAGAGTGTTCAGTGGTCCAGGAACGTGAGCTCTATAGCCAAGAGAGAAAATAGTCTGGCTACTGCTCCAGCTGGCAGCAGACCCTGGTATCACTCACATGGTTCTGGTTTTTGGTACATGTGGAATGCAAGAGTTGTGGTATTATTGAGGCTTCCACCCTGATTTTTGAAGATCTGGGAGGCCAGGAAGTGTGTCCCTTAAAGTGTAGTATATGAAGCTGTGAGATTTAAGTCAAAGGTTTAGTGGAGACTACAAAAGTTTGGAGAAGCCATGAACGTGGATTGTCTCAGAAAAGCTGTAAAAAGGGAACAAAGCAGGCCTAAGAGAAAAATCTTGGGATCCATTACCACAGGAAGTGCTATAGAGATGGAGTCATGCAAGCATTTTTGGAGCTTTACCACAGGTTGCTTTGGATGTTCCACATGGAACTACAGGACTCAATGTTCGCCTTGCTGGATTTTGGACTTGTGTTTGTCCCAATCCTTCATATTCCCCTGTTTGTACCTTTTGGAATGGTAAGGTTTATCTTTTGTCATTGAATGTTGGAAGTGTTTAACTTTCCATTTGAACAGGGGCTTGTAGCTAAGAGTTTGCCTTAGATCTTCAAAGATATTTCAGACTTGGACTTTCAAAAATGCTAAAAGTGTTACATCTTTGGAATATCTTAGAGATGAACTATAAGGCCATTTTCATAAAGTGATGTGCATGAGTCTTTGAGGAACTACAGGTAGAATGTTATGTTTGTGTATAAATAGTCCACCTATAAACTTCATGCGGCCATAGGGACTGGCTTCTAGATTTTGGGACTGATTGATAAGTAAATGCTGGGATTATGAGTGTTTGGGCTACACCTTCCCAGAGTGAGTAGATTGCATACAATACAAGGGAGGCAAAGAGTCTTGCTCTCTGATCCTCTTGTTTTTGCTGTCTTCTGCTTTCATGAAGTTTTGCCCTCTGCCATGTGCCACCCTGCCTTGGAGGCAGCAGATCACAAACTGAAACCTCCACAAATGGTGAGATAAATCAACCTTTTCTTCCTTAACTTTGGATGCTGAATATTTTGTCTCAGGAACAAGAAAAACATAACCTATACAAATAGCAAAGTGTATAATAAGTATTGTGAAATAGAAATTGTTCAAAACAAGAGGGAACTAGACAAGGGTGAAGATGAAAGAAGGGAAAAGAAAAAATAAATAGTAAATAAAAAATGGGATCAATGCTTTGTAAATAAGGAGGGGAAACTTGGTTGAAGAATGGGAAGGGTAAAATGGAAATAGGACATATCATGTACAGTTACAAACTCCCTATAGTGAATGTGATCATTATGTAAAACTAAATTGTGCCAATAAGTTCAAGGAGAAAATGATGTCCACTCTCATTAGTTTTATTAATACCTTAGCAGGAGTGCTACACAGATAAATTGTGTAAAAGATAAATAAAAACGGTAGAAATGAAACAAGTAAAATTACCTCTGCAAATAATCTGATAATATAGCTACTTAATGCTAAGAAATTTAAAAAAAAAAGATTAGAACTAATAAAAGAGTTCAGCCAGGGTTTAGTATATAAAAATATAGTAAATTTTATTTTTAATAAGTAGTAGTAAAACTGAAGTGAAATTTAGAAAATGATTTAACTTTAATAGCCTGAAAAGGAGAAAACTCTGGCATCTATAAAAATTTCTGAAATTAAAACATAGATCAATGAAAGTCCATGCTCATGGATCAAAAGATAAAGTATCATTAGCTTAACAATTCTCCTCAAATTGATCTAAAGATTATATATAATGTCTACTATAATCCAAGGATTGTTTTTCGTAAACTATAAAACTGAGCATAAATATCATGTAGAAGTGAAACATGCTCCAAGTAGCCGGAATAATTTTGAAAAAAGAAAAACAATGTTGGAAGATTTGCATTCCAGTTTTGAAAATTTACTACAAAGTTTCAGTGATCAAAAAGTAAAATGGTAGTTTATGGATAAGCATATAAATCATTTTAAGACTATTTGTAGTCCAGAAATAGAAGCATAACTATAGTTAATTGGTTTTCAACAGGAGTATGGAGATGATGCCATGGTGACATAATAGATTTTAAGAGATTTTCCTTAGATAATTAAACATTTGCATGCAAATGAAATTGGGCAATATCTTTACGATATAACAAAAACAACTGAAATTGCATTGTAAGCCTAAAGGTAAATCTAATGATATAAATGTCTTAAAAGAAAATATAGAATAAGTCATTGTGAATTTGAGTTAACCAAAAGACAAGGGACAAAGATAAAATATATAATTTGGCCGAAACAAATCAAAATTGTTTTGTAATTCAAATTAAAATTGTTTTGTAATTCAAAGAATATCAAATGTTCAAAACCCAATAATGAAGTAGGACAAAATATATGCAAATCATGTACCTAACAGGATAGTAATAGCTATAATATAATATTTATGGATAAGGAATTGTTTTTCGAAATATGAAAAGTGATAAGTCCCAAGGTTTGCCAGACGATTCAGAAAGTTTATAAGTCACACAAGATATACTGATTTAGTCCTAGTCCAAGTCTAAAAGCCTGAGAGCTAGGGGAACTGACTGTGTCTTTTCATTTGAAACAAGCAGTCTCAAGATATAGAGAATTCCTATGTTTTAGTCCAAAGCAAAAGGCAGTAACATAGCAGTGGAGCAATTCCAAGGATGTAGAAAAGATAAGTTCATTTACTTGAAAGAGGCCCAGCCTTGTATTATTTTTTTTTTACTTTTATTACTACATTTTTGCTGTATGTAATGATTACATTCACTGTAGAAAATTGGTACATTCACATAAAACTTTTTAAATACCCTCTATTCCCCATCTCTTTCCACTTACATTTTATTTTTTTCCAGCATCTGATCCATTTATTTATTTTATACAGCCTTATAAAGTTAATTATCATACATATGGATTAAAAAACAGACCAACAGGCTAAATAAAGAATATATAAGGGGCTGGGGATTTAGCTCAGTGGCATAAGCACCTGCCTTGCAAGCAGGCAGTCGTGAGTTCGATCCCTGCTATCGATAAAAAGGAAAAAAAGACAAAATAAAAAAAATATATATATACATAACATATTATACTAAGTCAAGAACACTTTTAGATACATTGTCTGTGTTAATTGAATCTGGCCCTCTCGTATTCAGAGCATGATATCCTGTATTAGTCTACCAATGAAAATGTTACCTCTATCTGAAAATACCTTCACAGTAGTAATAGTCAAAATAATGTCTAATCAAATAGCTTAGTACTCAGAAACCCAGTAAAACTGACGTATGAAGGTAAAAATTATAGGGTATGATTTGATTTCTGAAGACACTATATCTTAATGTTCAAAATACTCATTTTATAACTGCTAACTAAAAGATTAAATAAAATTCATGAGTCATTTAGTTAAATGCTTGGTTAGCTTACGAGGAAGGATGGCTTTGTGCTTTCTTTGTCTGCCCTGCCATGTTAGTGGATGGCTAGTTCTCGGAAGTTCCAGTCATGCTGGAACTTAGGAGGCCTACCAAGAAAGCAAGGAGCCATTCTTCTTGGGAAGTGGTATGAGCCAGGCACCAGTGCACCACTGAGAGAAGAAGTCAGCATCTACTGAGCACCAGAAATGCAGGAACTTGATGGTCTGACCAAGAAAGAAATGACCCATCCTTTCTTATAAGCAGCACAAGTGAGCTGTGGGGGCTCCAGAGAGCGAACTAGTCAGCATTTCTCAAGAACCAGCCATCATGGATTTTGGGGATCCAACCAAGAAAACAATGAGCAATTCTTCCTCGTTTCTCATTAGAGAAATGCAAAGTAAAGCCACACTGAGATTTCATCTCACCCCAGAAAGAATAGCACCAATCAAGCAAAACAACAATAACAAATTCTGGAAATGCTGTGGGGGGAAAAGAACATTCCTGCACTGTTGGTGTGTGTAGGCTGGTGAAATCACTGTGGAAATCAGGGTGGTGTTTCCTCAAAAAGCTTGGTTTGGGCACACCAGGGATAGAACCAGATATGCAAGAACTTGGGGGTCTGACCAAGAAAGCAATGGGCCATCCATCCTGGTAAGTGGCCTGAGCAAGCTGTGGGCTTGCCAGGGAGAGAACAAGTCAGAGTCTTCCGAGAACTAGCCATCCACTAATATGGCAGATCAGACAAAGAAAGCACAAAGCCATCCTTCCTCGTAAGCTAACCAAGCAAGCTGCAGGCACACTAGGAAGAGAACAAGTCAGTGTCTCCTGAGAAAAAACCATGCCAGTACTTGGAGGAAAACCAAGAAAGCAAAGAACCATCATTTCTGGTAAGCAATGTGAGTGAGTCTTGGAGGTGCCAGGGAGAGAATAAATCAAAATCTCCTGAAAACCAGCCATGCCAGAACTTGGGGGGCTTACCAAGAAAGCATTGAGCCAAATCACTGATAAATGGCATGAGACAGCCATGAGCATGCCAGGGAGAAAGCAAGGTACTATCTCCTGAGAATTAGTCGTGCTGGAACTTAGGAGGCCTACCAAGAAAGCAAGGAGCCATTCTTCTTGGGAAGTGGTATGAGCCAGGCACCAGTGCACCACTGAGAGAAGAAGTCAGCATCTACTGAGCACCAGAAATGCAGGAGCTTGATGGGCTGACCAAGAAAGAAATGACCCATCCTTTCTTATAAGCAGCACAAGTGAGCTGTGGGGGCTCCAAAGAGAGAACTAGTCAGCATTTCCCAAGAACCAGCCATGATGGATTTTGGGGATCCAACCAAAACAATGAGCAATTCTTCCTGTTTAGCAGCATGAGTGAGCTGCGAGCATGCTGGGGAGAGAACAAGTCATCGTCTCCCGAGAAACAGACATACCAATATTGGAGGGGCCGACCAAGGAAGCAATGAGCCACTCTTTCCAATAAGTGATACAGGTGAAAGCCAAGTTGGTCAGGGAGAGAACAAGTCAGCCTCTCTTGAGAACCAGTCATGCAAAAACATGGGGTGCCGACCAAGAAAGCAATGAACCATCTTTCCTGGTAAGTGGTACGAGCACACCATGGGTACCCCAGGAGTAAAAAAACAGACAGAGGCTCCTGAGAAACAGCCATACCAGAAATTAGGGGACTGATAAAGAAAGCAAAAATTCATTCTTGCTATTAAAGGATAATGAACTAGCCACAGGCATGCCAGAGAGAGAACAAATCAGAGACTCCTAAAAAACAACCATGCTGGATCTCGGTGTGCTGATCAAGAAAGCAATAAGTCATCCATCCTGCTAAGCAGCTCGAGGGAGCTGTGAGGGAAAGAATAAGTCAACTTCTCCTGAGAAAAAGCCACACTGCAACTTGGGGGCCAAACAGACAAAGCAATGAGCCATTCTTCCTGGTAAGGGGCAAGAAAGAGCCATGGGTACACCAGGGAAAGAACAAGACAGAGTCTCCTGAGAACCAGACACATGGATACTTGGGGGGCTGTCCAAGTAATGATCTTTCCTTGTAAGTGGTATGACTGAGCCTCGGGTACACCAGGGAGAACAAGTCATTATCTCCCAAGAACTAGCCAAGCCAAAACTTAAGGCCCGAGCAAGAAAGCAATAAGCCATCTACCTGGTAAGTGGTGTAAGCCAACTATGGGCATGCTATAAGACAGTGTTGCGTGAATACCAGCCATGCTGTTACTTGGAGAGTCAACCAAGAAAGCAATCATGGGTCTTGTCTCGTAAGGGGCAAGAAAGAGCCGTGGTTGCACTAGGGAGAAAACAAGTCAGAGTCTCCCAAAAACCAGTCATTATGGAACTTGGGGGACCAACTAAGAAAGCAGGGAACCATCCTTCCTTGTAAGTTCCATGATCCAATTGCAAGTGTACCTGGGAATAAACAAGTCAGAGTCTCCTGAGAACCAGCCATGCTGAATCTTAGGGGGCCAACCAGGAAAGAAAGGAGCCCTCCTTCCTGGTAAGAGGCTGTGAGTGAGCCATAGGTGCTCCAAGGAGAGGATATGTCAGCAACTGCTGAGAACCAGCCATGCTGGAACTTGGGAAGCTGACCAAGAAAGCAATGAGCCATTCTTCCTGGTAAGTGGCACAAATGAGCCAGTGCAGTGCCATAAAGAGAACAAGCAGCATGGCTGATGTCAAGAGAACCAGCCATGTTGAATCTTAGGGAGACAACCAAGAAAGCAATGAGCTATCCTACCTGGTAAGGGTCACAAGTGTGCTGCAGGTGCACCAGCAAGAGAACAAGTCAGAGTTTCCTGAAAACCAGCCATGGCAGAACTTGGGGGGCTGACCAAGAAAGCAAAGAGAGATCCTCCCTGGTATGCAGCACGAGCAAACCGCGGGCACACCAGGAAGAGAACAAGTCTGTCTCCCTAAAACCAGCCATTCTGAAACTAGGGGTGACAACCAAGAAATCAAGGAGCCATCCTTTCTTTTAAGTGGTGCGAGTGAGCTGCTGGTGCCCCAGTAAAAGAACAAGAAAGCAAGGAGCCATCCTTCCTGTTAAGCAGCATGAGCGAGCCAAGGAGACACCAGGGACTGCACAAGTCATTGTCTCCCGAGAATCAGCCATGCTGGTCCTTGACGGCCCACCAAGAAAGCAATGAACTATGCTTCCTGGTAAGTGGTGTGAGGCACCCAGGGGCATGCCAGGGAGAGAACAAATCACTGTCTACTGAGAACCAGCCATGCTGGAATACGGGAGGCTGACCAAGAAAGCAATGAGCCATCCTTCCTTGTAAGCAGCATGACTGAGCAGCGGGCATCCCAAGGAAAGAACAATTCAGTGTCTCCCGAGAAGCAGCAATGCCAGTACTTGGTTGGTTAACCAAGAAAGCAATGGGCCATCCTTCCTGGTAAGTGATGAGAGCAAGTTAGGGGCACGACAGGGAGAAAAATAAGTCAGCATCTTCTGAGAACAAGGTGTACTGGAATCATGGAGCTGACCAAGAAAGGAAAGAGCCATCCTTCCTGGTAAATATGCGTGAGTGAGGCATGGGCATTCCAGGGAAAGAACAAGTTAGAATCTCCGTAGAACCAGCCATGCTGGAACTTGGGGTCTAACCAAGATAGTAATGACCCATGCGCCTTGGTAAGCAGCGCAAGTGAGACATGGGACACCAGGGAAGGAATGAGTCGTTGTCTCCTGAGAACCAGCATGCAGAAACTTTGGGTCCTACCAAGAAAACAATGACTCCTTCTTCCTGGTTATCAGTGCAAGTGAGTTGTGGCATGCCAGGGAAGGAACAAGTCAGCATCTCTCAAAAACCACCTATGTTGGAACTTGGTGGGCCAAACGAGAAAGCAACAAGCCATCCTCCCTTGTAAGCAGCACAAACAAGCTGCAGGCGTGCCAGGGAGGAAACAATTCAACATCTTCTGAGAACCAGCCATGCTGGAACTTGATGGGCTGATCAAAATGAAATGAGCCACACTTCCTGGTAAGCGGCATGAGTGAACTGTGGGTACTCCAGTGAGAGCACAAGTCAGCATCTCCTGAAAACCAGAACTTGAGGGATCTACCAAGAAAGTTAAGACCCATCCTTCTTGGTCAGCAGGATCTAGTGAGCCATGGGTGCACCAGGGAAAGAACAAGTCAGGTTTCTGAGAAACAGCCATCCCTGAACTTTGGGTACCAACAAAGAAAGCAAGGAGCCATCTTTCCTGGTAAGCAGTGTGAGTGAGTAGTGGACACACCATGGAGAGAACAAGTTAGCATCTCCCAAGAACCAGCCATGCCAGAACTTGGGGAGTCAACCACAAAAAAGCCAGCCATCCTTCCTGGCAAGCAGCATTAGCCAGCTACTTATACACCAGGGAAGAACGAGTCAGAGTCTCCTGAGAACCAGCCATGGCAGAACTTGGTGGGTGGACCAAGAAAACAATGAATTATGCTTCTTTTTAAGCAGCATGAGCTAGCCATGGGCATGCCAGGGAAAGCACAAATCAACATCTCCCAAGAAATATATATGCCAGAACTTGGAGGGCCAACCAAGAAAACTATGACATCCTGGAAAATGTGTTCAAGTAAGCCACGAGCAGGCCAGGGGAAAAAAGAAGTCAGGGTCTCCAGAGAACCAGTCATGTGGGAATCTGGGCGACTGACTAGGAAAGCAACAGGCCATTCTTCCTAGTAAGCCGCATGACAGAGACATGGGTGCTCCAGGAAATTAACAAGTCAGCATCTCTGGAGCACCAGCTATATCAGAACTTGGGGTCCAACCAAGAAAGCAATGAGCCATGCTTCCTGGTAAGTGGTACAAAGGAGCCGCAGGCATGCCAGGGAGCGAACAAGTCAGGGTCTATCAAGAACTAGGCATGGTGGAACTTGACTTCCTACCAGGAAAGCAATGAGCCATCCTTCATGGTAAGGAGCACAAGTGAGCCTCAGGCATGCCAGGGAGTAAATAACTCAGTTTCTCCTAAGAACCAAACATGCTGGAACTTGGGGTGCCAATCAAGAAAGGAAGGATCCATCCTTCCTGATAAACAGTGCAAATGAGCTGTGGGCATACTAGAGAGAGTGCAAATCAGCATCTCCCAAGTACAAGCCATGGCAGAACTTGGGGGACCGACAAAGGAAACTAAGACTCATCCTTCTTGGTAAATGGGATAGAGCAAGCCACGGTTACCCCAGGGAAAGAACAAGTCAGAGATGCCTGAGAACCATCCATGCCAGATATTGGTGGGCTGACCAAGAAAGCAACGAGCCATCTTTCCTGATAAGCAATTCACTCCAGTGACCTGCAGGTGCACCAGGTAACGAACAAGTCAAAACTTCTGAGAAGCAGTCATGCTGGAACATAGAGGGCTGACCAGGAAAGCAATCAGCCATTCTTCCTGGTAAGTGGCATGAGCAAACCGAGGGTGTGCCAGAAAGACTGCAAGTCAAATGTCTCCCGAGAACCTAGCATGCTGGAACTTGGACAAAGAAAGCAAGGAGCCATTCTTCCTGGTAAGTGGTGCAAGCGAGCTGTGGGTACAACATAGAAGGTACAAGTCAGTGTCTTTCAAGAACCATCCATACCAGAACTTGAGGGGCCAACCAAGAAAACAAGGAGCATTCCTTCATGGTAAGTGGCACAAGTGAGCCACAGGAGCATTAGGGAGAGAACAAGTCAAGTCTCCAGGGAAGCAGCCATGCCAGAACATGGGAGCCGCAAAGAAAGCAATGGAACCATCCTTTCTGGTAAGGAGCATGAGCAAGCTGTGGTCATGCCAGGGATAGAACATATATGTCTAGCACTTCACTTAAAGAGTTTATAAGAATTGATTTTAGTATATGTGATAGTATGAACAACTACACTAAAGAAAGCGAGACACTGTGGTAGCCATTGCTGATTGCCTATCATTTTGTTTCAAAAACCAATAAATATTTTATTCTTGGTTTTGATTGGTTTTAGTCTGTTTTCAGGTATTTGATTCCAGTATGTATGAAGATAGGGAGAGCTATTTTAAGGAAAACAAAAGATATTATGATAGCCATTATTGATATCCTAGTGTCTGGACTTGAAAGCCCTTAAGGCTCTTATTCTTATTTGTTGATTGCTGTTATATGATTTTGATGTGTATTAACTTATTGTGTGTGAAGGTATGAATAACCATTTTGAAGAAAACAAGAGACATTATGATAGCCACTGCTGATTTCCTGCTTTCTCTGAAATCCTCTGTTATTTGCACTGTTTTACTCTGCTCTACTTTTGGTTTGGTTTGGCTTGGTTTATTATCTTTAAAATAAAATTTTTAAAAATTTACTTAATTATCTAATTTAATATTGAAATTTTATGTGATAGGTACTATATTTGATATGCAATGAAACCGAGACAGAGATTTTTAGCATTTTTTCCAAGATTTCACAGTTATAAAACAGTGATATCACTTTTATCTACTACTTAGTAAAAAATACATGGTATGTTGAATTTAGACATCTAGTCTACTTATAATGATAGAAAACGCAACTATTTTAATGAACATTTTCTATATGTGAGATACCATGCCACTTGGTTTAAATGCAATTATGAAATTTAACTCTTACCGAAACATGTGAACATAACTACCATTAACATACAGCGTTATACCCTAAAATAGCATGAGTAATAAAGCAGAATAGGTTCTGGAATGTGAATTCAAAATCTGTTTTTGTTG
Organism: Cavia porcellus; assembly: GCF_034190915.1. Classification (NCBI taxonomy): domain Eukaryota; kingdom Metazoa; phylum Chordata; class Mammalia; order Rodentia; family Caviidae; genus Cavia; species Cavia porcellus. The sequence goes on along the minus strand of NW_026947486.1, from coordinate 83,360,297 downwards.
GTTGTGATAAATGTTTATTTATATACATATAAAATATCCATTCAGTATTTGTCAATTAAACATCAACTATTTTTGAAAACTGTATCTTCTTAATCATCAAACTTGAGATTTTCCAGCAGTTTTATTTCTGACAAGTAAATCCTAGCAAGGAAAAATTTTCCTGAGTTATTCGGTTCAAGTTTCTTCATTTCCTGGCTGTTCTTCTCCCAAAATGCTATTTTCAAATCCATTCCAATTTTTATTTCATATTCCTTGAGTTTTGTTCAATAAAGTGATGTACAAATTTTATAAACAACATCACTCTTAGTTTATATGTTACACTCCACTCACGTGCATGGCATATTTTCACTTCATCTGTTTGTTGCCCTTTCCTCTTTTCCTTTAAAGATTTCAAAAACAGATATGATTGTAAGATGAACTGAAATAGATGTAGGTAATAATAAGGCAATTATATCTATTAATTAGACCACAAAATAAAATCAGTCTATTAAGAAAATATTTGAAACTTACTCCCCTACCAAGTTAGTTTCACATTTGAAACTAAAGATTCAGAGAAAATTAATACTTTAACCAACAATTTCTACATTTATTACAAAAATCAAAAGAAAGAAATGACCCAAGCATCTCATTTTTCATTGATGTCATTTGGATCAGAGATTTCTTAGGACTCTAAAGGAAGTGATAATGCAAGAAGTAGTTGTAGCAGCATTTTACACAGGAAGACTGGAAAGGACTTATTCGCTAGAAGAATGACCTGTAGCAAATTTGGCCCATTTTAATTTATGAAATATACAAACTCTTAGAAAAAGACAAGTCTTTCTTTACTGACTGAAATATTGGACAGATAGTAAAATTAATCTGAATACCCACAGGCATCATGACATGGAAAACAACAGTTATATTAGCTCCAAAGTCATCAAACAGCATCATTTGGACTATTGATATATGAAATGGGATGATGGCAGGCTTGGAAGGCTAAAGTGCACTACAGGATGTGTGTAGGTCACCAAGAATATTGTGAGATTCACCATTTTAAATCAATTGGTATCTCCATTTTCTCTATAATATCCACAAAGGCAAAGAGTAAATCTGTGTTTTCTGGATTATAAAAAGATGGATAACTCTGAAAGAGTTGTGAAAATGTCTTGATTCAAAACATGTTTTTAAAGAACACAAATAGAAGACATCCTACTTCTCATCTTTTAGGACACTGATAAAGTAATGAGAAAAATAATGAGTATGTGAAATTCATGAATTCAACAACCTGAATCACAGGAAAGCTCAAGGCAAATAAGTTATTTTCCCAAGGGGAAATTTTTTCCTTGTGTGTGTTCCTAGTCTGAACACATTATTTTAATCTGTCAAACTTTAGTTTTCTGAGTTCCATACCTCCCACTTTCCAATCCAAAATAAAAAAAAAAATAGTTCAGTTGTCCTACTTTAGCTGGGTAAAAGATAGTCTTATACAGTTGCAATATTTCTAAAGAATTGCAATTTCACAAGCATAGTGTCCCTGCACTACATTATTCACCTTATATAGGATTTGAGGCAGAAAGAGAGAAAAGTGAAATAAAATAACTTCTTCCAATATTCCATACTCTGGACTTTCTTAAAAATCTTTCCTGACATAGTTTTCTTTTTCTTTCTTTTTTCATCTAAGGGAGAGAAGGAGAATGGAGAAAAAGAAAAATGAGAAAGAAATAGAAGAGATGGCATGAATCATACACTAGGATGTTTGCACCCTTGTCTCTGGTAAATAAAAATTTAAACCTTACTTCTCAATATCAGGATTTCATCAAATGCTCATGTATTTACTATTACATAGTGGTCACAGAAGACATGGCAGCATGCTAAGAATTACAGATATTAAACAGATAAAGCAATAAGGAAGAAAGACAATGACAGATTGTGAGATTGTGATGATATAAAATGAAATAAGCAGGAAAATATCACAAAGCATGATGAAGGTGAGTTACTTCAGATGGAATGTTCATGAAAGTCATTCCTGTAGAAATAACATGAAGAAAGAGTAGGGACCAGTTGCAGTGGTGGCTGGGGTAGTGCTGAGTAGCTATGTGCTATAGTTCAAATTAAGAGTGTAGTAAAATCACATTTGCTTCACATGCAGTAATGTAATTATCTACTAACTTACTGACTAACTACTGCTATACTTGATAGTCAGGAATATTTTCATGTGATTTTAGTAAAAAGATGAATGCTTTCTCAGAGATGTTATTTACTCAGTAACAGATAGTATGCATTACAATTATGCTCTTAATCTGAAGTATATTTCCATGAAATTTTCTGTTTAAGCCAGGCATGGCAGTGCATTCCTGCAATCCCAGTACTCTTGAGGCTAAGGCAGGAGGATCTTTGCAAGTTCAAGACCAGCCTGGGCTAAAGAGCCCAAGGCCAGCCTGAACTACATAGTGAGACCCTGTCTCAAAAACACACACACAAAGAAGAAAGAAACAAAGAAAGAAAAGAAATTTTCTGTTTTAATAAACTGGAAGAGGAAAAGGAAACAAGGGGAAGTTTTATCATTTCTATTAGGGCAAATAATTCCTCTTCACTCTGTGTATTAAGCTAAGGTAGAAGTCTTATGCATTCAATATTGCAATGATTTGGTAATATAGTTGGATACAGATGTTAGCTACTTGCACACATTGACTCCAAAAAAGAAGTGACCCCTCATTAGAAATGTGCAGGGAAGGTATCTTTGAGATGATTACAGCAAAGGAGTTTATAATGCCAAGCCACATGTGACAGAATGAAAGAACTTGTGTACCCTTGCACTGACAAAGATATCCATTGATAGTAGCTAATGTGTAGTTACTGTGTGTGAAATGGATTTGTAAGGGCTTTAGGTGCATTAACTCCATACTTAATGCAACCATAAGAGATACATATTATCACTCCTGTTTAACAACAGGCATACAAAAGTTGAACAGTTTAACTAAGATCACATAGCCAGTACATGGGAAAGACTAGATTTGAATCAAAATGGATTGGCTCTGATTTTGCTTAACAATTATGACCATGTGTCTCCTATTACTAAACTTGAGATGCATTCAAAGATACATTTAATGTATAAAGATGAAAATACAATTGGTGCTATTACTTGGAGGATGTTTCAATGTACAGTACAATATAAAAGTCACCCTTACATCATTGCAAGCTCCTGGCAGATGTCATAACAGTTCATTGATCTTTTAATCTATAAGAAAACACACAGGATCTTATCAATGTGGGTCAATGAACGTATTTGTCTGGATGAAGTCCTAAAAGGGGTTAGCTCAATGCCTAGTTGGAGTAAGATTCAGAGAATGGAGTTAATAAGATAGAACGTGTTGTATAAATTCCTGTCTTTCATTAATAATTTCAATCTCATGAGTAAGAAATTGATACATCAGAGATGATACTGAGAACCAGAACAAAGATTTGACCTAATATTTTACTTTTATTTGGTATCAAACTTCTCTCTATATATTTAAGTGTGCCTTTCAAAGGAAATAACTGTCTGCCCTAAAATTTAGAGGGCTAATAATAATTATAGCTAATATGTGCTAGCTTATTCTCAACCTCAAAAGTCACTAAAAAACATGTGAAAGTCTTAGCTTCTCTGTCCCTGTTTTACTGGATTTGTTATTTTTAATATACCTATAATTACCTTATAGATCCAGGTATCATTAGGGAAACTTACACTCAACTAGAGTGACAGCAAAATGATGGTGGTCTACAATGCCACAGGCTCTCCTTTCCCCACGGAAACATTTAGTTAACAACAGCATATGCACAAGAATATCTTTGTGAGAAATCCTGAGATAAGTAAAAAAAATGAAAGCTCTCGGGTCAGTGAAAAACCAAGCAGAGATTGCAACAAACAGGATGAAATAAAATTTATAGTATTTGACATATATATTTGTGTCTTTATCCATGTACAGGTATGGAAAAATATGAGCAACTGGGAGGGGGAATCCTCTACAATTAGGCTCCTCTGTCTGGAAAGAAAGAAAAGAATATAACATAGATTCAAGGTTTGCCTTCTTTGGAGTTTACCTGAGGAATTGGCTTTTGTCCTGCCTAACTTGAAGTGTTATTTGGGCTGATGGCAGTTAAAAGTGGCTGATAGCGGAGCCAAAAAGTATACTAGAACTGAGGCTTCATAGACACACACCAAAAAAAAAAAAAAAAAAAAAACAAAAAAAAAAAAAAAAACAAAAAAAAAAAAAAAAACAGATATAAGACAATATTTGAGAAATTCTAGAATTTGGTATCTGAGATAACTGGTAAAGCTTTCTGCTCACACAAAGACAGTACACAAAACCTACAAGTTATGATTGTTTTTTCAAATGCCAAAATCCAAGCCAAAATTTTACAAAGTATAAAAAGGAATAGAAAACATGGACAAATCAAAGTAATACGCCTCCAGAAAATAAACCTGAATAAATGCAATTCAAGTTGACAATGAATTTAAATTATTAATGACCTATGAGAATAAAGAAAGACAAACAAAATCATGAAAATGTTAAATAAAACAAGTGATAATGAGAGTCATAAAATTATTTTGAAAGAATTAAACATAATTTTACAGATGAAAGTAAAATACCCAAACTAAAAATTGTATCAGAGAAATTCAAGACTTTATCAAGAAGAAGTGTCAGAAAACATTGACATAGAAATTTTGAAACCATTTAGTGAGAGAATCAAAAAGAAAAAAGAAAAAAAATCAAAGAAATTCTAAGAGACTTAAAGTGTACTGTAGAGCAAATAAACGGATACATTATGAAAATCAAAGAAGGGTAAGAAAGAAAAAGCAGAAAGCATATTTAAAGGAATAATGGCTAAAAGTATCCTCACTAATTTACTTTATACATGCCAAGAAGACTCAAGTGAATGGAAAGACATTCTTAAGAGTACACTTAAAAACAATCAAGATGACAAATTTGGTATGTGATTTTTATTGCAATTTTAATAATAAATGCTCAATCAACTCTACCTAAAACAAAACATAGAGCTACTAGTATGTGAATAATGCTTCTAACTAGTGTTACTTCTGCTTTTTGGACTATCAGATCTCAAAACAGTCAGATTAGGGTCACATTTTTTACTTAGACAACATCAAGTGAGACCTAATAAGGAACACAATTTAGTAAGATAACAAGTAAATGTATTATATTGTTTTCATTTTAGAAAACTGAATACTTTAATGTTCTTAGTTTGCTGTTTTAATTCTCACCGAGAGTGTCCTTGGAAGCACCTTACCTAATTGTCATAAAAGAAGAAAACAGTCTTTCAAAGACTTTGGAAGATTCTTTTAGATGAATTTCCATTTCCAACTTTGTATGCCAGGAAGAATCATTTAGAAATTAAAATTCTTGGGATAAAATAAAGAAAAATGTATAACTATCATAAACCCTAACAACAGACAACACTTCATAAAATCCACTCGGCCACAAAAAGTATTCTAAATAACATAAAAAGAAACAAAATGTGTATTTGGTCTCCCTTTTACCTTAGCTTCTAGCAAGACCTACTTGAGAGTAGCTTAATGGTTTGTCTTTGTGATTGCCTCTCCTCTCCAAATGATGTCATTATTTATTGCTTTGTCAAACTGCCACGTATATTGCTTTTCAGCCATGAACTCTTCTTTTCATATACTAAAGAATGACCTGAATATAGTTATTTGTAACTAACAAATCATCTTCCTAAACTACCACGAAACCAGTAAAATGCATGTAAGTACAGGATTGAATATAGTTCCATTATTATGAAAATTTTTTGGCACTGCTACAGGGATTAAATGCATTAAATCTTCTGTCCATTTAATAATAAACTAAATTGATATTCAGTGATTTATCTCCACTGAATAAGGCACTAACATAAGATGGGATATTTATAACATTCTCTTATTGTGAAATTGACATGTAAAAAATGGCTTTTTGCATTTTAATGAAAAGTTAAATTCATTCCCTAAAAAATATATTATTAGACTGATCTTACAGCTATGATTGCACATCACTATCTTACAGATACATATTTTAAAAAGTGAGACCAAGTAAAATAACTTAAAATCTAACTCAGTTTCTTTGTATAGAGTAATGTTCTGGAGAATAATAATTTAAATATAATATTATATCAATGTAAATCCTGACAAAGTCCATTTCTCAAAATTAACTCAATAAAGTTATGTTCCTAGCATAGATACGTCTAACTTTAAGAGAAAACAGGAGACTATCACTTTCCAAGTATCTAACAATGAGAATGATTCAGCTCTGTTAAGTGTGAATGAGAATAAGATATCCATTGGAACAGATCTTAGGTTAATGATTGTCATATGTATATGGAGTGGTCTGCCTCTTATGCATAATTGACTATGTTTACTACAGCGGTTGAGGTAAACATTAGGAATCCAAGCCACTAAACGGAAAAATAAACTCTTAAAAGTAGACAACAATATGTTCATTTATCATTAACCTCATCTTTTCTGGCAACTACCCAGATCTTAAGTAAGATCATTTACTGAATGTTTAATCAACCAATAAATAAATTGACCTCACAGTGTTCTAAAGTGGAATACACATGAAGGTCAGTGAGGCAAGTGCAAAGCTAAAGGGAATGTTTTTCTATCCTTTCTTATCATGTCATCATTTTATGGTAACTGAAATATAGAAAAAGCTAATTATTAAAATTATCTTCTCTAATGTCAAATTCCTAGGGGAGTGCTTGCTCTTTCTACCATCTGACCAGAAACTGCTTCTTTTCAAGACATACAATTACTATATGGACAGAAATCATGACTTATTGATTACATTTGAGTTCTTTTCCCCAATGATGCTTTTAATCTCTTAACATCTCCAATACTTTGTCTCCTCAGCAACTCTCATACAGAAATCTCATTTTTCTCACAACTCCATTGCTATGGATTTGGAAAAAAAGTGTTGTCTTTCTTCCTTATCAAAGATACTATAAAACCATATAAAGTTGCTTAATTCTTTAAAAATTAAGATGTTCTACTTGAACTGGCCAAAAGTAGTCCAGGTTCTTGTGCACAGCAAGGTAAGAATTGCTCATCATACACCTACTAAGTACCTACATTTATTGAGTATCATGATATGCATAGGGAACCATTCAGACCACTTCAAAGCTCAGGAACATCTGAGGATACCTGAGAATGTGATGCTGTTTGTCTATCACTGGAACATGGTGGAATGCGGTTATGTGACCATTACTTTTGGGATTTTATCACAGTTGTGAAAGGGAGCTGAGAGCTGCTATCCCTAATTGAGAAATAGCAGTAGTACGCTACACTACATGCCTGTGAGTAGTCATGAGACAGTTAAAGGAATATGAACAACTGATTCCAAGTGTGGAGTAGCACAGGCCACCACTCTCATGTGATTGGGAAACATACTTTCAACAGCTGTTCTTTTCAGCTAGCCTTTTGCAGCCCAACTGACATTGATTTGGGGACTCATGATGTGCATAACCCAGGAACCCATCCAGGAGGCAGTACTACAGAACATTATCCATAATCTCTACATGAAAGGGAAAGAAGAACCTCCAGCTGATGCTGAATATACATGGTTCTATCCATTACCCAGTCCCACAATGGACAGCAGTCACTGTCCATCCCAGTAAGGAAAGGACTCTGATTTGAAAATGGAACAAACAGGTCAAGCCAATGTGCAGTGTGATTGCTTATGCTATGTGAAGAAGGTCCCCTACATATTTACATGGGTAATTCGGCCACCTTGAGGGGGCTGATTCACTGGCTTCTGGCTTGGACAGCTTAAGTATGACAGACAGGACACTATCCCTTGTGGGTTGTTGACCTATATTGATATATTGAGACGTATGGAATTATGGCCAAAAAGCTAACCATGTAGTATGTCATGGTTCAGGATATAAGCCCCTCCTCTCAGCAAGAAATGACTTAAGCAGATGCCTTGATCAGGCATTATAATAGTTGACCACTAGGAATAGTGTCCAACCAGGAAAATTGATTGCTGCACATAGGATCCCATCAAGAATAGCATCTGGCCAGGGGCAAGGACCATAGACCTAATCCTTTGGGTTAAAGCCCTTGTTCAACAGGTGAGCCAGGCCTTGAATGTTACACACCAGGCTTTGTCGTTGCTTATGGATGAAACTGTGCAAATGAAAAACAGTGGGGTTTTACAAAGCCATGCGCCTCTTGGTTTGCTGACTGCAGCACCAGGAGGCACTTGTACACTGTAACATGTAAAGTGTTACATTTATTTACACCTGACCTTTGAGGGGATGGGATCTGAGAAACTACTCAGACTGATTCAAAGCTCAGGGGTGTCTAAAGACACCTGAGTATGTGACCCCACTTGTCCAGTGCAGGCACACAGTAGGATACCATTATGTAAGCTATAGCAAGGGAAACACACATGTGCTGCTTATAACATTATACAAAAACACCAATATGAAATATCAACCTATATAAGAATTATACAATAAAGATGCAGGTGGTTCTTGCACACTTGTGCTCTTGCACTGCTGCACTCTGGTCTGACCCATGTTACTTGCTGTTGTTGCTGATGTCTTGCATACCTGAGTTCTTTAACCGGGAAACTTATCCACAAAAGTCTTCCTTGGGTCCCTGAGCAGGCTGACAGGACAGTAACAGCAGAAACAAGCAGAAAAGCAAAAGGAAAAAGAGGAACCCCCAATACTCAGGCGTCTGATATTTAAATGATCAGTCACCTCTAACTCCAAGGGGCTCCAATTGTGGACAGATGCCTCTGACTTCAGGTGTTTCCCATTTTATCTCTCACTGGAGTCAATGACCTCCTAAGATTAAATGTGGATTATTATGAGGGTGGTGTTTTATTTGTAGTTGAATGAAAAGTTAGTGACTCCCTAGATTGTAGTATTCTTCCCCAAGTTCCCTGGTCCCCAAAAGTCTTTGAGAGGAGTTGAAGGAGGAAGTTCTATCTTCTATAGCTACTTTGGGGAGAATAATGGTGTTACAGTTTGTTTCTGGATATCCTCTAAAGCCTCATGAGGCTGTGCAGGATGACCTTTTTGCAGATAGCTAAATCTAGAGTTTGAGATTGGTTCATTGTCTAGTGCTGGGATTGGGAGTGTGAGTGCTAAACCCACCCTAGGTCAGGTACCCTGCATACAATATAAGGAGAGAGTGAGTATGTTCCCTCCTTTTGTCCCTTCTGCTATTGTTACTTTTATTGTTTTCTGTTGCCATTAAAAGTTGCTCCTCACCCATGCCACCATGCCTTGGAGCCGGCTGATCACAGACTGAAACCTGCACAAACTGTGAGTTAAATAAAACCTTTCCTTCCTTAATCTGGTTGTCAGGTATTTTGTCTCAGCAATGACAAAAGTAGCCAAAACAAGGGTTGCTGGCCCTAGCTACACAGAGACAAAGGAACTCTCACCTTGACTATCTAAGAGTTCAAGGAGGCTGAGCCCTTCCTCTGAGGATTTCTTAATGAACTGTGGATGTGGAAGCAGGTTTTGATCTGAATTTATGTTCACTACCAGTAGTTTGATGGTTGTCAAATAAGAAGAAACAAATTACAGCAGGAGATTAAATGTATAAGAGCTAAGTAGTAAAGCTGCAAGAAGCATTCATAAGGGCCTGGTCTGGGATTAGTAACCAAGATCCCCAATTTCAGATATTAGGCCAGGACATCCATGACTCAAATAGTGTGTCATGAATCTTGGAAGTTTTTGTGCCGTGTCTCTTTCTATTTTATACCTACTGACAAAGAAAATAATTTTTCACTTGGCTACACACATACTCCCTTTGTTTCAGATATTGTTGTCTGCTAGTGAGTCTACCTGATCTTGAAGGGAGAAAGTTAGTATAGACAGTCTGCCAAGTTTTTGGTGGCTGTTGATGACAGTAGAAATATGTGATTAGTTTTAAGGTCTCATGTAGGTAGTCACTGTTTATTATCTGTATCTGAGGCAATTCTTAAATAATCTAGGGTATCAAAGCTGGACAAAAGGAAAAAAAGAACCAGAAATGTCATATTATAACTTGGAAAAAGAATCTTAAGTGTAATATTATAGTCACACAATTTACTTAGAGGGGACAAACTGATTTACTTACTTGTTCACCAGAGTGATTGGTATTTTTCTGAAAAGGACTTTGAAGTTGTCTATTGTTTCACAGGTATATGAATTTAATGGACTTTCTTTGTCTTATGGTGTCAGAGGTAGTTTGAGTTTTACCCTGGAATGGTGACTCCAATTATCAATTCCCTGTACCTTAAAGGTAGGAAGAGTTGTTTTTAGTGTTGTGAAATGAATTTTCCCTTTCTGTGAAAGTTGGTACTAAGGCCCACTTTCTTTATGTGTGTTAATTAGGGCTTGTTCACCAGGGCAGACTTTGTGCTGGCAATGGTTGTTAGTCATTGTATGGAAGGATCTTATTATCATATTCCTAGAGGTCTTGTTAGAAAGTTCCTAGATAAGTTATATGTTGAAGGAATTGGAAGATTTCAGTGTCAGTGCCTAAATCAAACGTCAAAAGGACCTCATAAAGTTTCTCAAATTTGTTGGGAAACAGAACCTGTAATTAAGGTGTCTGAATGTCTGAGACTGGTGCATGATTTGCCCTGTAGGTTGAGAAATACGTAGAAGCTCTACCTGCTTCTGGTCATGGCAGGAAGACCCACAGAACTATGAGACTCAAAAATAGAACATCTGTGGAAGACATTGTGGATCTTGGAAACTGTATAGCACATGCAAAGGTCTGGCTTGGATGAAAAACAGGTTCCCTATTAACCTGTTCCCTATTCTTTGAGTATTCTTTATGTTTCTCTTGCTGGTTTCCTTTGACCACCATTGTTCTTCCAAGAAACTATCACAAACATGCCACCATTGCTTAAAACCTCTTAAATAAAAATGAATTAACTTAAGAGACCTTTGTCTTTGCCCAACTTGAAACATTGACCTCCCAGTCACCTTGAACCTTCAAATTTCTCTTTACCTTTCTCTGTCCCTTGCTGTAACTCTTGAGCAGACAAGTGTTTGACCAGTCCCTGGTAAAATGTGCTGAGGTTGTGTTTGCACATGGGGGCTGCCAGATGTTTAAGTAGGATATCTAATTAGATGTGGATCTAGACAGTTAAGGTGAGTTTCTTCACATAGCTTGGCAAAAGTTCATTTGAGTTTGATTGGCTCTTAACCTTTTTTATGCAATGTGGAGAAAATATTTAATTCCCAGTTCATTGGCAACTCCCTGTGTGATTTGGGATGAAACAGAGGGTCCATTATCACTTTTAATAGATCAAAGAAGTCAAAACCTAGGAATTACTACTTTAAGAAGAATTTTTACCACCACTAGAGCCCATTATGACCTGGTAGGGGAGGCCTCTACTCAGCTAGTGGAAGTATCAAAACATATTAGGAGGTGTATATATCCTTACATGTAAACATATAGGTGAAATCTGTTTGTCAATCTTCTCCAGGGAAGGACCCATGCCTTTGTATTGGTTCAGGCAATGGGGGAAGATGAATCAATGGACTGTGGAGGGCACAGACAGGACATACCTTACAGACATAGGTCAGGCCCTATACAGAGTCTACATGCCAGAGAGATGGTGCTATCTTAACCTAGGTGAATGCAACATGTAGGGACTTAATAACTCTCCATTATGCTCATTGTGGCAAGAAGGGTCAGGGTCATATATGGCACCATTTCCCTTTTGAGTTGCCCCCTCATTATGAGTCATTTAAAGTTCTACTGTAGATTATCCTGATTTAAAATCAAGATCTTATGATTAGAGCTATTGATGGGTTAGAACTGTGTTGGAGAGCAGCCTGTTTGGCAGTGGAATTTGTTTTAGAGTTACCCTGGGAGTTGGACTCCACAGCAACTTGATTTCACTTGTAGTGGATAACTGCTACCTCACATGCAAAATTTACAGTCTTGAGGAGGTTGGAGATCTCTGATCCATGTTTTATTGGAGACTCATGACTAGTTAATATTCCTCTTTCTTTCCAAATGGCTGTATGTACATGTAGGAGAAAGGGACATTTGAAGATGTAATATAACAACCCTTTTGCCCTGGGTAATTTGGAGAGCCTAGGTGAAGACAAAAAGTTATGATTGGCTTCTAGGCAGAAGTCCCAGGGGGGAGTTCTTTTACTCCCGTGACCTGAGTGGGGCTGACTATGGCATAACCATCCTCCTAATGCCATTCTTTATAAAACTGCTGCTACCAGTGAGCCATGTGCTAGCTGGTCTTGTTAATGGCTAGTTCTTCAGATCAGGATGGGTAGCATAATTTTGAGTGATGCTCTGTGCACACTCATGCTCCATCTGTTGGATGATTAGGAGGAGCAGGTCTGGGATTAGAACAGTGTAAGCCTAAAGCATGTCTGTATTTTCAATAAGAATTATCTGATATTAAGTGAACCTTTCTCCAGTCACAAATGTTCCCTGAGTTCTGACAAAGTCTTAGTGTAGTTATAACTATGAGTATTTGTCCTAAAGTTATTTTAGAAGCTTTCTAAACTAGAATGCCATAATGACTATTGCTCATAGGCATATAGGCAAGCCTGTGATACTCCATCCAGTTGCTTGGGAAAGTAGCAACTCATCAGTTTTCCTGGCCTAGACACTGAGTTAGTACTCACATGGTTACTCCCTGTCTCTTAGGTACAAAATGGATAAACAAAAAACCCCTTAGATCTGAGATTCCTAATGCTGGGGCCTGTATCAAGGCCAGTTTTAAGGCGTTTAAAGACTCTTGAACATCTGCTATCCATTTTAAAGTTTCAGTTTCTGGTGCTTGACTTGTCTCATGTAGTGGTTTGGCTATTACTCCAAAGTGGGGTATCCATATGAGACAGAAGCTCACCATTCTCAAGAAAGCTCTCAGTTGCTATTTGGACCTTAGATGACCCAGATGACAGATTGCCTCTGTTCTCATTGAGGTAAGTTGTCTTTGTCCTAGAGTTAAGGTATATCCTACATAAGTCACCTTTTGTTGAGAAATTTGGACCTTGTTTTGGGATACTTTATAACCCCACTTTGCTAGGAAATTGAGTTTTAATGGTGTTTTTACCTGAGTGAGGCTACAAATGAGGACATCATCTACATACTGTAATAGTCCTCCCTTTTGAAGTTAGATCTCTCAAGTCTTGAGCTAAAGCCCTTGCAAATGACTGGGGCTTATCTCTAAGGTCTGGACAAGATGCCCCAAGTATAATATTGGTGAAGTCTTACTTCTTGGAGATCTTCCCATTCAAATTCAAGCAAATATCGGAAACTAGAATCCACATGAATATAAAGAAGGAAGCTTTAAGATCAAAGGCAGAGAACTATTTAGTGTCTCCAGTGATATGTGCTAAAATGGTATATGGGTCTATTACTAATGGGTGAATAAGTACTACTTCCTCTTTGATGACTTTGAGATCTTGCAGTGGGTCATATTCTCCTGATGATTTGGCTACTGTGAAGCAGACATATTGCATGGGAACTACAGACACCGGTAATCCTGTAGATAGAAATTTGTTAATTACTGGTTTTACTCTCAGGCTACCTTCCTTCTTAAAGAAACACTGTATCCTCTGAGGACATAGATTCTGGTCCTTTAGTTGAAGGACTACTGAGATGGCCTTGAAAACCCTCCCTGGGGAGCCAATACACCATGCTTGAGGATCTAGTCTTGGCAGAAACATCAGGCTCTGAACCTCGAAAGGCTGTGATACAGGTTGCCAGGGTTTGAGTATCAGAGTGGCCCTGCGTAGGAAGAATATATTTCTTCCAGTTGTTGATATGGGGCACTCTGATATAATCATAAAGGCAGTATGAAAAAGGAAGTCTTGCTAACAGCATATCAGAGTAGGGGTAAAGAAACCTATTCAGTTAATTACCTTAAGGCCCATAACAACTTTAGAATGTGATGAAAGCTCACCCCAATAAAAAATACTAGAGCTGAATAAATTGTGAGAGTATCATAGAGGAATGTAACTTACTTATCTGCTACATCTAAAGTTACTTGAGGCTACTGTGAATTAATTATGATACTCTTGTGTAGGAACCTTGTAGGTTGCCTTGGGCACTGTCAACTCTCATTGTCTGAACTTTCCTCAAAGGCCATGTTGGTGAGGGACAACCTTGTCCCTCTTTGAGAACAAGAGCAGTCTCTCTTCCAATTCCAAGAGTTTTCTCCACTAACTTTACAGGTCCATCAAGGGCTAGGTGGGTTTCCTTTACCCACTGCCCCATTCTTTTGCACTTGAAACACTCTGACTTGCTCCCATCACTCCTTGATTTGCTCACCTTGGATTACCGCAGAATTGTAGGCTTTATTACACACCTCATCAAACAGGACCTGCATGACTTCACTTGCCCCCTTTCCTTAGTCAGTTCTATTGTTTTTTTCCTCTGCTTCATCCAGGTTATTGAACACCAAATAAGCTTTATTACCCAATTGGAATTTTTGGAGCTTTTTCCTAATATTTGAAGCTGATTGACTGATAAAATTCTACCTTGGGGTAATATCAGCTTTTCTAAAATTAGAGTCTAAATAAATGTATTTACAAGTGCATCTTCAAGTTGAGGCTGAAAAGCAACTGGACTTTTTTTCTGTTGGGGCCCCTGACTAGTAGACCTGAGCTTATTGCAACTCACAGGTTTAGCCATCCCTTGTCACGTACCAGATAAAATAACTTGGATATTTAACTTTTGTTTAGTTTCTTCATCCACTGTGTTATAATCCTACTCAGGCCCTTCTGGCAATCCAAATAATACAGCAATTGGAGAATGATCAGAAGGTGGACCTGCAAAAGTTTCATCAGTGGCCTGCTTTACAGCCTCTATAAACCTTTTACTTTCTACTCCTGGGAAACAGGAAGTGAAGAGGAATTGACCCTCAAAAATAGTTATTATGATATGAAAACCATCAGCAAATTTTCATGATTCTAAGAAAATCTACCCAGTTTTTCCTTGCATTGCTGAATATCTATAACTGAAAAAGGAATTAGCACCTGGACACTACTATCAATGCCTGCTACTACTTGAAGGGGTAGGGAAGTGGTGGGCTTAGATAATTGAGTTCCCTGAATCGGGGTTCTATAGTAAGCAGCCTTTGATCTAGCGTTGGGCAAACTCAGGAAACAGCCCTTGTCTCCTTAGGGTACTGGCTGAGGAGGTATTCTGTGAAAGGAGATGACAGGAGGGAGTCCTCTGCAGCGACAACTCCAAGAAATGATTACTTCTAGGGAAAAGATCAGGCCTCTATTAGAGACCTCTGAGGGCTTGACCATAGGCACTTCTGACCATTTATTTTGTTTCTTACAGTAAGGATATTGTAGTGGGTTAACTGACAATCAGCTTGTAACATCCAGCTGCACTGAATCAGTATAGTTCTTGGTATGGAAAATCTACCCAAGGTATTTGTCCACAGCATAAAAGGAGAACTGGAGGGAAAGATGGTGTGCTGTTGATTTTCCTGGAGAAGCTTGTCCCACTGGTTTTCCTGAGATGAAATGAGCTTTTCTCATCATTGGAGGAGCTTGGATTCTCCCTGTTGCTGAGGATGGCTGCAGTTATTTTGGGGAAGCTCTAGTCCTTACCTTGAATGCTGGTTTATGATTCCAGATCCTTCAACTGGGTGGCACAGATCCTTTATACCATTGGCACAGACTCTAGCTTCCACCACTGATATTTGTGCCTTCCTAGTGCAGGTCCTTGATACAAACTTGCATGAGACATTGTCATGAGCTATAGGTCTCTAGCTAGACTTGTGGTGAACATTGCCATAGGCTCTAGGTCTTTAACTAAACTTATGTGGGACATTGTCATGAAACCCACAACCTCAACTCAGTTCTTTGGATCCCTAGTATGAGGACAGATCTCTTGCACTCTTTTGCATTTGTCTTTTGGAGTGAATATTTTGATATAATCCTATAAATTATATTCTTGTATTAAATCTATTATTTTGCCTGACTACAAAATATATAATTGAAATATGGCATTAAATTTTAACTTGCTAAGGGATAGCCACAGTTCATTTGCTCTAAGTGGATACATAGGTCATTTATCAATTCACAGGAATATAAGATGATCTTTTTGTAGTGTCTTAGCATGTAATTCATATAAGTGGTTAAGAAGACATCCAAGTGGGGACTCACAAGGAATAGATGAGGTTGAGCCTTCCAGCCATCCAGAATTTTTACCTAGCAAGGCTTAATTTGGTAACCTTCAGCCATCCAGGTTTTTAACTTGAAAAGCTGAATTCCTGAGACTTTTCATTCACCCAGGGGTATAAACTGAATTTGGGGACTGGATATGTGTATCCTTGACTGAGCACCAGTGTTGTTTCAATCCATTGGATTTCTCTATAAACACAAATCATCTTCTGGTCAAAGTGTCTAAAAGTGGAATGCTTTACTGGCTGCAGCCAGTGAAAAATAAGAACAAGACCCACACTTAGAGAAAATTCAGTTCACTTGATGAAGGCATAAAGCATACATATCTGGTGACAAAAATTTCAAAATAAAAATCAGGCACTATTCAAATTCAGTAAGCAAATACAGGTTATCCATCTTTTCAGACAGCAACATAAACTCAATGCCATAGTTATCAAGACAAAAGCAACACTGAGTGAAAAGGACAGCAAATCAGTATCAGCAAACTACCATAGGAAGCAAAGGATATAGGCAGGGTTTATGGACCCAGAGGAGATGAGTCAGTCTGTTTGATTCCACCCACTAATCTGCTACCTGCCACAAGGCAGTACATGCAGAGGTGGTTGGTGGTGGGTGGTTTAAACGGACCAATTCTCTCTTGCCATACTGGAAGACATTGCATCTCTCAAACTTGTCCTTTGTTTTATCCAAAACCAATACCTAAAAATGGAAAACTCTAATAGTGGAAAGCCTGAAGGAGAGAGAGGATCAGAAAACAATAAGGAAAATTATAAAACCTATGGAAAAGGAAGCCTGCCCTTTCAGTACTTGACCCACTGGGAAGCAAAAACACCCCTTGGTGCTGAACAAAGAACTGTACAAATTCAGGACAAATTATCAGGTACTCTGTAGCAAAATGCAGCTGTTCAGGCAGCAGGCCAGGTCTGTGTCTCCTGGTCCCCTGCTGTGAGCAATTAAGTCAAAACATTTGTCTACCAGCAGGCTTCTCCCTTGTTCCAGCGGCCTCTTCCCCTGCTCTACGCGGCTTACACCCAACCCCAGCTGTGGCACATAGAATGGTCTCAAAGATGGACTTTCCCTATAGTGTGGGTCAAAAGTAGAATCTAAGCCCATATAACCATCAGAGTCCCCCCTGTCTCCCATAAGGACAGAAGACTTTTGTTCCAGAATGTAGTCTTTTCCATGCAGAGATTAGTCTATCCTCTCCCTGAAATCTGTTTTTGCACTCTGAAAGGGGAAAACAGAAGATCGTTTCATGGAATGGGAGGTTACTTTCCTTGCTGGCTGAGTTATCTGCTTGCCCACATCTCCTCAGTTGCTGAGGCTGCTGGTGATATCTGCAATGTTTTATGAGGTCTCTCAAGATTTGGTGATATCATCCTAACTGGCTAGCCAAACGTTACAATTGAATGCTTCAAAAATAGTTCAGGTTCTTGTGTACAACAAGCAAAGGATTACCCAACGCATGCCTCGTAGAAGTCATAACTAGCTCTTTTTATCGAAGATCATAGGATGGTAGCAGCAAGAATGGCAGAAAGGCAATAAGAGAAATAAGAGTAACCCCTAATAACTCAAGCTTCCAGTATTTAAAGGATCAGACACTTCTGACAGCAGGTGCCTCTCATTTCATCTTTCACTGGTGTCAGTTGTCTGCTGCCTTGGATATAGCAACCTCCTAAATTTAAGCACTGATAATCATTAAGGTGTGTTTAATGTTGAATGAAGAGGAGGGTTAACTGTATGAAAACCATCTGGTTAAACCATATTTCTGGAAGGAATGTGTATCATTGTTCTGTAGTACCATAGGGTGACTATGCCTGTATTTCACCATAACTTATATATATTTTATGAATGTCTAGAAGAGAGGTGGTTGATGGCTCTGTACATAAAGAAATGATGTGAGAAAGAAAATATTAATTTCCCTGATTTAATCAGTATGTGTTTTCTACATCTATTGAAACATCACACTGAATTCCACTAACATGTACAATTAATAAATATTAGTAAAAATCAAATAGTAATAAACCACCTTATCCTTTATTCTTCGAAGATTTTGCCCTGTGCCTTATAGTCTTTTTTTCATAACAAGCCTTCTCATTATTTTGAGCAACTTCAATAAGTCTCAGGATGATCATGCAAATCCTTTCATTCTTGAATCTTTCAATACCAGTGGTTTCCTGCCTTCTTCCTACCACTTATCACACCCAGATCCTTGCCATAAGTACAACTGATCAGTGGTTTTTAAATCCACAATTACATATCCTGCTTTCAGGCATTATAGTCTTCCCTCTTAGCACTTTATATTTTGGTACAGAGGATCGAACTCATGACCTCATGCTTGCCAGGCAGGCACTTATGCAGCTGAGATAAAACCCGGGCCCCTTATACCATTCTCATCTCATTGTATCATGACATTTATTTTCTATTATTAATGATGAGACAACAAATTTTCATAATAGTTTACTCATTCAAATTTATAGACAAATATAGAAATTTTCAAGTTGTCTGCTTCTCCTTGAATAAGCTTTGATAATTTATAGTCTCTTAGGACTTTGTCTGCTTAACCTGTGTTTTAGTCATTTTGGCCCTTCTAAAGATGTTAATTATGGTTTCATAATTTTGGGGTTTATCCCTACATTTGTATTTTTGAGCCACTATTCATTGCTAATGGTGATTGTGTAAATATTCCTTTGATCAATCTTTACAAAGATTTTGTCATTGAATTTACAATTTTAATTGGGATTCTTTCATCTTTTTTACTGTATTTTGGTCTCTTCTTTTACTTTTCAGGTTTCCTTGTTTGTTTTTCTGGTACTGGTGATGAAAGCAGGTCACAACACAGAAAGGGGCTTTGTCACTAATCTACAGCCCCAATCCACATTCTGTTCTCTACTTAGGTTAAGTATATTACTAAATTCTAAATTCTTTTATTATGTTCTTGGCTCATTAATTTTTACCATTTTTTGTCTTCCAGTATCAGCATTTAATGCTATACCTTCCCCCATTAAATAGCACGTTAGCTATATTCTCCAAGTTTTACATGAAGTATTTAATGGTTTTAAATTTAAGTCATTTCAAATTTTCATTTGGCTTTCTTACTTGATTACTATTTACAGGTGTACTTTTCAGATTCTAGAAAATCTGTATCATTTCTCTTATTGATTTAAATGTTTTAATCATTGGTATTGTCTGTATAATATTTTGAAAGTTATACTAACTCATTTTCTAACTGAAAAGAACTCTTAAAGATGTTTCATTTGAATTAAAAATAATAAATATTCTATAGCCAATTTATTCACCACTCTTTCACAAACAAAAGCATGCTAAAGTTTGTATGTTTTTATGTAAAATGTAAGAAAAAATGATGATTTCACTGTGTTAGTATTTTTGAACTATAAAACAGTAAGGGAGTTATGTTAAAATAATCAATTATGTTAGATAACTTTTTACAATTTAATATATTTTTATTTAATGTCGAAGAGTCTAGGTACATTCAAATTTAGAAATGCTCAAAATCCATGAAGAAATTGTTTTTATTACATATCTTGCCTCATATTTTTTCATTGATCTCCTTTACTTAGCAGAGTCAGCATTGCATTGATTTGGCTAATAGCTTACTCGCATTTTAAAAAACTTTTAGCATTCTTGTGATTTGAAATTTTGGCAGTGTTTCTGATAAAAAGAAAAGAGGGACTCAAAATGTTCATGCTTTTGCAACAGAGAACGGGGCTAAGATATTGATGAAGTGAGGAAGAAGGAAGTTGAATAAAAGGTATTAAAATGTGATATGCACATGTAACAACTCCACATAAAGAATACAATCATTACACACTGCATAAATGTACAAAGATTAAAAATAAAAAATTCTCTTATCTGAAACTGTCTTTTAACTGAAAAGTTTAATCAATTTATTTTGATCTCTAATTAGATTTATTGATACCATATTTTAGCTTCTTTTTCTCTCTTTTCATGTTTGTATCTTCCTTATTATTTACTAATCTCACATTTATTCTTAATTCATTTTTTCCACTGATAATTTTAAATTACACTTTTTATTATTTTTCTTCTAATGATCTCCTTTGCAGATTTAGGAAACACACTAAAGTTGTAACATTCAAATCAGACACACTGTGGCTGCCTGGAAATACAATGTTTTCTATTGACTGTCTTTAAACAATTACTTAAGAAGGGTAACAAACTTTGGTTGATAGCCATTCTCCAATCTTCAGTGGATTACATTTATAAAACCTAATTAATACAGTCAATTTGGACCTAATCATTTTTAGTGCCAAGTTTAGTTCTCCAACAACTAGGTTTTACTGTAGGAAGCATCATGACAAAATACATAGCTAAATTAAAATGTCATAGGGGAGGATGTTTTAGATAGTGAAGAGACAAAATATATACTTGTCAAAACAAAGTCAAGATTACTGAAAAAGAAAAAATATTACTTCAGTGTGCAGCTATTTTCAAGTGTCAATAAATCCAAAAATCTCAGTGGAAGTCCCTTTGCATTTTTCAGTCCATAAAAGGAGATAAAATAATATTAGAATTTAAGATCTAAGCTATAGAAGTTAGCTGCAAAAACATCCCATAGCCAGGTACATAGTACTCTGTACTGGTGCCAGCATAGCCAGAGAAATTTAACAGGACTAATGCAGGTCTTCAAGAACATATTTCCCTTGATGATTGCTTAAAATATTGAGCTTCAAAAGCATAAAATGTTGAAATTTCTGAACATTTTTTGCAAGGACTTAAGGTGAGTGATATCTGAAACATCATAATCTAGGTTAGCAACAGCACCACTCAGTTTTGGGGAAAGGATGTAATGGTACAGCAGACTTGAAATGTGGAGAATACTTGTCCTGAAAATCACTTTTGATTCAGTAATGTATTGACCTATGATCCTTCATTAATCAATAAGGATTATGTCACTAGTTACAGTTATAAGCAGATTTAGGGCACAATACAGAAAACTAACATTTGCTTCAAAAAGGGAGCTGTGGTAATTGCAAGCATTTAAAGTTTATTGACTGTCAAAGATAGACTTCTTATTCTTTCTAAAAATAATACCTAAAATAACTGAGTGTCTAATAAATGCCAGACTCAGAATCAGTAATTGACGTATATTAGCTCATTTAATTTTCATAACAACCATATGAACTAGGAACTATGAGGGTCTGCTTTTTATCATTTAAGGCACTTAGCAATTAATAAAAGTCTACATGATCAGAAAGATAAAGAAAAAGAGGTAGGTTTTCAAATCCCAAAGCCCCTAAGTCCATAGTGAGATTATTCTGACACTTCCTACATGAAGTTGAAGCAGTTTGTAACAGAAAAAGTCTCCTAATAAAAATATATAAAATTATGCCTAACTAATCCCCACATTACTTAGTATAAAGCTTACCATAAAGTAGATGTCCAATAAATATGTTTTGAAATTACTTAAAAGGACTTATGTTGAACTTTATGGCTTTTTAGACCTGTATTTAATCCGAGTTAAATTTCATAACAAATGTGTCCTACTGAATTTTCAGGAATGATTTAAGCAGTAGTGGTGAAACTATGGTACACGTGCCATGGCAGGTTGTTACCATTGGAAGCTCTAAAATGTTTGCCATTACTGTTAGAAAAACAATTCCGAGCTAGGGATTTAGCCTAGTGGCATAAGTGCCTGCCTCGCAAGTGTGAGGGCATGAGTTCAATCCTCGGTCACTAAAAGAAGAAAAAAAAAATCAAAGTTGTGGGCAAATCAGTACCACCTGGTTTATACTTTAAACCCCATCATAATCTTCTTACTTTAGTTTAACAAGAACAATTTGTTAAAATGTGACAGGCTCATTATTTTATTAATGGCCTAGTGTTTCATGTTAGACATACAAACAGAAATGATATTATCTCTGAATATTACACTCCAGACTTAATTTGTTAAATGAATAATGAGTGGATCTTTATTTTTCAAAGAATGTAAGAAAATGAATTTAAGAAATCATTGGAACAGAAGCCAGAGTCCTGAGGGAGACAATGCACTCATCAAGAATCATGTTCACTATAAGAGAAAGACACCAGAGATGGGTGGATCAAAATGAGAAGCATGTATGGAATGAGCTTCTAAAATTCTTTTCTCACCCATTCTGGAGCATTGAAGATCTGAAAATGTGACACTTCTTTATATGGAGATTAATTTTGGTCACATATATTAGATTTAACTCCCTAGCCAAATTAAAGATCCCTTGAAAATAGTTACTTTTCCTTATATAGTACTAAACATATATGAAAGAATTAACACTGATTTCTCACTCATAAATATCAATTGCTGACCCACGATTATATATTTATACATATGCATAAATAGGCATCTACCACTGTCTATACCATTGATGGAAACCATTTTAGTTTTCCAAGACAATAGACAGTCAATTGTGGTATGCGTGGCATAGATTCATCACCACTACTTAACACTAATAAAACATACAGAACTGCCTGAGGCACCCTTAGGAAGTTCTGTTTATGAGTATTATATATTTGTATTGATTATATAGAAGCATTTATCATGATACCGAAAATCAGTTTGGCATAGTACTTGATTGTATAAGTCATATCATTGTCTCTGTATTCCTTGTGCTTCTCTGTGAATCAATTGCTTCTTTTAATTGGTGAAGACTGTGTTTCAAAGTACAGTGATACTTTCATTTGGATCATGCATCAAATTCTCCCTTTGTAGTGGTCATTAATTTTTTTTTAAATATAATTTGTATGTCTGCTGTGACTTGCATACAATGATTTCATATTTTAAATCTTCCTTCAACATCTTGAATAGAAACTTTACTGTTCTTCCTCCCATGTATTTTATACGAAGTTTTCAATGGTTTGAATGCACCACCCCCCAAATCATGTGCTAGAAACTTAATCCCAATGTAAGAGTGTCAGGAACGGGTGAGAGTCTCATCAGAGTGGAGCCTTCTTATATAAATCAACATGGCTATCAAAGGAGTGGGTCAGTTACTGTGAAAACAGGTTACAGAAATAACCTTGGTCTCTTGGGCTTTCTCTCTTGCACATGCTCACTTGTCCTTTCATCCTCTACTTTACTGTGATGCATTGTGAAGGTCTTCACCAGATGCTAGCACGATGCCTAGACTTTCCATTCCCTAGATCTGTGTAGAAAATGAACTCATATTCTTCATATACTACCCAGTATGTAGAATTATATTATAGCAACAGAAAATGGACTAATAAAAAGATAATACAGAAATTCCTGTTACAACACACAGACAGTATCTACCTTACCTAATAAATTCGGTAATTGATTGCTATATGAAATACCTTATCCAGAACCTGAAATACAAGCACCTATTTAAAATTCCATACAGTAATCCATAATATGTATTTTACCTTTTGAATAAAGAGAAGAACACATAGTATAATTTTTTTTTGTAAATTTGATTGGATTGTTGAGTTGGTCATTTCTCCTTTGGATATTGCTAGTTTGTTTCCTTTCCTCAAGCCTTGCTAGTGCCACATGTGAGTATTCTATTTGTGAGACATTCCTTGTTTCTGTCCATATAATTAGTATCTTATCAGCATTTGAAGTTATTTATCACATAGTAAATTACCTATTAATTATAGTTATCTTTACTTCTTTCTGCCTCCCAGGTAACTGAAGTTACATACTAATATTTTTAGACACATTATACTTAAGGGTACCTAGTATACTGCTGATATACCTTAAATACACACTGCATAAACTGACTAATGGAATAAAAGTTCAGAATGCCTCTGTTACAGAAATCTGATATTAAACTAAATGGAAGACGCTTTGCACAAAAGAGTTGGTAGGCAACTATTTATTACATTAGCAAGCTGGTGGGACCAAGTCCAAATCACCAACCCCGACTGAGAGTGAAACAGAAATATATATATATATATATATATATATATATATATATATATACACATATATATACATATACTTATATGCATTTTGTAAGCACAAAGTACAAAAGCTGATAGCAGGTTATCATATAGTTGGTTATGTGAATTAAATAGTATGTTGTGAGGTAAGTTTGTTCTGGGCAGGTTAGTCCGAGGAGTTATTTATCAGAAGGTGGTAAAAAAATAAGGAGGGAGCTGGTTTGAGGAGGTGGTTAAAACTAAGCATGTCCTTGAGTTGTGTATCTAGGATGGAGAGACCCTGAAAGTAGAATATGTATAATATGTCAGACAGTACAGGTAGTCCAGACAGATGAGGTAAGTAAAGTCACACTATCTCTAAGTTGAAGCTGATGCAGTCAGTCAAGCCTGACTGAGTCTAATGGTCTAACTGTATGATGGGCTATGTGCACACATCTTGTCTCAGAAAATCAGACTATTGGTTTTTAACTTTTCTATCACATGTCAAGTAAACCTTAAGTAAGCATTGTCGTTGGCATAATTAATAAAACATCATTTTGTAAAGCATTGTTTATAATGTGTTTCCAGAGGAGAAATGATGAACACATACAGTGGGAGTTTAAATTTAAAAATTGTCATTATAGTGTAGAACAAAATTCTTTCCCTCACTTCAAGCATAATTGTCTTATCATTCTTACCACTTTCTGAAGCAGTGCTGGAAGTCCTTTTATTTTGTCTTTAATTATGCTGCCTTAGCTTCTTCAATGTCCTGTATCAAATCAAAATATTCTCTTTAAGAGATTATTTTGAATTTCCGGAAAGCCAGAAATCACAGGGTGCCAGATCCAGTGAATTAGGCAGGTAAGGACAAGTCTGTTTCTATTACATAGCATGTGGCAGCAGCATTCACTGCATTTTTAAATCATAACTCTTGAACAGCCCCATGCAAAACACTTAAAGCACTACTGCATAAATTTGCAAGAATGTTGGAATAAATGTGCTTGAGGTGAAGCAAAAACAAGTGTATTGATCGAGGTTAAGGTAATATGCTTGTCACTATTTTTTATTTTATTTAAGAAGAAAAAAAACAGAAAAAGGGTAAAAATTATACAGAATTTCAGAAACAATAAACAATAGGAAATCACTAGTTAATAGATTACACTTTGTTATCTTACAAAGAGTTGTTCAAGTTACAAATTTAAAGCATACAAAGTGGACTTTCAAACAGTGAGACTGCAAACAGTTTTGTTCAATGATCCAACAAAAGTCAGTAATATGGTTATCTATCTCATACACTTAAATATATATGCAGTTACGTCCTTTAGAGCACTTTCTTTTCTTTTCTTTTGTACAATGACAATTACACATTTGGGGTTTTATTACTCCCACAGTTATTACTTTTTTTTGAAGAGAGTAAAACCAAATGTGACATAACAGAACAGAGTCAGTCAAATCAAAAGGATGGACATAATAGATAATGTAAAAACAAAATACAAGATGATCATCAATGGTTACCATACTGTCTCTTGCTATTTTAAGAAGAATTGCCTATATCAGCAGTTATAATAAAATTGAACAAAACAGTAAAGAATAAAACCAAAACATTGGAGAGATTACAGGACTTTAAAAGAAGATAATAGTCAACCAGTATGGGCATCATAATGAATCTTATTGTCTTCACAGTTGTTGCCTATACTTTCAAACTTGGTACTATCAAGCAAGCAGACTAGGGGAAAATCAGTCAAAACAAGATGGTGAGAGCAATACAGGGTTTCAAAACAAGTTAATAGGAAATCAAAGTGGGTTACTATAATGTATCCTGCTATTTTTTATTTTTCCCTTAATTAAAAAGATAAAAATAAAAAAATAAATAATTAAAAAAAGGAGATTGAGATAAAAGAGGGCAAAACAACAAAACAGCATAAGTCAAAGCACAACCATTTAAGCAAAATAGTGTTTTACCACAAGCTATCCTGACATAAAAGTAGTTACTATAGTGTCTCTTTCCTTGAAATCTTTTGAGTATAACTTCATATACTGTAGCACCAAACATATCAAGACAATGTAAAACCATTCAAGAGAATGACAGTAGTACAGGGTATTTAGAACCAACTATCAGAAAATGAACAATGGTTTCTGTATAATCTCCTTGTCTATAAAAGTTTTTGCTTATATTATCACATATAATAAAATCTAATAAGATACAACCTGTCAAGACCGATGGAGACAGAATAAAAGCTTAATGAGACTTCAAAACAAGAGGATATTAAATCAGCACTACCTATTATGATGTTTTGTTTTCTCCAAAATAGCTGTTCCTACCATCCAATCTTCTCTGCCTCATTTCTGTTGAGATCTTTTTCTGTCATTTGTTGTTAGTTTGTCTTTTTCATTTATCTTTCTGCTCCATTCATTGTGGCCTCTTTGGCACTCTTTCTGGAATCTTCATATTTTCCTTTTTTAGAATATGCTGTAGTATTCTCTGTAGAGTTGAAATGGTGGTTGCAAATTCCCCTAGTTCCTCTTTATCTTGGAAGCACCTTGTTTTTCCATCAATTTCTAGGGACAGTTGTGCAGGATATATCAATCTTGGCTGGAGGTTATTATCTTTCAAAGTTTGAATTATTTCCCCCCATGCTCTTTGTGATTTGATGGTTGTGCTGAGAAGTCTGCTGTAATTCTGATGGGTGTTCCCTTGTAAGTGATCTGTTTCTTGTCTCTGACAGTGTTTAATATTCTGTTCTTATATTAGATTTCTGGAATTTTGATTATTATAAGCCTGGGTGTAGCTCTGTTTGGGTTGTAGGTGGCTGAGGTCCTATATGCCTCATATATCTGAGTATATTTACCTTTTGCTAAATTAGGGAAATTCTCTTGGATTATTTCTGTGAATAGCTTTTGTAGTTTGTTTGTTTGTGTCCCTACTTCTTCTTTTATGTTCTTAATTCTTAAGTTATAGATCCTCTTATCACCTTCTAGCCTTTGTATTATTGCTGTCTGTTTTCTTGTTATTTTTAAGAAGTTTTTCATTTCATGCCCCCACATTACAAATCTGCCCTCCAGTTCAGATAACCTATCCTCAGTTTCTTTCAAGCTATTATGCCAGCTTTTGATAGTTTTTAGTTTCTTGGTAATCTCTTTCAACCTGCTTCACATATTCTAAGTTTTCTCTGTTTTATCCATCAGACGATTCTCACCTTTTTTTTTTTTTTTTTCTGTTCTTGATTCCACCATCTGTTTATTCTTGGGCAGTACTTAGCATTTTTCTAACTATTCTACTTATATCTTGCTTTATTTTGTTAAATACTTTTCTTTTGAACTCGTCTATGAGGCTCCAGAGACATCACTTTATGTCTATTGGTGCCGTGTCTGATCTTGCATGTTTTCTTTCCTCATTCTCCTTTGCATTCACCTTTCCTGGATCAGTGTTCTCAGGATTGGGGACTGAGGACTCTTTCTTGCTGCTTCCTCTTCCCATACTTTTTGTTCGTTCCATACAAGCGAATATAGGAGGCCCAGTTCATTTTTTCTTCTCTTTGTCTGTTAAAGTTTGTTTGAATTGTGCTGGCTAGGTGTTCCCGCCCACTGCAGTGTACTAGGGAGACACAGACCTGGGCAGCCTCTGCTGGGCCCACCCCTCCAGGTCAACCTACCGAGGGCTTCACTGCTAGGGTGCACCTGCAGGTACTGGGACCTGGTTTGGGCTAGCCTACTGGGTCTTAGTCAGCGGCATCACCCAGGCCAGGCACTCCCCACCAATCCCGCTTGAGAGGGGAATATGCGACTAAAGTTACTGCAGCATTCTGTTCCAGGCAAGTCTGCCCGGTCCCAGTATGTCCTTTGCTAAAGCCTCCTACTCTATGAAAGGGTCCCCGTTCCACTCACTCACTGCAGGTCGATGCAGAGCTCCCTGCCAGTCCCATTCTCAACTCCGCTTGCCGATTCCCACTCTCAGAGTTTTCACGCATCTCTCTCCGTGCCGTTCCGATTTGGATGCACCAGCGGCAGCAGGAAATTCAAATTGCGGTATCCAATAGTGCAGGCTCTAGCTTCTGTGCTGACATGTTATCTGTTCCTGTTATATCACCAGGATTGCATTCCCAGTTGGTTTCTCTTAGCTTAGTTTATTCCTGGGTCGGCAGGGTATATCTCCCCTTGCTTAGGACTCCTCGCACCACCCTATTCCTGGATTATAAACGGGGTATCACAGAGAGCCTCTGTAGCTGCTGCTATCTATCCACCATGTTCTCCTGAAAGTGTCACTAATTATTTTTAAAATTTAAACATTCACTTTATACTTTGATCACACCATATATCCAATCTAATGATTCACATAAATACAATTATATCTTAAATACTAATGACTGCATTCTTTTGATGGTACATGTAGGCTTAAATCTATGGAGTAAGTTGTTAAGCCATTATGAATAAATTCCTTTAAGATTGATAGCAAAGGAAAACCTAAATGGAAAAATATAATAGTAAAACTAATTATTTTCCAGTGTCCTACATCCAATTATAAATGCTCAACACTACTTACATCTATTCCTAGTATTCAGTACAATTTTCCAATTATACTTGAGACAACATATCATTGATTTTGGAAACAAAACTATGATTTAAATTTAACTGAATTTTCTTAAGCCACTTTACCTCATTACACCTCAGTTACTTGTTGGTAATATCTGGTTTGCATGATTTTTGTTAAGTATTGTGATAATACATGTATATAGTATATTAAGAATTCATTAAAGTATAAAAATTATCATTACTGGAATATTCCTATGCATATTTTATGAGAAAAGGTTTAAATTCAAATCAATTGCCTTGTGTTGTGAGCTATTTTGATAAATTATTTGAAGGAAAAACAAGTTGAAACTAAGGATTTAAACAAGAAGGATTATTTATGGATTCCAATTATCCTTATCTTTTTGCTCTCTTTAATCCTTTCCCATTATTTTTGGTTAATTGGGCTTTTCTGTGTCTAGAAGTTTCCTCAGAATTAGATATTTTTCTGAATGTGAAACTTTCTTTAACAATATTTATAAAATACAGCTTTCACCAAATACAGCGCTTTTCAGAGATGAAATGACACTATTTCTTCATTCAAAATAATAGTATGAGGAATTACACATTATACTTGTAGTTTAAATTTGCTCCATGTTTTTTATTTTATGTTTACTGTTGTTTTTGTTAAAGCAGAGAGGGTAGAATAAAATTCCTGGCATGAATAAACAAGGAATATATTTAGATCTGCATTTTATTTCTAACATAAGTGATGCAATTGCTACAATTTCAGAGTTACTGCAATTAAGTGTCCAAACCAATTTGTCTATTTTTTTCTGCCTCACATCTATTGCAATGCATGGGAATGCTTCTTTCCTCAAAATTGCATGTGTACCCTCTACTTCCATATACATGTATCATTTTCAATGTAAATTCAACACTAGGACTACAGGTTATTTCTCCATGCTATGTACCTACAAAAAATCTGATGAAAAGATTAAATTACAAAAAAAGAAATTACTGGCTCCCAATATAATTCCCAAGTCCATTAGCACTGAAACTATGTGTGTGAAAGCTACCTCCAGTGATTACTGTATCAGGGTGGGAGTTGGAAAAAGAAAAACATTTGCATATTAGAAATGACAGTCTTTTTGTTTTTGTTCATATCATAGTACGGTTATTCATAAACTAGATGTATTTTGCTAGGCTGATGTGAAACACAAAGCCATACATTTTTCTACTGTTGGCTTGAATAGAGTGAATTGGTGTGCTCTCTCTCTCTCTCTTGAATATTGGGAATATAGTAATTATATGATACACAAAGATGTTTCTAGAAATATTTCTTTTCAAAGAACTTCCTTCTCCCCTTCTCCCCAGAATCTACAAATGTTAAATTGCATCTGTAAGATTGCATGGGCACCAAAAGCCTCCTTTGTTTCAGATATTTTACTTTTATAGTTCTTACCCTGTACCAGCAATTTTTCCATTACTCATAATTTTGACTAAATTTTCTAATGACTCTGGTGACACTATAATTATATTTGAGTATGATAGAATCTAAAAACAATGGTCTATCAACTATATCACACCTAGAAATGTATATATTTGACCAGAAAACAGAATAAAGTCAATCTATATTTAAACATATAGAATTACCATGAAAATATGTAGATTCTCTACTTTCATTGACATATCAGGAAATACAGCAAAACGAAGCTTACATTCTTTCACAGAAAATGGTGACTTTGGTGAGTTACTTCATATCTGATCTTATTTTCCCAATGCAAAAGGAAGGTAATGATAAGGTCATCCAACTATAATTATATAAATGTACAGAAAAAAATCTAGTGCATACTAAGCAATTCATAAATGCTAGTATCAGTTACATTGATTAATATCTGACTCCTGCAGATATGACACATAGACTATGATTTGTCACCTCCCTTGCACAACTATGATTTTTCTCTCAATACCAATGGTATATCTGAATTACCCTTTTCTTCATTCACTTGCACTATGTTATTTACATTTATTTTTTTCAAAATAAATAGTCAATTTAAAATGTTTCTGCATTTCTATGAAAAATGAGAAAGAATACTAAGACACAAGTTAGCCTGCATATAGGTAAAATTTGCTCTAAATTCTAAGTGCTGCGACTTGTTTTGCATATGATTTTGTGTATCCACCAAGGGTTGATTGCAATTAATTTATCCAAAT
Source organism: Cavia porcellus (assembly GCF_034190915.1). NCBI lineage: Eukaryota > Metazoa > Chordata > Mammalia > Rodentia > Caviidae > Cavia > Cavia porcellus. The sequence continues at coordinate 83,329,520 of NW_026947486.1, read as the reverse complement.
GTGATGTCATTGGAAAGTAGTGGAAACTTTGAGAGGTGAAACCTATTGGGAGGTCCTTTAGTCACTGAGTCATGAAGTATATCTCATGGGAAGCTTTCAATAGTTCCTGTGTGAACCCTCTGGCAGTTATCCTGAGATAATTTGAATGAAAGAAGCAAATCTAGCCACATTCACTTTCTTTCTCTCTGCTTCTGTTCAAGATATGACTGCTTTCTCCTGTATCTGCTGTTGCCTTGCAATCCAACCAGCCTTTGCACTCATCCGAGCTCACGTAAAAAAGGCTCCTAATCTTTAATTTTGATCTTCCAAAACTGTTAAATAAGCCTACCATTTTTATGTATAGCCTGTTGGTATTTAATTATAGCAACAAAAAGTTGAAAAACAAAATATATTTGACAACATTAAAGAAATTTTCAGAAATTGATTTCATTTCTGGAGTAATAATGATTTCTTTCTACCATTTTGTCAAGCTTGCGAAGTATTTCTTAGCTGTTACAATAGTTTGATAACATTTTACAATTAAAAGCAACAACAACAAAGAAAAACACCAGACATGCAGAAAGAACTATTCTGTATTCTCTTTACATGATATTTGACACTTCATAATGAAAAAGTATTCCTTAGCACCCAAAATCTGCAGGAACTCCACCGTCCTAAGTGACAACAAGTGTAAAACAACATCCTAGGAACTAACTGTGAAACCTTGCATATTAACTGGACATAGCTGCCTATAAGGTTATTTGAATATTTAGACACTTTAAGACAAACTTCATAAAACACTAAAGAAACCATGGCAAAACAATCCATGAGGAATAATTGTTTATTTAGTATATGCTATGGGAAATGAACTGTGCTTGAATTCTTGATTTTACTTTACCTCTAGGGAATATCTGAGAATTTTCTTTTCTTTTTTTTTAATTTAAGGAGAAAAAAAAACAGAAAAAGGGTACAAGTAATACAAAATTTAAAAAATAAACAGTAAGAAATCACCAGTTAGTAGATTACATACTCTCATCTTAGAAATAATTTTTCAAGTTACAAAATTGAAGCATATAAAGTGGACTTTCAAACAGTGATAGTGCAAAAAGCTTTGTTCAATGATTGAAAAAAACTCAGTAATATGGTTATCTATCTTATACACTTAAACATATATGCAGTTATAACCTTTAGAGCACTTTCTTTTCTTTTCTTTTGTACAATGACAATTACACATTTTGGGTTTTATTACCCCCAACAGTTCTTATTACTTTTTTTGAAGAGAGTAAAACCAAATGCAACATATCAGAACACAGTCAGTCTAATCAAAAGGATGGACAATAGATGATGTGAAAAGAAAATACAAGGTGATCATCAATGGTTACCATACTGCCTCTTGCTATTTTAAGAAGAATTGCCAGTTATAATAAAATTGAACAAAACAGTAAAGAATAAAACCAAAGCACTGGAGACATTACAGGACTTTAAAAGAAGATAATAGTCAACTGGAATGGGCGTCATAATGAATCTTATTGTCTTCACAATTTTGCCTCCACTTTCGAAATTGGTACTATCAAGCAAAGCAGAATAGGGGAAAATCAGTCAAAACAAGATGGTGAAGGCAATACAGGATTTCAAATCAAGTTAATAGGAAATCAAAGTAGGTTACTATAATGTATCCTGCTATTTTTATTTATTTTTCTCTTAATTAAAATATAAAAAAGAAAAAAGTAAATATTTTTTTAAAAAAGGGGATTCAGATAAAAGAGGGCATAACAACAGAACAGTGCAGGTCAAAACATAACCATTTAAGCAAAATAGTGTTTCACCACAAGATATCCTGAGTATAACTGGGAATTTTCGAGCATCACCCATCATATTTTATTTTTTATTCTTCACTAGGAAACCCTGTCACTAAATGCTATTTTTAAATTATCATTTTTATCAACTGATTTTTAATGCCATGCACACAGTAGGTACTTACTTCAGTTTCTGACTGAAACAACACTAATACACGAACCAATCTGCTGAGGTGCCACGATATTCATTAGACATCATAATGTGCTTTTATCCCCCTAGAAACTCCATTTTCTCAGTTGTATATGTTCAGTTAGTTTAGTAAATTAGAGGATAGATTACCATGAAATTTTTAGTGCATTGCCACTTCTACGTTACAAAAGAATTCTTTGCTTTCTCTGGAATCGGGAACCAGGAAACTCAGCTGGCGGCTGGGGTGAGTCCGCGTGCCATCCCGAGCCTGGGACATTCTGTTAAGATCATTGCTCCCAGAGCTCAAGGACCCACCCAGAGCACAGTCCCACTAGGCTGTGCTTGCCTGTCAGGTTTCAGGCCTTCCCAGAACATGCCCAGTGACCTTCTCTGGAACTCAGAACCAGGAAACTCAGCTGGCAGCTGGGGTGAGTCTGTGTGCTATCCCCAGCCTGGGACATTGTGTTACGATCATTGCTCCCAGAGCTCAAGGACCTGCCCAGAACCCAGCCACACTAGACTCGCCTTGGAAGGTTTTGCAGCCAGAGTAGATTACCCCAACTGACCTTCTTCAATAAAGGGACTGGAGAGCAGGTGAAGTGAGTTTCAGGGCATTGGTCTGTGCCTGGGGGGCCGGGAGGCCTGAGCTCAACAACCTCCATTCAGTCCCAGGAGCCCAGGGCATAGGAAACGATTTCCAACACATCCAGGGGAAGCCTTAGAAAACCACTTGAAACACAGAAATATAGGAAAATGACAAAACAAAAGACCAAAATGCAATCTCAAAACTCCAGCCCACCCCAAGAAACCCTAAGAACCATGTACATAGAAGAAAATATATGCTATAAACATGAAATAGCTGTAATAATAGCAACTAAAATAAAGAAGCAACTTCAGGAAGCTTTAAAGAAATTCAAAGTAGAAATAATCTCCCAAGTTAAAGAAGAAATGAGAAAAGTAATAAATGCTGAAAATATATAAAGAATTCATAGTTTAAAAAAATTAGAGGAGCAAAACAAAAGAATTCCTGGATGAACAATTTAAGAAACAAACAATGCATGAAGCAGATTTAAAGAGATATACAGGAAATCAAAAATTCCATCAAAAGTTGTCAAAACCAACACAAAAAAAGTGAAGATAGAATTTCAGACTTCGAAGACAAGATTGCAGCTAGATAACAGGAAAGGAAAGATCTTTAAAAGAAAACAAGAATCAGGAAATAACAATTCAACAGCTGCAAGATGGTGCAAACAAAAATAAGATAAGATTAATAGGGATAAATGAAAAAGAAGGGAACATCACAAGTGATATCAAAAGGCTATTCACAGAAGTCATAGCTGAAAATTTCCCAAACATGAGAATAGAAACTGACATTAGGACTAGCGAAACATATAGAACTCCAAATAGCCATAACCAAAATAAAACTACACCCAGGCATATAATAATCACCATCCCAGATATCCAACATAAGAATAAAATATGAAAAGCTGTCAGAGAGAAAAGACCTATAAAGGAAAGCCTATAAAGGAAAGCCTATGAGAATAGCAGCAGACTTCTCAACACAAACAATGAAATCAAGAAGAGCATGGAGTGAAGTATTTCAGATCCTAAAGAAAAATGATTTCCAACCTAGAATGATGTACCCTGAAAAACTGTCCTTCAAAATGGATGGAGAAATAAGATACTTCCATGACAAAGAACAGCTGAAGAACTTCATGTTCACCAAGCAAACCCTGCAAAGAATACTGAAAGGCAGTTTAGATACACTTAGGAAATAACCACTAAGCAAAGCAATTAGACAATAAAGGTAAAGATGCAACAGCAGAAAGATAATATGTCAACAATAAACCAACATATAACAGTTATAACCATTAATGTAAATGGACTCAATGCACCGATCAAAAGAAACAGGCTGGCAGAAACAAAATCCAACTATACGCTGCCTACAAGAAACTTATCTAACCCAAAAGGATACTCACAGACTGAAAATCAAAGGATGGAAAACAATATTTCACGCAACAAGAACCCCCCAAAAAAGCATGGGTAATTATTCTGTTTGCAGACAATGTGAACTTCAAAATAATAGCGATCAGAAGAGATAAAGAAGGTCATTACATACTGTTTGGGCGAAAACTTCAAGAGGAAGAGATAAATATCTTAAATATACATGGACCAAATTCCAGAGCAATGACTTATATAAAACAATTATTAATAGAAATGAAAAGCCAAATTAGCAGTAACACAATTATAACAGGAGACCTTAACACAGCATTGACACCAAAGGACAGATCAACCAGACAGAAAATCAGCAAAGAAATAACAAAACTGAATCACACCTGTGAAAAAATGGACTTGACAGACATATAAAGTGTTCTATCCAACAGCATCAGAATACACATTCTTCTCAGCAATACATGAGTCAGTCTATAAAATAGACCATACATTAGTTCACAGAGCACATTTAAATAAATGCAAAAGTGTTGAAATTATCCCTTGCATGTTATTGGATCATAGTGCCATGAAATTAGAAATTAAAGATAAAACATACTGAAAAAACCCCACAAACACATGGAAACTGAATAACACACTGGTGAGTGATCAGTGGCTCACAGGGGAAATTAAAGAGGACATTAAACAATACCTACAAGCAAATGAAAATACAATTACAACTTAGCGGAATCTGTGGGATGCAATGAAGGCTTTACTCAGAGGAAAATTTATTGCACTGAGTTCCCATATAAAGAAAACAGAACAAATACAAATTAACAACATGATGTTACACCTCAAACATATAGAAAAAGAAAAGCAAGTCAAGCCCAAAGCCAAAAGAAGAGAGGAAATTATAAACATCATAGCAGAAATTAACGTGAGAGACTAAGAAAACAATCAATGAATCAAAGAGTTGGTTATTTGAAAGAATAAATAAAATTGATAAGCCCCTAGCCAACCTTATTAAAAAAAGGGATAAAAAGCTCAAATTGATGCAATATGGAATGAAAAAGGTGAAATCACTACAGACTCTGTAGAAATACAGAAGATCAACAGCTCTCTCGTAAACCTCTACACTCATACGTTTGATAACACAGAAGAAATAGATTCCTAGAAATATATGATGTACCAAAACTAGGTCAAGAAGATGCAAAACTGCTGAATAACCCAATTTCTATTAATGAAATTAAAAATGTAATTAAGTCCTTACCTACAAAAAGAGCCCAGGCCCAGATGGATTCACTGCAGAATTCTACAAGAAGTACAAAGAAGTCTTAATGCTGACACTCCTCAAACTCTTCAATGAAATGGAAAGGGAAGCAATCCTTCCTAAGACATTTCTGGAACCAAATATTACTCTAGTACAAAAACCAGAGAAAGACCCAACTAAAAAAGAGAACTACAGAACAATCTCCCTAATGAACACAGATGCAAAAATCCTAAATCAAATATTGGCAAATAGAATGCAGAAAATCATCAAGAAGATTATACACCATGACCAAGTGGGATTCATCCCAGGCATGCAGGGATGCATCAACATACATAAATTAATACATGTAATCCACCATATCAATAAAACCAAAAGTAAGAATCGTGTGATCATTACTATAGATGTAGAAAAAGTTTTTGATAAGATCCCACATTCATTTATGATAAGAACCTTACAGAAAATTGGAATAGATGGACTTTATCTCAATATCTAAAAGGCCATCTATGACAAACTAAGAGCCAATATCATACTAAATGGCCAAAAATTAAAGGCCATTAAAATCAGGCACAAGACAAGGATGCCCCTTATCACTGATCCTATTTAATATACTACTGGAAATACTAGCCAGAGCAACTAGACAAGAGAGAGAAATAAAAGGGGTAAAGATAGGAAAACAAGAACTTAATTTATCATTATTTGCTGATGATATGATACCCTACATAGAAGACCACCAACACTCCATTGAAAGACTCTTAGATATAATAAATAAATTAGCAATGTAACTGGATGTAAAATCAATACTCAAAAATCAATAGCATTCCTATATATTAACAACAAAATCACTGATAGAGAAATAAGAGAAGGCACACCCTTCGCACTTGCAAAAAAATGAAATATTTAGGAATTACTCTCACGAAAGAAGTGAAAGAACTATACAGGGAAATTTGCAATACACTGAACAAAGAAATTGAATAGGATCTCTTAAAATGGAAAGACATCCCTTGCTCATGGATAGGAAGAATAAATATTGTGAAAATGGCCATTCTCTCAAAACTCGTATACAGATTCAAAGCGATCCCAATAAAAATACTATCAACATACCTCGTAGATCTAGAGAAATCACTCTTAAAATTCATCTGGAGTGACAAGAGACCTAGAATAGTAAAGCCAGTTCTAAGCAGCAAAGGTGAGGAAGGAGGCATCACAATCCCTGACTTGAAGTTATAAAACAAAATAACTGTAAGTAAAATCAACACGGTACTGGAATTAAAACAGATCTGAATAGATTAGAAGATACAACCATAACTAAAAACACACTCAACCACCTTATCTTTGGTATAGGAGCCAAACAGGTTCACTGGAAGAATGATTGTCTCTTTAATAAAAGATGTTGGAAAAACTTGTTGCCCATATGCCGAAAACTAAAGCTAGACTCATGTCTATCAGCATGTACTAAATTAAAATATAAAAGGATCAAATATCTGAATATTAAAACAGAAACACTAAATCTATTGGAAGACAAATAGGGTAGAAACCTTGAAGACATAGGGGTAGGTAAATAATTCATGAACAGGACTCAAACCGCATGGGAAATACTTCCCAGAATCAATAACTGGGATCACCTCTAATTAAAAAGTTTCTGCATGTCAAAAGAAATTTCCAGCATAGTGAAAAGAAAACCAACAAACTGGGGAAAAAAGCTTAGTAAACTGTCTCTCAGACAAAGGACTTCTGTCTAAAACATATAAAGAATTTTAAAAAATTAGACACCCAAATTTCAAAGACCCAATTCAAAAATGGGCATCTGAGATGAATACACACTTCTCAGATGAAGAAATACAAATGGCAAATAAATACATGAAAAAATGTTCATCATCATTACTCGTTAGAGAAATGCTGGAGAAGCTGTGGGGAAAAGCACACACTCTTGCAATGTTGGAGGGAGTGTACACTGGCACAACAATTGTGGAGGTCAGTCTGGAGATTTTTCAAATAACTGGGATGCGTAATCCCATTTTTTCCAACTATTGCACTTCTAGGCATATTCCCAGAAGAACTGAAAGCATCATACCACAGTGATATATGTGCACCCATGTTATAGCAGCACAATTTGTAATAGCCAGAACTTGGAAACAAACTAAGTGCCCATCAACTGAGGAATGGATAAAAAAGTTGTGGTATTTTTATACAATGGAATACTACACAGATATAAGAAATGATCACTTTGAGATATTTATAAAGAGCTGGGCACAGCTTGAGACCATACTCATAGGTGAAATAAATCAAACTCACATATATAAATACCAAATAATTTCCCTAGTGTAAGAAATGGTAATAATATATAAAAGTATGTAATAATCATGATTATCCCTTATATTGTTTTGAAGTCTTATAATGCTTTCATTCATTAATTGGAATGTTTTTTTCTGGATTGTTTGATTTTGTCTGTGATGCTATGAACAGCTATTTTGAAGAAAACAAGGCATCATAATAGCTAGTGCTAATTTAATATCATCTTGTTTTGAAGTCCCATCAAGGTTTTGCTCTTCTGTCTCTATCAGTTTTATCATGCTGTATTTTAGTGGATTTTATTATATGTAATAATATAAATAAAAATTTAATAGACAAGGAGATAATATAGAAAACATTGTTCGTTTTCTGTTAGCTGGCCCTAAATACCCTGTAATACTTTTATTCTCTTGAATAGATTTACACTGTCTTGATATGTTTGATGCTATAGTATATAAAGTGATACTTGAATATTTCAAGGAAAGAGACACTATGGTAACTACTGTGATGTCAGGTTATCTTGTGGTGAGACGATACGTTGCTTAAATTGCTCTGTACTGACTTTTGTGGTTATGTTGTTCTGTCCTATTTTATCTTAATCTCTTTCTTTTTTATTTCTTTATTTTTTGAATTTTTTTAATAAATAAAAAAAATTAAATATGGAACACCAAAAGCTGTTAGAGAAAAGACACAACTCACCTTTCCAGAAGGCCCATTAGAATCACGGAAGACTTTTCAGCACAAACCCTCAGTTTAGGATGAGCTTAGTGTGAAGTATTTCAAGCCATGAAAGAAAACAGCTTTTAACCAGATTCATGAACCAGAAAAACTTTTTTTTTCAAGTTCAATGGAGAAGCAAGATATTGCCATGACAAAGAACAACTGAAGAAATTCATGTCCAAAAAACCGACACTAGAAAGAATATTGAAAGACATACTATATAAAGATAAAAATGACCACAATTTTCAGAAAAGCAGTAAAAAATAACCACAAGGCAGGGCAATCAATTAAAGAAGGACAACCTTGAGAAAACCAACAGAAGGAACATAACATGGCAAAGTTGAGTCAGTACATATCATCTATATCTGTCATTGTAAATGGCCTCAATTTACCTATTAAAAGAAATAGATTGACAGAATGGATCAAGAAACAGGATCCCACAATATGCTGCATGCAAGAAACACATGACCCAAAAGGAAACTCATAGATTAAAAGTCAAGGGATGGAAAACAGTATTCCATGCAACAGGAACCCTGAAAGAAGCAAGGGGAGCTATTTTGTTTGTAAACAATGAGAATTTCAAACCTAAAATAATTAAAAGAGATAAAGAAGGTCACTACATACTTCTCAGTGGAAAAATTCAACAAGTAGAACTAACAATTATAAATATATACGCACCAAATACAAGAGCACCCAACAATATAAGACAAATACTAATGGGCATGATAAACCAAATATGCAAGAACACAATTGCAATAGGAGACTTTAAAACCCCATTGTCACAAAGAGATAGGTCAACCAGACAAAAAGACAGCAAAGAAATAACAGAACTAAATCAAGTCTGTCAGCAAATGGACTTAGTAGATGTTTACATAGTGTTCCACCCAACCACATCAGAATATACATTCTTCTCAGTTGCAAATGGGACATTCTGCAAAATAGACCATATATTAGCCCATAAAACATTCTTATGTAAAAGCAAAGAGATTAAAATTATCCCATGCATACTATCTGACCAAAGTGCAATGAAACTGGAAGTTAATGGCAAAAGAAACTTCAAAACCTGGATAAATACATGGAAATTAAATAACAACCTTCTGAACAATGATTGTGTTAAAGAAGAAATTAAGCAATACCTACAGTTCAATGGAAATTCAGATACAGCACACCAAAATCTGTGGGATACAATGCAAGTGGTCCAAAGAGGGAAATATGTATTATACATATATTCAAGAAAATGAAATGAGCACAAATAAACAATCTAATACTACATTTCAAGCTTCTAGAAAAAGAAGAGCAAGTCAAACCCAAAGCCCATAGAAAAGAGCAAATTGTAAAGATCAGAGCAGAAATTAATGCAAATGAGACTAAAAAACAGTACAAAGAATCAAAGAGCTTCTTTTTGGAGAGAATAAACAAAATTTATAAACCTCTAGCCAATCTTATCAAGAAAAAAAGAAAAAACTAAAATTTACTCAATAATGACTGAAAAGAAAGGAATTACTACAGATCCCATGGAAACTCAAAGGATCATGAACATACTTTGAAAATCTCTACTCTAGGTGGGAAAACACAGAGGAAATGAATATAGTTCTAGAAACATATGAATTACCAAAACTCAATCAAGAAGACGCAAAAACTTTAAATAGCCCAATATCACCTATTAAAATTGAAAATATGATTATAAACTTAGCAACAAGGAAAAGTCCAGGTTCTGATGGTTTTACAGCTGAATTATACAAGAAATTTAGGGAAGATTTAATATCAATACTCTTTCAATCCTTCAATGAAATTGAAAAGGAATCAGTCCTCTGTAAGTCATTTCTGGAGGCAAGTATTATCTTGATACCAAAACCAGAGAAAGATCCAACCAAAAAGGAGAACTATAGACCAGTATTTCCAATTAACATTGATGCAAAGATTTTAAATAAAATACTGCCAAATAGAATGCAAGAAATTACCAAGAAGATTATACATAATAACCATGTGATACATACATAATAACCATAATCAACCATGTGATAATACATAATAACCATCCGGGAATGCAGGGATGATTTAACATACATAAATCAATAAATGTAATACACGACATCAGCAAAGCCATAAAAAAATCAGATGATCATCTTAATAGAAAAAACCTTTTGATAAAGTTCAACACTTGTTCATGATAAAAACCCTACAGAAACTCAGACTAGATGGTATCTACTTCAATCTGATAAAAGCCATCTATGACAAACCAACAGCAAGCATTATAGTAACTGGAAAAATCTGAAAGCCTTCACTGTAAAATCAGGAAGAAGATGTAGGTGTCCACTATCACTATTCCTGTTCAATGTAGTTCTGGAAATATTAGCCAGAGCAATCAGATAAGAGAGAGGAATAAAGATAGGGAAGGAAGAAGTTAAATATTACTACTTACAGATGATGTGATACTCAAAACTCCATTGAATCACTACTAGAGGTAAACAAATTCAGCAGTGTAGTTGGATAGAAAATCAACACTCAAAAATCAATAGCACTCTTGTACACAAGCAAAAAACTCACTGAGAGAGAAATCATGGACATATCACCTTTCACAATACTATCTAAAAAAATGGAATGCTTTGGAATAAACCTAACCAAGAATGTAGAAGATCTATATGCTGAAAATTACACTACTTTAAAAAAGGAGATTGAAATAGATATTCGAAATTGGAAGGATATTCCTTGATCTTGGTTAGAAAGAACCACCATTTTGAAAATGGCCAAATTAACAAAACTTATACAGATTTAATGCAATCCCAATCAAAATACCAGTAATATACCTTACAGGTCTAGAGAAAACACCACTAAAATTTATTTGGAAACAGGGTAAACCTAGAATATAAAAGGCGATTTTGGGCAACAAAGACAAGGCAGGAAGCATCTCAATTCCTGACCTGAAACAATCCAAAAAATACCAGCATAAATCCTTCTCTTCAGTAAACTCAGAGCAATCAGTATTATAACTATCTTAACTATTTTTATATACATATACATATATATATATACAGCCTGTCACACTAATAAAACAATACAATTTTTACACATGCTTGTCTTATTTATTTCACTGAGTATGTTTTCAAGATGCCTCCATTTATCTTTTCAAATGTCCAGTTTATCCTTCTTTATGGATGAAAAGTATTTCATTGTATAGAAATACCACATCTTCTTTATCCATCCCTCAGTTCCCAAGATCTGACTATTATAAATTGTGCTGCTATAAACATGGATGCACCTATATTACTGTGGTATGATGTTTTTAATTCTTCTGGGAAGATAACCAGAAGGGGAATAGTTGGGTTAAATAGGACCTCCAATTCTAGTTTTTTGAAGACTCTTCACACTGACTTCCACAGTGGTTGTACCAGCCAGCATTTCCACCAACATTGGATAGGATTCTTCTTTCCCCACAGCCCCTCCCACATTTTATTGATTAATTTCTTGATTAATAAATATTCTTTCTGGGATAAGATGAAACCCTAGTGTTGTTTTAATTTGCATCTCAGTAATGACCAGTGAAATTTTTTTCATATATTCATTCGCTATTTGCATTTCTTCATTGAAGTAGTGTGTGTTCATGTCAAATGACCATTTTTGGACTGTATCTTTAAGTTTAGGAGGTCTGATATTTTTGTGTTCTGTATGTATTCTCAGAAGTGATCCTTTGTCTGCAGATCCAGCTATCTGAGGAACAGCTGGAAAACACTTTTGCCACATTACTGGTTATCTCTTCACTCTGTTGGTGATTTCTCTTGCTGTACAAATCTATTTAATAAGACGATATTTCGGTTGTTGATTTTTGTGACATTCCCATGCAATTAGGATTTTATTCATAAAGTCTTTGCCTACACAGATGTCTTCAAAGGATTTACCTATTCTATCTGCCAGCAAGTTTAATGTCTATTTTAATATTTAGATACTTGATCTATTTTGACTTTGACTTAGTATATGAAACACAAGTCTATTCTTAGTCTTTTCACATGTAGAGAGTCAGATTTTCCACCGCAATTTATTAATAAAGAGTATATTTTTAAAAGAAATGTATGTGGCTCAGAGTGATTTTATTGTGTCTGCATCTTCTAATCTGTTCCACTGATCCTCAGGCCTTTTGTTTTTTACTTGCCAGTACACTGCTGATTTTATCAGAGTAGCTTTATAATATGATATCAAGTCACAGATTGTAGTGCTTCCTGTGCTGCCTTTGTTGTTCTGACAGGCTTTCTTTTATAGGTGATTTGTTTCTTTTGCCTAACTGCTTTTAAGAGTCTATTATTATGTTGAATTTCTGGAATCTTGTTTATGATATGCTTGTCTGTAGAATTTTTTTGGTCATGGTTAATTGGATTTTGCATGCTTCAATTATCTGTATGCCAGATTCTTTTTCCCTACCAGGGAAGTTTTCTGCATGTATATATATATATATATATATATATATATATATATATATATACAGTTAGTGCTATCTCTTTTTTCTTTGACTCCAATCAAATTTCAATTATTCTTCTTTGCCTCATGCAGCCGGTGCTTTATTGATTTCACATAGTCCCTTCATATTTTTCTTTTATTTTTCCTTTTTTTAATAATAAAGCAGAAAAAGTATAGAAATGATACAGAATTTTTAAAATAACAGGATATTAACAATAATTCATATATTGCATATTGCTCTCTTAGAAATACTTATTCAGGTTACAAGATTTAGACACAAAAAACAATCAAACAATGAAAGCATAACTGTTGTTTTGGATGAACCAAAAGAGATTAGTAGCAATTAAATGAAAAATAAATTTAAAAATAGCAGGATATATTATAGTAACCCACTTTGATTTCCTATTAACTTGATTTGACACCCTGTATTGCTCTCACCATCTTGTTTTGTCTGATGTTACTCTATTCTGTTTCGCTTAATAGTATCAAGTTTGAGGGTATAGGCAACTACTTTGATGACAGTAAGATTCACTTTGATGCCCATTCTGGTTTGACTATTTTCTTCTGTTGAAGTCCTGTAACATCTCCAATGTTTCAGTTTTATTGCTTTTATTCTGTACTGTTTTGTTCAATTTTACAATAACTGATGATATAGGCAATTCTTTTTAAGATAGAAAGAGGCATTATGGTAACCATTTTGATCACCTTGTATTCTGTGTTTACATCATGTACTATGTCCACCCTTTTGATTTGACTGACTCGGTTTTGTTTTGTCACATTTAGTTTTATTCTCTTCAAAAAAAGTAATAAGAACTGGGGGAGTAATGAAACCCAAAATGTGTAATTGTCATTGTAAAAAAGAGAACAAAAGAAAGTGCTCTAGCTGTACATCTGCCTCCCCATCCCGGCTGCACTTGGAGAACTGTGGAGCTTCCAACAAGTAGTCAGGTGCATGCTATCCCCTGAGCACAGCCTGTTTGGGAATCCCACACCTCACCACAGGTGTGCAGAGGAGGGGCAGGGCGGATCTGGGTGCCTGCATCGGCCCCATGGTGTGTCTGGAGGACTGTGGATATCTCAGCAAGCGGGGTAGGATCGCAGGTTCAAGAGGCACCGCGGCCAGTGGTGAGTGCTCAGCGCACTCTGCCCAAATCCCAGACTGTTTGGGACCCTCCAGGCTTCCGGGTGCAGTGAAGTGGAGAGGTGGGTTTGAGGCCTCTACATCCCCCTCCCCAACCCGGCTGCACTTGGAGAACTGTGGAGCTTCCAACAAGTAGGCGGGCGCACGCTATCCCCTGAGCCCAGCCTGTTTGGGACTCCCACACCTCACCATCGGTGTGCAGAGGAGGGGATGGGTGGGTCTGGGGTGCCTGCATCAGCCTCCCTGTGTGTCTGGAGGACTGTGGATGACTTGGCAAGCAGGGGAGGATCACAGGTTTGAGAGGCACCACGGCCAGTGGTGAGTGCTCAGCACACTCTTCCCAAAGCCCAGATTGTTTGGGACCCTCCAGGCTTCCAGGTGCAGTGAAGTGGAGAGGCGGGTTTGAGGCAGCTACATCTGCCTCCACATCCCAGCTGCGCTTGGAGAGCTGTGAAGCTTCCGGGGGGCAGGTGGGGGCACAGTGTCCCTGGGGCCCAGGTTGTCTGGAGCTGCAGGGTTCTGGGCAGGCAGAGGAGGGCCACTGGTTCTGCAGGCCCAGAGCCTTGGGGTGGTGGGGTGCCAGAGTCTCAGGAGCTGCAAACATAGAAGGAGATTTCCAACAGACCCTGGGGAAGCTTTCAAATAACACTTGAAACACAGAAATATAGGAAAATGACAAAACAAAAGACCAAATTACAACCTCAAACCTCCAGCCCATCTCAAGAAACTCTAGGAGCAATGTATATAAAAGAAAATATATGCCATTCACCTCAAATATTGGACACAATAGCTACTGAAATTAGCAAGCAACTCCAGGAAGCTTTAAAGAAATTCAAACTCAAAATAATCTGCCAGGTAAAAGATGAAATGATAAAAGAAATGAAAGAGACTCTGAATATATCTAAAGAAAACACAGATAAAAATTAGAGGAACTAAACAAAAAGATAGAATCCATAGACGAGCAATGTAAGAAACAAACAGAATACATAATGCAGATGCACAGAGATATACAGGAAATAAAAAACTCCACTGAAAGTTGTAAAAACCGCCTTAATGAAAGTGAAGATAGAATTTCAGACCTTGAAGACAGGATTGCAGCTAGTGAACAGGAAAGGAAAGAATTTTTAAAAATAACAAGGAATCAGGAAACAACAATTCAACAACTGCAAGACGATGCAAAGAAGAATAACATAAGAATGATAGGGATTAATGAAAAAGAAGGAGACAACATAAAGGATGTCAAGAGGATATTTAGAGAAGTAATAGCTGAAAATTTCCCAAGCATGAGATCAGAAACTGACATCAGGATCAGTGAAGCACATAGAACTCCAAATAGTCATAACCAAAATAAAACTACACCCAGACATATAATAATCAACATCCCAGAAATCCAACACAAGAATAGATTATTAAAAGCTGTCAGAGAGAAAAGACAGATCACTTATAAAGGAAAACCTATCAGAATCACAGCAGACTTCTCAGCACAAACAATAAAGTCAAGAAGAGCATGGAGTGAAGTATTCCAGATCCTAAAGCAAAATGATTTCCAACCTAGACTGATGTAACCTACAAAACTATCATTCAAAATTGATGGGGAAATACGATACTTCCATGACAAAGAACAGCTTAAGAACTTCATGAACACAAAACCAACCCTGCAAAAAATACTGAAAGACAGTTCAGATACACAAAGGAAAAAACCACTAAGCAAAGCAGATAATTAAACAGAACAGAAAGATAAAGATGCAACAGCAGAGAGATAACATGTCAACAATAAACCAGCATTTAACAGTTATAACCATTAATGTAAATGATCTCAATGCACCAATCAAAAGGAAGAGACTAGCCGAATGAATCAAAAAACAAAATCCAACCATATGCTGTTTACAGGAAACCCAGAAGGATACTCACAGACTGAAAGTCAAAGGATGGAAAACAATACTTCATGCAGCAGGAACCCAAAAAAAAAGGCAGGAGTAGCCATTCTGTTTGCAGACAATGTGAACTTTAAACCAACAATGACCATAGAGGACAAAGAAGGTCACTACATACTCGTAAGGGCGAAACTCCAAGAGGAAGAGATAACTATCTTAAATATATATGCACCAAACTCCAGAGCACCCAGTTATATAAAACAACTATTAACAGAAATGAAAACTCAAATTATCAGAAACACACTTGTAACAGGGGACATCAATATGCCATTGACACCAAGGGACAGATCAACCAGACAGAAAATGAGCAAAGAAATAACAGAAATGAATCACAACCTCGAACAAATGGATTTGATAGACATATACAGAATGTTCCACCCAAAAACATCAGAATACACATTCTTCTCAGCAGTACATGGATCATTCTCTAATATAGACCATATATTAGCTCACAGAACATATTTAAACAAATGCAAAAGAGTTGAAATCATCCCTTGCATGTTATCAGATCATAGCACTCTGAAATTAGAAATTAATGATAAAAGATACTGCAAAAATCTCGCAAACACATGGAAACTGAATAACACACTCTTGAGTTATCAGTGGGTCACAGAAGAAATTTAAGAAGAAATTAAACAACACCTAAAAGAAAATGAAAATGCAGATACAACTTACCGGAATTTGTGGGATGCAATTAAAGCCGTCCTTAGAGGAAAATTTATCGCACTGAGTTCCCACATCAGGAAAAAAGAACGAATACAAATAAGTAACTTGATGCTACACCTCAAACAGCTAGAAAAAGAAGAGCAAGTCAAGCCCAAAGCCAAAAGAAGAGAGGAAATTATAAAAATCAGAGCAGAAATCAATGCAATAGAGACTAAGAAAACAATCCAAAGAATCAATGAATCAAAGAGTTGGTTCTTTGAAAGAATAAATAAAATTGATAAGCCCCTAGCCTACCTTATTTAAAAAAGGGAAGAAACAGCTCAAATTCATGCAATAAGAAATGAAAAAGGTGAAATCACTACAGACCCAATAGAAATACAGAATATCATCAACACCTAATTCGAAAACCTCTACTCTCAAAAGTTTGATAACACAGAAGAAATAGACAGATTCTTAGAAACATATGAAGTACCAAAGCTAGATCAGAAGGATGTAAAACTGTTGAATAACCCAATCTCTGTTAATGAAAATAAAAATGTAATTAAGTCCTTACCTACAAAGAAGAGCCCAGGCCCAGATGGATTTGCTGCAGAATTCTACAAGAAATACAAAGAAGACCTAATGCCGACACTCCTCAAACTATTCAATGAAATTGAAAGGGAAGCAATCCTTCCTAAGTCATTCCTGGAATCAAATATTACTCTAGTACCAAAACCTGAGAAAGACCCAACTAAAAAAGAGAACTATAGACCGATCTCCCTAATGAACACAGATGCAAAAATCCTAAATCAAATATTGGCAAACAGGATGCAGCAAATCATCAAGAAAATTATACACCATGACCCAGTGGGATTCATCCCAGGAATGCAAGGATGGTTCAACATACATAAATCAATAAATGTAATGCACCATATCAATAAAGCCAAAAGCAAAAATCACATGATCATTTCTATAGATGCGGAAAAAAGCCTTCAATAAGGTCCAACATTTATTCATGATAAGAACTTTACAGAAAATTGGAATAGATGGTCTTTACCTCAATATAATAAAGGCCATTTATGACAAACCAACAGCCAGCATCATACTAAATGGCCAAAAATTGAAAGCCTTTACTTTAAAATCAGGCACAAGACAAGGATGTCCTTTATCACCACTCCTATTTATTATAGTACTGGAAGTACTAGCCAGAGCAATTAGGCAAGAGAGAGAAATAAAAGGGGTAAAATATAGGAAAAGAAGAAGTTAAATTATCATTGTTTGCAGATGACATGATACTCTACATAGAAGACCCCCTAAACTCCATTGAAAGACTCGTAGATACAATAAATGAATTCAGTAATGTGGCTGGATACAAAATCAGTACTCAAAAATTAATAGCATTCCTATACACTAACAAAAAATCACAGAGAGAGATAAGAGATGTCACACTCTTAACACTAGCAACCAAAAATATGAAATATTTAGGAATTACTCTCATGAAAGAAATGAAAGACCTATACAGGGAAAATTGCAATTCACTGAAAAAACAAATTGAAAATGATCTCAGAAAATGGAAAGACATCCCTTGCTCATGGATAAGAAGAACAAACATTGTGAAAATGGCCATTCTCCCAAAACGGTTGTACAGATTCAATGCAATCCCAATAAAAATGCCATCAACATACCTTATAGATCTAGAGAAATCACTCCTAAATTTCATCTGGAACCAGAAGAGACCTAGAATAGCAAAGGCAATTCTAAGCTGCAAAGACAAAGCAGGAGGCATCACAATCCCTGACTTGAAGTTATACTACAAAGCAACAGTAGTAAAATCAGCATGGTATTGGAATGAAAACAGAGCCGAAGATCAATGGAATAGATTAGAAGATACAACCACAACTACAAACACACTCAATCACCTTATCTTTGATAAAGGAGCCAAGCAGGTTCACTGGAAGAACAACAGTCTCTTTAATAAATGGTGCTGGAAAACTGGCTCTCCATTTGCCGAAAACTAAAGCTATACCCATGTCTATCACCATGTACTAAATTAAAATCTAAATCCCATGTCTATCAGCATGTACTAAATTAAAATCTAAATGGGTCAAAGATCTGAATATTAAAACAGAAGCACTAAATCTATTGGAAGACAAATTGGGTATAAACCTTGAAGACATAGGAGTAGGTAGAGAATTCATGAACAGGACTCAAACCGCACAGGAAATACTTCCCAGAATCAATAGCTGGGACCACTTCTTATTAAAAAGTTTCTGCATGTCAAAACAAATCTCCAGCATGGTAAAAAGAAAACCCACAAACTGGGAAAAGATTTTAGTGAACTCCCTCTCAGACAAGGGACTCTTGTCTAAAACATATAAAGAATTTAAAAAAACTGAGACACCCAAAATTCAAAGATCCAATCCAAAATTGGGCATCTGAGATGAGTACGCACTTCTCAGATGAAGAAATGCAAATGGCAAATAAATACATGAAAAAATGTTCATCATCATTAGTCATTAGAGAAATGCAAATTAAAACCACACTGAGATACCATCTCACTTCTGAAAGAATGGCAAGGATCAAGAAAACCAACAACAACAAATGCTGGAAAGGCTGTGGGAAAAAAGGAACTCTCCTACACTGTTGGTGGCAGTGTAGACTGGTGCAGCCTTTGTGGAGGTCAGTCTGGAGATTTCTCAAAAAGCTGGGATTGGAAGTCCCATTTGTTCCAGCTATTCCACTTCTAGGCATATTCCCAGAAGAACTGAAAGCATCATACCACAGTGATATATGTGCACCTATGTTTATAGCAGCACAATTTGTAATCGCCAGATCTTGGAAACAACCCAAGTGTCCATCAACTGAGGAATGGATAAAAAAGTAGTGGTATTTCTATGCAGTGGAGTATTATTCATCTATAAAGAAGGAGCACATTGAGATATTTATCAATAAATGGGTGCAGCTTGAGACCATACTCATAAGTGAAATAAATCAATCTCACATGTATGAATACCGAATAGTTTCCCTAATGTAAGTAATGATTCAAATATATAAAAATATGTGGTAATCGTGATTCCCCATTATGTGGCCTTGAAGCCTTATAAAGTTTTCACTTATTAATTGGAAAGGCTTTATTCTGGGCTTCTTGCTATGGCAATATTTGAAGCTAAAGTATATGAAGTTTTATTCAAATATTTCAAGGAAAAAGACAGGCACTATGATAACTACTATTAAGTCGGGTTATTTGGTGATGAACCACTAGGTTGCTGAAACAGTCATGCTTTGACCTGTATTGTTATAGCATTATGTCCTGTTTTATCTCAATCTCTGCCTTATTCATTAAAAAATTTTTTAGTTATTTTTTATGTTTTTTTAATTAAGGGGAAAAATTTAAAAAATTAGCAGGGTATATTATAGTACCTTTTTTGATTTCCTATTAACTTGTTTTGAAGGCCTGTAATACTCCCACGATCTTGTTTTGACTGATTAGACTCTGTTCCATTCTGTATGACAGTATCAAGTTTGAGGGTATAGGCAACTACTTTGAAGGCAATAAGATTCACTAAGATGCCCAGTCTGGTTTGACTATTGTCTCCTTTGGAATTCCTGTAATGTTTACAATGCTTAAGTTTTATTGGTCTTGTTCTCTACTGTTTTGTTCAACTTTATAATATATAATGAGATAGACAATTCTTTTTAAGGAAACAAGAGACATTGTTTATAACCATTGTTGATAACCTTGTACTCTGTTTTACATCATGTGCTATGTCTATCCTTGGTTTTGACTGACAGCTTTATTTTGCCATATTTGACTTTATTCTCTTCCAAAAAAAGTAATAAGGAATAAGGAGTAATAAAACGCAAAATGTGTAAATTTTGTTGTAAAAAGGAGAGGGAAAAATTGCTCTAAAGATACGACTGCAAGTATGTTTAGGGGTGTTAAATAGCTGACCATATTAATGTTTTTGGTTGGATCACTGAACACAACTGTTTGCAGTCTCACTGTTTGAATGTCCACTTTGTATGCTTTGATACTGTGATTTGAGCAACTATCTCTAAGATGATAATATGTAATCTATTAACCGGTGATTTCTTACTGTTTTTTTTTTTTTTTTTTTTTTGTAGTTCTGTATTACTTGTACCCTTACACTGCTTTGTTTTGTTTTGTTTTTTCTCTTTGTCCTTTTAAATAAAATTTTAAAAAAAGAAAGTGCTCTAAAGGATATAACCACATGTATATTTAAATGTATAAGATACATAACCATATTACTGATTTTTTGTTGGATCATTGAACAGAATTGTTTGCAGTCTCACTGTTTGAATGTCTACTTTGTATACTTTAATTTTGTAACTTGAACAACTATTTCTAAGGTGACGATATGTAATCTATTAACTAGTGAGTTCCTACTGTTTATTTTTTTGAAATTCTATATTACTTGTGCCCTTTTTATGTTTTTTTTCTCTTTAAATAAATTAAAAAACAAAAGAATTCTTACACTTAAAAGATTGAAAGTGAAATTAAATATATATTACATTTTTCTTTTTGAAGTTTTATTTCAATATGACCATCCAGTCCAAATTTTAAACTTCCACATTAATATATGGTGCAGAAATGTTCATACTCCAATTTTTTTTTGATTTTTTATCTTCAGTTTTCCTCTGAAGATACTTTAAATGGGGAACAAATAGTAGTAATATTCTAAAAGTTGTGGAAATTCAAAAGAACCCAAGAATATTATTCCACCTATCTATAATTTCAATATTCTAGTTCCTTTTTGACTTTTCAGACTCTAGTGTTTTAGCAAGATTAACCTAAATAAAATGTAAAGTCTATTTCAGTTCAAACACTAATGTTGTGTTCCAGGAAAACATTTCTTCTTTAGATTTTAACTATGTGCATGTACAAGAAAAGTGGAGATGATCATATATTTAAAATTAAACTGACTACAAAAGAAATAATAGTCTCACAATTTTTGACATAAATTGTACCAAATGATTTTTAAAAATCATTATCTTTTCTATTGGAATGATAGTTGATGCCATACTATTTTATCCATTTCACAAGGTGCATATGAATCATCTTCTGTTTTTAAAAACAGGTGATAATTAAGACAACTGTTACTGTCATTATTGACACAAAGTGACAAAAGTAAGTAGCATCAGTGATACAGAGCACTGAAGAGCTCAAACATACTTTAGCAGCTTTGAATGGCTCAATTTCAGTTATGATTACTCAAAATTATAAAGCCTCCAAAATGATGATTTCAAAAAATTTGTATATTGTTACAAAAACAGTGTTTTTCATTAGAGAAAGAGACAGGGAGGAAAATGAGGGAGGTTTATTTTTCACCACTGATTTCACCAATAATCTCTAAAACTCAAGTCTGTAAAAATAATTTAAACAGCAGCGGCAGTTTTTGTATGAAATGAAAAATTCATATATTCAAATACTTATAGGCACATAAGTATATGTGTACATGTTTTCTTTACAGAACTTCAAAGGTTGCATTACCAACATTCAAGCTTCTCCCATGGCAATGCCTAATACTTACAAGGATTGTCTACAATACTTGAGACATTTCCAAAAAATTGTATTCTTTTCTTGTCTTTTAGAGAATTTTCCTGCCAACCTTCTACCAACGACCATCTAAAAATTTATACCTACATTAGTAATACACATTTAAAATATACTAATAAAAGAGATGGATTGGATGCAGAAAAGTAAAGAAAAAGACATTGTACAATAAAATATAAGTGCTTAGAATATGGAGACAGATTTTATTATTTTTTCATCCATAGTGTTGCATTGATGTTAAGTAAGCAACATACATGTCATGCAAATATTTGTAAATCGCATCACATTTTTCAGCGACTATCTCTGTATGACATTTTCATCAGTCTGAACTCCACTTCGGCGGCATCTGGACGGTGTTGAGGATTAACCGCTAGCATTTGCTTAATCAGCTTCTTGATTCTTACATTCATGTGTTTGTTCTTTGAAGGAATTTCCAGCTCCAGATTCGGATTTTCTCTCAGTGCCTTTCCAATTGGGACAACATGATTTCCATTCTTGATGTAGCTTCCTAAATGTTCTTTTTTGGTTTCATGATTGAAAAAGGTGAGTCTCTCTTGCATTGCCCAGATAATAACGCCCAGGGAAAAAATGTCAGTCTTTGCCGAGTAACGGCCTTCCCAAACTTCAGGGGCCATGTAAAATTGGGTTCCACATGGGGTGGAAATAAAACATTGGTTTAGATTTACAGGTTCATGTGGATTCTGGGGAGTGGGCACACAAAGTTTACTCAAACCAAAATCTGCCACTTTTATTGTAGGTTCAAATTCACTTTTGTCTAGCTTGCTTGGTGAAACCAAGATATTTTCTGGTTTTAGATCTCTGTGTATAATTTTATTTCTGTGCAAAAAAGCTACGGCACTACTCATTTGTAGCATAAAACTCTTGTTGGTTTTGCGATTAGGCTCCCTAGATAGTAGATATTTGTTCATGTCGCCACCTTCACAAAACTCCATTACGAACCATACACAGTAGTAACTTCTTGGATAAAAAGCAATTGCACCCTTTAGTGAGCTTTCTACCAGCCCTAAGTATAATGGAGCACTATAGTCTCGTGTAATCTTTTGCAGTATTCCATCTTTTTGCACGATGCATTCCTCTAAAAAAACTACATTAGGATGCTGGCCCCTGATGCAATTTAGAGACCAGAGCTCCCGAAGGGCCAGTTCGGAATGTTCAGGTGTCTTGCATATCATTTTCTTGATTGCAACCTTTGTGGAAGTATTTCTGACAATAGCTTCGTATACAACTCCATAATTACCTTGGCCAAGCACTCTTGCTAGATCATATGACAGCTCCTCAGTCTCCATCTTCAAGGTCAATGTTTTTTAGGATAGTGTGTTATTGCCTGTCATGGACACTACGGACCACTATTACAGTACAGCTCGCACCTAAACTGCCAGGGCCTCCAAGTACAGTCGTGGAAGCCACTAAAATTTCAAGGTTACACAACCTGAGATATCTGAGTAGTGCGTTAAAAACAAAGCTAGTAAATTTTTCTTTTTAATAGTTGAAGTTCAAAAGTGTTCCAAAAAATACACAATGCTTTTCAGTCTTGGACGGTGATAATTATTCTGTTTGTCCCTATCCTCCCTTCCTCAAGATTACGCTCTAACCTTGCATAGCCTCATCTGCCCTCTTGAAAGGCTACTGAAAGTATTAGAGGAGCACTCTAGCTGGGTATCTTTGACTTCGGTTCTTCTACTTGGTTGGAAATAGCATAACAGCATCAAATTAGAGGCTTGAAACAGGGAGAAAGAGCAGGTATGAGAAAGGAAGTCAGTATATTTATCCTTATCCATCCTTTTCCTTTTGTCTTACTATGCTCACAGTTGTCATAAGATAGTCTCTCTTCTACAACACCTAACTTACTCTAAACTGCATTAATAACATTTTCTTTCCTTGCTTCTTCAGGCCTGGTGCGGGATAATGGCTTCCTACTGTGATTGGTTACAGGGAACCACCACATCTCTTATTAGTACTCTTAGCCCAGCTTATCCCTCTCTAAGTAGATTCTCAAAACAATGAGAGGTTCTGTTTCCTGGTAAGATTCTAACTGATGCAGAAGCCATAATCAAATTGACTATTTTGTCTAAAAAGTTTTATATAACTTTTAACTTTTGAATTATATGTAAAATAATAAAAACCTGAAAAGTATACAAAGATAATTCTGCAAAATATGCAATACATATCATTAGTAGATAAATGACCATTTAAGTGTTTCCTTTGCTAAAGTCAAGCTTGCATAAGTATATACCATTTGATATCGTTCATTTTGGCTTTGCAAAAAACACTGAAGCAATATCGGTAACAGCACCCGCTATTAGTCTGTTGGTGTCATGGTTTACGTCTGTGGCCCCCAGGCCTCATAAGTTTGCATTGTGAATTTGTGATTGGTTCATTGTCTAGTGTGTGGATTGACGGTGTCAGTGCTACACCCACATAGGGGTGGAGCCAGAATGTAATGTAATGGCAGAGAGAAGGTGTGTCTTGCTCTTTTGTTGGCTCCTGCCTTGCTGTTTGCATCCTCCATGAACTGCAGCTCTGCCATGCCACCTTGCCTTGGAGCCATCTGAGTATGGACTGAAACCTCCAAAAACTGAAAGAAATAAACCTTTCCTTTCCCAACTTTGGGCTTCAGGTATTTTGTCTCAGCAATGAGTAAAAAGGAAGTAAGACAGAATATGGTACCAGGAGTGAGGTCGTTTGCTGCGTCTATACCTGACCATGTTTTTCAAGAGGCTTTGGAAATGGCTTGTGGGGAGAGTTTGGAAAGGTTTGGACATATCACCTTGATGCATAGAGCTGGAGCAGCCTAGGCTGTTCTGTCATGGAGATTCTGGTCAGAGCTCAGAAGACCTTAACACTGATAAAAAGCTTCACGGTAAAGACCAAGCTTGGGAGGTTTCTGCAGGGAAGAAGGACTGCATTGGTTGTTGGACTCCCCATGATGTATGTTGTGGCTTGAGAGAAAGTTTGTCTGCATTTTGCTCATGCCCAGAGACTTTGCCTGAGCTGAAACAAAGGGCAATGGACTGATTAATCTAGAAAAGGAAATTACAAAGCAATGGAATATTGAATCTGTGGCATGGCTATTGTAGCTTTATGTTGCAAATCAAGAGCAAAGAGCCCAGCAGGATAATTTGCAATACTGTAAGTTTGGCCAGAAGGAAAATTCCAGGAATGCTGTGGATTGTAAAGACAGAGTTGAGAGTTTGATTGCTGAAGAGAAACAGAAAGATAAAAGAATTTGCTCAGAGGAGAAAGCTGCAGAGGACCATGCTCCAGCATGGTGATGGAGGCCACACGAGGCTCCAGAATGGTGGCAGAGGCCACATGAGGTTCCAGAATGGCAGCAATGTAGAGAAGCTTTTCCTTACAATCAGAAAAACAGAGCCCTGCCATCCAGGCAACTGACCCCTACAGCCAAGAGAGAGAAAAGTCTGGCTACTGCTCCAGCTAGCAGCAAACCTTGGCAGCATCCACATGGTGCTGATTTTAGATACAAGGAAAATGCATGAATTCTGAGGGCAAGATGGCTTCCACCTCAATTGCAAAGGGCCTGGGAGGCCAAGAAGTGTGTCCCTGAGAGGGCAATTTGTGAAGATGTAAAAGTGAAGCCAAAGATGCAGTGGAGATCCCAGAAATTTGGAAAAGTCAGGAATGTGGATGATCCAAGGAAAGCTGCAAAAAGCAAGCAGAGTTCCTGGAATTACCTTAGGGATGGAATCACCCAAGCCTTTTGGAGCTTGCAACCAGATTGCTTCAGATGCTGAGCATGGAACTCTAGGACTTAATGTTCGTCCTGCTGGATGTTGGACTTGCTTTGTTTCCAATGCTTTTTATTCCCCCATTTATAACTTTTGGAATGGTAATGTTTATCTTATGCCTTTGCAGTTCAGAAATGTTTAACCTTGTTTCATTTGTACAGGGGTTTACAGTTAACAGTTTACCATAGATCTTGGAGGAGACTTGGGACTTGGAGTTTTCAGCAGTGCTGAAACTGTTAGGACTTTGGCAACTCTGGGAGGTGGAATAAACGTCTTTTTATAAAGGATGTACATGAATCCTAGGGGCCAGGAGTGGAACGTCATGGTTTATGTCTGTGGCCCCCAGGCCTCATGAGTTTGCATTGTGCATTTATGATGGTTCATTGTCTAGTGCTTGGATTGATGGTGTCAGTGTTACACCCATCTGGGGGTGGAGCCAGGATGTAATGTAATGGCAGGGAGAATGTGTGTCTTGCTCTTTTGTTGGTTTCTGCCTTGCTGTTTGCATCTTCCATGAACTGCAGCTCTGCCATGCCACCTTGCCTTGGAGCCATTTGAGTATGGATGAAACCTCCAAAAACTGTAAGAAATAAACCTTTCCTTTCCCAATTTTGGGCTTCAGGTATTTTCTCTCAGTGACGAGAAAAAAAGTAACTAAGACATTTGGAAACTGTCACTTCTCCAAGCTCCTCAATCAACTAAGGTTGGGTGGTAAGAATTACAGTATTTCATGTGTTGGAAAAGGTTTTATTTAATAAAGCCCTTTTTCAGTCTGGTGTTTGAGTATGTCTTCAAACTTGAAAAGTTTACTTTTATTACAATCAAATGGTTAGAGCACAATAATTTCAGAATCTTGACAACAATAAATGATGGTGAAAATTAGTAAGATGATACAAGGATCTATCAAAAATTAATTCTTCGGGACCTATTCTGTATCAAGGACAGAAACACTGAGTACCTATTCATTTCTAACTAAAATATTGGTCATTAACCTGATGTCAACGTTAACTATGATAACTCTGAGCTATTAAAATAGCTTAAAATGCCTACTGAAATATTAAACAAACAAAATTACGGTATATACAACTTTAGTCTTATATATTACATTATTTCAACGTTATTTTGGAAGCTTTAATGCAGATATGTTATTCATTATTTAAAATGTTTTCTTTTTTACAGTTCTGGGAATGAAATCCACAGCTTCATGCATGCCAAGAAAGTACTTTTACCACTGAGCAACACCCAACCCTCATAGCCCCTAAGAAATGATTTTGAGTCAATTAATATGAAGCTTTAGGAATATGAAGATGTGCAGGAAAAAGAAGCTCTGGTGTGCTATTGCAAAATAAGGTGGCTATATATTACTGTAACACATGTGCATTTCAAAAAGCTGCAAGAAGGAATTTTAAAAGTTTCCACCATGAAGAAATGGCAAATGTTTGAGGAGACAGGCATGCTTCCTTTAACTTAAACATTATGTGACGTAACAAATATGAAACTATCAAATGGTATCTCATTAATATGTATGCTTTTGTTTTGTGTCTGTTAATAACAAAAAGAAATGGTATGTCTATTAAAGAATTTTACTGAAAGATATGGATGAAATTATAATGAAGGATAATGACGTCTAAATACTCCAGTTAATTTGAGAGTAATTTTAATGCTATTACCGTTTGACTCCATTTCCTAGTATGATGAAAATAAAGAATGTTGCTTTTCATTACCAAACGTGTTCAACAGAAATATTCCATTATCAGGAAATTTTTTACATTATGTTTTTTAAAATTTTCTTTTCTAAGAGGTGGCTACTGGAGTCTATAGAAGAATACTTCTGAGTTGTAAAGGAGATAGGAGGCCTACCTAGATTGTAAAATTTCCTAGATAATATATCATAATACAGGCATACAGAAGAAATTAGATTCAATGCACTATAAGACCATGGGGTGATTATAATTTATAACAATTTTGATCTATTTTAAGTCTTTTAAATATCTTTTAAATATCTATTTAAAAAGTCAAAAAGTTCCCAGCCAATAGAAGTGATAAATATTAGATGAAAATACTAATTACCCTTGTTGATCACTACACATCGTATGCATGCATCAAACTGTCACAATACAACCCATAAATATTTATAAAGGATATATGCCAGTTAAACAAAAAAACCTGCAAAATATGATAATTGCATAACAAGGAATCACAAATTAAGTTTCCCACATAAATATGCTGAGAATGGGAGGCAGAATCACTTTTTTCCCTTTCAGTATCCCCCAACTGGCTGCTTCCATTTAACATAATGTTTTCAGGGTTCACCCATATTGTAACGCACCAGTATTTCATTCCTATTCACAATGAAAACGTTCTCTTGTAAGAATATATCATAATTTGATTATTACTCAATTGATGCACAAAAGTATTAATTTTTAGGTTTTAAAAGTATAAAATTAACCCTAATATGTACATATTTGTAATTGGTAATACCAATATTATATACAGTGTGAGGAGAATGTTACATAGATATGATATACTAATTATTGATCAGCAAGTGTATTTTACTAAATCATCTGTCTTTTGTTGTATTATATATGTTAATACAGTGTTTTAAATAGTTTCTTACCTCTGAAAATGCTGTATTTAGGTTGGAGTTAGCTAGACTCTATGACAGCAGCGAATTCTTCAATCTGACCTATAAAATCAAGATTCTGAAGTTCAGATCATAGATCTGAACATCAAGGCATCGCCTTTAATGACTCAGCCCCATTTCGGTGGGTTTTCCCCAGCAATTATGTCTCTAAAATAGAGAGCCTTTACCGGTACACCCAGACCGGCTACCAATCTGGGTGCTGTGTTCAAATGTGACTGACTGGAATGTCCAGAGGGTTCCTGTGACATCACAATTCTCAGGACTGACTCATGCGCCTAACTAGCATAGGAGTAGGCCCTTCCCACTTCATAGTTGGAGGATGGGCAATAGATTGGGAAATGGGCTCCTATCACTATTTTCTACTTCAAGTGGTAGTCTGATTGTTTTTTAAACTAGAAGCCACATCACTAGGCTACAAAACTTGCCCAAGTTTAACTTTAACGTTAGATACTCCCCCCACACCTTTGCTGCCATTGGTATGACCCAGATAGTAAAAGGGATAATACAAGATCCTCTTTTTTTTCCTCCAGACAAGGTTCCCCTACGTAGTTTACGTAGTTCACGCTGGTCTATAATTTACGCAATTCTCCTTCGTCTGCCTTCAAAGTGCTGAGATTACAGGTGTATACCACCACGTTCCAACAATGATCACCATTTTAAATTGTACAATTTGTAATTTTTACTACATTATCAAGGTTGTACAACTATAACCACTACTTCAATTTGGAATTTCATTGTGAAAAGAAATCTCATACACAGTAACAATCACTTACTATTCCATTGTTCAGATCCCAGCAGTCATTAATTTATTTTTGTCTCTATGACTTTTTGCCTATTCTGGATATTTCATATAAATATCTTATTTTATATAATATGTGGTATTTTCTATCTGACTTTTTAATAATAGGTATAATGTGTTTGAAATTATGAATGATGTGGTATACATCAAACTTTATTGTATTTATGGCTCAATTATATTCCATTGTATTGATACATTAGATTTTATTTACCCGAACACCAGTTGTTGTACATTTGATTCATTTCAGTATTTTGAACATTATCCATTGAGCTCATATCATTCGTTTTTTGACCAAATATCTCTTTCTTTAACTCCTTCCCTTTGGGATACTGTTTTCCATGACACTGATAATAATTTGCTTATTGAACAAGGCCCTTTTACCACTAAAATACAAACTACATAAGGGCAGAGAATTCTGCTTTCTTTAATGCTCTTTCTTCAGTGATAGAAAAAGACTTTTGTACACAGCAGATATGAGTATGCAATATGTATTTCTTGACACTTTCTATGCCTTTTGTTCAAGGCTATTACTCTCCATGCTGATAGCTGTATGACAGTGGCATAAAACACCAATCCCAGTGTCAAAGTTTTATGCATTCACTTTTCTTGTTTTTTTTTAATTTTTTTATTTAAAAGGTAAACAAAACAAAACAGTATAAGGTTACAAGTAATACAGAATTACAAAAAAAAGTTAAGAAATCACTAGTTAATCGATAACATTGTCATCTTAGAAATAGTTGTTCAAGTTACAGGATTAAAGCACACAAAGTGGACATTCAAACAGTGAGACTGCAAACAGTTCTGTTCAATGATCCAACAAAAAAATCAGTAATATGGTCATTTATCTTAACACACCTAAACACACTTGCAGTTGTATCCTTTAGAGCACTTTTTGTACTCTCTTTTTTACAACAAAATTTACACATTTTGGGTTTTATTACTCCCATAGTTCTTATCACTTTTTTGGAAGAGAATACAACCAAATCTGACTAAACAAAGTAGTCAGTCAAAACCAAGGATAGACATAGCACATGATGTAAAAATAGAGTACAAGGTTATCAACAATGGTTACCATAATGACTCTTGCTTCCTTAAAAAAATTGCCTATATCATTAGGTATAATAAAATTGAACAAAACAACACAGAACAAGACCAATTAAACCTAAACATTGGAAATATTACAGGATTTCAAAAGAATATTATAGTCAAACCAGAATGGGCAATACAGTGAATCTTATTGCCTTCAAAGTAGTTGCCTATACCGTCAAACTTGTTACTATCAAACAGAATGGAACACAGTCTAATCAGTCAAAACAAGATGGAGTAATGCAGGGCTTCAAATAGGAAATCAAAAATGTTACTACAATATATCCTGCTAATTTTTTTTGATTTTTCCCCTTAATTAAAAAAATAAAAGATAAAAATAAATAAATAAATTTTTTAATGAATAAGGGGGAAATTGAGCTAAAAGAGGACATAACAACATAACAATACAGGTCAAAGCATGACAATTTCAGCAACCTAGTGCTTCACCACCAAATAACCCTACTTAATAGTAGCCACCATACTGTCTCTTTCCTTGATATTTAAATATAACTTCATATACTATCACATCAAACATATCAAGTGTGAAAACATTCAAGTGGATGAAAGTATTACAGGGTATTTAGAACCAGCTAACGGAAAATGAACAATGGTTCCTATATTATCTCTTTGCCTATAAAAAATTTTGTTTATACTATCACATATAATAAAATCCAGTAAGATACCACATGATAAAACCAATGGAGACAGAAGAGCAACTGTTTGGTGGTACTTCAAAACAAGATGATATTAAATCAGCACTAGCTATTATGATGTCTTGTTTTCTTCAAAATAGTTGTGCATTTCATCACAGGCAATAATATCAAGCAGCCCAGAATAAATCCATTTCAATTAATGAGTGAAAACTTTATAAGGTTTCAAGGCCACATAATGGGGAATCATGATTACCACATACTTTTATATATTTGAATCATATCTTACACTAGGGAAACTATTCGATATTCACACATGTGAGTTTGATTTATTTCACTTATGAGTATGATCTCAAGCTGCGTCCATTTATTTATAAATATCTCAGTGTGATCCTTCTTTATAGCTGAGTAGTACTCCATTGCATAAAAATACCACAACTTTTTTATCCACTTCTCAGTTGATGGACACTTGGGTTGTTTCCAAGTTCTGGCAATTACAAATTGTGCTGCTATAAACATAAGTGCACATATATTACTATGGTATGATGCTTTCAGGTCTTCTGGGAATATGCCTAGAGGTGGAATAGCTGGAACAAATGAAACTTCCAATCCCAGGTTTTGAGAAATCTCCAGACTGACCTCCACAATGGTTGTACCAGTCTACACTCCCACCAAAATGCAGGAGAGTTCCTCTTACCCGCAGCCTCTCCAACATTTGTTGTTGTTGGTTTTCTTGATTCTGGCCATTCTTTCAGGAGTGAGATGGAATGTCAGTGTGGCTTTAATTTGCATTTCTCTCATGACCAATGATGATGAACGTTTTTTCATGTGTTTATTTGCCACTTGCATTTCTTCATCTGAGAAGTGTGTATTTATCTCAGATGCCCATTTTTTGGATTGGATCTTTAAATTTTAGGGGTCTGATTTTTTTTAATTCTTTATATGATTTAGACAGAAGTCCTTTGTCTGAGGGACAGTTCACTAGGATTTTTCCCAGTTTGTAGGTTTTCTTTTCACTATGCTACAGATTTCTTTTGACATGAAGAAACTTGTTAATAAGAGGTATTCCCAGTTATTGATTCTGGGAAATATTTCCCGAGCAGTTTGAGTCCTGTTCATGAATTCTCTACCTACTCCTATGTGTTTAAGGTTTCTACCCAATTTGTCTTCCAATAGATTTAGTGTTTCTGTTTTAATATTCAGATATTTGATCCATTTAGATTTTAATTTAGTACATGGTGATAGGCATGGGTCTAATTTTAGTTTTTAGCAAATAGAGAGCCAGTTTTTCCAAATCCACTTATTAGAGAGAGTGTCATTCTTCCAGTGAACATGATTGGCCCATTTATCAAAGATAAGGTGGTTGAGTGTGTTTGTAGTGGTGGTTGTATCTCCTAATCTATTCCATTGATCTTTGGTGCTGTTTTGATTCCAGTACCATGCTGATTTTACTATGGTTGCTTTGTAGTATAACTTCAAGTCCGGGACTGTGATGCCTATTGCCTTGCCTTTGTTGCTTAGAACTGTCTTTGCTATTCTATGTCTCTTCTCACTCCAAGTGAATTTTAGGAGTGATTTCTCTAGATCTATGAGGTATGTTGATGGTATTTTTATTGGGATTGCATTGAATTGGTGTAGGAGTTTTGGGAGAATGGCCATTTTCACAATAATTATTCTTCCTATCCATGAGCAAGGGATGTCTTTCCATTTTCTGAGATCATTTTCAATTTGTTTTTTCAGTGCATTGCAATTTTCCCTGTATAGGTCTTTCACTTCTTTCATGAGAGTAATTCCTAAATATTTCATTTTTTTTGGTTGCTAGTGTGAACAGTGTGACATCTCTTATCTCTCTCTGTGATATTTTTGTTAGTGTACAGGAATGCTATTGATTTTTGAGTATTGATTTTGTATCCAGCTACATTACTGAATTTATTTATTATATCTATGAGTCTTTCAATGGAGTTTTGGTGGTCATCTACAAACAATGGTAATTTAACTTCTTCTTTTTCTGATCTTTACCCATTTTATTTCTCTCTCTTGTCTAATTGCTCTGGCTAGTATTTCCAGTACTATATTAAGTAGGAGTGGTGATAAAGGACATCATTGTCTTGTGCCTGATTTTAAAGTAAAGGCCTTCATTTTGGGCCATTTAGTATGATATTGGCTGTTGGTTTGTCATAGATGGCCTTTATTATATTGAGGTAAAGAACATCTATTACAATTTGCTGTAAAGTTCCTATCATGAATGAATGTTGGACCTTATCGAAAGCTTTTTCTGCATCTATAGAAATCATGATGCGATTCTTACTTCTGGCTTTATTGATATGGTGGATTACATTTATTGATTTATGTATGTTGAACCATCCCTGCATTCCTGGGAAGAATCCCACTTGGTCATGGTGTATAATCTTGATGATTTGCTGCATCCTATTTACCAATATTTTATTGAGGATTTTTGCATCTGTGTTCATTATGAGATTGTTTGTGTTCTCTTTTTTAGTTAGGTCTTTCTCAGGTTTTGGTATTAGAGTAATATTTGGTTCCAGGAATGACTTAGGAAGGATTACTTCCCTTTCAGTTTCATTGAAGAGTTTGAGGAATGTCGGCATTAAGTCTTCTTTGTACGTCTTGTAGAATTCTGCAGTGAATCTGTCTGGGCCTGGGCTCTTCTTTATAGTTAAGACTTAGTTATATTTTCAATTTCATTAATAGTGATTGGGTTATTCAGCAGTTTTACATCATCTTGATCTAGTTTTGGTACTTCATATGTTTCTCGGAATCTGTCTATTTCTTCTGTGTTATCAAACCTTTGAGAGTAGAGATTTTCAAACTTGGTGTTGATGATCTTCTGTATTTCTATAGAGTCTGTAGTGATTTCACCTTTTTCATTTCTTATTGCATGAATTTGAGCTTTTTCTTCCCTTTTTTAAATAAGGTTTTCTAGAGGCTTATCAATTTTATTTATTCTTCCAAAGAACCAACTCTTTGATTCATTGATTCTTTGGATTGTTTTCTTACTCTCAATTGTGTTGATTTCTGCTCTGATATTTATAATTTCCTCTCTTCTTTTGGCTTTGAGCTTGACTTGTTCTTCTTTTTCTAGCTGTTTGAGTTGTAGCATCAGGTTATTTATTTTTATTCATTCTGTTTTCCTGATGTGGGAACTCAGTGCAATAAATTTTCCTCTGAGGATGGCTTTCATTTTGTCCCACAGATTCTGGTAAGTTTTCTCTGTGTTTTCATTTTTTGTAGGTATTGTTTAATGTTTTCTTTAAATTTCCCTGTGATCCACTGATTACTCAAGAGTGTATTAGTCAGTTTCCATGTGTTTGTGAGATTTTTGCAATATCTTTTATCATTAATTTCTAATTTCAAAGCGCTATGATCCAATAACATGCACGGGATAATTTCAACCCTTTTGCATTTATTTAAATATGTTCTGTGGGCTAATATATGATCTATTTTAGAGAATGTCCCATGTACTGCTGAGAAGAATGTGTATTCTGATGTTGTTGGGTGGAACACTCTGCATATGTCTATCTAGTCCTTTTGTTCACAGGTGTGATTCAGTTGTGTTATTTCTTTGCTGATTTTCCATCTGGTTGATCTGTCCCTTGGTGTCAATGGTGTGTTAAGGTCTCCTGTTACAATTGTGTTACTGATAATTTAATTTTTCACTTCTGTTAATACTTGTTTTATATAACTGGGTGCTCTGGAATTTAGTGCCTATATATTTAGGATAGTTATCTCTTCCTCTTGGAGTTTACCCCTAACGAGTATGTAGTGACCTTCTTTGTCTCTTCTGATCATTATTGGTTTAAAGTTCACCTTGTCAGCAAACAGAATGGCTACTCATGGTTTTTTTTTTTGTTTGTTTGTTTGTTTGTTTTGATTCCTGTTGTGCGAAGTATTGTTTTCCATCCTTTGACTTTCATTCTATGAGTATCCTTCTGGGTTAGATGTGTTTCCTGTAAATAACATATGGTTGGATTTTGTTTCTTTATCCATTCTGCCCGTCTGTTTCTTTTAATTGGTGAATTAAGACCACTTACATTAATGGTTATAACTCTTATATAGTGGTTTATTGTTGATATTTTATCTTTCTGCTGTTGCATTTTTATCTTTCTGTTCTGTTTAATTGTCTGCTTTTCTTAGTGGTCTTTTCCTTTGTGTGTCTAAACTGTCTTTCATTATTTTTGGCAGGGTTGGCTTGGTGATCATGAAGTCCTTCAACTGTTCTTTGTCATGGAAGTATCTTATTTCACCATCGTTTTTGAATGATAGTTTTGCAGGATACATCAGTCTAGGTTGGAAATCATTTTGCTTTAGGATCTGAAATACTTCACTCCATGTTCTTCTTGACTTTATTGTTTGTTTTAAAGAAGTCTGCTGTGATTTTGATAGGGTTTCCTGTATAAGTCATGTGCGTTTTCTCTCTGACAGCTTTTAACATTCTATTCTTGTGTTGAATTTCTGGGATGGTGATTATTATATGTCTGGGTGTAGTTTTATTTTGGTTATGACTATTTGGAGCTCTACATGCTTCATTGAACCTGATGTCAGTTTCTGATCTCATGTTTGGGAAATTTTCAGCTATTACTTCTCTAAATATACTCTTGACATCCTTTATGTCGTCCTCTTTTTTTAATTAATCCCTATCAGTCTTATTTTGTTTTTCTTTGTGTCATCTTCAGTCGTTGAATTGTTATTTCCTGATTCCTTGTTATGTTTAAAAGATCTATCCTTTTCGGATCACTAGCTGCAATCTGTCCTCAAGGTCTCAAATTCTATCTTCACTTTTGTTAAGTTGGTTTTGACAACTTTCAATGGAATTTTTGATTTAATGTATATCTCTTTGAATCTGCTTCATGTATTCTGTTTATTTCTTATGTTGCTCATCCAGGGATTCTATCTTTTTGTTTAGTTCCTCCAATTTTTTAACTGTGATTTCTTTAGATATGTTCAGCATCTCCTTCATTTCTTTTATCATTTCTTCTTTTACCTGGGAGATTATTTCTAGTTTGAATTCCTTTAAAGCTTCCTGGAGTTGCTTGTTTATTTCAGTTGCTATTATGTCTGATATTTGAGGTGTATGGCATATATTTTTTTTCTATATGCATCACTCCTAGGGTTTCTTGGGATGGCTGGAGGTTTGGGATTGCAATTTGGTCTTTTGTTTTGTCATTTTCCTATATTTCTGTGTTTCAAGTGTTATTCAAAAGCTTCCTCAGGGTCTGTTGGAAATTCACTTCTATGCTCACAGCTCCTGTGACTCTGGGACCCAGTTCCCCCAGGCCGCCAGGCCTCTGGAACCTGTGGTGCTTGCCTGCTTGCTTAAAATTCCACAGTCCCAAACAAGCTGGGCTCTGGGGAAAGTGGGCACCAGCCTGCTTGCTTAGAACTCCACAGTTCTCCAAGCACAGCTGGAACAGGGAGGTGGATGCAGGCACCTCAGACCTACCTAGGTGTTCCAGTGCACCCGGAAGCTTCGAGGGTCCCAAACAGGCTGGGCTCGGTGCAAAGTGCACGGGGCACTTACCTCAGGATGCCAGGCTTCTGGAACAGGTGGTGCTGGCCTGCTTGCTTAGAACTCCACTGTCCTCTCGACACACGGGAGGCAGATGCAGGCGCCCCAGGCCCATCTAACTGTTCCACTGCTCCCAGAAGTTGTGAGGGTCCCAAACAGTCTGGGGCCTTGGGAAAGTGGACACTTGCCTGCTTGCTTAGGCCTCCACAGTTCTCCCACATTCACTTTTCATACCAAAATATTTGAAAGGATATACATATATACACTATCTTTATACTTTATATATAATTGAAATATATATATATATATATTATGAGCCATAGAAGTCTTAGGAGTTACTTTGTATGGAAAAATCAGGTCACATAATGTGACAGACTGCCAAAATTATGTGTAATGTATACTGTGGAGGTAAAACACAGGAATGATGGAGATAAGATTTTGTCTTAAATTCTTACACTCTTGCTCTTGGTTGTATAATCAAAAGTTGATTTCTTTACCCTAATTTTCTCATGTGTAAAGTGAAAGAGAAGTCTGTACCTGTCTTACTGGTTTGTTGTGAGGATATAAGTGTTAAAGAATGTAAAGATTTTATTACAGGATCAGGTATCTCATAATTAATCATGATCTTTATTATTATCAGCAACATTACTATCATGTAAAATAACTGACAATTTTGTTTCACAATGCAAAAAAATTTATGAACTTTCTATCACTACATAAAACAAAGAAAAGTCACATACCTTTGATATGAATAGGCAGTGGTTGTTCATATAAATAATTTCAACTAATGATTGCAACTATTATTCCACTTAATAGTGAATGAGAAGCAGTACATTATGTTATTAAAGGATACTTTCTAGAATGACTCCTAGTGGATTAGAATATTAATTTTATTTCTTACTAGCTACATGACTTCACGCAAGATATTTAACTTCTCTGTGCCTCAGTTTTAATCAAATGAGGATGTTAACAGTATATGTTTTATTGGGCTTTTGTGAGAATCAAAGAAACTTATACATATAATGAGCTCAGTACTTGACACATAGAATATGCTTGCCATACTTCAGCCTTTACTTCTGAATACTATGTGCCAAGTACCATATGGGAAAACCTCCACCACAGCTATATCCATGAACACCTTTCATTCACACACTATGTATGCTATGCCTGTAATAGAGAGATTTAAGTCTCAGTGAATTTCTTGCTTCCTTAACCCACTGTGTCTTCTTGGGTGTATTCAACTAATTTATCATCACATCTCAGTAACCAACAGTTTTCTTGAACTACACTATGTTGTAGCATGTAAAATATGGTAAAATTGATATATACTTGAGTATAGAAAGAAAAAAGAGAAAGAGAATATTTGCAACTTATTTGTCTAACAGTTGCAACTTTTTTACCCAAGTCTATTAAAGACAACAATTAGTCTTTGCCCAAAAATTGCAACTCCTTTGCCCAACAGTTGCAACTTCTTTATCCAAGTCTATTATTTCTCTATTTATTTTTATATAAAAGACTTAGAGCTCACATAGCTCTTCTTGTTCTCTCTTGAGATTATAGACTTGAAAGCTAAAACAAAAGAGACATCTCAGAGATTTCAACCTCATTATACACAGATATGCCTGAAATGATTAAATCCTATGTGTAAGCTTCCCACCAATTATTTTATGTTTGTAAAACTATTCTTACAAGTGGCCCTTATGAGTTTTAGGTAAAATCATAAATAACTACACTGATTCTAATAAATTTCTTCACTGGAAAGCAAATGGTAAGATACATATTATATTTCCAGAAGAAGGTTGAGTTTTCCAATTGTGAATTAAATGAATTAAATCATGTTGTGCTAAGCATGGCCAAAATTTTCCAGCGTTATTGCAAGATAGTATGACAAAGCATGCTTGCTTTTCATATGGCATAATAAAAATTAATGGACAGTGGACATTTAAATTCTTTTATTGTAAGTACGGATTTATATTTGAATTGGGATGTCAGTATCAAATCAGGTATTTGACAATCCCACATGAAACTGAAAATTACGAAGCAAAGGTAATATTCATCATCATCTAGAGTTTCTCTACCAAATTTTATTCAGACTCTAACTGATACACCATCAAAGCTTTTAGTTAATACTAAAATATGTCACCCAGAGAATTAAACATCTTATTTGTTATGAACAAATGATTTTGAAAAAAATTAATGATTAGTGAAAAGTTTCAATTCCAAGTGTTAAACAAAACTTTGTTATGATGAGGGGTTAAGCAGGTCATCAAAAAATATTTTTCTAAAAACTGTTAACTATGACTATAACTTAGGCTATATATATATATATATGTATATGTTCCTATAAATGTGCACCTAATGTATTATAATTATATAATATAGAGAATCAATAAAGAGTTGTGCATGTACTATCATAAAAAATATTTTTCCATGTTTATCCCCACAACTAATATTGTTTGCTCTCCAAACAATGCCATGAAATTTGCACACATATGCACACACACACATACACACACAAAAAAGGTACTAAAAAAACATGTATTTTCCTGCATTTGTTTGTAATTCTTCTGTTAGTCCCAAATCTTCAATAAGTAACTACAATTTCCAGTAGTTCTAGAATATCAAAGAACAGAATTTATGAACTAGAAGTAACATATTACAAATAATGAAATAATGTATAAATTCACTGGAAGCCCCCAGAATGCTGAGAATTTACAACAACTGGCTTTTCTTGAACTTCCAAATTTAACATTATTATCTGTTTTTAATGTACTACATAAGTGTCTTCAGTTCTTTGCCTGATTAAATTATTTTATTTATGAGGTTCAAGTTCTAACAATGGTCCTAACTAAGATAGAAAGTTGTAAAACAGAGTAGAAAGTAATAGATGCTGTGAGATAGTTTTGTAGTGATATTTTGAAAATCTAAGCTCAAAAAAGGACAACTAGGTCACTGCCTTCTAGGTTTCTCCACTATAAAATTACTTGCCAAAACCCTTCTTTAATCCTTGCAAACAAAGCTTATTTTTCGATATCTTGATATATCAAAAGGCAGATTTGTCCAAAAGACAAAAAAATAAAGACCATAAAACGTACTTATCTCAGCTAAAGCATTATCCTTACTGTCTTAAAGGGTGGATTGGGTTTTTTACACACAACCAAGTGAATTATGCCTCTTAACTTAAGCCACAGCTATGGATATTAAACTCAGCTCATTTCAATCAAACTACAATTAATCTAGCATTTAATAAGTATCCAAAAGTGTGTTGAATGTTGTTGTAGGGAAAATAAGCATATAATACTGCTTCTACTCTTAAACTTATGACCTTATTGTGATCACATGCATGCAATAGAGTTTTGTAGCTTCACCAATTAATAAATGATTAAGTGACCAGGTGAGTGGTATCAATTAGACTTTCTCAAGCACCTCATGAATCTTTGGTAATCTGTACCAGTCAAGGAACACTTCTGAGGAGAGAAAGAATCCGAGATGGATAGCTTTTCTTTTTTTTAATTTTATTTAAAGAGAAAAAATAAAAGCAAAACAGAAAAAATGGTAGTAATAACACAGAATTTCAAAGAAAAATAAACACTAAGAAATCACTACTTGATAAACTACATACTATCATATTAGAAATAGTTGTTCCAGTTACAACATTAAACCATACAAAGTAGACATTCGAACATTGGGCCTGAAAACAGTTCTGCTAAACGATCCAACAAAAACTCAGTAATATGGTTATCTATCTTACACACTTAAACATACATGCAGTTATACTCTTTAGAGCGCTTTCTTTTCCTCTCTTTTTTACAATAACAATTATACATTTT
This sequence comes from Cavia porcellus, assembly GCF_034190915.1. NCBI lineage: Eukaryota > Metazoa > Chordata > Mammalia > Rodentia > Caviidae > Cavia > Cavia porcellus. The sequence continues at coordinate 83,289,300 of NW_026947486.1, read as the reverse complement.
GGGTTTTATTACTCCTACAGTTCTTACTTTTTACACTAGAGACAAAATGTGATATTTATAAATATAATTCTCATGTATTTCACTTGTGAGGATAGTCTCAAGTTGCCTCCATTTACCTATGAAGGCCTCAAGATCATCCTTTTTACAGCTGAGTAATATTCTATTTTATAAAAATATCACGTCTTTTTCATCAACTCTGCAGCTGATGGGCATTTTGGTTATTTCCAAGATTTAGCTCTTACAAATTGTGCTGTTATGAGCACTATTGCACATATATCATTCTGACATGACCTTTTCAGTTTTCCTGGGAAAATGTCCCAGAGGGAAATAGCTGAGTTGAATGGAACTTCTAATCCCAGTCTTCTGAGAAATCTACATACTGATTTTCATAGTGGCTTTACCAGTCTACACTCCCACTAACAGTGGTGCAGTCTTCCTTTTTCACCACAAGCCTCACCAGCATTTGTTATCAGTTGTTTTCTTGATGGCACTATTTTTTTGGGAGTGAGATGAAACCTCAATGTCATTTTAATTTGCAATTCTCGAATGACCAGTGATAGTGAACATTTCCTCATGTATTTATTTGCCATTTGTATACTTCATCTGAGAACTGTGTGTTCATCTTAGATGCCCATTTTTGGAGAGGATCTTTGAATTGGAAGGGCTTGATGTTTTTCAATTTTTATACGTTCTTGATATAAGTTCTTTGTCTGAAGGGTTGCTAACTAAAATTCTTTCCCTTTCTGTGGGTTTTCCTTTCACTCTGTTGGTGATTTCTTTTGAAGTACAGAAACGTTTCAATAATATGAGATCCCAGTTGTTGATTCTTTGAAGTGTTTCCTGTGAAGTTCGCATTTTATTCATGCATTCTCTTCCTATTCCTATGTCCCCAAAATTTTACTTACCTTGTCTTCCAGGAGATTTAGTGTTTCTGTTTTAATTATTAGATCTTTGATCCATTTTGACTTTAGTTTTGTGCATGGTGATAAGCATGGGTCTAGTTTCAGTCTTTGGCATGTGGAAAGTTAACTTTTCCAACACCATTTATTAAAGAAGCTATTCTTCTTCTAGTGAACATGTTTAGAACATTTGTCATATATCAGGTGGCTGAGTGTCTTTGTAGTAGTGTTTGCATCTTCTAGTCTGTTCCATTGATCCTTAGGTCTATTTCTTTGCCAGTACCAAACTGAGTTTATCACTGTGGCTTTGTAGTGTAGTTTCAAGTCAGAAATTGAGATGTTTTCTGTCTTTTCTTTGTTTTCCAGAATTACCTTTGTTATTCTAGGTTTCCCATTTCCAAAAGAATTCTTGGAGTGTTTTCTATTGGTCTGCGAGATATGTTAATTGTATTTTCATTGGGATTGCATTAAATATGTATAACAGTTTCGCAAGTGTGGCCATTTTCACAATGTTGGTTCTTCCTAGCCAAAAGTAAGGAATATCCTTCCATTTTGTAATATTCTCTTCAGTCTCCTTTTGCAGTATAGCAAAGTTTTCAGCATATAGGTCTTTTACATTCTTTGTTAGGTTAATTCCTAAGTATCTCACTTTTTTTATGCTATTGTGAAAGGCGATATATCTATAATTTCTTTCTCAATGAGTTTTTGTTTGTGTATACAAATGCTATTGAATTTTGAGTGTTGACTTTGAATCAAGCTACACTGCTGAATTTGTTTATTAAAAGGAGTCATTTAATGGAGTTTTTGGGATCTTCTATATAGAGTATCATGTCATCTTCAAATAGTGATAATTAAACTTCTTCCTTTCCTATTTTTATTCCTTTTATTTATCTCTTGTCTGACTGCCCTGGCTAGTATTTCCAGAACTATATTGAATAGGAGTGGTCATAGTGGACATCCTTGTCTTGTTCACAATTTTTAGAGTAAAAGCTCTCAGTTTTTGTCCATTTATTATGTTGGATTTTGGTTTGTCATAGATGGCCTTTATGAGACTAATGTCTTCTGAGTTTCTGAAGGGTTTTTATCATGAATATGTGTTGGACTTTATCATAAAAAGCTTTTTCTGCTTCTATTGAGACAATCTGCTTTATTGATTTGCATATGTTAAAAAATTCTTGCACTTCTGGAATGAATCCCATTGGGTCATGATGTATAATCTTCTTGATGATATGCTGCATTCTATTTGACAGCATTTTATTGAGAATCTTTGCATCAATGTTTATTAGTGAGATGGGCCTATAGTTTTCCTTTTTGGTTGGGTCTTTCTCTGGTTTTTGTATCAGAGCAGTACTTGCCTCCAGGAACGATTTAGGGAGGATTGCTTCCTTTTCAATTTTATTGAACAGTTTAATGAGTATTGGCATCAAATCTTCTCTAAATTTCTTGTAGAATTCAGCCCTGAATACATCAGACGTGGGATTTTCTTTGTTTTTAAGTTTTTAATTATGTTTATAATTTCAACTGCTTATATTGAGTTTTTCAAAATTGTTATATCTCCTTGGTTAAGTTTTTGTAGTTCATGTTTCTAGAAATCTGTCCATTTCCGCTGTATTTTCCACTCTATCTCAGCAGAGATTTTGAAAGTGGGAGTTCATGATCTTTTGAATTTCCATGGGATCTGCAGTAATGTCCCTCTTTTCAGTCTTTATTGCTTGAATTTTGGTTTTCCGTTTCTTTTTCTTTATAAGGTGAGCTAGAGGTTCATCAATTTTCTTGATTCTCTCAAAAAACCAGCTTTTTGTTTCATTAATTCTTTGGCTTTTTCAATTGCATTGATTTCTGCTCTAATCTTTACAATTTCCTCTCTTCTGTGGGCTTTGGGTTTAACTTGCTCTTCTTTTTCTAGAAGCTTGAGATGAAGCATTAGGTAGTTTATTTGCGCTTGTTCCGTTTTCTTTTTTTTTAATTTTTTAAAATTTTATTTAAAAGGTAAAAGAGAAAAAACAAAACAAAACAAAACAAAGCAGTGTAAGGGTACAAGGAATACAGAAATACAAAAAAATAATAGTAAACCATCAATTAATAGATTACACATTATCATCTTAGAGATAGTTGTTCAAGTCACAGTAACAAAGCATACAAAGTGGACATTCAAACAGTGAGACTGCAAACAGTTGTGTTCAATGATCCAACCAAAACATTAATATGGTCAGCTATTTAACACCCCTAAATACACCTGCAGCTGTATCCCTCAGAGCACCCTCCTCCCCCCTGTTTATTAACAACAAAATTTACACATTTTGGGTTTTATTACTCCTTAGTTCTTATTACTTTTTTTTGGAAGAGAATAAAGTCAAAATGGCAAAACAAAGCTGTCAGTCAAAACCAAGGATAGACATAGTACATGATGTAAAAACAGAGTACAAGGTTATCAACAATGGTTACCATAATGCCTCTTGCTTCCTTAAAAAGAATTGTCTATCTCATTAGGTATTATAAAGTTGAACAAAACAGTAGAAAACAAGACCAATAAAACTTAAACATTGTAAGCATTACAGGACTTCCAGAGGATATAATAGTCAAACCAGAATGGGCATCTTAGTGAATCTTATTGCCTTCAAAATAGTTGCTATACCCTCAAACTTGATACTATCATACAGAACGGAACAGAGTCTAATCAGTCAAAACAAGATATTGGGAGTATTACAGGACTTCAAGTCAAGTTAATAGGAAATCAAAAAAGTTACTATAAGAAATCCTGCTTTTTTAATTTTTCCCCTTAATTTAAAAAATCATGAAAAATAACTAAATAATTTTTTAATGAATAAGGAAGAGATTGAGATAAAAGAGGACATAACAACATAACAATACAGGTCAAAGCATGACTGTTTCAGCAACCTAGGGCTTCACCACGAAATAACCCGACTTAATAGTAGTTACCATAGTGTCTGTATTTTGCCTGGAAATATTTGAATATAACTTCATATACTATAGCTTCAAATATTTCCATATCAAGAAGCCCAGAATAAAGCAATTCCAATTAATAAGTGAAAACTTTATAAGGCTTCAAGGCCACATAATGGGGAATCATGATTACCACATACTTTTATATATTAGGGTCATTATTTACATTAGGGAAACTATTCGGTGTTCACATATGCGTGATTGATTTATTTCACTTATGAGTATGGTCTCAAGCTGCACCCATTTACTGATAAATATCCCAATGTGATCTTTCTTTATAGATGAATAATACTCCACTGTATAGAAATACCACTACTTTTTTATCCATTCCTCAGTTGATGGACACTTGGATTGTTTCCAAGATCTGACAATTACAAATTGTGCTGCTATAAACATAGATGCACATATATCACTGTGGTATGATGCTTTCAGTTCTTCTGGGAATATGCCTAGAAGTGGAATAGCTGGAACAAATGGGACTTCCAATCCCAGCTTTTTGAGAAATCTCCAGACTGACCTCACAAAGGTTGTACCAGTCTACACTCCCACCAACAGTGTAACAGAGTTCCCTTTTCCCCACAGCCTCTCCAGCATTTGTTGTTGTTAGTTTTCGTGATCCTGGCCATACTTTCAGGAATGAGATGGAATCTCAGTGTGGTTTTAATTTGCATTTCTCTAATGACCAATGATGATGAACATTTTTTTATGTATTTATTTGCCATTTGTATTTCTTAATCTGAGAAGTGCGTACTCATCTCAGATGCCCATTTTTGGATTGGATCTTTGAATTTTGGAGTCTGAGGTTTTTTTTTTTTAATTCATTATATGTTTTAGACAAGAGTCCCTTGTCTGAGAGGGAGTTCACTAAAATCTTTTCCCAGTTTGTGGGTTTTCTTTTCATTATGCTGGAGATTTCTTTTGACATGCAGAAACTTTTTAATAAGAAGTGGTCCCAGTTATTGATTCTGGGAAGTATTTTCCGTGCAGTTTGAGTCCTGTTCATGAATTCTCTACCTACCCCTATGTCTTCAAGGTTTCTACCCAATTTGTCTTCCAATAGATTTAGTGCTTCTGTTTTAATATTCAGATCTTTGACCCATTTAGATTTTAATTTAGTACATGGTGATAGGCATGGGTCTAGCTTTAGTTTTCGGCAAATGGAGAGCCAGTTTTTCCAGCACCAATTATTAAAGAGACTGTCATTGTTCCAGTGGACCTGCTTGGCTCCTTTATCAAAGATAAGGTGGTTGAGTGTGTTTGTAGTTGTGGTTGTATCTTCTAATCTATTCCGTTGATCTTTGTCTCTGTTTTGATTCCAGTACCATGTTGATTTTACTACTGTTGCTTTGTAGTATAACTTGAAGACGGGGATGGGATGCCTCCTGCCTTGCCTTTGCTGCTTAGAATTGCCTTTGCTATTCTAGGTCTCTTCTGGTTCCAGATGAACTTTAGGAGTGATTTCTCTAGAGTTATAAGGTATGTTGGTGGTATTTTTATTGGGATTGCATTGAATCTGTATAACAGTTTTGGGAGAATGGCCATTTTCACAATGTTTGTTCTTCCTATCCATGAGCAAGGGATGACTTTCCATTTTCTGAGATCATCTTCAATTTCTTTTTCAATGTATTATAATTTTCCCTGTATAGGTCTTTCACTTCTTTTGTAAGAGTAATTCCTAAATATTTCATATTTTTGGTTGCTAGTGTGAAGAGTGTGGTTTCTCTTATTTCCCTCTCTGTGATTTTGTTTTCAGTGTATAGGAATGCTATTGATTCCTGAGTATTGATTTTGTATCCAGCTACATTACTGAATTTATTTATTATAGCTAAGAGTCTTTCAATGGACTTTAGGGGGTCTTCTATGTAGAGTATCATGTCATCTGCAAACAATAATAATTTAACTTCTTTTCCTATCTTTACTGATCCGGCCCGCAGACCAGTTTGTGGGTCTCACCTGGAGAGAGGATTGGGGATGGGGGCAGGGCAAGAGAAAAGAGAGATGGAGACAGGGTGCGATTCTAATTGAGTCTCGTTTATTTTTAAAATGGCTACAACTTATATAGGGTGGGGGGGGCGGGCCAAAGCCAGGAAGAGGGCACAGAGTGTTATCTGATAGGTCATCATCACATCCGGATATATGATGTAAGCAGGAGAGGATTATTGGTAATATAGGTGTACATGAGGATCATGGGAAATGTAGGCTGACACACAAAATGCCCTCAAGCGGGAGGGGCAGGGCAGCAGCAGCTATTTGAAGTCGCTCCCTACATCTCCTCCCTTATTATTATATATATTTTTTGGAACATGGCAGGCCCTGGGAGGACAGCGCCTGTCTTGGATCAAGGACTCCTCATATGAGCCCAATCAAGCCTTACCCGTCATGGGCCTGCAGGATAGCTGTTGGTCCTGGACCTGTCTTAGGTGGCCAATTGGCATTACATATGTGTCCTAGTTGCCTGTCTCTGACTGCCTGTCCAGCGCCTCAGGGCGTCTGGGCCACAGCATCATGTGGGCTATCGGTGGGTGTTTTTTCCCGATAAGTTTGTTGTTCTGCCATTTCCAACCGATGGTAATATACCTGAATGGGCTTTGCCATAAATGTGTCAACCTTGTTATTAACGTTATTAATGAGTGTCACGATCCTCTGAAAAATATAAGGTCCTACAGTAAGCAGTAACAGCAAGGCGGCTAGGGGTCCCATTAGGGGGCAATGTAAGGGAAGAGATCCCCCCACATGGAGGAGAAGGTGGTTGCTCCGATGCGCTCCTTTTCTTTCTCTTTGAGGCGCTCTCTCAGTTTACTCATGGACTCTTTGACTACTCCCGAGTGGTCAGCATAAAAACAACACTCTTCCTTGAGGGCTGCACATAAGCCACCCTCCTTCATAAATAGGAGGTCTAGTCCTCTTCTATTTTGCAGGACTACCTCAGATAGAGGCATCAGGGATGCCTGTAGAGCTGTCACAGATGCTTCTATTTCTTTTAAATCCTGATCCACTGCTGCCTGTAATTGAGCTAGATGCTTATTTCCCAACACTAGAGCTGTGGTCCCTGTCCCTATTCCCGTTGCTACTCCTAATCCTAGTAACACAGCTAAGGTGAGCGTCGCAGGTTCTCTCTTAGATATATAGCTGATCTGCGATGCCTGGAGGTAGTAGTTTCCTGGGTGGGAGGTTATGCGAGGAAGAACCTGTACAAGAACACAAAAACAGACTTGTTAAAAACAGCAGTTGCTATACAGGGTGAGAGGCCAAAATTGCAGGCCCAAGATGTTCCTGGGGGTGGAATGAGGTAATTATTTGGCTTGAATTTGGAATGAAGCTGGGCACAGAGTTGTGTTGCCAGTGCTGGTGGACGGCTGGAGTCCCCAAGACAAGTCCCTCTTCCTGAGACATCAGGGAGAGTCAGCTTGTGGTGATTGTCCCAGTCACAGGCAAATGAGCTAGAAGAACTGATAAAAGTTAAATTGAGGGCCTTTCCTTCATAATTTGGGGGAGGAGCAGCCAAGCATAACCAACATGATTGGGTGAGATCAGGTCGGGTATGATTTAAAGCCATGTATGCTCCTTTAATCAAACTGAATAGGTTAGAATGTGAATATTGAGGGGCAGGTACATGATCTGTCTGGTGTAGCGGAGCTTGAGAAACCCTTATGGCTGAGGGACTTACTGTGGTTATTTGAACAGTAGTAACAGGATCTGTAGTGGGCTGTATTTTGGATGTATTTTGGATTTGGATAATATTTTGGCTTTAGAGCAAAGTTTGGGCCTATGGGCACAAATGAAGTCTGTAGGGGAACCTTTTTTATGAGAATAAGACTTCCCCTGTCTTTACCTGACTCATAAACTCCCAGTCCCCAGGTGAGTCCTGTCAGCCAACTTGGGTCCTCAGGAGTGGTGACACTGACGTTTAGAACTGGACAGGATCTTTGATTGGCCAGTGGGTAGTCACCTAGGCTGCACCCTGGCTGCCCCCATGTCACTTTAAGGTGTTTATCGGGGAAGGCAGGTTGCCACCCTGTTGCAGCTGTTTCACAGCCCCAATAAGCACAAAAATATTTTCCCAGGGAATTACAATATGATCTGCCCCTGGTTGCTGCGGGACAAAGGTAAACATGACTTTGTTTGGGACATTGGAGCCCTGGAAAGAACCAACAGAGTGTGGGCACAAACCATGGACTTCCTGATCCTATCCAAGTCCAAACCACCTCTTGGTCTTTCCAGTGACTAAGCTCCCATTTCTTTCTTTTTTTTTTTCTTTTCTTTTTTTTTTTAAACTCTTCTTGTAAGAATGGATAAGCTCCCATTTCCAGGGTAGATAGGGCGGTACAGAGAAGGGAGCGTGGCAATGCAATTTTTTTTTTGTCTTTTTAAATAAAAACAACCCTACATTTATTGCTCCCAGTAAAAACATAAGGGTAGACAAAACAATATGAACAAACATTTTATAAATACTCCCAAGGCAAACCACTTAATCAGCTGCCTTTTTTATATGGGTACACACTATAATTGACATTTATCTTAATTGCCTGACAATTGCTTCTCACTGCTGTCTTAATTCATTGATCATTTCTAGTTGGAGACACTTTGCAGCAGAGTAATATTATCTCCGTTCAGCATGATCTGACCCAGTTGTTTTCTTGGTTTTAGAATGAATTTCTTCTGCATCATCTAATTGCCATTTTTTTTTTTTTGTCTTTTTCCTTTTTATCAGTACCGGGGATCGAAACTCATGACTGCCTGCTTGCAAGGCAGGCGCTTATGCTGCTGAGCTAAATCCCAAGGCCTTATTATTATTTTTTTTTTCACCACCAGAGTCAGTATGGAGGCAGCCCCATTTTGAGTATCGGGCGGTGCACGCCATTTTGAGTACCCTCGTGGCCTCCAGACAAAGGGAGTGGTGGCATGTCGCCATCTTGAAAAGGCTCCAGGATCTCAAGGACAACAGAGCTGGGAGGGCTGGGGGCCTTAGATAAGCCCAGTGGAGGTGGAGTACAATTGCAGGAGGTAGATAATGCAGCCTCACCCTGGGCGTCTCTGCGACCTGGGGATCTGCATGACCTTGTTCCAGCAGCTCAGAGATTAAAGTCCAATATGAAAAAGCAGTTACAGGAACCTTTTTTGGACCAAAAACTTCATAATAGTCTTTAAGAGCATCTCCTACTCTATTCTAACTGTTTAAATTAATGGTACCCTCTAGGGGGAACCATGGACACACTGAAACTACTTTATCAAATCTTTGTCTTATAACCTTAATCTCTCTAGTCTTGAGTGCCTCCCTGAGGACAGTCACGAACAATTCATGCTCCCTGAGTGCTTGTCCCATGCTAATGCCGTTCACCTACCGTGATTTAGGCGAGACGTAAGGTGGCTGTCTGCACAGATCACAGGAACGAAATCCGTGAGTCAGTCACGCTGGCCAGCTCTTTATTCCTGTGAATGGTCCCGCGTAGTTATACCTCGTGCCAGGTGGGGTCCCTTCGTGGTTGCCACTTGACCCGCCCCACATTGGGCGCCACTTGATCAGGCCCACGGACCAGTTTGTGGGTCTCACCTGGAGAGGGGATCGGGGATGGGGGCCCACAGTTCTCCAAGCACAGCCAGAATGGGGAGGTGGTTGTAGATGCCTCAAACCCACTTATGCACTTCACTGCACTGGGAAGCCTGGAGGGACCCAAACAGTCTGGGCTTGGGGCAGAGTGCACTGGGCACTTACTGCAGGCCATGGGGCCTTTGGAACTGGTGATGATTGCCTGCTTGCTGAGATATCCACAGTCTTCCAGACACACGGGGAGGCGGATGCATGTACCTCAGATCCGCCCAGCCCTTCCTCTGCACCCAGACAGTGCAGGAGTCCCAAATAGGCTGGGCTCTGGGGATAGTGTGTGCCCACCTGCTTGCTGGAAACTCCACAGTTCTCCATGTTCTGTGTTCTTGATATGGTAATTTATTGTTATATATTTCTATCTTAAGTCCACTTTCATTGCATCCCACAGGTTGCAGTATGTTGTTTCTGCATTTTCATTGAATTATATGTTTTGCTTTATTTCTTCTTTAATTTCATACATAGCCCACTGGTTGTTCAGAAGGTTGTTATTTAAGTTCCATGTATTTATGCAGGTTTTACAGTTTCTTTTGCCATTAATTTCCTATTTCAGTGCACTATAGTCAGGTATTATGAATGGGCTAATTTCAATATCTTTGCATTTATTTTAGAATATTTTATGGTATAATATATGGTTTATCTTGGACAATGTCCCATGCACAGCTGAAAAAGAATGTGTATTCTGATGTGGTTGGTTGGAACACTCTGTAAACATCTATTAAGTTCAGTTGCTCACAGTTATGATTCAATTTGTTATTTCTTTGATGACTTTTTGTCTAATTGATCTATCTCTTTGTGAAAATAGGGTATTAAGTACCCTTGCTATAATTGTGTCCTTGTGTATTTGGTTTTTCATGTCCATTAGTATTTGTCTTATATACTTGGGTGCTCCTATATTTTATATATATATATATATAATTGTTAGTTCTTTCTCCTGAATTTTCCACTTATGAGTATGTAGTGACCTTTATCTCTTTTATCATATTAGGTTTGAAGTTCACATTGTCTGCAAATAGAAGAATTACCCCTGCTTTTTTCTGGGTTCCTACTTCATGGAACACTGCTTTACTTCTTCTGACTTTTAATCTATGAATTTTCTTTTGGGTCAGATGTGTTTGTTGTCACAGCATATTGTGGGATCTTGTTTCTTGATCCATTCTGTCAACCTATTTTTTGTATAGGTGAATTGAGGCTATTTACATTTATGGACATAATTGATATGTATTGGCTCAACTTTGCCATGTTATGTTCCAGTTGTTTTCTTTCTGCTTTTCCCCTTTGTTTAATTGCTTGTCCTACCTGGTGGTTTCTTTCTGTTGCTGTTCTGGGGAATGTGGTCATTTCTATCTCTATCTAGTATACCTTTCAATGCTCTTTCTAGGGGTAATTTGGTGGACATGAATTTCTTCAGCTGTTATTTGTAATGGAAGCATTTTTTGTTTCTTCATTAAATGTGAATGAAAGTTTTTCTGGGACATCAGTCTGGGTTGAAAGTTGTTTTCTTTTAGGACTTGAAATACGTCACTCCAAGCTCATCTTGACTTGAGGGTTTGTGCTGAAAAGTCTGCTGTAATTCCAATGGGCTTTCCTTGATAGATGAATTGTGTCTTTTCTCTAAAAGCTTTTAGTATTGTGTTTTTATGCTGCATGTCTGGGATCTTAATTATTAATATGTATGGGTGTAGATTTATATTGGTTGTGATTGTTTGGTGTTCTGCATGTCTCACTTATTTGTATAGCAGACTTTTTCTCCTTGTTTGAGATATTTTCTGCTATTATTTCTGTGAATAGTTTACTGATTTCATTTGCTTGAATCCTGCATCTTCATTGATGCCTATAAGTCTTATATTGTTTCTCTTGGCATCATCTTGAAGTTGCTGGATTGTCATTTCATACTGCTTTGTTATTTTTAAAAGTTATATCCTTTCATGATGGCTAATTGAGATCCTGTCCTCAAGGTCCGAAGTTCTATCTTCAGCTTCATTCAAATGGATTTGCCAGCTTTCAATAGAATATTTTATTTCTTGGATGTCTCTTTGAGTTTATTTCATGAATTCTCTTGTTTTCTATATTGTTCATTAAAGGTTTCAATCAGTTTCCCATGCTCCTGTACTTTTTTATAATCTATTTCTTCTCTAGCTGCACCTTTACTAAGGCTGTTATTTCTGTTTTTACATGAGAGATTACTTCTAATTTGATTTCCTCTGTAGCCTCATGAAGTTTTATTTTTTATTTCACTTGACACCTTTTAAGAGATTCCTGGTGTGTTACTTTTGAAGTCCTCTATTTCAGTGTCTCCTGTACTTGCTCCTGGTGGGCTAGATGTTTGAGATTACATTTTGCTTTTTCATTTTGCCATTTTCACCTTTCAGGTTAATATTTGGTCCTTAAATCCTACTAGTGTCAACTGTTGCTAATGTATATCTTTGGGCCCTACTATAAATTTGGTGTTTGTCCAATTGCTAGGTCCCACAATGAAGAAGTACGCCAGTCACCTGATGTCCCCTGTAGGGGCTGTTGGGTGAGTCCTATGTTCTTCTTAGGCTTACAAGTCTAGGAGTACTGATGGAAATCAACCCCTAGTTCCTGCTGTTATTAGGTCTTCATGTTGTTCATATTCACCAGATCTCCCTATTTACAATGTTTGTCTTGGCTGGGACCCTACTGTGTCTCTGCATGTCCCACAGGTCCCCTTAATTTTCTCCAGGTTGGGGGAGGGCTTGTTGGTACCATTCTCAACTTACCTGACATTCTCTGTGTGGAGGAGTAAGGACTCACTCACTCACTTGCCAAGCTCGCCTATGGCCTATTTCTGGAGAGGGCTTCTCTACTGATTCTGTTTACCTACTGAAGGTCGCAAACTCTATTCCTATTTTAGGGGCAAACTCACCTCACTGATGGAAGCCTGCTGAATTCTTCTTACTGAGTCACCCCTCGATACTGCATGGTTAATCCATTGCAGCCCAAGATTCTGGGGGGAGGTGTGGGAGCCAAAGATCAACAGCAATGCTAGGTTCAAGAGGTAGAGGAGTCCCCAGTGGCAGCAGTGGGGCTGCGGGGGTGCACATCACAGGTCAGTGTTCCTAAGTCCTGAGGTGAGTTCCCAGGACTGTGGGACATAAGAGGGGCATGGTTTTGGCCCGGCCCCATGCACAACACTGGGTGGAGTTCCCTGGTCCTGTGAAGTCCTCCGCATGGATGGTGGGAGTCGCAGGAGGGGTCCGAGGCTAGCACAGCTCAGTGTGTGCCACTGGCTGGAATTCCTGGGTCCCATGAGGTCATCTGCAGGGATGGTGTGAGTCACAGGAGGGTCCCGGGCCTAACATGGTCTCCATATAGCTTCTATTATATAAGAAACCCAAATTATAAATGAAGTGCAAAAAAGATTGATAATAGGAAATAGGGAGATAGATTTTTCTCAAATGATGAGGGAAAGGTGGAAAAAGGGGAGGAAAATATGTTTAAAAATTAAAATGGATTACATACATGTACAAAGTCCAAACAAATAATTTAAACCTTATGTGCTGTGATGTACTAATAGAAAATAAAATGCCAAAATAGAGAATTTATATAGCAACTTACTCCAAAATATTGTGTGTATTAACTGGAAGTAGTAATAACTTTAAAAATCTGTGATACATATTTCTGATTATAGTTGTTTTTAAATCTAAAAGAATCTTGGGCAAGTGGATTTGTCAATGGACACTAAGTTACAGTTACAGAAGGAGCAAGCAGCTCTGGAATGATATTACAGAGTAGTGCAAAAAACAACAGTAATGTACTGTGCATTTCAGAAAGTAAAAGAAGGAAGTTTAAAAGTTTTCATCCTAAATTAATTATAAATGTTTGAGGATATGAATACATTTATCTGGATTTAAACATCATGCATAGTATACATGTACCAAACATTACATGGTACTCCATTAGCATGTACAATGTTTATCCTTTTGTGTATCAGTTGAAGAAAAAGATCTTAGGCATTCTGGTCAGCTGCTTTGGGGTTTCAGATTTTCCAATAAAGATGTAGTCTGTCAGGAATATTTCTAAGATCCCTTAGGAGCAATAGTACAATAAACCTAGGAATCAGTGATTGCTTCTCTGCAATGATGAATAATGTGTTGAGGAGAACAACTACTTTTATTTTGAAAATATGGTAATTTTCATATTTAGCTGATTTAGGTTGAGTTGTATTTATCTGGCATACCTTTCAGGAGCCTCAAACACAGTTATTCACAGGTGCAAGCCTGGTTATATAAATATGCGAAATGGAGTATGTGTTTAAAAATGTGGATTGAGCTGTTGCTGTTCAGTGCTTGCCTAGTATGCATGAAGCACTAAGATTTATGCCCAGTGTTGCAAAAGAAAAATTTTCTAAGTCTTGGTATAGGTTATGGTTAGGGTTTTTGTCTTGGGCAGTTGTTTCTGAGTTCCAGCTAACTATTGCCAGCATGAGCATGAGACCAATGTGGCAAGAAACCACGATTTTAAGCTCATATTTCTGAATTTCTAAGTGAGATCTTAGATTTTGCCATTTAAGTTATAAAATAATTAACTCACTTTTGTCCAAGCAATGCATTGCTGTGTGTTGCATGTGTTTGTGTTTGTGTTAAAATCAGCTCAACATTGGCATTTTGAAGTCTCTCTTTTACAACATATGCTCCATTATACAGCATATAGTTAGTACTCAAGTGTTATATCTTCCTACGGTATTCTCAATACACAAAGTTCAGGACAGAAACTTTCTACCCTAAACAGTATATCAGATAGACAAAAAACACAAATCAGTCATAGGCCTGAATTTACTCCAGTCCAACATACATCCTCATATTTATGTCTGAATGGGTAAATTATATGAACTGCATATCATTTAAAATTCTGATTGGACATGCGAGCCACACAGCTTCCAGGAAGAGAAAAGCCAGTGCACCTTGAGTATCCACAATGATAAGACTCAGTGGATCCAACAAGAAGGGAACTAGCCAACATTTTGGTAAACCATGCAAGATGCACAACTTCCAGGAAGAGAACAATCAGTGCCTCCAGAGAGTCTGCCATGTTGTGACTGGGAATATCTGACAACAAGTCAACCAAGAAGTTTTTCTGGTAAACCATGCAAGCCAAAACACTTGCAAGAAGACAAAAGTCAGCATTTGTGCTGTATGCACCATGCTGGGACTGGGAGTATCCAACATGAAGCCAACCAACTAGCATTTCTGTTTAGCTGTGTAAGTCTTGAGGCTTCGAGGAAGATAAATGTCAGCACCTCCCAAAAATCCCCCATGCTGGGACTAGGAGAATTCAACAAGAAGCTAGCCTTACAGCATTCCTTGTAATATGAATAAGCCAGCAACTTCTAGGAAATGAAAAGTCAGTACCTCCCAAGACTCCGCAACACTAGGCCTGGGAAGATCCAACAAGAAGCTACTTTCTAGTATGCAATGCAAGCCACATGATCTCAAAGAACAAAAAAGTCAGCACCTCTCAAGAATATGTCACATTGGGCCTTTAAGGATCCAACAGGGTGCCAACCAGCCAGGCTTTCTGGTAAGCTGGCAAGCCACAAGGACTCCAGAAAGAAAATATTCAGAAAGACCCAAGAATCCACCATGCTGGGTGTAGGAGGATCCACCAAAAGCCAACCAGGTAGCATTTCTGCAAAACCATGCAAGCCATATGACCCCTAGCATGACAAAAGTCAGCACACCCTGAGTTTCTGCCATGCTGGTATTGGGAGGATCCAACAATAAGGCAACCAGCCAACCCTTCTATTAAGCTGTGCAAGCCTCATGACCTCCAGGAAGAGAATAATCACCCCTTTCTGAGAACCCCACCACTTCTGGCACTTAGAGAATCTGACAAGCCAAACAGCCAGCAAGCCTTGTAAGGCATTCAAGCTGCACTGATTCCAGGAAGAGAAAAGTCATAAGCTTGAGAGTGTCACCTTGCTGGGCCTAGAAGTGTCCAACAAGAACCCAGCCAGCCCATTTTTCTGGTAAGCCATTCAAGCTGCAGACCTAGGAAGAAAATATACAGCACCTCCAAAGAATTTGCCATGCTAGCAGAGGGAAGATCAAACAAGGAGCCAACTAGCCAGCTTTTCTGGTAAGCAGTGCATGCCACATGGCCTCAAGGAACAAAATAGTTACCATCATCCAAGAACTTGCCATCTCAAGACTGGGAGGATCCAATGAGAAACCAACCAAACAGAATTTCTGGTAGGCTGTGCAAACCACATGACTACCAGGAAGATAAAAGTCAGCAGCTCCCAAGAATCTGTCATGTTGTGACTGGGAGGATCTCAAAAGAAGCCAACCAGTAGGGCTTTTTTGTAAGCCATGCACAATGCAGGGGCTTCAACAACAGAATAGTCACTGCCTCCTGAGACTCTGTCATGCTGAGACTGGGAGGTTCCAACAAGAAGATACACTGTTAGCCTTTGTGGTAAGCCATTCAAGCCAAGTGCCCTGCAGGAAGATAAAATTCAGGGTCTCCTTCGATTCTTCCATGCTGGGACCTGGAGGATCCAGCAACAAGCCAACCTGGTAGGCTTCCAGGTAAATCACATAAGCCACACCACTTGCAGAAAGACAAAAGTAACTGCCTCCCCCATATTATCCATGCTGGAACTGGCTGGACACAAGAATAATCCAACCAGCCAGCCATTCTGCTTAGCTGTGCAAGGTGTGTGGCTTCCAGGAAGAGAAATGTCAGTACCTCTCCAGAACCCACCATGGTGGGACTGATAGCATCTGAAAAGAAGCCAACAAGCCAGAATTACTGGTAAGTGGTCCATGCCATCTGGCCTCCAGGAACAAAATAGCACCACCCAAAAATTAGAGAAACTAGAAAGGGAGGCTCCAACAAGAAGCCAACAACCCAGCATTTGTAGCAAGCCTTGCAGGCTGTGGTGCCTCCAGGAAGAGAAAAGTAAGCATCACCCAAACATCTACCATACTGGAATTGGGAGTATCCAGCAAGAAGTGAACCAGCCAGCCTTTCTAGTAAGCCATGCATGCCATGTGGCTACCAGGAAGAGAATATTCAGTGCCTCCTGAGAGTCTTCTATGCTGGGCATGGGATAATTCAATAAGAAGCCAACCAGGCACCATTTCTGATATGCCATGCAAGCTGCACACCTTCTAGGAATAGAAAATTTAGTGCCACACAAGAATCTGCCATTCTCAGCCTGGGAGATTTCAACAAGAGGCCAATAAACCAGCCTTTATGATAAACCATGCAAGACAGCCAACCTCTAGGATGACAAAAGTCAGCATTTCCCAAAATCCACCATGCTGGGACTGGAAGGTAAAAGAAGCCAACCTACCAGCTTTTCTGGGAAAGCTTGTAATCTGTGTGGTCTCCAGGAAGAGAATAATCACCATCTCCCAAATATTAGCCATGCTAGGACTGGGAGGATGCTATAAGAAACAAACCAACTAGCCTTTGTGGTAAACCATTAAACCACATGACATCCAGGAAAAGAAAAGTCATAACCTCCCAAGAATCCACCATGCTGGAACAGGGAGGATCTAACAAGAAGCCAACCATCTAGCATTTCTAATAAGCCATGGATGCCATGTGGCCTCCAGAAAGAGTAAAGTCAGTACCTTACTATTTCTGCCATGCTGGAACTGGGATGATCCAACAAGAAACCAAACAGCCAGGCTTTCTGTAAAGTCATGCAAGCCACATGGCTTCCAGGAAGACAATAGTGCCTCCTGAGAATCCACCATGCTGAGAGTGGGAGAATCCAAAAAGAAGCCAACCAGTTAGCATTTCTCATAAGCACTGCAAGCTACAGGGCCTACAAGAAGAAAGAGATCAGCATGTCACATGTATCATCCATGCTGGTACAGGGAGAATACAACAAGAAGTGAACCAGTGAGACTTTGCGGTAAGCCATGGAAGCAGTGCGGCCTCTAGGAAGAGAATAGTCAGCACTAGTGAGATTCTGCCATGCTAAGACCTGGAGGATCCAGGGAGGATTCAGGGAAGAGAATCCAGGGAGGATCCATCAAGCAACATCAAGCCAACAATCCAGCCTTTCTGATAGGCTGTGCAAGACACAATGCCTCTAGGAAGACAAAGAATTGCTCCCAAGAATCCAACATGCTGAGACTGGGAGAATCCAACAAGAAGCCAATGTGTCAGCCATGAAAGCCTTGGTGCATCAGGGAAGAGAACAGTCATTGCCTGCAAAGAATCCACCATGGTGAGACTGGGAGAATCCAGCAAAGAAGTCAACCAGCCAGCCTTTCTGGTAAACTGTGAAAGCGCAAACCTTTCATGAAGAGAATAAACAGCACCTCCCAAGAATCCACCGTACTAGGCCTGGGAGGAACCAACAAGAAGCCAACCAGCCAGCATTCCTGGTAAGCCTTCCAGGCACCATGGCTTCTAGGAAATAAAAAGTCAACATATCCTGAAATTACACCATGGTGAACCTGGGAGGATCCAACATGAAGCCAACCAGTCTGCCTTTCCAGTAAGCTGTGCAAGCCACACAGCCTCCAGGAATAAAACAATAAGCACCTACCATGAATATGCCATTCCGGGATCAGGATGATTCAAGAAGAAGCCAACCAGCCAGCATTTCGGATAAGATGCATGAGCTGTGCAGCCTTCAGGAAAATTCAGTGACTCCTGTGTATCTTCCATACTAGGAATAGGAGTATAAAACAAGAAGTCAAGCAGCCAGGCTTTCTGCTAAGCTGTACAGGCTGCAAGGCCTCCAGAAAAAATATAGTTACTGCCTCCCAAGAATCCACCATGGTAGGACTGGGAGGATCCACCAAACCAGCCAACCAGCCAGACTTTCTGGTAAGTAATGTAAGCTGTGCAGCTTCCAAGAGGGGAAAAATCAGTACTGCTCAAGAATCTACCATGCTGGGACTGGGAGATATCAACAGGAAGAAAACCATCCAGCTTTTCTCCTAAGCCATATAAACCAGGCACCTTTCACAAAGAGAATTGTCAGTGCCTCCCAAGAATCCACCATCTTGGGATTAGGAGGATGCAACAAGAATCCAACCAGCCAGCATTCCTTGTAAGCATCCAAGCTGTGTGGCACCCAAGAAGTGAAACATCAGTGCCTCCAGAGATTCTTCCATGCTGGGCTCAGCAGGATCCCACAAGAAACCAATCATTCAGCCTTTCTGGTAAGCTATACAAGCCCTAAAGCATCCAGGAAGACAATAGTCAGCACTCCCAAGAATCTGCTATGCTGTTACTGGCAGGATCCAAAAGAAGCCAACCATCCAAGCCTTTCTAGTAAGCTGTGCAAACCAAGCAGCTTCCTAAAAGTTAATAGTCAGTGCCTAATAATCATTCACATAACAGGGATTGGGAGGATCCAATAATAAGCAAAACATCCTGCTTTTCTTATAAGCAGTGCAAATCATGCAGCTTAAGGGAAGATAAAATTCAGCACCTCCCAAGATTCTGCCTTGGGCCTGGGAAGATCCAACAAGAATCCTTCCAATACCCCTTTCTGGCAAGTGGTGCATGTCACACAGTTTTCAGGAAAAGAAAGATTAGTGTGTCCCAAGATTACGTTATACTGGGCCTGGGAGGCTCCAACAAAAAGCCAACCAGCCAGCATTTGTGATAGGACATGTGAACCCTGGAGCCTCTAGGAAAATCAGGGCTTTCTGAGTATCCTCCATGCTGAGACTGAAAGGATCCAACAAGAAGCCAACCAACCAGCCTTTGTGGTAAGCCATGCAAGTCATATGGCCTCCAGGAAGATAAAAGTCAGTGCCCTGTGACAATCTGCCATGCTGCAACTAGTAGGATCCAAAATGGAGCCAACCAGTGAGACTTTTTATAAACTGTGTCAGATGCAGGGCCTCCAGGAAAAAAGTAGTCAGTGCTCTCGAGAATCTGCCATGCTGGGAATGGAAGAATCCTACAAGAAGCCAAATATCCAGACTTTTTGGTAAGCTGTACAAGCCACACAGCCTCTAGGAAGACAAAAGTCAGCACCTCCTGAGTATCCACCATGCTTGGACTGGTAACATCGAGAACTAAGCCAACCCAACAGTCTTTCTGGTACTCCATGCAAGCCATGCAGCTTGCAGGAAGACAAAAGTCAGTGCCTCACAAGAATCCACCATCCCAGGACTGGGAGGATCCAAGAAGAGGCCAACCAACCAGCCAGCTATTCTGGTCAGCCATGCAAGCTGCATGGCATCTGTGAAGACAATGATCAGCAACTCCTGAGAATCTGACATGCTGGGACTGGTAGTATCTAAGAAGAAGCCAACCTACCAAAATTCATGTTAATCTGTGCAAGCCATATGACTTCCAGGAAGAGAATATTAAGTGCATCCCAAGAATCTGCCATGCTGGGACTGGGAAAATCCAACAAGAACCCTACCTTCCAGCTTATCCTGTAAGCCATGCAAGCTGTGTTCTTTAAAGGAACAGAAAATTCAGCAACTCCCAAAAGTTGGCAATGCTTGGACTGGATCCAACATGAAGCTAATCAGCCAGGCTTTCTTATAAGCCATGCAAGCCACTCACCTTTCAGAAAGAGCAATGACAGTATCTGCAGCGTGTCAGCCATGGTGGGATTGGGAGGATCCAACAAGAATCAAACTAGCCAGCTTCAGGTAAGCCATGCATGGTGTGCAGCTTCCAGAAAGAGAATTGTCACCACGTTCTAAGAATAGCATACTGGGACTGGGAGTTAGCATTCATTTGAAGCCATCCAAGCTGCATTTCTTCCAGGAAGGGAAAAGTCAAGAGTCCACCATTCTGGATCTAGGAGGATCCAACAAGAACCCAACCAGCTCACCTTCATGTTAATCCATGCAAACCACGCGGCTGCCAGGAAGTAAAATGTCAGTGACTCCTAAGAATCTGCCATGCTGGGACAGGTAGGATCCAACAAGAATCCAACCAGCCAGCCTATCTTGTAAGCCATGCAAACTGTGTCGCTTCCAGGAAGAGAATATTCATCACGTCCTAAGAATGTGCCATGGGAGAGTCCAACAAGAAGCCAACCAACCAGCCTTTGTAGAAAGCCAGACAAACCATGCATCCTCCAGAAAGACAAAAGTCGGTGGCTCCTGCTGGAACTGGGAGTATCCAAACAGTGGCCAACTAACCAGCCTTTCTGGTAAGCCGTGCAAGTTGAGTGGTCTCCAGAAAGAGAAAAATCAGCACATCCTGAGTATTTGCAATGCTTGGACTGGGAACATCGAACGACAAATGAACTAGACAGGCTTTCTGTTAATTCATGCAAGCTGTGTGGCTTGCAGGAAGACAAAAGTAAGCCCCTCATCTATACCCCCATCTGGGACTGGGAGGATCTGACAAGAACCCAACAGGCCAGCTTATCCAGTAAGCCATGCAAGATGTGTTCCCTCAGGGAGGGAAAAGTCATTGACTCTGAGGAATCCACCAGCCCTGTACTGGGAGGATCCAACAAGAAGCCAACCATCCAGGCCTTCTGGTAAACCATGCAAACTGTGCTGCCTCCAAGAAGAAAAACGTCATCCTCTTCTGAGTGTCTGCCTTCCTTGGACTAGGAGGATCCAACAAGAGGCGAATCAGCCAGGCTTCCTGGTAAGTAATGCAAGCAAGCTACGTGGCCTCCAGAAAGAGAACAACAGTCTGTACTTCCCAAGAATCTGCCATGCTGGGACTGGACAGTTTCAAGAAGAGCCAAACCAGCTAGCATTTCTGGTAAGCTGTGTGAGCTGTGTAGCCACCAGGAAGAAAAATCCAGTGCCTCCTGAGTATCTGCCATGCTGGAATTTGGAGGATCCAACAGGCAGCCAGTCAGCCATCCTTTTTGGTAAGTTGTGCAAGCTGCCTGGCTTCTTGGTACAGAAAAGTCAGCACCTCCAGTGAACCTCACAGTGTGTGGTCTGAAATTCAACCCCCACTCATAAGCAACCTACTAGTTCATTGGACAACTAGGCAACTAAGATACAAAAAGTAATAAAATACTTGTACTGCTTGGTTGATCTTTCAGGCCTGGGGCCAGCAATGTTAGCATATCTTAGGAGGATGACCATATACCATATATCAGATATGGGGGTTTCCTTTTATCTTGTCTTTGAAACCAATATTTTTTACATTGTTTTGCTTTGTTCTGATTGCTCTGCTTTATTAAATATTCTGTTTTCATTGGTTTTTGTTTTTGGCTTGATTTTGCTTTACGTGATGGAATGGACAACTATTGTGAAGATAACAAGATATATTATGATAACTATTGTTCTCAGTAACCTGCTTTGAAGTTCTACACCAATTTTGCTGCTTTCTTAAACTTTCTTTGGTCTGTTTTGTTGGATATTACTATCTTTAAAATTAAAAAAAGAAATGTAACCTATGCCCTGATGCATATAAGTCTGCATAACTTATTAAAGCAATTATCACAGTCTCAATAACTACTTCTGACATCCATAACATTCATGACATTCAAGAGAAAAAAAGTACATCAAAAATATATACTGAACTAAATGAAGGAAAATATGCTTGTAATATTACTTCAAGTTTCCTTAATGTGATTGGGAGACAGGGGAATCTAGTTTTGTTCTTTACTAGAAAAGAATCTGTCTCTCTAGCTAACAGTCTGCCTAGTGCCTCTTGAGTCTTCTATTGCTGGGAGGAAAAAAAGATGTTTTAGCACCAATATACTGGGTGCACTAGCATTTGCAAATACTGTCATGTGGAATATAATTCGGGGGGCATCCAACAAGCAGAGCTTCATGCTATCACAAGCAGAGTTATTTGGAATATAAATCTTCATGACACTGTGTTTTCTATAAAACTTACTACAAACTAACTAAAATTTTAGGCTATGCAGATCATTGTTTATTAAAGTTCACCTAAGTGTAATGAACACCTATTATCAGGAAGATGGAAATATTTGAGATGGAACTTAAAAATGATTTAAAAAGCAAAATTAATATCCAAGAACAAATGGAGATTTTCAGCTTATTCCTAGACAGATTTATATATGTCTAGGCATCAGTGTGAAACAATTTGAGCAGTAAACTTCCCTTTTGTGTAAGATCACAAGCTCTGGAAAAAATATACACTTTTGTATAATATCAATGAAAGGTAGAGTGAGGAGGCACTATCAAAATTCACCTAGTGCCGGCTATCATGGCACATACTTGTAATTCCATCTACTCTGAAGGCTAAGGCAGGAAGATCACAAGTTTGAGTGACCCTGTTTCAAAATAATAATGAAAAGGCCCAGTGATATATCACTCAGGATACAATCACTTGGTGGCAAAATGAAGAGTACTGCCAAAACATATTAGGCATTTAGTATTACACAGTATTCCAAGTCCTTGCAACACTCTTCTCCATACCAAAATTAACAATTTTAGAGCATGATATCTTTCTTGTATGGGACGCTTTCTTGCCTCAAATAAGTGAATGTATTTCATTGAGAAAATAGTCTGTATAAAATGGTCACTAAGAATTCTGTAATACACAGGATATGGCCTTTTCTTATTGGCATCTGTAGTCATATGTACATCCTTATTTAGTTTTTCAGTCTCTCACATCAAGAAGACAATGGAATGCTTACCCATGTGTGTCCAATTTATTTCACTCGTGTATGGTCTCAAGGTGCATCCATTTACCTAGAAATGTCTTGAAATTATGCTTCTTTACGGCATAGTAAAGTAGAACTCCACTGCATGAAAAGGAATACATCTTTTTATCCTTCCCTCAGTTGATGATCGTTTGGTTTTTAACTAAGATATAGTTGCAGCAAGTAGTTGCTACAAACATGTTTGTGCATAGATTGTTGTGGCATGATGTTTTTAATACTTCTGGGAAGATACACAAAGGGGGAATAGCTGGGTCAAATTGAACCTCTCATCATAATGTTTTGAGAAATTTGTATTGTGATTTCCAAAGTGGTTAAACTGTCTGCACTCCACCTAACAGTCGAGAAAGGTTCCTTTTTCCCAATGATCCCTCCAGCATTTGCTATTGGTTAATTTCTTACTGATAGCCATTCTATCTGCAGTGAGATGGACCCTCAATGTTGTTTTAACTTGCATCTCTCGACTGACCAATGATGTTGAACATTTGTTCATATATCTATTTGTCATTTGTATTTCTTTCCCTGAGAAGTATGTTTTCATCTCAGATGCCCATTTTTTGATCTTTAGATTTGAGATGTCTGATATTTTTCAATTATTTATATGTAATAAATATAAGTCCTTTGTCTGAGGGGAAACTGGCTAAAATCTTCCCACTTGTCAAGTTGCCTTAGCACTCTGTTGATTTCTTTTACTGTGCAAAACTTTTTAATAGGGTGAGATCCCAGATTTGAGTTCTGTATTATTTCCCATGTGTCAGATTTTGTTCATGAAATCTTTGTACATAACTGTTTTCAAGAGTTCTATCTATTCTCTCTTCCAGAAGATTTAATGTTTCTATTTTAATATTTAGATCTTTGATCACTTTCAATTTTAGTTACTGCAAGAGCATTGTCATGAGTCTCTTATGCAACTTATCTTTGACAAAGGGACCAAACATGTTCACTGGAAGAAAGATAGTATCCGTTTAAAAAAATTATTTTAAAGAGAATAAAATCAAACAAAATAAAACAGAATAAAGTCAATTAAAACAAAACAGTGAAAATGATACAGAACTTCAAAACAGGATAATAGGAAATCAACAGTGGCTACCCTAGAGACACTTGTTACCTCCAAAATTGCAGCCCATACTATTAGACAAAATAAAATCAAATAAAACAGAACAGAATAAAACAAGCCAAAACAGAACACTGAATAAAACAAACAATAAAATGGTGGAAATAATATTGGATTTCAAAAACAAGATAGAAGCAAATCTCCCATAGTTGCTGTAATGCACATTGTTATCTTCTAAATAGTTCATTAAACTATCAGCTTTAGATCTACAAAGTCAATCAAACAACACAAACATTAAGTTTTGTTTGTACCTCAGTTGCTATTGACTCAGCCTGTGATCCTCCAAATCAGCCAGTTGATTATGGAGGTGGGGGGTTATCCCTGTCTGGCTCATGGGAAGGGCAAATTGGTTTCTCGTTTCTCCCCCAGGGTGCCACGTGGCCGCTGCTGGCTCATGAAACGGGTAAATTGGCTTCTTGTCTCTCCTCCGATGCCTCACATGGTTGCTGCAGGCTTCTTTAATAAAAATGCTGGGAAAACTGACTTTCCACATTCCAAAAGCTATTGAATAATTGATAAATCACAAGCCATTCTGTTTCTAAGCTCAAATTAAACTCTTCTTATTGAGCAAAATGTAATGTATATCTGTGGTTTAGTATGATTGACAAATCACTTCATAGCCTGAGCTCCATTTTCCATGTTGGTAAAAAGGGACAACAATAGTGAAATTTGCCTGTTCTTACTCAGAGTTGGGAAACTAAAATTAGCAACCTGAAGTGTTTTATCAATTGGTAGTGCTTTTCCATTAAATATTACTGTTTTTCAATACAAAATTTGAAATCTTTTATGTTCTAGTAACAACTTTCTTTGTGTTATCTTTTATTTCTACTAGGTAATTTGTTTTATAAATATTTCTTAGAATATCTTTGAATTTTATCCAAATTCTAAAATACTACAAATAAAGTATTGAGGTAGTCATATATATGTGTGTATATATATATATATATATATATATATATATAGTTAATCCAAAATCTTCTAGATCCTTGGCATTATCATTTAATAATAAACTCCTTAAGAAGAAAAAGTAAGGAATGAGGTACTATATCTAATCACATATTCTGCTAATAAAACTGCCATATTTGACATAATTTAAGTTATAATTTTCAAAATTATAAGGTATAATGAAATCCTCCATTAATTTTATTTTTTAAATTTTATTTTAAAGAGAGTAGAACTAAACATAACAAAGCAGATCAGAAGAAAACAATGAAAGCAACACAGATTTCAAAGCAAGACAACAGAAGATCATTGCTGGCTATCATATTGTCTCTTGTTTTCTTCTAAATAGTTGTCCATATATTCGCACACAATGAATTCATACACAGCAAAATAGTATAGAACTGATAAGAACAGAATGATGAAGGAATCATAGGCCTTCAAAACCAGACAATAGGGGGATCAACAATGGCTGCCATAATGTCTCTCATTCTCTTCAAAATAGCTGTCCATACCTTCGTGTGTGTTAAAATTAAACAATACAAAACAGACTAAAATCACTCTGAACATAGAATAATAGCATTGCTGGATTTCACCTCATGATGCTACAGAATCAGCACTGGGTACCTTAGTGTCTCGTTTTCTTCAAAGTAGCTGTTCATTTCATCATACATTATATAGTTAGTTGTTATAGACTGTTCATAAGTTCTATGAATGCATGAGTCTCTACATGTATATCTATCCTTTTGTATTAGAGGGAAAATAAAACAAAAAAAGACAAAATAAATTTCTAGAAAAACATGAAACAAAAAAGACAAATACATAACAATAGCTAACAGCCCAAAACACTGACAATACAGGCTTTCTAAACTAGGTAATAAAAGCGTAACTAGGGTTGTTAATTTACATAATGATCTTCAATAGTTTCTCAAATCACCACATAATAGTATGCACAATTGTTCCAATCTTATGAATGTTAACTTTTTACAAAAATTTATCTTACACAGTCATCTTACCTATCTTAAGTATATTTATATAATTGTAGATATTTTTCCTTTTCCCTTTTTCTTTTTTCCTCATTTTTCCTGGGATATTATTTCCTCTTTAAGCAGATTCTTATCCTTTCAATGTATTTATTGCGTATTTTGTATCTTATGAACTCTTGCCATTTTTTACACTAGGGAGACTATACGGTATTTACATGTGAGTTTGATTTATTTCACTTATGAGTATGGTCTCAAGTTGCATCCATTTACTTATACATATCTCAATGTAATCATTCTTTATAGCTGAGTAGTACTCCATTGTATAAAAATACCACATCTTTTTTATCCATTCCCCAGTTGATGGACATTCGGGTTGTTTCCAATATCTGACTATTAAAAATCGTGCGCTATAAACATGGGTGCACAGATATCACTGTAAGATGATGTTTACAGTTCTTCTGGGAATATGCCCAGAAGTGGAATAGCTGGGTCAAATGCTGTGTAATTAAGAAGATCATTTAGAATTGACAAGTCTACCCATAATGGAAATATGTGGAACACAAAATGGTACAGACAATCTTGAAAAAAAAAAGTTTAAAAAGTTAAAAGCCTCATAAATTAAAAACATTGCACAGCTGCATCAAGTAAAACAGTGTACTACTAGTGTAAGTATGGATATATAGAGCAATTAAATAAAATTGAAAATATGCATAATAATCTCTCCTGATTTATAACAAGAATTCCAAGGCAGTTCAGTAGGAAAAAGAGCAATCATTTCAATGACATTGGTAATTCACATTTTCAGGAGTCCGGGTCTAGTTCAAAATGCTACATATGATCTTTCAGGTCAGATCAGAAGCAATCATAAAGACTTTAACAAGCACACAGGATGAGGGAAGCTGCCTTTCCCACACCAGAGGTAGAACACACCCAGAGCATTACAAACTCTCAAGTCATTTACAGTGAAGGGCTCAGGTCCCAACTTCAGGTCCCCTTACACTCACTTCACTCATACATGTATCTCTATTCTTATCACAGATGCTTAAATATATACTTCCTTATCAGAAGTTGTCAAGACACTTATTTGCAGTACTTAATTTTTTCCACTACAAGTCCATTCTCATTTTCAGTCTTCCTAGCTTCTAGGCCCATTAAGAAGTAGAAGTGTTTCACTGCCACAATGATGAGATGATTCTTCACATACCTTGACATATTTAACTCCCACACTGTACTCTTCTGTGAGGAAAAATAGAAAAGTATGGAAGCTAGGACCTTCTTTTACACACTCTTAGTTTCTAAAGGATTGATTGTTATGTTCAGTCTGACTGCTGATTTCAGTCACCCTGACACCTGTACTAATCAATTTTCTGTAGCTGTGACAAAATAATTCAGCATAACAACTTAAAGGAAGAAAAGTTAAATTTGGCCTCCAACTTCATAAGGCTCAGTCCATGATCAGCTGGATCTATTGTTTCTAGACATGTGATAAGGCTGAAAAATCATATCAGAAATATGTGGTGGAAGAAGTTCATTCACCTTGTGGTAGCCAGAAATCAGAATATGGTAGTTACTTTCACATCACTGGGACAAAATACTTGTCACTTGCAACTTAAAGTAGAAGAGGTTTATTTTGGTTCATATTTTTAGTCTTTGGTCAGCTGACTACATAGAAGAAAATGCCTGAATGGAGGACACCTATTATTGCCATGGCATTCAAAAGCAGAAAAGACACAAAAAGAAGAGCAAGGAAGGGATATGTACCCTTCAGCATCAAACCCTTAATGATGTACTTTCCAACATGCCCTATTTCATAATAGCAAGTCAATTGCAGTGCCCCCTTGATTCAATCATCTTCCAAGCACATGAGGCATTTAATGCATATTTTAAATATAAACTATACTATGGAGAGAGAGTGAGAAAAATAGAAACAGAAAGACTCTATGGATGAAATACAATCTTTAAAGCCACATCCACAATGACCTGACTCATTAGGGCCTATCTCAATGAGCCCATAAGAGCTTACCATTAGGTTAACTCAATAATGATGTTGTATGCCTTATGAGTCAATCATTGTCCACAAAGTCTATTAATTGACAACCAATCCTTCCAAACAGCTGGCATTTACAGAAGATTTTGGATCTGAAAGACAAAGGTGCATGATTACTCATGAAAAAGAATATAGTTTAAGCCTATACTTTATATCATATACAAATATGAACTCAAAAATAATCATAGTTTTAAATGTAACCATGGAAATGTAAATTTCTTATAATAAAGCGTAGTTATAAATCACTGTGATTTTACTTTAGATAAAGGCTTCTTAGACAATGAAGCAGAAGCAAAAAATAAAAGAAAGAAAAAGACTTATCAAAAATTATAATTTTGTGTTTTAAAGGAAGCCATGAAGAAGGTGAAAGTGTAATACGCACAATGATAGCAAACACTTCCAAATTTTATCTTAGAAAAAAATGTATAACCAGAACATATAACAACACAACTGAACAATAAAAAGATAAATAACCTCATTTAAAATGCATAAGGATTCTGAGCAGGCATTTCTTCAAAGGTTATACACAATTGTCCAATAACCCAAGGAAAGATATTCACCGTCATTAATTATGAGGTAACTAAAACCAAACCACAATGATACATTACTTCACATTCACTAGAAGCTAAAAAAAAGACAGACAATAATAATTATTGGCAAAGATGTATAGAAATGGTAACGCTTACCCACTATTGATGTTATTGTAATGGTTCAGTGTGTGCTGTCACCAAAGTTATTCAACATGAAACACATGGATGGTTTACTACTGGCAAATTAAATTAAATATCAAAACAAAAAAGACCAATTCATGCATTTTCCAAAAGAAAACTTGTTACTTTGACTTATTTTGTTGAGGCAACCAGAAGCAATTAAATGAGGTTTTACAGGAAATGAATTATTTGAACATGTTCGAAAATCAAATGATGTCAAAATCTTGCTCCACACACATCATTAAGTCCAAATCAGAAAAAAAGTGTCTTACCATTTAGGAATGAAAATTAATAGAGCAAATAGTGACTACAGAAAGTTTTAACATTGGCCAGAAGGACAAAATTGTGTATGATTCAAATAAATGAAAGGAATGTGGAGAAGGCATAGGTACACATGAAATATTACATTCCAGCTATTTATGTATTCCATGAAGATCATGAACAGGTGATGTGCTTGGGGTTTCAGTGTATGTGAAAATCTCCTATATTTGCACCAGTAGTTGGTTACACAAAGATTCACTTATAAATCTTTAATTAAAAATATAAAAATCAAGTGAACATAATTCCTACATTCTGAGACACATGAAATACAGAGAGTGTTATTAGAATTTATTTTACATGAAAAATACCTTCCACAATTTCTCAAAGTATTTATCTCATCTATGATAATTTAGCAGTATATTTAAAAATAAATCCATTTTAATGTCTCAGAATCCAGCAGGGCAAAAAAGGAGGGCTGATTAATTCTATTTTGTTTCTCTTTTGCTTTTTTCTTATGCCATATGTTTAATGATCTCTTGCTCCAAAAATAGGTTCAGCAACTTGGAAAAAATTGTGGCAGTTTTTCTAGAAGCTATATGTTATAATATGAACTATGGATTCAATTTCTAGTCATATGAATTATAACAGAGATATAAACATACATTTTTGCACAAAAATTTTATATGGATGTTCATTTCAGTAATATTTTTAAGAAACAAAGGCTATAAACAATCCAAATGTCCATCAGTAGATGGGTAAAGAGATTAATTTTGTTATATACATACAATAAGATGTTTGTCAGCCCTAAAAGTGAATGAAGTACTTAAACATGCTACAACATAGGTCTTAAAAACACTGCTTATTGAAAATACAGATGCAAAATATCACATATTGTGTGATTCTATTTACATGAAATACTAATAGTGAAATAAAATAAATTGATAGTTGCCAAGAATTTGTATGAGACAAGAAAAGTTTGACACTGTTTCATGAGCATGGGGTTTAATTTTGGGGTGATAAAAATATTTTACAATACTTGAAAGTGGTGAACAACATTATAAATGCACTAAATGTCACCAAAGTGTTCATTGCAAAATAGTTAATTTTCATTATGTGAATTGCGATTCAAAATAAACTTCAGTATATTAGATTCTTGACATTACAAGTATCTAATGCCTAGAAAATCTATAAAGAATACCTATAGAAGTGAATCTTTAGTCTTATACCTTAGGAATGAAGCTGGGTGGCAAGGATGTTAAAAGGTGCTAACATAGAACTACTTTTCATGCTGCTGTTAGGAGTTTTGCACCAAAAAGGGATTAACTGATGGAGGGTGTACAAAATGATAAATAATCTCTTCCTATCTTGTGTCACCTAAATTAGTCTAAACACCAGGATATTTGACTCATTCACATATTTTTGCATTTCATAAATTCGTCTTTCCTTTTTTCCACAGGTTCCATCATACTAAAGCCATTCAAAAGTCAGATAGTGAAACTTGTAGAGACATTGAACTCATTTGCATTCAGACTCTTCAATTGTATTTTAATTCTTTTTCTCAAATTCCTTTTTCCTTTTATTTTCCACTCTTCCTTTCTTTTTCACTCTCACTTTTCATCCTTTCCTACATCCATCTCCCCCACTCCTTCCTTCCCTCTGTAATTCTTTGTATTATGAAAAAGCTAAACCAGCAAAAATAGAAACTCTGAGGGTGTGTAAGAAGCAGATAAAAATCATCAGCATCTTAGAGCTAATGTAAGCTAATCACACATACTTTTTTAATCTCATGGAAATTATAATGTAAGCAATTATATATTTTCAAGTTTTAAAGCAATGCAAACCCCAGAATTGTCATTACATTGGACTAGTAAATATAACAGACAACTCATATCCCTATTATACATTGCTTCATATAAAAATCAGTTTATTTAAAGATTACAAGAACTCAGAGAAGCAAAATGACTGATAATGATGGTATAATAATCCTCTTCCCACAGTCATATCAGTCTCTCCTGAATTTCAGGGTTTCTGCTTAGAAGTCTGTTAATAATTGTCCTAGTAAAGTTCTTCATCACTGGAGTTAAAGACTGGATATTCACAATTTAAAGATGAGGTTTATTTTGGCTCACAATTTCAAAAGTTTAAATTGATTTTCAGCAGGCTTAAACACAGAAACAGGATACTGGAAGAGTCTGGTTGAAGAAAGCTACTCCTGTCATGGCATTCAGTAATCAAAAGCTGGGGAGGAAAATATATTCTTCCAGGTCACAGCCAAAATACCTGCTTCTTTAGATCGGAAGTCACCTCCTAACAGCATTTCAGCTATATTGCCCCATCATCCAACCTTCTTTCAGAAGCCCTGCCTATGAGTATAGGAGACATTTGGAGGACATTTGAAATATAGATAATAGCATTCTCCCCTGATGTCTAACTTGCACATAAGCATCCCCATGTTTGAAGAGAGATGCAATTAGTTGATTTATGAGTTGCCAAAGTCTAGACATTTTCAATAGTGCTAAAAAAAAGTACAAAATCTTCTCTGAGACTCAAGTGAAACTCTTCACTAAGAAACCTGCTATAAACCATAAAGAATATTAAATATTGCCAACATACAATGACATAGAGTAAATAGTGCCATTCCAAAAGAAAAGATCTGGGGAATAGAAACAAGACCAAAGAAAAACCAAAATTCTTCACAGCAACTATTAAATCCGACAGCTCCAATGACATAGCCATCTCCATCCTTCATGGCTTCTCCTTTGGGGTGACTTTGTTTACTGCATGTGGCGCTCCTCAGTAGCTGTTCCACATTCCTGGGTTCTTCAGCTTCCTGGGGGATCCACTGCACTTTCAGTTTCACTCTAACAGCTTCATCAGCTGCCCCTTCTGTAGCACACTGTCTGCTAATCCAGGCCTTCTTCTGAAATACAGGTGGTAGCTTTTCTGAAGCCACATCTCTTGCATTTTGCACTCCTGTAAAACCAGGAAAACATGGATGATACAAAGGTCTGCCATCCACTCATGCAGTAGCCCTTTGGACTCCTAATAGTTGACTGGCTGACCACTTTGACACAGATACTGGGGAACCAATTCCTGAGCAGGATACCCCAAGGTTTTCTTTTTAAAGAAATGCTTCTTACTGTTGGACCATTGATCTTGCAGAGTAGGGTCTTGTTGATTTCCAGGATGCCCTTCCAAGACATTTTGCCTATTATTCTGATGCAAAAGTACATGGTTTCTTTTTTATGTTAATCATTTCAGCAATCAAGTTGTCCTAGGCCAAAATTTTAGAGGCAGTTCCAATTTTACAGGCACTTTCTTTCTGATAAAACTCAAAGCTTTTAAAATCAACTGACTGTGAGTTTTTAGATAGATGGTTTGATCAATAGCAAATAGCACTATTCAGTGATTTTAGGAGAACTAGCTCTAAGCACCCATAGTACCCATACTTTATCCTAAATATTTAGCCAACTTGAGCCCTCCAAATTAATTAGTTTGCCACCCTTAATAGCAGTGTATCACAGAGTTTCAAGACATGAGGAAAAAACAGACAGATTTTCTTCAAGAGAAAACAAATGGTCTCAAGCCTCACTGCCAATAGAGTCCTTGTCCCTAACTGAAACCTCTTGAGTCTGATCTTCACTTTCTGTATTTTTATCAGCATTGTGATCTTTCGGGAACTTACCAGAGTCGCCAACCAAGTTGAGCTTGGAGTATGCTAGGGTTTCTCTAGCTAACACCCTTAAAAACTTTACAAACTTCTCCTACGAAACAATTCCAAAGCCTCTAAACCACATAGTACTACAAATATTTGCCAAAATAATAATGAAAAGAGAAAAAAAAAACATTCAAAGGTAAAAGGAAGAAGTAAAAGAGTTACTATTTGATGCTCACAAGTCATTTAGAAACCTGAAAGAGCTCACCAAATATTGCTATGTTGATAAATAAAAATTCAATAAAACTGTAGGGCAAAATAACATGTAAAATAGTGATATTTCTTTATTCTAATAATATTTCAATTAAAAACCAAAGAAAAGAGTCCAATTTAAAATAGTCACAAGGGTTAGAGCTCCAGTGGCGCAAGCTTATATAGTCACAAAGAGTCAGGGATTTAGCTTAGTGGCATAAGTATCTGCCTGGCAAGCATGAGGTGAGTTCAATCCCTGGTACTAAACAAAAAGTAAACAAATAACAAACAAACAAACTATATATATATAAAATGTATATATATATATATATATATATATATATATATATACACATATATATAATATAATATATATTATATTATATATTATAAATTTATATAATATATATTTTATATATGTATATAATATATATAATATAATAAATAAAATATATTATATAAATATATAGTTATAAGTATAATACGTATATTATAAATAATATTATGTTATATATTATATATAATATATATTATATTATATATATACATATATATCAGCCAGAAAAATAATGTAGGAATAAATTAATGAGGATAAGTTATACATTGAAAACTATAAAACATTAATAAAAATTAGAGACAATTAAATGAAAAGATATTTCATGTTAATATATTAGAAAATTTAATATTATTAAAACATCCATACCACCTAAAACAATATACAAGTCCCAGGCAATATTTATCAAAATTCCAATGGCATTTTCCATAGATACAGGAAAAATCATTCTAATTTGTATGTAAGATCACAAAAACTTGAATAATCAGTGAAATTACAAGCAAAACGTACAGAATTTGAGGGATCCCACTATCTGGTTTCCAACTATATTGCTGATGAATGTTAATTAAGATAACATTGCATTGAAGTAAAAATAAACACACTGACCAATGCACCATTGTACAGGACTAAATGAATCCACACTCCTACATTAAGTTGATTTTATACAAATTTTCCAAGAAGAAAGATGATAATCTCCTCAATATATGGTGTTGAAATAACTGGATAAACAAATTTTGAAGAATGAAATTAGAGTTCATCTTATTCCATTAGCAAAAAAAAAAAATCAACATGTTTAAAATCATATGTTTCAAAACCACTGGAAGAAAACACAAGAAGAAATATGTATAAAAATCGGTTAACGAAAGGTGGTTTTTTACATTTTAAACTAGGCAACAAAAGCGAAAGAACATATTCTGGAGATGAATTGTTTGAAAGATAAGGATTTATATTTATACATACACTGCTTCATAGTCCATGAGATAATTTAAGGAAAGATAACTCATGGAGAAGAATATATTTACAAGCCATCCTTCTGATAATTGATTAATATGCACAACTCTATAAAATATAAACAAATAATCCAAAGGAAGATATATGAATGACTAACGTATGCATGAAGAAAATCTTTACATTTCTACTTATTAAAAAGATACAAATTGAAACTACAATGAGATTTTATGCCACAACTTTTGGAATGGACAGTATCTAAGGACAAAGGAGAAGTATAGGTGAAAATATTTGGAACAGAAAATCAATGTATACTCGATGTGAAGGAAGATCGATATAGTCATTATAGAAAACTGTAGAAGTTTCTCCAAACAACTGAAAATAACATTGTTTTTTATATATAGAATTCTACTCGATATTTACTAAAATATCTAAACTAAGTATGGAAAAAAGTGTTTATGCACATGCTCATTACAGTATTATTCACAGCAGCCCAGTTATGAAATCAAATTGATTCCAACAAATGATGAATGTAGAATATGTGGTATGTATACACAGTGGAATACCATGCACCATTTTAAAAGGAAGAAATTTTGTCATTTGAAATAGTATGGGTGGGCTGTTTTCCAGTGTGGAAGTCCAGAACCTGAGCACCTTGCTAGGAGTCCGGCCATCTGATGAAATTTCTTGCTCTGGGATTTCTGCTGGCTAGAGACTGTAGGAGAGAAACGTGGGGAGCCCCTCAAGCCACACAATGGAGACAGTGAGCTTTGCAGATGTGGCTGTGAACTTCACCATGGAGGAGTGGGGTTTGCTGGATCCCTTGCAAAAGAAGCTTTATAAAGATATGATGTGTGAAAACTTTAGGAACTTGGCTGTTATAGGAAAAAATTGGGGTGAGCAGCAAATTGAACATGAATACAAAGAATACAGGAGGAGCATAAGCAGAGAAGAAGTAAAGAAAGACTTACAGTATAAATTATGGCATTTGCAAGAAGAGATACTTTGGACCCCAGATATTAATAAGCACATTGAACCAATCAAAACACAACCAAGTGAACAGTATACTTGCAGAATGCACTTCACTGGTAAAATATTGCCCAGAGTTCACTTTGTAGCTAACACTGGACTCAAATCACATGGGTATCAGGGATCCGAATATGGGAAAACCTGCACTGCCCTCCACTGCTTTCACAAGCATGCAAACAGAATACCAGGAAAAAAAAATCCTATCCATGTAATCAAAGTTTAAAATGCTACTATGATTCTCCTGAAGGAAGCAGTATTGAAGAGAAATCCTTTCCCTTTGAGAAAGATATGAAGGCCTTCAATACCCCCAAATATGTTCACATAGAGGAAAGAAATCACATATAATCACAATGTATATATAAACATTTATATATACAGTATGAAAAAAATTAATTTTCACCATGATATTCAGATACATAAAATAGCTAACAATGTAGACAATCACTCTGTGAGTATACAGTGTGTGGCAGTATTCAATAACATTTCATTTGAGAAATTCAAAAAAATGCACAGTGTGAAGAAACTGTATGTATGTAAGCAATGTATGAAAATCTTCTTCACCAGCGGTGATTGTAAAACACATGAAAGAACTCACACTGGAGAGAAACCGTATATATGTAACCAATGTGAAAAAGCGTTTTGCTCAAGCTGCTCTCTTCAAAGACATAAAAGAATTCACATTGGAGAGAAACTGCATGTATGTGACCAGTGTGGAAAACCATTTACATGCCCAAGTGGATATAAAAGACATCAAACAACTCATACAGGAGAGAAACCCTATATATGTAACCCATGTGACAGAGCCTTCATTTCACACCATCAATGTAAATTACATGAAATACCTCACTTTGGGGAGAAACCCTATGTATGTGCGAAAGCATTTAAATCCCAAAGTGAATGGACAATATGTAAAAGAATTCACACTGGAAAGAAACCATGCATACGTGACCAATGTGGAAAAGCATTTACATGCCTAAGTCGACATAGAGAACATCAAAGAATTCACACTAGAGAGAAGCCCTATATATGTAACCAATGTGAGAAAGCCTTCACCACACAGAGGAATTACAATAGACATGAGAGAACTCACTGTGGGAAGAAACTTTAGGTATGCAACCAATGTGGAAAGCTTAAACCAGATATGATCAGTATAAAAGACATGAAGGAACTCACACTGGAGAGAAAATCCTATGTTTACAACCAATATGGAAAAGCCTTCCTCAGACAAACATTATAAAACACACGAATGAAGCCATTTTAAGGAGAAAGCTTAGCTATGTGAAATGTGAGAAAGCCTTCACTAGACAAAGTCAGTGTAAAAAAACTAAATGTACTTATATTGCTTGGAAAGACTCTGAACAGTATGGGTAAGTTTTCAACAAAAATACAAACATTGAAAGATTTCTAACCGACTCTGTTTTGTTTAGTCACATTTGGTTTTATTCTCTTCAAAAAAAGTAATAAGAACTGTGGGAGTAATAAAACCCAAAAAGTGTAATTGTTATTGTAAAAAAGAGAGGAAAGGAAGGTGGTCTAAGGGTTATAACTGCATGTATGTTTGAGTGTGTAGGATGGAAAACCATATTACTGAGCTTTTGTTGCATCATTGAACGGAACTGTCTGCAATCTCACTGTATGAATATCCACTTTATATGCTTTAATTTTATAATTTGGACAACTGTTTCTAAGATGACAATATGTAACCTATTAGCTAGTTATTTCTTACTGTATATATTTTTTTGAAATTCTGTATTACTTGTACCCTTTTACTGCTTTGTTTTTTATTTCCTTTCTTTCTTCTCTTTAAATAAAGAAAGAAACATTGAAAGATCTGAATCTGTGGAGAAACTATGTACATAAGTAATATATGAAAACTCTCAGAGAATACACTCAATAAAGACATGAAACTTCGAGGGCCCAAAGGTTATGTGTTTACATTGTTTGGAAATGCATAAACTACACATAGATGTTATGCAGTTTGTGGAGAAACGAATGGTCAGGAAAAACTTCAGCCATCTAGTAATTATTATAGACTTAAAATGTAAAAAAGTATCATAAATATATAAGGTAACACACAAACATTAAAACACATTGGAGAGAAGTCTGGAAGATTTTTGAAAAAAATCTTTCCATACGTAGAGAAATCACTACATAAATGAAGGAATAATTAAAGAGCAGAATGTTAACATGTATGAACATTATGGGAAAGATGTTATTTCTCAGTGCTTTCAAATATATAAATATTCTCGTGATCAAAGCCTTATGTATGTAATTGATGTGCAAATCCTTCAATTTTTCCACATTGGGTAAATAAAGAAATTCCTATTAAGCAGAAACCTTATTTGGATAATTTTTGAAAACATTTTATGATTCCTGTAACATGAGAAAACATACGTGTACACAAAGGGAGAGTAGTAGAGAGGAATTGAGTCATCCTTGTGTACAACTGACCTTTCTTTGATACACAGCAATTCACAGTGGAGAAATACATATTGATGTATGTTTTGGGACATATGCCTAATCATGCTTTTTTTCATATTTCAAGTAAAGAATGTTCTGTGAGAAGCCATTTTAAATTAAAATGGATACACAAAATTGTCATACATGGAATATTGCATATTTGATTAAATGCCTAGGAATGTACAATGCTCTCAGTTATAATTCAGTTTTAAAAGGTTTTGAATGTTTCTCATGTGGTGCAAATATATACAAATCATAAAAAAAAGAAATAGTATGGGTGGAAATGAAAAATTTACTATATGAAATAAGCCAACCATACAAAGAAAATACTACATGATGTCACTTATATTGGAATGTGAAATAATTAAGTATTTTAGAAATAAATCTGGGTATCGTGGTACACAGCTGTAACCACAAAACTTGGAAGGTTGAGGTAGTGGGATCTCTGTGAGTTCAAGGGCAGCCTGGGCTACATAGTGAGACTCTGTCTCTAAAACAAAGTAGAGTAGAAATAGGGCTACTAGAGATGGAATATTGGGTGGAATGAGGAATTGATAATTACATGGTACAAATAAAAAGAGTATATTAACTTTTTTTCTCATTTGTTACACAGTGTGGTAACTATAGTTGATAGTTCAGTACATGAATTTCAGTATCAGTGGGAGCTTGTGGCTTATTCCTGTAATCCCAGTACGCAGGGCCTGATGCAGAGATCATGTCTAAGATACAAAGTGAGTTTAAGACCAGTATGGACTACATAAAGAGACTCTATTTCAAAAAAAAAAAAGCCAAGTAAATATCATTAGAAGGATGATGGATGAGTTGTTCAGATAATTTTTAATACTTCAGCATTCATTTTAAAATGACATAGATTTGTATACCTATAACTAGGTACAGGTATGATTTTTCATTATCTAATTAATGAATTTAATTCATTTAAAAATACAAAGGTCCTGAATAGTCAAAATATTCAACTATAATAATCAAAATATTGTGGCATTGGCTTAAAGATTGACTAACAAATTAATCATATATAGTGGTGAATAAATAAAAACATCTACATATAAGTGAACTAATTTTCAACAAAACACAAAAGCAATTCTTCAAAAACTACATAGTTTTGTCTGCAAATAGTGCTGCAATAATTGAATATTCATATGCAAGAAAATATATGAATAAAAATAAACTAAAAAGCTCAGAGGCATAAGCGCCTGCCTTGCAAGCAGGCAGTCATGAGTTCAATCCCCGGTACCGATATAAAGGAAAAAGACAAAAATAAATAAATAAATAAAAAATAAACTAAAAAGTAGCTTCACTATATATATATATATATATATATATATATATATATATATAGTGACTCAAAATTTCAAAATTGATCAATTCCTGAACACAAATCTAGAGTTTTGAAACTTCTAGAGAAAATGTAGGAGAAAAGATAGAAAAAGAATTCTAAAATCCATATGGAACAATAAAAGACTATGAACAGTTAACATATAATTGAAAAAAAAGGAAGTTGGAGACATCATACTTTCTGATACCAAAACATATTGCACAACTAAAATACTATAGCATGGAACTTGTGTCAAAACAGATATAATAATGGAATTGAAGAGAGAGCATAGATATAAATCCATTCATAGTCCTCTGTTCCTCAACAAGAATGTCAGGAATATACAACTGAGAAAAGATGATCTTTGTCAACAAATAGTGTTGTGAAAACTGGGTATCTCAAGACGTAGAAAACAAAATTGGAATCTTACAGAACATATTTAAATCGCTCGAAATGGTTTAAATATTTAAATATAACACAAAATTCTAAAATTCTTGGAAAAAGAAATAGAGAATTTTTTCACAGCATTGTGGCAATGAGTTCTTGGAAATGATATCAAAAGCACAAACAAAAGTAAAAATACACAAATGAGATCAATTTCTGCATAGCAAAGAAAGTTTTAAAAATTTAAGAAGTATCCTCTGAAATAGCAGAAAATATGTGCAAACCATATAATTGAAAAGTTATCAATATCCACACCATATAAAGAACTCTTACAACTCAATAGCAACAATCCAATTTTTCAAGATATCAAAGAACTTCTTCAGACATTTCTGCACAGTAGATGTACAAATAGTCAACCCGTATGTGAAAAGACACTCAATGTCACCAACTACCCAGGCTATGCAAAACAAAAGCACATAACAGCAACTTGAGACCATACTCATAAGCAAAATAAATCAAACTCACATGTATAAATACCAAATAGTTTCCCTAGTGTAAGAAATGGTAAGAATACATAAAAGTATGTGGCAATCATGATTACCCATTATATTGCTTTGAAGCCTTATAATGTTTTCATCCATTAGTTGGAACGGTTTTATTCTAGGTTGTTTGATTTTCTTCTCTGTGATGCTATAAACAGCTATTTTGAAGAAAACAAGACATCATAATAGCTAATGATGATTTAATATCATCTCATTTTGAAGTCCCACCAAGCTTTTCTTCTTCTGTCTCCATCAGTTTCATCATGTTGTGTTTTACTGGATTTTATTATATGTGGTAGTATAAACAAAATTTTTTATATACAAGGCTATAATTAGTAACCATTGTTCGTTTTCTGTTAGTTGGTTCTAAATACCCTGTAATACTTTCATTCTCTTGAATGGCTTTACACTGTTTTGCTATGTTTGATGCAGGAATGAAAACTCAAATATTTAAAGGAAAGAGACACTATGGTAACTACTGTTATGTTGGGTTGTCTTTTGGTGAAACACTATGTTGCTTAAATTGTTCCGTTCTGAAAAAAAAATAAGATCCGTTGGAATGAATGTGAAATGGATATTTATTACTTTTTTTTTAATTTTAGAGAGAAAAAGAAAACAATAGAAACAATGATACAGAATGTCAAAACAAGATAATAAGAAATTAACAATGGTTAATTTATTGCACATTAGTATCTTCAAAGTAGTTGCTCAGATTACAAGATATAGGCATGCAAAATTGATCAAATGATATAAGCACTAATTATTTATTCAACTAAATTAATAATGGATGTTTTAAAAAAACAAAAAAAATTGGCAAGAATGGAGATCAATTGGATTCTTTGTATACTGTTGGTGGGAATGTAAAACCATGCATTCACTATGGAAAACAGTGTGCAGGGTCTTTATAAATTAAAAATAGAACAAACATATAATCCAACAATTTCACTCCTGGGTGTATAACCAAAGAAAATAAAGATCACTGTTTTCAAAAGCTATCCACATTACTGTGTATATCAAAGCATGTTCAAAATGACACATAGAAAACTACATACAATTTTATTTTCTGATAAATAAAGTACAGTGTACTCATGAAAGTAATATTATTCATTTTTAAAAGGAAATCCTTCCATATATGATAATATGTGGGACATTGCACTAGATGAAGTAAACCAATCACAATATGGCACAAATATTGCATTATTCCACACAATAAAAAGGGTCAGACTCATAGAAAAATAGAACAGAAATCTAGTTATTGGGATCTGAGGAAAGTGAGTAGAGAGCCACTGTTTAATGGGATGTTGGAATATGAAGGATAAATAAATCCTGGATATCTCCTATATGATATTTATGGATACAATTAGCAACAGTGCATGCATTTTTTACTTAAAATTTGTGGGGATGGGAGACATAAGTTTGTGGTTTATAGCACACACAGACACTACACACAAATACAAAACACACACAATCTTCATAACTTTCACTTATATAGAATATTCCTAAATGTGATAAAGTGGTTGGTAGAATTTTAGAATGACTCACCAAGATTTCTGGCCTTTGATATGTAGTAATTTTTTCCAACTTCATTCAATCAAACTACTCCAAAAATCCTACATATACTGTAACCTGGTAGAGCCTGCTCTCCAATCTCATCAACTCTACCATGACATCACTTGCTAAGATTTCAAACATCCAGTAGTTGAGTCTCATTAATCCTTTTGTAATCTTTATCCTAGAACTTTTCATACTGTTGACTAACATTTCCTTTCAACCTGTTTTACTACCTTGCTTTCTACAGAGCCACATTCTCTAAATTTTTCTCCTTTTTAATTTCCACTGACGGCTGCTTTTATTGTGGCTATCCATTGCCTTTCAAGAATCTGCTCTTTGAAAGTGTTTCACTTAGGAAATTTTATCAATCATGCTGTCCATCTGGAAAATGGGATTCATTATCAGATATTTTGGATCTCTGTCTCTAACTTGCCATTGTATCACCAAATCTTATGAACTATTACTCCAAGTAATAATATTCCTCTGTTACCACAATCTTGGTTTACATTTCCATTATTCTTCTGCCTCTGCCCATGTCCTCTCTCCCACTATGTCCTGGTATGCTGAACAAAGCAGTAAGAGTGACCTTCTTAAACATATACCTAGTCACAGCACTCACCTGTTTAACATTAAATGGATTTATTTGGTGATCAATATTGTCTTACATGTAAATTTATTGCCCTTGTTTTTAGTTTCTGCTTTCTTCAAATTCTTATCTATTGCCATTCTCAATCTATGCTTTCTTCAAGTCTTATGTGTTGCCATTCTCAACCTTAAGCTCTCTATTTCAACCCTAAATTATTAGTTCTCAAAGATTCTGTACTTGTTCTCACATCCAAACTTTTTCATTTTCTATTTCCTCTACATAACCACTTTAATTTCTCCGTCTCTTTCTTGGTTATCTATTATTAGGCTTCATTTTGCAAGTAAATATTAACTTCATCTAGGAAACATTTTCTTAAATTTATGTTCACTGAAATAATTTCACTTTTGCTTACAATCTTAATTTAGCATTTGTCACTCTGTATTTGAATTTGTTTATCTCTCTGTATTCCACAATGTAGTGTAAATCTCAGGATGACATGGATCAATTGGGTTTTAGTATAAATTTTGACTCATATAGTAGATGATATATATACATATATATATATATATATTTGCTAAATTAGAGAAAAATAAAAGGAAAAAAATTTGTGGACTGAGTCATTTTCTTGTTAACTATTCATTAAGTAAAACTAACTCAGAAGAGAACCCATAATTTATGTGAAATACTGTTTATTTCTTTTCAAAATAAACTGAGAGAAGCCAATGTAGTATTCAGTCACTAACTTCTAACGTTTAAATCCCCTAAGTTCTAATTTTTAAATAAGTTAGTTTTCCCAATAAAATTAAATTTCACAAGTTTTCCCAAAACAATGAATTGTGATTTTTCTATAAAGACAAATCTGTATTACTACCAACATAATTAAAACCACATAATAGTTCAGTTACATGGAGGCATGAAAAATATTTCAAATTCTTTAGACATCAAAATCTTTTTTACAAGATGTTTTTAAACCACCATTCTAGCATTTTACTCAAATCAATTTATTATTCTTTTCAGTTATTAACCTACATTTATTTGTAACTAGGGTTAAACTTAAATTTCTTAGAATATTTACTTTAGTTTTTAAATTTAGCACCATTAATTCTATTTCAAATATTCTCAAAGATTTACACTAAAAGCCCTAAGTTAAAAACATGTTTATACAAATCCATTAACAAATAATTGAATTTTCACTCTTATTGAGAGCATTTTCCAGGGTGTATTATTGTTTTCATTAACATAATTAATGCTAAACTGTGTATATTCAACTACTTAAGACAGATATTTTGGAACTTGATTCCATTGCTGTTAATGTATTTTATTCCAGAGGTTTTCATTTTCTTGAGGATGGGTTGAGAGGTTACTTTTGTAAATCCAATCTGTATCACACACACAAATAATCCCAGGTACACAAGGCAAATCAACAAATATCAGTGTATTTCCCTGACCTACATCAGAAAACAGATACATTCCTTCTCCATATATATTATTTCAAAATCTTTCACAGCTTGCATTTATGACCTGAGAAAATGGGAAAAGCAATGTCTGCCAATTTGTTCTTCTTAGATTAAATCTCTCTATATAAAACTTCTATTCCAAATGTTTGAAAAAGCAGGAAATCCTGTTGAACCACTATCATGATACATTAATTTGTCCAGAGGATTCAAATAATCAGTTTCACTGAATTCTATCACTGAATTGACCAACATATTACTGAGAGTGCAAAGAATAAAAATACAAGATTTTTCTACTACTTTGATGAACTGTCTCTGGCAATAAGCAAACTTCTGTAGTTGATTTGATTGAATAGTCCAGACAATCTAACAGTATCTATTGTAAACACATTCATTTCAGTAGAACTGAACAATAGGATTTATATATACTCTTATATACAACTAGCTAATGCCCTTACATACAAGTGACATATTCAGGGATTTTCACTAAAAAAAAAAAAAAAAAAAAAAAAAAAAAAAAAAAAATAGAATAACAATTGATTTTTCTTCTTTCCACTCCAAACTAACATAGAAATTGCATGTCTTTCTTATCTGTAGATACTTTTTTGTTACACTTTGGAGTTTCCTCAAGTAACATAATATGTTAACCTTACCATGTCAACTAACATAGTATGGAGACACAAGCATTGAGGATTGTACTGAAACTTAAATCTAAGATTTGTAACTTAGAAGCCATAAAGTTTTTGGAAAGTTACTTACTTT
This sequence comes from Cavia porcellus, assembly GCF_034190915.1. NCBI lineage: Eukaryota > Metazoa > Chordata > Mammalia > Rodentia > Caviidae > Cavia > Cavia porcellus. The sequence goes on along the minus strand of NW_026947486.1, from coordinate 83,244,912 downwards.
GCTTAAAATTCGTATTCCCCATCCTGGAAATTGGAATAACAATTATCTCTTAATGTTGTTGTGAGAATTAATTTTAAAATATGTGGCAAAAGTAAAGTGATCAGTAAATCATGGTTATTTCCTTTTATATTTTGTTATTTCTATAAATTCACAAAATAAATTTATAGATATAGAATTATCTAAACATGTTTATTCTAGACAATAGAAATGAACACTTTTTCATTGTTTGCAACTAATACATAGATCATATTTTTATATTGAGCTCGTATTTTATATTGAGCTCTAGTACATTGAAATATATACCCAATGCTATTTTATTTATCCAGGGTCTGCCAGTTACTCATCTCTCTTATTCCTTGTCCCTGTCATTTCCTTCTATACAGGATGGTTGTGGCACACTGCTTTCCTTTACCTGCAATCACCGTGAAGGAGTAACTTAGGTAATCTAAAAAATGACCATTCAGACATGCTCTTTTAGTTTTTATTTCTCTAAATTCAAAAAGTAACAATAATTGAATTTTTTTTTATTTTGTAGAAGTGGAAAATATGAGACTATTTCTATGGCAACTTACTTAATTCTACAATTTCATAGTCACAAGAACAATTGTATATCGCACAGAAAATTTATCTCTATGCAAAGTTTCTGACTTTATTCAAAGTTCTGCATCTGCTTACACAATTATATAAAGTCTATTCATGTACAAAAATATGGAATAAACAGGGAATATTGGCATGTAAAGAAGATTATTTTTAGGACACAATATTCCGTGTGTTTCCTATTTTTCTACAGGTTTTCTAATAAAAAAATTGGCAAGTTTTATTTCATGTTATTTTTAAATGCTATCTGTATAGTTAACAATTATGTAAAACTGAGATAGTATTTTCTGTGGCTCTACAAAGTACTAGAAGAGGGAAGATTTGTTTGTAATCAAGATAGTAAAGCTAATATCTTTATCTGGTGCAGAGTAGAGAAAGTTAATAGTTTTCAGAGCCTAGGGTTCTTCATGTATGAAGTACGTTGCTGCATATGTTGTAGTCATATAGGCCATTTGACACTGTTTCCATAGTACCTAAAGAAAAATGAGAACAGATCCAAACTATTATGCTGCCTGAGCCATGAGTAATAAAGTCTTTGGTCTCTGACCCAAGAATGTCATGCAATCTGTCAGCCTCTGTAAAAATATGACAGAACCATTTGAATTAAAAATATAATTCAGATAGTGCTCAGATGTTGATTATGATATCAAACATTTGTAAATTTCTAGAAGTTTCTGGTTATTGATTTGTACAAAACAAATGATAGTGGACCTGTCATCCAGGCAAAATGCCCAGATCCTTGGGCTGTTCCGCAACGAACTTCACAATCGTGGATACTATAACTTGGTTCATCCACTTAAAGAGGTTGTTTCTCTTCAGAATGAGATAGTAGAAGTATCAGCCAAACAATGGATTTGATCTTGGACATAGAAAAAGCCTTGGAATAGTGAATTTAACATGGCTAAGTAGAGGAGGATGCGCATTATAGAATACTGAGCAAAGATCCACTGAGAAAGAATGATTTGAAAGATTCAGTGGCAGTTGGACCATGCAAAGAAAGCACAGAATACTGCTCCCAGAGTGGCTTTCCACAGTAAATACTTGGAAAAAAGGAAATAAAAAAGTTGGTCTCATGGTATATTTTCAACTTTTCCAGACAGATAACTTTATAACTGACTAGCTTGTTATTACTGAAACAGATTTGGTTGCATAGGAATACTCCCGAATCAACAGACAATTTGCACTAGTGACTTGTTCTGCCAATTCCACTATCACACCCAAAGAGAGTTCTTTGTTTTTTTTTTTTTTTTTTTTTTTTTTTTTGTCTTTTTCATTTTTATTGGTACAGGGGATCTAACTCACGACTGCCTGCTTGCAAGGCAGGTGCTTATGCCGCTGAGCTAAATCCCCAGCCCCCCAAAGAGAGTTCTTAACCCAAAACTTTGGACTGGATCAGACTCTGCAAGGATCCCTGTGACCTAGCAGAAAGAATAGCTGAGTGTGAGTTAACTTCAGTATTGGAGTGGAAGATTCAGAAGAGCTATCTGGGTATTAGCATTCAGACTCTCTGGCAAAGAAGCTACATGTGAATCACATAAACTGCCCCCACTGGAATATTTATCTGTGCCCCTATTTGATACATTATAGGGTTCAGTTTTTGGTTCTTGATTTAATTAATGGTATGAGGCAATGTGATGTTCTTTATGGCTTTTTATGTTCATTAGATTTGTATTTTTGCATATTTTTTTTCTCTTTGCGCAAATGTAGTAGGTGTCTAGGCACACTTCTCTATCTCAGTTCTCTATCTTCTTCACCTCAAACCCCAAACAACACTGCTACCATATTTCTTTATTACTTTTCTAAATATATAAACTCCTCTTCCCAATTTTTTAATTTTCCTTACTTAGCTCCTCCAAAGTCACTCCTTTCTTCTCTGGTATTAACCCTCAATTCTTTTCACCCTAAGGCTTTGGGTCTCTTATATTTTAATTAGGCTTTTGGACTCCCATATCAACAGGGACTGACAACCATGTAACTTCTGTCAGTCACAAAGTAAATTCTTTTCTTGCATATATCACAGTTGCCCCTACAAATATCCTTCAAAAACTTGCAATAAAACCTTTCTATGCAACCAAGAGTACTCCAATAGAATCACATTCCACATCAAACTTTTCTTCTCAACTTTACTATCCCCACTTATCACTATATCTTCCATAGTGTCTTACATCCAACCAGCCTCTATTCTCCTCCCTCCACTTCATTAACATCACTGCAGAACAATCACAAATAATGAATAGTCATAATCTGCATAAATCATAGATAAAGGAAGAGTTAAACTGCAAGAACTCTCATATAGAAGTGTTATATGATTGAATCTGTTACTGATGTTATAACCAAAATAATTCTTTCAGCAAAGAATTAGACAGAGTCCAAGCCACTTAAAGTAAATAACAGCAGAAGTAAATGTTTGCACTGCACATAAAAACTAAAAAGTATTAATGAAGAAACAACATATTATTAAAATATCCATATAAATCATAAACTCTTGTAATGGTTGATTCACTGTGTCCACTTGAGAAGTTTAACTTCTAAAGTTAAATAAGTTGGGCCAGTGTCCTCACTTTGTAAACACACCGAGCCTGTGGCCAGGGGGCCAGGATACTCACTTCATAAATATTCTGAGCCTATGCAAGAGGAGGGCAAGGAAATTGTGTGAGTGCTACAACCAACCTAGGGTTTGTTGCATGCTTACAATATAAGGGAAGAAAAGAGGCTTGTTCCCCTTTTTTGCTCTCGTTGCTTTTACTATCATCTGCTTCCTTTAACTGTTGCCCTGTTGTCGTGAACTCTGTCTTGGAACCAACTGATTCAGACTGAAACTTCCACAGACTTCGACCTAAATAAACTTTTCCTCCTTTAACTTTGGGTGCCTGATATTTTGTTTCAGCAACAACAGAAAAGAAACTAACACATATTTTGGTACCAAGAATGGGATCTCTGACTATGCCTGACCATGTGATTAAAAACCTTTGGGAATGACTTTTGGGAAGAGTTTGGAAAGGTTCAGACATGTTATCTAAATCAGTAGTGCTAAAATATCATAGACAATTCTGTATCAGAAACACTAGTCACAACTTCAAAGACCAGAAATTTAATAGAAATTCTGCTGCTAAAGATCAGGTTTGGGAGGTTTTTGCTGGGAAAAAAGGCTGTATTGGATGTTGGAGTACAGATGATGTGTGTTATATCTTGGCAGAATATTTGTCTGAATTTTGCTAGGTTTGTCTGCGTACTTTGCATGAGACTGAAAGAAAAGGTAGCAGAGTAATTTGGCAGAAGAAATTTCAAGGTAATTTAATGTTGAGCTGCTGGTCTGGCTATTGTTGGAGACTTATAGCCAGATCTATGTTGAGAATCAAAAGCATGAAGTCCAGAAGAATGATTTAAAATGTGAGTTTGGCTAGGAAACAAGCTCCATTAAAGCTGTGGAATACAAAGATAGAGCTGAGATCTTGAGTATCGAAAAGTAAATGGGGAATGTAAAAGTTGGCATGAGGACATTGCAAGAAGCAGCAGGATACTACAATTTGCAGCCTTAAAACTGCAAAAGTGAAAGTGCTTTGATGAGAAAAGCTCAGAGCACCATGTTCCAAAATGGTGGCAGCATACAGATTTTATTCTGCAGGATTGTATTCAGAGGATTCAGCAATCCTGGCACTCAATTGCTGTAGACAAGAGAGAAAAAAGCCTGGCTAAAGCTCCAGCTTGCAGCAGACCTTGGCATCATTTATGTGGTACTGGTTGTGGCCACATGTAAAATGCAAGAGTTTTGGAGTTAAGAAAGTTTCCACACTGATTGTGCAAGGTATGGATAGCCAGAGCGTGACTCCTATAAAGACAGTGTGGGAAGCTATGAGGATTAGTCCAAAGGCACAGTGGAGAACCCAGAAGTTTGGAAAAGCCAAGAATATGGATCATATGAGGAAACCAACAACAAGAGAAGAGAGCAAGTTTAAAAGGAAAGCCATTGGAGCTACAACTACCAGAAATGTCATACAACTGTAACAACCCAACATCTTTGTATTTTACATCTTGCCACAGATTACCTCAAACATTGCATACGGAATTACGGGCTTAATGTTTGATCTGGATTTTGGACTTGCTTTGGCCAAAATTCTTTGTATCTTCTTTTATATAACTTTTGGAATCATGTTATGGATTAAGAATTGGTGGTCAACTTAACACCAGCTGGATTACATCAGCATGGCATTGAGAGAAGATGCTCCACCTGAGGAAAGTTGCCAGGATAAATAGGTGGAGAAGAAGGGAGGTGTTGAAGGCTTGAGGTGTTAAGGAGGCATTGTGGGTTCCCCTATGAGTTGCTGTCTGAGCTGTTGGTTCTCCTGGAGCAGCTTTGGTCCTCACATCAAGCATTGCTTCCTGGCTCCGGAGGGGAAGACATGTGCTGCTTGGTCTCCAGGATGAACTCGTCACGCTGCTTCCTGGCATGTACCCGACTGTGCTTGTTGTTGGAGGAGCTCGGGGGCCTCCGTGTTGCTGAGGACAGCTGTGGTGCCTTTCAGGATAGCCCTGGTCTTTGTTGTGAGTGTGACTTCTCGGCTCCAGTGTAGAACCCTCATCCCACTAGCACAGCTTCTTCATCCTGCTGGCATAGACTTTCTAGCTTCCACCACTGACCCTTGGGTCTTCCCGGCACGGATCCATAAAAGAGACTTGCATGAGTGCTTCTTGTGGGCTCTGGACCTCCAGTTGGACTCATGGGAGGCATTGTCCTGAGCTCTGGATTTTTATCTGGACTCATGCGGGACATTGCTGTGGGGTCTAGGCTCTTGACTAAATAATCCGTGTTGCAGATAGATTTCCTGCATTTTCCTGTGTTAACTCTTGGTGACCATTATAAAAATAATATTATAAACTCCATGTCTTGATCCTAATTATTCTCTGTGTACAACCCCTGACTACAACAAATCATAATGCCTGTTTTTTTGCCATTTAACTTTGAAAGTATTTAATTTTCAATTTTCACAGGGGCTCACAACTAAGACCTTGTCTTAAATCTCAAGGGAGACTTGGGACTTGGACTTTTCAGTATCATTGAAACTATTAGGACTTTGCAACTCTTAAAGAAGGATTAATTACTTTTTGCATAAATGGATGTGCCTGAGCCCTTGGGAAGCCAGAGATGGAATGTTATACTTTTAATATAACATAATATTGATAGATTTAATAGCAATTCTTTACTTTTTAAGGGAAACAAAATTTCAAAACAAGATAATAGGACAGTAACGATGATTAATACATTGTGCATTCTTATCCTTAAATTACTTACTCAATGAACCAGCCATCCCACTCTCGGACCTTGGGCCTCCAGCACAGAGGGCCAGCCTCTTTCCTGCCCAGACCTACAGTGTGGAGGGCAGGCTGCTTCCATGCCCATGACAGCTACCCCATGCTCAGGGACTACCTCTCCTCCTGGACCTAGTATTTCTGTTGATCTTTGGCTGGCACACCTCCTCCAAGAACCTTGGACTGCAGTGGATTGGCTGTGCTGGGTTGATGGGAGACTCAGTGGACCCTCATCCAGACAGGGGACCTCAGCAGGCTTATGTCAGTGTGGTGAGTTTGCATCTACGATATTCTTCAGTGGGCAGACAGGAGCAGTGGTGAGGTTTCCTTCAGCTATAGGACCTTGGCAAAGTTAGAAAGAGTGTGGGTGAGTCCTTCCTCCATAAAGAGAACATCAAGTGGGTTGAGGGGTGTGCCAATAAGGTCTCCCACAACCTGGAGAAAATTAAAAGGGCTTATGAGACATTCAGTGACACAGTAAGGTTCCAGCCAAGACAAACACTATGGACAGGGAGGTCTGGTGACTTGGAACAAGTTTCCCATGGAAACTCAAAAGATCATGAATATCTGCTTTGAAAATCTCTGCTCACATGGTTGGAAAACACTGAGGAAATGGATGTAGTTCTAGAAACATATTAATTATCAAAGCTCAACCAAGAAGACATAAAAACTTTGAATAATCAGCTGTTGAAATTGAAAACATGATTATAAACGTAGCAACAAGGAAAAGCCCAGGTTCTGATGGTTTCACAGATGAATTATACAAGAAATTTAGGGGAGATTTAATGTCAATACTCTTTCAACTCTTCAATGAAATTGAAAAGGAAGCAATCCCCTTAAGTCATTTCTGGAGGCAAGTATTCTCTTGATACCAAAACCAGAGAAATACCCAACCGAAAAGGAGAACTATCGACCAGTCTCTCTAATTAACATTGATGCAAAAATTTTAAATAAAATACTGCCAAATAGAATCCAAGAAATTATCAAGAAGATTATACATAATAACCATGTGGAATTTATTCCAGGAATGTAGGAATAATTTAACATACACAAATCAATAAATGTAATACATGACATCAGCAAAGCCAAAAAGAAAAAATCACATGATCATCTCAATAGATGCAGAAAAAGCTTTTGATAAAGTCCAACACTTGTTCATGATTAAAAAAACCTACAGAAACTCATACTAGATGGTATCTACCTCAATCTGATAAAAACCATCTGTGACAAACGAACAGCCAGCATTATAGTAACTGGACAAATCTGAAAGCCTTCACTGTAAAATCAGGAAGAAGATGCAGATGCCCACTGTCACTATTCCTGTTCAATGTAGTTCTCGAAATATTAGCCAGAGCAATCAGATAAGAGAGAGGAATAAAGATAGGGAAGGAAGAAGTTAAATATCACTACTTACAGATGATGTGATACTCTATATAGAAGAACTCAAAAACTCCATTAAAAGACTACTACAGGTAAAAAAATTCAGCAATGTATTTGGATAGAAAGTCAACACTCAAAAATCAGTAGCACTCTTGTACACAAACAAAAAACTCACTAGAGAGAAATCATAGAAATATCACCTTTCCCAATACTATCTAATAAAACGGAATGTTTTGAAATCAACCTAACCAAGAATGTAAAAGATCTATGCGCTGAAAATTACAGTACTCTGAAAAAGGAGATTGAAGAGGTTATTCAAAAATGGAAGGATATTCCTCAATCTTGGTTAGCAAGAACCACCATATTGAAAATGGCCAAATTCCCAAAATTTATACAGATTTAATGCAATCCCAATCAAAATACCAGTAATATACCTTACAGGTCTAGAGAGAACACCACTAAAATTTATTTGGAAACAGGGTAAACCTAGAATAGCAAAGGCTATTCTGGGCAACAAAGGCAAGGCAGGGAGCATCTCAATTCCTGACCTGAAACAATCCAAACAATACCAGCACAAATCTTTCTCTTCAGTAAACTCAGAACAATCAGTAGTATAACTATCTTAACTATTTTTATATACATATACATGCATATATACAGCTTGTTACACTGTAAAACAATACAATTTTTTACACATTCGTGGCTTATTTATTTCACTAATGAGTATATTTTCAAGATGCATCCATTTACCTTTAAAAATGTCCAGTTTATCCTTCTTTATGGATGAAAAGTATTCCATTGTATAGAAATACCACATCTTTTTTTATCCATCCCTCAGTTCCCAAGATCTGACTATTATAAATTGTGCTGCTATAAACATGGATGCACCTATATTACTGTGGTATGATGTTTTTAATTCTTCTGGGAAGATAACCAGAAGGGGAATAGTTGGGTTAAATAGGACCTCCAATTCTAGTTTTTTGAGGACTCTTCACACTCATTTGCAAAGTGGTTGTACCAGCCTGCATTCCCACCAACAGTGGAAAAGGATTCTTCTTCCCCCACAGCCCCTCCCACATTTTTATTGGTTAATTTCTTGATTAATAGCTATTATTTCTGAGATAAGATGGAACACTAGTGTTGTTTTAATTTGCATCTCAATAATGACCAGTGATGTTGAACTTTTTTTTTCAGATATTCATTCGCTGTTTGCATTTTTTCATTGGAGTAGTGCGTGTTCATGTCAAATGCCCATTTTTGGACTGTATCTTTAAGTTTAGGAGGTCTGATATTTTTGCGTTCTGTATATATTCTCAGAAGTGATCCTTTGTCTGCAGATCCAGCTGTCTGAGGAACAGCTGGAAAACACTTTTGCCACATTACTGGTTATCTCTTCACTCCGTTGGTGATTTCTCTTGCTGTACAAATCTATTTAATAAGATGATATTTCAGTTGTTGATTTTTGTGACAGTTACATGCAATCGGGATTTTATTCATAAAGTCTTTGCCTACACAAATGTTCTCAAAGGGTTTACCTATTCTATCTGCCAGCAAGTTTAATGTTTCTATTTTAATATTTAGATACTTGATTTTTTGACTTTGACTTAGTATATAAAACACATGAGTCTAGTCTTAGTCTTAACCATGTAGAGAGTCAGTTTTTCCAGCACAATTTATTAAAGTGTATACCTTTAAAAGATAACGTATGTGGCTCAGTGTGATTTTATTGTATCTGCATCTTCTAATCTGTTCCACTGATCCTCAGGCCTTTTGTTTTTTACTTGCCAGTACACTGCTGATTTTATCACAGTAGCTTATAATATGATATAAAGTCACAGATTGTAGTGCTTCCTGTGCTGCCTTTGTTGTTTTGACAGGCTTTCTTTTATAGGTGATTTGTTTCTTTTGCCTAACTGCTTTTAAGAGTCTATTATTGTGTTGAATTTCTAGAATCTTGCTTATGATATGCTTGTCTGTAGAATTTTTTTGGTCATGGTTAATTGGATTTTGTATGCTTCAATTATCTGTATGCCAGATTCTTTTTCCCTACCAGGGAAGTTTTCTGCCTGTATATATATATATATATATATATATATATATATATATCTGTGCTATCTCTTATCTCTTTTTTCTTTGGCTCCAATCAAATTTCAGATATTCTTCTTTGCCTTATGTAGCAGGTCCTGTATTGATTTCTCAATGGTCCCTTCATATTTTTCTTTTATTTTTTTCCTTTTTTATTTTGAAATAATAAAGCAGAAAAAGTGTAGAAATGATACAGGGTTTTAAAATAACAGGAAATTAACATCTTAGAAGTACTTATTCAGGTTACAAGATTTAGACACAAAAAACAATCAAACAATGAAAGCACAACTGTTGTTTTGGATGAACCAAAAGAGATTACTAGTATAGCTATCTGTCCTGTATATTTTGTATATAAAATATTGTATATTTTAAGGAATCTTTCTTTTTATGAACACTAACCAAAAGCCTGTCTTCTATGTCTGGCATATAGCCTGTCCTCACATCGGCTTGATCTGTTATGGATACTTTTAATTGAATTTCTAATTTTCTGGATATCTGCTTGAATCTGCTTTATGGATTCCATTTCTTTCTTATGCTGAACATTCATGGCTTCCATAATTTTCTTAAGTGCCTCTATCTTATTTGTCTCTATTGGTTCTAGGGTCACCAAGCATGGTTTTCATTGTGGACACCATCTCTACAGTTATCTGAGACACTGTTTCTTATTTGACTTTTTTTTTTCTAAAGGGTCATTCAATTACTTTGTTGTTTCCACTTCAAAGAGGCATGGTGGGTACCTTTTGTACTGTCCTACCTCATGCCCTGTGGCTTAACCTTTGCTGAACTGGATGTCTGGGGTTGCATCTTGTTTAAATGTCTCCTCATTTTCTTTTATTTTTTCAATTTAAATCCTAGGGTGTTGCTTATGAATTATGTACAGTTTTGTTTTATTGCTAGTACTCAGAACCCCTAGAAAACGACGCCTCCATAATATCTCCCAGGTGTAACTAGTTTTTGTGTTTTGAGTCTGCTGCAAGACCTCACATCTTCAATTTTTGGGAATGAGAAGTTGCTCCCTGTTGGGCCCAGCCACTGGTTCTTTGACACTCTGCTACAGTATTTTCTATAACCTTTAGTCAATTTCAAGCTTGGAATACCAGGAAAAAATAGCTGTCCAGAACAATCATGTTACTTTTGTCTAAACTGGTATCATCAGAAACAACAGGAGTAACAATCACAGCCTAGAAAATGACAAGCAGAGGTAATCATAAATTTGCTACCTTTAACAATATGAAATAATGTGTAGATCACACAACAAAACTAAAACAGATCAGAAAATTATTAGTGGTATGTAAGTCTTCAATATGTCAATTTTACTCTCTGGGGTTAAAATTTTAAAGGATTAAGGGGAAATACAGATGTAAGAAAAGATGAAGGTATTAGAAATAAGGCTGGAGGACAAAACGGATCACACTAACTTTGGGAAAGTGATGCCCAAAGGAGTTGGGTGAAAGAGAGAAGTAAGCTAATAGAACAGAACAGAACAACCACAAAGTGGCCAGAAACCATGTTCACACCTAAAAACAAGACCAAATAATGAAGGGAGAAGTCAAAAACAAAAACAAAAACAAATCAAAAGCAAAACCACAAAAAAATGAAATGAAAAAAATCTACTTCCAGGTTTTGTCTCTGCTATCGCTGGTAGGTGATTTTTGGAGACAGAGTTCCAATCCATGCTGATCTATCCCAGCAAGCCTGCTGTAGCTTTTTGATGGGGTAGTGCATAGTCTCAGTGAGCCTGTACCTTCTGTTCCAGCCCAGACTCATTCAGTCTGGAGCCAGGCATACCACCTGTGGGCCTGAGCCCAGCTGTGAGCCACTAGATTGGAGTCAGCAGTGGCTCTGAGATTCGGACTTAGCTAGCCCTTCTCCAAGATGGCTCCCAGCCAATCAGTTTCTCACATGGGATGACTGAGCCCTCATTATTCAGTGCCAGCAAGTACAGTCCTTGACTTGCACTTTTACAATTCACTGCTGAATCTCTCCTTGGAGGCCTCTAGGTTCCCCAGCAGTCACCGTGTGTCTGCAGATTTGAATTGCTCCTTTTGAGCAGTAAGAACAATCTCAGGGAGAAAGCATTACCAGTTGCCTCCTTCCTCTCCATTGAAGTTTCTCCATTCACTCTCTGTGTGGGCTCCAATTCATGACTCAGATCCTCCTTGGGTTCAGGGGACCCATTTTCCTCTCTCTTGTCTTCCTCATGTTGCTGTATTCAAACATCTGGGCAGCAACACTCAGAGAGGCATTCGCTGCTGCATAACACTCTGCCATCTTGGTGTCTGTATCTAATAGTGGTTCTTTAAGATTGTTAAATCTGTGTTATAATGTTCAATTGTGAAATGATAAGAATAGGCATGTTTTTGTAAAGAAATATGTCTGGTTACCAAATTAACAAGGGGCAGATATTACTGGTTGATTCACTGTGTCACTTGACAAGTTTGGATGTTTGATTAGTGACTCAGAAGGGTGCCAGGGTTCTCACTTTATAAACATCCTGAGCCTGTGCAAGAGGAGGGCACTGAGACAGTGTGCGTATTACACATGCCCTTGTTCCAGTAGCCTGCTTATAATGCAAAGGATGAAAAGAGGCTTATTCTCCCCTTTTGTTCATGTTGCTTGCTGTCTTGTGTTGCCTTGAATTGTTGCACCTCTGTCATGCCACCCTGCGTTGGAGCCAGCTGATTATTTCTGGAAACCTCCAGAAACTGTGAGCTAAGTAAACCTTTCTTCCTTTTAATTTGGGTGCTAGATATTTTGTCTCAACAAAGAGAAGAAAGTAACCGACATAACTTACAGCCCTCAACCTGCAGTGTCCAGCCCCCAAAAAGGAAGGAAACAGGGAAACACGTACAATATATACAGATACACAAAGCATTACAGACAAGAAAGACCATCAAATATCTTCAAGTTCATCCAACCTTGAAGAAGGAAAAAGAACACAGATACCAAGTAGCAAAACTCTACAAAAAGTTCATAGAAGAGATGAAGAAAATAGATGAGTTCAAAGAAAAATGACTCAAAAGTTTACAACACAGACATTGATGTCAGTGTATATTTTTCTCATTTGTAGCCATGTTAATCTGTGGCTACATATTAGCCATCTATTAATTAGAGGTAGTTTTTTTTAAATCATAGAATTAATGCCTTTTGCATTTCTGAGGCACATTGTGTGTGTTGATGCATACCCTGGCTACTTGGGGAAAAAGTTCATCCTCCTCTTTTAAGTGTTATCCCCTACTTGTACCAAACATTATATTTAGCCACAAATGAAACATTAGTGCTAAGTCAGTAATTCCCATCATACCTATCATTCTCCATCATGGTCCCCTGTAGATAGTTCATTTCCCAGATTTTATTTCTTAAAACCATTTCTGATTTGCTTGCTTTTACCCCACTAAGAGTTATCATCATTGCAGGCAGTTGCAGCATTAAACATTTGCTACACCCACTGGTTGGATCATGAGCTGAAATATGAGTGAGGCAAAGTAAAAAGAAGGCAACTGCATAGGGTTTTCTTAGGTTTTTTTTTATTTTAAAGAGATTAAGGCAAAAGACGACATAACAAAGCAGAGCAGAGCAAAGCAATGTAAACAACACAGTATTTCACCAGAAGACAACCCGTAATTAACAGTAACTACCAAAATGTCTCTTTCTTTGAATTAGTTGAGTATGACTTCATATACAAAAATATCAAACATAGCATAATAGTATAAAAACATTCAAGAGAATGAGAGTATTATAGGGCATTCAGAACCAAATAACAGATAACAAACAATGGCTACTATATTATTTCATTTTCCATAGAAAATTTGTTTATACTTTCACACATAATACAATCCAATCAGATACAACATGATAGAGCCAATGGAAACAGAAGAACAAGAGCATGGTAGGACTTCCAATAAGATGACATTATATCAGTACTGGATATAATAATGACTTGTTTCCCTCAAATTAGCTGTTCATACCATCACAGATAATAAAGTAAAAAAACCAGGACAAACCCATTACAACTAACAAATGTGATCATTATAAGGCTTCAGAACAATGTAATGGGGAATTATGATTACCATAAACTCTTATGTACTCTTACTATTTCTTACACTAGGGAGACTATATGGTATTTATACATGTGAGTTTGATTTATTTCACTTATGAGTATGGTCTCAAGTTGCACCCATTTATTCATAAATATCTCAATGTGATCATTCTTTATAGCTGAGTAGTACTCCATCGTATAAAAATACCACAACTTTTTTATCCATTCCTCAGTTGATGGACACTTAGGTTGTTTCCAAGATATGGCTATTACAAATTGTGCTGTTATAAACATGGGTGCACATATATCACAGTAGTATGATGCTTTCAGTTCTTCTGGGAATACGCCAAGAAGTGGAACAGCTGGGTCAAATGGGACCTCCAATCCCAGCTTTTTGAGGAATCTCCAGGCTGACCTCCACAGTGGTTGCACCAGTCTACACACCCACCAACAGTTCAGGAGAGTTCTTTTACCCCACAGCCTCTCCATCATTTGTTGTTGGTAGTTTTCTTGAACTGGGTCATTCTTTCTGGAGTGAGATGGAATCTCAGTGTTGTTTTAATTTGCATTTCTCTAATGACTAATGACAATGAGCATTTTTTCATGTATTTATTTGCCATTTGTATTTCTTCATCTGAGAACTATATTCATCTCAGATGCCCATATTTGGATTGGGTCCTTGAATTTCAGGGATTTGATTTTTAAAAAATTCTTTATATGTTGGATTTCTGGGATGGTGATTATTATATGTCTAGTTGTAGTTGTATTTTGGTTGTGGCTATTTGGGGTTCTATGTGATTCACTAATCTATATGTCTGTTTCCATTCTCATGTTTGGGAAATTTTCAGCTATTACTTCTGTAAATAGCCTCTTGATATCATTTGTGTTATCCCCTTCTTTTTCATTTATCCCTATCAATATTATGTTGTTTTTCTTTGCATCATCATGCTGCTGTTGAATTGTTATTTCCTGATTCCTTGCTATTTTTAAAAGACCTTACCTTTCCTGATCACTAGCTGCAATCTTGTCTTCAAGGTCTGAAATTCTATCTTCACTTTTGTTAAGGTGGTTTTGACAACTTTCAATGAAATTTTTTATTTCCTGTACATCTCTTTGAATCTGCTTCATGTATTCTGTTTGTTTCTTATATTGTTCATCCAGGGATTCTTTTTGTTTTGTTCCTCTAATCTTTTAACTTTGTTTGCTTCAGATGTGTTCAGTATCTCTTTCATTACTTTTCTCATTTCTTCTTTTATTTGGAAGGAGATTATTTCTAGTTTGAATTCCTTTAAAGTTTCCTGAAGTTGCTTCTTTATTTCAGTTGCTATTATTTCAGTGAATGGCATATATTTTCTTGCATGTACATGCCTCATAGGCTTTCTTAGGATGGGCTGAAGGTTTGAGCTTGCATTTTGGTCTTTCCTTTTCTTATTTTCCAATATTTTTGTGTTTCAAGTGTTGTTCCAAGCCTTGCCCTGGGCATGTTGGAAATTGTCTCCTATGCCCTCAGCTCCTGGGACTGAATGGAGGTTGCTGACATTGGTCCATTCAGGCCTACAAGACCTCCCTTGTCACCTCCAGTGTTTCAGGAAGCTGGGCAAGCACCTGACCACTGTGGATGATGGTCCAGAGCTCTCCGCAGGAAAGGACCAATGTGCTGGAGCTCACTTTGCATGCTTTCAACTCCCCTAATTAAAGAAGATCACTGGGTGTAATCTAGTCAGAATGCAAAACCTCCCAAGCCTAGTCTAGTGTGGTGGGAAGCTGATCATGTCCTCGACCACTGGAAGAGATGATCTTAAACTTTCCTGGGGCTTGGGATGGTGTGGTAGAATTCACCTACTCAGGCAGCACAGTTCCCTCCTCCGGCAACACAGTTCCCCAGATTGAAAGAAAGTCACTGGACATGGCCCAGACAAGCCTGAAACCTGCAGAACCCAGTTTAGTGTGGTTGGAAGCTGAGCGCATCCTTGATCACTGGGAGCAATGATCTTAAACTCTTCTGGGGCTCAGCACGGTGAGCAGGAACTCACTCTGTCAGGAGTCCAGTTCCTTCTTCAGGCAGCACAGTTCCCTGGATTGAAAGAAGGTCACTGGGCGTGGACCAGGCAGGCATGAAACCTGCAGAGCCACGTCTAGCATGACTGGAAGCTGGGCACGTCCACTGAGAGAGATGATCTTAAACTCTCCTGGGGCTCAGGATGTTGGTTAGGGACTGACGCCTGCCAGGAGCCTGGTTTCCTTCTCTGGCTGCACAGTTTCCCCGCATCTGGCAGCCCCACCTGTCTTAAGACAGGTGCTTTTTCACTCAAGAGGTGCCACTCGCCCTTCATACATCTCTAACTGGATGGAGATTAAACATAAGATCAGAGAATGAAGCTCACAATCAGAACTTCTGTACAGTTATTCTTATTATGTTTATATGAATATTGATAGCAAAATTATTTTTCAATAATTTATTGAACACAATCAGAGGAATATCTAAACCCAGTTTATTCATTTTCAATAAAACTTTGACTGTAGAGATAGAAAATGAAAAGTGGCAAAATCGGGAATCAGCTTCTTCAGAAAGCTAAGTCTTCCAAAAAAACTATCTCTTAGTTATTCGAGTACATTTAAATATTATTGATGCAGCTTAAACAAATTATGGAAGAGAGAAATATTGTAAAAATATTGAATTAATCAAAGCTTTGGCTAAACCAATGTAAGAGTAAACCTGTTGGTACATAATCACTGAGACCAACCTTCTGTTATAATAAACTTCATATTAAGGAACTTGAAATAGAATTATTTCTATAAGTGTAATAAATGTATGAAGGCCTTTCTTAGATACACTTCTCATATAATAAAGAAATGATACTCAGTGGATCTGTATGACTATATCAAAGTGACAAGCTGTCTGACATTGACAGAAGTTAAAATCCTTTAATCACTCAAAAATTGTGGAGGTGAAAATCATTCCAATTATGATAAATGTTTTAAAGCTTCAAAAGACAAATGATAATCATAATTCATGTGTCTATTTTACAAAGAGTAAGTTATTGAGAAAGCTAAACTATGTAATAGTTTTGCAAGTTTTTACAAACTGTGAAGTACTCTGTGCATTATAAAATAGTCACCATCATCATTTTGTTCAAATTAATATTAAAACATTTTAGGTTCTCTTAGCCCCTGACTCATTTTTCACTATGCAATAGATGCTAAGCAATTTAATTTGTCACTGGACCTTTCTTAGTTACTCATTATTAATCTCTTACTTTCATTACTCCAATATCTTCCAAAATATCTCTATCTTGACTTGGTGTCCTCAAATTTATTCTCTACACTATAGTCAAGGTTAAATATTTCATAGTTTCTGTTATATGAGTAACTCAAAATATAGTTTAAACAGCAAAAGAAAAGACAGGCAGTCTGAAACAGTGAAGCAGACCTTGTCAAAATAAGAATGGAACCAGGTAAGAAAGGGATAGTAGGGGAAGAAGGGAAGGTAAAATGATCAACTATATATATATACCAACTGCCCAAGATGAATATAGTTATTACATACCACAATTTGTACTATTTATACAATTGGTAAAATTTTTAAATTTGAGGTTTATAAAACTTGAAATGTGATCTATCCCTTTCCTGCTAAAACTTTCAATGGCTTTCCATTAATCTTAGGATAAGTTTCAAACAAACAAGCTACTAGGATCCATTGTAATCTGGTGCCTGTCCCTCTCCTCAGTCCCCATCTCCTATTCTCACTAATGTAGTACATACGTATGATGTATTTAATCTCTTTCATTTCCTTAAAAGTGCCATTTTTCTCATCTATGGAGCTTGGCATATATGTGCCATGTGCCATGAATTTATTCCTATCTTACTATCATTTTCTCTCTGATCTGTCTCCTGCTATTTCACTGGGATCCAACCTACAGGGAAAAAATGGTACTGGAGAAGTTACTCTGAAATCAAATCATACGTAAACACCGACACACACATACATGCACACATACACACACACACACACACACACACACACACACACACACACAACCACATTCTCCATAAGAGCTGTATTGCTTCTGAGAAATACTAGTCAGTCATCATCAGGAAGTTTTTTTTTTTTTTTTTTCTCACACCATTAGCAATGCGACATCATACTGTTTAGTAAATTCAGTATGATTGCATTCAACCAAAACAGATATCAAGGTGTGGCAATCTGAAATGATGAACTATATCACCATGTGTTACTCTTAGAGAGTCAAAGTATGAAAATCTTTTGTAATATTCTTTGTAAAAACTGCTTTTTTGCTTGTTTGGAAACACAAATACAATAAAATCATTAGATTAGGAGTTTTTCCAACAGGATTTCCTCTTTTTTACTCTCCCAATAATTTACTAGTGTTTTAAAACATACAGCACCCATGATTTCAGTATTTTCAGAAAGTCTCAACAACAAATTTATCTCTCTAGGAATCTTATATAAGACAATTCTTATGTAACCTGTGTTCCAACAAGGCCAAGATTTTTCTATCCTGTAAGTTTGTACTCATAATACAGTTGTTGAGAAAAAACAGAATAACAATGCTTGAGTTGCCTCTTCAGTTCCTGCCAACTTCCCTCCAGGTAAATTGTTATTAAGAGAGGCCCTATCAGTGGGTTCCATCACACAAAATGACCAAAATTCCTTCAGCCTGTATTGTGGTCTGCAGCTACAAATTGTTTAATGAACCTGAGAATTCAGCACACAGAAAGGAGAAATGTTTGGTTGGCCAAAACTTACATTTCCTATTGAACAAAAGAAAAATATATAGCACTTTTTTTTCCAGAGGGGCACATTCAAATTTTCTAGACATTCATTTGTTAAATAAGGAGGGAACAAATAGTTTTTATAATTTCCAGGAATAATTGCATGTTTTCCAAAGTTGTCAAAACTAAAAATAATAGCAAAATGAACGTAAAAAGAAGAGTATTCCTGGCCATTTAAGGTATTGATTATTTGCACTAATAATGGGGAGCACTGGTACAGAAAATCAAAAACCACAGATAATACAATAAATGTTCTAATTATTTCAAGTTTATGATAATCTAGAAGTAAAACTTAGTAAAAAGTAACCACTCAGACATTTATTTATCACTACACAGAATTTTGGTTTTCTTACCAAACATATTTCACATAGATACTGAATGAAATATGAGACAGAAAATTGTACCAAATTGATGACACAGGAAAATGAAACTATGGAAAATTAGAATGTAATGGGTCTCATCTGCTCATCACATAATGTAACAAATGCATTCCTGACTGTAGAAGAATGACCTCATTTTTATTTTAAAATCTGTATATCAGGCCGAATATCATGATTTCAATTTTATATGCTACCCTTAAGTTTACAGAGTTCTACCTGAAATGATTATAATCATTTATATCTCAAAACAAAGGAAATTCAGACCAATATGCTTCAACAAATTTTCCTTTTCTTCTTGTGTCAATTGATAAACAGTCTTTGATTTACTTTGATGAGCAAAGAACATTATTTTTCTCCTTTACAAAAATGAAATCCTACTTTTTAAGAATAACTAAACTATTGATGATCCCATGAGAGATTATGTCATTTAAATTATGTAATTTCACAAAATGTCTGATTTTATAAGTGTGTAAAGAGTCTCCCCTTCACAGTCTATTTTATGCTCCACACCATCCAATCTCATCACAATACTGCTCAGCCTTCTATTAAGCAAGAAATCATTTTTCAAAATGGATATAGATATTTAAACAATATTTATTGTCATATATGTATACAAAATACTTTTAAATGAGCATTTTTATAGGTGATTGAGAGGGTTCATTGATGTTTTGGTAACTAATATTTACTCACACTTAGGACTTACTCTTTATTATACTCTGTGTTCCAAAATCAAGATCATGCTTTAACTGCCCTCATATTCACAGGATCCAGCCTGGTAATTGACCATAAATATAGAAATTCAATAAATAATATTGCTGAATCATTGATATTCATTCATTTTTTCCTTAATTTATTTTTTAAATTTTGTTTTAGTAGTGCTTGTGTGTAGTTCATGAATTTTCTATTCCCTGTGGGGAATTAGTTCATATAACACATCTTGAGTCCTTTTCTCCCCTTTCTTTTCCCTCCTTCCTCTTCCCACCTATCTCTTGATGCCTGTTATGCTTTATGCCTAGATGTATCTCTAAAGCCTCAAACACTTGTAGGCAGAGGGGACTGGGTCATAGAGGCTTGATACTCATTGGTGGATTAGCGTACATAAGTGAGGTACATATTAGTGAATCAGCCTACTGATGAATTTATGGCTGAGTGTGATGCTACAACATGACCCCTGGTGAGAAGAAGTGGGTCACTGTAAGACTAAACTGGAAGAGTATAACCAATTTTTCCCCTGTGGTCCCTCTCAGCTTCCTACCTGCAATACCATGAACAATTCTCCACCGGCATATTCCTCTATCATGTTGCCTTGCCTTGGAACCAGCCAACTATGGGCTAAAACTTCTATGAACTGTAAGTCAAAAATGCATCCCCCTCTCTTTAACTCGTGGATGTCAGGTACTGTGTCTCCGCAATGAGAAAGTAACTAAGTTATTCCCCTTGCTTTGTTTGTTTCTTGGGTACATGTTTGCAACATATAATGTTTACATTCCGTGTGTGTGTGTGTGTGTGTGTGTGTGTGTGTGTGTACTTCATACAAGTGCATAACAAATCTCAATTCCTTTTTTCATATCTTAGTTCTCTTGTCTCTCCCTATTACTTCTTCTCTTGATCCCTTCCTCTTTGAGAAAGCTTTCTTTCCCCACTTTCTATTATCTATTTTTATTACACTCTTTAGTTTACTTTCATTTTTTTCATATAAGAGAAACCATGTAATATAAATATACTTTTCAAGTGTCTTCCTGAAGTTGTGGATATTTATGTGTTATAAGATGACATTTCAGTACCTGTGTACAATGTTTAAGACAAGCTCAAGGTAACTGGCATATCTGTAACTTAACAGATATGCATCTTTTGTGTGTTAGGAACATTCAAAATTCTCTCTACTAGCTATTTTGAAATATTCAAATATTTTTGGTCAATCAGAGTTATTCTACTCTACTATAAAACAATAGGTTTTAATCCTCTTTTCTAGCTGTATCCCTGTGCCCTTTAATCATCCCCTTTCCAAACCACTGTCTGCACATCCATCCCAGGCTCTAATTCTTTCTTGGAAATCAGTTTTAGGCTTTCAAATGTATCATAACATGCAGTACTTGTCTTTCTTTATCTTACCTATTTCACTTAATAAAATATCTACTGTTTATTTTTTTCTGTAAATCTGTATAACTTATAAAAAAATATCTTCCAGTTTCATACATTGCTATGAATGACAAAAATTCATATTTGTTTCTGAATATTTCTTTTGTTGTCATTGCTATCTTTTTGAGACATGATTTCACTATGTAATTCAGGCTGGCCTTAAACTCACTTTGTAGCCTAGGCTCACCTAAAACTCACAGTGATCCTCCTACCTCAGCCTATTGAGTTCTGGAATTACAGACATGCACCACCACACCTGGCTGAATATTTCATTGTGTGTACACATCACATTTTCATTATCCACTGACTCTCTTACAAACTTTCAAGTTGATTTCATATCTTACCCATAGAGAGTGGCGCAACCGCCCCATTGCTGCCTCCCTGCCTCCCTCTCCTATGGGCATATGATGCACCTGCCTACATTAATCATTATCCTCTCCTGCTTACATCACATACACGGACGTGATGATGACCTATCAGAAACCACCCCATAGCCTCTTCCTCTTCCACCAGCCCACCCTTGACCTATAAAAGATGTGATTACTTCCTAAATAAACGAGGCTTGATTGGATTCTCTCGACTTGCTTCAATGTCTCTTTGTCTCCCCCCTGTTCTATTCATCCCCGTTCCCCCTCCAGGTATACCCCCAGGGATTGATCTGCGGGCCGGATCACTTACCTATCATGAATAATGAGGAGCAGACTGTGGTTTGCGGGAATTGTGGTATCACTCATGTAGTGTTAGTTTTATAGAGATGAATAATGCAAAAGTTGTACGACCATGGAGACTTCCATCCAAATATTGAAAGAAGTCCTGGGAAGCCAGTCAATGTGCCCCCAATAACCCAAAGTATGAAACCGTAAGAAGGCAGGTAAAGGTGAATGGAGACCCCAACATATTGGAGATGGAAAACAGGGGAACATCTGCTGAGAAAAATGAAAGGAAGCATGTGAAGGCATCCCAAGAGAGACATACAATCTAAGCCACAGGATCAAGGCTGCCCAAGCCCTTTTGAAGTTCACATCTTTCCAAAGCCTGTTTCTGGTACTGCCCTTGAAGCTACAGGATCTATCACTTTCCCTTTTGGTTTACAGTATTCCTTTAATTTACCTCATTTCTACAACCATATTCCTCCCAGTTGGAAAGGGATTGTTTGCTCTGTGTCATTTTATATTGGAAGTAGTTAACTTACACTTTGATTTTACAGAGGCTCACAGCTATAAAAATTTGCCTTGAGTTTCATAAGGGGCTATAGACAGAATTTTCAGCAATGCTGAAACTGTCAAGACATTTGGTGACTTTTAGAGATTGACTAAAAGTATTTTGGACAAAGGGTTGGACATGAGCCTCATGAGAATCCTATACCAATCAATTGTACATATCAATGTGATACTGTGTAATGTTTGACATGAGTATATATTGCTTAATGTTTAATTCAGGTTAGATACACATTTTCAAATGTTTAGCATTTATTTAACATGAAAGTTTTCAAAATATTTTTTCCTAGCTTTTTGAAATGTAGACTATATTATTGTTACCTATTATCACCACGTTACAATAGTACACTAGATCTTATTCCTATAAAACTACGTGCTCATTTATCAAAATTTTTCTATCTCTCCCATCTCTACTCTATAGTCCCCAGCTTGTGGTAACAACTATTCTTCCTTCAATTTATATGACATGAGCATTTTTAGATTCCACATATAAATGAGATCATGTAGTATCCGTTTTTCTGCTTTCAGCTTACTTTAATTAATATTGTGATTTCCAGTTCTACCCATATTGTCACGATTTAGAGGTTTTATTACTTTGATAGATAAATAGTATTTCACTATGTGTATGTATTACACTTTCATTATTCATTAGTTAATATCTGTTTGGATTTCTCCAATGACACAATGTTGATTCAAAAAACTGCTACTTAGATGAACTAACAGGGATTAGTAGTATAACCTACTATCTTGTGCATATATACATGCATACATACATATATATTTTCATTTTACTGTTTGATTATTCTATCATTTTGTGCCTAAATCTTATAACCTGAATATCTATTTTAAATAACAATGTGTAATATATGAATTAATGTTAATTTCCTATTTTTTGAAATTCTGTATCATTTCAATCCTTTGGTCTGTTTTGCTTTAAAAAATAAATCAAAGGAAAAAAGAAAATGCTATTCAATTTCCATGTACAGTAAAACCTTGGTTTGAAAGCACAACTCACTCTGGAAACATGCTTGTAATGAAATCACTTGTATATCAAAGCAAATTGCCCCATAAGAAATAATGGAGGGGCCATGGATGGAGCTAAGCAGTACAGCCTCTGCCTGGCAAGTACAAGGTGCTGAGTTTGATTTCTGGTAAGAAAAAAAAAAGAAACTAATAATGGAAACTCAGATGACTCATTTCACAATCTAAAAAATACATATTAAGATATTACAATACTGTAATATAAAAGAAATTGAACAAATTAGCCTACACCTACTTTGAAATTTTTCATAACTAGTGTAAGGGACACAAGGGGGAGGAGGGTTAGTGTATCAAATGACTTTCACTGCCATTAATAGAATCACTGGTAAATACTGGCTCAGTGAAATATTTTTTCTTTTCATGCCACTTTAACAAGGAACCTGTCAAATTGACTCATTTTAATGATTTCATAGATGTGATACTAATTCGCTGTTAAACAGATTCATTGCTCATACTGTTACAGCCTTATTTGTGTTGGGTGATAACATAAAATTTGCAGTTTCCCACATTTTACATGTCTCCATAATCTCATTTGAGGTGAGATTCCTCCACATTTTTTTCTTTCTCTTAGGCATACTAGACCTCTGTCATAGCCTCTTGCTGTTGAGAGATGATCACTCACAGTCCTGGAGAGAGAGAGAGAGAGAGAACATCAGTGGCATCACTGTGATTATGTGGTGTTTGGTGCTATTTCCTACTCATATTGCAAGACATTGCCCATTTATCAAGTTAAAATTTACCAGAAATGTTTGTTTATCTTGTGGAATATCCACTGGATGAGTTATTCGCAAGGCAAAGTTGTAGAATTTTATTAACATTGACTGTTTTAGTAACATTACTAAAATTCTTGTTGATTTTGAGGTTGTCATTGTAGAACATGCCTGGTAACAGAGTAGAGGGTTTGTTAGTATTTGAGAGCTGCATGAGTGATAAAACATACCAATCGGTCCAGACAGGGCAACTTTCAGTGCCTAAATCCTGTATGAATGACATCAAAGGACCTGCAGGAGCTGATCCCATAATGATTTGCCTAGGTACCTCCTAGTACCTGAATATAGATGGCTAGGACTGAGCACCTCCTCTTCAGAACCTCTGTGGACCATTTTTCTGAAAATGAGCTGCAAATAACGGTTAGAGTTACAGGTGCACAAGTAGTTATCAAGTTAATTCTTCAGTGCTTCAGTGGATTTGGCTACTTAGAAAGGCCACTTGTCTTCTTCCTGAGACTATAGATGAGTAAGTGCAGATCACTGGTTGATTCCCAGGATATCTACAGACATAAGGGTTTATCTCAGTAGATGGGACTGTAAATACTATGTTCTTTGTTCCATTTTTATATAAGGTCATCATGCATCTCTCTGCTGTGCAATACCTTTGATTCATCTCCACTTCACTCTGATTATCTGCTTCAAACAAACTAATAAAGCAACTGGTTTTTCTCCTATTTTTATTCTTTGTTGTGGAGGAAAAAGTGCCAAGTACCTCTCATTGGCCATTGTTATGATGTTACCTTAGAAATTCTGGGACAGGAATTCTTTTCAATTAGTGTATTGCTTCATGAGTTACACTACCATATTTCACAATTATATTTTAAAGGCCACTGGTTAAATGATGACACAGATAACTATGTATTAACTTATTTAGATTTTTATTTTGAAAAGTAAAGTGTGCTGCCTGTATGCCATGGGTAACAGAAAGTTAGTGTTTGTGTTTTAGAAAGCTGTGTGAATATCAACATGGATATGCCAATAAGATGGAAGTAGATAATATGACAACTATAAAAACCAAGCTAAAATATTGTGAAAATCAAGGCTTTTTACAATAAGGTACATGTCTATGGTGTCAGTTTTCTAGTTTCTTCTATTTATATATTGCCAGCTTTGTAAATCCACATGTGAGCAATGGTAATTGACTCAAGTGTTATTCTGATTAACTACATACTTAATTCTGAAATTATTTTGGCCTTTATATTTTCTATTTCATAAATTTGAATACATATGCATGATGTTCATTTTATATAAAATGTGGAGTCAAATGGAAAGTAATTTCATTACATCTCACAGAAAGCTTAGGAAAACTGTCATATTCTGCGTGACATTATACTATCTAATGGATTCTCTTCTTTATTAGTTCTATTCAGGTCAGAAATAACTTGACAGCTGCCCTTTTAAAATAGCTTTTATCTTTCTGATTACAAAGTAAAACAGCACTCAGTAAAATATTTAAATGAATCAAATGCAAATGAATAGAAAGTAAAAGTTCCTAGCAGTTAAACTCTACCTGTACATCACAGTATAA
The DNA here is from genome assembly GCF_034190915.1 of Cavia porcellus. Taxonomy (NCBI): domain Eukaryota; kingdom Metazoa; phylum Chordata; class Mammalia; order Rodentia; family Caviidae; genus Cavia; species Cavia porcellus. The sequence goes on along the minus strand of NW_026947486.1, from coordinate 83,219,635 downwards.
ACCTTTTTTATCCATTTGACAGGGTTCAATATGAAGACTAGCTAGGGATTTAGCTGAGTGGTTCAAGTGCTTGCCTAGTAAGCACAAGGTCCTGAGTTTGATCCTCGGTACCAAAAACAAATAAGAAGGGTCATGACCATTTATAATATGGAAGATTTCTACAAGCACACTATATAATATCTATACATATGTATATATATATATATATATATATATGTATATATATATATATATATATATATATATATGTATATATATATACTATATAAAATTTTCCTTAAAGCTTTTAAACAGAAACTGTGTACTGGTGATGTATAGTAAATGAGGAAGTAAATATACAGCATTTCCTCTTGCCCGAGTACACAATAAACACATATGCACCATATATATAATTTTTTTCTATACTATGAATAAACAATAAACAGAAATATTTATGGATGTAAATGCACAGCTGCACACATATGCCTGTTCAATGTGATAAACATTTAAATGAATTCACTTCCTCAGTTAATCAAATTCTTCCAATCTGCTTCTCTCAGGTGTCTCATATCTCTGTGCCATACATATATTCTGGCCAGAGGAAAGGTTTAATAATTTCAATATTATTTGTATAGAATATTATAAGTGACTGAATCAAAACTGAACAAAAATTTAAAAGTGAATAACAAAACTAAAATGAGTTTTCACAAAAATTGTTACTTTTGTAATCAGCCCCCACAATAATATAGGTGTAGTATGTGTGTTTACAAGTAAAGACAGTTGTTACAAATCACACTGAAACAAAGTATGTTACTTCTTTTCCAAACAGTTCTGCTAAGAGACATATCACTACACATGTGAACTAAAACTACATAACCACTAGCAATATTTAATAAATGAAAAACTCACCCCCAGTCCCTTATTCTATTCCATTTAGATATATCAATTTATAAATTATACAATTTTCCAGAGTCAGTTTCAAGAAATTCTAGATCATCTTTGTTGATCTCCGTTGTTCTTAGATAAATCCATCTAATTAAACTATTGTCTGCTTATTGTTTTCCATTTAAACAGTAGTAACACAGAAATGAATAAGGCCTATTTTCTCACCTTGAAAAGTACACAGACTGTTGGGAAGATGGGCAGACAAACAGATCTTGTGCCCTAATAAGTACTGGAACAGAGGAAAAGCAAAATAGTATAAGTTCATAAATACAGTGTATTAACTCAGACAAGAAAGTTTGGGATTTAATTAAAACTTATCAAAGAAAATGATAAACTATTTCTGGAATTCCATATGAATATTACACATTGAAATGTACACACAATGATACAGAAGTAAACAAAACATGATATATTCCAATTGTATTCTGCAACAGCTAAGCAAGATCATGATAGTTGCCAAGTCGTGTAGAGTCTTGTGTATCGAGATAAACTGATTGTAGTTTGTACTGAAGGCAGTTAAGCTCAGTTTAGTTATATAGTTCTGCTATACAGGATCTAACATTTGGCTTTGGGTCATTTTAAGAACCAAACATGAATTTATTTTTCTAAGGAACTTTGGTAGCTCAATAGTGAATAAGCCAGCCAGGGTTACAACATGTGATAATACTGTTCAAAACAAAAGAGTTGAATTTACCATGCACTTGAGTAGGTTACCTAACCACTTTCTCCAAAGAAAGTCACCAAGACCAATCTATATTTAAAGTATTGGGTGATATGTTCTACCTTTTGATAGGAAATGCTGCAAAAAATGTAATCATTTGTAATTCATCACAACATGGCATAAGGACGAGAGAGATATCAAATAGATGTCTTTATGATTTCATGAATGTATACTGCTACTATTCAATGTGTTAGGACTTAAAGGGACAAAAGTAGATTTTGGAGAAAAATAATATGTTCTTTTGTACATCTTTAGATTTTAGTATCTTGAAAACATACAAAGGGAAACACCTAGTAGGAAATTAGATACATACATTTGGAGTACGGAAGAGACTTCTGAACTTAGGATATAAATTTAGAAACCATCAATTTACAAGTGGAAGCAACCTAGTGGCAATTATGGTAACAACTGAACTACTCAAGGAGAGTGTACATATTGGGAAAAGATGAACATTGAAATTTATTTAGCAGCATTGTTTAATTGGTGGTGGGAAGAGAAGAACTGAGGAATGGAGAAAGCAGAGAAGAATTGAGGAATGGAGAAAGCAGAGAAGTAACAGAAAATTAATGATGTGAAGTATCATAGAGTGCTTTAATAAGGCAGGAGCAATCAAGAGACTCAAATCCTATAGATGTGTTAAATAAGATAAGGTTTAAAAGATACTTGTTAGATGTAATAATTGGAAGAGGAAAACAGCTATTAAGAAGCTACTTCTCACTATGATTTTAGGGATTTGCCAAAGAGATTAGAGTCTAGTATACAGAGACCAAATTCTGTCTTATGGAGAATTTAAGGAAAATTTGAAGTCATTTTGAGTACGCAGCTACATCACATTACTACAAATGGTTACAGTTCATTAATACTGAATAAGGAGCCTGAGATAGCATAGTTGAGATATTGCTAAAATGGAGACTGGAAATAGTCTCATATCTCATAGTTGAGATATTGCTAAACTGGAAATGAAAGTCCTCATTAATATTGAATATGGTCATTTTAGCTTGATCTTGTACATATCTAAAATACAGTATATATTTTGATGAAGCAAATCTTTATAAAATAACATATAAGGAATATCTAACCAGCATATCTTAGTCATTTGATAATATTGAAAATCAGAACTCAGATATAATTACTTACGAATCATGCAAACTTCTTTGGTAAAAAGTTTACATGTTTCTATTATAAAAAGATAGAGTGCAATATAAGAGTGAAAAAATAGGGGTCAAGGTTTTATTTAGCTACAAAAAAAAAAAAAAAACTACAGACATGCTAAGCCATTTTGTCTTTGACAAAGATGCCAAACAAATTCATTGGAAGAAAGATAGCCTCCTTAATAAATGGTGCCAGAAAAACTGGCTCTACACATGCTAAAAATTAAAGCTGAACATGTATCTTACACCATGCACGAAGCTAAAATCAGAATGGACCAAACATCTTAATATTAAAACAGAAACATTAAATCTACTAGAAAACGAAGTAGGTAAAACTCTTGAAGACATTGGTGTGGGCAAGACTTTATGATCAAATCCCAGATTGCACAGAAACTATCACAAAGAATCAACAGCCAAGATCTCACCCTACTGAAAAGATTTTTCATAGCAAGAGAAACCACCAACAGAGTGAAGAGACAACGCACAACATCAGAAAAAAATGTTTGAAAGCTGTCCTCAGACAAAGGATTACTATAGAGAACATATAAAGAAGTAAAAAAAATCAGTTCTTCCAGATTTAAAGACCCAATCCAAAAGAGAGTATCTGAGATGAATACACAGTTCTCAGATGAAGAAATACAAATGACAAACAAATATGTGAAAAAAATGTTCAGTGTCACTGGTCATTCAAGAGATGCAAATTAAAACAACACTGAGATTTTACCTCACCCCAGAAACAATGGCTATGATCAAGATATGAACCAATAATAAATGCTGGATGGGCTGTGGGGAAAGAAGAATCCTTTTCCACTGTTGTTCGGAATGCAGACTGGCACAATCACTGTGGAAATCAGTGTGGAGAGGCCTCAACAACCTAAAATTGGAGGTCCCATTTAACCCAGCTATTCCCTTCTGATTGTCTTCCTAGAAGAATTAAAAACATCATACCATGGTGATATAGGTGCATTCATGTTTATAGCAGCACAGTTTATAATAGCCAGATCTTGGGAACAATCTAAATGCCCATCAACTTAGGGACAGATAAAAACGATGTAATATTTTTATACAATGTAATACTTCTCATCCACAAAGAACAATATACTGGCCATTTTTATAGGTAAATGGACGCACTTTAAAAACATACTCAGTGAAATAAATGAGGCACATGCTTAAACATAGGATTGTTTCATTAGTGTGGCATGCTGTATATATGTATGTACACATATATAAAAATAGTTAAGATAACTATATTACTGATTCCTCTGAGTTTATTGAAGAGAAAGACTTGCACTGATATTGTCTATATAATTGAATACAGATGTCTTGTTCTCTGGGTGAATGATTTGGGGAAGACAATGTGCAATGTGTGTACCATTTTTGGTCCCTGATTGATGTGCTTTTGAATTTTGCTGTATTTCTTTTTATTTTTTCTTTTTGTTCTTGCATAAAATGGATTTATTTTTTTAAGTTTAGTTTAGGATCATGCAAAAGCTTAGAAACACCTGAAAAAGGATGCATAGTGAGAATTAGAGACAGTGCAAAAGAGAGATCTTGTTGAGTTCCAATTTTTGCTAGAAAACAAAGAAGAACCAATAACAGGACAGTGCTCCCAGAAAATCACATAGTATCAAAAATCTTTGATTCCAACCCTCAGGATCAGAGACTACATCTGAGATGATACTCAGACGTTCCTCAACCAATGGAATAAGAATTCAAAGTTAAAGGAGGCGTGGAAAGACTGTTTGTATTGAAAGGTTTCTAATGATAATTAAGAAAACATAGTTTTGCAAACAGTAAGATTTTAAGAGGATAGTTACAATCAAAAGAGATGTAAAACTGCCAGTCTAAAATAAATTGTTTTCCAGAGAAATAATGATAATAATTTTTTATTATGAGCTAGGTATGTTACATATACAATTTCTGAGTTTCACTACACTACTTGCCAGCTGACATTATTTACATTTTTCAAAGGAAAACGTGGAGGCTAGGAAATATCAAGTAATCAACTACTCAACAGGTAAATTATGAAGTAGAATGTTGAATATAAATTTGATTCAATAGGTTTTCTGTTTCTGTTGTACACCATGCTAGTGTTGTTCAAATGAGATAGGTAACAGTCAAAGGATGATAATAGGAATATGGAGAGATTAAAGGTATGTCAATGATACCTTAATTTATCCTAAATGAAATACTAGTTGGGGTAAAAAGTGCTCTTTGTCGTTAAAAAGATGATTTATAACCTCTACTCTAGGATTTCAGATGGATTCAAAGAGAACAATTTGTACCAAAATAATGTCATTTCTCTTTTTGGTAAAGTTTGAATTCTAGTAGTTCAAAGAAGGTATAAACAATTTGAGAGTAAAAAAAATGACAATATAAATTCCTCAAAAATCACCTAAAGATCTTCAAATATTTCTTGCAAGCAAATAGCTTTGCAAATGACATGTTTAATAAAAATTCAAGTTGGGTTTTCCAAACCTGACCAAGTTAGAACAAATACTACCCTTTCCAATTGATTACAATTGCAAATTTGAACAACTTATTGAAGTTCCTAGATTAAGGCTCAGGAAATTGAACAACAATTTTGGGAGGAACATAGACACATTTTAAACAGTAGTAAGCTTCACAAATTTCATCTCCTTTTATGTTGATTTTGGTCTGAGAAGAAATATAAACACAAAACTGTGTAGTAAACACTGAACACAAAAGTCAAGGTAAAACTTACTTGTATCCAAAAACCTCAAATAAAGTCCTCTGAAAGTCAAATAATATATAATATTCTCATTCTTAAATTTTTAGTTGTTTAATAACTTTTATAGCATTTTAGATTGCACAATTGTTTTTAAGATACTGTAGAAAATTCCATATATCAAACATTCACCACATTATTTGCACAACAATGAACCAATGCTGATACATTATTGTTAACCAATATCCATACTTTACTAAGATTTCATATATCTCCATGTTTCTACTAGCATTATTTTCTTATAATTTCTGTTAAACTTGACAGATTCAAATAGTTGTTGGTCACATGTTTTTTAGGCTGTTCTTCAACTGGAATTTGTCTGGTATTTTTCATTAGACTGAGGTGATATATTTCTGAGAAGAAAGTTCACACATCCAAAATATCATTTTCATATCATCATGTCAAGGAAACATACAATCAGCATGACTTAGCACTGTTGATGTTATAATCTTGATCACTTGGCTGAAATAACATTTGTCAAGTTTCTCCATTGTAAACTCATTTTCTCCTTCTTTCGCACAATGCATTCTTTGAACAAAAGTCATGTCCCAAATTTAAGAAGTGGGGAGTTATGCTCAATTTCCTTAATGGCAAATTATATAAATTATGTAGATTTCTCTTCATTGGGAGTTTTGCCTACATCCCCCGTATTTTATCTGTCAATCATTTTGTTTATGTTAGTTTTCATTCGTGCATGTTGATTTTTTTTTTTGGAGTTATGATCCAATAGTATTTTATGCTGTTCGAATTATTCCAGTTTTGGCGATTATAAGCGCTTTCAATTGGTTTCTGATATACTTTTGACACACCTTACACTTCTCTTTGGGTACTTTGGTTTTGAAGTATGAGGAGTAATGGCTTACTTTATAGCAATTTAACATACTTCAAGTTTACTATGTAAATTTTCGGCCATATTCCTATCATTAAACATTACTCAAAGAATCATTGGTGCCCTTCATTGGGGAAAGATTTTTCAAACCAAAATCTGGGCACTAAATAAGCTTATCTATACTGCATTGTTGTTTATAGGCCTTCTTACCAGAGAGAGCAAAAATATATATGCATATATATTAACATATGCATCTACATGTATTGAAAAATCTCTCTATAGAGACATACATGCACACACATATATATATACACACGCATATATAATATTTCTGTCTAGACTTAGTTAAATATGGTTTTATACTCTTTAATGCCAATCCATTAGCACATGAATCATTTTGTCTTTCTCCTTTGCTTGTCTGTAGTGTCCCAGTTTAATAGCAAGACACAGTTCCTACCACTTACTATCCATTTACTTAATTGTTCTATACAGTAAACATGTATAGAGATTTCAGAACTATGTTCCAATTCCCCAAATGAATGACAGCTTTATCAGTTATCACAAAATACTTACGGTTTTTTATGAATTTAGTCTTATATATTCCACACATTTCCAAAATTATGTGAAGGGTTTATTTCTTCTGTCCCTTTAGTTATTTCATATACTTATAATACACTTAGATTCTTTTGTCACATCTTGCATTCCATCCTGGATTCCACTAATCTTTTAAATGATTTTTTAAAAATATGCTCACATTAAGATCCACCTTGTGCTGTAAAGTTTTATGGGGCTTAAAAATATTTACATCTACTTAGTGAGTAGTTTAGCACTGTATAGAATTGTTTCACTACTTTGAAAGAAATCTCTAGTGCTTTACTATTCAGTTCTTCTCTCTCCCCCTAATTCTTTGGCCATTACTCATATTTTATTGTCTCTACCTTTTTTTTCTTTTCAGAAATGTTACATGCTCACAATAATGCAGTGTGTAGCACTTTCATATTAGGTCTTATCACTTAGTGGAATGCAGTTTAGTCTTTTCTGTGTCTTTTTCTGGTTCAACAGATCATCTTTTTAAATCACTAAATTCCATTTACTTGATGTACCAAATGTTACCAAATTTTCTGTTGAGCAGCATCTTGATTGGTTAGCAATTATGAATAAGATTCTGATTAATATGCATGTGAAGGTTTTTGGTTAGACATAGATTATCAACTCAATTGAGTAAATATCAAGAAGGTTAATTGATGAATCATATGGCAAAGACTATATTTAATTTGGAAGAAATTACCAAATTGACTTCCAAAGTGATTACATCAGTTCTGCACACCCACTAGCAGTTAGAGTGCTTGATACTATACATTCCTATAAGCAGTAATACTGTCAAACTTTGAACCATACTAATACATATGTGGCTGTAGTTCATAGATGTTTCTATTCCAATACTTTTCTACATTTTAATCTCTCTCTTCTCTCCATCTTAATATCTCTCTTCTCTCCTGGCCTAACCCATGTAGATACCCCTAGTCTCTTGTTTGCACGGTAATGGTAGCATCAGCTTCATTATTCAAAATCTAGAGGACTAAGAGTGAAACTCAGTGCCTGAGTGCTTGCCCTGCATGTTCAAGACCCTAGATTTAATTCTCTCAACTAATAGAAATACACCTGAGAGAAAAATCTCTCCTTTTAAAATAGAGCAACCAGTAAAAGAAGTTAATTTGTACAGATGTTATGTAAAATACGCTCAATTTTTTCTCTTCTTTCTTGTCACGTTTAATGAGAAATGCAGCCCAGTTGAACAGAAACACATGAGAACACAAGAGAAGTTTTTCTGGCCAGAGAAAATTTGAAAGTTTGGAGCTGGTAAAATATGATGGGAAAGCTTGAGAAGAGAGATGAAAAAACAGATTCCCTCATTCTGTGAAGTAAGTGATGTAAATTCCCAGATTCCTTTCAGTCTGTACAGGAAAAGAACAAATATAAAGAAACATCTGAGCCCAAAGAATGGTTTGTGTTTTCATTCTTGGACCAATTTTTTCATACCTATGTTTTGTAATTTGAACAACTACTTTGAAGATAACAATGCACAATATATTAACCATTTTAGTCTCCAATAATTTTGTTTTGAATCACTTATTATTTTAGTTTTAAAATAAAAATGGAGAAAAAATAAACAGAGGCTTTGATAAATGAAATATATGAACCACCATCCAAGTCCTAGAGTAACTACTGAGTAGTACATGAGATGAATAGACTCAAATAACATATGAAATATTAGTAAAACTGAACTGACACTGAGATTACTATTTTCATAAAGCAAACCTTGAAATCTGAACATAAGTGGTTGCTTATCTACTATCATAATAATATCAATATTTCCCAAAGTATTTTAACAGCTTCATTACTATCATAACGCAAATACCTTACATTCACAAATGTAAGAAGGAAACATTATTTTGGCTTACAGTTTATAGAAATTTCACTCCATAGTCAGTAGGCTGCAAACCAGGAAAGTATCTCAGAGAGGCATGGCAGAAGAGAGAGCTCATAGCATGACAACAGGAAACAGAGATGAATCAAAGAGGGCGATATACTCTTCCAGGCTACACCTCAGTGACCCACTATTTCCCAACATCACATTTAGTACAAAACTCATCAGTTAACTAATCTACTAATAAGTACATGTCCCTATATTCCAATCACCTATCCCAAACCTGACCTGCAGGAACATGAGAATTTGAGGGGAAATCTAGATATAAACCATAATATTCTACCTGTGACAGCAAAAGCCTCATGTGCATCTCAATGCAAAATGAATTTTGTCCATTTCTAAGAGTTTAGAAAGTCCTGTTTCAGCATTGCTGAAAATTCCAAATCCCAAGTACTCTCTGAGGTTTAAGGGAAACTCTTAGCTGCAAGCATATGTAAAAATGAAAAGAAAGTTAAACACTTCCAACATGCAATGCCACAGGGTAAACATTCCCTTTATAAAAGAGAGAGAGAGATGGGAAGGGATAGAAAGGAATGGTACAAATGAAGACTCAGCCACAGTAAGGTGCTTATTAAGTTCTGCAGTTCCATGTTCAACACCCAGGGCAAATTGTATTGAGATGGGAAATCCAAAGGGCTTGGCAACCCAGTCCTTACAACACTGCTGATGGCTGTAAACTTCATGGCCTCACTTTTGAATCCAACTTTGCTCACTCGTTTAGGCTTTCCTCAGACCTTCTACATACTTGGTTTCTCCAACTTTCTAGAGTCTTCAGTGTACTTTTGGCTTCACACTCACACACGGTCTTCTCAAGGCAACTGTTTCTTCTGAAACCTGGGTGAAAGTCTTCTTGACACTGAAACTCTTGTATTCTTCATGAAAGTAAAACCAGTGCCACACTGAAGACACCAATGTCTGTCACCAAATAGAGCAGTAGCTCATGATGGATGGATGAGTGATTACAGTGAATTTATTCCTAGGAAATCAGTTCTCTTTTCCTAGGCTGTTAACATTCTGGAGCATGATATTCTGGGATTCTCTTTTCCAAATAGAGCCTTTTTGTTTAGCAATTCTAAGCCTTGGAATAGTGGAGTCATGCTGGTCCTGTAATATCCTCAGGCTACCTGTTTTATTGTCCAGTTCCTTGAGTTCTTTTCAATGCTAATGTTTTTAGCAAAGAATCACTTTTCTGTTCCATTTTTGCACCACCATCTCCAACTTCACAGGATCTCTTATTCTGTCCAAATATAAAACTTCATCCCTCTTTCTGCTGGGCAATTTGTTCTTGCTTCTCAAACTATAAGTGACTAAAAGTCCTTCAAAATACCAAAGTCCCAGGCTAAATATTTGACTCTGTTGAAATGCCTTCTCCAAGATTAATTAATATGTTGATGTTAATTTCAGTCTCCGTCAAAGTCTCAGAACATGAGCAAAATGCAGACAAATTTTCTACCAGAGAGCAGTACACATGACCTGGAGTTCAACTGCCAAGGTAGTTAAAAGAAGCCTCTTGAGTCTGCATTAGTGTCAACATCCTGGTCCCTTTTGTTTCAACAAGAATTTTCCAACAAGCTCAGCTCATAACATTCTAGGGCTGCCTTTCCAGAAGGCTTCTCCAACGATTTCCAATCTCTTCCTGCAATTCAGTTCAAAAGGCTCCTGAGTCACATGGTTAGATAGCGTCACAACAATAACCCTAATTTTCTGGTACAAATATCTGTCTTAGCAATAGAAAAGTAATTAAGACAATGCAATATTAGAAGTTCCAAGAATAAAACACAATATTGGCATTCAGAAAATAGGGAAGTTTGAATGCTTCTCAAGGTGAAAAATAATATAAAGTTGCCATTCCCAAAATGAGCAAACACTGAAATTTTTTAAAATGTATACATGTATATGTAAGCAATTATAATAACCATGAGTAAAATACACACATTTGAAAGCAAAGAAATATTATTATAAGTTTGAATAAAAGTAACAAATATTGCCATTAATAAACACACAAAAATTTAAAATTATTAAATTTAGTATTTAAAATAAAAAGTTGTCTAAGACAGGCTTTGTAGAAGGATGATGGAGAAAATGTCAAATGACCCTGAAAATATATTCAATACAACCTAAATAACAGAAACAAGATTAACAAAATCAGTAGAACCCTAGGGACACATAAAGCCATATCTAAAGGCCATGTGTTTATGTTCATGGAGTCTCTAAATAAGAGAAGAAAAAGACTGGTACATCTCAAATTTATTAAAGGCATGAATTCATATAATCAGAAGTAGGGTATGTCACAAATAGGATAAACTCAAAATCATGCCCACCTATATCATGGTCAAACTGTTAAAATCAAAAATAAAAAAAAAATATTGAATGCATACAAAATACAATGGCCCATTATGTAAAAGACAATTCCTATGACTGTGAATTTCTCATCAAAAAGCATACTGGCCAAAATACAGTAAGGCAATGTCTTTGATGACCTATAGACCTACATAGACTCAAATTCTATGTACACCAAACTAAATATATTTTCTAAAGTAATAAATTTAATAGAATCTGTCACTTATAGATCTGAGTTTATAGAAATACTAAAAAAATTTAGGTTAAAGACAGGACACCAAAGGGAAATTTGGGTCTTTTCATCAGCAATGAAGGAAGATTTAAGGAAATGGTAAATATTATGGTAATTGTAGTACAGTATTTCCTCTTAAAATCTTACGTATGACTTTTTATTGAAAGTAAAAAAGAAGAAAAATGATACAGAATTTTCAAATAATAGATCAATAATGGTTAACTTGTGACTCTTGAAAGCTATAACACTGAATGAGAGGATCATTGTACGTAAATGAAATGTATAAAACAACTGTAATATAAATGCAAAATATAAAAATTCTTCTGATTGTAAAGTTGCTATATTTGACTTAGTGTGGTAAAATGCTGACTCTAAATAGATTTAAAAATAACTAACTCACATACAGAATTAATTTGAGCAACCACTGGAAATTATAAGTGTATAAATGCAAAAAATAACCAGAAAAATTAAAATAGACTTAAAAAGCTATCCAGATAATAAAAAGGCAGAAAATGAAGATTAGAGAAAGATTTTTAAAAGATGAAAAGAATTAAGTATAAGATTAATCCAAGCAAAATAATAAATTAAATGTAAATGCTGTGAGAACACAGAAATTTACATTGAATTTTAAATATAAAGATTCAATTAGGAGTTCTGCATAAGAAATCCATCTTAAAAAGAAGATATAGATTAAAAACCAAAACATGAAAGAAGAAATGCCGGACAAACATGAGAAGACAGTTTAAGTAACTGTATTTATAAAGAAAAGGTATTAGGGGGAAAAAAGAAATAATAGCAATAGTATCACTTCCTTGAAATGAAGCAACAATTTTAAATGTGCATATGCCTAACATTAGAACCTTGCAAAAATTGATCCTGGAAAATGCAAATATCCATACCAAAAAAATTTACTGCTTACATATTATAAAAACATTAACTATTTTCTGAAATTCTGTATAACTTGTACCCTTTTTCTGTTTTTTTTTTTCTTTTTCTCTTAAATAAAATTTAAAAAAAAAACATTAACTAGTGATTAATCACAAATTTAAATCTAGCAGAGAAAAGTATAAAGTGTTTTTCAGGGAACATAGATACAAATTCTTTCTGTTCTTAGTTCTGACAAAGAGTTCCTTGATACAACAAAGGAACAATCAATTTAAAAAGAAAAACCGACAATTTGCACTGTATGGAAGTTAAAAATATTTTCCTCTCCAAACAATTGTTTAGAGGATGAGAAGCAAACTTTGCACTGAGATAAAATAATTGTATAACATATGTCTGCCAAAATATTTGTATCCATGTATGTAAAAACTCTCAAAATCATAAATAAGTAAATAAAATTTTTATCAAAGTTAAAACATATGAAGAATTATTTCACCAAAAGAGATATGCGAATGGACAAATGAGCATATGAATAGGTGCTCAGTATCCTTAGTTATCAAGGAAATGTACATTAAGATCATGATATGACTTTATAATCAATCTGTTACAATTACAGTACTAAATGCCGGAGAAAATACAGAGCAACTGGAATTTTCGAGCATTGCTGATGGGAATAGAAAATGACATAAATATTAGAAAGCAATTTAGTAGTTTCTGGTAAAGTCAAATAGAGACTTTTTGTTTGGTCCAGTAATCCTTTTAGGTATTTACCCAAGACAATTAAACTTATTTTCATATTAAACTAATATTGAACATGTTAAAGTAGTTATGCTCATGATAAATGAAACTTAGAAAACATTAAATGTCCATCATTAGGTAAACGTATATTTCGTGGTACAATCATAAAATGTAATTCTGCATGATAACAAGAAAATAAGAAAATGAATAACTAATAAAATAATTACTACAAAAAGGCATCATTAAAGTTTTCTTGGGATATAGGAGCTATGTGTTGATTTTGGTGATAGTTACACAACACTACACAGTTGTCAAAACTGATATAATTATATCATAAAGAGATGAGTTAATTGAAAAAGTTTTTTTGAAATTTTGGATAGAACAACTGAGGGAATCACAGTTATAACTGCAAGAACCATTCCAGAAAAACAATTTTTCTGCGTAAACTGATATAGTTTTCTTGCTATACACCTTAGTGTTACTAATCATTGTTTTAGTTACTTTCTCATTTTTGAGACAATACCTTACACCCAACGTTAAAGAAGGAAAGGGGTTTTTTAGGTCATGGTTTGTAGAGATTTCAGTCCATAGTCAGCTGATTCCATGGTAGAGAGGCATGGCACAGCAACACTGGAAACTAGTAACAGTCCATGACAAGGCAAGCGGAATATGGTTAGCAGTGAGCAGCAGCAGCAGCAGCAGCTAGACTCCCTTTCTTCTGTCCTTCATACATCTTTCAGACTATAAATCTATTGACTGGTGCCATCCACACCCAGGGTAAAACTTCCAGTACCCTCACCCAGAACTGTGCTCATTCTAAACAATGGACTAATTTAGCATCACTAGCCCTTACTTCCAGGATCATAAGTCCTAGATCCAGTCAGCTCATAAAAGCCCCAATTATGAGTGTATGAGACATTGGCGACATCTAAATTTAAGCCATAAAAATCATTAACCAGGAAATCATAAACCATAATTCTAGCTTTTATTTCTGTCCTCCTGCACTGAGTAGGTGTTGCATTCTCATGTCTTTTGCAGTATGATAGGCTTCACTTCAAATTATTAGACAAAAGGTTTTTATAAAGAGGAACACTTCAGTGCAGAACAGCCTTAAATGTTTTTAATTCTTTGTAAACACATAGAGTTCAGAACATCATTGATCAAGAATAAAAGAAACAATCATAAACTCACCTAAAAACTCACCATTTTATTTTCAGCATAGTAAAATATTTGTCATTTCCAGGGTTTTTTTTTTCAAATTCTTAAAATATTTTCCACTAATATCTTTAGTGGAAAAATATTACACTAAAATATTTTCGACAACTTTCAGCTATGATTCTTAACAAGATTGACTCTCTTGTTAAATGCAGGCTTTTTCTAGGCCTGACATACTCTGAAAAAATCTTATATTTGTTTATTGACAAAAAATTTTAAATGTTCTTATATTCATTATCATGAGATTCTCTAAAGACACTCCTAGATGTTTACCATGGCCAGTTAAATTACCTCTTTACAGATAGAAACTGCACTGAACACACATTTTCAAAAATAATTCATATGGGACAAATATTTGTATATTGTGACCTGAAGGAGATCTCATTGTATTTTAATATGAAGCAGAAGCCTATTTGATTTCACCTCATACTGAAGGTTTTTTCCTACTGTTTTGTGAAAAACAACGTATTGACAAAAAATTTTAATCATTTTTGGATTGAGATGTTACTGTACTTCTGCATCTTCAATTCTCTGACCAACAACTCTCATCATGATCCTTATTTACTATCAGAGGCATGCTAAAAATTTACAAGTATGCAGATTAAATAAGAAGCTGTGGACACTGATGGCCTGACTTGAGAGTCCTTCATTTGCCTCTAACCTCAGGTGATTGGAACTCTTTGACCTCAATCTTCTCTTTTAGAGATTTGTTGCTTAATTGAGTCCTCATCTGTCTCCCTGAATTGTGCCTTAAGTTCCATATTCTGAGTTCTCACATAATTTCTTCCTAAGGTAGAAACCTATTCAGTGTTACTCCATTGTTTCCCTCTATAACAGAGTTTCGTAAATTTAGTAACTTATAAAAAATAGAAATTTATTCTTACAGTTCTAGACTCTGGAAAGTATAGGTTTAAGGGACTGGTAGCTGGTGAGTCATTTCTTGCTGCAACATAGCCTGGTTGAAAGTCAAAGAGAGAGAAAGTGAGGGAAACAGAAAAGGGGAGGGAGAGAGGGACAAAATACTAAGCGCCTGAAATTTAAAGATGATATATATCCTGGTGCACAGTTTCATTCCGTCTTTGTCTGGCTCCAAGGCAGAAACACGATGACAGAATGGCCTTGGCAGAGTGCCAAAGCGCAAAGGAAAAGATGCTCAATCTGAGACAACCAGGAAACAGAGAGTGAAAGAAGGAGTTGTGAACAGAATACATTCCCCTATGAAGCTCCCCAATAGCACCCCATCCGTGAATGGCACATTCAGCTATTGAACTCATCATTGGATGAATCTACTAAAGAGTAAAACACAGCCACAATTTAGTCACCTTCCAGAAGCATGAGACTTTTGAGACTTAATCAATTAATTAATTTAGTTTTTTGAGACAAAGTCTTGCTATACTGTTTAGGCCGGCCTTGTACCCATTATGTAGCCTAGGCTGGCCTCAAACTGATTGAGATACTTTTGCATCAGCCTCCTGAGTGCTGGGATTAAAGGCATAAAACACCACACCTGGCGCTCACATGAGACTTTCAGATATAGATATTTAGATCTAAATCCTAACAAAGAGAAAGGTTAGATTTAAAGTTTGAAATCCTTTACGATCAGTATTAACCTCTTCATGAAAAAAGATCAATGCTTATCTAAATACCTCCCACCAGGCCCCAGCAAACAGCACTGTTGCAATCAGGATGAGATTTACATTACATGCTTTCTGCAGGATGCCTTTCATAACATTCATCAGTTAGTTCCATGTTCATCTCTCATGCAAAATATATTCATTCCCTCTTAATAGCCTCAACATCTTAACTCATTACATCATAGACTAAAAAATCCAAAATCTCATCTAACTCATAAACAGCTGTGCATCGAAACATGATTCACTACATAAACATGAAATAAAAATAAATTATTCACTTGTAAGTTATAATTATATATCCTTAATGATAAGGATGCATTATTAGAATTGTGTCATAATTCCATCATGGTGGGAGTACTGCAGAGTACACTTATACAAACTAAGATGACATCTTTAGTTGAGATGATGTGGGAGCATCATCTTATATGAAATCAACTACTGATGGAAGCCTGTTTACATGATATATGTTTATCCAGTAATAGGAAACCCATAGGATAGACATTTCCATTCCAAAAGAGAAAAATAAACCAGAAAAGTCACTGGTCACAAATAATTCCATAACCAAGCCAGAAGGACAACATTAAATCTTAAATTTAGAGAAGATTTTAGACACCATGTTTCATCTGAACGCACTGGGAGAAGGATTGGCTCTGCAAGCTTTCAGGCAGCCTTGCTTCTGTGATTTTGCTGCAGTCAGCTGATGAAAGAGTTCTCATGATTTAGAGTCTTCTGCTGGCTGATAGCTTTTCTGAGGCTTCACACCTGAGTCTCAAGTACTGGAGCTTGAGCAACAGCCATACCCCAATGGTTTCACTAGTTCTGTTGGGTCCATAGCATCCAGCTCAGTCACCACAGCTCCATTAACATTGTCCTAGCTGTGGCTCCTCCTGCAACAATTCTCTTTCAGCATTTCCAGACTTGTGATGCTCTTTGAAATCTAAGTGGAAGAATCAGTTCACCCAAAGCTTTTGCAGTTTACATATCTATATACTTGACAACACATGGATGCTGGCAAGACTCACCATCTGAACTTTCTGAAGATCCAGCCTGTACCTCAGTTTAGTGTCCTTGAGTAACAAATGGGAGCAAGAAATGGATGCACCAGAATGTGGAGAACAGAGATTTGAGGTTGCCCTGGGCAGTGACACTGAAGATCCTAATGTAATCCTGGAACTTTCTTTGACATATTTCTTTTCTTCAGATCTTTGCATCTTGGCCATTGTGGGTACAGGAAGCACTAGTAATTTCCAAAGTTCTTTCTCCTATTATCTTTATTAATTGCCTCTGTATTCATTTTATCTGTGCTAACTTTGATCAAAGGTTGCCTCAATATACAGTGGATTTTCTCTCCTGAAAATTTTCTTTCCTTATTTACCAGAAGGCTAGGCTCAATATCATTTACATCCTAAATTCTGTTTACCTTTTAACTATAAACTTCATGTTTAAGCAACTTGTCATTTTTTTACTACATGCTATTAAAGAATCATGCAGTTCCTACAATATTTTGTTTAGAAGATTTTTCCCATGAAATCTCTGTTCATTCATCATTAAATTCTGCTTTTCTAAAGTCATTAAGCATTGACACAATTCAGCCCAATTACTGCCACTTTGTAATATTTTGGCCATCATTTCTAACTGTGACCTCATCAGAATGGTTTTACCATACAATTTTCTATAACATTTTGATGATGACCACTGTTGTAGTTTGTGTTTAGATTTCCCCCAAAAGCCTCATGTAGTCATAAGTGGAGCATTCTCAGAGGTGGCTGGATCTAGAGTGTGTGACATTGAGATTTATGCTGATGTAATATTAGGCTTAAGGGCAGTAGAATTAAAGTTGTGAATGCTACCCACTTTAAGTAGCCTTGATAAAATATTAGTTAGAAAGATCTGTGGTCATCTCTTGCTTGATTACTTTTGCTGTTGTCTGATCACCATGAACTGATTGTCCTCTGTGACTACCATCTGCTAACTCAACCTACTTTGAAGCAAACCAATTATGGACTGAAACCTCTACTAAATGAATCTTTACCCCTGTAACTTTGGGTGTCATTTTGTCTTAGTAACAAGAGAAAAGTAACAAATATAGAATTTGGTACCAGGGAAGTGGTTCGTTGTTGTGGAATTACCTGGCCATGTGTCTCAAGAGTGTTTGGATCTGGCTTTTGGGAATGGGAAGAGTGAGGAAAGGTTTGGAGATGCTAGCTTAAAAAGTACAGCTGGCATATCATAGGCTATTCTGCATGGTATATTCTGGTCAGAGCTCAAAAGATTGGAAAGACAATAAAAATGTTGCTAGTAAACACTGGATTCACAAGGTTTCTGCTGGGAAGGACTGCATTGGTTGTTGGGCTTCAGATGATGTATTAATGCCTGAAACCTCCATAAATTCTGATCTAAATAAATTTTCCCTTCCTTAATTTTGGATGTCAAGTGTTTTGTCTCAGCAATGAGAGAAAAGTAACTCAGATAAGAAAAGTGTCCCGAGCACCATGTTCCAGAATGGGAGTGATCTATGGAAGTTGTTTCTTGATATTTGGTTCACAGGCCCTTGATCCCTAGATTAAGAGAGAAGGAATGGTGGCTACTGCTTCAGCTGGATATAGAATTTGACATTATCCATGTGGTGTTGATTTTAGGCGCATGCAGAATGCAAGCATTGTGGGATCAGAAAGACTTCTACACAGATTTCAGAGGATGGCCATGTGTCCCTGAAAGGGCAGTAGGTGAAGCTAGAATGTAAAGCCAAAGATAGAGTGGAGAAGTTAGAAAAGTGGATCTTCTGAGGAAAACTGCAGGAGGAAGCTGAGCCAGCTACAGTGAGAAACCATGGTAGCTACAAATACCAGAAATGTCATAGGGATAGAGCCACCAAACTACTTTGTAGTTTACAACTTGCTACAGATTACGGGGAATGCTGAAAGTTAAACTGCAGGATTTAGTGTTTGCCCTGAAGCATTTGTTTCACTTTGTTCCTGTTGTTCGCTATCCTTTTGTTTGTAATTTTTGGAATGGAAATATCCATCTTGAATGGTAGTATTACTTTCTTTTCATTTGTACAGAGTCTTGTTACATTTGCGTTAAATCTCAGAGGACAGTTTCGACTAGGACTTTTCAGTAATTTTAAAGCTAACGGCTTCAAAACAACTTTGGCAACTCTTGGAGATGGCTTAAATTCCTTTTGCATAAAGGAATATACATGAATTTTGGGGAAGGTAAGGGTAAAATGTTGTGCCTTGTGTCTAGATTGTCCCCCAAACCTTCATGCAGTTTTAAGTGGAGCTTTTTCAGAGATGGCTATATCTAGTGTGTGATACTGGCATTGATTCATGGTGTAATGTTAGGCTCAAAAGTACTAGGATTAAAAATGTGTCTGCTACTCACTCTAAGTATCCCGGATAAGGTATAAGGTTTACAAAGCGCTGTGGTCATCCTTTGCTTGCTTGATTTTGTTGTCTTCTGCTTGCTATATAGACAAGATATCCATTTTAGCAATTTCTGACATGATTCAGATAATATTTTCAGTATGTTTTTTCTTGCAACCCTTACTAAAACTGTCCATAAGCTCCACTAACAGCAATATAATCTTTTCTACTTTGTTACTCTAAATAATCCTAGTTCACATTCATTTATGAAACCAAAGATACTTCAACATTTTCAGGTATTTGTTTTTAACAACAATGTGACTTCTTGGTATCAGTTGTCTGTCTCAGTCCATTCTGTACTGCTATAGCAGACTAGTTGAGAGAAGGAGAGGGAAACAAAGAGGGGGTATATTGGACTTTGTGTTCTCAGGCTCTTTAATAATCAGGATTAATCCACTTATAAGAGTAAAAAACCTCTTGATCTAAATTTAAATATTACTCATTAGACCCCTTAAATCTTTTTGTGGGGGGAACTACATTTCTAACATATAACTTCTACATTTCTAACACATAACTCTCTACACATAGCAAGACCTCTCTCCAAATTATTAAGGGACCAGGACCCCTCATTCTTTGGAACTCAGTAAAAGGCCTAGTTCATTTCCTGCTAAGCTCAGTTCCACAAAAAAATATGAATTAACCAATTGTTAGAAATATTTTGAATCCCATTTTATTCTCAGTGCTTACTGGACCATCAGGCATATAAGGCAATCTAAATACATATTTTTGAGTAAATAATTTAATGGCTCAATAAAGTACACAATATTCTTTACCTCCAGGACAAAAAGTTGACACTTTAAAGTATTTTGATAATTACTTGTTGCTAAGAAGATGGAAATAGTGGCCACAGTCCCAAGTACACTGAAAAATATTTGTAGGTACTCATAAAGTTAAAAACGAGCAAACTAAAATTATTCCATCTCTAATTACTCTCTGACCTAGGTTAGAAGAAATTTCACACATCAAGGTTCACAGAGTTCTTAGATTCTTGTTTTTATTCACTGTCAGAAAGACATGGCTCAATAGAAAAATTTTAATGAGTTTAAGTCTTGAATGACTTTGCATTTTCTCTATTTTGGTTTAAAAAGATGAAACTCACATTTTAATCTTCCTTTTAAAATCCTCTTGGAAACTTAAGAAACTCACAAATATTGTCAACCTAAACAAGTATCTCTGACTGAAATTTATCTTCCTGAACACTCATTGAGAATTGTGCATTTAAGGGCTTTTTTATAAATTAATCTGCATAACCTTGAAGAGTTTCTTCATCCTTTAGC
Organism: Cavia porcellus; assembly: GCF_034190915.1. Classification (NCBI taxonomy): domain Eukaryota; kingdom Metazoa; phylum Chordata; class Mammalia; order Rodentia; family Caviidae; genus Cavia; species Cavia porcellus. The sequence goes on along the minus strand of NW_026947486.1, from coordinate 83,199,030 downwards.
TGATTAAAAATATTTTTCACAGCCAGTAAAGCAAGATATGACTCCATGCTATGGCTATGTGTATTTAATAGAGGAAATATGCTTTATGTGCTCCATTAAGTCATTCGTGAAACTGCATTAGTGCCATGCCATTAGTGCATCTCTTTCAGATACATCTGTGGCCCTCTCTTGACAGGCAAATTAAGTGTTTCATCAGTCTACTCAGAGATTTGTAATGACCTTCTAATACAAAGAAAAATATCTGCCTTATCAGAAATTTCAAGAGAAATCAAATACATGTTTCAATAAAATACTAAAGAAAAGAGTGGGACAAGATATTATCATGATTCTTGAAGGATGATAAAGACATAATTAAAATTGTTATTAAGTTCTATCCATTTATGAAGCTAAAATAGCAAAATACAATATGTCATGTAATGAATGATTGTAAACATATAGTTTGTAATATGGTAATTCTTAAGATTCAAAGAAAATTATTGGAACAAAAATGACTATGTTTTCTTAGCATGAAAATTGCTAAAATGAAAGAAAATTAGAAATGTTAATAGATTCATATAACAAGTGTTCCTTTTTTAAAAAATATCTATTACTAATTCTTTTTTGTTACAACATGAAAGGCTAGCATTGTAGCTAGGTGGTTTTGTATTTAAAACTTCAGTTAAGTTCCTTTAATGAGTCATTATTTAACATTTGCATTTGCATTTCAAATGTCACTTTCCACTGTTCTGTCTTTGGTTCTTCATCTTTTACCACTTAATGTTAATGTATATTGTTTTATCAGATAAAATTACGGCACGAGTAAATTTTTCTTATATGTATTTGTACTTGTTTCAAATCATGCATCATCTTTTTAATATTTTTTTCCTATCACCAAAAGACTGAAGCCTTACAAAGTATGCTGTGTTAATTGTATATTGACTGGCATAAAAATGATCAGATTATTTCCTCCTTGTCTACTGCAGAGTAGAATGCTTCTCCTTCCTCTGAATGTTCACAGTACTTAATATTCATTTAATTAATATGTTAATTGTCATGATACTGTTAGTAATAACTTCCTGGGAGTATTCCATATCTTTCAAATTAGAGTATAAATTCTTTATGAATAATTTCTAAGGTAAAGTTAGAGCTCTATGGTCAGGCAGGCTTGAGGTCAAATCATAGATCTGCCATTTCACAATATATGTGAAAATGGCTAAGTTGCTTCACGGCTCCAAAGTTTAGGTTTCCTTATTTGTAAAAGGAATATATTATAACTGCCGGCATTATAAGGTTATTTACACTTTGTTGTTCATATAGAACTTCCTTTTAAAATATTTTAATTATAACACAAGATTGTCGAACCTGTGGCTAGATTCCTGTGCTTAAATTTCATCTCTGGCAATATGAGACAGTGAATCTTTAAGATCTCTGAGCCTCAGTTTGTAAACAATGATGATAATAAATATTTAAGTATAAAATATATTAACGAATGTGAAGCCCATAAAACATTGCTAGACACAGAGCACTAGATCAAATGTCAGCAGTTATAGTTATATTTTTGCTACACTTTTATACACACTGAATTTTCAAATTTAATTCCTTCTGTATTAAAGAAGAAATTGTTACACTACAGAGAAAAATCATCATGGATAATAACAGAGAAATGTTAATAATCTGGATGTCCACAAAATTCGCTGAGTGACTAAAGATATAAAAGGCTATTCCCATATTACGTTTTTCAGTTGTTTACAAATAGTCTATATTTTTCTTCAGAATTACACATAGATCAATGTTTATAATGGTTGCTCTAAGAAGCTACAAATTAACAATTTAAATTAGATTTATATTTCATTCATTCTGTTAAGTAAATCTCAAGCTCCACCTTTGAAAGAAAATCCACCAGACTTCTTGAAATTTGAAAGTGCTTTTATCATCAGCAAGAATCTGCAAACTAAGAATGCAAATATATTTTTGCTAACCTCATTCTGATGTTTGAACACAGAATGTTCCCTAAATATCCTTGTATTCAATGTTTGTTTTCCAACTTGATACTACCTGAAAGTGATAGAATCTTTAAAAAGAGGGACCTGGTAAAGGTTTTCTAAAAAATCATTGGATTTTTACTCTCAAAGAAGACTTTAGGCTGAGGTTTCTTTCTTTCTTTTTCTGTCCTCGCCATGGAATGAAAAGCTTTCTTCTATGAAGCATTCTGTGCCAAGATGTGTTGCATTGTGATAGACGCCAAAGAATGAGGCCAACCAAACAGTCCTGAACAGAAAAAGCAAAATTATCACCCTTCTATTTTGTTTTCCTTTCCTTTCCTTTCCTTTCCTCTCCCCTCCCCTCCCCTCCCCTCCCCTCCTCTCGTCTCCTCTCCTCTCCTCTCTTCTCTTCTCTTTTTTCCTCTCCTCTCCTCTCCTCTCCTCTCCTCTCCCTTGTTTTGCTCTTCTTTTTTTAGTTCAGAGTTATCAGTCCTTTTATTTTTTATTTCTTACTTTCTATAGTACAAATTTATAGTACGTGATGATTACTGTCATCTTGGGACATTCATACATGCACATAATTCATTTTAATTCTTTTTATTTCTCCTGCCCCCTCCATCTCTCTGCCACTTTCCCATTACAAAAGATCTGTCGCCCTGTTCCCTACAATCCATTTTTAAAATTTTCTCATTAATTTATTTATACCCTTGATTTCTCATATAGTAGAAAACATGCAATATGTATGCCTGTGTATCTCACTTATTTCCCTACAGATTATGGTCTCAAGATTCATCCATGTTCCTCAAATGACTCAAAACTTGCCTTCTTTATGGAGGGTAGTAATCTATCATCTATAAATATCACATTTTCTTGTTCTATTCATCTGTTTATGAACATTCAGTGCTGTTTTATATGTTAATTATCTCAGGCAATTCTTTTATTGACAGAAATCTAAAACAATCTGTGTCAAATAATTTTATGTTTATAAAAGGTGTTAATAAAATCCGTTACATGTAGCAGATATCATAAAGTGACCTAAAATCTCTAAAATATTTACTATGTGTTCTTTCACAGGAAAAATTTGCTGAACTCTGATCTGTGGCACCTCATTTGGGTTTTAATCAAATCCTATTGAAAAATATATTATATATTCACTTTTTTAGCAGATGATAGCAGTTAATAATTACATCACCATTATTACGTATTTGTAATATTTCAAGCATTTGCTAGTATTTTAATGACATTTTCTTGTTACTAAAGCCCTATCAGATAATAGTCATTTTCTCATTTTAGGGATGAAAACCTGATATTTAAAGTAATAAGAAACATGCCAACTTCACATAGCTAGTTGGGATTTCAGGTTAAATCTGCCTTATTTGAAAACTCATGCTTTTATTCCCAATGTGGTCTGCTGCTGTTTTGTTCTTTTAAATCATTTAAATTATGTGCATGTGTGTTTAAACTAAGATTACAAATTCCTTAAAGGCAAAGGCTATGTCTTCCACAATATTTAGAGAATGTTACATGCACAGTGGTTCTTCAATAAATATTTATTAACTGCATGAATAAATGGATTCAGGTCAATGTTCAGTCTTTTACAGGTCCACTGAGGGATGTGTTATTAAAGAACGTAATCTTACATTCATAAATTAGGGCTGTATCTAACACTCCATAGCTTTCCATAAATTCGTACATAAATCTCCCTGTGTGGACCTTTATTTTCCTATGCTAAACTGAAGTACCATTCAGAATGATGCTTTCCACAATCTACTTCCTTATTTCTTTTCCTTTCTCCCTTCTTTCAGTGAATATTTGGCATGATGTTTAATATATATATATAAGCTAAAGTGGTAGACAAATTAAACAGAATCCACATTATCATGATGTATTGTAATTTAGGCCCCTCAGTTCTGTTTTATATTTAAGTTTAAATAGATAAGTTTCAGATTTCAGCGCATGTTATTTAATTCTTACTCATTTCTAGATGTCAGCTGGAATTAACTTCCACTGATCGCCCAGGCAAGGTTAGCTCAAAAGGCCAATTTCTATGGGATTCTAACGCATTTCTGTGATATTTCTGAATTGGCTTAGAATGCGATTTGATATACATACAATTGCATATCAAAGCAACCTTTTAAAAAATTATGTGTGTTATAGTTATGTATCTTGAAAAGACTATTCATGAAAGATTATTTATATAAGCTTAAGACAATATTCTAAATGTTGCGTAAGAGTATCCCCAGCAGTTATTTTGGGAGAGTGGGATTGAGCAGCGGAGTAGAGATAAATTTAAATTTTCACTGTTTACTCTTACGTATTTATGTATTTTGATGTGTATAATAAAATAACATTATAATTAAAGCATAAATAAAACTGGATCAAAGAGCCATTTCACTGATTTATATCTTAAGAATTTAAGATTTATGATTTAAATCTTAAGAATTTAAGATTTAGTGGATCATGTAGAGTACATACTTGTGTACAATAAGGCATTTTTGCAGTTTTCAGATTGCTAGCATTGTAAAAAATCATTTATATATGTTATAGAAATAGTTTTAAGGTCTATTCCCCATGTTACACAGGTGATACCAAAGAATGAAAAGCAGTGAATGGATGGAAATAACCATTTTCAAGCAGTATATCGTTTGGATCAATTAGCTGTCAATACTCACTTTTTATGAATTGATTTGTTTTTGATGAATTCACTTGACAGTGCATGGTAGGTGTTGTTCAGGATTTATTAAAAAGTGAAATGGGTATTGATAGCTTGGTTTCAGGAAAAGCTGTCCTCTGATTTGCTAAAGTATAGAATGGATGAGGATGGGTATGGGAAGGAGGGAAAATAAAATAATAAAGACAAGATATGTATATGCACAAATACTCCATGATGATATATTCATGATATATCAGCAACTATACTAATAAAATTTTTCAAAAATAGTATGAAAATAATGGATATGATCAGATATGTTACAGGCAAAGATATATGGCTAGATATAAGAAAGTAAATTTGAAAGGAATCATGATTAAAATGATGGAAAATAACCCAGAAGCAAATTAATCATTCTAAGTAAATATTTAAATAAGTTCCCCACGATATAGTCATATTATGCCTCCATCACATAATGATGTAAGTCTGTGTGTGCTGTTATAGTAAGGTTTCTAAAATATATTAGGTTACCAATGCAAAAGTGAACATGTAATATGATGGCATTTGTGTAAAATTAAAAGCCTGACAGACAAACTCCTCTGCATATAAAAGTTACCTGAAAAATGTACACAAGTTGAAGAAGAGTTTGGATTGTCAGGGTTAAAAGTAGGTAGACATAAAAAGCAATAAAAAGACTTACGTCCTTCGCAAATGTTTCAACTGTTTATACAATATATGCATTTCTATTTTCTTGTCTTTTTGCATTCTGGCCATGTTCTTGTGCCACTGGGCTATATTACTGGCCCAACACATGTGTTTTCTTTGTTTCTTTGCTTTCCTGTGTTGGGGATTGAAATCAGAGCCTTTGCATGTTAGCCGAATGCACTACCACTTAGCTATACTCTCAGTGAATGGAACAAATATATTCAAGGCAGAAGAAACAGCATGGGTAGTTAATTGCCAACATTACAGCCTGCCTCTGATTCTTTGTTTTCCTTTCTTGCATATCACTATAACTTGCAAGGTCTGCCACCTTTAGTTTATTTGCTAGTCTTCACACTGATAGCTTGTTAAAGCCTCTTCTCAGTTTTAGCCCTATATGAATTGTATATCTGTTCAGTCTCTAAAATACTTCAGGCAGCTGTGAAAATTGTCATTAAAATTTTGGAATAGAGAGATCTTCCCAGTTGTTAAACAAATGATGCAAATAGTATCTACATAAAACTCTAGGTATGAAGCAAGCCGTGATTTGTAATATCTGCTAAACTGAATTGAAAACATTTGGAATTGAAGCAATGTGATAAACATTTTGACGACCTAGGTAGCAATGTCATGAAAAAAAATCATTAAACCTTTGTTGAACTAGCAAAATATGTATCTAGAGATGAAAAATTACACTCCTTCTAGCTTTTTAATGCCCTTCACTTAAATGATAAATTTGACAAATGAAATAGTAGTGTAAAGAAAAGATTTAGGCTTTGCTTTGCAGCCAGAGAGATCTGCTTTGAATGCATGCATATAGTCAATTGGATAAACTCCTTGACCTCTCTGAGCCTCATTTCTTTTCTGTTTTTTTAACTTTATTTTTCTATTAGCTAATGTTTGCAGAATATAATTTTTACACTCTTCGTGGTGAGTTGGTACATGTACATAATATATCTCTGTACTTTATTCTCATCCTGCTCTCCACTTCCACAGGCTTCTATCTTTTGGTCCTCTTTCCTTTTGCAAATGATATACCTCTGTATTTCCTCCTTTATTTTGCTCTTTATTTTTATGTTGGGATTCTTATATAAGAGAAATCATATGATATCTAAGTTTATGTGTCTGATTCTTTTCCCTTAGTATTATAGTCTCAAAGTGCACCCATTTTCGCATAATTGATTCAAATTTATCCCTTGTGGCAGAGTGAGCTGCACTGCCTTCATCTGTAAAACGAGGTACAAGCTCCAGAATTGATAAATAGTTTATAAATAAATCTATAACAAATAACCATAGCAACAGAGAATCTGAAACATACCAAGTGTTTGAACAAAGGTAGCTATTATTATTACCATAATTTCAGATGAATTTGCTTCAAGTATCTTGGGCTACTGGTTCACTTGAGTAAACAGCAGGGCACTTAGTGCTAATGGGAAAAAAAGAAAGTCTTTTCTCACATATACTGTTTTATATGTATCAATTTGTTTAAAAGCTATAACAACCCTTTATGATGTATGTATTGTTATTTGCAGTTTTTTATGTGGAGGAAGTATACTAGTAACAATGTGTCAGACACGAGATTGGAAATCTGATTTGTCATATTTCCCAGCTAAGCATATGCTCTGAAGACCTAAAATTATGATTCAATTTTACCCTTGCAGCTGCTGAATCATGTCACAGTCATGCCATTCCCCCTACTCTACAATTTCTATTCAATCTTAAAATTTCCTGTTACCTATTAAAAATTACAGATTTTATTAGGTATAATATTTCAAGAGACCAAATTAATCCTCAAGCCAAACACCTAATTTTAAAACAAAATCTATCTTAATCTAGCCCATCAAAATACTCTGTGTGATAGACATACATTGTGAATTGTAATAGCAACAGCATTGGGTTGAAAAAAAATTCACAATCAGCTCTTTCCACAAGGTATAAGGAACTAATACTTTGTTCTGAATCAGAATGCTAATGTGGAGCTTAGCTAATGTTTAAAACACATAGAACAAAAGTTTAAAGTAGTTTAGTCTAACAAATCTTCATGTCATATTTTTGAAATAGAAAAGTTATTGCTTTTTTACAATACTATGGAAGAACTCATGGAGAATGAAAGAAATTATCAACATGAGTAAATGATGAAATCAATGAGAGAAGACAGTTTGGGATCATTATTTGAATTTTCTAAAACCTAACTTATAAAAATATGAAAAACAATTTGTAATATTTCAGCTTCCTTGGGATGCAATGGCTGAAAATTATAGAAACATCCAAGTACTAGACAGATTCAAGACCAAAACTGTATCAAGATAGTAGTGCCAACTAGGGGTAGCAACTTGTTTTCTCTCTCTCTCTTTTTTTTTTTTTTTTTTTTTTTTTTTTGTCTTTTTCCTTTTTATCGGTACCAGGGATCGAACTCACGACTGCCTGCTTTCAAGGCAGGCGCTTATGCGGCTGAGCTAAACCCCTAACCCCAACTTGTTTTATTTTCTACTTTATTTTAAGATGAAACAGCAAATAAATTCCAACAAATCTAAGAAAACCAATACGCATACACTGAGGTTATATTGGACAGCTAAATCAAGATACCAAATAAACAGAAAACTCTTAAAATATGTATATAAATAGCAATCACTCTTATATCTCCTTTGGATTTTTCTAGACATACTGGTAAGCTCTTAAATACTAGACAGCAACAAGCTTTCTTTGCTTGGTAATACTATTCATTTGAAGGTAGGACTTGATTACATGTCTTGGACTAAGGAACATATATATTTATTATCCATCTATAGTGTGAACTACTGAGATTATGAGGAAAGTCAAAGTAATAGTCATAGTTTTCATAGGAAGCAACTAACAGATGGTACAATTTTGGAAATATGAGATTGAGAAAATAATGATAAACCAGTATTATGAATTTAACTATTTGTGGGAAAAATAGCTCAAATGTAGTATATGTTGTAACACTTTTAACTATTTTATTGTGTTAATTCTTTAAATTAGTGTTTCTTATCTGGTGACTTTGCACACTCACCAAGGGTTGGAGATATTTTGGATTCATAGGAATTCACAATCGTGGATATGCTTGTGATATATGGTAGGTACGGCATCAAGAGATGCTATTAAACATCTAAGATACACAAGTCCTGTTCCCCCCAAAAGAAAGAATCAGCTAATCTATCTGGTTCAGAATGATAACAGCACAGAGGTTGAGAAATCTTGTGTTAAATTACACTCAATATGACTATGACAGCAGTTTTTAAAACAAAAGAATTTTCATAGCTCTCTATACATCATGTCATAAATTATTCCAAGCTCATTTTCTTTTGACTGCTTTGCATCACCTCATTTTTCCACTCCAGTTACTTCGGGTCTTACTTGACAATACATATTTGTTCTCAGTTTCTACAACTCCATTACAGAATGAGATATGATTTTAAATTTTTCCTTCTGGTAGGGGAAATGCTCAAAATATTCATTTTTGTACCTGTCTTTCTGCCCCATATTTCAGTCCAAAGCAGGAGATATTTTTGCTTCCAAATACCATGCCTTCATACAGATCTTTCCCTGAAAAAAGTGCGTTCAACAGTGAGATCTAAAACATCATCTGCAGAATGAAAAGACATTATAAACAACTATCATCTCATAGGAACTCAATAAGTTGCAAGTTCTTACCACAGCAAGAGACAGAGCAAGTGTTAAGAAATAGACTTCTCTTTGCATGAAAAATAAATTAAACCAAAATAATAGAGTTACTTTTTTTATGTCAGTGTTTTGATACAAGAGTAACACATAACTTCTGTCAAGTTTACTATACACTATATCAGCCTATTTTAGGGGCAAGTCTTGATTCATGATTTATGTGGTACTTTATAATGACAAGCTATTAAAACAAGTATTTATTATATTACTAAAAATACAAAATACACTATCACTGAATCTCAAGTTAAGATAGGCCTCTTTGGGGCTGGGGATTTAGCTCAGCGACATAAGTGCCTGCCTTGCAAGCAGGCAGTCGTGAGTTCCATCCCTGGTACCGGTAAAAACGAAAAAAAAAAAAAAAAAAAAAAAAAAAAAAGATAGGCCTCTTTTACATGGGTTCCAGCAAAGCACCACATGAGAGAACAAATAAGACAAATCTTTTGGAAAATGAAGACACAGACATTATTTACATTTACCCTCTCTATGGAAAGGTTATTGACAAATTTCTTTAAGAAACACAGTAGAGGGGGCTGGGGATTCAGCTGAGTGGCATAAGCACCTGCCTTGCAAGCAGGTGGTCGTGAGTTCGATCCCTGGTACCGATAAAAAGTTTTTTAAAAATGTTAAAAAAAAAAAAAAAAGAAACACAGTAGATGTTTTAGATGGGAAATGTTTCTCCTAGAGTTACAATTTCCGGCTGAATTCCCTCGGTATTCTCCTACCCCCTTGTTTTGAGGGCCTATATTGTCATTGTTTTGGGATCTTTGTTGTTATTATTTGTCTCTTTTGTTTCTTGCTTTTCTTGTAATTTGTTTTGTTTTGGTTTTGGTTTCCCCTCTAATACAAAAAGGATAGATATACATGTGCAGGTTTATACCTGCCTAGAACTTCCAAATGGGGTAGGAGCATAACGAAGATTTATATTTTGCATAGTTATCTTCAAAAGGGTTACTCAGATTACCAGGTGTAGACATTTAAAATTGATTCATTCCTATGAACGTTAACTGTTTGGTGAACAAAGATCTGATGGTAAAGAATAATTAACAATGTCTAACAAAATGTTTAAACTAGATTAAAATCAAGATCAAGAGCAATGAGAACTTTGTTTTAATCCTACGTATAAGTTCTGCGCATAATTATAATATCAAATCTTGCTGGAATTATGTGGTCTGAGAAAAGATGAATTAAGTCAATCCAATCTCTTCTGCAAATGTAGGCATTTGCCTTCCTTTCAGGGACAAGTGAATAAAAAAAATCTAATTAGACTGTAGCTAATTCCTTATCCAGTATTCTGCCCATATGAAAAGATTCTGAAGCTCTTTGCTTTGTATTGTTTTGTTTTGTTGGTTTTGGAGGTTTTATTTGATCTCAAATTAGATACATTTATCATTTTGACAAGCTGTTTTGTATTGAACATCTACCACTAAAGAAATGGCACAATATTTAATTATCAAGTATTCTTTTGCAAATGTTTGCTTGGAAAAAAATTTTTAGGGACTTCATATTCACAGAAGAGAAACTACTCTTGTTGCGACCCATTTTTCCTCCTCCATGTAGTTCTTAGACCATAGAACCTATTCTCTGTAAAGAGAATCATTTCACTTTGTACAAAAAAGCATTAAGTAAGGCCAATATAGATATCACAGAAAGTAACTTGAAGTTAAAATGTCAAAAAGATCTTTCTACAAACAAGTATCCATTGTGTTATAATTCTACAATGTTGCTACAGTGTCATCCTAGAACTAGTGGTGATTCATACATAGACTGGTCAAGACAGCATGCTCACTCTGATTTAATTTTGTAGCTATTAAGAGCACCTAGATCTAAGCTCTTGATAGCTTTAACTTCTCAAAGTATATATAGTTACATGAGAATTACTTATCATATTGGCCACTGTTTTTTATGCATTTCCTTCAATAAAAATTTTTAGCACAGAAACAATTACAGAAAATTTTACTATGTAATGTATACCAGAGGCTAGTTTTGTATTGTTCAAATTATCCTATGAGGTAGATGCTTTTTTCCTCATTTCACAGATGATGATACACAAACTCAGAGAAATTTCTTTATCACGCATCAAGAGAATCTATATATGGTTACTTCCAATGGGCTACTGCTTAGACCACATCAGTATCATACTAATGACTGTCTCTTTCACCTAGGTGACTTATCATAGCTTCAGAACACAGAGAATTAAATATGTAAAAGTAACCTTGGAAAGTCACCAATGAACCTGCTTCAGTATATTCCTACAAAGCTAGATCATTTTCTAACATGCGATCCGAAACTTAAAGATATCATTAAATAATATCATCAAATCATATATTTAATGTAAAATAGATATGCTAAACCCCAAATTTTCTACCTGCTGAATATAATGATAACTAGACTACTGGAGAAAATCATACTGTTCTCAGTAACAGAAATCCTCCTTTTGAAAGGGACCTGTATATTAGAGGATGGGAGGCTGGGTAGAAGTGGAAGTTGGAATAGGAATGGAGACAGGGATGGGACAAGGATGAGCCAGGGATAGGGATATGAGAACCAAGATAATAATATAAAATGAAAGACCAAGACCCCACTAGAGTCAAGCGTGAATTATTACTAAAGGTTTGTTGCATGCTTTCCAAGACAGTCAAATTAGAACTCTTAAGCATATGCTCTGTTAAATGGGAAGGCAAATTTGCAGAAAAATGATTTTTATTGTTTCACTGGAAAATCTTTAAGCATCTAGATGAGGAAAGAAGGCAAAAGAGGGAAGTGAGGCTGGAGGCTCTCAAATAGAGTATTTTAAAAGAAAAAGAAAGTGATCTCATGAATAATTCTAGATTAAATTTGCTGTGTGATACTCTTACAGGCAGCTGAGCTAGGAAGAAATATTATAGGCTGTCAGGTAGGTCTGGGTCCTTGAAGGAGCCAGTGCAGAAGGCAGATACTTTGCAACCGTTGGGAAGACAGATACCTCCAATGTGAGTCAGACTTCAAGACAAAATATAAATCAAAAGCATCCACACACTTCCTGAGGTTAAACTTCAAGAACTGATATTCTAAATAGGTCTCTGTCACCCTGAGGAAGCCAGAAATCATCATCCAAACCCCCTACAGGAGGAGCCTTTGCTGTTTATGCATACCCACTTGCTACATGGCTTTCTTCCCTATTTATCCCAGATTTAATCAATTTTACCTGAACAATTAATCTTATTGGTTGACCATATTTGTGTCCCACCTCATTCCCACCTTGGACCCACCTTATCTCGTGGATTTGCTATATAAAATCCCTATAAAAGGCAGGGTCTTTCACAATCCACTCAGGGCCCTCTTTTCTCTCTCAGACAAAGACTTTCTTTCAATAAATATATTCTACTATTAAACTTTGTTGCTCCTAAAATTCATTCTTTGATTTTAGAGAACAAAACTCCTATTGGACATCTAGTAGATTGGGAGTTTCATTCTTCTGTATCAGCATAATATATGATTTTCTTCTTCATAACTCTGTGGAACAATAGGTTACTTAATTTGTGCCCATTTCTTGACATGAGTTACATAATTTGATATTTGTTACAACACTACAAAGAAAGTATGTCCATTGTCCCCACTTGACTAGGTAGAATCTAAAGCTTAAAGGACTAAGTAACATTGATCAAATGTATAGCTAAGAAGGGGCTAAGACCATGAATTCTAAACTGCATGCCTCCCAAACCCATGCTCCCAAGGGAAAAAAAATCCAAAAAGATATGGAGAAAATGTATAGAATGAATCCTTTTCTGCTTGTCTTCTTTCCCAGTAGTTTCTAATACTATTCAACAAAGCCTTGCATTTCCAAGTAGAAGAGATGAATTTGTCATACATTCAATAAAAAGCAAGAAATCCCATTTCTAAATGTTTGCTTGGAGGCCCTTCTCAGTCTTCAATCTTGTGTAAACTCTTCACAAATAAGCACATTTGCTTGAAGGAAAACTACAAATAAATGAAAACTAAACTGATATTCAAAATATACTTGCATCATCCATAAAGAGAATTCGTCAGCATATTTGTTTTCCTTAGTACAAACAACAAGCCAGTGAGCTCCTATTCATTCTGCAAAAGTGGATAGGAAAATAGAAATCCTGAAATGGGTAAGAAACAACCCTGAGCCCTTCAGAATCCATTAGCATTTGCATATGTGAATGCTGAAAGACTTTAAAGTCACTTAACAGAAAGGGATCACTGGATGTCACCAAAAGGAATGAATGTAGATTAGCTGAAGATGATATTGCAAATGATCACAAAAATTAATTAATTTTGGAGAAGCCATTCAAACTTATGAATTCTGAATTTTAAGTTGAATTCCAATCTTCAAGTTAAGTGTTTATTGATGCTTTGTAAATGTAAACAGCTCAGGTTTTTTAAAGCTTATAAAATTGTTGAGAGCAGACATAGCTCTGATATAAGAGCACTTAAATAATTAGTGTACAAAATAAATGCATGTACTAAATTTCTCTTGATATTGATTATTAGTTTAAAGGTATTTTTAAAAACTCAATACTTGGGGCTGGGGATTTAGCTCAGCGGCATAAGCACCTGCCTTGCAAGCAGGCAGTCGTGAGTTCGATCCCTGGTACCGATTTAAAAAAAAAGAAAAAAAAAAAAAAAAAAAAAAAAAAAACCTCAATACTTTTCTCCTCCAAAGATATAGTTAAGGTAGACATGTATAATGGATCCAAAGAGACAAATGGCACAAAGCAGAGTTGATTAGAAAAGAATCAAGATCATAAATGTTTTAAAGGGATGAGTTGATGCTGTACGTAGTGCAATCAAAGTGTTATCAAATCACTGTACAGTGGGGGAAACAAAGTTTTAGATACTTGTTTCTTAACACATTCAGGGTGCCATACTGAAGCCACATAGGTTAAATAGCTGAAAAACAGAAATTAGTTTCTTCAGTTCTGGAATTCGAGGGGCTCAAGATTAAGGAACTGGCAGAAATTGTGTCTGATAAGGGTCTATTTCCTGATTCATACTTGGCTACTACTTATTGTATTTGCACACTTGGAAACAGCAGAGTATCTCTCCAGGGTTTATTTTATAAAGGAGCTAATTCCATTCTTAGCCTAACCATCTTCCAGTAACCTCAGTGACCTCATCTCCTATCTTCATCATGTTGGTCAGCCATTAGGTTTCAAATTATGAATATTCAAAGCATAGAATTCCAACTCTGAACCTCCAAAATTCATGACCTTCTTGCATGCAAATTATTAAGGCATTCAATTTCAGTAGGCCTAAAATAGTAACTCTTGGTCGAAGTGCCTTTAAAGTCTAAATCCAAAGTGTCATGTAAATGTCATCTAGGCCAGACATGGGTGAGGCTCAAGATGTGTTTTTTCCTTAGGAAAACTGTTGTATAGCTGTGAACCTCAAAGTCAAACTGATGTGTTTATAAAATATTACTGTGTGACAAGTATAGAGTACATATTCATACTCTAAAAAGGGGGAAATAAGAAACAAGAGATAAGAGGTTCTAAGTAAGTTTCAAACCCAAACAGGTCAACATTAAATATTAAGGCTTGATAATAATCTGTGGCTTGATGCACTCCTCTATAGATCACTGTGGTATATTATGTCTCCATTCAAGTCCTACCACCATAGCTTTTCTGGGATTGAGGCACACCATAGCTCCCACTGCAATTGTAATTGCATGCATTGACCTCTCCCAAGAGGGAGTCACACACCAGTGGCTTCTTTGGCCTGGCTTTACTCTAAGAGCTCCAGTAGTTATATTTTTAGTGGGAATTTTCTTGGTTGTTCCCACCCTAGCAGTGGTCCTCTATCTGGGTCTTATTTTCAAGGTCACAAATGAGTCTGTTCTTCAAAGTCTGTCTGGAGGTATCCATAGCTCATCTACTCTTTGCTAGTGGAGATAGCATCTCATAAAAGTCAGCAAAGTTTATCATCTTTGCCTTCCTAAGGGGTAGGTACCAAGGTCCATGTCATAACCAAACACACTGAGTCTAAACTTGGGACAGCCAAAGAGTGATGATCAGATAGCTTTAAATTTCACAAGCATTTATGATCCCTTCTTTTGAAATTGTCCTACCCCAAAACCTAGCACTCTGGGCATGTAATGGAAGAGATGGTCAAAATCACTAAAATGCCTTCAGAGTCTTCCATTGTCTTACATAATAGGTTCTAGCTTCTGTCTAGAAAGCTGAATACTTTATCACTTGATCATTGTTTCATATTTTTGCTATTCTTTTCTGAATGCACGTTCTTTCTTATTTAAAGAGTTTTTTTTTTTTTTAATTGATATGGGGGGTCGAACTCACGACTGCTCATTTGCAAGGCAGTTGCTCATGCCACTGAGCTAAATCCCCAGGACCACCTTCTTTTTTATTTAAGATTAAAAAGACACAGAAAAGAAAAACAAGCAATACAGACAAACAACAAGAAACCAAATACAGTAACAGTATACGTTTACAAAACAGGAAGATAGGAATTTGACAAGTGTTGTAATATTGTATATTGTTACCTTCAAGTGGCTTGCTCAGATACAGACATGTAAACTGATCTAAATATATGAGTATTAACTGTTCCTTTACAATAACTAGTACAATCAGTAGTATAGTCAGTTTAGCTATCATATATTTGTCTAAATATATAACTTTGTCTTTTTTCTTATCTCTTCTTCTTTCCTCCTTTCCCTTACTCTAATTACTTTTCCTCTTTGAACAGTTTCTTACCTTACACATTATTCTTGTAGATTTTGGAACATATATAAATTTTTGGTTTCTTACATTAGGGAGACAATATGATATTTAATTATGTGAGTTTGATTAATTTCACTTATGAGTATGGTTTCAAGTTGTGTCCATTTACTTATAAAAGTCCCAATCCAATCTTTCTATATAGCTGAGTAGTACTCCATCGCATAAGAATATTATATGTTTTTTTATATACTGCTTGAATAATGGGCACTTGGGCTATTTCCAAGATTTGGCTATTGCAAATTGTGTGCTGTAAACATGGGTGCACATATATTATGGTATGATACTTTCAGTTCTTCTGGGAAAATGACCAGAAGTGAAATAGCTGGGTCAAATGGAATCTCTAATCCTAGATTTTTGAGGACCCTCCACACTGATTTCCACAGTGGTTGCACCAGTCTACACTCCCACCAACTCTGGAGAAGAGTTGTTTTTCCCCACAGCCTCTTCCAGCATTTGTTGTTGGTTGATTTCTTGATCTTAGCCATTCTTTCTGGGGTGAGATAGAATCTCAGTGTTAGTTCAATTTACATTTCCCAAATGATTATTGATGTTGAACACTTTTTAATATATTTATTTGCCATTTGTATTTCTTCATCTGAGAAGTATGTATGTATCTAAGATGCCCATTTTTGAATTGAGTCCTTGAATTTCGAGGTCTGCATTTTTTTAATTCTTTATATGTTCTAGATAGAAGTCTTTTCTCTGAGAGACAGTTGGCTAAGATATTTTCCCAATTCTTGGGTACTCTGTTGGAGATTTCCTTTGACATGAAAAAAACTTTAATCAGATGAAGTCCCAGTTGTTGATTCTGGGAAGTGTTTCCCATGCAGTTTTATTTTTGTTCATGAAATCTCACTCTGCCTACTCCTATGTCATCACGATTTCTACGTGCTTTGTCTTCCAGTAGATTAAATGTTTCTGTTTTAAAAATTAGACCTTTGTTCTAGTTTTATTAATTTTAGTTCATGGTGATAGACATGGATCTAGTTTTAGTTTTTGGCATATGGAGTGTCAGTTTTCCCAGCACCACTTGTTAAAGAGGCTATCTTTCTTCCAGTGTACATGTTTGGTCCCTTTGTTAAAAATGAAGTGGCTGACTGTGTTTGTAGTTTTAGTTGTATCTTCTAATCTATTACATTGATCCCCAGGTCTGTTTTATTCCAATTCCATGCTGATTTTATTACAGTAGCTTTGTAATATAATTTCAAGTCAGAGATTGTGGTGCCTCATGCCTTAGCTTTGTTGTCCAGAATTGCCTTTGCTATAGGTCTCTTCTAGTTCCAGATGAATTTTAGTGATAATTTCTCTAGATATGTGAGGTTTGCAAATGGTATTTTGATTGGACTTGCATTAAATCTGTGTAATAATTTTGGGAGAATGGCCATTTTCACAATGTTTGTTCTTCATATCCATAAACAGGGAATAACTTTCCATTTTCTGAAATCCTCTTTGATTTCTTTTTTCAGAGTAATGTAGTTTTCGCTATATAGATTTTTTTTACTTCCTTTGTTAGACTGATTCCCAAGTATTTCAATTTTTTTGGATGCTATAGTGAAGGGTATGGTATCTCTTATTACTCTTAACAAGGAACCTGTTACAAAGAGACAGATCAGCCAAACAAAAACTCAGCAAAAAATTACAGAACTAAATCAAACTTTTTAAAAAATGGACCTAGCAGGTGTGTGCAGAGTGTTTCATCAAAGAATATCGGAATACACATTATTCTCAGCTTCACATGAGTCATTATCTAAAGTAGATCATACACTAACTCACAGAATATGCTTAAGTAAATGTGAATGGATTAAAATAATTCCATACATATTGTCTGACAATAATGCAATAAAATTGGAAATTACCAACAAAACCCCACAAGAACCCTATAAACACTTAGAAACTAAATAACACTCTCCTAAACAACCAGTGGATCACAGAAGAAATTAAAGAAGAAACTAAACAATATCTACAATGGAACAAAAATGCAAATACAAATTACCAGAGTCTATGAGACACAATAAAAGCAGTCCTTAGAGGGAAACTTATAGCACTAAACTCCCACATTAGGAAAATGGAAAGAACACGAATAAACAACTTAGTGCCACACCTCAAACTTCTGGAAAAAGAAAATCAAGTCAAGCTGTAAACCCAAAGAAGGCAAGAAATTATAAAGATCAGAACAGAAATTATGCAAGTGAAACTAAGAAAAAATACAAAGAATTAGTTAATCTAACAGTTGGTTCTTAGAAAGAAAAAAATAAAATTAATAAACCCCTAGCCAACCTTATCAAAAAGAGGAAAGAAAAAGTTCAACTTCTTGAAATAAGGAATGAAAATGGTGAAATCACTACAGATCCTAAGGAAACACATAATATCATTAACATTACTTTGAAAAACTTTACTCTCATAGGTTCAATAGCACAGGAGAAATGGACAGATTCCTAGAAACACGTTAATTACCAAAGCTGAAGCAAGAAGATGTAAAACTGCTGAATCACCCAATTTCTGTTAATGAAATTGAAAATGTAATTAATATCCTACCAATAAAGAAAAGCCCAGGTCCCTATGGATTTACTGCAGAATTTAACAAGAAATTCCAGGAAGACATAATGCAAATATTCCTTGAACTCTTCAATAAAATTGAATGGGAAGCAATTCTCCCTAACACATTTCTGGAAGCAAGTATTACCCTAATATCAATACCAGAGAAAGATCCAACCAAAAAAGAAAATTACAGGCCAATCACTCTAATGAACATAGATGCAAAAATCCTCAATAAAGTACTGGCAATTAGAATGCAACAAGTCATCAGGAAGATTATACACCATGATCAAGTGTAATTCATCACAGGGATGCAGGGATGGTTCAGCCTACGCAAATCAATATATGTAACACACCATATCAACAGAGCCAAGGACAAGAGCCACATGATCATCTCAATAGATGCAGAAAAAGATTATGGCAAAATCGACACTCCTTTATGATAAAAAAAATCCTACAGAAAACTTGAATCGATGCTCTCTACCAAATCTGATAAAAGTCATACAGTAAACTAACAGCTAGCTTCTTACTAAATGTACAAAATCTGAAAACTTTCAACCTAAAATGAAGAAGAAGACAAGGATGTCCATTTCTATTCAAAATAATTCTGGAAACATTAGCCAGAGCACTTAGACAAGAAAGAGAAATAAAAGGAATAAGGATAAGAAAGATAGAAGTTAAATTATTGTTATTTGCAGATTATATTATACCTTACATAGAAGACCCACAAAACTCCATTGAAAGACTCCTAGACATAATAACCAAATGCAGTAATGTAGCTGGATTCAAGATTAATGCTCAAAAATCAATAGCATTCTTGTACACAAACAACACACTCACTGAGAGTGAATGCACTTTCTTATTCTTTTCCATATGGATAAGCTGAAATTTTTCCAAAATTTTTAGTTTTGGTTTCCTTTGTATTAAACATTTTATTTTTAAATTTTTATTTTTATTTATACATCTTTGTAATTCATAATGATTCTACTTCTCGGAAGTTGGTACATGTGCAAAATACATCTTAATTCTTTTTATTCCCTTCATCTTCCCTCCATCCTCTTTTCTGTGTCTCTTGATGTTCTGCCATTTTATAAAATTTCTGTCTCCTTATCTCCTATCATCTAATTTTTACTTTCCATTTTATTCATGTATTGAGTTTTTTATAAAGATAAACCACAAAATATTTAAGTTTGTGTGTCATACTTATATACTTAACATTATGGTCTCAAAGTGCACCCATTGTCCTAGAAAATACAAAAGTTTATCTTTTTTATGGCAAAGTATTACTGCATTGCATAGAAATACCATATTTTATTTACGCATTCATCTGTTAAAGGACATATAGCCCATGTCCAAAAGATAGATATTATGAGCTGTGCTGATACATACGTGAGTGTGCATATATCACTGTCATATAATATCTTTATCTCTTTTTGAGGCTATCTTAGAAATTGAATAGTTGGGTCAAATGGAATTTCTAATTTTAGTTATATAAGGCATCTCCATCCTGATTTCCAAGGTGGTTGCACTAGTTTGCAATTCCCATCAACATTGTAGAAAACTTTTTCCCCACAATTTTTCTGCCACTTGTTATTTCTTGATATCTTGATATTGGCTGTTATTTCTGGAATAAGATGGAATTTCAGCATTATTTTAATTTGCATTTCTTTAGTGGCCAGAGATTTTTCATATATTTGTCGATCATTTGAATGTACTCTTCTGAGATATACCTATTCATATTCATTACTCATTTTTTGATCTGGTATTTAATTTTGTAAAGTCTATTTTTGAGTTTATTATACTCTTGATATTGGAATTCCATTCAAAATTATTTTTCTCGTCTAAGAAATTTGTCAACAAATATTCAAGAGAACTTCAACTGCATCTTCAAAATTTTGTTTAGAAATTTCATCAATCAAATGCAATATTTAAATGCTTACAAATTCCATGTTGGTCAAAACACTAGAAAATTCATCCAAGTTCTTTATCACTTTATAACAAGAATCAATATTCTTCTAGTTCCTAATAATATGCTTCTCATTTACATCTGACATTTTGTCAGAATGATCTTCAGAATCCCTATTTCTACCATTCTGTACATGACCACTTAGGTTTTCTTTTTTTTTTTTTATCGGTGCCAGGGATCGAACTCACGACTGCCTGCTTGCAAGGCAGGCACTTATGCCACTGAGCTAAATCCCCAGCCCCACACTTAGGTTTTCTTAAAGAACATTGAAGGACTATGGACATGGTTAAGACCTTGGATTCAATCCCTAGTACAGTTTAGAAAGATGAAAGCTCAAAACTTTTCCTAAAGCTCTCTTCCTCTCCTTCTGATTCCTCAGAAAAATTTTTATTAAGAATATGCTCATACTAATGAAAGTTTTCTACTGAATACACCTCAAAACTTTTCCATCCTCCAGTCATTATCCAGTTCCATATCTACTTCCATATTTTAGGTGTTTGCTGCAGGAGCAATCTCATTTCTTGTTATCAATTTTTATCTGATCTTAGTACTTTTGCAATACTACATCAAAGTGTTATATTATTCCACAGCTTATAATCAATCATAGTATTGGAGCCTTGGGGATGCACAATCAGTTCACCACCAGATTCTGTGCTACATTAGGACTTGCTTCTTTGTTCACAAATTGTTTCTTTTCCCTGTCTCCTCATACAGTGGAACTGACCAAGATCTCTGTGGTTCCTTTTTTAGAGAGGCAGTAATCCATTCATAAGGGTAGACTCAATCATCTTCCAAAAGAACTAATTCTTAACACCTTTACATTGTTCATTAGATTTCAACATTCAGTTTTTATAAAAGGGATATTCTCTCAGACCATAGCAATTTTGGAAGATCTTATAGCTAGATTCTATGGGTGATAGGTGACGCATAAATGAGAAAGGAATACGAATTAAATATGAAAAACTGGGCAAAATTGTGGGAGTCGAAAAAACATCTAAAAAATCAGAATTAGATTATCTTATTCAAGGCTGAGTATAGATTTTTAACTTAAACATTTCAGAAACTAGTGTTTTTACTTAAGGAGGCAATCTGATCAGATTTATGTTTTAGAAAAAAAGATTTTATTTCAAGGAAAGAGACACAATGGTAACTACTGTTATGTCGGGTTGTCTAGTGGTGAAACACTATGCTGCTTAAAGTTTTCTGTTCTGACCTGTGTTGTTATGTCCTCTTTTATCTTAATCTTTTTTTTTAATTTTCAAAAATTTTTAAAGATTTTTTAATTCGTTTTATTTTTAAAAGATTACAACAAAACAAAGCAGAACAAAGCAGATCAAACAGAACAACGCAAGCAACATAGGATTTCAATACAAGATACAGGAAATCAACAGTGGTTACCATAATGTGTCTTGTTTTCTTTGAGATAGTTGTCCATATCTTCACATGTAGTGAATTCAAACAAAACAAAATAGTATGAAACTGAGCAAAACAAAAGAATGAAAGCATTACAGGCCTTCAAAATCAAACAATAGGAAAATCAACAATGGCTACCTAATTTCTCTTGTTCTCTTCAAAGTAGCTGCCCATATCTTCACATACACTGAAATTAAATAATACAAAACAGACTAAAACCAATCAAAACAAAGAATAAAAGTATTACTGGACTTCACAGCAAGATGACAGGAAGTCAGCAATGGCTCCATTTCTTATTTTCTTCAAAGTAATTGTTCATATCATCACATGTGATAAAATCAATTCTTTTAAACTCTTTAGGAGAATTTCTAGGCATGGATAAGTCACTGGTGGGAGTTGTAAAACCTGTTCCAAAAACTAAATTCAGGGAAAGTTTAGCTTAAATGCTATAGCATTTTTTATGGGCAAAACTAACTCCAAGAGAGTGCAAACAGGGCTGAAGGATTAAATGACAGTTGCAGAAACAAAGATGGAGAAGGTGGAATTAGCTTGCATTTTGTTATTGAGGTAGCGATCATGATCAATGTCAGTTTGAGATAAAATCAGACTGAGCAGGGAGAAGATATGAAAGAGTGAATAGAGTATATATCATGAAATAGTTAAGCACCTAGACACTGGGTCCAGACAGCCTGGATTGAAAAAATCAGATTTTCTGTTCACTTACTATATGAGCTTTGGCAAACTACTCTCTGTGAGCTTCAGTTTCTTCATATGTAAACTATGAATGATTATAACACTTACCTCATAGGCTGTTTTAATAATTAATGAATTAATTTTTCTAAAACGATAAATCAAGTTCTATGTTCTGTGTCTGGAATATAGTAAATGTAACATAAGTGATATGGAAATTTTTATTAAAGACTCAGATTTCTATCTCAACTGTCAATCTCAGATCTTCCATTTGCTGAATTTAAAATGTTTTATTAAAAACAGATATATTAGTCAACTTAGTGTTACTGTAATGAAGTACCTAAGGCAGATTATTTGTAAAGAGAAATGGTTTACAATTGACCCCAAAATTTGTAGGGTTACATTCCTAGAGCACTTGTGATTTGCAAAAAGCTGCAAATTTCAGCTATGATCAGAAAAACATCTAAATATCTATTACTATAAATTAATTCCTAAATATTGTATATCCCCCACAGTTATGTAATTTAACTTACGAACATACTGAAATAATAAAGCCTTAGAAGGTTTAGAGAATTATGACAGCATATTAAGGCTCTTAGATCTTTAAGAAGAACAAAAGAGACACTAGAGATAGCTGGACACAGTACAGCAACCTGTTAAGATGTGGGAATTCTGGTGCATCTGCCAGAGATGGATTTCAGGGCAGCACCCACTGAGAAACAAAGAGAACTGAATAATCCTGTCAGACTGGCTACTTGCAGATCTCCCACCAAAAACCAACAAACCAAGCTAAAAAAAAAAGAAATACAAACAATTGTGGAGAATATTTGCTGTTTCCATGAAATTACAGAGGATCCAAAAGTGATTATTAGTTAGCTTTTAAGGAAAATTCTTGGAACAACTGAGGCTGCAAAATCTTGAACTGTGACTGTACTTAACCTAGAGTTTTGAAAAATCAAAGGCATGATAGGTCCATGGCACATTGCAGCAGGGGTCCATGTAGGATCACAATGGTCACATGTGGAACTGGAGGAGATAGACAGAGATAGTGATAGTGAAGGAAGAAAGAAGAAGCACAGGAGATGAAGACAAAGATGAAGACAGAGAAAAAGGAAAAATAAAAGGGAGAAAGGGAGGGCAGAGATGGGGGAGAGAGGGCGAGACACTTGAGAGACTTTACAATCCCTTTAGAGAGAACATTTTCCATTGACTACGGACCTCCTGCTAGACCTAACCAATGTCATAAAGGTCTACAGCATCTCCCAATACCACCATCCTGTGGACCAAACCAATGTATAACTAGAACTTTGGAGGAACACTCAACAGCCATACCACAGTAGCATGGATAATGTTATATAAAACATATCATATGCATAACACATATGTTAACATTATCTACCAACATTCCTTCTTTGGATTAGCCTCTTTGTCCACACCATGAATGATTCCACTGAAACAGTTTAATCACAGATCATGATCATTTCCTAAATAGACACATGATCCAGATCCTGCCAATTATGCCATCCTATGGATAGGCTGATGAGTTAAGCATCAGTAGCCAGAGTTCTGCCATAAAATTTCTATATACACATTCTGGATAAGAGAAATTTTTTTGTGAGTTTCAAGCTGCAAATATGGGTTTAAGACTGGGTATAGGCAACTTTCTTGTCACGAGCAGAGAGCCTCCCTGAAAATATTACGGATGCACAGAGAGCCATTGTACCCCAGATATAGCAGTAACTGATATCTACCTTTAGACTTCCAAACTTTGTAAACAAATTATTTCTTCATTCAATTTTTTTCTTCTTTATTTAGCTTAAACTAGATGGGTTGCTGTTTATTTAATCAGAGTCCCAATTAATGCGATAAATGAGACAAATGTTTAGGGAGATTCCTCAAAGGATTTTGACCTTAATTAATTAGTGAAAGTTTACATAAGGCACAGTTATTCATGGAGTATGGTCAAGAGAAGATAAACAAATCATAATAGGACAAACAGAAAAATTTGATTTGCTAATATGCAAAAGCTATACAAATATAAGAAGGAATATTTAGTATAATACTAAATTTAGTAAAATTTTTAAAAATTATATTAGAAATTATTGCAAAAATAAATTTAGAGATTTATGCATCATTGTACTGGGTTAAGTTATCAGACCTACCCAAGGTATGATTTGTTGCCTTAATGACGTGTTGGAGTTGAAAGTGAAGTTGAGAACAGTTGGGGTGTCATTACTATATAGTGTTAAACAAGACACTATGGAAAAGAGTTAGCTCAAAAATGCCTCCTAGGGCTAGACAAAATGATTAGCCACCTGAGATCTTTTCTCTAACAGGGTAACCATGGGAAAAGGACATTGAGAAACAAGTAGAAGTTGATAGTGTCATCAGCAAAAGTGATTATTAATTAGCTTTTAAGGAAAATTCTTGGAACAACTGAGGCTGCAAAATCTTGACTGTGACTGTACTTAACCTAGAGTTTTGAAAAATCAAAGGCATGATAGGTCCATGGCACATTGCAGCAGGGGTCCATGTAGGATCACAAAAATCAAAGGCATGATAGGTCCATGGCACATTGCAGCAGGGGTCCATGTAGGATCACAATGGTCACATGTGGAACTGGAGGAGAGAACATTTCAGCTAGTGCATTTAACGTTCCTCACAGTTCTACTGTCGATCTAATGCTTGAAAATATTCTGTTAAGAGCCTGTGCACGCAAGAGGAGGAAAACTCCTTGAAAAAAGGTTTTACAGTGCATTTGACTACCAGCTCTTAACTCAGTCTCTCTGGTAGCTTAGTCACAAAACAAAAAGAGAAGCCTGAAAAAAATGGACAAAGCCAGTACTAGAACCATTACTAGATTTTTTGAAATGCTGTTCTCCAAACATAGAATAATGACTAAAGATAGGATTGTCTTAGAGTCTCATATTCTCTCTGTGTCCCTGTCTGTCTCTGTCTCTCTCTCTCTGTCTCTCTCTCTCTCTCTCTCTCTCTCTCTCTCTCTCTCTCTGTCTCTCCCTTTCTCTTTCTATGTCTTTTTCTCATCATTCACTTCACTCTCAGTAGTCCAACTTTCCTCCTACCTTACAGAAAATAGAAGCCAATGGGCATAATACGTGTTTTCTGCTCTTTCAATTTTCTGATTACTACTTCCTGTGAAAGGTTTTCACTCATGCTCATTCTTTTATTCTGCTTTTATAGTATTCTCTGAATTCCATTATTTCTTATTTGCTTTATTAACTTTATTAAATTAATTTTGCTCTTTTATTTTTATCTTCCATCAGACACTTTTCATGAACAGTTAAGTAAGCACAATGTCTCCTATTTTAAAAACACGACTTCTTAATATTCTCTAGCTGCTGCTTTATGTTTATTCCAGGTCTCAAAACTTCTTTAAAGGGAAAATTGCAATTATCACCATTTCTTATCTGCACTCAGTATCCACCTCAACATAAATGGGTTTCTCTATTCTCAGGATGAATTATACATCTCTCACTAAGGACATCAAGGAAATACTTCCATTTAATTCAGTTATTAAGTCATCATCATACTCACTTCATCAAAAATATTTGACATCTTTGGCAAATCCTTGTTTCCAGGAATATACTCCTCATTCTGTTTTCCAGTCATCATTCTCAACTAGAAATTGACTTTTTAATTCATCCTTTTATATTTCACAGATTCCATGCTGGATCACCTTTTTATTTTTCCACTAAATGTTCAGGTGGTGACCAACCTTGTCCACTCACAAGATTTCAGTTGTAGTGGATATGATGAAGACTCCAAAAATCTTTCTACTGGAATCGTCTTTCCATAGCTTCAAACACAAACATCCTGCTTTCTATCAGGTATCACTATTTGGATGTAGGATAGGCGTCTCAGTCACCACATATGTAGAAACACTTGTCCTGTGTCTTTACCTCCTGCCAAAAGCTCATTCCTGAACTCTTTTCATATCTTAAACTGCATAAAACTTCCAAAGGAAAGAGCATCCAATAAGTATTGCAAATTGAATGCATTTGAAATGGAAGTTTTGATTCTCTCAAGCCTATTATGCTCTGAATCTTATATAACTTCACAAATTGTTCCATCTACTTACTAACTGACCAAAAATAAACTTCATCTATAAGGCTTTACTTTCTTGCATCCTTTTGTGGAAGTCTGTTTGATATTACAATTACTCATTTGGCAAATATTTTCAGTAAAATCAGACATCTGTATTTCTGTAATAATATGTATCTTGAACTTGTAAATCAAACTGATTGTCAGTTTTGTCTAATACGAATTCCTGATAAATAGCCAACAAATAGGCAACTTTCCATACTCATCATTTAAACAATGAAATGTTCTTCAAAAAAAATTCCCATGATATTGCAATAATTCATGTGGCATACAATATCAATGAAGTGGAAATTGTGTAACATAGTTCACCGCATAGGTCAAAGACAGAAGACTTCAAGCATGTCACCTGTGCTACTGTAATAATAGTGAAAATTTTTGCTTACAGATTCATTATTAGTATTCAGTCTTCAAACTTTCCACTTTTTTCCTATCCTCCATTCTCACATCTGCTACCTTCCTCATACAACTACAAATTTTATGATTGAACTACTGTAAACATCTCCCAGTCGTCTAAATTTTGCCTTATATTTTAACTCCAAGATTTCTTTTCCAAGAAGCAGGATAAATCTCTGCACAATGAAAATCAGATCATATATTTTCCTGATTCAAACCTTTCGATCACTTGGCTGGAATAATATTCAAGTATCTTCCCAGATCTTATAATCTCACCTGCCTTTCAACTTCATCTCCTGTTACTGCCTTAAAACCTCTTTATGTAATCTGTAAAAGGGCACCAAGATGTATTTATGAATTAGGAACAAAGTTCTCTCTATGGTAAAAATACTTAATGTGTTGATATCATTCACAACATTTGATTTAACAATGTGATCAATAATCTTAATTGTCAACTTGAAGAGAAGAGCGATTGGCTCGTGGAGATGCTGTCCATCATTGTTTCAATCCACTGATAATCATAGCAAAATTTGCTTTTAGAAGGTTGGACTTAGTCGGAGGTGGGTCACTGAGGGTGTGCCTTTGTTTGATAGATATCTCACTGACAGTCTTTCCCTGAGTTTTGCTTCCCAGTTGCCAAAGTAAAGAGCTTTTCTCCACTACAAGTTTCCATGATAATGTTCCTGCCTTGGAGCCAATCAAACATAGAATAAACCCCTTGAAATTCCAGCCAAATGAAGCTTCTCCTCCTTTAAACTGTGGGTATCAGACATTTCCTGAGGAACACGAAAGCTTACTAATAAAAAAATAATAATAAATGAAGAACATTTTAGGAGTTGTGAAATATTTTCACATATATTAACTCTTATCTGGACATCACAGTGTATAAAATAGAAGAAGATTTGTTATGCTTATTTTACAAATTATAAAACTGAGAAAATAGAGGCAAGGCTAAAACTGTTACTCCCAGCCAAGTCATGCACTATATTATAGTACCAGGCCCATGAAAATATGAAAAGTGGCATTGTCACATATCGTATTCATTTAGAAGTGTCTCCTGTTAAACAATCTCATATTATTTAATTCTTGAGAGTGTCATTGCTATGGAGACTTACAAGAACATACAAGCATTATTGTTAATAATATCTATTTATCTAAGAATGCTTTGAAAGCTGAAAACTAATTCAACTAGAATTGCATACCAGTAGTAAGACTTCACTCCCCCAAACTGTTTCTATACTAGTTGACTCTTTAAAAATTTTAAATGACCATTTCTAAAAAGTCAGTACTCTTCAACACTAAACGTCTTCACTATGCTGTGATATTCTCCATAACAGTAGCAATGTCTTATTTACCATGGCATCTCTAATACCTTCTTGTGCTGTGCTTGTCACAAATAAATTTCTTAATGTACTATATTAATATTGAGTAACATTCACCAGCCACTGTTTTATCTTAAGTGGCTATCAATACAAAAAAGATAATTGTACCTTTTTTGCCAATTTAGTAAATAGATTTGCTTCTATTTTATTGTTGTTCTTGTCAAATGACCAGATTATCTCTATTTTCTATAGATATCTACTTAGTTTAAACTGAGCTACTTATCCAGAAAATGTGGTGTACTATGTTCACAAATAATTCCTAAAAACAAAATTTTACAAATTTTTAAGTGTTCCCTAGTACCCATTCTTTCCTTCTCAACACATAGTTACTCAGCTTAAACTCTATGTTCTTACTTCTCTGCAGTTAGGGACGCCAACTTTACTAAATTCTGGACAATATGATGTGAGAAGTACAGTGTATAGCTCCTGGGTCATCTTCTTAAGAACAAAGCTACTTGTCTTTGACCAGTTGGGGTTTTTCTGTGAGACAGAAAATTAGTTCTTTCATGTTGCAACCAGTGAATTTTGGATTATTTTTATTATACCAGCTTAATTGTACTAACCAGTGGATTAGATCACATTAACTGATGAAAAAATTATTACAAGATCCAAAGTGCCATTTACTTCCAAGGGAGGTTTCTGAGTATCATTATAGCTTACTTACTAAACTGTTCCTCTGTGAATATCATCTAATAAAATGTGGAGAACTCTTGATCTGGGCACTAAACATCCTTTTCTGATATAATTATACTTACTAAAGCAAAAAGGGTATACTCAGAGTAAAAACTTCTTGTCACTGATAATAATGCATTTACCTTGCTTTGTTACAAAGAAATAAAGGAAAGAACTTTGTGGTACTGCTTTCCATACCATAAAATTTACCTTAGATTGCTATTGCTTCAAAATCGTAAACTCCAATGAAGCAAGCTAGCTAGAATTTGATAATACAATAAAGCTGGCTTTGGGGAATTATAGAAGGAGGCTGGAGAGATAAAAACTATTCAGCCTAGTCACTGAAGCAGCAAAGATCTCAGATATTTGTGATTCCCATCCCACTTAATAAACTTTAAACAAAAGTGTGACAGTATTGATTATCATTTACATTAAGCAGGCTAGAGAACTACATGTTCCAATTATATGCCTCAGAGCAAAATGATTGCTACGAATCTGTGCTCTTAGCCAATATTGATCAGCAACAGTCTGCAAAAGTACAACACAATCACAAATACGTTTTCAATGTGGCAGTTTACATGAGGTGAAAAATAATACCACATGTTTTACTGTCTTTATAGTGAATGAAGATGTTCCTATCTGTTCCCTGAATTTCACCTCCACATTAAAAAAAATAAATAAAACTGAAATGAGTTTTCAAACAAGTTGAGACTAAAAAGGACTTGGATGTACAGCTCTTAAATACATTTTGGAACTCCTGGTTGGTAATGAAATGAATAAGCATCTGTAATAAATTCATGATCAACTGATGTGAACTTTCTAAAATTCAGAAAATCACACAGTGATTGCTCACCAAGCCTGCTTACTTATTCTTTTCAACTTATCTCCACGTTTTGGAAACTTTATTTGATACAATTTAATGAACGATCTGTGTCTTGCTTTTACAAAAGTTCTGCATTTCTCCAAAAGGAGTTAATTGGAAAACTAGAGTATTTGAATTATAATTATCTGATGTATAGATAATGTGCTTACTCAAGACAACTATTGCCAGTGTTCATCTTCTCTAGTTAAGAAATTTCAGAATGACCATACAAAAGCAACCTAAACAAAGTTTTCAATATAAACAAAATACACTCTTCACTGTGGACTACTCTTTTCAATCAACAATTCTGTTCAGTGAAAATATAGATATAATGTAAATTCTTTTCAGTTTCTATTCTTACTCTAAAATATTACCCATATGTATATGGATTATAAAAGACAAAATTAGTAATTTTTTATTGTACTTTTCTGATGCTATAAATTTAAAATAGTTTTCTTACTAAAATTAATGCAATGAGAAAAATACTGTGAGCTTCTAAAGTTTCCTGTGTGTAATGTACTCTTAAATGATCAGAGTGGAAACCAGAACTTTAACAATTAGCTATTTCCTATATGCTTAAATTTTGTGATTTTTTTCATCCTAACAACTTGATTTTCTCTGGGAAATTTTAATGTTTAAAAATTATTGCATTTGTTGTGATTGTCAGTAATATTTGAACGGCAACTTTCACACTATTGTCTGCACAATGGGGGCCCACTGACTTTACAGTGTATATTTGGCTTGGCAGATAAACAGGCACCGTCAGAGAACTTGGAATAGCACTTGATGTGAGGATATAAAATTCTATGTCTGGATTTTATGATTGGGAGATAAATAAAGACTAATAAAGTGTAGATCATAATTTCAAAAGACGTAGGACCCTTGCCAATGGTCAAATATGGGAGAAAATAAGGACCTAGATACAGGTATTGAAGAACAACACAGGAACTAATGTTACCATAGACAACAGGCAGGAAAAGTTTCCATTATTACAAAATGTCAGAATGTGTCTTCAAAATGAGAATCTTGATGCTAAGCTATTAGCCAATGATTACATAAATTATTTTTACTATAGAACAATACTGTTGCTAGAATGTGGGGGTAATTTTAAAACTGTAGGTGAATGAGCTTTCTTCTGGAGTTCAAGAGCTAAGAGACTGAGTTCAAGGCTCTCTTAACATATTTGTAAGTGTCTAGCTCATTTGTTTTACCCTAAGCTCTTCTAATAATGCTAAACTATAAAGGTTTTCTCAGTATATTATGGTTTATATCTAAACTGTAATACCATAAAGCCTTGTGAGCTCATGAGTAGGTTTTTCAGATGTTGATTGGATCGTGCAGGTGGGTAATGCACTGATGAGTGTATAGCTATATGTCATGCTGCAATGTGAAGCCTGGGTGAAAGAGTTGGGTCACTGGGATCATGGCCCAAAAAGGTCTATCAACTCTCCCTCCTCCCTCCATTATTCTTCATCACAATGCTGTAAGAAGGCCTTCTCTGCTATGCTGCCCTGCCTTGGAACCAGCTGGCTCTGGGCTAAACCTCTACAAACTGTGCAACAAAATAAGCTTTTCCTCTTTTAAATTCTAAGTATAAAGGATTGTTTCCCAATGATGAGAAAGTAACTAAGACATCTATTGAGAACCAAAGTACATTCACGATAGAACCAAAGTAGATTCACATTTTCTCTGCAACTTTGACAGAACTTGTTCTTACATGATTTGTCAATGATAGCCATTCTTGCTGAGGTAAGATGGAATCCAATGCTGTTTTAGTTTGCATTTCCCTAATGATCAGTGAAGTGTGAAGACTGCTCAAAAAAACTAAAACTAGAAATTCCCTTTCACCCGACCATTCTCCTTCTAGGCATTTTCCCCAAAGAGTTAAAGACATTCTATTACAGTGATGTATGAGCTCCCATATTTATAATGGCACAATTCATAATAGCTAAAACTTGGAAGAAGCCTCTAGGCCCACCAACAGATGAATATATAAAGAAAATGTGATATTTACAAATAATGGAGTGTTATGCTACCATAAAGAAACATAAATTTGAGTTGTTTGTAGGAAAATGGATGCATAGACCATAATGTTAAGTGAAATATATTAGATAACAGTTTAATTATCACATAGTCTCTTTTATGAGAAACTCAAATTGAGATTAAAGAGCAAAATAGATAAATAATAGAAAGTAAAAAGATACTTCTCAAATGAGAATGGGATCAAGAGATGGAAGAAGGAGAGAGAGAGGAGCGGGAAAGAAGATGGGAAAAGGAATTAGATATGCTGTTTCCTTGTACCTACTCCATTCACATAATATAAATGTTGTGTATCACTAACTTATACTTATAAATTAAAAATGAAATATATGAACAAAAATGGAAACTTCGTTCAAATGCACAGGTAATTGTTCTGCCTTGTGCAAAGGACCTATGTATTTCCTAATGTGAGAGAGAAAATATATTTGGGTGATTAAAAATGTTTCTCATGTGATTTATGTTAAGCTTCTTAGTCATAACAATCACCCATCCCAATAACTAACCTACTGTGTACACTAGAAATATCTTAAGTTGAAATATTTTTCATTCATACAAACTTATTAAATGAAGAAAAAAAAATGTCTGGAGTTTTTTTTTTTTCTTGATGCAAATTACTAGAGCATTTATATACCTGATGGAGCTCTAGAAAGTGACCAAAAAAGAACATAGGCAAAAGAACTATTGCCAAATGTCACATAAGTATTCAAAATCTAATTTTATTTGCAGAAAGCATTGATCATTGCCATCTTTTATTCAAAATTAAGCACAACCTTCATAAAGGTTGTGGAATTTGTTTGTTTGTTAGGAACATTCACATGCATAGGTAAATCAGAACCCTAAAAGATCCTTTGTTTTGTTCATTCATATTTAAAGATGGCAATAGAGAGAAGTGTGAAAATGGTGAGTTTATTAAAGAAATGCAGAAAATGAAAAGTCTCACTTAGGCTTGGGGATAGGGATGTAAGAATTTAATATTGTATATATTAAATTTAAAGTGATGTGGTCTAGAGAAGGATGATTGATAATAGCACCTGAGTTTAAATTCAGGCTCTACTGCTTATTAGTTTATATGAACCTGGAGCAAATTATGAAACTTCCCAAAAGTTTCTAGCACATCAGTAAAATGAGAATAATTATTATACCAACTTTTTAGGGTTATCCCTTCAAGAGTCAGTACATGAGCAATACATGGAATAGTGCCTGGATGATCAGGAAATAAAATAATCTGTCTTGTTATTAGTTTTACTTTTGTTATTTCCATTGATACTTCTGCTACATTTAGGGATAGATATAGATAGTGATGATACTTACAGATGATATAGATACACAGCAAAAAGTTGGGAAAGAGAATTAGATCTGAAAATATAAGTTTAATATGACACTTGTGACCTTTAGAAGTGTAAATTTTCTAAAAGGATGGAAAGAAACTTCAGATAAAATGTATTGCAATTAGAGGCTAAGAGGTTTGGGAGGAACTTGATACTGAACCTCAAGAACCAACTTGTAAAATAAAGTTTAGTTGTTAGAGGAAGAACACAAAAGAAGAAGAGTATAGGAAGGGCATCAGGGTCAAGTAAACATACTTTTTAACAAAAAAGAAACCTACATGGGAAGCCAGCACCTCCCGGTCACTACTTCATAGTTCCATCTGCTGTCTTAGGTTAGGTGGCAACTTTTTCTTCCCTTTTCCTCCACTTATACAGTCAGCTCTAATGACTCAGCAGTTTTCAAACTCTTATTATTTTTCTACTATACCCTCCTGATTTTGTGCTCCAGCATCTTTCTTACTTGTTTTGTTAATGGGCTTCTTTCTCCCTCATACATTGGAAGGAGGGGCTATATAATTTTCACAGAGGGCACAATTGTCCTCAAAGAGAGAACAAACAAAGGTTCTAATTTCCTCTGCATCTGTACTCAGCATGCTTTTTTTTGATGACCTACTCTCAGAAGTAAATTTTCCACTGTGGCCTCTAATTTTGTACATAAGATCTTCTCAAGGTTACAATCTGGTTGCAGGTGCAAAAAAAATTGCATGTGAGAGAAAATATATAAATGGAATCTTTGGCTCTTCAAACTGTCTCTGCCTTTTCTTATTTATTTAGACACTGTTTTTCATTTACACAAAAATATGTAATATGACAGTGTGGCAGGTGAAATCACGACAATGGCAAATCTGGCTGATAGTTTCAGGGTGGCTTTCATTAGCTCAATGTCATTCACTAGAACATTTCTTAAACCAGTGTTTGGTCCTCAGTTCTTTACTTTATAACACCATGATTCACCACAGTTTAAATAAAGAAAGACTTACTTATGGATGGAAACGTGATTATGTTATGGCAGAGTATTTGCTGATTTCAATGACATTCTTATCTCAGGATCAGGGTAACTCAAATGTCAAATTTATAAAGTCAGTGAACATAAACCAAGAAAAGCATGTCTTTTCATTTGGATATGGTAGAAATGAATGACTTATCTCTCTCCAAAGCAGAATTGGTGGTATTATTAACTAGGTACACTTAGAAACACAGGTTCAGGATCTTGACTGCAACAAATCCAGGAGTTGTTTGTCACCTTGTAACCTATATGGATGATGTACCGTGGAGTTGTACAGAACTCACCTTATGAGACTGTGCATGGTAACCTTAATTAGGCATCTATGCCTTTCCTTTGTGTGGAGTTTGATATTTCCTGATAAAGTTTGTTTTTAAATTCCAGATCATTACAATCAGCTTTCCGTAGTGTGATACAGTTCTTATTTTGTATATTCCCTTAGCTCATCACTTTTCATGTGTTGGTCCCATAATGTAAATTACTGTTTCCTAAACATTGTTACATAAAACGAAAGAAAACCATCCATAATTTAAAATGCCACTTCCATCTACCTTTGTCCAGGGGCGCTACTTCAGTAGATCTGGACTGGAGCCCAGAAACCTGCATTTTAAGAAGTACTCCATATGGTTGTGAAGCAAATGATTCTTGAGCAACACTAACTTCAAAATATGAATTAATCTGGTCATTTCTCTTTATTCCCAAGCAACCTCCAAGATGAGAAATGTGGTTAAATTTTATTTACATAATTTATGTCATCCATGCTATAGGGATGTTTGTTCACTTCAGTAACCTGTATGAAACTCTTCTAGATCATGAGGCCTGTTTCTAAAGCCTGAAGTCCTTCATTATCCTTAGAACAAAACTTTCAAGTAAAATGTGTTTTTTTAGACAGAAGTTAGAAATTCAGTGTGAATCCTTTCATTCCTTGTTCCACAATTTTATTTAGCCTAATTCTATTCTAGTGACTGCCAAATGCTCGCAGCATGGCTGATTTCCAGTCAGTACTCTCCATAGACTAAAATATCTTATTTTCGATCATTTTCTCTGCATGATTGCTTCTACTTGATAGGTTAAATCTGACTTTCTTGCCTGCTTACATTCTTAACCTCTCCCAGAGAGGTTATTATTTAGAATCTCAGTAATGTTCAAAACACTTTCTCCTTTAGCATCTCTTCATATTTAATTAACATGCTATTTAATTTCTTCTCAAAGTCATTAATGAAGACATTAGCCAAACGCAGACATAATACCATCCCTTTGCTGCTGGAAATGATGTTGCCTAACAAAGTCCGTGTTCAATTGCTTTGACTCCATTTCAAAGCTTCTACAATAATCAGACAGCTGACTGGTCACAAATATTCACAGAAAAATAAAAACCAAGATTAAATACACATGGCACACATAAACAATGATCAAGGAAATAAAAATTCAGCCAGATACCTAACACACACCAAATAATTATTCTGTAGTGTTTTTAGAGGAATGAATTTTAATGATGCAGCTAGTTCCCTTACATTGCATCTTAAATTTTCCATAATAAGAGAACTTTGTACCCTCTGTACCACGTAATTTAGAAGCTAAATCTTTGGCAAGCTCTGAGGAAACAAATAAACCAATGCATACTGAATTTAAAGAGTTCTACTTATTCAGTAGATTTGGTATAAAGTCAAACTTATTAAGTGGTCTTAAATTTTATGACACCAGTCCCACTGATTATCTGTATTTCTTTGTGATTAAAATTTATAATAACTGGAATGCACATTTTCTTATGTCTCAATCTTCAGAGCAACTTAATTTAAGTAAGACTGAAATGCTAATTTCTTCTCTCTTAACAGCTTTCCTAAAGCTAGAGTCTAACACTTAAAATCAGTCTAAATGCCAAGGCTTAGTAATTGCTAGAATCTTCCCAATACTCTCCACTTTCCTGTGTCCCTGAACTTAGACTTCAGTTATGTATTTTACCGAGTACGCACAAGGAGAGTTAGTTGACTATATTATCATTAGTAGTAGGTAAGAAAAGAATAATGCAATAAGACATATACTAGGAGGCTTGACTTAGCCTGGCAGATCAGGGAAGGTTTCTCTGAAGGACTGACATTTAAGTTAGCTTCAATGTCAGCTGAAAGAAACAAGGAGAAAGACAGTTCAAAGCAGAAGCACAGGATAACTCAACTCTACCTTACATCTTTCTTGCATGTTTAAAAGGCACATCATCTTCTAAATTATCTCCAAACAGAACTATTTATTCTTCATCTCCTACCACCATCACCACCAAAACTGTTCTTTCATCAGTCTTCAGTCTTGGATATCCTTTGATTCAGAAACTTATCCTTTGCGTATTTCTTTTAAACTATTTTTTTTTTTTTACTTTTACTCTTTGGAGATCCAAACATTGACACATGATTTGTATGTCCTTTTTTCTACTTTTTTTAGAGGCTTGACATAAAACCCAAGATCTTACTATGCTAGACAGCTACTCTATTACTGAGCTGTACCCTCATTCTCCCAACTTTGATGTTGTCCTTGAACATATAGTTATTTAGCTTTCATTATATAGAATTTAACTTTTGTATCACATATAAAACTTTTTATTTATGATTTCCAACTGCCAGTCATGATATTTCTATTCATCTATATTTTCACTCCTATTTTCTTTACTTGTCATACACATTAGCTTTTAATCCACTTGTAATTTGCTTTGATGTATGAAGTGAAACAGGGATCAAGAAGAACCATAAATAAAAATTTAAGGTAATAGATCAGGTATCACTTTGCTAATAAATTTGAAAATCGAGTGAAATGTTTTATATTTAATATATGATGGGAGCATACATCATTGCATTAGAATACATCAGTGTCCCATTACACAGATGATGAAATTATTATTCATAAAGACTGAGTACCCTGATGAAGATTACACACCTAGAAATGTAGAGAGTAATGGTTGGAACTCAAGACTGACCGACTCCCAAATCCTTGCTTAAATATTATTCAATTTATTTATTTATTTATTTATTTATTTATGTATTTATCTCTACAGGGAATCAAACTGAGGCCTTTTCTCTTGCCAGGCAGATGCTGCCTCACTGAGTACACCCCCAGCCCTTAAACGCTATTCTAAACTGAAGAGTTCTGATGGTATATTTCATTAGACACTGAATCCTTAATGAACATAACAGCATATCTGAAATTCCTAATGTGCTTTATACATCTACCAGCAGGGCAGTTTTAATTTCTTCACAGAATTTTGATAGGTTTTAAAAATTAGTAAGACAATATTCTTTTTACTTCACCTTTTCAGTAGTTTTATAGCCATTTTTGTATGTTTATTCTTTCAGATAAACAAATTATTTTCCAAATTACAAAAGGATTCCTCATAGGTATTGTTTCATATTATATTTGCTTATTAATTTTGGGAGGGAGTTTAAATTTTTACACTTTGTCAAAGAGTACATGTCTCTATTAGTCTTCTATGTCACTCACATGATTTTGATAGCTTTTAATTATGAGTTCTAATAATTAGTTGTTCATTAAATATTTTAATGCATTTGTTGTTATTATAAATAAGATGTAGCCTATATATGTAAATACATATTTCCTTTTATATTTTATTTACATAATTAGTTTTTATCATTTGATCTATTTTACTATTTCAGAAGTCTTTGTCCAACCTAAACTGTGTTTTAAAATGTTTAATAAAATATTTCAGATATACAAAATTGTATATATATATATATATATATATATATATATATATATATGACGGATGAATGTATATGCATGCATCAATTATATGAAACTCTTACCTATTGTATCTATTAAAATGGGCAGCTTTATTAATCAGATCTATTTGATGTAACAAATATTATAGGATGCGTGTCTTGAAAAGCAGTTGATTTCTCACAGATCTGGAGGCTAAGAAGTCCAGACTCAGAGTACTGACAAGATAGGTTTGATTCTGAGGCCCCTTTCCCTTGTTTTACAGGTATCTCCATCTGTGTGAGTGTGTGTGTGTGTGTGTGTGTGTGTGTGTTTGTGTGTGTGTGTGTGTGTGTGTGTGCTCATATAACTTCTCTGTGTATGCACAGAGAGAAATAAGTTCTCTGCTGTCTTTTCTTTTAAGAATCCTAATAGCATTATACCAGAGCTCCATTCTTAGAACATCACATAAACCTAATTCCATTCTAATAAAACCTGTCTCTAAATAAATTCTTGACACTGAAGTTAAAGATTCAAAATATAAAGTTGAAAGACTACAACTCAGTGCATAGCAGTATCCAGTTAAGTTACCAAATGGTCATATTGTAGTTTGTTTTGTTTAATAATTATTCCTGGTTTTTCTAAATATATGGTAAGTCATCAGTAGATAATAGGTACTCTAAAATATCTTTACTTTCAATTGCATCATCTTATAGTACTATTTCAGATAGAAATTTTAGAAAATGATAAATAATAATAGTTACATAATATTTGTGCTTTCTGGGACAATTGTATTTTCTCTGGTTAGGCTAGAAATGGTTATGGTGTTATCAGATGCTAAAATGCTACTTTAACGAATCAATTTTGTATTTTATCTGATTATTGTTAGTAAACATGTATTTAATTGTTTGTGGGCAACTGTTAAAAATGATCTTACATTTTATTTTCATTTTTGGGCTTGTTATTATCATTGCAAATGTTTTTTGATTTCCTAATATTAAACTATTTTACAGACTTAGATAAAATTTACCTGTTTATGTTCTATTTTATTTTGCTGGTAGATTATAATTATTTATAATATACTTCAGATATTCACATCTGTATTGAAAAATAAAATTTGTCTCTACTTTTCATTTTTTAACCCTTTCATGATGTGTCAGCTTAATGCTGACACCATATAACAAAGGTTTCATTTTCCTTTGTGATCTGACACCATATAAATAACATCAGAACTATTTTCTATTTGAAGATGTGAAATAATTTTCCAGTAAAATTGTCTATGCTCAGTATTATTTAACCATTTTCTCACTAGCCGTGATTATGTTCTTTTAATTTTTCTCTTTTAAATCAATTTTAGAAATAATTTGATGAATATAAAACGTTTCACTCGATTTTAAAATTTATTAGCAAAGTGATACCAGATCTATTACCTTAAATTTTTATGGTTCTTCTTTATTCTTTTTATTATATATTTCTATCTTCCTTCTCATTTTATTGATGATCAAAACTAGCATTGTCTTTTTTAATTTAATTTTATTTTACTTTTGACGCAAAGTTTTACTATGTAAACCACTCTGACTTTGAACTGGAAATATTCCCAATTCAGTCTTCCAGTTAGCTGGGATTACATAAGCATGTGCCACCACAGTAAGATCTTTCTATTATGTATCAAAATAATGAATAAGTCACTCATAGTGTCTATTAGTCTTTCAAATTCAGTTATTTATTTTATATCTTAACATATTTATTCTTTATAGCTCACATTTACATTTTTATTTTCTTTGCATGGAAATTATAATAACATTTGACATTTTTATTGCCTCATAAAGATATTTAGGGACTTTGTCTTACAATATATCTCTTATTTATCTCAAATATTTTAGCATGTTATATTATCATTCCCTATTTGCTCTTCCCCAAAGTTTTGTGACTTTGGTTTGGCTTTTCTCTTTGAACACCTTCATTTAAGGACAAATTTTATTTATTGTTAATATTCTAAAGCATTTTCTGATCCACATTTACAATTATTTCTGAAGTTATTATAGTGGAGAACTTTATTTACAGTGTTTTTATTCAGAAATTCATTGTGGATTGCTTCATGATCTGCACAATTTTGGTAAGGGTAACGTTACCATACTAAATTTCTATTGCTGTATAAACAATCACAAAATTAATAATTTAACACAGCAATGTACAGTCTCACATCTTGCATGGGTGAAGATTCAAGCACATGTAACCTGCTAGTTTTTGTTTAGACTGTCACCATTCCAGAGTAAAGCTGTGGGTCAAGCAGGGCTCTTTTGAGGGACTAGGGAGAATCCACTTCCAGGCTAATTTAAATTGGTGACAGAACTCAATTCCTTGCAATTTTAAAATTGAAGTACCATTTTCAGATTGACTTTTGGTCTTGTCACATGGTCTCCGCAGTCGCTCAACAAGCAATGTACCTGTCACATCTCACTAGCTTCTGCTGATTATTCTGGCTCTTCTACAGCACCTCCCTAACACTAGCTAGAGAATACTGTCTGCTTTTAAGGGGTCATGTGATTTGGTGGAGACCATTTGTATTATCTACAACTGTGGTGGGAACCTATGGTACATGTGCTATTTTTTTTTTCCTTTTAAGACAATATATGTTAGTGTACGTGTTGTTTTTTTCTAAATTAAAACCACAGCTTTCAGGTTTAATTGCAGTGTTGGCATTTTGTGATAAATAAATGGTTTTTAGGTTGCAGTTTGGGCACTCTTCTCTAAAAGGTACGCCACTACTGATTTGTGGTAATCTTCCTATCTGAATGTCCTTGACTTAATTCTATTTGCATTCTCTTTCATCATGGAACATAACATGTTATTATATTCTCAAGTTCCAAGAATTAGGATGTGAATGACTTTGTGAATTCGTTCTGCCAATCATATGTTAATATGAAAAGGACCCCTAAAAAGACCTCTTGTTCTCCTATGTCTAATTATAATAATATAGTTAATTAAAATAAATTAATACAGACATATAATTGATATAATTAAAATTATAATATATCTAATTATATGAACTATATAAACAACTTTGTTAAAGTCTTTCCTGTATTCAAAATTATCAGTCTACTGATCATTTACTATGGACCAGGAACTGTGCTAAGCACTTTATATACAGTATTCCATTTGAGTGTATCAAAACTGTGTAAGTTGTGTATTATTGTTATACTCACTGACTGTTTAAAAATAGTGTAAAAGCTAAAAATTGATTTTTAGAGAAATTTAATGTTTTTAAAAACTATATGACTAATAAGTATTGGTAACATAACTTAAGAATAGTCTGTTGGAACTTGTTTTAAATTCTCCTCAAAACAGAGCCGGCTGAAGACAGATTATTTGGTGTGTGATCCTAGAAAATAAAATATGAGAGTAGGAAGCCTATGACAGAAGAAAAGGCACATTTTTAAAGTCACTACTCTGAGCATCATTGGCTCAGATTTTACTCAATTTTACTGAGGTTTCTTAAGAAGAATTCCAAATTCCTCCTAGAATAATCTGCCTGAAAAGACAGGTGGAAGATTTAGTCACTAACTTTCATGCTTCAATAGTCTGGACTGCATTTGTTTAAGAACTAAGCTAGCTACAGAATCATATAAGAAAGGCCTTGACGCACAGAGAAGAAAGACTTCAAATTGTACAAGCTTAGTGTAGAAAATCTGCCTGCAGAATGTTGTCCAAATTGTGAAACTGTGCCTCGTGAAAGTCACTGACATCTGAGATAGCCTAAAGGCCTTTACATAGAGCACACAGAGGCTTTTATTACTGAACTCTAATGTATATGCTCAAAATCAAGATTTTACTTTTCACATATTCACCATATATATTTTTGATACTTTCTCAACATAATAATTTCATCTTCCACAAATATAAATTGATTCCCTATTCTGTTCCAGATACCTGGTAATATTTTGAAAGTCAATAAACAAAAAGCAGAACATTTGCTTTCAAGGAAAGGTTGCTTTCCATGATTATCTGAAAAAGAACTGTGTATGAATCAGTGAAAAATAAACACCATTATCAATCAATCAAAAGAACTGAAGTGGTTATTTAGGTTATGCATGTGTATAAGCACTGCCATGTGAGATATTTCAGTCTGTCTGTAACATCTCTTTGTTTTCAATTAGCAAATGAGAAAACTGATTTGATTTAGATTTAGAATGTGTTGGAGTGTATGTGAAGATTTTAAGAATTAAGAAGAAGATGGATCAAAGTGGAGGCAGAAGATTAGAAGTAAGGAAAACTTATC
Source organism: Cavia porcellus (assembly GCF_034190915.1). Lineage (NCBI taxonomy): Eukaryota > Metazoa > Chordata > Mammalia > Rodentia > Caviidae > Cavia > Cavia porcellus. Next base: position 83,156,891 of record NW_026947486.1, on the reverse strand, counting down.
AATGTGTCAGCAGCTTGGTATTCTCTTGACAGCATACATAGAACACATTTGCCTTCCCTTTTCATACCCTTGAACTATTCTTGACACAGGTATTAGAGGCATATCATTGAATAGCCTATCTCAACAGCCTATTAAAACCTGAGGTCTGACTTCCTGATAGATCATGATGTTTGCGTATATATGTATGTGGATGAATGTGTATCTGTTTTAAAGGATAAAGACAAATCTAATCAGAGTGTGCTTGAAATAAACTGTTGTTCACAGTGTATTTATTATACAAGGTCCAACAGAGGCATAAATATCAGCAACATATTTTTGGCATTAGTTTGTAAAGATTTTCAAAGCCTCACCAAGCTTCTCTATTTTTATGCATGAGCAGAGTAATTCGTTGTACTGTTTGAAGAATGTTAAAGAAGATTTTTTTCAAAGGAATCTGTTCTACCAAAGTAATACATTATCTTAAAATTCACCTTTAGCAATATCATCTTTGGTAGAAAATCTACCAATTTTCCTCAGGCTCTTAACACATGCACCCTCAGCCTGAGTTGAGAGACAATATGGTAAAATGAGAAGAGTAGGGAAGTTAGACTCAGACTGGCTGGGTTTCTGTGCTCTACCAGTGCCATGTACCCTGTTAAGGGAAAGTTACCATTTAGACAGTTTCCCTATTCTCTCTAGGAAGACTCGGTCTCTCTGTCTTTGAGAAGAATGTTGATCATGCTTACCGGTTAAAGTTACAGAGAAAACTAATGAAATGCAGCATATGAATGTGCCTAGGAGAATGTCTGTATGGTAAATTCTCAATAAAGGTGAATGTTTTCTTTCTTTCATTCTATGATGGGGAAATTAAGGTAGTGTGAGTGTAGCTGAAGGAAGGCATCTTAGTCAAGAAATGTCTGATTATTGTATTCCTGAAGGCTACCTCTATGCTTCAGCTATTGGTAATGGACAGCACAACTGGAGAAAGAATTATTCATGAAAGGTAAAGATGCAAAAGCCATTTAAAATTAGAAAGTAAAAGGTAAAAGACTTTTGAGTCTTTATCTTGCTATTTTAAATGTACTATTTATAAGACTCGGTGTAATAAAATGATGCATGTATATGATGTGATTTCAAGTACTAGTCAAATAAAAATAATTGACATTTCCCTTTCGCTGTCATTATTTCATTTGTAGTCTTTAAGCTTCTCTCTCTCTCTGTCTCTCTGTCTCTGTCTCTCTGTCTCTCTGTCTCTCTGTCTCTCTCTCTGTCTCTCTCTCTCTCTCTCTCTCTCTCTCTCTCTCTCTCTCTCTCTCTCTCTGTCTGTCTCTCTCCTATCTATCTATGTATCTTCTAGCTGCCTAGCTAAATATCTTCTCTCTATAAGCTTTTTGATTCAGGTTCTTGCTATGTTGTTCAGGCTTGCCTTGAACTTGCTATGACGGCCAGGATGGCCTCAAACTTTAGGTCACCTTTTGGCTCAGCGTTCTCAGTGCTGGGATTGCAGGTGCTCTTTTGGCCTATTGATGCTTTTCTTTCTGAACAGTGTATCTTAATTTCTTAGCCATCACAATGAGGAGCCTATCATTTCTGCTTATATTTTATGTAATGTAGGAAGGATATGAACTTTGCAGTTCTATCCAGGCTGAAGATACAGTGGAAGATACAGCTGTAAATACTGCATTCCCTTTTCCTAAATTCTGCCTTTCCTCTTTAGCTTTGAGATGTGTGTTCATTTAAGAAAAACTAAGTAAATACAGCTTCAACATTTTGGCCAGCCAACTCCAAATAACTCGAGAAACAGACAAGGCTTCTCATTATGTTGAGTAGTCACTGAGGTTCCCTTAGTTGAAGACATACCAATATACTTGACAGGATTCTTTGAACTAATTAGAGCTTGCAATAAAAAGATGAGACTGATAGGAATAATGTGAATTAATATTAGCACTGAGGTGAAAGAAAAGAAGGTATCCCCTTATTTATTGAGGAGCTGATATAACATGATGGCCTAAACTATTATTGTTTAGAATGTATTTGCACATTATAAAACATGAAGCAAGATATAAGAAATTTGAAAATGAAATAAAACATCATTACTAGGGAGAGTAGTATTTACTGATAAGAAACCAAGACAGGAAGTTTGGTTTTTTGACTCTTACTGTCTATTAAAATTCTTTTTATTTTGGATATGATGAATTATACAAACAGAATAGTAGACTGAAAATTAGGATTTAGATAATCAGAGTACCAGTGCCTGATCTGATCATAACTAGCTATATATCCTTAAGGAAATAATTCAATATTCATATGGGGAATAAAACTTTTAAATGGATTACCTTGAATGTTCTTTAAATACCTAATTTTTCATGGTTCTCCCTTAGTCAAGGAAAGTATGCATCAAAATATGATTGTGTAAGCATTTTCAATATATTATTGAGAATTCCAGAGCTATGGAATGCTAAAATTAATTTTTAATAAATATATCATGCTTCATTGATTTAAAATATATTTATTGTGTATTTTAATATTACATGTCTTTAAAATAGAGCTATTGGAGATGAAGAGATAGAACGAGGGAGAGCGAATTAAGGGGAAGGGCAAGTAAAAGAATTAAGAGATGTTATCTGTATATACTGACTCCCCATGAAGAAAAAAAATTCTATGTATTGCAAAACCGTACCAACTAAAAAAAGAGCAAAAAAAAAAAAAAAAAGGTATATATTTCAGAACTGGGTATATTACCACCAAGTTTGAACTTTAAATTTGATCTTCTGCACCTTGGAAACCAAGGGAAAAAAGTGAAATAAGTTGGAATATATTTATCTCATTATTGAATAAAAACAACAGACGTTATTTTGATAAAGAATCTTCTTTGATCCTATAATTAAAGTTCTGCTAAGAATTCACTCTCTAAATCCTTATGTAAGGGTCCACTGGGAACATCACACGTTGGATAATCTCTAAAAACACAGGAATATTTCTCATGTTAGTTTTCTTGTGTAAAATTAGGAATAATCATCAAAAAATCAATGAATATAAAAATACAACTAGAAAGACATATTATTGTCTAAAATAAATAATATATTTGCTCACATGAATTAATAGTTCAAAAGTGCACCCAGTGCTTTAACTAACATCTACAATACTGAAACTTTTTTATGTCCATCTGAATTGGCTTTATTTTCAGGCAACTTCAGGCTCGCATTCACTGTGCATTCAGTGATTACAGAAAAAATACCGTCTTTCCCAAGAGTCCAGCCAAAATTTTTTAACATGGCTTTCATTGATGAAGCAAATATTAGGTGCTTGTACATGAACAGTTACTATCACCAAGGTAAGGGAATGTTTTCAATAACCTGGCATATGTTGAATGTTCATATTTAAAAGAAGAATGTGAAGTCAGTTACTCCAAACTACATGGATTAAAAGCATAAGAAAGTGGGGTCATGTCAGAGAGGTGGAATAGAATATATGCTTCACCAAAAGCTAGCATGTCAGGGCAGAGAAACAAGCTCTCAGATACTACACTCAAGTCTGATACACAAGATTGCTTGGTGAGCATTGAATGACAATGAGGAAGTTTAAATGAATAGAAGTGTTTGATATATCAAGATAAAGATAGATAACAAATAATTTATGAAAATCAATAACTTTGCCAATAAGATAAGAATTTTCAGATTTCAGTGACTAAAGATCCTTGCTCTCAAGCACAGTCTGGGAACCAGTACAATGCGCAGGCCAGCACCAGATTGGTATACACAGAGCCCAGCCCCTTCTGGCATGTGGGCTGGCAAACAAGAAGTACCGTCCTTCACACACCATAAGTGACAGGCTTATCCAAAGAAACACAGTCTGTGATGATAGCTTTGGAGGTGAAATACAGTTGGATGCCTGTGGTGCTTTGGTGTTTCACTAACATTGCAGGTCTAGGGCCAGTGGTCTGATCATAGTTTCAGACTATAGTGGTACACAGTGTAACACCTAGGGGGGATCTTCTTCTGAAGGGCAGAGCCATTGGTGGTTTCCTATGATCTTGTTTTGGAGGTCCTATATCATTTCCATTGTTTTGTAGGGTTGGGTTTTGTTCTCTTTTGTTTTATTTGATTCTGTCAAATCCGATGGCAGGAGCAGCTATTTTAGATATTGCAGGATATATTATGGTAGCAGTTTTGGATTTGCTCTAGGCTTGTTTTGGGGTCCTTCGTTGCGTTCATTGTTTTGTTTTTATTGTTTCTTTTCTCTTTTTAGGAGCTATTAACATTTATTTTATTTTTTATTTTAAAGAGGATAAAACCAAGGAAAATAAAACAGAATAATACCAATCAAAATAAACTAGTATAAGTAGTATAAGTATACAGGACTTCAAAACCTTACAAAATCAACAATAGTTACCATAATGCCTTTTTTGTCTTCAAAATAGCTGCAGATAACAGAATAGAAACAATAAAAACAAAACAATGAATGCAGTAAAAGACGTCAAAGCAGGCAAACAGTGAATCCAAAATGGCTACCATAATATGTCTTGCTATCTTTTAAATAGCTGCTCATGTCATCAGATTTAACATAATCGAACAAAACAAGCTAGAATAAGACACAACCCAACAAAACAATGAAAATGATGTCGTTTCCTGGTGGGGATCACTTCCTTGTGAGGCCTGGTTGTTTCTCCCTCTGCAGCCTGCAAATGGCACTGACTCATGGAGAGAGGCTTTGGTCTGGCTGTCCCCACTCTGGCACCATGCTATACATGGTGCTGATTTCGAGGTGAGGATCACCTCCTTATGAGGTCTGGATCTCTCCCTCTGCAGTCTGCAAATTACCTGTTATTGTTGTTTCTATTCTGTTCTGTTCTGTTTGATTTTTACTGTATCCTAATGCATCTGCAGCTGTTTTGAGACATGTAGAGGCATTATGGTAGCTATTGTTGATTTAATAATATTTTGAAGTCCTGTACCTTTTACACTGGAATGTTTTGAGTGGTTTTATTCTGTTTTATCCTCTTTAAAATAAAAGAAATTAAAGAAAAAACATCCTTGCTTTCTGGATCCTTTCACCATTAGTTGTTTTCTAATCTTTCTGATTACTAAAATTGTTTCAATTAACAGCCATCTATTAGATGTAATAATACATTCTAATAATTGATAAGATCATCTTGGCCTGTGAACCATAAGTTTCCTTAGGTGATTGCATATTTTTGCTCAAATTTTAGATGTTGATCTTTTTCCATTCTGAATTATCATTTTTCCCTTTCTCATAGCTTACCTCTTGATGGGATTTGCATCACTGTAGCAATCCTGTACTGACTACCTTCACGGAAAGGTCATTGTGATAACCAAATGAGGTAATCTATGATATTTGTAAAGTACTTTTATTTAGCAGTGATACGCATTGAATACATAATCAAATATTGTTCAAATAACTACAAAACAAGGGAAGAAGGTCAAATAATGATGAACCTCATCATTTCCCTGTGGAATTTTAAGTCCTTTGTACTCCATGCTATTTAATGGTACCAGAATCTTGCGAGCTTAAATTTCAGTCATTAAAATTAATTGTCTTGCATTTGGTTACTGATACATTATTGCCAAATTTTATTGGTTGCATGTCTGAAATATCTCTCATGTACCTATTTTTTCTTGTCTCACTACCACTGTACCAGGTTTGATAGTCCCTTTTTTCATATTAACAATTTAATTTTCAATAGACACCTTCTGATTTCCAATCATTAATGCAGAATTGTTATCACGTAAGTCACCTGATTTACCCTTTCATTGGATAGAAATTGACAATGTTTCTTAATGCGTTGCAAAGTCCATACTTGTTTTCCTTATATCTATCTCTGGATAAAACAATCCTGTATGATTTTATATGTAATAACTTGTTTCTTCTCTAAAACAGGGATGATATTCTTATGAACTTTAATCACTAAACAGGATAATTTACTAATTTATTTACATTTTAAACATATCATTATTAGTTAATTCAGTATTTTCTATTAGACTTTGTTTTAGTGCTATTTGTCAGTTCAAAGAAGAAGCAAATGCAATTACTCTACTGAAATATATTGAAAGAAAGAAAATTTTCATACAGATGGCATAACAGGATGCATAATGATTTGGGGGCAAGGGAGGAGAATTTTTTTAAAAGAGAAATCAGCAGATATATGAAGATCATTTCAAACTGTCTGTTAATGATATGTTTGATTTTGCAGTATTTACCACAATTCAGAGACATATTCATCAAACACTATTCTGAGCAGTGTTGAGGCTCAAACCCAGGCCCTCACACATAATAGGCAACTGATCAACAATAGTGCTACAGTAAACATATTTATCATATAATTTTATTTTACAGATCTTCTACATGAAAGTTTTTAAAATAAAACATCCATGTAAAGTTCATATATCACCAACATATTAATTTATTATTATTCCCACTCATAATGCAGGAATATCTGATATGTGATACAGAGGTTCTCAGTGTTTTGAACAAAGTTTCATTACATCTTAATTTTTTCCCTTTCATTTCTGCCTATTCTGTTAGTCCTTATGGATTTGCTGGTATTATTGCTTTCTTCTTCATTATCATAGTCACTAGTATTTATTAAATGTTTTCTATATGCCAAATATTGTTAAAACGTTCACACAAATGCACATTTTATACTTTAAAATAACTGTAGAAACTAATTAATCAATTTATAGATGAAGAAATTGATTCCAAAAATGTGTATTTGTATATTGCTCAATAATAAAACGTATGTTTTAGTTTCCAGGCTATAATTTTGAACCATGAAATATATAAAACATATGTAGAATCATATACTAATTAACTATGTGGAATCAGAAACTAAATATTATAGGTTTAAATACTAGTTCCACAACCAATTAATTATATGATCTGAGAAAAATTACCCTACATTTTCACTAATTTTTAGCCTATGAAATGAAGATATTAACAATATCTTCCTGATAGTGTTATGAAAATTAAATGAATTATACCATATGAAGAACTTAGAATAATGCTGGAATTTTGCTAGGATTCAAAATTGACTATGATTATAATGTACTGGAATATAAAGAAAAACAGAAGTGCTTTTACCATTAAATTTCATTCTAAGAGAGTGAAAGTAGACAATAAATATGATTATACATGTTCTGAACACAGATTGAATTTTTGGTAATCTTGTAAGCACTCACCTAACCAAGTGTTAACTAGCCTAGACTGCATTGTTGTACTTTCATTCCCCTAGATTCTTTGAACCCTGCCTTCCAAAGGATGCCTAGCACAAAAGTTGCACTAAGGATTTGATATATATTGTATCTTCCCAGAGCATCAACCTTACTTAAAGCTTAGGAAAAGGCAAAGCATCATTTTATACCATAGCACATTTAAATATGTTTAGAAATAAGTTGGATTTTTGCATAAGGGGGATTTAAGGCAAAACAAGAAAACTTAAAGCAATATCTCATTTTGATTTTTTTTTTTTTTGTTTTCAAGTATATTCCCACAGACTTCATGGCATATATGTTCACTTTTATTTCTTTGTGAAGTATTGTACTACATCATTATCTGTTATTCCCAATTTTTCTCATATGCTTATGCTTGATGTAGTCAAATCAACTGCTAGTTCCTTATAGGCATGAACTGTGTGTTTATCACTCATAATGGAGTTCCTCATGTGAAGAATCTAGCTCAAAGCTGCTTATGAACTTTTATTTCTTCTCAGTAATTACTGATTTCAAGGTAAGAAGTAGTCTTACTGGTTAGATGCAAAAAAACTACGGACTTAACTGTATTTAGTTCATAATTCATAATGATAAGAATATACTAACAGAATTCATAGATATTTATAAAATAAAGTCAGCTACTGGCACATCTTAAATGGCATAGTAGGTTGACAAAACATGAGACCGTAAAGCATATGTCATGACAGGATGCTCCATAACAATGTATGACACTTTTCCTAAAGAACAAGAAAAAAGTTCTTTTCTTCTTTCATTTTTTGTCTCTCCTCATTCCAGACTGGTCTCAGTATCCAAAAGAAAAAGTAATCAAAGAAGAGTTTGGAAAAGTGCTAGAGAACTTTAATTTATTGAAAGTGGCGGGTGTTCTGTTTGTTAGAACATTGCAATTTTATACCATTTACCTTACCCTGCATTTTTACTGAACGATGCTGACAAGGCCTCTCAGCAGAATGAAACTTAATTATTTTCCCCACTGTATGGTCAAAAGAGCGTCTCTTTTCTTAGGCTTAAAATACAAAGCCAAAATAAAACATTTACTAGAAAAGTGATATATGTGGTGATATAGAAAATACGATGATGCTCAAATTTTTAAAAAGTTATTGTAAAAGACACATTGCCATTAACCCCTCACAAAATGCTTCCCAGAGTTTCAAATACAATCATTCCATTAATCTTTCCACTTTCTGAAGAACGTTAGAAGTCCTCTTTTGTGAGTGTCTTCAGCTGTGCTGTAGTGGCTGTCTTAGGGTCCTGAAATGACTCATAACTTTTACCTTACATGGTCATTTTGACCTGAGAGAAAAGCCAGGAGGTATACTGTGCAAGATTCTGTGAAAAAGGTGGCTGAGGACACACCGTAATATTTTTATGAGCTTGCCTTTCAGTTGCATGGTACTTGGCAGCAGCATCCACTGCAATTTTGATTACACCTCATAAAGACACTCATGAAAGAACTTACCCAATTGCTTCAGAAAGTGACAAGAATGATGGAAATATATGTTTTTGAGAGCATGAGGAACATTTGAAGAAGATTCATGGCTATGTGTCTTGCATCATAATACTTTCCTTCAAATTTAAAATTTTCCCATATATTTTGATTGCCCCTTGGATCTGTTCTCCCAATCTGGCACACAGACACAATACATTAATTACATGCACACATATGTGTATGTGTATGTTATATCCATGCTTGTATGTCATTGTATGTATAGATATGTATGAACAGACACTTGTGTATGTATGCACAAGATGTGTAATTCTGAATGTTTAATGAGATGTATTTTCTGAAATTAAATCCCCAGAATCTGTTTTGGATTTTAGTAAAATTTGAGTGTTGAATTTATGAACTATGCAATTATCCTCATAAAAGCTATCTGTTTCTTGAAGCCTAACTGGTTGTGTCCAGTGTATCCAGCTCCTGATTCTCCCTCTTCTCCTTTTATCTCTCATGTCTCTTCTTGCCTTTGCATGTTACAGCTTGTTTTCATTTAGAAATTAGATTGTGATGTATGTAAATGCATAAATATAGAGTTGTATAGTAAATATGTAGGACAGTGTTCTCTAGATCAACACCTATGGAAAGAGATACACCCGAACACAAGGAAAAGTAGTTGTCAGACTATTCCAACACAGATCTCAATCAATCCTACATAGATATGTTTTCATAATTTGCAAGTATGGGTCAAAATAACTTTATACCCATAATTATCATGCTAATTTAATGAAGCATTTTTCCTTTCTTTGAGTAGCAAAGAGAGCATGCCCTTCTTTTTTTGAGAGAATATGAGTCAGACAGCACGTTGCCTAGCATATTCTTCAACAGGGAATGTGTTATTGAGAATTTTAATTGAAACAGAACCACCTAAATATCACTATCACCAAGCAGAAGCGGAAAACATAAATTTCCTTCAGATGGCACTTAAGCAATACTGCTAGTTTGGAGCAATTATGGCCCCATGATAAATTAGCAAGACATTTCTTCATGTATTTTCAAATGTTTCAAAAAAGCAAGCTCTCAGTTGATTAACCTCAATAGCCCAAGCAGTACAAGTGAGTGAATTATTGAGCAGAACAAACAAGCTTTGGAGTCTGATAATCTTGAGTAAGAATCTTGACTCCTAACTAATTTCCCAAATATATTAAAGCAAATTGAATTCTGAAAGCTTTATTTTCTCAGTTCCAAAATTCAGCTAAAAACAGCACTTACACCTTAGAGTTTTACGATGATTAAATAAGATAGTCTAGGTGGAATATAGTATTTGTTACAAAGCTACACTGATATGAAGTGGGTAAATGTAGCAACGAGGTTAAGGGATTCAGATTTAGAATCAGAAAAATCCGGGTGTACCATATAGCTCTGCTTCTTGCTAGTGGTATGACCTTGGCAAATTACTTAACCTAACCCTTAGCTAATATCCATAAAATGGCGATAATAATAGTCGATGAGAAGACTGAATGAAATGATACGTGAAAAATATTTAGCAGAGTGCCTGGCATAAAATAAGTACTCAGTAATTGTTAGCTCTTATTAAATCAATCTCCTGGGGAGGCTTCAGCATTTCACAATTTGGGTTTCTCAGTTCTCATTCCAATGTGGTCCAAAGACATATTTATTTATTCAAAATTTATATTTTTTCTGTAATTTCGTATCACTTCATAATAAAAGTGATAAATAAGATTTGAAAATTATTTTTTCTTTGTAGTACTGGGTATTGAACCCAGGGCCATTGTACAGAGCTTCATCTCAATCTTTTTTTTTTTTTTTTTTTGAGATGATGTCTTCCTTCAAGGTCATACGCTCAAAGACCTGCCTCTTCTGATCATATACCACCACTAAACAGATTAGATATTTGGAGGATATTATAAATTTATAACCACAACATTCTGCTCCAGCTCCAAAGTCTTATGTTCATATAATTATGCAATATACCCTTAATCCATTTCCAAGAGCCACCAAAAAATGAACAGTATCAATTTTGATGAAAAATCAAAATCCAAAGTTTCCTCTGAGATTAAATTCAAACTGTTAGCTGTAACTTCATATGAAAATTTTTTAAAAGTTAAATAGTTACAACATACAATGGCGTAAGGTAAAAATTTTCATTCCAAAATGAAGAAATGGATAGATAGAAAGGAATCAGACAAGAACAGAATAGAAAATCAGCAGGGCATACATTAGATATTGATGCCTCATACTCAGATCCTAGAAACAGTTGTAGCCAGATGTAAACTCCAAAGAACTTGGACAGCTCCACCTTTATGGCTTTGTTGATTGCAACTTACATGGCATTCCTCTTGAGCTAACTCTGGTTGTTACCTGCAATTTTCTTCTACAGACATTCCGCATTCTTAGCATCTCCAATTTTCTGGGACCTCCATTATACCTTCAGCTTGACTTTCACTGTTTCATACACTTCTTTCTGTTGGGATTCTGGCAAAGACTGTGACCTTGTCAAATACTTTTGCCTGGCCTCCCTGATCTTCTGAAGTCTGAGTGAAAGCTTCTTTGCAACCATAACTCTTGCATTCTTCACATCAAGAATGTGTGAAACCCAGCAAAACATGGATGATGTCAAGATTTTCCTTTGACTTAAGCAGTAGACTGACCCCCTTGGACCACAGATACACAGGTCTCTGAGTGACTGAATGACTGAATTCATAGAAACACTTCTGTAGATGGCCCTAAATGAAGAGACTATTCTAGGTCTCTCTTCTCAAATCAAAGTCTTTCAAAAGTAATTATATTTTTATATCTTGGATCCTCTGATTTGTGAAGTGTGGTCATTTCCTGGGATGTCCTTCAGCCATCATTCTTATTTTCCTTATGTAAAGGGTATGGTTCTTTTATTGACAATCTTTAGCAATCATGCTCTCATTGGTCCTAACTTTATATGTGTTACCTTTCTATCAAATGTACACAAGTTTAATATTTTGGGCTCTAATTTCTCCTGTTCTACCATTAATTCTCATAAGATATATCACCAAAAGCATCCAGCAGTGCACATGACAGAGCTTGAACATTCGGCTGCTTTGAAACTTTCTCTGCCAGATAAATTGCCTGACCACCTTTATTTTTAAAGTTCTGCAAAGTCTAAATACCTGGGCACAATTTAGACAATTTTCTTTGCTAGATCGTAACATATATGTCCTCTAGTATAACTACCAGTAGGATCCTTGTTACCAGTTGAAACTTCTTGATGCTGTCCTTTACTATTTACAGTCCTATTAGCATTGTGGACTTTTGAACTCTGAACAGAATCACACATCAAGCTCTGCTTGCAGCAGTATGAGGCTTTTGCAACCTGAAAGTATCCCAAACTTTCTAAATTCCTCACACAATTTCCAAACGCAAAAAAAAAAAAAAAAAAAAAAAATTCCAAATGCTTCTGAATTGCATGGGTAATTATAGTTACAGCAAAGTCCCCACTCCTAGTCCCAATTATCTATATTAGTCATTTTCCCATTACTAGGACAACATATTGTATGTTTGAAACTTAAAAAGATGTTCAACTTGGTTCATATTTTGGTGTATTTAGTCCATATTAGAATGGTGTCAAGCAGGACTATTGCATCAGAAAGGGATTGTGGAGAAAAGTTCTTCACCTTATGTTAGAAGCAAAGAGAGAAGGGTGGAGAGTGAAGGGCAGTAATACAGTTTTCTAGTTCATGTCCCCAGTGATCTTCTTTTGATCAGGCACCAACTAAAAAACATACAAACATTTTAAGGACTTATATATCTAAATCATAGCAACACAAGAATGATCTCATTCCATGTTTGTCTTTTTGTTCCTGTCTTATTTCACTTAGACTAATGTCCTCCATATTGTTAACTGTTACAGCTTACAGCAAAATTCACTTTATATTTAAAGTTGAATAATATTTCATTGTACTTATATATCACATTTAAGTAATCTATAAATACAGTTATAGATCCTTAGTTCATTTCTACAGGTTGGCTTCTTTTGACTATTGTAAGAAATGCTGCACTGAGCATAGGAGCAACCCTTTTTGAGACAATGGTACTATTCCATTTTGATATTACCCAGAGGTGGGGTTGCTTGATCACACACTAGTTCTATTTTTTTACTAAACTCAGGAGTTTTCCATAATTGTTGTGTCGTTTACATTTTCAAGGGTGATGTGTAAGAATGTCCTTATTGTCATGCACTCTAATCTTTAGAATCTTTGAACAAAATCATCCTAACAAGTGTGAAGTGATATTTCATTCTGATTTTGGTTTGCATGTCCATGATGGTGAGTGGTTTTTTTTTTTTTTTTTTTTTTTTGCTATTTCTGTACTTTGCTAGAAAATGTCTACTGAGATTTTTGAACTTATTATACCATGTTACATAGGAGTTTTTATTCTATTCAATTGAGTAGTGTCATTGCATTTTGAGAATAAGTCTCTTGTTGAATAAATGATTTCCAAATACTTTTCCCATTGTGAGTTTTCCTTTTCATCTTACTGAGTATTTTCTTTCCTATAGAAAAAACTTAAGTTAGTGACACCATCTCTTTTTTGTTACTTGTATTGCCTGTGTTTTCTGGGTCAAATCCAAAACATAGTGGCCAAGACCAATGCCAAGGAATTTTCCTGTATTTTACTTCCAAGAGTTTTATTATTGTAAATTGTTTTTAATATACTTGAATTTATTTTTGTGAATGATGTAAGAAACAATTTTTAATATTTTTTCACTTTATCAAAAGAAGAGTTGACTTTGTTACATATTTATTGATTAAAATATTCTCATTGAGTATCAAATATGTCTAAATAAAATCACACATAATGGTCAATTGACATCAACTGATAAAGAAGATATCATGTAAAAAGTGACCTAATTTTAAAAAGTCAGGTATTTATGTAAAGGAGCCCAAGGAGACAACTTGGTGAGGATACTGTATCCATTCTATTGAGAATGTTGAAAATAATTTTCATTGCACTGGAATCAGAAATCCAGCCATGGTGACTGGTATGTGATAATTGTGACCTATACTTATGGAAAGATGTATTCTTTAGTGAAAATAATAAAATCAAACAACTGTTATTTTTACAAAAGTCATAATGTTGTAGTCATTTATATTTTATCTTAGATCTTATTCACCAAGCTGTCACTATTTTAAAATAATACTCTATTTTGTCTGGATGAACTATATACTATTTGGCTACCAGAGACTAAGTAGATATCCTTATCAGATAGCACAAGTTCGACAATATGACAAGTATTCAATAATTTTATTAATTAATGATGGAGGTCATGATAATATTATCTTAAGGAATACTTCACAAAAGTCTAGAAAATAAACAAAAAGGGTGGTATGTGTAATCTCTGGATAACAGAGCACATTTTTGCACATGATTTTGTATGTATCTCAACCTAAGGTAATTACAGCTAAAATTACATAGGATTTAATATTTTAAAAATAATTTATATATAATAATTCATATATTTTTCCTAGCACTACAGCTAAAATTATGTTGAGAAATTTTATTTTTTCACATTTTATACACACAAACATTGCAGACAGTTTTATTTTCTGTGACTACTATGTAAAAGTGGAAAAATTGGAACTCAAACATAAAGTTACAAGTATCAAACCCAAATCACTTTCTTATATAGTAAAATTTTACTAGCATACAATTATTTTTATTATAAATATTATTACTATGAAGAATACCAAAATTCATAACAGTTGAAGTTTACTGGTTCTTTTCAAGCTATTAACATGCTTTATTATATATTTCATACACAAAACTGTAAGAAATACAGTTTAGGATAGTATTTTGCCAGTTTTACTAACAAGCAAAGTAAATAACTTATTCAAAGCTCCATAGTGCTCAGTGTGATAATTTTAATGTACTATTTATTATTTTAATTAAGGCTAAAATTCAATTAACTCATTCAAAAAATTGCTGTTGTATATGATGTGAGGGAGGCACTAGTGACAATACAATTAGTAAGGCAAGTAAAATGTTGCAAAGCTTTAAGAGTTCTATGAAGAAGCTTACATTTTATTCTAAGAGCAATTGTAGGCTAAAGAAAAGTTGTAAAAGCCATGTGGTATGACACAGACCTCTAATCTCAACTCCCTGGAGACTGGGAAGAAGATTTACAAGTTCAAGCCCAGGCTGATCAATTTAGCAGTTTAAGGAAACTCTGTCTCAAAAAACAACTTGTAAAAGAGCATAATTCCATGATTTAATTTGCATTAAGGAAATTCTTTCTGCATTATGTCGATATTGAATTGTTTTGAAAAATTAATCACATTATTGTTAGATTGAGTTAAAATATGAGCAAACTTTTAATAACAATAATGGCAGTAAGGTAAGATGTGCACAGATATGAGAACTATTTATAAAGGGCCGTCAGCAATATTTGAGCACAGTTACAGTAAATAAGAGCTGTTATAGTTCTACTTAGTTGAGCAACTGGTTAAATGAAGTAGTTAATTATGATGTTAGGGAACTGAGAAGGCAAAAGAGGTTGTGAGTTCAGAGAAAACAATGGACCAATTTTAGAGAATACTGATTTTGTCAAGACATTGTGTCACACAACATAGGTCATAGACATACACTAGTTGATCTTATATAAGATAGAAGGAACGAGAGATTAATTTGGTAATCAACATTACAACAATAATTACAGCAACAACAATAGATAAAACCTCCCCAAAAATTTTTGTGATTTGAAAACAGACACAAGGCCTAACTTCTAAGGAATACTGAAATTCTAGGAATAGCTCAAGAAAAATAAACCAAAACAGAAAATAAAAAACATCTTAAGAAAATTAATTTCAGAATAATGTGATGTTATAAGTGCACAGTATTTCCAAAAACAGTGTATAGTCAACAATTTTAAAGAAAATGAAATACATGAATTGCAGTCTCAGCCTAGGTTTTACCAGCAGGACTCTGTGGTCACTTGGGCAAGAGTATCCACATCTGTCTCTTATGGGGATCATCTAGCTGGTAAAAACAAAGTAAGACAGGATGCTACTTACTAATTTTAATATTGTGTTAGACATTTTCCCTTCACTGTGACAGAACAAAGCAACAACAATAACAACAACAACAGCAACAAACAACAGATACCCGCAACTTATAGGAGAAGGGGTGTAATTTGGTTTACACATACTGTGAATGTAGCCCATAGTCAGTTGGCACCAAGGCAGAAATAACATAGCTGCCAAGAAGGAGAGAAAAAAGAGAGGACTTAAGAATGAGAAGCCACTGTACAACTCACATCTCCAGTGAACTGGACTTTCCTACCAGACCCCCGCTCTAGATGTGAGATTTTTGAAGGGTGTTTTAGGTATTAACAACAATATTATCTTTCTAGGAACACTTTAATCTCTCTCAAATTTTCACTAAAATTTCCGAGAGTTACTAGCACTAATTCTATCTTTCCTTCACTAAAATATACATTGATATATTTTATCCTCAACAATATACTAGAAACTTGAATCTAGCAACTTACAAAAGCTTGTGGCCATGTTACTTTTATACCAGTAATGAAAGGTTGTTTTTATACTTGAAACAATCAATGCAATATATAAAGGACAAAAAATACATGGTAATCTCTACATATGTGAAAAATGAAAAACTGACAAAATTCAATATCCTTATATGATACAACTCTCAACCAATTAGGAAGAGAATGAAGGTTCTTTAACCTGAGAAAAAGCACATATCTATAACCCCCAGTTAATAATATACCTAATAGACCTGGGACTATAACTGAGTGGCACAGCTCCTATCTGGAAAGCGCAAAATGCTGAGTTTGATTCCTAGTATGAATATATTTAATAATGAAAGATGATATGTTTACACTAAGATCAGGAACAAGACAAAAATATCTGTGTTCTCCATTTCTGTTCAATTTTAAACTGAAAGTTCTAGGCGTGGAAATTAGACTTATCAAAATAAAAGTACCCACATTTGAAAGTATGAAGCAAAATAATATTTATTTACTGATGATATACTCTTTTATATAGAAAATACAAAGTAATTCACTGAAAATCTATTAGGGTTAATGAACAAAAACAACAAGTTTCCAGTATCTATTTTTTTTTTACAAAACTCAGTTATATTCCTACACATGAATAATAAATGTTCTGAAATTAAATTAACATAAAATCATCAGAGAGAGAGAAGGAGAGGAAGTGGAAGGACACCGAGGAGGAGGAAGAAAAAGAAGAAGAAGAAGAAGGAGAAGAAGAAGAAGAAGAAGAAGAAGAAGAAGAAGAAGAAGAAGAAGAAGAAGAAGAAGAAGAAGAAGAAGAAACTTAAGCAAAGAGTGGCGATACTTGGAAACTGAAAATGGGACAAAACATTTGTGAGAAAATAAAAATGAAAATTTAAATCAGTAGAAAGACATTCTATACTTACGGATATTAACAATATATACCAATTTGATTGTAGGTTTACTAAATCTTCCTTTTAAAATATCAAAATGATTTTCCATAGAACTTGATAAGTAAATGCTAAAATTCAAGTGCAATTGAAAGATGCTCAGAAAAGCCAAAATGACCTTGAAAAAGAAGAAATTTGGAAGACTCATACTTCTTGAGATCAAAAGTCACTACAAAGCTATGTTAATCAATGCAGTGTATTGCTGGCATATGGATGTATATAGATCAAGAGGAAATTTTGAATGGTTCAGAAATTAAATTTGACATTTATAATTTTTAAAAAAAATTTATGTTTTCAGTACACAGTGATTTCATTCCTCATAGGGAGTTGCTATGTGTATAAAATACATCTCAACTCCTTTTGAGAACCAGAAATCAAACATGATATCACGGTTTCCAGGCAGGCACTATGCCTCTGAGCTATATCCTGGGCCAGTTCATCTCAATTCTTTATCCATCCTCTTCTCTTCTTCCTCTGCCCTCTCTATAACTCTTGGCTCCCATCCCATCTGCAAAAGATGTCTCTCCCAATTTCCTATTCCTTTAGCTTGTACTTTATGTTTTGGGTTTTCATATAAAGAAAGAATTATATTTAAGCTCCTGTATATAATTTATTTCACTTACCATTTACTTTCGACAAGGCTGACAAGACAATTCAGTGAGGAAAAATAATCTTTTAACAAATTAGGCTGAACAACTGGATATCAACCTGTGAAAAACATGACTTTTTTTCACTTTCCTAACACCATATACAAAATGTAGCTAAAATCAACTATAGATTTGCATGTAACAACAAAAGATATAGCTCTTAGTAGAAAATGCAGTGTTAATTAGCGTGACTTTAGGCAAGTTTAGACATAAGCAAGAAAATTAGATAAACTGAAGTTCATACAAATCTCAAACTTTTGTACATTGAAGGGTAGCAAAGAGTAAAAGTAGAACCAGTGGCTACTAATCATCCTTGTCAACTTGACCACGTTGACACATTAGTGGCGTTCACGTCAGGGTCTGTCAGGGAGAGTGTTTTCAAAGATGAAGGGGAACAAACCAGGGGTGGAGGGAGATGTGCCCTGTTTCTTGGTGGCAGTATACAACAAACTTGAAATCCAGAAAGAATGAAAGGGCAATATGAGGAAGTCAGTTTGCATTTGGAAAGCTCCATTCTTTTTTTTTTTTTTTTTTTTTTTTGGTTAAAGAAAAAAAAGCAAAACATAAAAAGGGTAGAAATAACATGGAATTTCAAAAAAAAGCAGTAAGAAATCACTAGTTAATAAACTACATATTTTTTATCTAAGAAGCAGTTGCTCAAGTTACAAAATCAAAACATAAAAAGTGGACAATCGAACAATGACAGTACAAGCCATTGTGTTTGACGAACTAACAAAAAACTTAGTAGTATGGTTATCTCTCTTGTACACTTAAACATACATGCAGTTATATCCTTTAGAGCACTTTCTTTACCTTTCATTACCTCAATATTTATTATACATTTTGGATCTCATACTCTTTCAGTTTATTATTATTGTTTTTATACTAGAGAGACAATGTGATATTTACAAATGTGAGTCTGATTTACTGCATTTATGAGGATAGTCCTAAGTTGCCTCCATTTACCTAGAAAAGCCTTAAGATCATACGTTTTTTACAAAAAGCTCAATTCTACTTCAGTGAGTGCATATTTTGCTACTACAATTACTGATGTTAGAATCCAGCATCTTCACCCTTTCAATGTGGACTCATATAGCACTCTTCGGGGAGAGCCCAGGTCTTCAGTGTCACACTGGAATTACAACCTTGATCCTTCTTGTTCTGTTGCTTCATTTCTTGGATTGATTAGCACCAAACTCATCTAGGTCTCCATGGCAGAGTTGACCATTATGGATGTCAATATAATAAGTGTCCTTTAGCGAACTCTAACAAATATGATTTGGAAAATACATATTTCACAAAGGAATAAGGAATTTTATACAGGATATGTAAGTAATTATGACAGATCAGTTATTTCAAAAGATAAAATAAAAGGTAAATAATCCAATTAAACATGGTTGAAAATTGAAATAAACATCAACCCAAGTAATATAAAGGATCACAAGATAGATAAAAGATTTATACTTTGGGTTTCTCATATAAGAGAAACCATGTCATATTTAAGCTTCAGTATTTGATTTATTTCTCTTAACATTATGGCCTCAAGGTACATCTATTTTCCTACAAATGATGCAACTTTATCATTCTTTACTACAAAGTTTGTAAATACATGTTATTCATTTATTCATCTGTTGATGATATAGGTGGCTTCCAAAATTTTACTACTATGAATTGTGTGGCTATAGTCATGGATATTCATATATCACTATATCTATCTCAAAAATGAAGATAAGGAAATGAAGGGAAATTTGATGGGGTGGGGAGAGAAGATGAAAAAAGCAATTAAAATGTGTTATGAACATTCACCAATGCCATACAAGGAATGTAAATGTTATGTACTGCAAACATACATGAAAACATTGACGAGAATCAAGTGATGGAGAGAGAGGTGAGGGAGAGGAGGAAAGGGGGTGGAAAAAAATTAAGGTGTACTATGTGCATATACCAATTTCCCACAAGGCATGCATATATTATGTACTACAAACAAGTACTAATAAACTGAAAATCATGCTCAATATAACTAGCTTCTAGGAAAGGGAAAACTCTAAGATACCACTTCACATTCACATAAATTTTTATATATAAATGTTATATTATTTTTAATTACCAGTTATTACTGCCAATCTCTTATTGTCTCTAGTCTATGAATTAGCCTTTATTGTAGGCATATACATATAGAAAAGTATAGCTTTGATATAATCAAATCATGACCTATGAGTTAGGTGGAGTACTTTATTGAATTGATCTTGTAGGATCTTTAGTAGAAGAAAACAGGCTTTTCAGTACCTCATACTGAAACAGACGGGAGGACCACTAATGTCTTCTTTGACTTTTAAAGCTAAAAACAGTTCTAATTCTGGCTTTAAAAATTTTAGCTTAAAGCTTTAGAATTATAAGTCTCTACCACTTATTAAGTGCATGGAGAGAAAACCACTTAAGAAACCTACCACTGATTTATTTCAAATCAGACACACATGTTGAAATACATTGTTGGCTGGGCTTGGTGGAACACCCTGTAATCCCAGCACTCGAGAGGCTGAGGTGGGAGGATTGCTGGGAGTTTCAGGCCAGCTTGAGCTGCAAAGTGAATTCAAGTCCACCCTGAACTGCATAGGGAGACACTGTTTCAAATAGATAGATAGATATCGATGGATAGATAGATAGATACACAGACAGACAGCTAGATACCATATTGTCTCTCTAGTGGGATAAAATGAAAGAGTAAGAGCTGAAATTTATAACAGGCTCTTTGAAATAAAAAGAAAATATTCAAATGGAAAGGGGAACAAGGGATACGGGAGGGGAACGGAAAGAAAGGAAATTTAAAAAAAGGAAGAAAGTGGAAATAACCTATGTAAATAAGGAAGGGAAGAGAGGTTGAAAGGAGGAGAGGGAATTGGGAAAAAGGGAAGAATCAAGAAATATATACAGGTACAAACTTCCTCTGATAAATGTAATCACTATGTACATCTAAAATGTACCACTAAATTTAATTAGATAAAACAAAGCTGCCACCTGTGAATGAGAGGCCGAGAATCACTGAGAAAACACCCTATGACGAAATTACAAAGAATTATCCAGTTGTTAACAAGCCTAGCAATAGGTAAATACAATTGCAACTTTTAGAATTCAGCTACTATTTTTTCTCAGTGCTTATTCAAGTTATCTATTGCTGCATAACAACACACACCAAAACCTAGTGGCTTACAATAACAATATTTTAGTCCAGATATCAGAAATTTGACCATGGATTTGGGCAAAAAAGCATCTGCTTTGTTTCATGTATTTTAAGCTAGGGCAGCTCAAATAGGAACTGGAAAACTTTCTTCCGATATGATTCACTCTCATGACTGCCAGTTGTAGTTCACTGTGGACTAGGAACTCACACGTGGCTGAAGCTGAAGGTTTCTGTTTCCCTCCGTATGGACCCCACTATAGATATCGTGGCTTCTCCATAGCATGGTGATTGGGTCCAAATGTCAGTATCACAGGAGAAAAATCTATGACATAACTCTGGATGTCATATGTTGTTACATCTGTTATTTTTATTGGTAAAGATATTCAAACAAGCTCATCCAGCTAGGCATGGTGTCTCACACCTGAATTTCAGCACTCAAAAGGCTGAGGCGAAAGAACTGCCGCGAGTTTGAGGCCAATCTGGGCTACTTAATGAGTTCAAGGCTAGTCTGAACTACATAGCAAGACCCCGTCTCCATTAAGAAAAAACACAAAAGTCATCCATCCACTTTCAGGAAAGAGGACACAAATTGTATTTCTTAATGAAGAGTCACAAGTCACATTTAGTAAAGAACATACAAGACCAGGGGTATAGCTGAGTGGCACAGAGCCTCACTGGCAAGAGCAAGGGCATGAGTTCGATTCCCAGTAACACATGCACAAAATAATAATAATAATAATAATAATAATAATAATAATAATAAAGAACATACAGAATAGATACTAATGTTATAGATATCTTTGAAAAACAATATTCTCCAGTACTCAATTGGCAATAGAAAACAATGCTGAGTTTCAAATATAGTATTTTAACCTGGGGGAGATAGTGAGGCCTGTAATGACAAGTGGAGAATGCTGGCTATTTTCTTCCATTACGCTCATTGGATTAGATAACCTGGATATGGACTTTTCTTCTTTTCACATCTTGCTTTGTCCACCACCATGAACATGATGCGTGCCTATATACTAAGAGCGTATGTAAAAAACTTCTGCCTTTACTCATCAGAGGTAAGACCCTAAAGCTAAACTCCTCACAATTATTATTTAAGGATGACCTCCATTTCACAGAAGTAGCTGGCTAAATTAAGCTTTGTAGTGACCTATGAAAACCTCAGCATTCCACTAGCTGAGGATTTTGAGAGATTATATAAATTATGTGATGGTGTTTCTCCTAGTCACATCTGTTGTTTGAATGTTTGAATAAAGTTAACAGAAGATCACAGAAATCCATATAGATAGTCCCACTAATGCTAGTTACCTTAGGAATATTTGTTCCTCCCTAGTTCAAAACTGATTTCCTGATTGAAGACAAAGAGAATATTCAAAGAGTAAGAAGGAAGTTATATTTGGGCTTTAACCAGTTTTGTAAAGGAGGACTTTAGTAGTCACATACTATGAAAAAAATGCAATTCAATACACAGGTTGTGTGTTTTATTTTTTTAAAGATGGAAAACCTTGAAAGCAGATGATCAACATTCAGAGATCCTGGATTTTAAATTTTAGGGCTCTCCTTTCAGACAAAAGTGAAACTGTGTTAAATTATTTGTGAATATTTGCATTATTTAAGAAGGATCATGTTATTATTTCTTAAAGTAAGAAGACTGAAGAAGGATTTGTGCAGTTTCTAGAAACAGCTGAGGTAGGCAGCCTGTACTGTGCTATAGTGAACATGTGTAATTCTTAGTTGCCTGAAGTCCCTCCTATATCTCATAGTTGACCACACTGCAAGTTTCACCTTTCAGGGTAGTATAGAGAAATTCTCTTCCTTGGTCTGCTTTGCAACTAAAGTGCACGCATGTGAATTACATTTCTCCATTTAGATGCACTAATGCAGGAATTTTAAATATACAGTGTGTGGAAATAGGCTCTAGTGAGCATACTTTTTATTGGGCATTAGTAGTACAAGTGTTTACACTACCAGTGTAATAATCAGGTCAGTTTTGCAGTGATTTCTTCCATGCTGTTTTCAGAAACTTAGTTTGAAGCCTGTTTCTCCAGCGTTCCCAGTGACTCTGTAAGCTACCTAATATTTTTTCCGTAAAAAAGATAAGCTGCTAAAAATAAACACAATAGATTCTGGTTTTAACAAATAAGAATTGTAACAGGTATATTTTTCCATTTTGATTGTGTGATTATTTTCTGTTCTTGTTTCAGTCAATTTTTCCTTCATACGTTTCCATTCTATCATATTGGTACCTAAAATTTGTCGCTGACATATCTTATTTTGTAAAGTACATACAATTTTTAGGAATTTAGATCATCCCCCTTATTTGCAATCAGTATATCTGACCTTTAAAGTTTTTGGAAATCAATACTTCTGTACTTGATTTGACTTTCCAGGTATAACTTGTCAACTTCTTTTATTTCAACTTTCTGTGGCATTTATCTTTACACTTTTTTTCCTTAGTATATGAAAGTTTGAAAATCCAAGATGTGTGTATACTTTATGGAGCAGTTTAACTCTTTTTTATATATTATGAATGACATAAGATCTCTTCCCACAATTTATTTTATTGCTTCTATTTATTGTGATTTCTTGTGATCGTGTTTTCTTTTCCCATCATTCCCTTTAAATGATCGTGCTATGGAGAAGGTTTCTCTTCCTTTTGTAGATACATTTTTCTTTTGTGAAAGCTTTTACAATATTATTTTAATTCTTAAAATTTACATGTTACCAATGCCATAGTCACTTTCTTGGCATTGTGACACAGTGTACAGTCCATAAAATTTGAAGGAGCATAGGTTTACTTTTACTCACACATTTAGTTGATGATCAGTGGGCTCCAAGGCACAAACAGGATGGCGTGGCAGATAAAAATGTTCCCAACCAATGGCAGTTCAGGAAGAAGAGAAAAAAGAGAGGAACCAGAGACAAGAATAGACCCTTCCAGTTCACACGCCTAGTGACCCAATTCCAACTAAGCTCACCTCTAAAAATCATGTCCAGCTACTGACTGGATCAATGTATGAATTCACTGATGAAAATAGTGTCCCTGGATTCATATCTTTCACACATGAGGATTTGGGGGAATGTTTTAGATCTAAACTATAGCAATCAACACATGGTACACTTAAACTATATCTTTTTCTAAAAAATCTCCTAAATCTAAATGTCTTTTTTAATAACAATAAATTTTATTCTATTATTAAATTTGCTTTTACTTCATCTTTTCTGTTCTCACCTTCTAAAACTAGTACAGAGTTTTTGGGACTTTCGCTTGAAGTTTTAATTGTCTCTACATAGTTCAGTTTTCTCTCTGTTTTGGAGTAAAATAATGAATAACACAGATATAGTCCTTTTTCTCGTGGGTTCTGTATCTGGATATTATACAGAAAGAAAAGAAATTTTAATAAAATATTTTAAGTAAACAAACAAGGTGGCACTATAGACAGTCTGTGATTATGATAGATGAAATCTAAAGAATAAGATGGAGCTAGCCATACAAGAAGGGTGGGTATATTTTACATGCAAATATTACCTAATATATTCAAAGAACCCAATAAAGGACAGAGTGTGGGGATAGTCAAGAGCAAGAAAAAACCTGAGCTAATATGATACTGGAATTAAGTGGAAGGCAGATTATTCTGGACATTGTACACTAAGGTAAACAGTTTGGAGATTTTATTCCATAGTGTAACTGATGCACATTGAAGGACTTGCTTTTCCAAAGATCACTCAGGCATGTAGCATAGAAAAGTATCAAATAATAAAAGAGAAGAAATAAAAGTAGAATAGAAAAGCCTAGTGATATAAAACTCAAAGCATTTAATTAGAAAGTACTTGATAAGAAACAATGAAATTGGTCTTTCTAGAAAAGGAAAAATAACAAGTAGAAGCACAAATTTAATTTTAATATCCACAGTTTTACTGGACACTAGAACAGTTTTCCAACATATATTTGTGTCAAGGTCCGTGAAATTCTATTTTTATGAAGTTCAGCAGCAGTTAAACTTACCTTCCTTTTTATCAAAAAATAAATCCTATAATGAGGGAATCTAAAAAAGACTACCTATACATTAAGTGAATAATTATTTGAGTAATTTAATAATTGGATAGTAAGGAAATTTTAATTGCAGTTAAAATATTAACTGCAACAAATGATGTAAAATGACACCTTATTTTAAAATGTGCATACGTACAATAAATTTTTCAGTGTTCTAATTGAGTCATATTGGATTTGTAAGACCAAGTCAAGTCTTTAAATGGCTCCAGCCAAACTAGAATTTGTGACTATGAACACATATGACAGACTCAAGAGAGTGCTGTTCAGATAACTGCAATTTGAACCATAGAAATATGAAAAAATTATATTTAAATCAAGAAATTTAAAAGTGGTTATATAGTAATTCATAATTAGATCACCACATGAACTATGCATGAAGACAAATGTACTTGTAGTTACAAAATGTTCATGCTTGTGTGGAGGGCACAGAAATGACTCATGTTCTATATTTGATTCTACAATTTACTCTTTACATTGATAACATATCACAGAAACATTGCCAGGTCTTCTTCATATGGGCTTCTCTTGTGTTTCCAACATTATGTGCCCCTTTTCCATTTTCATTAGATTTAGGGCCCACTTCCTGCAAAATGATCTCATCTCTAGAGCCTTATCTTAGTAATGACTGCAGAGATTTTATCAGGGAACATATCAATTTTTCTTGAGAGAGGCATTATTCTACCCATTACAATAACAATTCTTGAAAATGTACTTTATCATGTTGCCAATAATATTTTCAAATTTGTAAAGGAGGTATTTGTTTTATAGACTTTTTTATTTAGCTGTAAGCAGAAATACAAATCCAATTATCGCTGAGGCTTTCAATTTGATCCTCCACCTCTTTTGCTTTCCAGAACTAGGAAGGTTTATTGCCTAGTTGAATATCTTTCTGAAGTGGTAATTGCAATATAATATTTACTTTCTAAAAGAAAATAGAACCATTTTTACCAGTTCAAGATTCTTCTATTTGTCTCCAGTTAAGATGAAAATGCACCTGCACCCTGAAATTGTTCAAAAATACTGGAGATGAATATCACATTGTATATCAGCACCGAGCTTTGACCTCCTCAGAATGCGTGCCTATTAGCGAACAGGACGGATTATAATAATATCCTCTATTTTTCATTTATCACAAAGTCTTATTTTTTTTAGTTGCTTCTTCTCCAAGCCATTTGAAATTGATGGTATTTAATGGATACTCTAAAGCACAACTGCTTTATCTCCTATATATTCTCAACTTGAATCTTACTCAGGCCAGTAGTACCAAGTGAACTTTTCAAAAAGCAGCAAACTGTTTGCCAAAATAGTTGATTTGCCTCACCTAATTTCTACTTCTAGCATGCATATTTTGTTAAAAACCTAAAAACCTGTAATTGGGTTTTGTTTGTTCATAGTTCCCCTCCTTTGCCTTAAGTGTTGAGATCATAATGCTAAGCCAAAAAAAAAAAAAAAAATCAGATGCAGATGGTTAATTTGCAGTACATAATGACTGCATTTATCGTGGTGAATTCGTACATGTAAATAACATATCTTCAGTTTTTTAAATTTTATACCGAAAAGAGTGAGAAATAACAATAAAACAGAATTTCAAATTAAGTTAGTAGGAGAGTAACAATGATCAAGACATTGCATGTTGTTATATTCACAGTAGTTTACAGTACAAGGTATAGTTATGGAATGTTGCCCAGCAAATTACTAGCAGAAAATTTCCCCTCAGTGAGCAAAGAGAAATCAGCTGCATAACTATTTTAACTGTTTTATAAATATATATATATATGTATGTATGTATTCTTTTCCCCTTCCTTCCTTTCACCTTTCTCCCATTACAGTTTTTCATTTCTTTTGAAGAGCTTTTTTTCCTGTTCACAATATCTACTGTATATTTTGGATCTTGTTCATTCTTTCAGATTCTCATGCTAGTGAGACAATACAATATTTACGCATGTGGATCTGGTTTATTTCACTTATGAGTATGGCCTCGAGTTGCATCTGTTTACCTTGTTTCAAGTTTATCTTTTTGTGGCTGAGTAGTATTCCATTGTATATATATATATATATATATATATATATATATATATATATAATCTTCCTTATCCATTCCTTGGCTAATGGGCATTAGGTTGTTTCCTAGGTTTAGCTATTTCAAATAATGCACCTTCGTTCTTATTTTTTGGTCCCTTCCTCTTCTATCCCTCCTCATTCCCTCCAACTCTTTTTCCTCTTCCCATTTGCATAAGCTATATTTCCATGACTTTTTCAACTCTCCTTTTATAAAATACTTTTTCCTTCCTCTTCCTCTCCACTCCCTTTATCTCCTGTTCTCCTTCACATTTGAAAAAAAAAAAACTCCTTACTTCCTGTTGTCTATCTTTTACTACCCTCTTCTACTTTAGATTTCCCATAAGAGAAAATGTGATGTTTAAACTTATGTGTCTGATTTATTTTACTTAACATTATAGTCTTGAGGTACATCCATTTATCTACAAATAAAGAGTAAACTAAAAGAGAAATGTTAGTACACAGTGAGGTAGACGTTGTGGAGATGGGAGGGGAAATATGGAAGGGAATGAGGGGAGGAAGGACAAGAAACAAGAAGGAAAAAGGATCCAGATGGAATATTAAATTCATAAGATGAATCTAATTATGTTTCACTGAGTTATGTTAACATTCATGTTTTGTTTTATACATTTCTGCAAATTCAATAGATGTACAAATAGTGAAGCTTGAAACTAAGAGTCATAGATGAAGAATTTTGCATGTCACCTCAGGAAAATAGCTTTATTTTAACATATACAAATTTAATACCACAGGGTATTTTGATTTGCAAGGAGAAATTGCTTCAAGTATATGCAAGATTAGTTAGAATTGTAAATGTACAGTAACTTTTCCCAGTCAACAATTTTTAATTTATGTTTTGGTTCATGTAATATCATTTTATGTACAGAAAGTTGATTTTAGTATCCTTAGAATAACTCAGCTACTTTAGTTGTGTTGCATCCGTCATCCAAATTATCATTATTTGCAGATAACATAGCCCTTTACATGGAAGACCCAAAATATTGCACTAAAGCGAACAATCAATAGAGTGAAGAAGTAACCTACAGATTAGGGAAAAATTGTCAGCTATTCCTAATATTCAAAACTAATATCTAGAACATAAAAAGAATACAAAACAATTAGACTCCCCAAAATACAATACAATTTAAAAATGACAATTGAAATGAAAAGATATTTCTCATAAAAAGAAATATAAATGGCAAAAAATACATGAAAAAAATGTTCATTTTCTATTAGAGAAATGCAAATTAAAACCACACTAAGATTACCTCTTTCTCCACAATAAATGGCTATAATCAAGAAATCAAATGATAGCAAAAGCTAGTGAAGCTGTAGAGCAAAAGAAATCCTTTTTCATTATTGATGAGAATGTAAATTAGTACAACCTCTACAAAAATCAGTATGGAGATACTTCAAAAAATTAAAACTAGAAATTCTGTTTGATCCAGATATTCCTTCTAGATAGGTATCTTCCCAAAAGTAATAAAGTCATCATATTACAATGATACACACTTACACTACATTATGGTTTGTATCTAGATGTCCCTCCCAAAACCTCATGCAGTCATAAGGGGTTTCTTTGGAGGTGGCTAAATTTAGATTCTGTGACTGATTCATAGTGCAATGGTGGGATTAATGATACTGAAATTAAGGGTGGATGATTGCTGAATCTGTCCACTGACTGGATTGGTGCCACTCTTATACCAGTGGAATGGATTCAATATAAGAGACCGAAAAACCTTGTCTCACTCACTCTCTCATTAGTTTTTCTGTCTTCCACCATCACGAACTGTGGCTCTTTGCTGTGTGCCACCCTGACTTGGAGCCAGCCATTATGAACTAAAATCTTTACAAACGATGAGCCAAAATAAACCTGTTCCCCTTTAACTTTGGGTGTTGAGCATTTTGTCAGAGCAACAAGAAAAAAGTAACTGAGACACCTTGTTTATATAGCAGGCCATTCATAATAGCTAAATCTCGGAAGCAGCCTATGTTGCCATTCATCAAGAGTGAAAGAAAATATGGTATTTATGCACAATAAATACTGTTCTGCCACACAGAAGGACAAACTAGAGTTATTGGTAAGAAAATGCATGTAGTTTGAGACCATAATATTAAGTGAAATAAACCAGACACAAAGAATTAAATATCACATGGTTTCCTTATATGAGAAACACCCCCTAAAATAAATAAGTGATAGATAATAAGAGGTAGGAAGATAGATCTTTCTCATAAACTGGAATAGGATTAAAAATCAAAGGGAATGGGGAGAGGAAGGTGTTGAAAGAAAAACAATTAAGTCTTGTCATGTTCACATACTGCCTCCTCCTAAGAAATGTATTATTATGGACTGGAAACAACTATAAAAATACAAACTGAAAAAAATTTAAAATTGAATTTCACATACAAAGCTGAAACATGCTTATGACTTTTTCTTTCCTTGAACAATTCCAAAATACAGCACATATTTGAAAGACTAAAAATTATGTTTAACTGTAGTATTCCTAGATATTATTTAAGGAAGCAGATTTTTCTTTAACATAATGAATTACTCTTAATATAGGGGAAAGAAGTTCAGCTTTTAAAATAACATTGGTTCTAATTCCATTTAAATTGTATTTATCAAAAATTACATCTCAAGGCACATAATACAGATAGTATTTTGCCATCAGATAATTTCAAGGTGTCTAAAATGATAAAGAAAAATATATCAGAATTATCATCCAGTAAATGTGATAAAAACTAAGCTCTTTTTTTTTGGCTTAGTTGTACTCTTTGCATATCTCATGAGTAAGGATGGTAACAAGGGATAAAATTGAAAGAAAAAAGTTAACTACAGGCGCAGGCTTGGGAGGTAAGAACTATAAGAAATAAGTTACTGCAGAAATAATTCCTTAAAACGTATTTTGTCCAAAACTTTGTCATTTTGGAAAAATCTCCAGAGAACAACTTTATATGAGGATAGTATGCTAAGTATATCTGCATGCATTGTATAATGGACCCTTCCAACAAATTTTAAGGTAGCCAAGAAACACCAGAAAGACTTTGCCTCCTCTAATTTTTTATAAACGTGGCCATATTTTATTAGTCAAACTACATTTTCAAGATTTTATTTTTCTGTAGTGTTACACAGACTTACTTGTAGGTCGTTTGTAATATATCCTGACAAAAAGTGTGGCTATCTCATTTGCCCATTTCATTTATCCCACAAGATATACATGACAGTCTTCACAGATAAAAATATCTCAACTGCCCTGGGCTGTCTTTTATGACCAGACATACTAAAATAATCCTTCAAGACACTTTCCTCCTTTCGGGTTTCTTTCACAATGCTAAATATGAAAAATGAGAAAATATTGATTAGGCCACTGGGAGAATTAAAGTGATTGTGCACAGTACATGCACAAATAAGAAAAATTATTTTCCGCACTGCGCTGACCTGAACTTCAGCACTCATACATAGCCTTGCCACCTCCTCCTGCTGCCCTGCCCACTGCTCCTCCTTCAGAAATATCACAGGGCCCCACCCCCTTTACAGTCCTTAAATCCTCCCTATTTTCACTGGGCCCTGTCCCCTCCTTCCCTCTCAAGCTCCATTATCTCCAGAAAATTTCACAGGTCTTTGTGCTCTACCCAGCCTGTATTTAAATCCTGCGTGGCCAACCCTCTCCAGCTCCCTGCTCCTCCCTTGAAAATTGTTAAAGGCCCTGAATCTTCCCAGCCCAGCTGTTAACTCCTCCAGTGCCAGGTTCACAAGGCCTGGTCCAGTCCTCTGCGCTGTCATTAACTCCCCCCGCACTAGGTTCAAGCAGTCCTGCCCTCTTCCCCTCCCCAGATCCCTGAACTGTCACATGGCCCCACCTCCTCCCCACTCTGACCTTGCTAGGTCCACTCCACCTCTACTGCTCCTAGTCGTCTCTGGGAAAGTTCACACAGCCCAGGTCCTTCCCCAACCAGCTGTTAAGTCCTTCCTCATTGCTTTCACTTGGCCCAGGACCCACCCTTATCTCGCCAGCTCCCTGCTCCTCCCATGGGCCTTTCACACAGCCTGGCTCCTCCTCTGCTCCTCAATTCCCAGCTCCTCCCTTGGAACGTTCACAGGGCTGTGCAGGCTTGCAGCCCAGCCTTTAACACTTCCCTCACTAATTCCACTGACCTCTGTCCTCCTCCCCTGCTCCTCTCCAGAAACTTTCACTTGGTCCCACCCCCCAGCCCAACCCTTAACTCTTCCCTCACTGCTTTCACTAGGCCCCGCCCCCTACCCAGGCAAACCCTTAACTCTTCCCCTCCTCCCAAAAAAAAGAAAATTCCTTTTACCTCATCTTGTACTCCAAAGGTAATTCCATCATTATTATTTTCCAAGCAATTTATGTTCCTTTCTCTGTAAAAGAATATTTAGTCAGCAATGATTGATACTTATAGCACAGAAAAGAATGCACTTCTGAAAAATAGGAAACAAAATAATTACACTTGAATACTGAGAAGATACTGGCACATAATTGAGGCATGGCACTGGCAAATTAAAACAAATTGCTCTGAAACATTGGTTTTAGCTGGTTTGTGACATTTTCCTTTATGAATCCTTTCCAGACTTCCCTGCCCTTCATTATCTCTATGAAGGGTTCATCTACTAGGCTGTAAGGCCATCCTGCCTTTTTCCTACCGTTGCTGTAATTGCTGTTATTCATGAAACTTGATCTCATGATGTTAAATAGAAGCTTTGCGTGATATTGGTTGTCTTATTATTTTCATCTTCAGGATTTAGTGATTTCTGAGATTGGGTATTATATAATTATTTATCAAAGACATGAATAAATAAATGAATAAAAGTGCCTGATACTTTTGTTACTTTCCTACCTGGCAGCCTTCATAAAGACAGTATTATGTTGTAAAAATAATCCATGAAAACAATGGAAATGTGATTTACAGAGTATTGTCTTCACAGCATTTGTTCCTTTATTGAAAAATTTAGTTTGTCTTAAGCCTTAATCCACTTCTGCTAGTTAATTATTAGTATCATTTTATAGATGGAAAATTAAGAAATGGAATAAGTGTTTGGTATTTTATTTGGTTCTGCAATTCAGTAGTTTTTCTTTCTTCTATCTGGATGAGAATAACAACTGAATTCAGTTACCTTCAAAAAATGAGAGAGACATTAGAAGACAATGCATCAATAAAATAGTGGTATGAGGCATTCAATTAAGAATCTTAAGTATATTACCTCCTCCGTGCACATCTCAAGGTGGCCATAAAAATACTAGCTTTTATTCACCAGAGACCAAAGTAGAGCTCAGACAACATAGATAAATTGCCTAATACACAGCTAATAAGTAACGAATCTAAGTTTTAATCCCAGATCAATCTGACTATAAATTCTGTGCTAAAATTTATGCCATAATATACAATTTTTAATCATTAATTTTCCTACCACCCACATACAGAATTTAAAAACAGTTTTATTGACTTAGTTCACATAACTAATCATTTGTGTCATGTCAATTAAACCAAATAGCTTTTAATATATCCAAAAGATTACCAAATTCATTCCCACAGTCTAATTTTAGAACATTTTTCCTTTCCTAAAAGAATTTTTTTGCAGACTTCTCTCAAGCATCCTTTTTTACATTTTATTTATCTATTTTTATTTTAAGGAGAAAAATAGCACAGAAAAGCATCAAACAAACAAAAACAAAAACAAAAATGAAATGACAAAAATAAAACAAAACAAAGGTGATAAAGGACTTCAAAATAAGATGATAAAAATTTAACAATGCTTGTTATAGTGTATATTGTTTTCTTCAAAATAGTTGCTCATGTTACCAAGATACAGTCATGCAAAATTGATCAAACAATATGATTTCCCTTTGAACATTTTCTTTCCCTTTCACTATATCTATTGTAACTATCTACTTTCAGTTTCTTACACCAGTGAGACAATAGTGTTTACACATAAAAGTCTAATTTATTTCACTTATGAGTATGGTTTCGTTTTGCATTCATTTACCTATAAATGAAAACAAAACAAAAATGATTTTACAGAATTTCAAACCAACATAATAGGAGATTATCAATGGTCAATATATTGGCTATTTTTTTACGCCAGGGATGGAACTCAAGACCTCACGCTTGCCAAGTGAGCATTTACACCTCTGAGCGGCCCTTATATTGCCTATTTTTATCTTCAAAGTGGTTGTCCAGACAATGACAGAGGCACGAAAAAATGACCAAACAATAAAGGCAAAAACTGTTCTTTTTGATGAATTGACAGAGATTAGTATAATAATCTACCTAGTAGGTATGTATTATATAAAAATTTTATACATATATATAAAATCTTTATATATATATATATATATATATATAATCTTTTTATATATATAAAATCTTTTCCATTCTTTCTTTTGTCCTTTCCCTCATTTCAGTTCTTTTTTCCTTTCAAACTGGTTTTTCTTTCACTTTAACAGCATCCATTGTACATTTTGGATCCTATTTACTCTTTCAGTTTTTTACACTAGGGAGACAATATGATATTTGTACAAGTTAGTTTGATTTCTTTAATTTATGAGCATGTTCCCAAGTTGCATCTGTTTATCTGTAAAAGCCTCAAATTTATTCTTCTTTATAGATGAGTAATGCTCCACTGTATAAAAATATCACATCTTTCTATCCATTCTGTGGTCAATGGGCATTTGTATTGTTTACAAGATTTAGCTATTATAAATTGTGCTGCTGTAAACATGGGTGCACATATATTGTTGTGGTTATTATGTTTTCAGTTCTGCTGAGAAAATACCCAGAAGGGAAATAACTGGGTTGAATGGGACATCTAATCCTAGTATTGTGAGTAATCTCCACCCTGATCAAAACAGTGGTTTCAGTAGTCAACACTCCCACCAACACTGGAGAAGGGTTCCATTTTCTCCACAACCCCACCAGTGTTTGTTATTGCTTGACTTCTTTTTTTGGAGTGGAGTACTGGGGATCAAACTCACTACCATGTGCTTGCAAGGCAGGCGCTTATGCTGCTAAATCCCCAGCCCTGCTTGATTTCTTGATGATGGCCATTTTTGTGGAATGATATGGAATCTAAGTGTTGTTTCAATTTGCATTTCTCAATGACCAGGGATGTTGAACGTTTTTAAATATGTTTATTTGCCATTTGCATTTCTTCATCTGAGAAATGCTTATTCATCTCAGATGCTCATTTTTGGACTTGGTCTTTGAATTTGAGAGGCCTGATTTGTTTTTCAGTTCTTTATATGTTCTGGATAGAAATCCTTTGTCTGAGGACAGTTGACTAAAAAATTTCCCACTCCGTGGTTGTTCTTTTCGCTCAGCTGGTGATTTCTTATGATGCGCAAAAGAAGATGAGATCCAAGTTGTTGATTCTTTTTAAGAAGATGAGATCCAAGTTGTTGATTCTTTGAGATACTTCTCATGCAGTTTAGGTTTTGTTCATGAACATTGTCTACTCCTATGTCTCCAAGATTCCTACCTAACTTTTCTTCCAGTAGATTTAGTGTTTCACATTATACTGTGGCCAATAGTATCATTTGCTATTCAGTTATTCTGAAAATAAATGACTTTGCAATGTTCATAGTGGTTTATGTTAAGGATAATTTTGGGATTCCTATTTTTATATCATTACTGCTGTACTGTCACTTGCCCAAAACTATGCATCATATGCCTCTTGTTAGTGTCCCAGATAAAGGAATGAATCATTATATACTATAATCATGTACCAATTAAAGTAACAATTAAAAAAGAAATAATCATAAAACAGTCACCTTATACTTGAAAACTTTCTTAAACAAGTCCTACTATAATTCAGTTTTTGGGGTCAATAAAGCATATATGGAGTAATATCATAAGAGAAAAGTGAGAAATCCTTTTACCTCATTTTAAATCATGAATTGTTTTGTCGGTACACAGAAACATAGCAAGCTCTCTTAATTTACTGATTCCATAGAAAAGAATATTTTTGTAGTGAAAATATGTGGTTTGAGCTGTTCACAGAGAATTCACTGAAAAACTAATCAGGATATTTTACATTGGGAGGGAAAAGCAGATAATTGGACAGTTGAAGAGCAGGTACTTAGTAGTGGGCAGATGAGAAATAAAAACAAGTGAAGTGGAAATGAGAGGACCTCAAAGAGAATCTCTGGTGACAACTGTTTTTAAAGCTGCCAGTAGGGGAAAAAAAGCTGCCAGTAGGAGAAATTAACAACCAGGAGAACAGGCTCCCCTGTTCTTCTACTGTTGTAGGTGATCTTCAAACCACATTTTAGAAACACTTATCTAGACACTATTTTGGAAAAGTCGTAATTGTTCCATCTTTTCTTAGTCACAGATGATCCTTTATAACACAAACCCTAAGTATACTATACTTCAATTTCCCTATGTATACTTACCTATCAGAAAGTTTACTGTATAAATAGAGTAAGAGACTGATGAGTGCTAATAATAAAATATTACAATTTAAAATGTACTAAAAAGTGTGAACGTGGTCTTTCTAAATAATGTCTTATTTTGCTATATTCACTGTTCCTTTTTCTTAGGATGTTGTACAGTGCCATAGTATCAATGTCGAGATGGAGTAGAGAAAATGATACAGGCATCGTGATGTAGCATTAGGCGGTTATATAATTGTTGCTTAGACACAAGCACTGTGATGCATTGATAGTAACAAAACAGCCAGTCAGTGTTTAACAAGTGTATCATGTATATGGATATGCTGGGCAAAGGCATGTCTCACATGCTTGGCAGGACAGAATCAAATTACAGGATATTCCATTTATAATTTTTCCATTATATCAGACAGTATGGCAGACCTATTAAAATACAGGAATTGCTTATTTCATAAATGTACCACTTCATATTTTCAGAATACAGTTGACTATGGATAAATAGGACTTCAGAAAAGAAAATCATGCATAATGGGGAGGGGGTCTACTATTTTTTCCTTTTAATTGGAATAAAAAAGTTTGACACTGTGATGCAATTAAATAAGTGGTACATATTAAGTATCACATTGTGAAAAGCAAACAAACACTGGAATAGAATCTGCCAGGGAACTTCTTATTAATCAAATTGCATCTGTTTTCTGAATGTTGCTTTTGCCAAAATTGCTTAGTTTATAAGCCCAGTCCTTCAGACAATGTTGATAAATTTGCTTCAATATTTTTACTGTAACTTTATCTGCTTCGGCCAGCCCTCAAAAACTGGGGATCTTCATAAAGAAACAGGCCTGAAGTTATAAAAGTCTGGCAATAACCCATTAAAAGAAAAGAAAGTAACAAGTTTTTCATTAACTAAAATCAATAACTTACACCACTGCAATTTGCCATCATTGCAAAAACATATTGTGCTCCAATCAAAGAGAGTATAAAAGGTTGTAAATTCTAAAAAGTCACAGAGGTAACCAAAATTTGAGTAGTAAACTACTCTGTGATATGAAATCAATAGAATCATCAAACCTCAAATCCTATATAGAAGTCTTTATAGCAAAATTGTATAATATATAAGGAGTATGTGTAATAACAATTGATAATGTCTACTCTTAACACAACAATGGAAGTTATGAAAAGTTTTCTATTTGCCATTAGATACCAATCAAAGTTAATGAGTCATTTTTATTTCAGAATAAACAGTTGCAAGTGTTTTTTTTTTTTCCTAGTACAAAATCTTCCTACCCTGGACCACTGTCAGAAATAAAATAACTCTCTCTGGAACCTCTTCTGCCACACCATTTCTTTTCCAGAGAACCATTTCCTCCTCCTCCTTAAAAGCACAGTGTGTGATGAAAGTCATCTTGAAGAAAAAAATTCAATTTTCACAGGAGCTTTTGAAACTAACATGTAAGTTAAATTGGATATATGTGAAAAAATAAAATAGTATTGACCATATTCCACTATCCTATTCATCTGTAAGTGCCTTCCTAAAATAAAAAAAAAATCTGGTTTCAGAGACCTTATCTTTTAGTAACAGCTCATAATACTATGTCTCAAAAATGATTAGCATGTTTATTGTACTAATTACAATATTTTGGGAAATTACTATGTGCCAGACTCCATGCTAGTTGATTGATGCTTCTTATAGTCATTTTTTTCAGTTGAGTAAAGAAAAGTTATAAAGGCTAAACCCAAGTTTCACAAAATTTTGGGATAGTTTCTTTTTTTCAAACTAAAAGCAGCCCCCAGAAATCACATCTGGGTTACTGGAGTAAAAATTAATTTCATTTTTGTAATAGAGGACCCTACTGATTTCAGGCAAATCAATTAATGAAGCTTGTCTTGATTACTTTTCTCTCTCATTACCAAGACAAAATACTTGGTGCCCAAAATGAAAGAAGGAAAGGTTTATTTAGCTTATAATTATCGGAGGTTTCAGTTCATACTCAGCTGGCTTCAAGACAAGCTGGCATGGCTGTGGGATAACCTTTCATGGTGACCACAAAAGCAAAAACAGTAAAAAAGAGAAAACATGCCTCCTTCCTTGTCTGCTGGCTACTTGCCCCTGGGTAAGTGCAGCACTCACATTGCCTATCCCAGTGCTAGACAATGAACCAATCACAAATGCTTGATTCAGTCACCTCCATGACCATATGATGCTTTGGGGGGACACTCAGACACAAGTCATAACATTCCACCCTTGTTCCCCCAAAGACTCATGAACATTGTTTATGCAAAAGATATTTAGCCTACCTCCAAAAGTTATCACCATGGCGTTTTGGTGGTTATAGCATCTCAAGCTTCTCTGTTGGGCTGGCTTCCCTCTTTCTTTGCAGGTTTCCTTAATGATCCACACTCCTGACTTTTCCTAAGTTCTAGGTTTTCTATTGCACCTTTGACTTCACACTCACAGTTTTACACACTGCCCTCTTGGGGGCATACTGCCTGGCCTCCCACACTCTGAAATCTGAGTGAAAACCAAAATTTATGAGACAAAAGGAAAGCAGTTTTTAAAGGGGAATTTATAGCTATGAATATCCACATAACAAAAATAAAGTGACTTAAAATAAATAACCTAATGATCCACTTCAAGTCCCTAGGGGAAAAAAAATGAACAATACAAACCGATATCTAGAACAAGGATGTAAATTGTAAAGATAAGAGCAGAAATCTATAAAAATGAGACTAAAAATATACAAAGAATTAATGAAGAGCTTGTTTTTTAAAACAATTAACCAGTCAGTCCAAAAATTGGAAAAAAAATTCAAATAAAGGCAAGTGGAAATGAAGAAGGTGAAAACACAATGAATACTGATGAAATCCAGAATATTAGCAAATGCTTTGAAATTCTGTACACCAATAAAATAAAAAATTTCAAAGAAATGGATAGATTCCTAGGTACATATGAGTTATCAGTAATGAACCAAAAAGATGTAAGAATTTTGAATAATCTAATAACAGGCATGGAAGTTAAAGCAGTAAAACAAAGGCCTGGTCCAGACAGGCCCACTGTTCAATTCTACAAGAACTTAAGAGAAAGTCTAACACCGCAGTCTTCAAGCCCTTTAATGAAATTTAAAGGAAAGAAGTACCGAAAATTCATTCCTAGAAGCTAATATTATTTTTATTTTAATTCATGACAAGGACCCAATCAAAAAAAGTGAATCATAGACAAATGTATTTAATGATACAGAGTGGATATAAAAATCTTCAAAAAGATACTAGCAAATTTAATGTGAAACATTATAAAAGACACAATTCAAAATGACCAAGTGGTCTTCAGCCATGCAAGAACTCCACATATGCAAATTGATGAATGAAATGCATCATACATGCAGAAATAAGAATAAAAATTACATGATCTTCTCAATAGACCAAAAAAAAAAAAAAAAAAAGCCTTTAAACATGTCCCGAAATCCATTCATGACAAGAAAAAGAAAAATAACTAGTGAGGAAAATAGATATGAAAACACCTTATCTCAATTTGATAAAAGGTATTAATGACAAATCTACTGGGAACATTTTATTATACATGGAAAGCTAAAAGCTTGCCTCGG
Source organism: Cavia porcellus (assembly GCF_034190915.1). Lineage (NCBI taxonomy): Eukaryota > Metazoa > Chordata > Mammalia > Rodentia > Caviidae > Cavia > Cavia porcellus. The sequence goes on along the minus strand of NW_026947486.1, from coordinate 83,117,805 downwards.
AAAATTTGGAAGAAGACAAGATGTCTACTCTCCCTTCTCATGTTCACCACAGTACTCAGAATATGAGCAATAGTAATCGTGCAAGTAAAACAAATAAATAAAACAAATAAAAAAAGACTCCACATATCATTTTTTCAGACCACATAATGCTCTACATAGCAGACAAAAAATTTCCACCAAAAGATTCCTTGAGTTAGTAAGCAAATTCACCAATGTAGAAGGATATAAAATCAACATAAAATATCAATACCATTCTTGTACCCCAATAATGAACTCACTGAGAAAGCAATTAGAGAAAAAATATCATTCACAATAGCACCACAAGAAATTAAATATTCAGGAATGATCCTACCTATAGTAGTAAGATCTTTACAATTTGAACTATAGTACTCTGGAAAAAGAGTGAAAAGGGCATCTAAATTGGAAAGATATTTCATATTCCTGGATCAGTAGAACCAGTATAATCAAAATGTACATATTTCAAAACTCATATATAAATTAAACATGATCTCAATGAACATAATAGCATATTCACAGAACTGGAGAAAGCTATCAGTTTCAGATGGAACCAAAAGATACCCAGAGCAACAAAAGTAATTCTGGGTAACAAGACTAAAGTACAAGGCATAATAAATTCCAGATTCCAAGTTACGTTACGAAGTGCCGGTGATATAAAAAAGAATCAGTATGGTATTTTCACACAAACAGGCATGTGGCTCAATGAAACAGAATAGAGGATGCAAATAAAACCCTTGGCCCATTCAGTCATTTTAACTTTGTCACAGGGAACAAAATATACACGGGAGGAAAGATAACCTCTTTGACATGTGGTGCTGGGAAAACTGGCTATTGACATACAGAATATTTAAGTTAGACCCAGATCTCTCACCGTGAACTAAATTAAAATCCAAATGGGTCAAAGATCTACACTGAAAATAGAAACAGTCTGCTGAAAGGCAAAACAGGTAAAATTCTTGAAGACATATGCATATGCAAGAACTTTTTAAACACAATCCTCGTTGCATAAATAGTATAAAGAAGATGAGCCAGGCTCCACCAATGGAATCAGGAATGGGCTCGGCAAGAAGACAAACCATATCTTCCCATGGTCAGGCTCTACTATGGGGATAGGAAAGAGACTCAGCAAAAATAAAAACCATACCTTCCCATGAGCCATCCTGTGGGCTGGCTGGGAAACAAGTATTTCCTCACTTCCTCCAACCCAAAACAATTGGCTGAGTCAGAGGATTCAGGGTGACATAATAGCAACTGAGGTGAAAGAAATAGCTTGATGCTTGGCTTGTTTGACTGGTCTGGGCATCTATTTGGAGGATGGCAGTGTGCATTGTGGCAGCTGTGGGGGATTTCCTTCTGTCTTGTTTTTGAAATCCAATGTTTTGTTCTATTTTATCGTTTTGTTCTACTGTATCTGGTAACCTGAGCAACTGTTCTGAAGATAACAATATGCAGTACCACAATCATTGTTAAATTCCTATGATTTTGTTTTGAAAACCTATATAGCTATTGTTGTTTATGTTTTTGTTGTTGTCATTTTTCTTTTGCTGTTGTTGCATTTTAAGTTTGTTTCTTGATTTTTCTGGGCTTTTTGTCTTTAAAATAAAAATATTAAAAAATGAAATAGTATAGAGAATCAATAAATGAAACTATCAAATTTAAAATTTTCTGTATAGCATAATAACCAAAGAATGAAAATACAATTTACAAAAAGACAAAAATTTTGCTGTATATTCCTCAGAGGACTAATATTTAGCATACATAAAAAACTAAATAAAAACATATTCTCTAAACTAAAACACCCAGTCAAAAAATGGGCAAGTGATAGGAATAGACACTTCTCAGAATAAGAAATACAAATGACCAATAAATATATGAAGAAAACTTCAGCATCTGTGGCTATTAACTATTAAGGAAATGTAAAGTAAAACAAAACTGAGATTATATTGTAATGCAGAAATAGTAGCCTTCATCAAGAAATCAAATAATACCAAATACTGACTAGACTTGGTGGGAAAAGAAATTTTGTACATTACTGGTGGAAATTTCAACTACTATAACCACTATGGAAATCAGTATGAAGATTCCTCTAGGCTAATACTAGAAGTTCCTTTAGACTCAGCAATTCCTCTTCTAGGTATTTTCCTGAAAGAATTCAAGACATCACATCACAGTTGTACATGCATACCTATTTTTCTAGCAGCAAAATGCATAATAGTTAAATCCTAGAATAGGCCTATATGTCCACCAACAGAAGAACTGAAGAAGAAAATTGTTATTTATACACAATCGAGTATACTCTGCCATAATGAAAGATAAATGACTGTTTTTTAGAAAAATGGGTACACTTTGTTGCAATAATGTTAAGTAAAATAAAACACAAGCTTAAATTTTACATGGTTACCTCATATGAGAAAATAAAAATATATACAAATTAAAGAACAAGATTAAGGTAATACTAGGAAGCAGGGAGACAGATCTTAGTCAAAGGGGAAATGATTAAGTGATGGAGGAAGCAGATGGGTTAGGGAGGATGAAAAAATAATTAACATGTGTTGTGTACATGTACTAACTCCTTGAGATGAATGTGATCATTATGTACTATAAACATGGACTAATAAAAAAATTACAGATTTTAGTTGTCACTAGAGTATATTACTTCTCTCCTCTGCTCATGACAACCAATAAATGTTGATTGAAGGAAACCTACAACTTCAGGTTCATGAAGAACTAATGTGTTCTCAACAACTGAAGAAACAAGCTCAAAATGGCATGAAGTCTCTCCCTGGAGATGAACACACTCCAATATAATAATACTGCCAGAATATGATAGCTTAGCAAGTTATCTTTATCAAACTACAATGAAATCCCAAGATAAAGGAATTACAGTGTTTCCTACTTTATCATCAAAAGTTATCACATAATTATAGTCAAGGTCAAACAGTAGTATACTAAATACATTCATGTTTGATGTTGAATGTGTTTCTCAGTTCAATCCCTTTGCTTCCATGAATACAGATAACAAAAATCTTTTCAAACATCAATTACAGAATATGAAATACGTAATAAAGCAAACCTTCCTTAATATTTCTGAGATATCTCCTTATAAACTTACCTTAAAATGCTAAACTCTTATATATATATATATATATATATATATATATATATACAACTCACACAGCACTACTACATAAAATATGTCCTTAAAATAAATAATCCCAAATACATAGCAATTTGGGGTTACGTACAGGCACAAAAGGAGTTATATATCTGAGACTTTCTAATGTACTTTAAGTGCAAATTGGAGTAAAAAGGCCTAAATAAAGTTTATGTCAAGAACACTTTTTAGAATTCATCAAAACCATGAATATGGTTGGATATTAATTATATTAAATATGCAGGTAATTTCAAGTTGTAGGTACTAGTGAATTAATTTTTTTCAGGTTCTAAAATTATGATGAATATGTCCTTCTGCTATATTGACTCCAGCAATCATGATGAAATCTCTAAAGTTCACATCGTTCTGAATTTCAAAATGATCTGAAAGCTATTTTGTTTTGTTACCAGAATTAAAATTAGAAATGGAGGCAATGTGACCTATTAGAAAGAAAATACACATATAACACACACTTTAATATTTTTTAAATTAAACTCTCACGAGTTTTTCCTGTTATTTTATTTTTTTCTAAAATCAGAAGCAACTTCAAAGTAAAAATTAATTCAATGTCATAATTAGTTCATTTCTCATTAAAGTTTTTATATTAAAATTCAATTTTATGTATTAATTTTACGAGAGTATCTTGAGTGAATAGCTTCAATCACTTTATGTAATTGTCCATCTTCTCTTTCACAAGTGCTTTCTTATGAAATCAGAAATTATTTTCCTTCCCTTTACATAAGGTAACATTTTGAGTAGCCTATCAATTTTAGGACCTAGGAATACTAGGATTAGAAGGATTATTAAATATTATATAAGTCAATTGCTTCAACTCACAGAAGACACCTGGGACAAGAGATGGAAAACGGTAGCAATTATTAGGAATATTAGGAGAACAAATACCAGCAATTTGTCCTGCCACTATTGTGTCCATATATCATATTCCACATTCAAAAATAAAACTCTGGAACTCTAATATAGATAGAAAAACAGTAAGTGTAAGCTCTCCCTTTCTGTACCTGAAGGTATAGAACACCTTGAACAATTCCTTTAAGTTATTAACTCCTACACAAAACATTTAAGGGTTCACATCTGAAGTTATGTTGTTATTTAGAGGTACAACAGTTATCTGAAAAAGTTACTTTTTCTCCATCATATAGAGAATAATTAACTACAACCTTGATAATTTTGTGGACTTTTATTTAAATACATGTAAAGTTAATGAAATTGAATTATACATATGTGAGCAGATACTTTATTCTACAGCATTATCAACAGTATACTTAATTTCTATATTAAGAATTTATTTTTCTGTTATATAGCTCAGTTTGTTTTGACAATTGCACAAATCAAGTGTCTGACACTACAGTATCATACAGAACAGTTTCACCTCCCTAAAAATTCTTGAGTGTTTCCCACACTCAGTACTTCCTTATGTTCTCAATTACATGGGAAGCATGTAACATTCTTCCAATCCTCTAGCCTTCCCTTTTCAAGAATGTCATTGTACCACTGGTGCAAGGTATAAAAACATATAAAACTTTACAAAATAGGCATACAATGGTTGCCCCAAAAACCAGGTGTGAAAAATGCAAAAGAGTTGTCTCCCAAAGGATCCAGTTGAAGCTCACTGTAGTACTCCATGTGAGTCTGTATCAAGAGACTGAAAAATCTGTGATGGAAGCTGGAGTCTGGACGAGAAGCCAGGAGACACTATCCATGGTGAAAGTGAAAACTGGATTTCATTTTAAGACACAGAAGTAAGCCTCTTTCATTACCCTTTTATTCCATTCAGATGACAAGCTGATTGGACTCTGTCACTCAGGATGAGTCCTCTGTTTTCACTAAATCCTGTCAGTCACACCAGGAACTATGATCCAGTTTAACAGGGGCATTTGTTACTCGAATTGTCACAGTCAGTTAACTATCACAGTTATATAATTGGAATCATAATGTAACATTTTCAGAATTGCTTTTTTCACTCATCCATATATATTTAACATCAATCTATGTCTCTCTGTGGTTTAACAGTGGCTTTCTTTTTAACACTGAATACTATCCTATTGTCTGAATGTAGCAATATTTGTTTAGCAATAAACCATGGAAGGTGATCTTTACTGCTTTTAGTTTTTGTCAGTTATGAACAAAGTTGCTGTAAAAACTCATGTTAGGGTTTTTGTGTGAGTATAAGTTTTTGGCTCCATAAGGAAAACATCAAGAGTACCGCAGTTAGATTTTATGGCAAGACTATTTTTACATTTGCAGGAAACTAGCAAACTATTTTTCAACCTGGCTGCACCATTTTATATTTCCACTAGCTACAAATGAGAATTTTCATTGTTTTACATATTTGGCAGTTTTCAGCACTATTGTGAGTTGAATACTTGACATTTTAATAGGTATGCAATGGTTTCTTGGTTTTGCTTTTCATTATCATGTTTGCAATACATAGTAACTACGCTCAGAGAATTGGTACATATGTGTATCTTGCCTTCATAACTTTTACTACTCCTCTTTCTGCATTGAAATTTTTCTCCTACCCCAGATCATGTTGTTTTGTTTTGTTGTTTTAGTTTACAATTTCCTGACAGATGTTGACCGTAATTTTAGATGTCTATTTTCTCCTCAATGATTGATTTGGTAAAGTGTCTGTTTAAATCTTTTGCTTATGCTATGACTAGTTTATTGATTTGCTTATATCATTTAGTTTTAAAGATTATTTGTATACTTTGAGTATAATTTCTGTATCACATATGTGTTTTACAGGTATGATGCACAATTCTATCTTTTCTTTGTAATTTCTCAATCTTTCTCAGAAAAATTTAAATTTAAATTGACACATAATTTCCAACTTTCCCTTTTATGATGTCAAACCTCCAACTCGTCAAATTCAAGGTTACATGACATACATACTCTTCTAGAAGCTTTATAGTTTTACATTTTATGGTTAGGTTTATGTTCCATTTTGAGGTAGGGTACTATGTCTCTGTTTAAAATTTTTTGACATACTGATTTCCAATTATTCTGGGACAATTTATGGAAAACCAATCGTTTCTCCACTGAATATTCTTTGCTTCTTTTTCAAATATCAGTTAACTATATTCATATGAATTTATTTTTAGCTGAATATTCTGTTTCTTTCATCTATTATCATTCATATTGCATTTGTTACTCTGGCTTTTCTCCATATAAATTTTAAAAATAGTTTAATGATCAATATCATCTCTTTTTTTCCTCTCCTTAGATTACATTAATCAACTGCTTTCTCTCTATTTCTATAAGATCAATGTTTGTTGCTCCCATGCACAAGTGAAATCATACAGTATTTCTCTTTCTGTCCTGGCTTATTTCACTAGATACCTCTTACAGTTCTATGTTCTCATGAATGACAGAATACACTTAACTCTCACTGCTAAATAGCATGAAATTTGGTGTATGTAACATTTTCTTCACCCATTAAGTTGAAGAATAAGTTTGATGATATATTGCTCTTCATTTGTCCAATAACCAATAATGCTTCATGTATTTCAAAATTACTAAAAGGATATTTAATATCCTCCCTCTCAAAATGATCCGTTATTTCATAGATGAATATGTTAACTAAACTGAATGAATGATTCGGTAAGTGCTATAAATTCTATAAATCAAAACAACAGATTGTACCCTTAAAAACACACTATTATTTGTAATCCAAATATATATGCATTTCAAAAATCTTTTTTTTTATTTCCACAAGATAACTTGCAGAGAGCTAAGATCAAGATTGTATGTAACCTACAAGTCAGGTTTGAAGAACACATGATGCCACGTGTTCCTATTAATGAACACGAGGAATATATTTTCATATATTTATAATGTAATTTCTTCTAGCAGAACTTTGTAGTTTTTCTCACAGATTTTGTATGCATTCTGTTAGATTTATGCATCAATATTTCATATTTTTGTTGCTAAAATTGATGCTATTGTGTTTGAAATTTCAAATTTTAATGTGCATTTCTGGTACATAAGAGACATTTTACTTTGGCATATTAACCTTCTGTCTTGCAACCTTGCTTTAATAGTTTACTGGTTCCCAGCTCTTTTGGTCACTCTCTTTGCTTTATTGAAATTTTCTGTGTAGGTAATCATATCACCTGTCTTCATTTCCAAATGTATATACTATTTTACTTTTCCTTATTGCATTGTCTAGGACTAGCATGAAGTTCAGTGTAACAATGGCGAGAGAAAACATGGTTCCTTGTTCTGAATAACTGGAGGGAAACACCTACACTCACACTGTTTACTGTCATGTTAGCTGTTATTCTCCTTTAGAAATTCATGGTCAATTTTATAAAATTCTTTCCCTAGATTCATTCTCTCTCTCTCTCTCTCTCTCTCTCTCTCTCTCTTCATATTTTTGTGGTGCCAAGTATTGAGCCCAGGGTCTTGACACTGAGCTATATCTCCAGCCCCTTTCTTACTTTGACACATTTTTTAGGTCACCTAACTTTTCAGGTGTGGGCTAGAAATTATGAGTCTCCCATCTCAGCCTCCCTGAGTACCGAGTACTGAGATTTGAACTGTGTGCCACTCACCTCTCTGTTCTACAGCTTAAACATACTTATGCACCTTATGCAGTCTACTATAGGATTTCTTGGCCTTCACAATCACGTGAGCCAATTCCCACACTCAATCTCAACTATATGAATGTGTGTACATATCTTTCTATTATTTGCATGTGGTTTTCTAATTATTGAGCATTAATAATTCTTCATACACTGTGGATACATGTTCTTTATTAGTTATATATTTTTCCAATATATTCAGTTTATGCTTTGTCTTTTTATTTTCTTAGCAATGCTCTTTGCAGACTAGAAATTTTAATTTTAATAATGTCCAATGCATGATTTTGGCTAGTGGTATATTTCAATCTAAACGTGAAGGCCTGAGAACCAGAGTAGCTTATAGTGTAACTTCCCATCTCAGGCCAAACATCTGAGGATCAGAATTTCCAGGGATGTAAGACTCAGGGTTTAAAGAGTCAGATTCAAGAGTTTTGATGTTAGAAAACAGGAGAAGATGGATGTTGCAGTTCAAGGATGAGAGAGAGAGTGAGAGAAAACAAAGAGAAACAGAGAGAGAGAGAGAGAGAGAGAGAGAGAGAGAGAGAGAGAGAGAGAGAGACACACAGAGAGAGAGAGAGAGAGAGAGAGAGAGAGAGAGACAGACAGACAGACAGACAGACAGACAGACAGAGAGACTGACTTAGATTTTTAGGGCTTTGTGTTCTATTCCAGCCCTTGATGGATTATATAGTGTGTGCCCACATTACGGAGGGAGTCTTCTTTAATCATCCTATTAGTTCAAATGCTAATCTTTTTCAGAAACAGTTTTAAGATACTTTGGGATTGTATTAAATCTGTAGATAAAGTTGGGAAGAACTAACATCCTAAAAATAGTTAGTTATTCAACTCCTGATCATGGATTCGCTTAGATCCTCTTTAGTTTCATTCATCAGTATTTTATAATTTCTGCATGCAGATAATGCAAATCTTTGTTAAATTTATACCTGAGGCTTTCTTTCTTTGCCTTGGAAATTCATTGCTTTTTTTGTTTTTTTTTTTTTTTTTTTTTTTTTTTTTGTTTGTTTTTAAATCAAAGGCTGTTATGGTTTGAGAACTGGTGATCAACTTAACGCCAGCTAGATTACATCAGCATGCATTGAGAGAAGATGCTCCTTCTGAGGAGGGTTGCCAGGATAAATAGGTGGAGAAGAAGGGAGGTGTTGAGGGTTGAGGCATTAAGGAGGCATTGTGGGTTCTTCTACGAGTTGCTGTCTGAGCTGTTGGTTCTCCTGGAGAAGCTTTGGTCTTCACATCGAGGATTGCTTCCTGGCTCCGGAGGGGAAGACATGTGCTGCATGGTCTCCAGGATGAACTCGTCATGCTGCTTCCTGCCAGGTACCCGACTGTGCTTGTCCTCAGAGGAGCTCGGGGCTTCCGTGTCGCTCAGGAAGGCTGTGGTGCATTTCAGGACAGCCCTGATCTTTGTTGTGAGTGTGACTTCTGGGCTCCAGTGTAGAACCCTCATCCCACTAGCACAGCTCCTTCATCCTGCTGGCATAGACTTTCTGGCTTCCACTGCTGACCCTTGGTTCTTCCCAGCACAGATCCGTAAAAGAGACTTGCGTGAGTCCTTCTTGTGGGCTCTGGATCTCCAGATGGACTTGTGGGAGACATTGTCCTGAGCTCTCGGTTTTTATCTGGACTCATGTGGGACATTGCCGTGGGGTTTAGGCTCTTGACTAAATCATCTGTGTCTTTGGTGTTGTGGATAGATTTCCTGGAATTTCCTGTGTTAACTCTTGGTGACCATTATAAAAATATTATAAACTTCATGTCCTAAAGCTAATTGTTCTCTGTGTACAACCCTTGACTACAACAAAGGCCTATTATTCATTCTCAAAGTCCATGCTTTGTAAGTTTACTTACAATCCTGAGAACTTTCATCTTTTGCTTTCAAGTTTTAAGAGAATTTTTATTTTTTTTAAATTTTAAAATGGGGAATTTTACTTAGACACAATATCACATGCAAATAAAACCATTTGATTTCTTTTTTTCAATCTGCACAACCTTTTAAATGGGTAATTTCATCACAATAACTAGAATTTCTACTATGATGTCAAGGGAAAGTGGTGAAGATACACATACTGACATTTTATCAATTTTATCAATCTTTTAAAAAAGAGTACACAACTTACAACTGAGTACCAAAGCTGAATGTTTTTAAATATTCCAGGTATAAAAGAGAACATTTTCCTATTAGCTTGCTGAGAATTTTATCATAGGTGGGTATTTGGTCTTGTAAAATATTTTTATACAGAACTAATGATTCTTTTCCTTCAGACCTTTGGTATAGTGAATTATATTGATTTTAGTGTGTTAAGAGTGTCTTAGCTGAAATAAATGCCATTCAATGAATAATTAATTTTTACAAATATAAAATAAATTTGCCAATATTTGGTTGAGGGATTGTGCATGCATGTTCAAGAGAAAAAATTTTCCTGTTCTTTCATGTGCTAAATTATTTTTGTTTGGTTTTATTATTATGCAATTGTAGCTTCATAGTTAGAAGGCATCTTCTGTTCTCATTCTCATAAGGTTTAGTAACTCATAATAGACATTTGCATAATAGACATTCTCATAATAGACAATAAATTTTGGTATCTTTTTTTTCTTTAAACGTTTAGTAGAATTAATCAGAGGAATAATCTGACTTAATTTATTTTTTCTTTGGAAAGTCATTAGTATGTTTCTGTTTTAGGTGTTGAGATATTCAGGCTATATATGTCTTTTTACTTGAGTTTTAGTAGTTTGCCTTTTATGCAACTGGTCTATTTCAATAAAACTATTGCATTTATTAGCTTTTATTCCACCCTGACAAACTATATCTTCAGTTAGTATTAGACCACTAATATTCAGAGTGATTATGGCTATAGTTACACTAAAACAGTATATCCCACATTTGTAAGTACTTTTAATCACTGTCTTTTCTTTATTTCATTTTCCTCCTCTTTTCTGCCCTTTGTGGCCTAATTGAGCATCATAAATTATTCAATTTTATGATTTCTTATTTAAAAATTTATTTATTGATATTCCTAGAGTTAGCAATGTTTCAATTTACTTAGAATCCATATTCAAATAGCAATATACCACTTCATGTGCAGTACAAGTATCCCACAGTAGAGTATTTGTGATCTTCTTTCTTATTTATTGTGACATTGCTTTAGTTAACTTCACTTATTCACATAATCACCCAAGTCATTGTTACTATTTCCAAATTGAACAAAATTAACCTTTGGGTCAATTAAAAATAAGAAAAAAAATAGTCATACTGTATTTATTACTTGTTACACCTCTTCCTTATTTCTAAACATACAATTTTTTTCTAAATTTCTATATTTTACGTGTACGTATTTGTACTACAAAATGATTGCATTCCTTGTACAGAGATGGGACATGTATCACATCTTAATTCTTTTTTTTTTTTTTTTTTTTTTTTTTTTTTTTTTTTTGTCTTTTTCATTTTTATCGGTACCAGGGATCGAACTCACGACCGCCTGCTAGCAAGGCAGGTGCTTATGCCACTGAGCTAAATCCCCAGCCCCTTAATTCTTTTTTCATGTCCCTTTTCTCCTTTCTTTCTTCCTTCTTCCATTTCTTGGTTGTCTTTCCTTCTGTAAAAATCTGTCTCCCTATTCCCTATTATCTTTCATTTATTTTGCTCTTTATATGTAAAATCTTTCTCTTATGTAAGAAACCCCAAATATAAATAACCTTGTGTGTCTGATTTATTTCACTTAACATTTTGACCTCAGGGTGCATCCATTTTCCTCCAGTTATCATTTTTTTCTTTCTTAAAATGCTGACTCATTTTATTTTGCTAAGAATTTTATAATTTTCTTCACTTTTGAATGGTAACTTCTTTGGATACTTTTCTAATATTTTGCCTTCCATAATTCTAATATTTCACTCCATTTCCTTCTTGCTTACATAGCTTCTGGGAAGAAATTACTTTGTATTTTTCTATTCTCTTTTAGTTAAGATATGATAAGTTTCCTACTTAAGGTTTAGTCTCTTTGTCTTTGTTTAACCTTACACGTTGTATGTATGCCTGAGTAGAGAGTGTGTGTGTGTGTGTGTGTGTGTGTGTGTGTGTGTGTGTGTGTTTGAGCCTGTTTGTTGTGACTATTAGGATATGCCAACTTGATTTGTGTAACAACTGCCTAGTAGATTAGTTAGTTCTGGATATATCTATGGGTGAATGGCATGTAGACCAGCAAACTGAGGGAGAAAGACCTACCAAAACCTAAGTGGCACAAATCAGTAGTCTTAAAACTTGGATAGAATAAAATGGAAAAAAAGAAAGAAACGTTTCCTTTTACTTCAGCAGAGTTATGGTCTTCACCATTTTTTTTTGCCTACATTGATCTTTAGATCCTTCCATCTTCTAGCACAGACTCTTCAGCCTTCCAATGCAATCTTTTTGGGTTTCCAACATATAGTTGCATTGACAACTTTGTAGTGAGCTTTCAGGCTTTGATCTTCAACTGCTACTGGATCCTCTTATATTCAGCACATCCTCATTTTGGACTTTTCCAACTTTGATTGATAGACTGCCACTGAGACTTTTCCAGTTCTGATCCTGTAAGCTTACCTAATAAATCCTTTGAATAATCATTTATATATTTTATATTAAATCTGTTCCTCTTAAAAACACTAACTCATGCAAATTTTGGTACCAGAGTAGTAGTACTGGGTTTGGCTGGGAGCATACTTGACCATGTGGTTTAGAAGTCTTGGTACTGGTTTGTAAGAGATTGGAAAATGTTAGAAATGCCAGCTAGGTTTTTTTTTCAATCTAGAATTTCACTTGGTATTTCAAGTTGAACTCAATCTCTCTATATAGCTGAGACTGGTCTTAAATGCATGGCAATCCTCCTTCCTCAGTCACCCACATATTGGACATATAAGCATGCACCACCATGTCTGGGTTGCCAGCTAGCATTTGGTAAGAAAAGCTTAATAGAAAATTGGAGTTATAACACACAAGATCACAATGCTAATAAGTACATAGATTGTAAAACCAGACTCAGAATTTTCAGTTAGGAACAAAGATTCCATTGATATTTGGACTTGAGCCCCTGTGTGTTATTCTGTGGCAGAAAATTTGTCACATTTTGCTCATGTTCCATGAATTTTGGGGGAAACTGAGATTAAGGCTGACCGAATATTAATCTGGTGAAATTTCAAGACAGCCCAAAATTCACACTGTGGCATGGATACTGGTAGCATCTTTTAGCCAGTTTTATACTGAAAATCGGGAGCAAAAGGCCCTTTTGAAGTCTTTAGTTTCCCAAAGAGGAATCTCCTGGAAGGGTGGAAAAGAGAACTTGATTTATAAAATAATTAGTATTTAAAAAGAAGTCAAGTACTTTGCATCACAGGATAATAGGAAAGATGCTTAGAGGTTGTTTCAGAAATCAGCAAGAAGGCACCCTTTCCAAACTGTAGGTCACAAAAGAAAAAAAAAAATAAAAACTTTTCTTGAAGAAGAGAGTTTCAGGCCACCCTGCTGGGGGTTGGCCATCTAAGAAACTGGTTCCCCAGGATGCAGTTCCCAGTGCTCAAACATCAACACTAAGAGATATTTGCATTCATAATCCAAGGATGTGTGTACTGTTCAACTTAGCAACTGACCTTGGTTTAACATATGTGATGATGGTTTTACAGGCATGCAGAATGCTAAAGTTGTAGATTCTGGCTTCCACTCAGATTTCAGAGGAAGAAGTTTGAGGATGAGTAGTATGTTCCTGAGAAGGCAGTGTGTAATTCTATAAGAGTGAAAGCCAAAATTATGATGGAGGCCACAGAAAATTAGAGAAACTAGGAATGTGGAACATCTGAGTAAAGTTGCAGGCTGTAAGTTACAGGCAACCCAAGAGAAGCTTTAAGGGCAGCAAGCAACAATATCATAGGTGTAGGGCCACTTAACCCCTTTGGAGAGCACATCTCACCATAGCTTGCCTTGGTTTCTGGACATGGAGGTATAGGATTTAATGTTTGCCCCACTGGGTTTCATTGTTGCTTTGGTACCATTTATTTCTATCTGATTATTTCTCCTTCTAAGGAAGAGAATGTTTACATTGCATTGTTTTATGCCAGCAGCATTTCCATGTTTCTTTTTTCCTTTACAGACACTCACAGTTAAAAATTTTCTTTGAGTTTCAGAGGAGGCTTGGGATTTGGACTTTTCAGAAATTGTGGAACTGTTAAAATCTGGTATGTCCTAGAGATGGACTAAATGCAATTTGCACAGAGATGTCAATGTGTGTTTTGGGGGGCAAGGATAAAATATTATGGTCAAGAATGACCACTGGAACTTTCATGTACTCAGAGGAAAGTCTTCAGCAAGGTGATTGAATCATGCAGGGTGTTACCAGACTTGCTGTTAAGAGATGCAGCCTAGTTGGACACAGGGTAGAAGAAGTATGATCTGGATGAGTATGTATCTCTCTCTCAAGCTCCTTTCCCATCTCTCTACTTCCTGGTATATATGAGGAGCTTTCTTCCCTGGCAGGCTGCTCCATCGTTGCTTTGTCTGCCTTGGAGTCAGTCAAATATAGACAGAAACTTCTTTAAAAAAAACATGTACTGAGATAAACCTTTCTATCTTCAAGTTGTGGGAGTAAGATTTTGTGTCTTTTATGATGAGAATGTTAGTAAGATACTTGCTTTTGCTACTTTTTAAAATCTGTTTGCTGTTTGTCACTAGATTTTGAAAATTCTTAGATATCTTTACTTGAAGTATTTTTTTGCAGTATTCTTTTTTCATGGTATTCCAATTATGTATATAGTGTTTTTAGTTTTTCTACAGTAATTGATTGGTTTTTTTTCTTCCTTTTATCACATTTTGTTTTCTATGTAATTTTATTTGGTAAAATTCTGTTAAACTTTACCACATTTACTGATTCTTTTATAGACTATTCCTGGTTTATTTGTGATTACATCAGTAACATACTTAATTTCTATTGCAGTGTTTTATTTATTTTATTTATTTGTTATTGATTTATTTGGTACTGGAGATCAAACTTATAACCTTGCGCCTGCCAGGCAAGCACTTGTGCTACTGAGCTAAATCCCTGGCCCACAGTGCTTTATTTTTTACCATTTCCTTTTAAAACTTTTCTTGAGTTTCCATCTCTCTGCTTTCATTGTCCATATACTCTTATATATCATTTAGTACTAAATCCCCTAGCAGATTTGTAGTCAATATAAATGTGTTGCTTTATGATTCCAATATTTATATGATATGTGAATGAAGTTGTGCTGGTTTTGGTCAACTTACACTGTGTTTATTTCATGCTTTTCACATCTCCTATGAATGTTTATTGAAAGCTAAAAATGTATTGATAAAGGGAGCTATGGTACTTAAGACTTAATGTTAGGGTTTATGTAAGTAAGTCCACAGAATAAGCTTATGTGTTTTATGGAAGCTCTTTCTAAAGTGTCAAAGATCTGAAAATACTCTAATTTTCTTTGTTGTGCTTCTTCACTTTGGGTTTCCATAAGTATTTCTGTCAGAAAGAATCCATTTTGTATAGTAATACACAAATAGTAATATGCTTTAATTCTACTGATGCTGTGATGGTACATTTGTAAAGTTTAAATAGGATATAGTTCTATAATCTTAAGTGTCTTTTAGTAATCCTGTGTCTCACAACTATGATATTCAAAATTGTTCCCCATTTGTGATGACTTTTCTCTGAAGGCCCTTCTGTATTACCTGGTTACAGAATTTCAAAGCTCTTTCCTCGGATCTTTTAACCCTGTTTAGGATGATTTTCCCCATTCAGTGTAACAGGTTGGCAAATGGAGCTGGAATCAGAATTCCTTTCATCCTTTTGAGATAAGACTTTGGTAAAGCATTTAGCTATACAGAATGTGGCTTTGTTATAGAAAAAATACTCAATGTATTACAATCACTTCACCTTCTTTTCCTAAATCCACGAAGGAATCTTTCTGAAAGAAAGAAGGAAAAGGAATCTTTCTTCGATTTTGACCATAAGAACTTGATGAATTAAACCCCCGGAACTACAGGAACAATCCTATGACTGATGTCCTCAGAATTTGCCTCTAATTTCATAACAATATATACTAAAATGGCCATAATTCATCAAAAGTATCATCTTAGTGTTTCTAGTGTTTCTGCCATTTATGACTTCAATTTCTTTGATACAAATAAAAAAGTTTGTCCATCTACTGAATGTACCAGTCTCTCCAGATTTAGTGATGGAAATCCATCACTGAAACCTCAGTACTTTGGTCCAAAGAAAATCATAGACATTCAGTTTGTGTAGCTTTTTAATATTAAGCTTGGGAGTATTGGTTTCTAAATTCTGCATCCAGGTGATAGGGTGAGAAAAGACAGATCTGATAGGTTGAAGAGAGGGGAGGTTTACTGACTGGTGTCTTACGCAGAACTAAGCCTGTGATTTGTCCAAGCAGTGTTTTTAGGCTTCTAATCTTTATCTTCCAGACCTTCATTAACTGACTTGGAGGTCTTAAACTGGTGGAACTGGCACAATTCTTCCTCTCTCCTGGTGTGAGTTTGAGTAGGAAACGCTACTTCTTGGTGGAAGTTTCTCCCGTAATAACTGTCACAACTGCTGGCCATATCTGTTCCAAGTTACTGTCAAGTCAGTTGCTACTGAGAAGAAGGAACCAGTATTTGTTTCTTCATTGAATTATTTAAAATGCATAGAAGCTGTTCTCTTTCACCTTACTTTATTGAGGAATTCTACATGAGACAAGAATGGTGAGTTGAGGGGAGGAGATAGTTAACAGTGAGCAAGGCCTCTCCAAATGGGTCTACCACTTTCTAAGTACTTTAGAATCCCTGTTATTCAGTCCTTTTGAAAAATATCCCCTGCCGAGGCAGGAATAAGGGCCATTAAGGGCTTTCTAAGAGTTTTAACCAAGGGTTTGTTTGTTGTTGTTCTGAAATAGGATTTTCCAACTAGAATTTTTTTGCAATCACTTTGCAAACTTATTAGAAGTTGTTTTTCATATCTACACTCCAAACATACAGTAAATCCTCTTTAATTCTTAGAAATAGTTAATCCATTAAAGTGTGATAGAGAGATATTTGTCCTAGGTATGCAGGTCTCACCTATTGCTTACCTCAAATATTTTATATATTTTAACCCGTCTGATCCTCAGTCTCCAGCTTTCTTTCTCTCCCCATTTCATGCAATTTCATCTTCCTTTTTTGCCTCCCTTCCCATCAGAGAACTGACAGAAACACATGCATATCTACTAAGAGGAGAGGCCTTTCTTACCTTGCTACTTTAAATTATCGTCGTATGAATTCCAAGTTGGTCCATACTTGGAATATGTAGTTCCATAGCATTCCTTAGGCCTGTCATATGGCTCATGCTTCTGTTCAGGCTGTGGTAATTCTTAAACATCAGTTCTTCTTACTGTACTATGTTTTATTCATGGATTTAAAGTTTCCTGAAGGGATATATTACTTGAACTTGTGGAAAGTAGTTGTATTATGCTCCTCTGTGTCATCCCCAACTGAAAGAGCAATAGGATAAACTTAGGTCATTAAACTGGAGAAACCGCATAAGAGACAGACACGAAGCAGAGAGAGGTCAATGAGTATGGGTGAGGGGTTAAGAGAATATTTGAGCCAGACAAGGCCAAGGGAGAGACTTGAGGGTGGTCAATGATAGGATTATTTCCAGAAGATGAAAAATATTCCCAAAAGATGAGGAGTATAAATCAAAAGAGGCCTTTATTCTGGGAACACAGGGAGGGAGGACTGGCTTGCTGGCCGCTGGAATCTGGCAATCTCTCTCATGGGGACACGTGGCATGGGGGAATATAAGTAGCCTAAGCTTAGGGCAGTGCCCTAAGGCCATTAGAGATGCACAGGTATTTAATTGGCACACATTTGGCGCCAGGGGCAGATTCCAAAGGGTGGGGGATGTAGGGTTACAGGTAAATCTGTAGGGGCCAGGGAGACAGGAGCTCCCTAATTCCGGCTGAGGCTTTTTCTGGCTACAGTGTCCGGTCTGGGTCAACAACCCTTTCAGTCAACAAAGAAGAGAAACTTATGCCAGATGAACTAACCTTGCAGTCCACTCTCAGACATCAGTGGAAAGATTTTCTTATATTTTTCCTTTCAGTATTTGTTGTTCAGTGACACCTAAAGACAGTAAGCTCCTATGGTTTTTCCAGTCATCAGAGACATATTGAAGTCTTCCAGCTGTCTGCCTCAAGAATCTGTTCTCCCTGTATATACCACTCCCTGAGACAGTGATCCACACCCTTCCATCTTTCTTTGGTCATCAAGGCATACCTTCCTTTCAGTGGTAGCTATAGGGTGAGGTTATACCTCAAAAATCATCACTATGACAAATCCTCAGAGGATTAAGATACTATGGGACAATGTGCTCCACATAGGAAAGAAAAATATTTCCTTAGAAACTTTAAAGAACATTCCCAAACTAACTAATTTAGTAACTCAACTTTTCATGTTGGTAACATACAGGGAAAACATTTTTCCCAAGCCATTCTTCACAGCTACCCTCCATTTCCATAGTTTACTTTGTCTTTCCCCATTCATTATAACTATTCTTTTGAGTAGCTCACCAAGGCACATCTCCAAGGCAATGTAGTTGTATTTAAATATCAACAGATGTATGAAACATTCCACTTCTCTCCAACAAATTTCTCACATGTATTTTATAGACCATTCACTTTTAAGATATTTCTGGGAAACTTTCTCATCCTATTTTTTTTTTTTTTTTTTTACCTAGTGTCTAGAAAGATAGCTTCAATTTTCTGGTTCCTGAACTCATATTTGTTTCCAAAAAAACAATGGGAAAATATTGTTGGCTATCGTATTCTCATTTGAATTATGGCTGGCTGTTTTAGGGATCACATTCTTCTGAGTAGTTATAGTAATGATGTTTGATTTTTATAAGTTTGGGGTTTAAAGGAAATATTTTTTGGATGGAATATTTTCTGGTTGTTCATATGCTGGAAATTATAAACCTAAGATTGACGAATATTCCCATTGAAAAGGCTCACTTTCCCCCAAAAGTTATTGTCAATATATGTAAGCATCAAACACACATTTATCTATATTAATTTTACTATCGGCAATATTAGCTTTCTATCTTCCTTTTCTTTGATGAGGCCTTTTGAAGAAGCAGAACTCACTTCACTAGAGGAACACTGGTAGAAAACTTTATGTATATCATGATAAGATTCTAGATACTTAGATAAAACGTATCCTCCAAAATCATTTTCCCTCCATTTTAACAGGTTAACTACAGGCCAAATAACCCTAAATTGACAAGTAAAGTCATTTAACTATTGCCATTACCTGGTCATATAACTTTTTGGCATAGCAGATCATTTATGCACTTCCAAATGAGCAAACTTTCTTTTTTATAAGAGCAAAATATATTTATTGAGAAAAATAAGGCTTCTGTCTGAAAGAGAGACAGAATGAGTTCCAACTGGATTGCCAAAGGCTCTTTCTTTTTTAGGGACTTTTACAGAGTAAAATCACAATATGAGGCAGGTCTAACATGAAGAAAACATGGGAACTTGAAAGGTGAGCAAGAGGTGGGACAGAACTATGACCAACAAATAAGATTAACTGCTCAGGTAAAAGTGATTAATCTGGGACAAATGGAGAAGCAAGTCATATAGCAAGCAGGCATGCAAAAAGAGCAGTAACTTTTCCTGTAGGGGGTTGGGATGATGACTCCTGGCTTCCTCAGGGTGAAACAGACCTATTTAGAATATCAGTTCCTGATGCTTATCCTTAGGAAATATGTGGTTACATTTGTTTTAACTTTTGTCTTGAGATCTGGCCCACAACACAATCCTCTGTCTGCTCAACAGTTGCAAGGTATTTGGTCTTGTGCACTAGCTCCTTTTAGGGCCCAGCCCTATGTGACTACCTATAATATTTTTTTTTCTTACTCAGTTGGATATAACAATCCTCCCTCTGAAGAAGTAACCTGAACTGCCATGAGGGAGTAATGGGCAATGACCAACCTGCTTTCTTCAGGCTGAAGGGAGTTGTACTTATTGATTGGCAGTCAGGAATATTCTGCAGAGGATTTATCTAAAGACCCTTGATAGACACTAGGTGTTTATTATCTTGGGTAGGCATACAACTTTATGTCTGGAGAAGAAAAAGTCAAAGAAATAATTGGGCCAAATAATAGAATCAATAGGATAATTGTGAGTACAGTTAACAAAGATTTCCACCAGGGGAGCTAGTAATGGCTTTTCTTAAGGTGAATAAGAATAAAGTCCAGGGAACTTTAAAGTCTGACATGTCATTGATTTGTTGTTTAATATCTTGAATAGCAATTGAAATATTATCAGATTGATCAAGAATGTGCACACAACATTTAGGTATTAGAATTGCACAAGTGTCCCCCTGTGCTACTGTTAGACTGTCTATTGCCATCTGATTTGGAAGGACAGCCTATGTCTTTAATTTTAGCTCTTCATTTAGGTGTCTTTTAAGGCCCATTGGGTATATTTAGTTAAGGCCTCAATATGTATTATATACTCTTTTCTATACACAAGATCTGGTGGAGTCAAGTAAATAGAATCTAGCATATTTGCCATTGGTTTTATCTTCCTGATGTTTGGGGCTTTGGCATCTTCTAAGGAACAAGAAATTTTAAACAAAGCATATATAATCAAAGTATGAGCATTAGCGCTAATAGGTAAGTCTTAAAATTGTTTTTAAGGGACAGCAATTATAACCCACTGACTCGTAGGTCCCTTTATTGAGTCCGACATATTGTCGTAAATCTCACTAGATTTAGTTATATTTATCTCTAAAGTTTTGATACCGTGTGAGAACCAAATTGATACATTATTTTGACCAATGAAAAACTCTCTTAAATTTTCATACATGAACAACAATATATACTGTATTTGTAAAACCAGTCTCAGTATCATTTTGATTAGTTGGCAACCTGGATAGATAGAAAAATAGATAGATAGATAGATAGATTACAGTATATATAATTGTATTATATTATAATGTATTATAGTCTATAATGTATTATAGTATATACTGTATTATAGTATTATATATATATATATATATATATATATATATATATATATTATTTGGAAACCTGGATAGATAGATAGATAGATAGATAGATAATCAGTATAATATATATTACAGTATTTAGACAGGATAAATCTCTCCAGGATTGGAGTTGGGATTTTAAGCATAACTAAAAGGAATGAGTGAAGAAAGTTATTTCAGCTAAAAATAAAACAAAAAATACTTTAAAGACTTTTTATTGAGGTATGATGCCTGGAAGGAAGACCAGAGTTGAGAAGGACAAAGAGACATTGGCAGTGTTCAACAATAGGCTGGCTTTTACTTCTCTTTATGATTACTCAGGTCTCCTCTGTGGAGATGACAGTTAGAGATGACAGTCTGACCAGAGGGAGGAGATGGAGTGCCCTGAGTCTTGCTGGACTACCTGGGGAGACAAATCTGAGATCTAGAGTCTGCTTCAGAGCACAGGGTTTTTTTTCCCCCCAGTGGCAGTTTTTACAGTCAAAGCGTGGCTTGTGGGGTTTCTTAAGGCAGTTCCTCTTAAAGTGGCTTTGCTTGTGCCAGTGATAGCAGGTTAGTACATTTATCCAGATCTTCTTGGAGCCCTGAGAATCAGACTTAAGGTCTGTTCTTTTTAAGTCTGCACCAAGGGCTGCTATTTTTGGTCTCTTTGTTTTCTCTCTTTGGCTTTCTTCCAGTGTAGATTACAAATCAATAAGGAGGTAGTTTTTACTAAAGTATCAAGTAAACTATCTGAAGTGAAGTCCATATTTTGTAGCTTTTTTTCCAATTATCTAGGGTTTACTGGGGAATAAACAACTCTTTAAGCAAAACCTGTCCTGCTACTGAATCAGGATGTATGGACATATGTTTTATTAGTGTCTTAAATAAATGTTCTAATAATTGAAAGGGGTTTTCATTTTTCTCCTCAAAATAGATGACAAACTAACTCAAAATAACTAGAAAGTTTTTTTTTCCTTTGCATACACACTTGAAAATGTCTCCTTTTTCAATCTCATAGCTTGTTCTCAGGCAATAAAGAGTCTTGGATGGGAAGTGATTTGGCTCCACTGGGAACAGGTGGTTCACCTGGCTGTTGATCTTTTGGCTGTCTGAAATTAACAATATGATACTTACCTCTAAATGTAGTAGCAGCTTGTCATGCTGCTTGTCTTTCATTACAAGTCAATGTTTCATTTAAGATTAATATTATATCTTTCTATCCTAACTTATAGGTCTGATTAAATCCTCTAAAGACATTAATGTACTTATCAGGGACATCTAAAATTTTCATAGTTCTAGCTTAATTTGCTTTAAGTCACTGAAAGAAAGATACCTATGAATGGAAATAATTTCATAAGGATTTTAATTATACCTGGAGCATAAATAAGAGTTATTTCTTAATATAAAAAAATGTATGAACATAAAGCAATTCTAATCATTTATCATCTTTCTTACAGTATGATTTTAGTTGTAAAAGAGTATCAAAATTAATACTTCCCTCTGTATTCCATTTTGGCTCTGGGGGTAGAGAGGCAATGCACATGTGCAGAGAAATATCAAATGTTTTTTAATGTGTAAGGGGCAAACATCTTGCCGTGTTTAAGAATGCATTCCAAGGAGTTGGAGATTTAGCTTAGCGGCATAAGCACCTGCCATGTAAGTAGGCAGTCCTGAGTTCGATCCCCGGTACCGATAAAAAGGAAAAAGACAAAAAAAAAAAAAAAAAAAAAAAAAAAAAGGAATGCATTCCAAAATAGGGGCTTTGGCATTTAGTTATCCATGTCTCCAGCCAATGATCCGAGTGGGAGACCTCTAAGTAATATAGAGGAACATACTAGATGTCTAGTCTGAGTCCATGTTCTCTAAAATCAAAGAACACATTTTGGGAACAATAGAGGTTAAGAGTAGAATGTATTTGTTGAGAGAAAGACACCTGTCTGGAAGACACAGAAGGGGTCCTGAGTGAGTTGACTAAGCAAAGTTTCTTGATAGCCAGTAGGTTGCTTTCTCACATAGATTGCATAGAACCCATAATTTTTCAGGGGAATTCTTACTTGTAGAGGCAGGTGTACTTTTTGACTTACTATTTCACATAGTATGCAAAATGAGGCTCAAATAGTTTCATGCCCTAATCATCAGTGTCAATGAATATGTTAGATTACATGGCAATGGGAAAGTATGGCTACAAATTAAATAAAGATTGCTAATCAACTAACTTTAAAAAGAGATCATCCTGAATTGTCTCAAGCAGTTCGTGAAAGTGAAAAAGAGAGGGAGAAGAAAGGAATGTGAGAAATACATGAAATACCTTTAAACACGGAGAAAAGAGACTGTAATGAATTAAGAGGTACTCTAGAAGCTATAAAGGTCCAGGGAAAGAATAATCTTCTGTAGCCTTCGGAAAAGAATTCAGCTCTATTGACAGCTTACTTTAATACAAGTGAGACTCATCAAGTTTTGATCCCCCAAACTGCAACATTAAAAAAAAAAAATTCGTGTTTTGACTCAGTTGTCTGGGAACACATAGTGAGGCTGTAAGGATTGGGAATCTGTGCCCAATGAACTGCCCATATGCAGGGTCCATAGATGAGGCTCTCAGGACTGTCAAGCTGCACCCAGTGATGCACCCATACCTGGGATCCATCTCTGAGTCATGGGGGACCAGGAGTCTCTTCCCAGTGACCTAAAGTCATCCAGGAACCCTCAGATAGTCCCAAGAATATTGAAACTCTGTGCCAAGCAACCACAGTCATCCAAGAACCCACAATAAGATCCTCAAGGAGTGATAGTCCAGACCCAGTGAACCACCAACACTTAGGCACCATCTCTGAGAACCATGGGTATTGGAGTCTTCCCCACGTGGTCTGAAGTCATACAGGAATCTTCAGTGAGGCTCACAGAGATTGGAAGTCTGGATCCAGTGGCCCACAGTCATCTGAGAATCCACAGTGAGGTACTCAGGTACTGATTGGCAATCCCCAGCAACCCACACACACACGTAGGAACCATCTCTGAAACTAGCTAGGACTGGAAGCCTTCAACCAGCAACCTGCAGTCATCAAGGAATCCTTGCTGGGACTCACAGGAACTGAGTGTCTGCACCCAGGGACTCACAATCACTTACAAACACTGATGTCCACAGGGCAGAGAGTCCACCCCCCCCCCGCCAGCAACCCACTCACACCTGAGAACAGTTACTGTAACCCACTAGTACTGGGAGTCCATGCCCAGAAACCAGCAGTCATTCAGGAACCCTCAGTGGTGCCTACAGGAACTGGAAGTATATTCCCAGTAACCACGGCATACCCAGGAAATATCCCTGAGTCCCATGGAGATCAAGAATCTGTGCCAAGTGACCTACATTCATCCAGGAACCAAAACACGCAGGAACAAGGAGTCTGGACCAAGAGATATGCAGCCATTGGCAACCATCAATGAGACCCACTGCCAGGTGAGCTGCCAGCACAAGAAGCAACTAGGGCTTGACATCCAGCTGATTTAGAGGAACACAAGAAAATGCCAAAATGAAAGAATAGAATGCAATCTCAAACTTTCAGCCTATCCAGATCAAGTACAGTAGACACTGACATGGATGAATTTGGAAATCACGAACCTACAATTTAGCAGTGGAAATAAAGAAACAACTCCAAGAAGCTGGAAAGGAAATCAGATAAGAAATAATCTCTCATGTAAAAACAGAAATTATATACATGATGAAAGAATTGGTTGGTACATCTGAAGAAACCATAGATAAAAAAATAGGGGAGCATAAAAAAGTGATGGAAACCTTGAAAGAACAATGCAGGAAACAACTAGAATATATGAAATAGATTCAAGGATATATACAGAAAATCAAAAATTCCATTTAAAGCTGGCAAAACTGCATAACATTGAAAAGACACTCTCAAACTTTGAAGACATGATTGCAGGTCATGACAATGAAAGGAAAGATCTCTTTAAAATAGCAAGAAATTGGGAAATAACAATTCAATAGCTGCAAGGTGATACAAAGAAATATAAGAATGATAGGTGTCAGTGAAAAAGGAGAAACCACAAATGACTTTAAAAGATGATTTGCAGAAGTAATGGCAGAAAATTTTGCAAATATGAAAAAAATCTGACATTTAGGTAAGTGAAGCATATAATTCCAATTAGTCATAACAAAAATAAGCCTACATCTCAATATACAATAATCAAGATCCTAAAATTAGGTATAAGAACAAAATGTTAGAAGCATCTAGAGAAAAGAAAAAATCACCTATCAGACAGGTAAGCCTATCAGAATCATGACAGACTTGTAAATCTTTTCAAGTCCTGAAAGTAAACAAGTTCCAACCAGATTGGTGTACCCTGAAAAACTATTTTTCAAAATTAATGGAGAAATAACATAGCCCGATGCCAAAGAACAATTGAAGATATTCATGACAACCAAATCTACACAGTGTACCTAAAGAAACCCCAGGAAGTGATAAAATTGACCACTATTCCATAAACATCAGAAACACACCAACAAGTAGAATAAACAATTAAAGACAGGGGAAAATTATGGGAAAACTGTAGAAAGATAACATGATAAAGATAAACCACAGTTCAATAAATTTAGAAATTAATGACAAAAGAAATTGCAAATAATCTATAAACAAATGGAAATTAATAGCACCCTACTGAAGAGCCAGTGGTTCACAGAGACAATTAAACAACAAATTAAACAATATATACAATCAAATAAAAATGCAAAAACAACCTAAAATAACGTAGGGAACACAATGAAAGCAGTCCTCAGAGAAAAAATTTAGTGGTGAATACTCACATCAGGAAAACAGAATAAGCAAATAAAAAATCTAATGCTGCACTTCAAACTTCTACAAAACGAAGAACAAGTGAACCCCAAAGCTCAAAGAAGGGACAAAATTACAATGACCACAGCAGAAGTTAATGTGACTGAGGCTAACAAAGTAATACAAACAATTAATGAATTTAAAAGTTGGTTCTTTGAAAGAATAAATGAAATTGATTAACCCTTGCAAACTTCATCAAAACAAGGAATGACCAAACTCACATTCATGCAATAAGGAATGAAAAGGATGAAATCACAACAGATTCTGTGGAAATATAGAGGACCATCAATTCCTACTTTGAAAACCTTACTTTCATAGAATCAAAAACACAGAAGACATAGACACATTGCTATAAACATATGAAATAACAAACCTGGATAAAGAAGATATACAACTTATGAATCACCTGATATCAGTTAATGAAATTGAAAACTCATCAACCAAAAAAAAGGGACAGTTTCTGATGGATTCACAACTGAATTCTACAACAAATTCAGAGATGATATAATATCAATACTTATTAAAATCTTTAATTAAATTGAAAGGGAAGCAGTTATTCCTAATTCAATCTGGGAGCAAAACATTACCCTGATACCAAAACCAGAGAAAGACCCAACCAAAAAAGAGAACTACAGGCCATTCTCTCTAATGAACATAGATGCAAAAATCCTCAGTAAAATACTAGAAAAAAGAATGCAGCAAATCCTCAAGAAGATTATATAGCATGATCAAGTGGAGTTCATGTAAAGAATATAGGAATGGTTCAACATATGCAATATGTAATACACCATATCAATAAATGTAATATATCATATCAATAGAGCAAAAGACAAAACTCATATAATCATATCAATATATTCTGAAAAAGTTTTTTTTTTTTTATAAATTCCAACACTCACTCATGGTAAAAAGCCTAGAAAAAAATCAAAATAGATGATCTTTACCTCAATCTGATAAAAGTAATCTTTCACAAATCAACAGCCAACATTATACTAAAGGATCAAAAACTGAAAACTTTCACTCTAAAATTAGGAACAAGACAAGGTGGCCCACTATCACCACTCCTACATAGTTCTGGAAACATTAGCCAGAACAATTAGACTACAGAGAAATAAAAGCAATAAAGATAGGAAAAGAAAAAGTTAAACTATCATTATTATCTATGTATGGAATATATCTATCTATATACCATACCATGATATGGTACTCTACATACAAGAAACCAAAAACTCTACCAACAGAATTTTAGACATAATAAGCCAATTTAGGAGCAGAGTACAAAGTCAGTACTCAAGCCAATAGAATTCATATGAACAAACAGCAAATTCACTTAGAATGAAATTAGGCAAACCATACACTTTACAATAACAACCAAAGAAATGAAATGCTTAGGAATCAATATAACAAAGGAACTAAAATATTTATAAACTTAAAATTACAGTACCCTGAAGATAAATTCAGAAAAAGGAACGATAGGCGTTTCTCATGGATAGGAAGACCCAACATTGTGAAAATGGCCATACTCTCAAAATTATTATACAGATTTAATGAAATCCCAATCAAAATATCATTAGCATATCCCACGGGTATAGAAAAAAACATTCCTAAAATTCTTATGGAACTAGAAGAGATCTAGAATAGCAAAGGCAATCTTAAGCAATAAAGACATTGCAGGAGACATCGCATTCCCTGACTTGAAATTATACTACAAAAGTACTGTGATAAAATCAGCACCATACTGACAAAAAGCACACCTAAGGATCTATGGAACAGAACAGAAGATAGGGACATATCTACAAATACACTCAGTCATTTTATCTTTAACAAAGGGGCCAAACATGTTCACTGAAACAAAGATAGCCTCTTTAATAATTGATGTTGGGAAAGCAGACTTTCCACTTGCTGAAGATGTAAAGTAGATACGTGCCTATTGCCATGCACTAAACTAAAGTCTGAATGGATCAAAGATTTAAATATTAAGACAGAAACACTAAACCTACTGGAAGACAAAGTAGGTAGAAATCTCAAGGACATAAGAATAGGCAAAGAGTTCACAAACAAAAACCAAAATGCATAGGAAGTACTTCAAAGAACCAATGACTTGTATTTCATCTTATCAAAAAGTTTTTGAAAACATTGAAAGAAATCACCAAGAGAGTGATAAGCAGACCCACAAACTGAGAAAAGATTTTTGTGAACTGTTAGTAAGACAAAGGACGTCTATCTAGGATGTATAAAGAACTGAAAAAAATCAGGCCCCTCCAATAATAAAGAAGCAATCCAAAAATGGGCTTCTGAGATGAATACACAATTCTCAGAAGAAACATAAATGACAAATAAATACATGAATAAAATGTTCAACATCACTGGTCATTTGATAAACGCAAATTAGAACAAAACTGAGATACCATTTCACTCCAGAAATAACAGTGAACATGAAGAATCAACCAATATCAAAGGGCTGTGGGACAAAGGGAACCCTTCTCCATTTTTTATGGGAGTGTAGACTGGTACAATTACTGTGGGAATCAGTATAGAGACGCCTCAAAAATCTAGGGTTACAGGTTTCATTAAACCAGCTATTCTGCTTCTGGTTATTTTCCCAGAAACACTGAAAACATCATACTACAGCAATAACATGTATACTCATGTTTATAGCAGCACAATTTGTAATAGCCAGATCTTGTAAACTACCCAAATACCCATCAACTGGTGAGTGGATTAAAAAACATGTGATTTTTTTATATAATGGAATACTAGTCCTAAAAATTATACACTTGAGGCCTTTATAAGTAAATGGATGTAACTAGAAACTATACTAATAAAGTGAAATAAATCATTCTTGCATGTGTAAACACTGTATTGTTTCTTTAGTGTAAGAAACTGAAAGAGTAAATAAGATTCAAAGTTAAAATAGATATAGAAAATGGAAAGAAACTGTAACGTAACAACTATTGTTAAATTCACATATTCTTGTTTTGAAATCCTATATCACTGTTGTTTTTATTGTCACCTTGCTTTTATTGTTGCTTTTTGATTTTTCTTTTTATTCTCTTTAAAATAAAAAACAAACTTGTGTTTGTCTTAAGCTGCTAAGTTCATGATAAATTCTTAAATTAACAGAAAAATAAACATTTCAGAATGTATATTAATTCCTAAAGAATTTATTAAGCATCTGTTTTGACTAAAATACTGTACTAGAAACCTCAGAGGAAATTCAGCTGAATTAAGACATTATCCCTGGTCCAAAAGAACTTCCAGTTTAATGGCACAGAGATATTAAAAGCACATCCCATACTTTTGAGATCATGAGTTTGAAGAATCCTATCCTTTTGTCTTGTATTCATTTTTCCTGGATCACTATGTTCAGGTCCTCTAACTTCTTAACCCTCAGAACTTTCTAGGGCACCCTTACCTCTAGTAATACGTACATATCCCTCCTGTTAATTGTCTTTGAGAACTCTTCCAAGTTGGTATAAAATTTCATTAAGAAAATTTCTGATAGAATTGTCTTGGTTTTGAAGAATCTTTCCAACAAAAGAGCAACTATTTATTGATTTGATCTTATCCAATTCTGTACATTTGCAGCAGATAGACTACTACTTCAATATAAATAGTAAAGGTATCATTTTTTCAAATAATATATGCCACTAATATCAATAATACCATACAACATGATAATGATAATGTTGACTTTGGGTTTAGAGAAGCTTTATTAGAGGATAAGAGATTTAAACTAAAGCCTAAAGATTATATAAACACTCCAAAGTTTGAGACTTAGTATAGTTCTTAGCAGAGTATAATGACCACACAGGCCTCACAGGTTACATAAAAGAGCAGTTGGAGGATGCAGAAGTAGGCAAATTTGGCTAGAGTACTTACTCATTAGTTTTGTGGGGCTAAGTCATAGTGTAGTAAGGCTAGAGTTTTCAATTTATTAAGCAGCCACTTTTGTAGTTTCCCTGAAATGTGAGTCATATCCTATTCTTGCTCCTACTAACAGTTCAGGGGTTAAGATACATATCAAAGTATGGCAAATGACATAGATGGTAAAAGATGAATAGAACAGGAACTTCTGAAATGAAATGGTCTGTGGATCTCTGCATTATAACTTCTGGTAGTACCCCATATGCATAGAACACTTTTATGAAAATTGAAATTCATAAAAAATACATTTTATTATACAGTATATAGTAAAGTTTATGTTCCCGATTCTGAATATGAATTCCTAGAAAATTATTATTTATTGCAATTCATTGCAATATTTGTTCTTCATATCAATTTTATGGTTGCAGATAGTTGGAGACTAGATGCTCAGTGCTAAAGTATAGATAAGTAAACAATTTTTACTCACTCTGAAACACTAATCAGCCAAAGCAGTAGCCTATGCAAGTGGATATGTGAGCAGCAGTAAGGATATTTTATCATGCTACTATAATTACAGAAAAGTTTACAGTTTAAATGTTATGGCACCTGGATTTGTTTAAAAATGCTTCAGCAAAAATATAAAATTGAGAGTTATACAAAATGTGAATGATAGATTTTTAACAAATGTTGAATATGGATGATGCAATATGTAATTAATGAATATTTGTTGAAGAACTATCTATTCAAGTCTCTTTCTACTATATGTAAAATGAAGTTTTCAGTTTAAACCACTTTAAAACTTTAGGATTCAATATCATTAAATACATTCATAACATTTTATATTCAGCATCACTAATTCTACAACATTTTTCATCCCCCAAATGGGTACCTCTACTATTGAATAATATGTCCATGAGATATAAAACAATGGAGAAATAGCTCTAAAATACATAAAAGTTAAAAATCAGATATCAAGAATGCTGCAACTGTGACAACAAGTTTCCAAACAGAAGAGTTAAACATTAAAAAGAAAACTACTACATCACCAGCAGACTTGAATACCAGACATGTTTTTGCAGAAGACATATATATCCACTCAGGCATTACTGCACAAGTGAGCAATTCCAGAGTTCTGAAAGGCTGAGGCAAAAAGAAATTTCAATTTTGAGACAAGCCTGGGGGAACTTATAGGCTTAGCAACACCCAGTCTCAAAAATAAACAAAAATAAATGTTTGAATTATACCTAAATGCAAGTGCCCTTACTTTGTCCTCAATACTGCAAAATAAGTTTAAAAGCAAAAAGAAAAATATTCTCATGAAAATATTAGCATACATAACACAATGGAGAATAAAAGAAAATTGTAAGAACCTGGCTCAATTTTAAAAACCTCTTTAAAATATGCTAAAACATATTTAGTGATTATGTGACTAAATGTACTGGGACACAAGCAAGCAGACTAGCAATGAACATGCAGCATCTCCTCCAACTCAAACAAGCAGTCCCATATCTACAAATTGGCACTTTACACAAGAAACAAGGGTGCCAACATCCACCAACTCCAAGCAAGCCCTACATTTTGTTTTTCCTTAGAATGAGGCAACACCTGTGGACTCACCAAAGATCTGATCTGAGACAAAGCCAATGCCTGGGAAAGGAAGAGATTAATCCAACCCTGGGAGTATAACGTCAAATCCAACAGTCCACTTGAATCCCTGCCCTGCAGCCTAAATCCAGCAAAAATCAAGGGCTGACTCAATTTCTCATCTATCAGTGGGAGCAAGGGCATGTGTTGGCTTAGACAGTAACCACACTGTAGAGTGAATAGAGAGAGGAGCATCATGTCCAGGGTAATTACCTTAAAAATTTATAGGCACCAAAGCTCTATGGAGAAAATTGTGAGTGGCAGGATCCTAAGACTGCAGAACTTGGAAAGAAGCAACTCATTCAAAAAACGGGATACTTTTTCTTTGACTCAATCTTTCTTCCCCTGTATTTTACTCTTTTTTATCCTTTTTCTAGAGGGGGAGGTAGAATTTGGGTTTTCCTTTATTTTCTTTTTTAGTTTCTTTTCTCTTTTGCCCTTCCAACATTTTTCTCTTTAATCCTTTTATTTCTGGTTTTTTTGTTCTCTGTTTTTCTCTTCTTTTTCTTGTTCAATCATTCCTACAACAGTTCTGTAACATTATTAATTTCCTTTTACTCCTCCATAACCTCAATATGTCATTATTTTCTCCCTTTCGTATTTTATTAATTAATTTTTTCAATTTTTTTTCTTTCTCCTTTTCCCTGTTCCTCTACCTTTACTAGGGTAAATACTAAGTTTTATGAATCTCAAGAGAGTGAGGTAAATTATGGTGCTGCTGTTCAATACTATTCTATTGTTAGTTGAGGTAAAGTTGTTCCATTTAGTAGATATTTACTGTCTATCAATAATAAGTCAATATTTGGTTTGTCTTAATGTTCACAGTATAATAATAGATCACCTTTTTACGGTTGAATAGTCTGGTATTTGTCAATATTCTGTCACTGAAGCTATATTTAATGTCTATTTTATTATTATAACCAAGGTAACATAGTACTTGCTATTAATTTGTTTTCTTAGGAAGTCAATATGTAAATTGTCTTGGAGACCTTCATAATACTGTGGCCCATTCCCAGAGAACTGGGTACTGGTGAAATATGTTTATCCTCCCATCCCAAGAAAATGGATGTGGTTGTTTCCTAGGATGGAAGCAAAGGACGGTAGTTAGATGCACCCAGGGAACACCACTGAAAAGCAGAGATCGATGAAAGAAATCTCCACACTAGAAAAAAGTTTTCAACTATAACTAACCCACCAGCCTCAACACACAAAGAGAAACTCAGAAAAATCAGAAAACTAATGAACAAAATGCCTCTAAAACTCCTAGCTCACACAAAGCTGATTCATCAGACACTGAAGGTGAAGAAATCAAAAACACACAACCAAATTATTCAAAATAATATCAGAGGAGATAACAAAATATAAAAAAAGTTGCTAGGCAGCTCATAGAAGGTAAAATAAACAGAAAACAAGCCAGATTTAAAAACTGATTAATGATTCTACCGAAAACACTAATCAAAGCTAATGAGAGCCAGACCAAATGATGCAAAGCCTGAGTGATCAGCATAGAAAACAATTAGAATCATTAAAATGTTCCAAATGGAAATTCAGAAGATTAAAATTTCTATCCAAACATGGGCAGCCAAAGTGATCAGTATGAGGACAGTGCCAAACTAGAAGATATGGATGCTGTTGACGACCAGTTAATAAGAAATACCACAAAAGCAATGGAACTGTGAATATGTATTCAAAAGCTTTCAGAGGACACAAAGAAGATTAATCTAATATTAAATTAAATTAGTGAAAAATCAGAAGAAACCACAAATGGCTTAAAATTTGTTTAATAAAATAATAGCAGTAAACTTTTCAAATAAGGGGAAAGAATTTAACATAAAGATAAATAAGTCATTTAAAAACTATAAAACTATGATCAGCAAAGGACTTCTCCATGGATGGATCATAATCAAAATTCCAGACGTCCAACACAAGAATAGAATTTTTAACGTCGTTAAAGAAAAGTGACAGATCACCTGTAAATTTATGCCACTAGAATCACAACAGAATTCTCAACACTAACCTTAAAAGTCAGGAGAGCTTGTAGTGAGGTGTTTCAAGACCTAAAAGAAAATAATTTCCATCCCAGGCTGATATATCCTACAAGATTGTCTTTTAAAATTGCTGGAGAAGTAAGATAATTTCATGATATAAAGGCATTAGAAACATTAATGAACACAAAACAAGCATTCCCCACATTCTCAAGAATACCTTAAAAAGAGATTATAAAGCTAGCAATAAAAAATATAATAGAATACATACCATGTTAGTTAAGCAGTTAAGTAGAAGAAAAAGATAGGGCATCACCAAAAGAAAAACAAGCACATGACAGGAATAAGTCAGAAATAGCATAATATGTGAATGGCCTCAACTTACGACTCAAAAGACACAAACTGATAGAATGTATCAAGAAATAAAATTCAGTGGTATGCTATTTATAAAAAAACATTTAACTAAAATAACTCACGGGCTAAAAATTTAGAATGGAAAATATACTCCATGCAATAGGAATCCCAAATAAAGCAGGTATAGCTATAATGAGACAAAGTGTATTTCAACAAAAATTCATCAAAAGAAGTAAAGAAGATGACTACATGTTGCCTAAGGAAACAATCCAATAGAAAGAGATAACAGGTACTATTGAATAAAGCAAGTACTATTGAAAAAAAGACCAGATAAACATGAACACAATTGTAGTGAGGGTATTAGCACCTTACTGTTCAACTTTCACAAATAGACTGATCAGTCAGACAAAAATTGGACAAAGGTTTATCTGAGTGGATCAAAATTTTCAAGCCAATGGACTTAAAAATAGGTATAAAGGGAACTTACCTCAATCTGATTAGTCATTTATGAAAAATCTATTGTCAAAAATTCACTAAAACATTGTTAGAATTAATAATCAAATTGAAAAATGTAGCAGGATACAATGTCAATATGCAAAAATCAGTAACATTCCTTTATACTAAGAATGCACCCACTAAGAAAGAAATTAGGAAAAAATACCATTAATAATACTAAGAAAAATGGAATATTTAGTGATTAAGAAAAAGATCTCTACAATAAAAACTATAAAACTATGAAGAAGGAAACTAAAAGGCCATCAAAAAAATGTAAAGTTATGTTCTGTTCTTGGATAGGCATAGTGAATATAGTAAAAATAGTCATGCTTCCAAAATTGATATACAGATTTAATGCAATCCAAATCAAAATACCAATAGCCTTTTTCACCGAACTGGAGGAAACCATATTAAAACTTAATAGGAACCAGAAGAGACTCAGAATAACAAAAGCCAACCTGCATAACAAGAGTAAAGTGGGAGGCATCAAAATCCCAGTCTTATATGACACATCTACAGCAGCAAAAACAGCATGCTAGTGGAAAAAAAAAAAAAACAGACACGAGGATCAGTGGAAAAGAATAAAGTGAAGAAGTAACAACAAACATATTACGCCATTTTATCTTTAACAAATCATAAAAGTATACAGTAGCATGGATATAGCTTCTTTAATAAATAGTGTTGGAGAAACTGATTATCTACACGAAGAACACTAAGTCTAGAACCATATCTCTTGTCATGTATCAAACTAATTTGAAAATGGATCAAAGAATTAAATATTAAAATACAATTAACCTACTGGAAGGCAATGTCGGGAAAATTCTTGAATAAGCATGGCAGGGAATTTCTGAACAGAAACCTAATTTCATTGGAAATATTATGGAGAGTCAACAAATGCAATCATATCAAATTAAAAACTTCTACACAGAAAAGGAAACAAACGAGTGAAATGACAACCTAAAGAATTAACAAAAAATTGTGCAAACTGTTTCTCAAAGGGAAGGTTACTGTCTGGAATGTATAATGAACTAAAAAAAATAGCCTCCCAAAATAACAGACCCTATGAAATGGCATTGAAACGGATATACACTTCACAGGAGTACAAACGACTATTGCATGCATAAAGAAATGCTTGACATCACTAACCACTACAGAAATGCAAATTAAAAAAATACAGATTCCTTGAAAAACACAGATTCCAAGAAATAATAGATACCCTAAAAAATCAAATAATAAAAACAATGCTAGTGTGGTTGTAAGGAAAAAGGAACCCTTCTATGCTATTGGAAGTATGGTCATGTAAACTAGTACAACCACTATAGAAACCAGTATAGGGTTTCCTAAAAAAAAAAAGCTGAAACTAGAAATTCCATTTCACTCAACTATTTTCCTTCTAGATATCTTGCCTAAAGAGTTAAAGATATGATAATACATTGATTCATGCATACCTAGGCTTATATTAGCACAATTAACAATATCTAAATCTTGGAATCAGGATATATCTCCATCAACAAATGAATGCGTTAAGAAAATATACTTACCTGCAATGGAATGTTAGTCTATCATAAAGAAGGATAAACATGAGTCATTTATATGAAAATTGATGTCTTGTGACACCTTAATATAAAATGAAGTAAACCAGTCATACAAGGTTAAATATAGCATGACATATGAGAAAACCATATGATAAATAAAAGCAAAAGAAAAGATAGATAATAGAATACAGGGAGACACATCTTTCTCAAATGGGAAAGAGATCAAGAGGTGGAGGGAATGAAAGAGAGAGAAAGGAAAGTGGTTGAAAAAAGTAATTAAGAGGTGTTATATACATGTACCAATTCAATGCAAGTAATTAAACTTTTATGTACTGCAAATGCACACTAAAAAGCTTAAAAATCAATATATTTTAGTGTGTAAAACATATAAAGTAACATAAATGTCATCAACATCAAAAAGTTCAGTAAGGTGTAAATAAATGTAATATATTGTTATAAAAACACTACACATGATATGATGTCACTTGAACATACACTGTGATATGTTAGAAATGCGAATATAAACTTAACAACTACTAAAGTATTAAAATAAGTAGAACTAAAAGAATTCCAAAAAAGATAATATAGAACAACAAAAATTATTGCAAAGTCTTTTCAAAAAATTGACCATATAGATGGGACAAAGTGAAAATAAATAACAAAATACTACACTCAAAAGTAATCTCAATAATTAAAAAATAAATGGCCTATATGTAAATTTAACTATTAAAGCAGGTATTACAATACTGAATAAAACACAACTATAGTAAACACTATAAGCAGATCACTTCACAGATAACTAACAAAACATTAAATTAATAGAATTAATAATACTGTAGCAACATCAAAACAAATCTATAATGAATTTACTAATGTAATAAAATACATATAATTGTAAAATCAACAGACTCAAATAATGCCATTTCATAATAAATTGGTTAATTAATTAAAATGACAATCACATGCAACTAATGAGTGAATTTTCAGTATACATGAAACAAAATCTCATGGAACTACGAAAAACAAATACATAATTCTTATTGCAGAATTTACTGTCATAATATCTGAACATGAAACAAGAATGACTAATGATATAGAAAATTTGAATCGCAATATAAATCACACTCACCTAATTTCTAAATGTCAGTTGTAAAAACTGAATACTCTATCCAAGCACACACAGAATTTTGTAAACACCAACTATAATCTAGACAAAAAAAGAAGACTGATAAATTTTACAAGGTACAAATTATATACACTGTCTTGTAGGTCCACTATAACAGAGGCATGATCTTTCATCCTTAACCATTTTTTTTGTTTTAAAGAGAAAATCATTAACAACAATGTTACAGAATCTCACAAAAGATAGAAGAGAAACAATGTTTAATACATTATGTATTGTTATCTTCAAAGTAGTTGCTCATATTATAAGATATAGGAATGAAAAATTGACCAAAAATATAGGCATAAACTTTTCTTTTCAATGAATTGGAAGAACTTACTAGTATAACTAGCTTAACTAACATATATATATATATATATATATATATATATATATGTATTTATAAAATACATAATTGTTTTTCCCTATTTCTTTCTTATTTTTCTCCTTTATGCCATCCCAATTTCTCTTTCCTTTTGAACAGTTACTTATCATTTCACAGTATTTATTATACAATTCAAATCTTATTTTCTCTTTCAACATCTTACAATAGGGAGATGATATGATGATTACATATGTGAGTTTATTTCACTAATAAGTATGGTCTCAAGTTCTTTCATTTACCTATAAAAGTCTTATTTATTCTTCTTTGCGGCTGAGTACTATTTCATTGTATAAAAATACCACTTTTTTATCCATTCCTCATTTGATAAATATATGGGTTATTTCCAAGATTTAATTATTACGTATTGTGCTGCTATAAACATGGGTGCACATATATCACTGTACTATGATGCTTTTAATTATTCTGGGAAAATACACAGAAGGGGAATGGCTGGGTTGAATGGAAAATTTTCTGATGAATTTACACACCTATCTGCCCAGTGGTTGCACCAGTCTTACGCTCTCACCAGCAGTGAAGTGTGCCTTTTTCCCCACACCCCCAGCATCATTTGCTATTGCTTGATTTTGATCATAGTCAAAAATTCTGGAGTGAAATGAAATCTCAGTTTTTCATTTGCTTCTCTTGCATGACCAATGATGCTGAACATTTTTCATATATTTATTCATTAGTTGTGTTTCTTCATCTGAGAATTATGAATTCATCACAGATGCCCATTTACAGATTGATTCTTTGAATTTGGGAATCTTATTTATTGCAGCTATTTATACGTTCTAGACAGAAGTCCTTTATCTGAGGAACATTACATTAAATTTTTTCCAACTCTGTGTGCTGTCTTTTTAATCTGTTGATGATTTACTTTGATGTTCAAAAGTTTTTGAGATGATCCTATCTATTGATTCTTTGAAGCTACCTGTGGAGTTTGGTTTTTTTCCATGAACTCTTTGCCTACCCCTGTGTCCTTGAGATTTGTACCTACTTTGTCTTCCAGTAGGTTTAGTGTTTCTGTCTTAATATTTAGATATTTGATCCATTCTGACTTTAGTTTACTGCAAGTCTAGGAGGACTTTTTGGTAGCTGTGCAAAAACTCTCATTCAAAAAGTTACATAAAATAGTAAAGAAAATAGATTAATCAAAAATTAAAAAACAATAACAAAAGTAGAGGATTTGCGTTGCCTTATTTTATGACTTATAATAAAGTTTCAGTACTCTAGCCAATTTTGCTTTGCCAAAAATGTATACATATAGACAAATTATACAGAAGAGACAGTCTACAATTAGAGAAAACATACATATGGCTAAGAGTTTCTTTTGTAAATATATAAATGTAATTACATAAAGACAAGATAGTATTTTCAACAAATTTTGTTGTTAACCACAAAAGTCCTCTGTCCATCAGTTTGGAAAATTCTTGTCCATTACTTTTCCAAATAGTCTTTTTGTCCTATCTTTTTCCTCCCTCTCTGTTAGTCAATTTCGTATCTTTTAACTGTTCTACATATACATGTTGTACACTTTGATTTGTTTTCTATGCTTTCCTTGTGTTATATTCTGCTGATCTACTTTACTTAACGGTAGTTGTTTCTTTCTCAATTGTCTAATCTGCACAAAATCCATCTATTTGAATCTCAATTATTGCATTTGTTAATTTCAGAATGTTGGTAAAATTTCTATACGTTGATTTATATTGATGACTGCATTGATGACCATTATTTTAAGTTCCAAGGGTGATAGATATGGTATATGGATTTTCTGTGATTTTATCTTGTTTCTCTTTCTTCCTCAATATATTTTTTAGTGTGCTCGATAATTTTTGATTGATGGTGGTCACATTTTGTGAAAAACCCATGAGGATATGGATGGTATTATCTCATTCTTCCAAGTTGCCCGAGATGTGACAAACTATCAATCCAATCAGAAGATAAACTCCTTTTAGCCTTACGGAATAGTTCTCATTTCTTGTCAACTTCCCTTTTATTCCTGGTTCTTCTGCTATTTTTGCTTTTGTCAGACTTTCCACAGAAGTTGAGAAACACATTCTCTAATTCTACAAAAATCATGTGACCATTTTAACGGGCATTGTTTGAGGTTTTAAAAATGGCATGCTTACAATAATCACTGCCCTATCTAAAAAAGAAAATATATCTTCTAGAATATTTATTTTTAATGGACACATAATAAGTATAACATCATTAAAGCATACAATAAGGTAAGACTTTCTATGCATACATACTCATGAATCTACAGTCACAATCAATAAAATAAATTGCATATTTATCCTCCAAATGTTTCTTATTGCCCCTTTGTAATCCCTTGCTTCTACACTTCTTGAATTGTTAATTCAATAGGAAGATAGAAAATTTGTAGATTTCATATAACATAATATTATATATCTATGCATATATATGCCTAATTTGTTCTATACAGTATATACAATACATGATGCATAACTTGTGTCTATACAGTATATAACTTTATATATATATATACATATATATATATATATGTGTATATATATATATATATATATATATACACACACATATACACATATGTAATGATTATGCCCATTGCATTGGATCAGAAGCCATCCAGGTGATTGATAGAATAGACTTTTTAATATATCTCTACGGGTCATGAAGGTGCCACCTTGGGTCATATGTCTGGCCTTTTGTGTGGTCATATGTCTGGCCTCTTTGGTGATTCTCCCTATTCTGCTTCCTAGCTTCAAGGTTAGAGCAGTTCTCCGCACCACACCATTCATTATGCCATGGGATTATGTAATTTAATTTTGATTTTTCAGAAGCTCAAAAATAAGAAGCTAACTTGACTCTCAAAGGAGACTTAGACTTGGAATTTTAAAAAATGCGCAACTGTAAAATTTTGGGAAAGGAATTTTTCAATGTTTGTTTGTACAAAATATTTATATCATATTAAGTCAATTATGGGCTTTTATTTATTTAAAGATTAAATATTGCTCAAGGAGACGTGGTTGACTGTCAAGTAAACAAAGGGGTAGAATGTGATAGTTAAGTTATATTGTGTCTACTTGATTTTCTTGGGAGCCACCCAAGGGATTTGTGGAGCTCAACAACGTGTCTCAGTGAGTTAAAGAAATTTGACCTTGGATAATACATCTGGTCCTTTGCCACTTCTTCTCTAGTACTAATCTGCAGCTCTGTGTCCTGACTGACATGTATCAAGTTTTCCTCCATCATGGCCTTGTACCATACCATTTCTGCCTTTGAGCATGATGACTGTGGACTAAATCATCTGAATCCATGCGACAAAACAAACTCTGCCCTTTAAATTGTAGGTCCTGGGTATTATGTCCCAGCATGGAAAAGTGACCAATATAGTATGTATCACATAGAAAAATCAAAGAATTAAAAACAGCATCATACTGAAAAATATCTCTTGAAATAATTTTAAAAGGCAAAAAATAACCTTGGTGCTAAAACCTATCATAGAAAACACAAGTATAGAAATTACAAAGCAATGATATTTATGAAAATAGAAACAAAATTCCTACAAGCAGCTAGTAAGAAAAGAATGTTTTATGATAAAGTCGGGTTTATTTCAGGTATGTGATGTTAGCTTAATATTCAAAATAAATTATTATAACTCGTAGCATTCAAAGACTTCTTAAGAGATGCATAAAACACATATGCTACATTTGGGAATCAGATAGAAGAGAAATATTCCTTATATGATTATGATATCTAAAAATGATTTAAATATTAGACTTAATGGTTAAAATTTGTTAACCTTTTCCATGAGACAAATAAATTAAAATATATTTCATATTAACTCTCCTACAAGTTAGGAGATTCTACCAGCAATATAGCTAAGGAGGGGAATACATGATTAGTGTGCATGAGGCCCTTGGATTAATGTATACCATCTAAATGAAAAAAGAAAGTGAGAAAAGAAGCCAGGTGTTGTATAACCAATTTTCTCAGAATCCAGGGAGGCTAAAATAAAGAACCACAGACATGAGCACAACATGTGCCATTTCACAATTTAGCAAGACCTTGTCATAGGTAGGCAGATAGATGATACATAGGCAGATAGACAGATAGATAGATAGATACATAGGTAGATACACAGATACATAGATACATACACAGACAGATGAAGGTTGAGGATGTATTTCAGTGTTAGACCTTCTGTGGTTTAGGTACATGAAAGGCAATACTGCAAAACAAAATGTTAAAAAAAAAAAGAAAAAAGTAAAATTGCAAGAGAAAAGAAAGCTCTCATTTGTTACAGTTTTATATAGAAAATCTAAAAGAATCTACTCATAAACTACTAAAATTAAGTGGATTTACTGAGTTCACTAGAAAAGACTGCAGTTTGCATATCAAAAATTTAAAAACATTATAAATTTTAAAACTCTATCACCTATAGTCACATTGAAAATTTTATATAGTAAAAAAGTTGCTTAAAATAAACAACTAGTAAGGAAGGTTAAGCATGAAAACTGCAAAATGTTACTGATATGACAATCTCAATAGACATCAAACAAACATTTCTCACAAACCAAAATCTATTCTTCATTGATAGCTTCGAAAAATAAAACATTTATATTTACATTAGCCAAAGTGCAAAATTAAACATGTTTTTGAGAGAAGATTATCAAGTTCATAAACTTGAAGACTTAATATTGGGGAATTTTTTTCTCAATAGATTTATACACTCAATACAGTTGTGATAAATGTTCCAATGTTTGTTTAGAAGCTAATTCTAAAAACTTGTGTAAGTTATCCTCAGTAACCAAAACAAAATTAGGTAAGTTACACATACTGATTTCAAGCCTTCTTTTTTTAAGCCTTCTTATAAAGCTATAGTAATTAAGAAAATATAATATTGGTATAAAGATAGATGCATAAGTATATAAAATAGTTCTCTATGTATATACACACTTGAATTTTGACAAAGATATCAAAGCAGTTTATTGCAGAAATAGTACTCCTCTGAACACACAGTGGTAAAATAATTGGAAATCCATACGTGAAGAAAACAAACTTTAGAATTTCTTACTTCAAACTGAAATAAGATTAGCTTAAAATGCATTAAAAATAAAAATTAATGTCTAAATCATAAAGTTCTATAAAAAGCATAAACTTAAAATGTTTTTTTTAATTTTATTTAAGGAGGAAAAAAAGCAGAGAAAGGGTACAAGTTATACAGATTTACAGAAAAAAACAAACAGTAGGAAATCACTAATTAATGGATCACATATTGTCATCTTAGAAATAATTGTTCAAGTCACAAAGTTAAAGCTTGTAAAGTGGACATTCCAACAGTGAGACTACAAACAGTTCTGTTCAATGATCCAATAAAACTCAGTGATATCATTTTCTATCCTATACACTTAAACATACATGCAGTTATATCATTTAGAGCACTTTCTTTTCCTCTCTTTTGTACCATGACAATTACACATTTTGGGTTTTGTTACTCCCACAGTTCTTATTACTTTTTTGGAAGGGAGTAGAACCAAATGTGACATAACAGAACAGAGTCAATCAAATCAAAAGGGTGACATAATAGATAATGTAAAAGCATAATACAAGGTGATCAATAATGGTTACCATAATGCCTCCCGCTATCTCTAATAGAATTGCCTATATCATCAGTTATAATAAAATTGAACAAAACAGTAAAGAACAAACCGACAAAACCAAAACATTGGAGACATTGTAGGTCGTCAAAAGTAGATAAAAGTAAACTTAAATGTTGATCTTTGAATAGGCAAAGATCTCTGAAATATGCAAAAATGCATAGAAAATAAATTTGTCAATTGAATTTGATTTGCTCAAAATTTTAAAAATGTTTTGAAAAAATAGTAAAAAAATAAAATGTTCACAGAATGGGTGCTAATTCTTGCAAAATATATATTTAATGAAGTACCTCTACTCACATAAAAATCCTTCCAGTGTAGGAAAAAAATCAGTAAGAAAATGAGCAAAACATTTCAACTGCCGTTTTACAATAGATGAAATCAAATGGCAAGTTTAAATATGAAGTTGCTCACCAACATTAGCCTCTTGGGAAATGAAAATTGAAGCTACAATGAAATGACACAATATTGCACCAGAAATATAAGGATTTGGAGAAACAATAACCTTACACATGATGGGTGGAAATGTAACATAGCACTTTCAGTGTGGTAAACAATTTTATAGCTTCTTAAAAAGTTAAATAAAATCTTATTATATGACTGTAATTGTCTCTTGTAGAAAAATAAAAACCTGTTTCCACAATTAAAGACACATTGTATAAAAATATATCTGAGCAACGCCAAAAAGATCAAAATGGCAACAACCTTAGTATCCATTACCAAGTGAATGAATAAACAGAAAATATTCAATTCAGCACTTATACAGCAATTAAAGTAAATGAAACATTATTACATGTAACAGCAAATTAATGTAAAACAATTTGAATCATATGTGAAGTAAATTAGACTTGCAAACTTAACTATTGAAGAATTTAGCTCATATGATAAATTGAAATATAAATAAATTATAGAGCAGAATAAAAGATAATAAGAAGCAAGGAGATAGATCTGCTGCACAAAAGGAGGACGAAGAGTGAGAGGTGGGCAGGGCTATGGAAGAGGGTGAAAAAGAACTATGATGTGTGACATACATATATCAACTCTCCATGGTGAATGTAATCATTATGCCCTGCATATATGTACTAAAAAAGACACTATGCTAAGTGAAAAAAAAAAACAGAAACAAAAGACTTCTTGATTCCATTGAATCAAATTTCTAGAAATGGTAAAAACACCCAGAAAAATCATGTCTAGTATTTCTTGATTCAGGATATAGAAATAAGAATTTAATTCAAAGCGACATAAGAAAACTTTTGAACTGAACTGATGCTCCAAATCTGGACTGTCATAATAAATGTGAAATTGTATAATTTAAGCCTTTGGTTATATAGTTAAAATAAGTAAATTTTATGGTATTTAAATTATATCTCAATTAAATTATTCAAAATTATAAAAATATTAAGAATAAATTATTTAATGAGACAATAAATGACTTTTATATGTTGAAATATTCAAAATTTAAAGATGATTCTTCTAAAAGTCATTACAGGTAAAATCATAGCTGTATTTGCTTTATTTTGTGGAAATAAAAATATTCTAAAATTTACATGGAAATATAAGATTTCCTAGAAAGAGTAAACATAATCTTGAAAAACAAAGAGTGATTGGTA
Source organism: Cavia porcellus (assembly GCF_034190915.1). Taxonomy (NCBI): domain Eukaryota; kingdom Metazoa; phylum Chordata; class Mammalia; order Rodentia; family Caviidae; genus Cavia; species Cavia porcellus. The sequence continues at coordinate 83,073,446 of NW_026947486.1, read as the reverse complement.
CTACAAGATGCAGATCTTACAATCAAAGATGTAATAATTAAGGCACTGTAGCATTATTTTATGACAAAAATAGAGAAATAGACTAATAGAACAAATATAGAATCTGGATTGAGACTCTACTGGTTTTGTACTTATATATAATAAATTATCACAAACTTAGAAGCATAAAACAATGCCAAGTTAATATCTCAAGCTCTTCAGGTGAGATGTTCTTCAGGTGGTTTTCACAGAGTTCTTAACTCAAGCTATCATAAGGCAGAAATTAATATTTTGACAGGGCTGAGGTCCTTTCTGAGGGCTTAGGGAAAGATCTATTTTCCAGTCCATTGAATTGTTGGCAGAATCTAATTCCTAAAGGTGTAGACCTCAACTCCCTGTTTCTTCACTGCTCATTGATTGAGAGCTGTTCCCTGATTTGTTTCCAAATCGCTGTTTCACACGGCCTTTTCTAGTATTATTGCATCATTTTTGTGTTCAATTTTCTTATTTTCCTTTCTGCCACCAGTATGAGAAAGGACTCTGTATTTTAGGATTCATGTAGTTAGAGCAGGCCCACTCAGATAACATCAGTACATTATATCCATTGTGATGTTTAATATATCATAGTTACAGAAGTACTTAGTGATATTATGTGTTTGAGGAATTAGTGTGCAGCATTTTGAGGACTCACTTGAAAACTCTTCCTGTTATACAAGCTCATATGCATTTGCTCTCATGAGTATTTTTTTACAAATCATAAGATCTATGTATAAAGCAACATGCGAATTACTTTTCCAATAAATAATGATGTGCCATTGCATATCCATATGGAAAAATGAAATGTGCATATATGAAAGTCATTTTAGTTGAACAGTATTCCTAAATAAGAAAATCAAGTTTAGAGAGCACCTATCAAACTTTACTTAAGATATTAATACCAGTCTAACCATAAAACAGAGTGGATAAGCAAATTATCAAAATTTAAGAATTTTTATTTATCTGAAAATGTCAACACAGTACAAAAGTAAGCAACAGTAGGAGTAGAGATGTTGGCAATGCATTTATCCAATGGGGAGTCCTATCAAAAATAAAAGTTTTCAGCAGGTGAAAAGGAAAACAGGAAGAGACAGGGTTTTACAATCCCCTTCAATGTACACCTTCAGTGAATTAAACACATGTAAGTAGGCCACACCCATTAAAGTTTCTGCCACATCTGAGTAATGCAAAACTGAGAACCAAAGGTATCACACATGGACATTTGTGTGACATTCCAGATTGAAACCATAACAGAGAGGTAATGACTACAGTGGAGGAATTGCAGAGAGATGTCTGGGTGCAGGTCATGTTCTCTATCTTACTTGGGTGGCAGTTACATGCAGAAAAGCTCATTTCATTACAAATGATGAAGGGGTATATTTAGGACTTGGCTAGTTTTCTCTGCTATGTTATACTTGAATAAGGTTCAAAAAACAAGCAAAAGAGTAGAAATTTCTTTTCCTATACTGATTTAACATGACTTTCAATATGTAAGAAAGTATTTCACTGATTCTAATTCTTTAATTTCTAGTTAGCCTTCATAGCAAACCTCTGAGGTAATCCAGTCACGCGGCTATTCTGGGTCTTTTCTAGTAAGTGTATATTGTCACAGCTTTCTTTTTTTTTATTTAAGAGGGAAAAGAGAAAAACACAAAACAAAACAAAGCGGTGTAAGGGTACACGTAATACAGAACTACAAAAAAAAAATAACAGTAAGAAATCACCTGTTAATAGATTACATATTATCATCTTGAAAATAGTTGCTCAAATCACAGTATCAAAGAATACAAGGTGGACATTCAAACAGGGAGACTGCAAACAGCTGTGTTCAATGATCCAAAAACATTGATATAGTCAGCTATTTAACACCCCTAAACATACTTGCTGTTATATCCGTTAGAGCTCTTTTTCTTTTTTTTTTTCCCCCTCTCTTTTTTACAACAAAATTTACACATTTTGGATTTTATTACTCCTTAGTGCTTATTGCTTTTTGGGGGGGGAGAGAATACAGTCAAATATGGCAAAACAAAGCTGTCAGTCAAAACCAAGGATAGACATAGCACATGGTGTAGAACAGAGTACAAGGTTATCAACAATGGTTATCAACATTGTCTCTTGTTTCCTTAAAAAGAATTGTCTATCTCATTAGATATTATAAAGTTGGACAAAACAGTAGACAACAAGACCAATAAAACTTAGGCATTGAAAACATTACAGGACTTCCAAAGAAGACAATAGTCAAACCAGAATGGGTATCTTAGTGAATCTTGTTGCCTTCAAAGTAGTTGCCTATACCCTCAAACTTGATACTATCATACAGAATGGAACAGAGTCTAATCAGTCAAAACAAGATCGTGGGAGTATTACAGGACTTCAAAACAAGTTAATAGGAAATCAAAAAGAGTTACTATTTATATATCCTAAGTCACAGCTTTCAATAAATCGAATTTCTAATTCACAGGAATGTCAGATGTCTTTAAATCCCTATCTCTCCTGGGAAGGAGAGATAGGGGAATATTACTGCCCCATCTAGCGTCTTCCCCATACTAAACTCACACTAGAGTAGTATGGTTTTATATTATTTTTTTTACTTGCATGTCATGCATATCTCAAAATAATAGCACATTGTAGCAGCAACAGAAATTCTACATTTTTTGTTCCATTGTACCACAGATGAGAGAAAGAAATTTCATGCATATGTACATTCTATTTCTTTAAGTCTCCCTTTGCTATCACTGTTTAAGAAGCCCCCTTTTGCAAGTTTCCATCCAGTACCTTTCTGCTTTTCTCTAGTAAAGCATGATTTTTCTTGAAAAGAAGGTAAAGTTTTCCTTTAATCATCTCCTCGGAGTGTCTCCAATTCCAGTGAAGTGCTAAAAGAAATTCTCATTTCCAGGGATATCATTTTTGGAGAGGGCATATACAGACCTTAATTCTCCCAGAGAGTGAAGTTGATTGTGCTCCCTTCAGTTCTGCCTCCCCACATCAAAAGCACAGATGATTTTGTCCCCACCTTACCTAATATGTATATATCAGGTTAAAATATAACTTTGTATGGAATTAGCATGATAATCTACTCTCAAATGAGCAGAGAATATTTCTCATACAAATTCGAGCATTCCTTTAAAGCAATAAACACATGAAATGTGTTTACATTATTTCACTAAGGCTTTCCTAAGCCTGCTTTGCATTATAAGAACTTCGGCACCAAACTTTCCCTTTACAGCCAGGTGACTTGGTGCTAGCTCAGTTCTGTATTATTTTGCATTTCAATTTTTTACATGATTGAGACACAGGACAGGGAAAATGTTGGTTTGTAGTTCATTTGACCATGTCTTATTTTAAAGAAACCATCTACATTTTTTTCAGTTTCACTAAGAATGCAACAGGGAGTCTAGAAATTTTCCTCTTATTTACACTAGTAAATCTTTTTCAACTGCAGTGAAAGATGTTGCCAGGCAGACCCTGGTGCCTGTTTTAAATATAGTGTCCTCCGCAGTATAACTAGATATACATTTAAATTAGTTTTTAGTAATGTGGAAATTTTGCTTTCCTCATTTTCTTAGGTATCTGTTTTTCTTCTATAACACTCCAGTGTTTATTTAAATTGTCATACGACAAATATATATACATTAGATCACTGGATTCGTATTTCTCTCCATACTGAGTTAAGCAGTATTTCACAAGTTTTAGTGTACATAGGAGAACTGAGCATCCTAATAAAATGCATAAACTGATTCAGTAGGTCTAGCATAGGATAAGAAGCTGAATTTCTAACAAGCTCCAAATGATGTCAATTACTACTAGCACATGGGCCATAAATTGAGAAGCAAATATGTAAAACACATGTCTTGAAGATGAACTATTTAGTCAAAATTCCAATCTACCATGTAATTTAACTGTATGACTTGGTCCAGTAGCTCAGTTTCCTAATATTTAGGATACAGATCCATCTTGGTCACTTTCTTCATTTCTAAGACATAATATCAGATACCCTTAAATTAAGGAAGGAAAGGTTTATTTACATTAGCTCATATTTCAGTCCACAGTTAGCTGGCACCAAGGCAAGATGACATGGCAGAAATGAATGATCAGAACATGACTTCACAGAAGAAAAGAGAGTCAATTAAAGACCAGTAAGAGAATCATAACCTTCTAGCTACACCCACAGTGACCTGGCTCTTCTGAGCAAACACCACCTCCTAATAGCAAGTCGCTACAATGTCCCCATAATCAATCACCTCCCAAAGGTACCACTTCTAAGTAAATGAGGCTTTAGGGGACATCTTGATCTAACCCATAAAAGGATCATAATAACACTTGCTATTTGGATTGTCAGAATTGATAGAGATAATATACATAAACTATTTACAAGAGTGTTTGATGAAGAGTAAGTGTACAATAATCAATATAAATCTCTGAGACATTTTGACTTCCATTTGAAGTGGTAATTGTAGAAACTATTAAAATAAAGTTTCAAGTACTTCTTACAGCAATTCAATTATCTTAAGCACTTAGAAGAAAGTACTTTTTTTCAACCATTTAAAGAAGAAATATGTTTTTAAAAAATTGTGCACAGAAATGACAAGTAAAAGTAACAAAGCTAGTAGGTAAGGAGAAAGAAATGTAAATGATGCTATATAAATGTAAATGTGAATACAGTTAGCCTTACCTGAAATCTTATAACAATACCTGGTAAGGTAGGTATTACTATTTTCATTGAAGTACTTAAATTTGACTAGCATCACAAAATTTTGTCCAAAGTCAAACCCGAACTATGATTTAAATAGATTTACAAATTCCTATGTTATTCTCACCCTTGTAAAATTATCTGAGATTACCAGTAGAAAGTGAATTTTCTGTGCATGAATCTCTGCAATATAAAGAGATTCTCGACAATTTCTTTATTTCCAGATGCTTCACCAACACTTTTTCTGAACTACAATCCTGCCACATCTGCTAGCCTGGCTCAACTAAATGCACCTACAGTCAGCATTTCCATTCTGAGTGCTGCAAGAGCATTTTGTAACTCAGCCACCATCAATCTATGTTGGGCCAGCGTTTATCAACGAAGCACATGACTTGAGAGCAACTTCAAAATAAATATTCTGTTTAGTTAACTTTAGGAGCAAGGCACATGAAACAGATGATTTTGTACCTGATTGTAATTCACAACCAGATGTCGTACTTAACTGTTTGCTTTATGCTTTGCAAAAGATAGATACTGCATATTTACACCTGCAAAAATAGGCACGCTAAAGGAAAAAAATAATTACAAGCATTGATAATTTAGCCAATTCCCTTAGCCAAAGAAACTCTGAACATTAACTTTCATTTTCCAAAAGGGTATACAGCTAAAACTTCATCTTTACAATGAAAAACTGAAGATGAGTCTGCAGGTGAAACGTAAGGGTAGCAAGAATTCTGACCTTGACATGGAAGATACAGCAGCTTGCGTGTGGCTCAAAGAAGGTGGCAATGCCAGAAATTTCCAAGGACAAAAAGTTGTATATACATTTCTGACATAAAGCATATTGACGAATTTTAAAATATCACTACAGAGCTAGCCATGGGGTCACCTAAAAAATCTAATAGTAAAACTTAAGTTCAGTAACACATCAGTGGTTGATAGCGTGCTTATAAAACTGCTGTTCAAAAATTAAGCTTTGATTTGTAGTGTTTCACAATTTCTGTGGTAAAATACTCCAGCCTAGACTGATTTCAAGCTATAAATGAGATACAAACAAGTGAAGAATTGGGAATAGAAGTATATAATTATATCTGACAAAACCAGTGTTAACCTGGTATAGCACATTAATGGCGACCACAATTATTATAATACCAGGTTATAGCTCTCATACTGTTACTGTGTTTGACTCCAAAGAAAATTATGAATGATGTTTAAATAATTGAACAATTAGTGAATGTAATTCAAATGGTTTTGAAAGACAGTATTTGATGATTAAAGCTTTTCCGTAACCTCTAGATACACAGAAACAAATACAAATCATTTTTTTTTTGTCAATACCAATGACTGAACTCATGACCATGCGCTTGTAAGGCAGGCGCTTATGCTGTTCAGCTAAATTCCCATCCCCACAAATACAGATCTTAAAAAAGATTGAGTTCTTAATTAAGAAAATATAGATTTTTCTAAGAAATAATTCATCATAAATAAAAATGGATATTACATATTTATAGAAGGGTATATCTGCATAGATATTATAAAAATTAAAAACATGTGCACTTAACAGAGATTCAAAATGCATGAAGCAACGACTGATTGATGAAACTGAAAGGAAAAAATACCACAGAAATAATTAAAGTTTTAAACAACCTAATTCCAGTAATGAACAACCAAATGGGAAAAATATCAACAAATAAATAGAAGAATGGAACAGCAATATAAATCAACTACATCTAATGAGATTAATAAAATACTGTACCCAGTATCAGCATAGAGTACATTGTCAAGTACATAAAGAACTTTCCCCAATATAAATCTCAGACAAGACCATAAAACAAGCCTTAGTAAATTTCAAAAGATTGACATCATACAATGCAAAGAAATAAAAACAAAATCGATAACTGAAGAAAGTTTGAAAATTGACAGACATATGGAAATTTAACATAGCACTCCTTATTAATCAATGAGTATTGAAAAAAGAGAGAATTAGAAAATATTCTGAGAAATTCAAACTAAATATATCAAAACATATAAAATACAAATAAAATAATCTTTGGCTGAAATTTTTAGTTGTAAATACCTAAGTTTAAAAAATTCAACTCAATAACAATTTTTCAATGATAGGAAAAAGAACAATAAACATAAATATAGTATTAAATTTGAAACAGGAAGAAAGAAATAGTAAAGACTGAAATAAACTAGAAAACAGAAGCAATGTAGTAGACAAATATTGATGAATGCAAAAATTGATTTATTGACATGCTCAACAAAACTGTCAAAGCTAAGAGGTGATCCCCGCCTGGAAAACTGCACAATGTGTCTGCTGCCACCTGAGTGGGGACAGCCACACCCAAGACTCTCGCAGTGAGTCTGTGTCATTCGCAGACTGTCAGGGAAGAGAACCAGGGGCCTCACCAAGGCACTACCAACAAACACATTACTTTCTTGGAAAGCAAAATTTTTTAATTAAATTATCGTAACTGTGAAAAAAACCTGTTCTTTTACCAAAAACCACTAAATTGCATACTTCAGATGAACTAAATTTAACTTTTTGTTTTGATATCAGTAACTGAACTCAGGACCTCACACTTGCCAGGCAGATGCTATGTCACTGAGTTAAATCCCTAGCCCTAAATTTAATTTTTTTAAAAAGGTCTTTACAAACAAATATAAAGGAAAACAACATTTATGGAGTGTTTATTGTTTCTGACACAACATTTATTTTATAATTTCACCTAACCCCTACGACAATACTACATGTTAGATTATTTTTTGGGATGGTCTCGCTGTGCAGTTCACGCTGATTTTGAGCTCACTTTGCAGCCCATCTTGATTTTGAACATGCAGCGATAGTCCTGCCTCAGCCTCCCAAGTATTAGGATTACATGAGTGTGCCACCACACCAGGCTTATGTGTTAAATATTATTACTAACTCTTTTATCAGAAGGGCAAATGAATCACTAAGAAAGATAAGCATACCTGGGTCCTAAGTTCCATAGTTAGTAAGCAGCACAATTGTGAACTTACACCATGTTTATTTCATTTAAAAGTTTATGCATGCTATTTAAGTTACTAACCTACTCAGTTTGGACTCCAGGAAGAGTGATCACTGAAGAAGGAATTGGCACAATGAAAGTCCGTAAGTGGAAGAAGAAAATAGAAGTCTGAGAATGGAACTTTGGGAAATCAAATTTTCACTGTTAAATAGAAGAATAGCAACTCACAATGGAAAAGGAGAGTCTAACAGATAAATGAGAGAAGAGGCTGGATGTGGTGCTGCGTGTCTTTAATCCTAGTTAATCAGGAGGCTGAGGCAGGAGAGTTACAATTTCCAGGCTAGGTTAGGAAACTTAGTGAGACTCTCAGTTATTTAAAAAAAATAAAAGACTGTGGCTATAGTACTATGATAGAGCACTTGTCTACCATGCATAACACCTGGGTTCAATTACCAGTGCCACAGGAAGTATTAAAGTTTATATCTAGATATGCCTCCAAAACCTCATGCATTCATAGGCATAGCTTTCATGAGGTGATTGGATCTGATCACTGGATTATAAAAGTGATGGTTAGAGGCTAAACCTCTCCGAAAGGAGTGGGTCACTGTGGATGTGATCTGGAACGGTATTTATCTCTCCTCCTTCCATGATCCCTCTGCACTTCCTGTCGGTTATGCCATGAACTATTTCTCCTCTGTCATGTCCCTCTGCCACGACACTGGAGCCAGCAGATTATGTGAAATATCTACAAACCATGAGTCAAACTAAATCTCTCCTTTAAATTGAGAGTGTTGAGATTTTTGTCACAGAAATGATAAAATAACTAAAACAATAAAGAAGGAAAGAAGGTAGGAAGGAAGGAGAGGGTAAGGGAGAGGAGGAGAAGTGGGCAGGGCAGGGCAGGAAAAGGAAGGGAAGGAGTGAAAAAAGAGTGGTTCCTTGCACAGATATTACATAATTATATGTGAGATATTTATTATGTTAGCATGATTAGGTACTGAAAGCACATTAAACAAGGCATAATTGTTGCCATCAATGGAGAGAACATGTAAGTAATATTTGAAAATCATAGCCAAAATTAAGATTTGATTTTATCTAATTTTATGCTTAATCAGTTATAAGTCTTATAGCCTGAGGAAGAGCTGTTCAGACACCTGTTTTCAGCATCCTATTAATGATTCTTTAGGAATCATTTCCTCTCCCAACTGTATTTTCTAAGTTTGTCTACCTTTGTGGTATTCACTGATCCATTTTTCTGGCTTCTCCTGTTATGTGGCAAGAACCAGCTATCAGTCATTTAAATAGCAAGACGAATGAGCAAAAATACTTAGGAAATTTTTCAGAAATGTAAAGTGCTCAGAATAATATATTGGCCTATTCTACTTATTGTTTTAAATATAATATTATTTTGCTTTTTATATACTGTAAAAACTTAGGAGCAGCAGCTATATTTTCTATATGTTCTGAAAATATACTGTTGTTGAGCCCTGATTCACTTTAAATATATGCTCAGTGCTTGGTTGATTAATAAATGTTAATTTTATCTTAGTCTTATTTCATATTTCCTATGGAGTCAGAATACATTTCATTTATTTGTCCCCTTTATCAAAAATAAAAGCATATTTTTCTACAACAGTAATGATTTCCAAATTAAAATATTACCAATTGTAATGTTTTCCATTTTATCATGTTTTTATCTTGAGAGGACTAAACTAATGAACTTTGGAAATTTACTGCACCACTGTCTCTTTCACAAAAGACCTTCTGAGATTTTTGAAAGTCCAGGATATAGAACTACACTACGTTTGTGTTTCGTTCCCTACAAATGCAGATCTTCACTGATGTTTGTTTGGAACATCCACCAGGAGCAGAGGAAGAAAATCTATGCTCTCTATCTTCAAAACACTTTTAAGTAGCTGTCTATACACAGTAGGCCAAGTCCTATAGCTATTTTTTCAGGTGACGTTTTCTTTGTACTCAATAGGAGCTTTCTCTGCATGAAAGTTCCTAGCTCAGTGGAATCTGAACTTAGAATAAAATATCCTTCGCTGCTGCAGGCAAATCTTCAGTCTCAAGTATAAAAGATAAATCAGAAACAAGGAGTCTCTGTTGAAAACTTTTCCTTGCCTGCTATGGAATCTACTGAAAGTTACAGTGAAATTTAGCATCTAAAACTTGTGCACAAATAATGACCCAGGTCAGAGATATAGCACCTGCCTGGCAAGCTAAAAGTCCTCAGTTTGATTCTAGATAGATAGATAGAGAGAGAGAGAGAGAGAGAGAGGAAGAAGAGGGAGGAGGAGGAAGAGGAGGTGAGGAGAAAGAAGAAGAAGAAGAGGAGAAAGAAAAGGAGGAAGAAGGGGAAGAGGAAGAAACGAAGGAGTTGGAACTTTTCCCCTTGTAATCATCTTCTTCTATATTGCCACAAACACTTGAGGTATCAGACTGCTCTGAAGGAGAAGCCCATGAAGGAAGGAATGTGATTAATGATAATGGTGCATTTATCATGTTCAAGGAAGTATACCATCATCTCAGTCCTATTAATATACCAATATGGCAAAGATTAGTGTCTGTAGTTTTAAGATGGGTAAACTGAGGTACATGGAAATTCAATGAATAGTCCACGGTCCACTGCTCACAAATGTTAAGGACAGCATTCAAATCCAAATACTATGTTCTTGATCTTACATTGACAATGTGGAGACCCTCAAATACCTTCACACCACAGCTGAGGCTTAGTCCAAGAGGGAAAAAAATATTTTCTCATATATCTAAAATAGTTTATCTGGAAGGTAAGAATAGGAAAATGAAATACATGTAACCCGCATATTAAAGAAATGTTCCTTATAGAAGCTCTGGGTCATAGCAACAAATTTAACATAGCCTGCTCTGCAGAGATTTAATAGATGGCAAGAGTTTTCATCCATGTAACACGATAAACACTTGTGCCACCTGCACATGTTGTATCTCCTGTGAAATGTATTTATCCCATGTGCAACACTCAATCAATGTTTATATTATAAATTTCTGGATTTTTCCTTTGGGAATGACTCAGTACTTAATACTAATTTTCCTTAAAGCTCTATAAAGTCAGTGCTGAGTCAACAATTTTAGGAAATGTGACGTTGTCACTTGAATAAGTCTGTAGGGGAAATATGAACTTATTTCCAATAAAATATTACATCAACACAAAGCATAAAAAAATAACATTTTCCATCCACCAGTTGGGTGCTTTCATTTTCCAGTTTTATCTGCTGTCTGAAAGCTACTTGTTTGCTGGGCACTCTTATCTTTTCTCTGCATGAACTATCCTCCACATAAAGAAAGCTGAAGATTGTGACCGAGCATGGAGATTTGGTTTTGATTTGAAAAAAAAAACCCAAGATTTCACTTTGATTCCTTCTTCTTAAATGCTTATATTTCATACAAAGCCATAATACCAAACCTGGCCTGAACTGTGAGCAACTCTCTCTATTATAGGAAGTAACAGAAATATGTCTTGAATAGCACATCAACAACAACTTAATCTCTGAGTTTGTCAAGGGATTTTCTCAGAGCAATAAATGATCTGATATGATTGGAATTGCTGACACCTAGTCAAGGCAATATAAAACGGAACACTCTATTGACTCTTCTGAGTTTTTCACTTTAGAAATAACATTCAATAGATGTCAAAGGGTAAAATGAAAGCATCATCTTTTTCAATTGCCAGATGACAAGGATGCTCTATTTAGGAGGAACTGAAAGGCCCAACTATCCACAAATCTCTTCCCCATCTGCATGATAAGTTTAACATCCCACCATTATGATCTCTTTTAAGAGACCTGGTGGAGGAAGTTACATACGTTCATTTCACTAATTTAAGAGGCTGTATTAACTTTTTCTGTGCTACCATTATACACTATGCCTTTCTCTCATGACATTCATCTTGCCCACATGGGGATTATTTATTTTCTGATTCACACTAAACTCTCACATTCTTGCAGAAAGGAAACAATTAATTAGACTGTACTCTCAGTGCCTAGGATAGAGGTGAAAATTAACAACATTGTATAGTAAATAGTTAATGAATATGTAACTCAATAGAGAAATAAATACTCAAGACATAGATTGCAAGTCACAAGAACATAAATTTATCTTATTAAGTCACTATTACTGGAAGCAGAAAGGAAGCCCATTAAACAGATATTTTAAGTTACATGTAGTCCATAGATGAGTTTTATGTAATTTATCTGGCAGAAGTCAAACAGTGTGTGTGTATTTTTGAAGTTGATTATCTAGTAATCAAAAACCAGAAAATTCCTATTTTAAAAATTTATGTACCTGAATTTTCATAGGCAGTTGGAAGATCCAGCAACATAAGATCAACATTCTTATGTGGCAATCATCTGTTGTCTCTTTTCTATGGAGCATGGACTTTCTTCTGTCTGCAGTCCCTTCCTGATGTATTTCATTCATTTATGTTAGCTTCCTGGCATAAATTACTATTTATCAGTATGTCCTAAAACAGGACTATGGAAAATGGAACTTAGAGAAAAGAATAGGTCACTGAATTAGAAGAGCATAAGAAAGAAACCAAGTGAGAACGGCCACTACTTCCTGGAGGCTCCGAATGTCTTGCAGAAAGGTTTAGTAAAACTGAAGTAAACTTTTGTCTTACTTCCTAGAAATCTGAAGAGTCAACCCTATAAACAGGGTACACCATGAACCAGGTGTTAAGACATTCTCTTCCATTATGGTGAAATACAATGAAGCATTTAGACTGACTTAGAACTGCATGCTAAAAACACTATTTTCACTAAAGCGAAGGTTTGGGTTAATCTCAAAGCTGAAAATAAATGGAAAAAGCAGCTCAGATGGTGTTTGCCCAATTAGAGAGCCAATCAGTAATTTCTTTTCATAAACCTTGGAATACAATTTTGCTTTCTTCATTCACATGCAAATGCACTATTTCAAGTATACAAAGCATGTACAAAGAAAAAAATTCAAGCATTATGGATCCTGATACTAGGAGTACAACATGCCAAGTTATTTTTTATGAAGCTTTTGTTTCAGATTTTGTACAATAAGACAGCTGTTTCCATCCATTCAGGACTTTTTCTCTTTTCTTTAGCATTTTTCAGGGAACTAGTGATTGTGATTACAGCAGAATAGTTTCCTAAGTCATATTCAAAATCAAAAAATTTTTTAAAGTTCCATTAACTAATGTAAAGTGTTTCTACAATAAGGTTAGATTTTTATAAACCCAAATGTGTGTTAGAAGACACGAGCACTCTATAAAATATTTATACATATAGGTTCAGGGCTTTTTTTGTAGAAAATTGCAACAAAAAATTGCAAACTGAAAAACATTAAGAAGAAAACAAAACAAAACAATGAAGAAAGTTTGTACCAATCAGATTTTGGGTTATTTCTACGTATCATCAAATCTAGTAATATTTCTATTTGAGAACTAAATATTCAACTTTCAATGTGAAATGGTTCAATTACTTTTCCCATTATTATCAATTGCTATACGAAAAAAGGAAAGGTGCATGAATCAAAATTCATGACAGAAAATAGACATTCATGTGTAGAGAAACTAACTCAATGAAAATATTTAACTGCATTCCAAACATCATTATTTACTATTCTTTTAAAAAAAAATTAACACTTTTCTTAATGCACTGACTAAAACCCTGGTCCCACAATTGTATTTTTAGCATTTGACAATATTACTGTGATTCATTTTTATTTTACCTGTAAAGTATTAGTGATTTAAATGAAGCACATTCTACTTGTCATGTTTAAAATGAGAAAGGTTCTTTCAAAATTCCACATATCTAATGTCTATCTTCTAGATCACAATTTTGCAGTAGCATTATTTATTATTTACTAGGTAACTTTCTAAACATTTTCATGAATTAATTCATGTCCTCATTAAATCATAAGTTCTCTCTCTCTCCCTCTCCATCTCGTTCTCTCCCAAAAAACACACTCAGAGAACTGAAGCAACCTAGCCCAAGATCATATCACTAATCATTGGTAAAAAGAGTACTTCGGCCACATCTGTAAGACTGCAAAACTCACCCTCACTCCATTTGGCTACATAAAGTTACACTATGATTAATGATGCCCATCTTTTATATACAGAGATGATGTTTTCTAAGTATTAAGATTGAATTTTCAGGTAGGCCTCAACTCTTCTAACTCTTTCATGGCTGAGAAATTAATATAATCTCCACGAAATCAAAGACACTATGTTCTATAAAGATTTCTCAGGTTCTATTAGGCTCCTCATTGAACCTGCTCTGTCCATGGGTTAAAATGCATTTGCATCCCCTTCAAACTACTCTGTAAGCTGCAGCATGGAGCTAACTTTCTCTCTGGCAGGAAATACAACAAGCTTTATAATTTATTTGATTGCAGCTACTAAAAGGTAAAGCACAATCTCTCTCCAGTTCTCAATTTTTTAAAAAAATTAATATTAATATCTTCTCATCTATAGATACTTTTATGATGAAAGTTTTAAACAGAGGTCACATGAGACAACAATTCACATGCCTAAATTGACAGTCAAAATGGATGCTTTAAATATTCCTATTAACTAATACTATTAATTACAAAAACAGCTAAATATAGATCAAGAGCCATTGCTGAAATAAATAAGGGTATCTAACTGAGATTGCAAAGCAATGCAATGTAGAAGGAAAAAAAAGACAAAAAAGAGAACTAATGCTTGAGCCTTTTCAGCAAGCAAAACCTCCCTACACCAGACAATTTCAGCTGACAGTTACCTGGCCAAACTCCAAAGCATACAATATTGGCTTTGAGAAATGTTGTGACAAGGCTGAATTAATCTTTGTAAAACCAATCAACTAAACTTTGCATAAATACACTGCAGTTACCTTTCTCTCAGACTAGTAGGGCCTGAGACCTAATCTCCCTTGCCACAGTTGAAGAAGCAAATGGACACTGTCCACCAGAAATAATGAATTAAAATAGCCTCATTTAGATGTACCTACAATAACAGGATTGTAAATATAATGATGACTTTTCAAAGAAAAAATATTTTTTATTCTGCTCTGAATCTCAACATACCTTTCTTCTTTCATCTTCCTCAACATAAGTCAATCAATTCTTACAAGATTTCTTTAGAGCTTCTTCAGTTTTGCAAAACTGTATGAAAGTACAAACACACGCTTTAGTGTTCACAGACCTGAGTTCAATTTCCACCGCTTGCACTTATGCTCACAGGTCACCATTTGCTCATCTTGCGTATGAGCAAAATAGTTACTTAGAGGGGATTTATGAGCTGTAAAAGGCGCAATACAGTGGTTTACAAGTGTTTGGGGAGGGGTGCTTCAGAGATGTCTTCAAACTAAAGTTTACAAAGAAGCCCAACATATAAGACAGCTAAATGCAGAGCTTCTCTTGAAACCATTGGGTAGGAAAAACAGGAATTGGAGAGGAAATGCGAAAACCATTGTTATTATGCACAAAAATTTCTAGTATTTGCCATGTAGTTAGCATAAAATAAAATGACAGGAACTTTCATTATTCAAATATTCTTTTAAATCGACTATTGGAAAAGGATATTTGAGTCATAGAACACTGGAAATAAGTTGAAAACAGATTTTTTTCTTCACATGCCTGACAATAACAAGTTTAATTTGGGAATTTTTTTAAACTAGGGATCAAACTCAGGACCTTGAAGTGCCAGGCACTTGGGCTGCTGAGCTATATTTTGAATTCACATCTAATTCATTCAAGTCAAGCTATAATTTAAGTACAAAATAGTAATTTACTATTTAACATAATTGTGCTCTGAATTCAGTGTGGGCACAAATAGCTCATTTGCCTGTTGTGTTGAAAAACCTACCTAGTGTAGTGGTGAGTGCATTAGACCTGTATTAAGGGGCCTTATTTTTAGTCTGAATTGTGCTGCTACTTGCTGTGATCTGAATGTTATGTCCCATCTCAATGGCACTAAATGTTGGGCCTTTAGGTGATTAGCTTATGAGGGCTTTCCCCTCACAATGAGTTTAGTGCCTCTGTAGAAGAGGCCTGAGTGAGCTTCTAACCTCTGTTTGCCCCTCCACCACAGGAGGCCTTATAGACAAGACTACAAGGAAGGAACCCTTGGCAGGCAGGGGATCTTCAGGTGCCTTAATATTGGATCATCAAAGCTTCAGAACTTTAAACAGTATATTTCTGCTATTCATAAATTATCCAGTCTAAGATATTTTGTTATAGTACCCTGAAGGGACTAAGGAAATGAAAAATCCTCATAAATCCTAAATTTACTGTTTTTCTTATTGCATAACAGGATATTCTTTCTGAAAATGACCAAATAGTAATGAGTTTTGCAGGCCAAAGTCTCTATTACAGACATTGTACCCTGTAAGTATAAACAGACAGTGTAGAAACAAATAGGCATGGTTTTGTTCCTAATACTATATTGGGGCTGGGGTTTAGCTCAGTGGCGTAAGTGCCTGCTTGGCAAACGCAAAGCCGTGAGTTCAATTCCCATTACCAAAATAAAAAATACTTTATTTATAAAAAAATTTGCTAAACTAGATTTGGCCCAACAGTTCTAGTTTGTTGATCTTTGCCTAAAAAATAACAAAGTGGGGCTGGGGATTTAGCTCAGCGGCATAAGAGCCTGCTTGCAAGCAGGCAGTAGTGAGTTCGATCCCTGGTACGGATAAAAACAAAAAAGACAAAAAGAAAATAACAAAGTGTTCCAAATTATTCTTTCAAAACTTATTAGGCATAACAATAATTTTAGGTGTGTTTTCGTCAAAATCCTCACTTCTGGGACAAAATATCTGATTCACACAACTTAAAGAAGGTTTTATTTTGCTTCACATAACAGAAGTTTGAGTTTATGCATCACTGGTGTCATGGTGGAAGAGCGTAGTGAAGGAAAGGCTGCTTAAATCATGGTGATCAAGAAGAGAGAAAATGGAGTGGGAGAGAGAGAGAGAGAGAGAGAGAGAGAGAGAGATCACCTTCAATGACCTGTCACCCTCAACCGGGCTCCACCTCTTAACAGCAACTCAGCCATATTGTCCCCTTGGTCCTATTTTCCTCCCAAAGCCCTGCTGGGAGTCATTGAGGGTTTTGTGGTTCTCAATAATGAGTTACAACAGGCTACAATGGAATTAAAATCCCCTAGGATTTCCACAATGGAATTAAAATCCCCTACGAATTTATAAGACCCAAGTTCCTGATGGAACTTAAATGAAAGTTCACAGTATTTGAAAGTCACTGGACTACTTGAATCCTAAGGCCTCCATCAACTCTAACATTCTTTGATGAATTGAGATTCTCAACCTGGGGATTTGATCAAAGTTTGATACATCTATTAATATCGAATATTTTGAAGAAATTTTGTGCATTTTATGAGAAACTGTAAGAATGATCTATCATTTGGAATGATTTATCATTTGGAATATATCATAATTTATGTTAGAAAAATCTGTAGAAGACATGAACTTGTTACATATATTAATACTTTTTCATTTTAAAAAAGGGTTCTCAATTTTTCATAGCAAAGCAGTTTTTAAAATCAGTACTTCTGTCATTTTGATCTTAGGGAAGATACTGAAGTTACTGAAGTCAAATAACTTTTGTTCATATGGATTTTATGTATTTAATATACCAAGCTATCATGGATACTTTAAAATTGTATGATATTGCTTTAATAACAATAATAAACTCAATACGTTAGCAGTGTTTCTATTTTTCACTTTTAACTTGATTTTTATTTTAATTTTTATTAGTAAATGTTGCAATACATGCAGTTTACAGTACTTTGGGGAGTGGGTACATGCACAAAATACAGCTTGATTCTTCTTTTTAAACTATGCCCTTCTTCTCTGCCTCCCTCCCTCCTTCTCCTCTAAATCTGCCTTGCTCATTTTTCTTCTTGTTAATGTTAGTAATCTTATCCCATGTTGAAAACATAACATTAAAGAAGCCTGTTTATCCATCAATTGGATAAAGAAAGTATTGTATCTCTATATGATGGTATACTACTCAGCTGTTAAAAAGAACAAATCTGAGACATTTACAGGAAATAGATGGACCTGGAAAGTATAATGTGAGAATAAAATAAGACTGTAATTTTTGATAAAAATTTTAGAAGTGTGGCCTTGTTCTACATTTTTAAAGTGGTTTTAATGTCTAATCTAAGAGAAGTGAGATTTTCATACACAATTTTACATTCAATGTGTTATATTGTGTTTATTGAAATGTATGTGGCAAATACAATAAGATATACATATGTAGTTGGAAAATTAAGGAATATTTAATAATACTTTCAGTTATTTATGCATATTCTTCTTTGATAGTACAACAAAATTAGGTAAGCTTTAGTTCAGGGGTACATTTATATTGAAAATAAGTTCATAAGAATTAAAGTTTCATCTGTTAAATCAAAATGCAAGGTTATAATTTTGCATCTTTATTGTGACTTGGTATTCATGTTTAATAAATTTTATCATTAGCAAGAAATTGTCTTCTTTTCTTCGTTGTCTTTGTTGTATTCTTTGAAGTGAAAAGTTGACTTTACTCAGTCAAGAAAAAAAATCCTGTCAAATATCCAATTGTGAATTAACACACTTTGTCACTATGTCAAATGGAAAATGGTGTTCAATAGGAAACTTGGTCAGCTCAACTAACAAGTCAATCACACAAGTCCTTTTCTTTAAGAAAATCAAAGGAGTACTCTATATGTAATTTTCATTTTTCACACAGCATATTGAAAGATATGTCATCGAGGACTGGTATTTCATAAAGTTAATAATTATATTAAGGGTATTCTTTAGTAACTGAACTCTTTCTTTCCTCTTTCAACACTCCTGGAGTGTTGTACAGTAAAGAATACATATAGAAGGGTGTTTTGGTAATACATGCAACATTACATTTTATTTTACTTTATAAATTGACATGTAACAGTAATGCTAATTTATGGTACAGAGTATAATTTAATATATGTATATGATATATTGTTTAAATAGCTGTGACTACCATTTTCATCTCTAAAAGGCTATCCCAAAGGCTATCAATTCTAGGTGATAGTAACCTCCAAATTATTCTTTTCTATTTATTTTAATTCCTATGTTACTAACAATCAGACTAAGCTCTAAGAAGACATCACCATTATCCTACAATGCAATACCTCTGCACTACTCACTCTATCATCCTTTTTCTTCCCACTTCAGAGAGTTAATGAATGCCTTCATTTTTATGAGTATCATACTTTGCTTTTCTTAATAAATTACCATATATTATTCATTCTTTTAAAATTTATTTTTAATTAATACATAAAAGTTATAAATATTAATGGGGTGCCATATAATATTTTGATATATGCATTGCTCACAATGCTTAAATCAAGTTAAATGTGTCTATGTCCTCAAACACTGATCATTTATTTATGGTGGGAGCTTTCAAACTATTCCACTTATGTGAAATGTAAAGCATATTATTATGTATAGTTTCTCTGCTGTGCAATAGCCAGCCAGAAACAGTACCTATCAAAATATATTTCAGTACACACTGATGCTTGCTACCCACTTATAAACTTTTCACCACCCATCCCATCTCCCCAGCCTCTGGTAACCACCAATCTAATTTCAACTTCAATGAGAACATTTTTAATGCTATTCATTCTTAAAAATTAAAAGTTATCTTTTTTGATTTCTAAAATTTATATAAATTGATTAATATTGTACGGTATGTATGATCCCTTCCTTTCTCAATATTATAACTGATGACTTAATCCCATGGTTATAAATAGACATTATCAATTTTCTTTCCTGATTAGTGTCATAGAATGTAAATATACCATGACTTATTTACCCAGGTCTACTCTTAGGCTTGTGAATTATTCCTCATATATCATGCTTGTGTCTTTATACTATTTATTGTTTCCTATTATGTGCAGAAATTTTTAAAGATGGATTTCTCACTTGGTTATTTTTATTTAACTTGTTTTGGTGTCATATTCAAGAACTAATTTTCAAATAAAATGTCCTGGTACTTCTATAACTTTTTAAGGCTTAGTTCCTACATTTTGGCCATAAATGTATTTTGGGTTAATTTTGTAGAAGTTATGATGTAAGAAACAAACTTTATTTATTTTTATGCTATTATTTATTTAACTCTGTACAGGCTGTGACATTAGTTGCTATTTTAAAGATCATATCCTCATCTTTTCAAGGTTTAAATATGAGTCCTCTACTTTGTTCTCTACAGATAGGTCACTATGGGAATCTTCATGAAAATACCATTACATTTTGATTATTGTAGCCTTACAATGTATTTTGAGATCAGGAACTGTTCATCATCAAATACTATATGACTTCTTAAGGATTATTTTGCATATCTGATATTTTAAGATTCCATGTGAATTTGGGGTTATTTATGTATTTTTGTAAAAAAGCTGATAGGGATTACATTGACTGTAGATCATTTTAACGAGTACAGACATTATTGTTACATTTTATAATTCATAAATATGGGACTTTTTAATTTCTGTGCTCTAATTTCTTTCCACAATGTTTTATAGTTTTAAGTGAATAAGTCTTTTACCTTCTAGGTTTATTACCAAATATTTTATTAATTTTGATGTTACTGCAACTGGAATATTTTCTTAGATTTTTAGGGAGTTATTCATTTTTGATGTGAAAAACTACGACTGACATTTTTTAGTATTCATTTTGTGTATTACAGCTTTGATGAATTGCTTTGTTAGTTCTAAAAGTTTTCCTGTAAGATGTTTCATACAATAATGATCATGTTGTCATCAAACAGATAAACAATTTCTTCTTTTTCACCTGAGGAGGGTTTTTTTGTGGCCTAACTATCTTGGCCTGTACTTTCAATACTGCATTAAATGTAAGTGGTGACAGTGGGCATCTTTTTGTTATTCTTCTTATTGACATTAAAGTGCATTTTTCAGTTATTATTAATTATATTAGCTGTGGCATTGTTATGTATTGGCTATACTACATTGTCTCCTATTCTTGGCTTTTTAGTGTTTTATCATGAAAGAGTGTTAAATGTTTTTAAATTTTTTTATGCATTAGTTTAAGGGATCATGTGATTTTTTCCCTTCATTTTGTTGAAGTGGTGAATTGCACTGATTAATTTTCATACGATGAATCATATATGAATTCCAGGAATATATTCTACTTGGCATTGTTATATGATACTTGTAATATGTTGTCGAATTCAGTTTGCTGATATTTTGCTGAAGATTTTAACATTAATATTCAGCAAGGATACCCATCTGTACTTTGTCATGCAATCTGAACAGTACATCATGCCAAACATCGCATGATCACAACTCTTGCCTCTGTCACTTACTACTTTGATACACAAGTGCTTTTGATTACAAGCAGAACAAACTATTCTTACAAACCAAGATTTTACTATATTTAAATGTTCTTGATGCTTTTTTGAGTGAAATTGTTTTCCTAATTTCATTCTCCTTGAGTTCATTATTGATATGAAAAATTCAATTGATTTTTGTGTGTTGATTTTGTATCCAGATACTTTTCTGCGATTTCTGAAATCATTTATTAATTCTAAGAGATTTTGCTAGACTTCTGTGGGATTTATACATAGTATATTATACCATCGGAAAATAATAATTTGGCTTCTTCATTTTCTATATAACTCATTTTCATTATTCTCTCTTCCCTGATTTCTCACTGTAATGCTTTGAGTACTATGTAGAAGAGAAGTGTTGGCATTGAACATTTTTGTCTTTTTTCCTAATTTTAGAGGGAAAGCTTTCAGTTTGTTCTTTGATTTGTCATAAATGCCTTTTGTCAGATTCAAGCAATGTCTTTCTATACCTATTTTCTCCTGTATGTTATTATGAAGGGGTGCTGGATTTTGTCAAAAGCTCCTTCCGCACCTCTTGATGTGACTTTGACACTTTTCCCTTGCTTCTGTTTATGAAATGCGTTACATTTATTGATTTATGTATGTTGAACCATCTTTGCAACTTTGGGATGAAAACTACTTAGTCATGAAATATTATTCTTTTGATGAAGTGTTTCATTCTATTTGCCAATATGTCATCAAAGATTTTAACATCTATATTTACTAAGGAGATTGGCCTATGGTTTTATTTTCAGTTGGATATTTGCCTACTTTGGGGAGCAGATATTTTCTTCCATTCCACAATTTGCCTTTCCAATTAACTGTTCTTTTTCTGTTCAGAAGCTCTTAAAATTTAAGCAATGTCATTTGTTTAATTTTGTTTCTGTTACCTGTGTTTTTGATGTCCAACTAAAAGAAGCATTACCCTGAGCCATGTTCAGTAGTTTCCCTATGTTTTTGAGTTAATGTGTTAGGAGTAAAGGGTTAATATTGTATGAATGTTATATAATATTGTATACAGGTTAATATTGTATGTTTTTGTTACAGTGCTAAAGGAAACAGATATTGACAGTGCTGGAAATGGGGGAAGAAAGTCTAGGACTGCTAGTTCCAGAAGTACAACAACATGATTTCTGAGCAGAACAAGCAGATAGGTTCTAGCCTTGGTATCAGTCTCCAGTGCTCCTGCTCTACTTTTGTCCTATGTTTGGGGCTAATGGTAGCGGATTTCCACTTGGCATAGAGGCACTATATACCAGTTTGTGGGGCCAGGTGAAATTGGTAAAATATTTGCTACCTTTTTCATCTAGTGTTTTGTTTCACTGGTTTGTTGTCATTGCCTAATTGTACCCTAGAGCTTTCACAGAACCGTTCTCATCTGTGGATACTTGCCACTTTTGTGAGGGCACAAGGGCTGTGACCTTCTACTCTGCTTTCTTTCTGATGTCTGTCCTTTCATCTCCTTCTGAGGATTTAAGCTAGATTCATAGATTATCACTTTTCAACATTTCATCTTCTCTAATACATGCATTTGAAGTGAAAAATTCCCTCTTTAGTTCACTTTAGATGATTCTCAGAAAAAGCATTTTTGTTTTTTTTTTATTCAGCTCTAATACTTTTAGCTTTAATAAATATATGTATAAATGTATAAATGATTTTTAGGGTGTGTGTGTGTCTGTGTTTCAGGGCTGCATATTGAAGCTAGTGCCTCTTAGGCTAGGCAAGTTGTCTACCACTGTTATGTACCTAAAACTATGAGGATTTTTTGAAACACAATAAACAATAAATTTTTGGTTCAGAAGATGATTTGAATTTTTCTTTAAATAATGAAGTTAAGCATATTCACAACTACTAATAAGACTGAACTGTTTACTGTAGATTCTCTTTCATAATTTTATAACATCAGTGTTATGTGTATCAGCTGTGTTTCTCAAAATGAAGTGTTTCTTTGTTCTTTATTTCTAATATTTATTTTGGTTCTAAGACCAGTTTGTGTTGTGTATGTTCTAACACAAAATTAATAATACACTTGCACTTTCATGTCTTTGATCCCCACTTCCTTATTTAACATTTTCCCATCTGTCTATTTTACTAACATGTTGTTCTTTAATTTCTTGAACAGTTTCTACCATATTCAAATTTTTCATAGTTTATATGGATTTTCCTATATAGTTAAATTTGCCATTTATACTCAGGGATACTTATTTTTTCTTTCCAACATACATGATTTTTATTTCTTTTTCCTGTTTCCTTGTATGATATAGAAATAGGAATACTTTGTTTCCTTGAATTGAAGAAGAAAACATCCAACATTTTAAGCATTAAGTATATGATTTTGTAGTACAATATCGTGTTAAATAGTAATATGAATACTCTAAAAGTTTTCAAATCAAAATTGTAATCCTTTGATAATGAAAGCTATGACTCTAACTACTGTTTAAATTTGTCTAAGGTCCCTTGCATCTAATAATATGACCACATACAACTATGAGTATATGAATTTTTATTGATTATATAATGCTAAACAAATTTTGCTTTCCTAGAATAAACTTTATAGGACACAATACAATTTCCCTCTTATTATAAATTACTAAATTTGATTTTTGAATATTTTAAAGATATTGATATCTATGCTAATGATATACATTAATCTTCAGTTTTTACTTTAATGTTTATGTTCTTTGGCATCAGGATAACTTGGTTTTATAAAACAAATTTTGAAGTATTTCCACGTCTACTTCTTAAGATATTCTATGAAGTGATGTTATTTTTATTTTACTAAAACTAAACAGAGAAATTGTTTTGCTATTATATTTTCTTTGTTGAAAAATGAGTTCAAGTTTATGCAAGATGAGTTCAACTTTTTAAAAAGATTATCTCATTATTTATTTCTTAAGTTACTGTTAGTAATTTGTGTCTTCTGAACAATTAAACCATTTTATGTAAGATGACAAATTTTGGACCATAGAACTGCTCCAAATAATATCTTACAAGCACTCTTAAGTTAGACAACAAAGTTCTTATCAGGAATAAATACTATAAGGCAATACTGTAAAATTCTCGAATTGCGGAGTATAAACATTCATCAACCTATGATTTTAGACTCAGCTAGTGCTTCATTAACAATAAGAGTGAATGACATGGAATTCTACAAGAAATACAAAGAAGTCTTAATGCTGACACACCTCCAACTCTTCAATGAAATTGAAAGGGAACCAATTCTTCCTAAGTCATTTCTGGAAGCAAATATTACTCTAGTACCAAAACCTGAGAAACACCCGAATAAAAAAGAGAATTACAGGCCTATCTCCCTAATGAACATAGATGCAAAAATTCTCAATAAAATATTGGCAAACAGGATGCAACAAATCATCAAGAAGATTATACACCACGACCAAGTGGGATTCATCCCAGACATGCAATGATGGATCAACATGCATAAATCAATAAAGGTAATCCACCATATCAATAGAACCAAAAGGAAGAATCACGTGATCATTTCTATAGATGCAGAGAAAGCTTTTCATAAGGTCCAACACTCATTCATGACAAGAACCATATAGAAAATTGGAATAGAAGGTCTTTACCACAAGATGATAAAGACCATCTATGACAAACCAACAGCCAGCATCATATTACACAGCCAAAAACTGAAGACCTTTACCTTAAAATCAGGCACAAGACAATGCTGTTCCTTATCACTGCTTCTATTCAGCATAGTACTGGAAATACTAGCCAGAGCATTTAGACAACAGAGGGAAATAAAAGGAGTAAAGATAGGAAAAGAGGAAGTCAGATTATCATTATTTGCAGATGACATGATGCTTTACATAAAAGATGCACAAAACTCCATTGAAGGACTCCTAGATATAATAAATAAATTCAGCAATGTAGCTGGATACAAAGTCAATATTCAAAAATCAATAGCACTCCTATACACTAACAACAAAATCAGTGAGAGAGAAATAAGAGAAGCCACACCCTTCACACTAGCATCCAAATAAATGAAATACTTAGGAATTACTCTCACAAAAGAAGTAAAAGGTAAATACAGGGAAAATTATACTGAAAAAAGAAATCGAAGAGGATCTCAGAAAATGAGAAGACATCCCTTGTTCATAAATAGGAAGAATAAATATTGTGAAAGTGGCCATGCTCCCAAAACTGTTGTACAGATCCAATGAAATCCCAATGAAAATGTGGCACCAGAAGAGACCTAGAGTAGCAAAGGCAATTCTAAGCAGCAAAGGTAATGCAGGAGACATCACAATTCCTGACTTGAAATTTTACTACAAAGCTACTGTAATAAAATCAGCATAGTACTGGAATAAACACAGAGCTGAAGATCAGTGGAATAGATTAGAACATACAACCCCAACTACAAACACAAGCAACCCACTTTATCTTTGATAAAGGGGCCAAACATGTTCAGTGGAAGAACAAGAGTCTCTTTAATACACGGTGCTGGAAAAACTGGCTCTCCACATGCAGAAAACTAAAACTACACTCATGCCTATCATCATGTACTAAACTAAAATCTAAATGGCTCAAAGATCTGAATAGTATGTGTTAGGAGACAAATTAGGTAAAAATCTTTAAGACATAAGAATATGTAGAGAATTCATAAACAGGAATCAAATTGCACAGGATATACTTCTCAGAATCAATAACTAGGATCACGTCTTATTAAAGAGTTTCTGCATGTTGAAAGAAATCTCCAGCATAGTGAAAAGAAAACCCACAAACTGGGAAAAAATATTAGTGAACTCTCCCTCAGACAATGCGCTTCTGTCTAAAGCATATAAAGAATGTTTAAAAATCAGATCCCCAAAATTCAAAGATCCAATCCAAAAATGGGCATCTGAGATGAATACACAGTTATGAGATGAAGAAATACAAATGGAAAATAAATACATGAAAAATTTTCATCATCATTAGTCATTAGAGAAATGCAAATTAAAACAACACTGGGATTCCATTTCACTCCAGAAAGAATAGCCCAGATCAAGAAAACTACCAACAACAAATGCTGGAGACTCTGTGGGGAAAAAGGAACACTCCTGCACTGTTGGTGGTCATTCTGGAGATTCCTCAAAAAACTGGGATTGGAAATCCTGTTTGACCCAGCTATTCCACTTCTAGCCATATTCCCAGAAGAACTGAAAACATCATACCACAGTAATATATGTGCACCCATGTTTATAGTAGCACAATTTGTAATAGCCAGATCTTGGAAAGATTCTAAGTGCCCATCACCTGAGAAATGGATAAAAAAGGTGTGGTATTTTTATAAAATGGAGTACTACTCAGCCATAAAGAATGATCACATTGAGATATTTATAAATAAATGGATGCAATTTGAGACCATACTCATAAGTGAAATAAATCAAACTCACATGTATAAATACCATATAGTCTCCCTATTGTAAGAAATGGTAAGATTACATAAGATTTTATGGTAATTATGATTCCCCATTACATTGCTTTGTAGCCTTATAATGTTTTCATTCATTAGTTGGAATGTTTTTATTCTGTTTTGTTTGATTTTATTATGTGTGATGGAATGAACATCTATTTTGAAGAAAACAAGACATTATGGCAGCCATTGCTGATTTAAAATTTTGCTTTGAAGTCCTACCATGCTTTTGTTCTTGTTTCCATTCATTCTATCATGTTGTGTCTTACTGGATTTTAATATGTGTGGTAGAATAAATACATTTTCTATGGAAAATTAGATGATATCATAGCCATTGTTGATTTTCTGTTATTTGGTTCTGAATGCCCTGTAATACTTTCATTCTCTTGAATGGTTTTATACTATTTTGTTATGTTTGATGCTATTGTATGTGAAGGTATGCTTAACTGTTTCATAAAAAGAGACATTATGGTAGCTACTGTTAATATCTGGTTGTCTTGTTGGAAGTGCTGTGTTGCTTACATTGTTTTGTTGTGATCTGCTTTGTTCTGTCCTCTTTTGTCTTCATCTCTTTAAAATATAACAAAATAAGAGTGAATTCACAACTTTCTGGTTAAATGATTTTCCAGCCCCAAAAATTTCTGAAGACCAACTATGCATTTTAATAAAAAGACATTTGAACCACATGTAGTGATGCACACCTGTATTTCTAGTACTCTGTTAGGGCCCTAGATTCAATCACATTAATTGAAAAAAATAACATTTGACCCAAAAAGTAAGTGAATGGTTTCAAAAGTGAAAATGAGTTGAGAAACTATAAAATATATGGTTAAATGTGAAAAAGTAGGGGCATCAAATAATCATAATATTGACAATTATGAACTCTAAAGGAAAGTTAGAATAAAATCTCAGGAAACATAAATTGAAAATGGGTAGATGATTACATTAATATTCATTGATGGTGAGAATGAGTTTTTTTATTTAATTTAAACATGTTAAATCAAATTTTCACATTAATGTATATTACAATATTTCCTAACAGAATCAAATGTATAAGTTCTAACCAAGAAGATCGAATGGTTAAATGACTTGAACAATCTAATGACGGGTCTGAATGAGAAAAAATTCAGCAAACAAGACTCATGAAGCTGAAAATCAAACACTGATGACAACCAGCATGATGTCAGTAGCATGACAGAATACAAAGCATGCACTCCTTTTTCACTAATGGGGACACAGATTCAACAACAATACACAAACCAATTCCTTTTCTGAAAAATCCAATATTATCAATAGATTTCTAAGACACAGGTGAGCATGAAACCAGTCATGTTGAACCTAGTAGGAAAAACCATGTTACTCCCATACCACAATGCTTTCATCAAATGACTGAAAATAAAACTTCCAACTAGCAACACAACATCTGAAAAATGTGCCGTGTTACTGTTATGGCTTATATAAGTGCTATGATTAGTAAGAAGAAACACATAGGGAAGCCAAACAAAAGAAAGTGAGAAATTTGAAAACTTGGACAAGGCTCAAGGATATCTCCCAAGTGTTTGAGTAATGGAAGTTTGGTCCCCAGTGTAGCAGTCAAAAGAAATTTCAGAACCTTCATAGGAAGACTTATTGGAAAGTGCTTGAATCATTAGGGGCTTTGCTTTTAAAGGATTAATGTGGTCTTTGTGAAACTCCAGTTATTTCTTGTGAGAAGTTGTTATAAATTGAGGCCACCACATATATTTCTGTTCTTCTGCACAGATATCTTTCCATTTGTAAACTACATTAGGCATCAATAGGGATACTTGTTAAAGCCCAAATACATGGGTATACCCAATTTGGATCTTTGATTGCTGAAATTATGACATGAAATAGAATCTTATTTTCTTTATAAGGCACCTAGCTTCAGATATTTTATTATAGCCACAGCAAATGGACCACTACAGAAATTAAAGCATATCACCACAAGAAATCAGCAAAATACAAAGAAAGAGAACAGAAAGGGCAATGAAAGAAAGATTACAAGACACATGAGAGAATAAAAAATGTCAATATTAATTTCTTCTAAATCAGCAAGTACTTTAAATGTAAATGAACAAACTTCCAATTCAAAAAAGAGTTGTCGAAAAGAATAAAAAATATATGGTACAGTATATGTACAAAATGGTATTTTATTCATATAAGGAAAAATGAAATAATATCATTAGCAGAAAAATGGATATAACTGAATATTATCATATTGGGAAAAATTAGCTATGAAAGATAAGGATCATAGATTTTCTGTCATATATGCAAACTGGTAAAAAAGAGAAAAGAAAACAGATGAACTGCAAATGCAAAACTGAATTTTAAAGAAGAAATAAGGGATCAGGGAAAGGGTAAGAGAGAGGAGGGCAAAAGAGGATAGAGCAGATGGTTATGATCAAAGCAAGCACAATACAAATAGTGACATAATACTATCACGAATATCCAAAGTTTTGAAAAATATGGAAAGGGAATCAAAAAAAATGGAAGAGGAAAGGTAATAACAAACTTCAGATGTGTTATTTACATGTACCAACTCCCCATGAGGAATGTAATCATTATGTCCCCTGGACTATACTTACAAAAATAAAATTGTAAACTAAATTAAGTATATGGTAGGATGTGCATAGGCTATATGCAAACATTTTATCAAACAATTTTATGTAAGGAGCTGCAACAACCACAGATTTTATTATGCTTTGGGGTACCAATCTCCCATAGATACTAAGGGATAGTTGTACTTGCAAAATTCACTTGTAAGCTCCAATTAAGTGAAATCAGATTACATATTTGAGAATCAAAAAAAATCGATAAAGTAATAGATAATTGTAGTAACAGATGCATTGCCATTGATTCCTCCTCTATACATTTATCCTCGCTTTAAGCACACTGATTCCAATGCTTTTGTCACTTTCTGAAGCAGTCTTGGGAGTGCTCTTTCATGTTTGTCTTTAGTAGTGTTTTCCTTGTGGCCTTCATGTCCTGAATTGATTTAATACATTAAATTTTCATTGTTGTTTGGGCTTTGGGATAGAGCCAAACATTGCGTGGTGTCAGCTCTAGTGAATAAGCTGGATGAAGACACACCATAAATTTTACAAGCCCATCTTTCTAGTGGATTGAGCTTGGTTGCAGCACTCACCAAATTTTTTATTACATTTCATAAAGACACTGAGGAATGAGAGCTTCCAGTATTGCTTAAGAAAGTGACAAGATTGATAGGATAAATGTTCAAAGTAGAGCATTTTGAAGTGGATTAATAATAGCACTGTGCCTTTTACTATACTAATTTTTAAAATATAAACATTCATCCTCTACTTTGGTCAAACGTTTACTCTGTATGTATGGAAATGTCAAAGTGAAACAAATTTATTTGTATAAGTAATAGAGTGAATAAATATCCTACAGAAACTCATTTTATATTTAAGTTCACATATATTGGCTGCAAATGGTATCCTAGAAAAAATATTCTGTGCAAATAGAAACCAAACACTAGAAGAGGTGATCAAACTTATAATATACACGACAGAATTTAAGTTCAAATTATCAAAAGAGGCCGGAAAGCATAGTCTTAAGACAAATTATATATATATATATATATATATATATATATATATATATCCAAATTAGAGCACCCAGATATATGAAGCTATGAAGCAAATATTGACAAATTGAAGGAGAAATAGGCATTGACAAACAATCATATATAGTGTATATATAATCATATATATATATATGTATATGTATCCAACTTAGAGCATCAAAATATATAGAGTAAACATTAACAAACTGAAAGAAATATTTACAGATAATAGGACATTGTGATACTCCCACTTTCAGTAACATGTAAAATACAGATCAATAAGGTGACATAAGACCAAATACATATAATAAGTATATATAGAACTATTTACCCAACAAAACCAGAGTATTCCCTCTTCTAACGAACACATGGAATATTCTCCAGAATAGGCCACATGTTAATCTGCAAAACAAGCCTCAACACATTTAGGAATACTGAAATCATACCAACTATCTTCATGTAAAAATGAAAGACTAAATAAAACCAGAAATAAAAGATGAGACACTAAAATTCATGCCACCAAAATAGAGAATTGTAAGACATTACTATGAAAAAATATATGCTAACAGTTTGGATAATCTGAAAGAAATGAATAAATTCCTAGAAATATAAAGCTTTCCAAGACTGAAACATCAAAAATAGAAAATTTGAATAGACTTATAACTAGTACAAAAACTAAACCAGTAGTCAAAAACCTTCCAACAAAGGAAAGCCCAGGACCAGATGGCTTCACTAGTGAATTACACCAAACATTTAAAGAAGAATTAACACCAATTATTCTCAAACTTTCAAACAATCAAAGAGGGAGAGCTTCCAAACATTTTTATAGTAAGCATTAATCTGATACCAACACTAAGAAAAGACACTACAAGAAAAGAAAACAACATACCAATATCCCTGATATGTACAAATAGGAAATATAAACCAAATACTAGTGAACCAGATTCAACAGTACATAATGATTCTACCCTGTATGAAGTGGGATTTATTCATGAAATGTATGGGTAATAAAATTAACCAAAATTAATCAATATAGGAATAAATTTCTAGTTACCTATGAC
Source organism: Cavia porcellus (assembly GCF_034190915.1). Taxonomy (NCBI): domain Eukaryota; kingdom Metazoa; phylum Chordata; class Mammalia; order Rodentia; family Caviidae; genus Cavia; species Cavia porcellus. The sequence continues at coordinate 83,042,281 of NW_026947486.1, read as the reverse complement.
CTCCCACCAAATCTGAAACAAGAGGATGTAAATCCTAAATAACAAAGAAATTGAATCACCAATACAAAGTCTCTTGACAAAATATCAATACCAGACAAGTCCATTTGTGAACTTTACCAAACTTTTAAAGAGGAACAATAACACAGAAGGCTTTCAAGCTCAGTCTATGATATAACGTCATCTTGATGCAAAAGTCAGACAAGAACACAAAGAAAAGGAAAAGAAAGATAAAAAGGAAACCAAACAAAACTATAGGCCAATATCCTTGATGAACATAAATGTAAAAGTCCTTAATAAAATACTCACGTGTAGGATTCAAAAATACATTTCCAATATCAAACACCATAATCAAGTTGGTTTCATCCCAGGGATGCAAGGATAGTTCAACATACACAAGTCAATAAATGCAATGCAATATGTAGACAGAAACCAGGGTAAAGAATCATGTGATCTTCTCAATTGACACAGAATTATACTCTGACAAAATGTCAATCTTTCATGATAAAATCCTGAGGAAACTAAGTATTGGAGGATCATTAGTCAATATTCTAAAGGCCATATATAACAAATCTACAGGCAACATCACTGTTAATGGAGAAAATGGACAATATTCCCTCTAAAATCAAGACAAAAAAAATAAGACCAAGATGTACACTCTTACTACTTTGACTCAATACAGTTCTTGAAACTAGCTACAAAAACTAGGCAATAAAAAATGAAAAATGATGCGAACAGGAAAGGTAAAAGCCGAATTATCTTTTACTTTCCGTATGACATGACTCTGTACCTGGAAGAAAGGAAAGACTCTACTAAAATACTTTTATAGTTGGTAAATGAATAAACCATATAGCGGGATATAAAATCAGCCTTAAGGAATTAATAGATTTATTATACACCTATAGGGGTCTAACTGAAAAAGAAATCAGGAGTACAATTCAATTCACAGGAGCTTCAACTTAAAATGTCTCTGGCCAGTGTTGTCCATGCATTCACAAGCAAGAGCAATAGCTTAGCTAATCTCTTCAAGAGACCTTTTGGAACAAAAGGAGTATGCATTCTCATGGTAGGCCTGGATGCTGCCATGAAGACAACCATTCTATACAAACTGAAGCTTGGTGAAATTATGAGCACCATTCCTACCATAGGTTTCAATGTAGAGACGGTTGAATACAAGAACATCAAGTTCTCCGTGTGAAACGTGGGTGGCCATGACAAGATCCAGTGACTATGGTGCCACTACATCCAGAACTTCCAAGCTTGATCTTTATGATAGGTAGCAATGACAGAGAGCATATAAACGATGCCTGTGAGAAGCTCATGAAGATGCTGGCCAAAGACAACTTCTGAGATGCTGTCCTCCTCACATTTGTCAATAAGCAGGACCTCCCCAGTATGATATATGTAGCAGAAATCAGACACAGCTGGGGCTGCACTCTCTACACCACAGGAACTGGTACATTCAGCCTATTTGTCCCACCAAAGGGATTCGGATCTATGAAGAACTGGACTGACTGTTCAACTAGCTAAGCAACAGAAGTAAAGCAGAACACCCTTCTCCTCCCGTTTCTTCTTCTCCAACCACCACTTTCCTCTCATGTGGCAAATGTGCATTTCTGTGGTCCTGAGTGCCAGAACCTGTCTCCATGGGTTGGTCACAGAGTACACACACTGTGCAGACCCAGCCTGCAGCCAGATTTTTATTTAATGTAAATATCTTCTGTTTCCACTGAGATACTTTTTGGTAATTCCTATGCAATATCACTCAGCTTTCTTATTGTAAAAAGAAATAAACTCTCTGTTATTTCTGATAATTCAACAGCTGAGAAGGGAGTCAGGTGCATGGGCACATGGCCTCCAGGAGCCACTGAGCTGTAGATTGGCATCAGGATACATTTGGTGGCTGGTTTTTTAACCAAAACTCATACATTTTTAGTAGTTAAAAATTACAAGATAAGGAGAACACTTAGACACATGGAAGGAAGACTAGAGCTAGGGTAGTTTTGCAGTTCACCTGGAACACTAGTCATCAAATCAGCTGTACCTCTAGGAACATAACATATGTGGTAAACAACTGCCATCTACTGCATGGTCACAGTAGACACCCTGTGGCCCACTCATCTTTGGGTCAACCGCATTCCATAGCATTGTGCTTGTACTCATGCTCATAACAGTCACCTGAGAGTATGCTGAATGACATGACAGGAGTGCAGGGCCTGTACTTACACTCACTCAGCATGCAGTTCGAATGGCAGCCACCATTCCCAATGCCCACTCAGACAAATTGGCCAAAATCTAGCTCTCACCAGCAGGTGAGAGTGTGTAAAGTAGCTTCTACCCTCAATGTGTAAGGGTCTAATTTGCCATCAGAAAAGATGACCTCAAACTTTCTCTTTCATATTTTGATAATGGACATGAAAAAACAAATAAGCACTAGCACAACTGTAATGTGAAATCTTAATAGCCCGCTAACAAAAATAGATGAATCAACTAGACAAAAATCAACAAAGAAATATTAACACTAAGCCAAACCTGTGAACAAATAGACTTAGTAAATTAGAGAATATTCCAACCCACAACATCGGAAAATACCTTCTTCACAGATGCACATGTGTTGCTTTCCAATATAGACCACATACTGGCCCATAAAAATATTTAATTAAATGCAAAGAAATTAAATTTCTCCCATGCATATTATCTGAGTATAACGCAATGAAATTGGACAAAAATGACAGAAGAAACCACAAAAACTACATAAACACTTCCCTAAACAACCAATGGATCACAGGTAAAATTAAAGAAGAAATTACAGCCTACAATTAAATGATAGTGCTGGTATAATATACCAGAACTTATGGAATGCAAATAAAAAATCTTATGATGGAAACTTATGGAGATGATTTCTCATATCAGCAAAACACAATGAGCTCAAAAAAGCTAATATTGAGTCTCTAACATCTAGAAAAAGAACAACATCAAATCTAAAGCTTGTTCAAGAGAGGAAATTATAAAGAGCAGAAATTAATGCAGTTGAGACTAACAAACAATACAAAGAATCAATGAATAGAAGAATTTGTTCTTGAAAAGGTTAAATAATATAAATAAAACCCTTAGCCAAACTTATCAAAAAGGAGGGCAGACTCAAATTAATGCAATTAGGAATGAAAAGGTTTAAGTCACAACAGATATGTAAAAATTCAGATCATCAATAGCTACTTCTTACAACAATAAGACGGAAAACACAGAAGAAATGGACAGATTCCTAGATATATATTGTTTTAGTTACTTTTATCTCATTTCTGGGACAAAATACCCAACACTCCTAAGTTTAAAAGCAGGAAGGTTTATTTAGCTCACTGTTTGTAGCAGTTTCAGTCCATAATCAGCTGGCTCCAACTCTAGGTGGCATGACAAAGGAGTAACCATACATGGCAACATAAGATACTAAAAGCAACCAAGGGAGAAAAGAAAGAGCAAGTGTCTTTCCCTACATTGTATTGTATGCAGCCTACCCATCCTAAGGTAGATGTAGCAATCACACACATAATCCCAGTATTACACCATGAATCAATCACAAATTCTAGATTCAACCACCTTTGAAAAGTTCACCCCCCATGACCACATGAGGCTTTGGAGAGGACAACCAGACACAAACTATAGCATTCTACCTCCAGATCCTCAAAGACTCATGTACATTTCTTTATATAAAGCATTTAGTCCATCTCTAAGAGTTGTCAAAATCATAGCTATTTCAACATTGCTGAAAAGTCCAAGTTCCAAGTCTCCTCTGAGATTTAATGTAAATTTTTAGCTGTGAGCCCTTGTAAAAATGAAAAGAAAGTTAAACACTTCCAACCTTTAAAGGCATATACAGACATTTCCATTCCAAAAGCTGCATACAGGGAAATACAAAGGAATGGGACCAAATCAAGTCATAATTCAGGCAAACAAACACTAAGTCCTGTGGTTCCATGGAAGGCTGTGAACACAAAAGGTTTGTATGGCTCTGCCCTCATGGCACTGCTGGTTAGTAGAGCTCCCATGATTTCTCCCTTGGGCTGACTTTGCTCTCTTCCAGCAGTTTTCCTCAGATGATCTACATTCCTGGCTTCTCCAAACTTTTTTTTTTTTTTTTTTGGTCTTTTTCCTTTTTATCGGTACCGGGGATCAAACTCACGACTGCCTGCTTGCAAGGCAGGCGCTTATGCTGCTGAGCTAAATCCCCAGCTCCTTTCTCCAAACTTCTGTTGTCTCCACTGCTTCTTCAGCTTCACCTTCACAGCTTCACATACTGCCCACACAGGGGCACATTAACTTGGCCTCCAAGGACTTCTGAAATCTTGGCAGAAGCCTTCTTGACAACACAACTTTGTCATTCTCCATGCACCTAAAACCAGCACCACATGGATGATGTCAAGGTCTGCTGCCAGCTGGAGCAATAACCAGGCTTCCCCCTTCTCTCAGCTGTAAGGGTTGAGTGTCTGGATCTCTGAGCACCCTTAATTCAATTCCAAGGAACAAATTTTCTAGGCTGCTGCCATTCTGAAACATGGTGTGGCTGCTGCCATTCTAGAATACGGTGCTCTGCAGCTTTTTTCTCAAAGCAAGCTCTTTCATTTTTACAATTTTGAGGACACAAAATGTGGAATTCTACTGCTTCTTGTGATCCCTGCCAGGTCATCTATTCCATTTTGTTTCTTCTCAGCAATCAAGATCTTTCCAGCTCTATCTTTGCAGTTACAGCTTTACTGGAACTTGCTTTTTGGCCAAACTCACAAACTTGACACTCTGGTTGGCTCTTCAGTCTTGATTCTCAACATAAATCTCGCTAAAATCTCCTATCTGTAACCATGCCACCAACTCAAAATTAGACTGCTTTGAAATTTCTTTTGCCAGAATAATTAGTCTGCTGCTCTTAATCTCAGTGTCAGGTAAAGTCTCTGAACATGAGCAAAATGCAAAGTTTCTACCAAGTCATAGCACACATCATTTGGAGTCCAATAGCCAAGTTTTTACCAATAGAAACCTGCCAAGTCTGGTCTTTACCAGGAGAATTTACAACAGCATTCTGGTCTGAGCTCTGACCACAATCTCACATACAGAGCTACCTAATGCATTACAGCTCTACTTTTTTAACCAGCATCTCCAAACTTTTCCAGAAAGCCATTCCCAAAGGTTTTGGAACCACGTGGTCAGGTATAGTCTCAGCAAAAACCCCATCCCTGGTACCAAATTTTGTCTCAGTTATTTTTCTCTTGTTGCTGGCATAAAATACCCAACATCCAAAGTTTAAAGTGGGAAAAAATTAGCTCACAATTTGTAGAAGTTTCAGCCCATAATTGGCTGGCTCCAAGGCAGGACTGTATGGCAGAGGGGCACCAGTTGGTGGCAGTGGAAGATACCAAAAGCAACCAAGGGAGGCAAAAGAGTATATTTTTCTTTCCCTTATACTGTATTCAAGGTACTTGCTGTATAGTGGGTTTAGCGCATGCACACACACACACACACACACACACACACACACACACACACACTGACAGTATTGGACAATGAATCAATCATAAATTTTACATTCAGACATCTTCAAAAAGCCCACCCACTATGACCACGTAAGGCTTTGGAGGGATATGGATAGGCAAACAATAGCACATATGAATTTTTAAAATTGATTCAAGAACTTGTAAAAATTATAAGTAATCCCATATCAGACAATTAAGTTGAAAATGTAATTTAAAACTTACAAGAAAAAAAGCCCAGGTCATGTTGGATTCATTCCTGAATTTTACAAGAAATTTAGAGACAATCTGATGCCATGACTGATAGAATTCTTTAGTGAAATTGAAAGGTAAGCAATACACCTCAAGTCATTCCTGGAAGCAAGCATTACCCTGATACCAAAAGCAGACAAGGCCCTAACCAAAATAGAAAACTATATTCCAATCTCCCTAATGAGCACAGACACAAAAATTCCCAATAAGATATTGGCAAACATAATGTAGCAAAATATCAAGATTATTCACCAGGATGAAGTAGGATTCATAGCAGGGAGGCAAGGTTGGTTGAATATGTGCAAATCAAAGAATTGTAATACAAACTGTAATAAAAAATGTAATACACCATATTGACAGGGTCAAAGACAAAAATCACAAGATCATATCAATGGGTACAAAAAACCATTTGTCAAAGTTCAGCACCCATTTATGATTAAAAAAAAACTCTACAAAAAATTGGAATAGTCTTTATATCAATCTTATAAAAGCCATCTGCAACAAACTAAAAACCAACATCATAATAAATGACAAAAACTGAAAGCTTTCAGTCTAAAATCAAGAACAAAATGAAGTTATCCACTAGCATCATTTCTATTTAAGACAGTTTTGGAAACATTAGCCAGAGTAGTTAGACAGGAAAAAGAAATAAAAGGGATAAGCATAGGAAAGAAAGAGGTTAAATTATAATTGTTTTCAGATGACACAATACTCTACATAGAAAACCCTCAAAATGTCACTAAAAGACTCAAAGATTTAATAACCAAATTCAACAGTGTAGCCGGATACAAAATCAACCCTTAAAAGTTAATCCTATTCCTGTACACAAACAACAAACATGCTGAGAGAGAAATTAAGGAAATAATACCTTTGTCAATAGCATTTTAAAAAATGAAATAGGAATTGATCTAACAAAGGAAGAAGAGGTCCACATATTGAAAATTATAGTACTCTGAAAAAGGAGATCAAAGAAGATAACAGAAAATGAAAGATAACCCTTGTTTATGGGTAGGAAAAGCTAATGTAGTAAAAATGACCATAATTCCAAAATTGCCACACATGTTTATTGCAATTCCTGTCAAAATACCATTAGCATATCTCACAAAACTATAGAAAACATTCCTAAACTTCATTTGGAACCAGAAGAGAGCTGATCTAGGCAACAAAGACAAGGAAGGGACATCAAAATCCCTAACTTGAAATTATAAATATGAAAGACTTGATAAAATAGCATAGCACTGGCAAAAAACAGACCTAAGGATCAATGGAACAGATTAGAAGATACAGAAACAATCACATTCACCCACCTTGTATATGACGAAGGGGCCAAGAACATTCACTGGAAGAAAGATAGCCTCTTTAATAAATGGTTCCAGGAAAACTGGCTTTCTACATGCTAAAGACTAAAACTAGAACCATATTTCTCAGCATATGCTGAAGTAAAATCAAATGGATCAAAGATTTAAATAATAAAACAGAAACACAAAATATGATGGAAAACAAAATAGGTATAACTCTTGAAGACATGTTCAGGCAATGATTTCATGATCAAAACATTGTTTACATGGATTCTTTTTTTTTCTACTGAGGATAGAACTCATGAGCTCGTTCTTGCCAGGTAGGCATTTATGCCACTGAGCTAAACCCCCAGCCCATTCATATGGAAAACACTACAAAGAATCAACAACTGGAATGATATCCTATTAGAAAGTTGTTATACAGCAAAAGAAATTACCAATAGAATGAAAAGACAACCCACAGGGTGGTAAAAATGTTATCCAGTTGTCTCAAAAAAAAAAAAAAAGATCTAATGTCTAGAACATATAAATAATTGAAAAAAAATTAGCCTTCTCAAATTGAAAGATTCAAACCAAATATTGACACCTGATATGAATACACACTTCTCAGAGGAAAAATTATAAATGGTAAATAAATATATGAAAAAATGTTTAATATCACTGGTCTTTTCAGTCATGAAAATTAAAGCATTATGATTTTATCTCTAGAAATAATGGATATTATCAACAAATCAACTAATAACAATGCTATAAGGGGTTAGAAAAGTACCTTTCTCCACTGTTGGTCGTGTTGACTGGTGCAATTATTGTGGAAATCAGTGTGGAGATTCTTCAAAATACTTGGATTAGAGGTCCCATTTGGCCCACTTCTACGTGTCTTCCTGGAAGTTTAAAAATATCATACCACAGTAATGTATGCTCACCCATGTTTATAGCAGCATAGTTTGAGGTAGCTAAATCTTGGAAAAACATAAATGCCCATCATCTCAGAAATGGACAAAGATGTATTTTTTTGTACAAAGGAGTATTACTCAGCCACAAAGAGGATAAACTTGAGACATTTCTAGGTAATTGGATGCATCTTGAAACCATACTCTTAAGTGAAATAAATTGGACACGCGTGTAAATATCATATTTTTCCTTTGGTGTGAGAAATCAAAAGTGTTAATAAGTACCAAAGTATATAATAGTCATTGTGAAATAGGAAAAAATTATTCAAAAGAAAGGGGAACTAGGGAAGGGAGGAGGAAAGGAAGAAAGGGAAAATGATAAAAGAAGAGTAAATGTAAGACAAATCTTGTTAATAAGGAGAGGAATAAGGGTTAGAGAAAGGGGAGGAGATTGGGAAAAAAAGATGAATCAGGATGTATTACATACACACACAAATTTCCTATGATGAATGTGATCATTATGTACATCTAAATTGTACCAATATACTTAATAACAATTACAAACAAATTAAACATAATACCTAGGGACCAATCTAACTAAGGAAGTAAAAGACTTCCACAGTAAAATTTTCAAACATTAAAGAAAGACATTGAAACCAGCAGAAGATGGAAATCTTTTCCTATATTCTATTGGGAAATATCTCCAATATTCATGCATTTATGGAATTAATACTGTACAATGGTTCATAAAGTGATCTACAGATTCAATGCAATCACCATGAAAACAACAATAAAATTCTTCACAATATTAGGGAAAACAATCTTAAAATTTATATGAAAACATAAAAGACCCAGAATAGCTGAAGCAATCCTAAGCAAAGATGACAGAGCTGGAGGCATCACAACACTCAATTTCAAATTGTACTGTAAAATTATAATAAAGAACAAACATGAATCTGGAAGAAAATAGACACATAGACCAATGCAACAGAATAGGGGACACAGCCATTGTTCAGAATCATCTGGACAAAGGAGCAAAAGATATGTTGGAGAAAATACAGGATATTTAACAAACAGCAATGGAGAGCTGGGTGTACATTTGTAGAAGATGGGAGCTAGGTATCTATTTCTCACCTTATACAGTAATTAATTTACAATTAACCAAGGAACTAGGTAAAAGATCTTAAATGTTAGAAATTAATGAAAGAAAGTAAAGGAGAAATATTTGAAGACACAGACTTAGCCAAGAACTCCTAGCTAGATCTCCAAAAGCACAGAAAATGAAAACAAGAGTCCGACTACATCAAATTTAAAGTTTCTGAAAGGAAGGGAAACAACCCACCAAGTGAAAATATAGCCCATCAAATGGGAGAAAATCTTTACCAGCTAATCTTCCAATAGAGAATTAATATCTGGAATATATAAAGAATTCAAAATTTTGGGGTCATATGTCAAGTAACTCAATCAATAAATGGGCAAATGAATTGAACAGACTCTTCCCAATAGAAAAAAAAAAGAAAGAAAGAAATATCCAATAAATAAATGAAAATAATTTCAATATGAAACTAGAAACTACATAAAGATTCCATCTCATTCCATTCAGAATGAAGGTCATCAAGTACACAAAAATCAATAAAAAGATACAGAGGTTGAAGTTTTGGAAAAGATACACTGTGCATTGCTGCTTGGAATATAAATTTGCACAGCCACTATGGAAATCAGTATGACGGTTTATCAAAAACTCTAATACAAAGTTGTCATTTGAGTAAGCTCTGCCACTCTAGTGCACACCTAAAGTAATTGAAGTCAGTGAACTATCAAGATACCTGTGTCTCTATGTTTATTGTGGCACAATTCACAATAGCCAAGAAACAGAAACACCTATGTGAATAAATACATAAAATATACACTCTATATGCACAATGGAGCATTGTTTAGCCTTAAGGAAGAAAGAAATTCTGTAATGTGCAAGAAAATGAATGGTTCCAGTGACCAATATATGAAATGAGTCAGACTTGGAAAGACAAACAGCACATGTTCTTGCTAATGTATGGAATCAAAAAAGATGACAAAAAAGTAGAAGGGACAGTAGTATTAGACAGAAGGAAAAGAAGAGGTAAAAGAAGTTTATATAAACATAAGTAAAAATAGGAATGGATATGAGCAAAATATATTACTATTTACACATTGAAACCCATCATAAAAATGTAAAATATTAAGGAGGGCAGGACAAGGGAAGTGACAATCAGTGAAAACAATCAAGAAATGTTTTCTACATGTATTGATCCTCTGAAATAAAATTTATTAATCTGAATAATCAAGAAAATGTGAAAGAAAAATTGATCAATGTGATACAATATGTTAATACAGTGATGAAAGTCAAATGATCATTTCACTCCATGCAGGAAAAAAAAAGTGACACAATTCAGAAATATTTCATGATAAAAACATTTAAGTTGAGGATGTACTTCAGTAGAATAATTGCCTGCACATGTGAGGACCTGAGTTAAATTCCCAAAACCAACAAAAGAAAAAATCAACAAACTAAAGATAAAAAATTATAACTGAATAAATATCAAATAATAAAAATCCATGACTAACTCATATCCAATGTTGAATGTGAAAATTTTTCTCTCTAGGATCAGAAACCAGGCAGATATTCCCAATCATGCTAGGTGTAGTCAATATAGTGTTTAAACAATTTGGAAAATAATGAGGCAAGAAAAAAAGACATCCAACTTGAAAAAGTAGAATTTAAATTATTTGTTTGCAGAGAATATGATTATATATGTAAAAAAAACCCTTAAAGTTTACAGACAGACATACACATGCAATAATTCTTGATACAAACAAATTTAGAAAATTGAATTCAAAATCAGTTAACCAAAAAATCAATTATCTTTTTATATACCAATGTCCTCGATCTGAAAGAAAATTGGGGAATCAGAGCAATTCACAGTCACATCAAAAACAGCAAACTATTTGAGAAGAAAGTTAATCAAGGAGGTAAAAGACATATATACTGAAAACTGTAATGCATCACTGAGTGAAATTAGAAAAACAAAACTAATTAGAAATATAGCTCAAATTTATAGATTAGAAAACCTCATATTGTTAAAGTACTTGCACTGCCACAGTGATCTACATACTCAGTGCAAGACCTATTAATATATCAATGACATTTTTCTTTAAAGAAAAGAGAAAGTCACTCATGGACTACACAAAGAAAGCCAGAGTCTTCACACTTTCTGATTTCAAAACATTTTTCAAAGCAAAAATATTCAAGAGTGTGATACTAACATTTAAAAAAAAGACCTGTAGACCAATGTAGTAGAAAAAAGAGCTCAGAAATAAATCCACATATATTCAGTCAACTCATCTTTGACAAGGGCTCCAAGAATACATAGTGGACAAAGAAGAACGTCTGTCAAGGTGCTGAGAAAATTAGATTATTTATATATAAAAACAAAACTGAATTCATATCTTTCACCACAAATAAAAATCAATTCAAAATGAATAAAACACTTGGCTATAAAACTTGAAAATGCAAAACTTCCAATGAAAACATTGAAAAATTTTAGACCTTGTATTTTCTATGTTTTTTTGGATCTAATACAATACCAAAAGTAGAGCCAAAAAAAAGCAGCAATAAACCAGCAGGACTTTATCAAACCAAAAATCCTCAGTATAGCTAATGGATCAGTTAAAAAAAACCAAAAATGTCATGCTAGAAGAAAACAATTTCAAAATTAAAAATTGACTATGCTAGAAAAAAACATTTGCCAACTATATCGAAAATACATGAATAACTGATATAACTAAATAATGAAACAAATAAGCTCACTTAAAGTGACAAAAGGATATAGAGTCATATTTCTCCAAAGAAGATATACAAATGTCCAATAGTTATTTAACAAGATGCACAATATTACTAATAGAACAGTAAAAATCAAGACTATTATGAAATAGCAATCACATATGTTAGCATGAGCGTCATCATGAGAAACTGGATCCTTTATGTTTGAGTGAGGACCTGAAAGACAGGGAAGTTGTAGGAAGGAAAGGCAAAGTAGATTAGCTAAAATGGATCTGAGGATTGTGAAGTGTTATGTACTGTGGGAGAGCACCCCATTGATTATGCCTAGAGAAGACTCTAAATAGTGTGGGCTATAAAGTGCAGACCCCACAATTAGCTTGTTTTAAAAAGTGACCTAAGCCAAGGGTACCTGACTCATAAGAGCACCCTAAATGGCATGCAGATAGCATTATCTCCTTGCCAACAGAGACATCAGAGACCAGAGACACAGCTTGTAAAACTGTGGGGCACTGATATGAGATAACAAGGTAGCCAAGGACAACTGACTCTTCCCAAATTCTATTGCAAGAATTGTTTATTTTACTTGAAAAAATGAGTTGCTCATTAACCATGACCTATTCCTGATAGGTCTGATCTCTCCTGTTCTTGGTACAAGAATGTTTTGTTGTCTCCTTTACAAGCCTTTCAGTTCTTATCCCCCACAAGTGGTCGCCTCACTTCATTGTATAGATTGTACAACCAATAAATACTGTGTACCTGACTGTTTTGGGGTCTTATCTGGCTCATCACTGACCATCACAGTTCCCTGTGACACTTTTATCTTGCATCTGAGTTTTTCCTTGCAGTCTTGCCTCATAGCACCAAACAGAAGACTGGGGACTTGGCCAGGGTGCCTGACAGTGTACATGCACCAAATCACTAAAAGGAATCACTACAAGGATGTATCCAAGGGAGCAGGGAAAGGGATGATGGGGCGAGGATCATAAAAAGTAATTCAGAAATGTCAGGTACATGTGCCCATTCCCTATGATGAATGTAATAATAATACATAGTACCCCAAACATGTAACAATAAAAATTGGAAAGCATTTCAAAAGTAAAACAAACAAAAGATAAAGAAGTGGAGAAATCAGAACTTCTGTGCTATTTGAAATAATGGAAATGGGAAATGGTAAAATTACTGTGTAAAATGATGTAAAAAGTTTTCAAATAAAAATTGACTTCCTATATGGTCTGACAACCCCACTTGTAGGCATTTTTCCAATCTAATTAAAATCCAGATCTTGAAGAAATATTCCACTTATCATATTCATACAGTACTATTCACAATAGCTAAGAGGCAGAAATAATTTAAGTGTCCATCAATTGATGCATAAAGAAAACATAGTACACACAAAATGTAGTATTGTTCAGTCATGAAAAGGAAATTCTATTATATGTCAGCCACATCATGGATAAACCTAGAAGACATTCTGTTACGTAAAATAGCCCACACACAGAAGAACAAATAGTGCATAATTCTCCTTGTATGGAGCACCTAAATAGCCACATGCCACTTACATGATGAATCTAAATACTCAGAATGGAATGCTATTGTCAGAGTTGGCAGGCAATGGAAATGGTAGAATGTTAATCAGTGGGCATACAGTTTTAGCTATGCAAGACAAAAACTTTCTCAATGTTCATTATACAACATTGAAACTCCATTCACTAACACTGTACAGTACATGTAAAATTTGAGAGGGTAGATATAATGTCATGTATTTTTACCACAAATTTTTACAAAGAGGTCATAATTCAGTGATGAATGTGACACACTATATAATGATGTATGATAGATGTTTCTAGGCTATTATTCACTTCAAAATAATATAATAATTGTAGACATATGTACAAAACATGCTTCAAGACTGCTAGAGTTTGATTGCATCCAGGGTAGTATTGCTTAAATGAGAATATTTTCATCACACTGTGGTACTTAGAATTCCGTTTTCTGTATGTTTGAAGGATGATCCCAGGATCGCCAGTTGTGCATATTAATCAAGAAACTGGTATTTCAGTTTTTCAGTAGTTGACCATGCTCAACAAACTATGTTATGTGCAATGTAATATGTAAATATTCAGTATAAAGATTTTTCTAGTTCTGGAAGTTATTCTTTGCATCAGAGCAGTACTATTCCAGTGAATGAATGTATTCACCATAGAATAGTGCATGTATGTGAAGATACAGGTATAAGAGATGATTCTGAATGTTAGAGTTGTGCATGTGAATCAAATCGTTCTTCAAAGAAGGAAGATGCTCATCTCACTATAATGTGTATAATATACTACATAAAGATACAGGTTTAAACGGTGTTCCTACGTTTGATAGCTATGCATGTGAATCAGGATATTTAGCGAAAAAAATGTGCTGATCAAAACACTGCATTTGAAATACAGTATTCTCCCCAATCCATGGTTATTCTTTCCCCAGTTCCAGTTACTTACAGTCAAACTTGGTCCAAAATTATTAAATGAAATTTTCCAGAAATTAATAATTCATGTGTTTTAAAATTGCATGCTATTCTGAATAGCATGTTGCAATCTTATACCGTACTATTTTGTCTTTCATTGGACACAAATCATTCCCTTATCTATCACTTGGTAGCTGTCTCAGTTGTGAGATCAACTGTCAAATTATTGTGGTACCTGTGCTCAAGTAACCCTTTTTATACTTAAAAATAACATCATAGTGCAAGGGAAGTGAGCTGGCAATTCATATATGCCAAAGAGAAGTATAAAATGCTTCCTTCAACTGAAAAGTTGAAAATTTCTACTTAATAAAAAGAAAAATGGTACACTAAGGTTGCTAAGATCTTTGACAAATTTTTGCTAGCCTTGCCTAATTTATAAGCTAGACTTTATCATATTGTACTTATAGTTAAAAATCATTGTACATATCCCTTTGGATAAGAAAGATTGTTGCATACTTCATGTATATACATGTGTAATAGAAACAAAAACAAAATAAAATGTTACAAGTAAATATAAACATATTAGTGACCACAACAAAAAATAGTGAATTAAATAAATCTATTAGAAAATATTTTATCAGGTTGCATAAAATAGTTAAAGAAAAAATCTACTGTCCATTTATTACAGTAGCAAATTGTAGAAGCCAGATTTACCTCAATAGAAGTGACTACATTTTTGCATATCCTCTTCAGAAGTTATAAATAGTGAATTTTAGTTATGAGTAACATGAAAATATTTCCAGATTAATAAAGCAAACTACAGAACAATAAAAATAAGTATATATATATATATATATATATATATATATATATATATATGGGTGTGTGTGTGTGTGTGTGTGTGTGTGTTCAAATTATTTTATCCATGCAAAATCACAGAAAACTAGTGAAAGTATACATTTCTATTACAGATGGAAGGGAAATTTCATAAATTAGGAAGTGGTATATTTTCTGTTTATCTTTGTGTGAATTTTTAAGAGGAAAATAAATTCATGTGCAAAACCAAGAAATAGTTTAAATAGCATGTCACATTCTCTTCTCATAATTATTGAGAAGTAAATTCTCTTAAACAATTAATTTTTCCAGACTAAATAATACCTGTCTAGTAAATTTCTTCTCAAATTCCAGTCTAATGAATATTTGGTTCCTTTGTTCATTTGTAGATGGCCTTATTATTCCAAAACAATCACCAAGCACTAGGACATGAATAGAAAAAATTTCAACTTAAAGGAAAAAAATCATTAGCACTTGTACTTGGGAAGCTGATCTAATTATACTTTTACCTTATTTTTTCCTTATAAGTGGAGGTTTCCACAACTAGTAGAGTAAATGGGAATAGATATGAAGTTTACTCAGATGTAGTCTTGATATTTTGTTGCCAGATGAGACCAAGCAATGCTCTTTTTCTTTATTTTCCTTGAATATAGGTTAACAGAAACACAGAAGTTTTAAAAACCTAAAAATGGCAGGTGCTCACACCAAACCATTTTTAGATTTGTGTTTACTGAAACTTAATACCATAAAATAAACTCAAATTGTATTTTGAATTGACATTTAATATACTTATGTGTTGAAAGGACACATTGCAAAATTTTAAAAAACTATTGTGAATAATACAGTATATGAAGTGAGATAGTACAATCTTGTAAAAGAAAAATTCACTGTATTAGTATAGTTAGTGCATTGAGGTAGACATAGACATTTCCTGCTCCTTACTACTACAAATGTTTTATGTCTACTGCTTTCAGGAACCGTCTTACACAAGTACAGATGTGCCTATAATTGTTCTAAGAAGACATAAAAACTGAACATTAAAAAAGAAAATCAGTAATGAGAAACAACAAAATCTAGTAGCTAAATTACCAAGAAAATTGAATTGTAATGTAATATTCACATTATCAAGAATGTTTGAAGACCATATTTATTTATATGTTAATTTCTATTTTCTATTGTAGCCACAAGATATTATACAGTTGGAAATGTTCGTTAGTAAATTCTATATCAGGGCCATGAGTAACCATGAGAAAAAACTGATCATTAAGTTATAATATACCTCATTTCAGACACAAAAATAATACGCAAAAAAGCACTAAGATAGTCTCAACTTGTGTGTTCATTTGAATAGCATTATTTTATTATTTTAATTATCAGATAATAAATAGAAAAATCAGATATTTTAATACATGTATACGCTATATAATGATCAAATCAGGATGGCTAGTCTAAAAATCACCTCATATATTTAATGTATTATTAAATTGAAGGTAACCAAAACCTCTCTACTATCTATTTTAAAATATGCATTAGATACTGCTTCAGAGTGGAGCAACTGTTGAGACCAAGCAGGGCTGCCCTGGTTTATACTTCTAGCTACAAGCATAGCAACCAGTGAGACAAGGTCAAGCCCCAGCAGGGATGCACAGTAATGACCAGTGAGACCAGGCCCTGGCACAGGTACAAATGCAGGTCCAGGTAAGCCAACAGGATGGAAAAGTCTGACATAGCAGTGAGTAGCCAGTAGTAGGTCAGCTAGGTAAAGCAGCATTGAGCCTTGGCACATAGACACGCAGAATAGTAATAGACATATTAGCCATTCTATACCAAAGGACTCTGGAGAACTCAACCAACATAGAACCATCCTGAGCTCCCATATCCAGAGACAAGATCAGCTCCGTGCATAGTACCAACACCATGGTAAATTTGGCTGGAGAACACAGCACATTTCTGGGATATATCTTGGACACTACCACAAAATTGCAAATGCGATAACAGTATTATTGCTATAATTCTACATTCTTTACCTGATTAGCTATCCTTTTCCTGTCTTGTTGTGTTTTGTCTTGTTTTGTTTTATATTTTTGTGGTTGCTTTGCATTTTTTCTTTTTTTCCTTGTTTTTCTGATCTTTTTGTCCTTCTTTCCTCTTTTTTCTTCCTTCTTTTTTCCACTGCTTAGATTTCTTATATTTCTCTTTTGTTTTACTCTACTGATCATCTTTCTCTCTTTCCTCAACTACCTCATGAATTTATGGTCATGTGAGCAAACTTTGTCTCTTTCCTTTCTGAACCACATCAATACTCCTTTCCTTCTCTTTCATTCTTCTATGTTCTCCAGTTTCCAAAAACTCAGGTGCTCTTCCCTTGACTTCCAGCCTACTACATTGGAACTCATTTATCACTTTATCTTGTCCCCTATCCATCTTAAATCACCCCTTTTGCAACAGGGTGAAATCACTCTATGAATGGGAAAATACTACATACCTTTAAATTTGTCACACAAGGTCCAGTTGGTTTTCACCTGGATGATGGTTTGTTCTTGTGCTATGAAGGTCATGCTTTCATGTCCCCTAAAGGGGAGAGATCTCCTAGGGAAATTTCAATACTGATGATAAAGCAATTTGTCATAAGAAGTCATCAGGAATCAACATAGAAAATAAAATAAAATAAAAATGAAAAAATAGAAAATGACAAGATGTAGAAGCAAAATGCAAGCCATTATTCCAAGTCCGTGAAGGACAAGCCTGAAGCACAATGAGACAGAGGAAATTGAATGCCAAACATGAAACTTTCTGAAACGATAGTAATAGAAGTGAAAAAACAAGTGGAAAACACTATAGAAGAAATAATCTGTCAGGTACAAAAAGAAATAATTCTCAAAAGGAAAGATATTAAAGTATACACAGAACAATAGAAGTGCTTAGGAAAATTGTGTAATCCAACACAGTCATGCAATGGAACCCATGAAAGAGATCCAAACAAAAATCCAAGAAATTAAACCCTCTAGTGAAAGTATATTCGACAAACTGAATGAAGGTGAGGATAGAAAATCAAATCTTGAAGGCTGAATTGTGGCTAGAGGTCAAGAAAAGAAAGACATAAAATTGCAAGAGACCATGAAAAATCCATTCAACAATTATAAAAAGAAGCAAAGAAGAACAAAATAAGATTGATTAGGGTCAATGAGAAATCTGGGAAAAGCCCAAATGTCATTAAAAATACTCTTCACAGAATGGCAGAAAACTTCCCAAGCATGAATAAAGAATTTGACATACAAATAAATTCAGCATATAGAACTCCAAACAGTCATGACCAAAATAAATCTGCAGCAAGGCATATAATAATAAAGATTCTAGAAATTCAGGACAAGGACAAAATATCAAAAACACTTAGAAAAAAGAAACAAATCACCTAAGGAAATTCTGACAGAACCACAGTAGACTTCTCAACATAACCACACAAATCAAGGAGAGCTTGGAGAGAGATATTTCAAGCCCTAAAAGAAAACAAATTCCAACTCAGGTTAATGTACTCCACAAAAATATCCTTTTAAATTGATGGAGAAATAAGATAGCTGCATGACAAAGAACACCTGAGGAAACTCACAATCACCAAAGCAACTCTTCAGAATGCCCTGAACTACATATTAAAGAGAAATTAAGGACCATAAGGACATGAACACCAATAGAAAGAAGCCATCTTCACTAACCAGAAAGGGTATCTTCTGTAATATGCTTGATAAATTACCTGCTCGACGAAGTGATCCTTGAAGTAGTTCTGTCCTTGAGGTAATTCTAATTATTTGAATTCATTCTTTCCTCTAAGATTAGTGTTTACTTCCTGTAATACTCAGCTACAAATTTTAGTTCTTTCTTACAGGACAATCATTCTCAAAGCCAGGGTGCCATATTTCATGACCTGTACAAAATGATCCTTGGAAGAAGGTAAGAATACACACACATGTGCAGGTGGTCATATGCACTCTTGTGTAGAATAAAGAAAGAAGCTCTTACTACTGTCTAACCTTGAGGCTGTGTTCAATATATGGCTAAGTGTCTAAGACGTTATTATAATACATAATACCTCCAAAAAGAAAGGGAAATTTACTGGTTGTAGATATCCAAGCAAATCTCTAATCAACATAGGTGACGACAAAACTGTGTAAAGACCTCAAAGGCCAACAAGACAAAATGTAGATGTCATAGAATTGCTTCAGAAAAATCAATGAACTAGCAACAAGTATCTCACCAACTCCCTGAGAAAGAGTGGTTTGTTTTCAAATTATATGTTTTGTAGTTTTGTAGTATGTTTTCTTTGTTTAATTCAAGTTTTAATCCATATTTTAATTCATATTCTATTAGTACATAATGATTATTTTCCTCGTGGGTAGTTACATGTACATAACAATTAATTTTTCAGTCAGTTCCTCCTCTTTTTCTCTTAGTCCTTCTATCTCTTTTTCCTCTTTCTTTCTGCAAAAGACCTTACTCCCTATGTTGCATTATCTATCTGTTATTTTGCTCTTGAATGTTTTTCATATTATTAAGATAATTATTTGCCATGCAATAGGTAACTTTGTACATCTGATTTATTTCACATAACATTATGGTCTCAAGGTACAACCATTGTTTTTTGCAAAAGAATTGAAGTTATCATTTATGGCACAACACTACATCATTGTGCATAAATGCCACATTTTGTTTATCTGGTTTTCTGTTTATAGACATGTAGGCCACTTTCAAGATTTAAATGTTATTATGTTGTGCTGCCATAAACATGTGTGTGCATGTATAGCTGTAATATAATGTATTTAAGATTTTTGGAAAGCATCTAGAAAGGAAAAGGTGTGTCAAACCAAATTTCTATTTTTAGTTTTCTGAAAAATCGCCATACTGACCCTCACATACTGACGCTGAACTACTTTACATTACTACCCACAATAAAGAAATTTTCTTTTTACCCTGAAGCCTTGCCAGCATTTGTTATTTGATTTCTTGATGCTAGCCATTCTTTCTGGAATAGGTGGAGTTTATGTGCACTTCTCCACTGGCTAGAGATGTTGAACAATGTTCCATATATTTATTGTACATACACACTTCCTTTATCTGAGAAGCAGCTATTAATTTCTGATGCCCATTTTTGATTGGGTCTTTTACTTGGGGGAATCTAATTCATTCTGTAAGAATTAGTCATCTACACAAAGAATAGCTGGAAAAAAACTTTCCCCAAGCTTAAGGTGTCTCTTCACTCTCTGTGTTGTTCCTTTGATGTCTAGAATCTTTTTTTTAAATTTGATATGATGCTATTTGCCGATTCTCCGTATTATTTTCTTGCTCCAATGAGATTCCTTTCTATGCCTTTGCCTATGCCTGTGTCGTTGAGAATTTTATCTATTTTATCTTCTAAAATCTTCTGTTTTAACATTTAAATCTTTGATCCATTTTCATTTTACTTTAGAACATGGTAAGATCTATGGGTCTAGTTTCAATCTTCTGCATGCGAATAGCCAATTTTCCCAGAAAATGTGTTAAAGAGGTTATCTTTCCCATAACAATGTTGAGTGTCAACAACAACAACAAAAAAAATATTAGGTATGCAAAAGAACAAGAACAATGTAATTTCTTGGACATACAAATTTAAAAAGAGTGAATAATGCTATTGCTGAGTTGCAAAGAAAAAGAGTTAAATTTTATGTCTGAGGTCCTATACCATCTTTCAATTAATTACTCCCCTGAGCATATTTATTTTCCAGGGCCAAGTGTATATTTACTTTATCTAATCAACCTCACCCTGAACCCATGTGTTACCTCAACCAAGTGTTTCCCATAGCTCCAAACTTGCCCAGAGTTTGAACTTACCTTAGTATACAACATATGTGATGTAATTTTTCCTTATGCCAATCAGTGATAAAGAGATAAGATGCAACCAATCAATAACTACCAAATACTTTGTTTCTGTACCTCCCACATATGATGTCCATATAATCCCTAAACTAAGAGATCAGGCCCTGCACTTTGGAGATGATTCCTGGTTAGGTTCATCAATGTTAATAAATCTGTTTCCAAATCTTGGGTGGTGCCTTGGTGGTTCTATTTGCCACTGCAAAGATAGGACATATGGCATAATAGACAAAGATTTTAAATAACCTATTTTAAATAAGCTTATAGAATTAAGAGAAACCACAGCTAAAGAACTACAAGAAGCATAAAAATGTTCTCACTCAACAGAGCATACATATAAAATTATTTTTGTATAAAACATTCAAATCGAAATTCTACAGTTGCAAAGCGCAATAACTAAAATGGAAAATGACTAATGGTGCTTGAGGGTAGATTTGATATGTCAAAAGAATCAGATGAATAAACTGATATTACTCAATTTAAAGCAAATAAAGACTAAAAACTAAAAAAATCAACTGGACCTAAAATATCCTCGGTGCTCCCCTTCCTATACTAACAGACACAATGTAAGTTCTAGAAGGAAAGATAAAAGTGGGCATAAATCTCTGAAAAAAAACCACAACTAAAAATTCTGAATTATCTAAAATACATGAATCTACTCATGCAAGAAGCTCAGTAACTTTCAAATAGAGATAATTAAGCTGTCAAATACAGAGAAACTTCAGAGCAGCAAGAGAGGAGTGACTCATTGAATACAAGTTATCCTAAATAAGATTAACAATGTATATCTGATTAGAAATCATGCAGTCTAGAATTCTGGGATCTGACAGTTATATAAGATGTTCCAAAACACCAATCAAGTAATTTTTCCACTAGCAAGTTTGACCTATAAGAAATATGAAAAGGGGTCCTTCTAGCTGAAATTGAGATATTGAGACATTGAGTTGCTAGACACTAGAAAATATGTGAGGAATTGATACCACATTCCACCACATAAGGAATATGCACTACATTCAGGTCACATTACATGGTTGTAAAATACATGTATACAAGATACGTATCTATAATCTTATATTAATAAAATCACAGATGGGAGGATAATGGAGCTTTACAGAAACAAAGCTTATATAAGACAGAAAGAACAACATCATTGATCTGAACTACGTTGTTTAAACTTAGATGATGTTAATTGCAACCATTAGAAAAGCCACTAAGAAAATATCTCAAAAGCATAGCAAAATAAATGATAAAGACATTAGGTTACAGTCAATTTTATCTCTCACATATATCACACTGACTGAGACATCATCTACCATGATATTTGATCTAACATTATATTTGCATGTTTCTATGACTGTGTTTTGTATGAAATAACATTTAAATTTGGCAGTCTAGTTAAGTAGATTCCCCCATCTCAAGTGGGTGGGCCTCATCTCACTCACTTAGTTTAAGTCCTTAAGAAAGCTAAAATACTAATCCTACACCAAGTAAGAGTGCACTCTTTTTGTCTGGCACCTGTTAAAAATGGGTCATTGGCCTTTTTCCTGACTTTGGGCTCCAACTGAAACATTTGCTCTTCCTCAAGTTTAAGGGTGTCAGCTTAAGACATGCTTGCTGATTCACTTTACAGATCTCGAGACTTGCTAGTTCTCATAAAAATTTAAATTAATCACTTATGTCTTTGTTTATATGTGAAACATATATAAATCTCTTTAAACATATGCATATCATAATAGTTCTGTTCCTCTGGAGATATCTGAACAATGCAAACTCAAAAGGCATGCTAGAAAATTTCTAGCCCAATGAAGATATAAAAAGAGTAATAGATTAGGAATAAAAGATACATATTGAAAACAAAGAGGAATTTGTAAGAGAATTATTTCCTCATTATCACTAATTAAATTACATGTAAAAATATTAAACGTTTCAAGCAAATGAATACAGATTAGCAGAATGGATATAAATTTTAAAAAACATTTTTCAATTATATACTCTCTAGAATAGGTACATTTGTATTTAAAAGCAAAAATAGATTAATTGCAAAAGCATGAAAGTGATATTCTATAAAAATAATAACCAAAGGAAGAATAGAATTATCTGAGTAGATACATAAAGAATATATAGCAATAAAATTTCCTTAACAATAGACACACAAAATATATGATGTAAAACTGATAAAACTAAGGAGAGAAATAGTAAAATCAATGATGGTAGTTGAGCACTTCAACAATACATTTTAAAAGTGCATAGAAATACCATGCAGAAAGTCAAAAAGGTTGTAGAAGATTTGAAAAAAATATAGACCAACTTGACCTAATGTACATCTACATAGAACTCAACTCAAATCAACAGAATATATATTCTTTATGACCTAAGAAAGCTCTATACTGAACACTGTTTTATTTATGTTTGTAAAGAGTCTAATAATCTACATTTTAAAAATTCCAAATAGATAACATCAAAATCCACATTAAAAATAAAAAAGGAATAACATAGTAAACCCAAAGTTTACAACTTGAATGAAATAGCAAGGTTAAAAACATAGATTAATGAAATCAAGGTAGAAAAGTTGGTTCTTTTAAAAATTAAGAATATAGCAAATCTCTGTTTATGTAGTACAAAACCTAAAAGAAAAATGAGCAAATATTATCAAACCTTTGGCTCCATCAAACCAAACAAAAAGGTAAAATACTCAAATTACAAAAATCAGGAGTAAAGAGGGTACTTGCTACCTACTTTACAATTGTAAAAAGGATTACAAATGAGTAATAAGAGAATAAGAGCAACAGTATATAAATAAACTACATAAAATGTATGAAGTAGACAAATCCCTAGAAAGATACAAATTACTGACATTGACTTAGAAATTGAAATTCTAAATAGATTGAATCAATAATTAAAACCTTCCTCAAAGAAAACTCAGCACTAGATGACTTTCCTGGTGAATTCTGTTTAAAGGATGATTCATATTATTCTTTCACAAACCCTTCCAAAATAAAAGGAAATTCTTAATTTAACCTATTAGACTACAGTTTCCCGTGTACAAATACCAGAAAAACTAGTTTATAAATACAACTATTGACAAGTATTCTTACAAATATGGCTGCAGAAGCCTGCAACAAAACACTAGCAAACCAACATTCTAAGAGTGATATTTCAATACCAATTGGGAATTACCCCAGAAATTTAAAATGAATCAATGTAGTACTCCATATTAATGGAATGAAAGACAAAATCTACACGATATCTCTGCAGATGCAGGAAAAGTAGTCAACAAAATGCAGCAACACCATTTTGTAATTTAAATAGACTAGTTATGGAGGTCTACTATCATTCTAATAAAAGAGTCTATGAACAGCTATCATCATATTTAATAGTATTCATCAGAAAATATTCTCCCTAATATCAGGGAAAAACAAGGATATATGTTTCTATCATTTTTATTTAACACTGTACTGGAGATCCCAGTTACCAGTATGATCAGACAAGAAAAACAAAGAAATAAATTAAAGTATTCAAAATTAGAAAGGAAGAAATAAAGCTATTTGTATTTTTAGAGGTCATGATTCTATATAAGGGAAATTTTAAATTCTATAATGAAATCATTGCAGCTGATAACATGAATTCAGTAAAACTTTAAAATAAAAAAAAAACAAGATATAAGAATCAACTTTATTTTAATACACTAGAAATGAACCTTGTGACAAGAAACCTAAGATACACATTTATTTAAAATAACATCAAAAAGAAGCAAACATTTAGTGTTATGGTTGAGATGAAGAATGTTTCCCCAAAGGATTCATGCACTCCCATACAGGGCTTATGGAAGGCGACAGGATCATGGGGGGAAAAGTGTTCATCTGTTTGTGAATTCAGCAGCTGGTCGTGCTGTTGGAAGATAGGGCCCGGACAAAAGAGACAGGTCACTAGGTGATTACATATCTCTTGCCCTGGCTCCTTCCTATGGTTTCTCTGATTCTTGGCCACGAACATTTGATTAGCTTTTATACTTGTGGCCCTTTTACCCCGCGGTTTCTGCCTTGGAGCTTGCTGATATTAGACTGAAACTTCTTAAACTGTGGGCCAAAACACACCTCTCTTTTAAACTTTAGTGTCAGATGGTTATTATAGTTTGTGTCGGTTATTTTTTTATCTCCTTGCTGAGACAAAATACCCACATGCAAAATTAAGGATGGAAAGGTTTACTTGGTTCACAGTTTGTGGAGGTAATCAACTGACTCTGTGGCAGCATGGCATGGCACAGGGGCAACAGTTCATGGTGGCAGAAAACGACAAAAGCAAAGGAACAAAAGTGAGGCATGAGACAGCCAGTCCATTTCCCTCCCTTTTATTTTATGCAGGCTACCTATCGCTGCACACAGGTTAGCTGTAGCACTCATATCCATAATCCCAGCATTGGACCTTCACAAACCTAGAAGCCCTCCCCATGTGACTGCATGAGGCTTTGAGAAGGAACATTTAGACACGAACCATAGCATAACTTATCATATTTAAGTGGAATGAAAAATTTTAAAACTCCAACTTGCCTTGTGGATGGTAGGTAGGAATACACACAAATGACTCAGAAATTGAAATGGAAATTGGTATTATTCAGAAAACAAATTAACATCATCTGTATGAGATTAACCTCATGGTCACCAAAATCATTTCTTCCTGGCACACAAATCACATTTCACAATTCCTTTGCAAGTAAGTAGAGTTATTTGACTAATTCTGAATGGCAAGTAGGTGACCAAAATGACTTTATCATGCCTACTTCATAAAACTTTCATATAATCCTTCTTGTTTTTTCATTATATTCTCTGATAGATCCAAATGATTCAGCACAGGATTCTCATGTCCTAGGGAAGGTTGGAACTGTTAGATAGAAGGCCATGTACTGTCTGAGTCATCCAAATGTATGACTCAACCTGAATTTTCTATTTTGCATTCAGAAAAACAATGTATAAAAAATTGAGGTTTGTTGAAGGGACGATAGGGGAAATGGGTAAACAAGAATATATATATTATTAGGTACAGGAACAAATTCTGTATGATGAATGTGATCATTAGGTACACCTAAAGTGTATCAATAAATTTCTTCTAAAACAATTGAGGTTTGATTATTGCATTCACTATCATAAAACACCTTGATAAAATACCTTGTTTCTGAAAAGTGTAAGGATTGTATGAGATTTTCCTAAAAGTACCCACCCAATGTACATGTATCTTTTAAATGTAAAAATCATATATATAAATATATTTGATATAAATATAGATATATAAAATATTCGTGACCCTTCCAAAAAGTCAAAATTACTTGTAGTTTTTTTGTCTGCTTAACTTAAAAATACTAATCCAAAGCTGAATTTAGCAGAGATTAGTTGATGCTTATTATTGAGGAACATGCTCAACTTATAATTATTTATGTAACTTTAAAAATTTATTCTTTATGTTGTTATCTTAAGAGTCTGTATCTGGAGAAGCCTTAGCCAGAAAGCACACACAGAAACTTCAGCAGGCATTCCAATGCAACTAATTCACTTTACAGTTTTAATACATAAGGAAAAAATTCCTAGGTATTTAAGGGAAATTGTGGTACAAGAATATTATGGGCTTGTTAGATTAGTGAAAGGATAGCACAATGAAAAAATAATTATAAGGCTTTTATAGCAATCAAGAGAAATAGTAGGGCTTTCACTTAAAGAGTAATAGTAGAAGAGAGAATCAGTATTGAGATTATAAAATGCAGGATCAAGGGCAAAAAATTGGGGAACTATTCATACAAAATGATATGTGAAGTAATGAGAGTATGTCAGGTTTTTGAAGAAATCAATATAAAGCTTTATATTCAGTATAAGAAGCTGAAAAGCAAATTGTCAGCAAGCAACACATAAAAAATAATTAGAGAGAAAGAAGATGAATCAAAAAAGTAAAATCTCAAAGAAACTAGTAACTTCAGTCAATTAAAAATGTTTGCTTAGCCCTTCTAAAAGATAACTAAAAGTAAACTGTTACACATACCTTACTCTATCCATTTTCTGCCTGGTATTACCTGTAAAACAGAGTATGGAGATCAGATAGTGATAGTATTCTAACAGAAAGAGATTTCCAATACTAGACAAGAATGGGCTCTATAGTTTGTCTAGAAGACAAATAGGTATTAATACATGGAAGCACAATTCTTCCCTCTTTAGCAGCTAGTAGAATTTCCCTAATTGTATAGGAAAACTAGTTTAAAAAACTAGTAAAATGGTTTAGAGATAAAATTAATTTCTTTATAATAAAGAAGAAAATACCGAAGCAAAGGAGGTCTATATTATTGTATGTCATGATTACAATGAATTATAATTGATCAATAGTAGATTTCAAATTTTTGTTTTTCAATATCTATAGATATAGATATAGTTTATTGAAAAATACATATTTGAAAGAAACATATAGTACTGATCTCCATTCATCAACAAGATCAGTTTGTTCTTTATTTGATTGTTTGATCATTTTTCATGCCTATACCTTGTAATCTGAACAACTAATTTGAAGATAGCAATATGTTATATATTAACCAATGTTAATCTTGTATTATTTTGTTTGGCATTATGTTTCGTTGTCTTTATTCTTTCTTCACTTTTAAAATAAAAAGACAGTAAATTCAACCCATAATGTTTAAGGTAAAAGTTACATAAGTACATTTTTTTTGTTTTTTACTTACTGATTGTCATAATAGCAATAGTAACTGTATAAAAAACACAGGAGTAAAAGCAAGGTCTACGAAATGAAATTAAAACTTTTCTGAGAAGTATATTCAGAAATATTTATATGAAATAAAAATAAGCCTTATATATAGATTACATTGTCATATTACTTTAATTAAAAGTTACTGTAGCTAATTCTGCCTTCTAAATCCTGTCTTTCCCTAAGGCTCCTTGACACTCCAACATGTTTTGAAACTTGATAAAGAAAGGGGGAAAGGAAGACTTTTTCAAAGATTGACAATTCTGAGGAATATATATATTTCTATTAAACTAGTAGATTCACATTAGTGTGTCTGAACAAATAAAACTGTCCCTGGGGTCAGTAGAGAATATTATTCTATTAGTTCTGAATAATCAGGTACAGGGAATTGGGTTAGTTTTATTTTTAGGTTAGGGGTACATTATCATAAAATAAAGGAAGCTGATGAAAGATAATCAAGGAGATGCAAACAGAGGAAAGAAAAAGACAATAAGTCAGAAAGATTATACCTTGAAGAGAAGTAAATGAAATAACATATTGTCGTTGGCATGAATGTTCAGGTATAATGGAGCATAATATTCAAATTTAAATTTTCTGGACTACTACAATGTAAACTTCTTGCCCAAAAATTAAAAATTTTTAAAATCTGCAACTCACACACGTAAATGTGTGTGCACATATATATGCACACATACTGAGTAAACCAAATAGAATAATTTGAGTTTAATACTAGTACATTCTAACCCTGACATTAGAGGACATCCATATTAGGATTTGAGTAAGACTGAATATTTAGTGAAGACAGGAAATTAAAGGTAGAAGTGATGTTAATAAGAACCGAGAACTGACAATCATGAAATTCACAGGAATTTTGTAAAGATTGAATTTTTTCTCACATGCGTTAATCACTTTCTCATCACTAAGACACAATACCTGACACCTACAATTTGATGAAAGAGAGGCTTATTTTGGCTCACAGTTTATAGACGTTTCAGTTCATAATTAGGTGGCGCCAAGCCTGGGGAGCATGATAAAGGAGGAAGTTTATTACATGGCAGCAGGAAGCAGAAAGAGAGAGAGAGTGAGAGAGAGAAAAAGAGGAAGAGAGAGGGCAAAAGACCCTTCCAAATCACATACCCAGTGACCATATCTCCTGACCATGATTGACCTGTCAAATCATATTAACTTATAAACTGATGAGTGGACTAATCCTGTTATTAATATCATGTTCCCATGATGTAATCACTCCCCCAAAAGTCTCCCAACATGAGCGCATGACTTCCATGATCCAGTCACAACCCTAAAGCCCATTTTATGAGTACATGAGGCTTTGGGGGAGACATCTAAACAAAAACCACAGCAAAGTATATGAGATTTAATTTACTTATCAAAATGCAAGGTTTCCTGAAGTAATAATAAGGCAATGACAGCTAATGAGATCTAGGAAATATTCAAATTTCATTATAACATTTGCTGTGGATTTGGTTACAAAAGAATATAATCATTTTAAAGCATTAAGATGGTGCCTTTAAATTTTGAAACATTCAGACCCATAGATATTTGAATGAATACATATATATATAATTTTATTAAAATTATGCTTTATAATCTGCTTGTTCACTCAATAACATGTCATTAGCACTTTATTATTTTAAACATAATTATAAAATAATTTTCAATGGCTGCTATAGTTTATCAAAAATTTATGTGCTAAGCTATGAAGGACTATACAATACACAGACATTGCAATTCTAATTTGATTATTCAAAAAACTATATTCTGTACTGATATCATTCTAGATATAAGTCAGCCTATGGACCACAGATTATGTCCAGGGTAGGGTCATGGTTAAATAATGTCTCTTTTCATTCCTTTTACAGTCATTGTCCTTGTAATGCTTTTTAAATATTTCATTAGTCTTGGGAAAACATAATGTTACATAAACTCAAATTTTTAAAAATATCAATTGATCTGTGCCCAGTGACCCATAGTCATCTAGGAACCTTTTGTGAAGTCCATGGGAACTGTGAATCTTCACCCAGAAACCTGATCACACCTGAGAACCATCTCTGAGGTCCTCAAGTACCAGTAATCTATGTTCACTGATCTGAAGTCATCTAGGACCCATCATTGAGACCTGCAGGGATTTGGACTCTGTCTTTAGTGACCCACCACACCAAGGAACCATTTGTGATCCCTGAAGGGAATGGAAGTCTGTGTTCAGTGATCTGAAGTCAGCCAGAAATCCTCAGTGAAAAGGAACTGAGAGTCTGTACTCAGCAACCCATGAACATCAAAGAACCATCTCTGAGATCTGAAAGGACTGATAGTCTGTGCCCAGTAACACACAGTTATTTGGGAATTCTTGGTGAAGCCCACAGGAATTGGGAAGCTGAATCCAACAACATACAGTTATTCAGAAACCATCTCTGAGGCCAACAGTGACTGGAAGTCCATGTGCTGTGACCCACAGTCATCTTGGAACACCAGATAAGGCCCAGAGAGAGAGTCACTCAGTGTCCTACTCACACCCAGTAGCCATAGGTGAGGCTCAAGGGACTAGGAAGCTGTGCCTGGCTACCTTCTCACAACAGGAACCATCTCTGAGGCCCATGGGATATGAGAAGCTGTGTACAGAGACCAATAGCAATCAGGAACCCTCAGTGAGACCACTATTGGATAGTTTACCAGTTCGAAAGCAACTAGGACTTGGCATTTGACTAATTTAGAGCAACACAGGAAAAAGCCAAAAAGTTAAAAAAACACAATTTCAAATTCTAGCACATCCAGAACAATTACAGGACACATGGACATGGATGAAATTGGAAATCACCCACAGGAATTTTATGGAAAAGAAACAACTCCCAGAAACTGTAAAGGAAATCAGATCAGAAATAATCTGTCAGGTAAAACAAGAAATGATAAACATAATAAAAGAATTGGTGAGTATATCCAAAGAAGACATAGACTTAAAAAATAGTGGAGCATAAGAAAATGATAGAAATCTTGAATGAAAAAGAGAGGAAACAATTAGAGTACATTAAACAGATGCAAAGATATATACAGAAAATTAAAAATTCCATTGAAAGCTGGCAAAACTACATGATTTAAGACAGACTCCCAGGCATTGAGGACAGGATTGTGGATAATGATCATGAAAATCTCCTAAAAATAACAAGGAATCAGGAAGTAAGAATTGAACAGCTGCAAGATGATGCAAAAACAAACAATATATAATGACAAGTGTCAACGAAAAAGTGGCGACACAAGTGTCATTAAAAAAACTATTGGCAGAAGGAGTAGCAGAAAATTTCCCAAACATGGGAAAAGAATCTGACATTGACATAGATGAAGCATGTAAGATTCCAATTAGTCATAACCAAAATAATTCTATATCTCAACACATAGTAATCAAGATCTCAGAAATTCAGCATAAGAACAGAATGTTAAAAAGCCACTAAAGAAAACACCTATAAAGGAAAGCCTATCAGAATCACAACAGACTTCTCAACACAAACCGTCAAGTTAAGAATAGCATCAAGTGAAGCATTTTAATTAGTGAAAGTAAAAATATTCTAAGCCACATTGATGTATCCTGAAAAATGATCTTTCAAGATTAATAAATACAATACTTCCATAATGAAGAACAACTGAAGAACTTCATACCACTCAGCCAAATCCTATAAAACTACGGAAAGACAACCCAGAAAGAGATAAAGATGACTACTATTCCAGCAAAAAACAGAAACAAAGAAGCAGGACAAGCAACTAAATAGAGGGTAAAGATAAGGAAAAACTTCATAAATATAAAATGACAAAGATAAGCCAATACATATAAGATATAACCATCCACATTAACTGACTCAATTCACCAATCAAAAGAACCAGACTGGCAAATTGAATCAAGAAACACAATCCAACAACATACTATACACAAGAAACACATTTCATTCAAATGGAAATACATAGACTGAAAATCAAAGGATGGAAAACAATAAATATTTCATGTGAAAGAAATCCTGAAAAAAAGCAAGGGGTAGCTACTGCATTTGTAGGCAATGTGAACTTCAAACCAAAAATGATCAAAAGAGATAAAGAAGGTCAGTACATACTTCTCAGGGGAAAACTTCAAGAGGAAGATATACCAATCATAAACATATATGCACCAAATACGAGAGAACCCAACTATGTAAGACAAATATTATCAGAATAGAAAAATCAAATAAGAATTATAATGGGGGACCTTAATACCCCACTGTAAAAGACATATCAACTAGAGAAAATAATCAGCAAAGAAATAACAGAACTGAATCAAACTTGTGAGCAAATGAACTTAGTAGACATGTACAGTGTTCCACCCAACAACATCAGAATATAGGGATGTTGTCTAAAATGTGCCTTGCACATGCCCATGGAGAATGCTTAAACAAATGCAAAGGAATTGAAGTTACCTCATGTATTTTATCTGATCACAGTGCAATGAATTTAGAAATTAATGATGAAATTGCAAATGCTATATAAACAGGTGAAAATTAAATAGCACTCTACTGAACAGCTAGTGGGTCACAGAGACAGTTAAAGAATAAATTAAACAATATATACAATCAAATAAAAATGTAAATACAACTTAAAATACGCTGTGGAACACAACAAAAGCAGTCCTCAGAGAAAAAAATATAGAAGTGAATATTCACATCAGGAAAACAGAATGAGCAAATAAACAACCGAATGCTGCACTTCAAATTTCCAGAAAATGAAGAACAAGTGAACTCCAAAGCCCAAAGAAGGGAGGAAATTACAATGAGCCATAGCAGAAATTAATGCAGTTGAGGCTAACAAAATAGTACAAACAATGAATTGAAAAGCTGGTTCTTTGAAAGAGTAAATAAAATTGATAAACCCTTGCAAATCTCATCAAAACATGGAAAGACAAAAGACACATTCATACAATAAGGAATGAAAAAGGTGAAATCACTACAGATTCTGTGGAAATACAGAGGATCATCAATACCTACTTTGAAAACCTTATTTTCATAGGATCAAAAACACAGAAGAAATAGACACATTTCTACAAATACATGAATTACCGAATCTGGATAAAAAAGAGATACAATTTCTGAATCACCCAATATCAGTTAATAAAATGAAAACATAATTAAAAACTTAGCAAACAAAAAAGTACAGGTCCTGATGGATTCACAACTGAATTCTACAACAAATTTAGAGGTGATATAACACCAATACTTCTCAAACTATTTAATGAAATTGAAAGGGAAGAAATTCTCCTAATTTATTCTTAGAGAAAAATCTTACCCTGATACCAAAATCAGAGAAAGACTTGACCAAAAAAAAAAAAAAAAAAAGAAGAAGAAGAAGTACAGGCCATTCTCTCTAATGAGCATGCAAAAATCCTCAATAAAATACTAGAAAATATCAAGAAGATTATATAGCATGGTCAAGTAGGATTCATGTGAGGAATACACAGATGGGTCAACATATGCAAATCAATAAATATAATACATCATATCAATAGAACAAAAGACAAAACTTACATGATCATATCAATATATTCAGAAATTTTTTATAAAGTCCAACATTCATTCATGGTAAAAAAAAAAAGCCTAGAGAAAATCGAAATGGATGGTCTTTACCTCAATCTGATAAAAGCCATCTATCATAAAAAACAGCCAACATCATACTAAATGTTCAAAAACTGAAAAATTTCACTCAAAAATCAGAAACAAGACAAAGTTGCCCACTATCATCATTCCTATTCAGTATAGCCCTGGAAATATTAGCCAGAGCAATTAGACTACAGGGAAATAAAAGGAATAAAGATAGGAAAGGAAGAAGTTAAATTAACATTATTTGCAGATAATATGAGACTCTACATAGAAGACTCCAAAAACTCTATTGACACATTTCTAGACTTAGCAAGAAAATTCCACAGCATAGTTGGGTACAAAATCAGTACTTGAAAGTCAATAATATTCCTGTACATAAATAAAAAAGTAACTCAGAAAGAAATTATGAAAACCAAACCCTTCACAATAACATTAAAAAGATGAAATACTTTAGAATCAAACTTATAAAGGAATCAAAAATTTTATACACTGAAAACAGAGTACTCTGAAAAAAATTAAAGAAGAATTCAGAAAATGGAAAGATATTCCTTGCTCGTGAATAGAAAGAATCAACATTGTGAAAATAGTTATACTCTTAAAACTGTTATTCAGATTTAATGCAATCCCAAAAAAGTACCATTAGCATACCTCACAGATCTAGAGAAAACATTCCCATGGAATCATAAGAGATCTATACTATCAGCAGCAATCCTGGACAATAAAGGCAAATGTCATGGTTGACGTCAGTGACTCCCTCGCCTCATGCAATTATGGACTCCACCAAATCTAGTGTTTGTGATGGGTTCTTTGTCTAGCACTTGGATTCGTGGTATGACTGCTACATCCATCTAGGGGTGAAGCTAGGATGTGATGTAACAGCAGGAAGAAAGTGTGTCTCTCTCTCTTGCCAGTTTGTGCTTTGCTGTTTGCAGCAGGTCATGAATGGCAGCCCACCATGGCACCCTGCTGAAAAGAGTATGGACTAAATACTCTGAGAACTGTAAGAAGTAAACCTTTCCTTTCCTAACTTTGCGTGTCAGGCATTTTGTCTCAGCAACGAGTAAAATGTATCTAAGACAGCAAAGCAAGAGTATCACAGTTCCAGACTTGAAGTTATACTACAAGGCTACTATAATAAAATCAGCATGGTAGTGGCCAAAAAATAATAAACAGACCTAAGGATCAATGGATCAGGACAGAAGATACATACACAACTACAAACACACTCAGCCAACGTATCTTCAAGAAAAGAATCAAACATTTTCACTGGAAGAAAGATAGCCTCTTTAATAAGTCATTCTGAAAAAACTGATTTTCTGCATGCTGAAGACTTAAGGTAGACCCATGTCTATCACCATGAACTAAAATAAAATCAAAATGGATCAAAGATCTAAATGTTAAGACAGAAACATTAAACCTACTATGAGATAAAGTAGGTATAAATTGTGAGAATATAGGTATAAGCAAAGCATTCATGAGCAAAAGCCAAACTGAATGGGAAGTACTTCAAAGAATAAACAACTGAGATCTCCTCTTATTAAAACTTTTTGCACATTGAAAAAAATTACCAACAAAGAAAAATAAAACCCAGAGAAAAATAATTCCAAGATTGGGAAATATTTTTATCAATTTTCCCTCACACAAAGGACTTTTAACATATAAAGAATTGAAAAAAATCAGGATCTCCAGATTTATTTATTTATTTATCTTTTGGTACTGGGGATCAAACTCATGACCTTTTGTTTGTCTGGCTTATACCACTGAGCTAAATCTCCTGCCCTAGTCCCTCCAAATTTAAAGACTCAACTCAAAAATGGGCATCTGAGATGAATACACAATTCTCAGTTGAAGAAATACAAATTGCAAATAAATATGAAGAAATGTTCAATATCATTGGTCATTCAGGAAATGCAAATTAAAACAATAATTACCCCAGAAAGAATGGCCAAGAACAAGAAATCAACCAACAACAAGTGGTAATGGAGCTAAAGGGGAAAAGGAACCCTTCTCTATTGTTGATAGGAGTGTAAACTGGTAAAACCACTGTGGAAATCAGTGTGGAGAGTCCTTAAAATATAGGGTTCGAGGTTTCTATCAACCCAGCTATTCCCCTTCTGGGTATTTTCCCAGAAGAGCTGAAAACATTATACCACAGCTATATATGTGCATCCATGTTTATGGCTGTACAATTTGTAATAGCCAGATCTTGGAAAGGACCCAAATGTCCATCAGCTAAAGAATGGATAAAAGAGATGCGGTGTTTCTGTACAATGGAGTACTTCTCAGTCATAAAATCAATCAACTTGAGGCTTTTATAGGTAAATGGATATAACTAGAAACCATACTCATAAGCAAAATAAATCAGACTTTCATGTGTAAACACCATATTGTCTCACTTTGAAGGTCAGAAAAACTGAAGTGTGTGTAAGAAACTAAAAGAGTAAACATTATCTAAAGGTTATAATAGATACAGTATAAAGGAAAGAAACTGCTCAAAGGGAAATTATATTGTTTGAAC
The DNA here is from genome assembly GCF_034190915.1 of Cavia porcellus. Lineage (NCBI taxonomy): Eukaryota > Metazoa > Chordata > Mammalia > Rodentia > Caviidae > Cavia > Cavia porcellus. Next base: position 83,006,447 of record NW_026947486.1, on the reverse strand, counting down.
AACCTTGCATGCCTATATCTGGTAATCTGAGCAACTATTTTTGAAGATAGCATCATGCAGTACAACAACCATAGTTACATTTCTATGACCTTGTTTTGAAATCTTACACTGTTACTGTTTTTTTGCTGTGGTGATGGTGGTGGTTGTTATTCTGCTTTTGTTGGTTTTTGATTGTTAGTTTCTTGATTTTTCTGTTTTTTTCTCTTTAAAATAAAATGAATAAAAAAGATATAAACACAAAAAATTAAATAAAAATATCAATTAACTTTTCAAGGTAAAACCTAATATTTTGAGAAATATCCATGCATTGGAAAAGAAAAAAAGCTCTTCGTATGAATTACAATGGAAGCTCAAACTTCTAGAAACCCTTTAATGGCCTTAAATTTTGATTATTTTCCTAACTTGCAACTGCATGGAATATCTTAGTATCAGTGAAAAAGACACTGTGTCGGAAAATGTTTTCCTACTATTAAACACAAATGATATTTAGTAGAAGTAATAGAAGGAAATGCTTTCAAGGTTATTAGCTCTTACACTAGGATGAAAATCTTTATAACACTGAAAATTTAATAGTAGCAACAATCTAGTGGGTCTTTAACTAGAATGACCAAAATCTTTGCCAAACATAGGTCTGTGTTTGCTAATTATAGTTGCTAAGTGACTGTGTAATCAAGGCCATTGTGATCCCTCTTTTCGTAAACAACAGAATATTCTCCACTCAGCTGATAATGGAATGCACATTTTTAAAAGAAGCTTAAAGTTAATCTAAAGCACATACCAGGGTTAAGTGTTAATCAATCTGATTCTCAATCAAGTTATTTGTAGATTAGATTTGGCATTTCTACACACTTCATTTTTTCTGACCTTCAAAGTCATGCTATGCTAAATTTTATAAGAACTGTAAATCAGATGATTATTCACATAGCACTTACCATATGCCATGAAATTTAATCACAGCGCATAATCTATCAGAGGAAACAATATAAATGTAGGACACAAACTTCAAATAATATGCCATAGTATGATAATTTCTAAATTATTTGATAAAGGATACAAATATTGTATTTCAGAGAGGTCAAAGAATGATGGATTATTAAAGGAAAAGTCCAGAAATGTGAGTGCAACTCAGATAAGCAAAAGCTTGGCTCAAAACTACCAAGTCCATATAAAAAGATGGAACTAAAATTATGATTGATTTTACACAGAAAGTAAATGTTTGACTATAATGTTGATATACAAAAAGCCCTTATATCTTACATTTACTGAAATGTAATTTTTTTCTGCTTTTGTTGTGGTCCTGATCTGTCTCCTGGAACTGCCTCCACTTCTCTATTTACTGTTCTTATATAATCACATGTTATATGATGGCAATTTGGTCAATGACGGAGTGTATGTATATAGAATAGTGATTCTATAGGATTATAATAGAGCTGAGACTTTCTTATCTAGTAATTTTACTTTATTTTTCTATGTGAAGATACATAAATGCACATAATTTTATAATTCCCTGAAATATTTAGTACAGTAACAGGCTTTAGGCATTTTTAGTCTAATAATAAACTATTATGTCACACAACCAAAATATATAGTGGGTTATACCAGCTGCAGTTATGTATGTATACTCTAATGCTTACATAATGATAAAACCACCTAAGATACATTTCTTAGAATGTATTTCCATCATTAAATGACATGTAACTAATAGTTAATTCACTTCTTGAAACAAGATCCTCAAGACCTCTTAAGATCAATATTATACACATTGAGCTCCTGTTATATGCACAGGATCACCCTAGATGCCATCGGTAGATAAACATAGAACCTCCAGCATCAAAGATTTTGTCATTTTACTGGAGGAATGAACATAATTGACATGAAGCAATGATATGTTATACTCCAAAGCAAAGATCATAACCTATAGTACATATATCTCTGAAGTTATGCAAAAAATCTTTTCAAACAGTATATGGGAAAATGAAAATATAAAAATGATTTCAGGCCTTTAGTTTCCACACAAACTCTTTTCTATTACTCAAAATCACACCTGAAGTTTGTAGGTTATCTATGCCCAGTCCCCATTTACAATTCTTCTCTCTAATTTTATCAAAGAAAAGCACATTTCTAAGCCATCAGCAATTTTACTCTAGTACACTAACAAAGGATGGGAAAAGTTTGTTACATGCCAAATGGACAATTTGAGATTGTGTTAAAATTGTTAAAATGAATAACATTCTTCTGAAATTCACATAGTTTCTAATTCTTTGACTTTAACAAAATGTAAAGAGGGCTAATTAAATCAACAACTGACGGGTCATTAAAATTAATTTCTGAATGATAAATCAGTATGTGATTTTTGGCATATAACTCAAAAAATTTTAGGATTAGGACACATTCCTATAACAAAATTCCTTCATTTCAAACTAATCATATATAATGAATTTCTTTAAGCTTACATTTAAAACTAAAAAATTAGAAAAACATTACAAAATCTCTAAATTTTATAATGACTAAATTCATCTACAAAAGCTAACTAATTGATACATGTCTTCATTAGACGAGATATACACATAGATGATAAATTGATATGGTCAATGTTTAAATTTTTAAAATATTATTACAATAATGGATATATTACCAAAAATTTCCCACTAAATACTTATATTTTCTTAAAAAACATTTATCTCATCATTATTACCACTTTCAGAAGCTGTTCTAGAAGTCCTATGCAATGAGTATCGCTTTGAGGTGCAATCAAAAGTGCAGTGAATGCTTCTGCTGAGTGCCAGCCAATGGAAAGGTGGGTTCATCAATATCTTACAGTGTGTTTTCACATTATTCACCAAATCAGGAGCCATAGGAGTCTAGCTCTTTTACAAAGTCAAAATGACCACAAAATGCAAATATTTCATTAATTCAGGACATTAAAGTAGCCTCAACAACACAACTAAAGACACAAAAGAGGTCATCCAGGACCGCTTCATAAAGTAGCAAGAACAATAGCATAAATGTGCTCAAAGCAAAAGGATAGTATTTTGATAGGAAGTAATGGTAATTTTTTCTTGGCTGTAAATCTGTTTTCAAAAAATTGAAAGTTACTTTATTTTTAATCACATCTCTTTTCCAATAGTATTTTGTATCTTGACTGTCAAAAATATTGATATGCTTATGCTGCTTTATTACTTTTATTGGTAATAGAAGTTAATGGGTTTCACTTTGCTAGTTTTGTTCCTGAACATTAAATACTTCGGTAATTTTCACCACCATCTTTGTGTTGTTTTGTTGAACTGTATGCTACAAATAGGTTGTGATAATTATTTCCAAAAATAATTTTCAACACGTACAACTTTGCACACAGGGATTAATAACTACATATATATACACTATACATAAAGACAGAGACACAGATAATCAATGCATTTTAATCACTAAATTACAAAACTTAAAATAAAATACTATAAGAGATGAAAATGGGCAATGGGCTAATGTAATACTAAAAACTTTCCAATTGTTTATACATTTTGAAATCATTTATGCATATTTTCAAGTCAACAATAATATGAATCAATTCATTATGAATCTAGGCATGCTGATGGGCCCTGTAGTCTCAGCAGCTGGGAGGCTGAGGCACGAAGATCACCACAAGTTCCAGGCCAGCCTGGATTACATAGTAGCAAGTTCAAGGCCTGCCTGAACTATACAGCAAGACCATGTCTCAACAGTCTCTTCAAAATAATTATGACATTTCGATTCCATTGGAGATATTTAAAGGTAGGATATGACTATTTATTTTTTAAAATGGGATACTTACACCAAAAGGAATATAATTAAGCCATAAAGAATGATAAACTTGAGTCATTCATCAGAAAATAGATACCCCTCGAAACTATAAAGTTAGCTGAAATAAATCAAGCAGAGAAGCTTAAATGCCACAATATGAGAAATCAAATATGACTATTTGATCGGTGTGCAGAGGAGGACCTGGGCAGATCTGGGGTGCCTGCATCGGCCCCTCTGTGTGTCTGGAGGACTGTGGATATCTCTGCAAGCAGGGAGGGATTGCAGGTTCCTGAGGCACCGCGGCCTGTGGTGAGTGCTCAGCACACTCTGCCCAAATCTCAGACTGTTCCGGACCCTCCAGGCTTCCGGGTGCAGTGAAGTGGAGTAGTGGGTTAGAGGCCTCTACATCCCCCTTCCCATCCCGGCTGCAATTGGAGAACTGCTGAGCTTCTGACGGGTGGGCGGGCCCACACTATCCCCGGAGCCCAGCCTGTTTCGCTGCCTCGCCTAGCCATCGGTGTGCAGAGGAGGAGCTGGGCGGATCTGGGGTGCCTGCATCGGCCTCTCCCTGTGTCTGGAGGACTGTGGATATCTCTGCAAGCAGGGAGGGATCACAGGTTCCTGAGGTACCGCGTCCTGTGGTGAGTACCCTAACCCGGCTGCAATTGAAGAGCTGTGGAGCTTCCAAGGGGCAGGTGGGCTCACAGTGTCCTTGAGGCCCAGCTTGTCTGGAACTGCGGAGTTCTGAGCAGGCAGAGGAGGGCCATTGGTTCTGCAGGCCCAATGGCTTGGGGTAGCATGGTGCCAGAGTCTCAGAAGCTGCAAACATAGAAGGGGATTTCCAACAGATCCTGAGGAAGCATTCAAATAACACTTGAAACACAGAAATATAGGAAAATGACAAAACGAAAGGCCAAATTACAACCTCAAACCTCCAACCCATCTCAAGAAACCCTAGGAGCAATGTATATAGAAGAAAATATATCCCATCCACCTCAAATATTGGACACAATAGCTACTGAAATTGACAAGCAACTCCAGGAAGCTTTAAAGAAATTCAAACTCGAAATAATCTCCCAAATAAAAGAAGAAATGATAAAAGAAATGAAAGAGATTCTGAATATATCTAAAGAAAACACAGATAAAAAATTGGAGGAACTAAACAAAAAGATAGAATCCCTAGATGAGCAATATAAGAAACAAACAGAATACATAATGCAGATGCACAGAGATATACAGGAAATAAAAAACTCCACTGAAAGTTGTAAAAACTGCCTTAATGAAGGTGAAGATAGAATTTCAGACCTTGAAGACAGGATTGCAGCTAGTGAACAGGAAAGGAAAGATCTTTTAAAAATAACAAGGAATCAGGAAACAACAATTCAACAACTGCAAGACGATGCAATGAAGAATAACATAAGAATGATAGGGATTAATGAAAAAGAAGGAGACAACACAAAGGATGTCAAGAGGATATTTAGAGAAGTAATAGCTGAATATTTCCCAAGCATGAGATCAGAAACTGACATCAGGATCAGTGAAGCATATAGAACTCCAAATAGTCATAACCAAAATAAAACTACACCCAGACATATAATAATCACCATCCCAGAAATCCAACACAAGAATAGATTATTAAAAGCTGTCGGAGAGAAAAGACAGATCACTTATAAAGGAAAACCTATCACAATCACAGCAGACTTCTCATCACAAACAATAAAGTCAAGAAGAGCATGGAGTGAAGTATTCCAGATCCTAAAGCAAAATGATTTCCAACCTAGACTAATATATTCTGCAAAACTATCATTCAAAATAGATGGTGAAATAAGAAACTTCCATGACAAAGAACAGCTGAAGAACTTCATGAACAACAAACCAACCCTGCAAAAAATATTGAAAGACAGTTTAGATACACAAAGGAAAAAACCACTAAGAAAAGCAAATAATTAAACAGAACAGAAAGATAAATATGCAACAGCAGAGAGATAACATTCCTACAATTAACCAGCATTTAACAGTAATAACCATTAATGTAAAAGGTCTCAATGCACCAATCAAAAGAAACAGACTAGCAGAATGGATCAAGAAACAAAATCCACCATATGCTGTTTACAGGAAACCCATCTAACCCAGAAGGATACTCACAGACTGAAAGTCAAAGGATGGAAAACAATTCTTCATGCAGCAGGAATCCAAAAAAAGGCAGGAGTAGCCATTCTGTTTGCAGACAACGTGAACTTTAAACCAACAATGACCATTAAGGACAAAGAAGGTCACTACATACTCGTAAGGGGAAAACTCCAAGAGGAAGAGATAACTATCTTAAATGTATACACACCAAACTCCAGAGCACCCAGTTATATAAAACAATTATTAACAGAAATGAAAACTCAAATTATCAGTAACACAATTGTAACAGGAGACCTTAATACGCCATTGACACCAAGGGACAGATCAACCAGACAGAAAATGAGCAAAGAAATAACAGAAATGAATCACACCTGTGAACAAATGGGTTTGAGAGACATATACAGAATGTTCCACCCAACAACATCAGAATACACATTCTTCTCAGCAATACATGGATCATTCTCTAAAATAGACCATATATTAGCTCACAGAACATATTTAAACAAATGCAAAAGAGTTGAAATCATCCTTTGCATGTTATCAGATCATAGCATTCTGAAATTAGAAATTAATGATAAAAGATACTGCAAAAATCCTGCAAACACATGGAAACTGAATAACACACTCTTGAGTAATCAGTGGGTCAGAGAAGAAATTAAAGAAGAAATTAAACAATACCTAAAAGAAAATGAAAATACAGATACAACTTACCGGAATCTGGGGGATGCAATGAAAGCTGTCCTGAGAGGAAAATTTATTGCACTGAGTTCCCACATCAGGAAAACAGAACGAATACAAATAAATAACTTGATGCTACACCTCAAACAGCTAGAAAAAGAAGAGCAAGTCAAGCCCAAAGCCAAAAGAAGAGAGGAAATTATAAAAATCAGAGCAGAAATCAATGCAATAGAGACTAAGAAAACAATCCAAAGAATCAACGAATCAAAGAGTTGGTTCTTTGAAAGAATAAATAAAATTGATAAGCCCCTAGCCAAACTTATTTAAAAAAGGGAAGAAAAAGCTCAAATTCATGCAATAAGAAATGAAAAAGTTGAAATCACTACAGACCCAATAGAAATACAGAAGATCATCAACACCTATTTCGAAAACCTCTACTCTCAAAAGTTTGATAACACAGAAGAAATAGACAGATTCTTAGAAGCATATGAAGTACCAAAGCTAGATCAAGAGGATATAAAACTGTTGAATAACCCAATCTCTGCTAATGAAGTTGAAAATGTAATTAAGTCCTTACCCACCAAGAAGAGCCCAGGCCCAGATGGATTCACTGCAGAATTCTACGAGAAATACAAAGAAGACCTAATGCCGACACTCCTCAAACTATTCAATGAAATTGAAAGGGAAGCAATCCTTCCTAAGTCATTCCTGGAAGCAAATATTACTCTAGTACCAAAACCAACTAAAAAAGAGAACTATAGACTGATCTTCCTAATGAACACAGATGCAAAAATCCTCAATAAAATATTGGCAAATAGGATCCAGCAAATCATCAAGAAGATTATATACCATGACCAAGTGGGATTCATCCCAGGAATGCAAGGATGGTTCAACATACGCAAATTAATAAATGTAATCCACCATATCAATAAAGCCAAAAATAAGAATCACATGATCATTTCTATAGATGCAGAAAAAGCCTTTGATAAGGTCCAACATTTATTCATGATAAGAACTTTACAGAAAATTGGAATAGATGGTCTTTACCTCAATATAATAAAGGCCATTTATGACAAACCAACAGCCAGCATCGTACTAAATGGCCAAAAATTGAAAGCCTTTACTTTAAAATCAGTCACAAGGCAAGGATGTCCTTTATCACCACTCCTATTTAATATAGTACTGGAAGTACTAGCCAGAGCAATTAGGCAAGAAAGAGAAATAAAAGGGGTAAAGATAGGAAAAGAAGAAGTTAAATTATCATTGTTTGCAGATGACATGATACTCTACATAGAAGACCACCTAAACTCCATTGAAAGACTCTTAGATACAATAAATAAATTCAGTAATGAGGCTGGATACAAAATCAATACTCAGAAATCAATAGGATTCCTATACACAAAATCACAGAGAGGGAAATAAGAGAAACTGGACTATTCACATTAGCAAGCAAAAAAATGAAATATTTAGGAATTACTCTTATGAAAGAAGTGAAAGACTTATACAGTGAAAATTATAATACACTGAAAAAGGAAATTGAGGATGATCTCAGAAAATGGAAAGACATCCCTTGCTCATGGATAGGAAGAACAAACATTGTGAAGATGGCCATTCTCCCAAAACTGTTATACAGATTCAATGCAATCCCAATAGAAATACCATCAACATACCTTATAGATCTAGAGAAATCACTCCTAAATTTCATCTGGAACCAGAAGAGACCTAGAATTGCAAAGGCAATTCTAAGCAGCAAAGACAAAGCAGGAGGCATCACAATCCCTGACTTGAAGTTATACTACAAAGCAACAGTAGTAAAATCAACATGGTATTGGAATCAAAACAGAGTCGAAGATCAGTGGAACAGATTAGAAGCTACAACCACAACTACAAACACACTCTACCACCTTATCTTTGATAAAGGATCCGAGCAGGTTCATTGGAAGAACGACAGTCTCTTTAATAAATGGTGCTGGGAAAACTTGCTCTCCATTTGCCGAAAACTAAAGCTAGACCCATGTCTATCACCATGTACTAAATTAAAATCTAAATGGGTCAAAGATCTGAATATTAAAACAGAAACACTAAATCTATTGGAAGACAAATTGGGTAGAAACCTTGGAGACATAGGAGTAGGTAGAGAATTCATGAACAGGACTCAAACCGCACAGGAAATACTTCCCAGAATCAATAACTGGGACCACTTCTTATTAAAAAATTTCTGCATGTCAAAAGAAATCTCCAGCATAGTGAAAAGAAAACCCACAAATTGGGAAAAGATTTTAGTGAACTCTCTCTTAGACAAGGGACTCTTGTCTAAAACATATAAAGAATTAAAAAAACTCAGACCTCCAAAATTCAAAGATCCAATCCAAAAATGGGCATCTGAGATGAATATGCAATTCTCAGATGAAGCAAAGCAAATGGCAAATAAATACATGAAAAAATGCTCATCATCATTGGTCATTAGAGAAATGCAAATTAAAACCACACTGAGATACAATCTCACTCCTGAAAGAATGGCCAGGATCAAGAAAACCAACAACAACAAATGCTGGAGAGGCTGTGGGGAAAAAGGAACTCTCCTGCACTGTTGGTGGGAGTGTAGACTGGCACAGCCTTTGTGGAGGTCTGTCTGGAGATTTCTCAAAAAGTTGGGATTGGAAATCCCATTTATTCCAGCTATTCCAATTCTAGGCACATTCCCAGAAGAACTGAAAGAATCATACCACAGTGATATATGTGCACCTATGTTTATAGCAGCACAATTTGTAATCGCCAGATCTTGGAAACAACCCAAGTGTCCATCAACTGAGGAATGGATAAAAAAGTAGTGGTATTTCTATACAATGGAGTATTATTCAGCTATAAAGAAGGATCACATTGAGATATTTATCAATAAATGGGCGCAGCTTGAGACCATACTCATAAATGAAATAAATCAGTCTCACATGTGTGAATTCCGAATAGTTTCCCTAATGTAAGTAATGATTCAAATATATAAAAATATGTGGTAATCGTGATGCCCCATTATGTGGCCTTGAAGCCTTATAAAGTTTTCACTTATTAATTAGAAAGGCTTTATTCTGGGCTTCTTGATATGGAAATATTTGAAGCTATAGTATATGAAGTTTTATCCAAATATTTCAAGGAAAAAGACAGACACTATGGTAACTACTATTAAGTCGGGTTATTTGGTGGTGAAGCACTAGGTTGCTGAAACAGTCATGCTTTGACCTCTATTGTTATATTGTTATGTCCTGTTTTATCTCAATCTCTCCCTTATTCTTTAAAAAAATTATTTAGTTATTTCTTATGTTTGTTTTAATTAAGGGGAAAAATTTTAAAAATTAGGATATATAATAATAACTCTTTTTGATTTCCTATTAACTTGTTTTGAAGTCCTGTAATACTCCCACGATCTTGTTATGACTGATTAGACTCTGTTCCATTCTGTATGATAGTATCAAGTTTGAGAGTATAGGCAACTACTTTGAAGGCAGTAAGATTCACTAAGATGCCCATTCTTGTTTGACTATTGTCTCCTTTGAAGTCCTGTAATGTTTACAATGCCTAAGTTTTATTGGTCTTGTTCTCTACTGTTTTGTCCAACTTTATAATATCTAATGAGATAGACAATTCTTTTTAAGGAAACAAGAGACAACGTTGATAACCATTGTTGATAACCTTGTACTCTGTTCTACATCATGTGCTATGTCTATCCTTGGTTTTGACTGACAGCTTTGTTTTGCCATATTTGACTTTATTCTCCCCCCCCCCCAAAAAAAAGTAATAAGAACTAAGGAGTAATAAAATCCAAAATGTGTAAATTTTGTTGTAAAAAAGAGAGGGGAAAAAAAAAGAGCTCTAACAGATATAACAGCAAGTGTGTTTAAGGGTGTTAAATAGCTGACTATATTAATGTTTTTGGATCATTGAACACAGCTCTTTGCAGTCTCTCTGTTTGAATGTCCACTTTGTATTCTTTGATACTGTGATTTGAGCAACTATTTCCAAGATGATAATATGTAATCTATTAACAGGTGATTTCTTATTGTTATGTTTTTTTTGTAGTTCTGTATTACGTGTACCCTTACACCGCTTTCTTTTGTTTTGTGTTTTTCTCTTTTTCCTCTTAAATAAAATTTTAAAAAAATATGACTACTTATTTTTAAAATGTGAATGTTTATACTGTCGATGAAATCACAGCACATGTAACTATTTACCTTTATGGTGAACACGTTTAATTATTATTACAGTAGGTATATTCCCTTTGCCCATGCAAATTCATTAGTCTTTATTCTCCTTTACAAATAAACACTAATATAGAATCATTCGATCATATAATGGTCATGTGATTATGTAGCCTTAGTTTCTAATCACACCCATACATACAACTAATGAACATATGGCAATAAATGAAATACAAACCAAAACTTTAAAAATACTGTGTTCTTCTCTTAAAATAGCCATTTCACTATTTAAAAGAATAGTATTGGTTAAAGGTGAGTCCATGGAAAAATAAGCACTCTTTTATACAACCAGTATAAATGAAAATTAGTAGTTTTTCCTTAAAGATAATTTGGAAATATGTATTAAAAGCTTAAAAGTAATCAGTCATGATGGCTCGTAACTCTACTCTCAGCTACACAGGAAACTAAGGAAGGAGGATCAAGGCCAGCCTAGGCAACTCAGTAATACTCTGTCATAAAATAAAATTTGAAAAATATTGAAGATGCAGCTAAGTGGTATAGTGTTTACCTGGTATGTGTTGGGCCCTGTGTTCGATCCCTGGTAAACACAAAAATGCTTATTAGTGTGCATTCTTTTTTACATGTACATGGGGGATCAAGATACATGGGAAATTACAAATATATAACAACAAAAATATTTATTGAATTTGTGGATAAAAATGAAAAACTTCTAAAAATAATAAAATTTTAAATCAGGAGAGTATCTCTAAGTAAGGGACTATTATGTAGTGATTAATCAGACCACAGAACAACCCATAAAGCTTTTTTGTTGTTGTTGTCGTCTTTTTCCTTTTGTCTTTTTCCTTTTTGTTGGTACCGGGGATCGATCTCACGACTGCCTGCTTACAAGGCAGGCGCTTATGCCGCTGAGTTAAATCCCCAGCCCCCCACCCATAAAGCTTGATGGCACTTCTGCAAAATGTTTTCAGGGGTTTGTGTGCACATGTGCAAGTGTATGCATAGAAAATAACTGAGAAGGGTATTCACTAGTACATTAAAACTGGCACAAGGCACAGTGGCACCATGCCTGTAATCCTAGCAATGGGGAGGGAGAGGCAGGAGGATCTCAGCAAATTAATTTGAGGCCAGCATGGACTACAAAGTAATCTCAAGCCCAGCCTGAACTATATAGCAAAAACCCTTAAAAAAAACAAACAAGCAAAATTTGGTTCTGTGTTGATTTCTATATGAATTCTTTTTGTTATTTAATTTTATTCTTCAATGAGCATTAATCACTTTTTAAAATAATACTTTAAACTCTTACCTAAGTACACACGTACACACACATATTGTGATATAAACTGCTGTGTTAACTTGAGTAAGAAATGCCCAAATGACTGGATTAGCATAGGTCTGGATGTGGCTAAAAATCAATTCACTGAAGACAGAAACTCTGTTCTGGGGGGTGAGTGGCACCAATAACAGGCTTGTACACTGTATGGACTTTAAAGGGAAAGGGGGCCTTCTGTTTGCTGCCTCCTGCCTAATTTGCCCCTCTGCCATGGAGCCAGCTGACTCTGAACTGAATCTTCTATGAAATGTGTGCTAAAATAAATCTTTCTTTAACTTGTAGATGTCAGGTGTTTTGTTCCAACTGAGTCAGTAACTAAAACACACACAGACACAGACAAATATCCCACCACACACACACACACACACACACACACACATATATATATATATATATGTTACAAATAAGGAAAATATTCCAGAAAAATATTTATCAAAATGGAAACAGACATCTCTAGGTTGCAAGATTATTAATCATTTTTATGTTCTTTTCACCATTTGTCTATACTTTCTAAAATTGACATCTGATATTTAGGTATTAAATAAAATACAAATTACAAAATATGAAGTCATATAGCCTAAGATCCATGATTTATTACTGTTCCCAATGGCTTTAATTAAATTAAATGAATTTTTAAGTATATACTCTAAGATTTTGTTGTAAAGTTGATGGTGGTTTGAGGTTTATTTCTGAAAGAAAACAGTATGTTTCACACAAAACTTTGAAATTAGGTGAGGTATTTTTTTTTTTACAATCAGCCCATGTAGGTGACCATCTTGTAATTGTAATTGTACTTATCACAATCAGTCCTAGAACAATAATGCTGGTCTACACAGGAGCAGAAGGCTATTATTACTAAGGTAAAAAAAAGACATCTTCCTTTCTTAGGGAATGTGTGACGGGATTAGGCAACTGCTTACATTCTGTTGCTTTTTTTCATTTAATGGCTAAGGTATGTGTTAGACGTAAAAAGGTTAAGTGACTTATTTAATTGATATTTTGTAATGTGAGGAAAGGATAACAAGAAAATTCTAATGAAATAATTTAGAAAGCAAGTAGTGGTTAACGATATGTGCTTTAAAATTAAGATTTTCTGGGTCCAAATTCTTCTTTTGTCATTTATTAGTTCCACAACCGTAAATTATTCAATGCATCTCAATTTATTTTATTTGTCAAATGGGGATAATAATAGCAACCAACTCTCAGGATAGTAAATAGGATTAAGTTCAATAAGCTCTCAATGGATGGTAGCTAATAATAATGAGTTTTATACACAAGAGGGATAAAATGATACATCCCTAGAATTGATTTAATTATCATTGACTCATGTCAAATTGAACTTAGTGTGCTTCAATTTCTCATCAATAAAATACATCTAATAAAATACTCTGTTGTTACATTAAATAATGAAAAAGATATGTAAAGATACTGGTAAAACCCACCTTTTAAATAAGCATAATTGACTTCTGTTTATAGTTTGGAATTCGTTATCTACTTTTTTCTGACTTTCTGTATGAGGAGGTTCATATGTGTAGATTGCATCACGAAATTCCATCCTGTTATGGTTTGTATCTATATCGCCACCCAAACCCCGTGAGCTCATAGGTGGAGCTTTTCAGAGGTGGCTGAATCTAGAGTACGTGAATGTAGATTAAGGTTATGTGACTATGGATTGAGGGAGTATAACTGGATTGGTCCACAGTCTGATTTAGCATTATTCTAGGTGTGTGCAGCCCTACCTTGGATGTGGATGACCCAATCAACAGGCCTGAAGCCTGGATGGAAACTAAGTTGAAATATGGAACACAGGCTTGCTGCTTTTCTATATGCCTTTCCATACACTGTTTCTTCTGTCCCACAAGCCTTCTGCTGTGCCTCCCTGCTTTAAAGCTAGCCAACTGTGGACTCAAACCTCTATAAACTGTGAGCTCAAATAAACCTTTGATGCCTTAACGTTTTCTTGTTATGCATTTTATCTCAACAATGAGAAAAGTAAGTATGACACATCTCTTATAGCTTTCAGCTGAATTCAACCGATGTGCGATACCAGAAGACCAGAGAGAGATATGAGAATGAAGTAAGGATATGTATTGTTTTGCTGCTTTTTCATCTTACTGTGCCTCTCAAGAGAATGTGAATGTTCTTAACACATCTGGCTTTACATAAGCCCATCTCTTTTTGAGTTCAATTAATTACTCATTCTATTTGTCTCTCTCAAGACCAGGAATGTTAACAAGGTCAACAAAATCCATTGGTTCTTCCACTGTATCTTGGGCTTCCCATATACTCTACTGACATCTTTATGAATAGTCAAATGACACCGTGAATAAATTTTCCTCAGATTATTGTACTATGATTGTACCACTTATTACCTGTTGAGGTTCTCACTGGCTCAGTGTATATTGTAATACATAATAAATGTTTATTATATTAGACAAAATATTAAGATATTATGATTAATAATATATAAGCATTTAAAAGGGCCTGAATGTCACATTATAAGTATTCTTACTTTGTGAGGAAAACAGAAATGGTCATGGAAAACAAAGAAGAATCATTTTGAGGTGAAAAAATGATGAAGTTTGGGATAACTGAAGTCTGTAGGGCAGCTATTCAATTGACTGAAAGAAGTCATAGGCCTTTTGTTAAGAAGATCTTGCAAAGAAAGACATTTCCTCTGCAAGAGGTATCAGAATTGATATCCAGGCCATATTTCACCAGGAGCATCTGAGAACGCTTTCTTAATTAGCAAAAGCAGACATTTTAGTAAGTTGCTCCATCATTTTTACAAAACAGGAGGAAGTTTGATCTCACACGCTCTGATTTCCTATAATGTCATTTTTGCTTTCTGGTAAATCTTCCATTATTTCCAACATTGACAAGATAACACTAGAGTACAAGGTTATAGGTGCTTCCAAAGCAAAGGACCCAAAAGATCAGATACACTCATTGATAATTTCAAGGTAAGACTTGAGACATTTGTTGTTGATGAAGTATCCAGATAAAAGATTTTCATTACAACCTATATTTTTTATTTTATTAATGAAAAACTAAAACACATTTTCATAACCAAAAAATAAGAAACTAATTTTTATTACATTGTATATTACCTTCAAATTAGTTTCTCGATATGACATAAACCAAAAATATTCTTAAACAGGTAACATAAACTTTCTTTTCAACAAAATAAGATAAAGCATTAGTATAAATGAAATAAATTAGTAAAGTGAGGAATGATTTGAACTTTTTCCTAATTTACATTTATCATTCTTCTGATTTGTTCTTTTTTTTTTTTTTTTTTTTTTTTTTTCATTTTTATCGGTACCGGGGATCGAACTCACGACTGCCTGCTTGCAAGGCAGGCACTTCTGCCGCTGAGCTACATCTCCAGCCCCTTCTGGTTTGTTCTTTATTTGTTAGTGTGTGTGTGTGTGTGTGTGTGTGTGTGTGTGTGTGTATACATGTGTGTGTGCAAGTGTGTATCTGACTACTTCACTTACTATTATATTCTCAAGTTGCATCTAGGGATGTCTCAAGTTTGTATTTCTTTGTATTAGCAAATTTCTTCACTGTGCATAAATTCCACATTTTCTTTATTCATTTATCTATTGACAAGCATATATGCTTTTTCTCATACCTTATTATAAGTTGTTTTGCTATGAACAGGAGTATTCATATATTCCTTCCATATGATGATTTTAAGTCTTTTGGGAAGATACCCAGGACAGGACTATCTAAGTCAAATGAAATTTCTATTTTTTATTTTTTTGAGAAATCTCAACTTCCATAAAGGTTGTACTAGTGTGTATTACCAAATAAAATAGAGTTCCTTTTATCCCACACTCTCTCCAACATTTGTTACAATTACAGATTTGATGCTAGCCATTCTTTCTTGGATAAGATGGTATCCCAAAATAGAATTAACTTCCATTTCTTGGATGGCCAGTGATGATGTGCATTTTTTCACATAGTTATTTCAATTTGTACTTCTTCTAAGAGGTTTATATTTATATTTGTTTTCCCTTTTTTAGGTCTTTTATTTTATGGAGTCTAATTAATTTGAGTCCTATACATTCTTGATATTAGTCCTGAGGTCATGGAATAGTTGACAAAAACTATGTTTCTTTGTTGATTTTCTCTTTACTCTGTTGGCTTTTGCTTTGTTGCACAGATGATTTTTAATTTGGTATGATCCCATTTGTTGATTCATGGTATCACTTCTTGTTCCATAGTTATATTCAAAAAGTTATTGCCTATGGGTATGTTTTCAAGAATTGATTCTGTTTCAATGTTTAGTTGTTTGATTCATTTTGCTTTTAGTTTAGCACATGGTGAGAGATATGGGTCTAGACTCATGATATCTACTTTTTCCAGCACTATTTATTAATGAGGGTATCTTTCCTCCAGTGTTTCTTTTTTATTCCATCCTCAAAGATCAGAAAGCTGTACATGTCTGGGTTCATTTTTATTTATTGCTGTGTTACATTGATCCACATACTTGTTGTTGTGCCATTATGATACTGTTTTAATTACAGAAGCTTTATACTATAAATTCAAGTCTAGGATTATGATGCTGTATACTTTGCTTTTGTTACCCAAGACTGCTTTTGGTATTCTGGGTCTCTCTTGATTCCATATAAATTTTAATATTGTTTGGTGTAACCTGTAAAAATGATGCTGATATTTGATTGTGATTGCATTAAATCTGTATGTTATTTTTGTACAGCCATTTTGACTATCCCATCCAGAAACAGGAGGTATTATTTCCATTTTTTGATGTCCTCCTTAATATCCTTTTTCAGTCTTATGTAATTTGCATTGTAGTTAGTAGTTAGGTTAATATCTAAGAATTTAAATTTTTGTGCTATTGTGGATGGTATTGTTTTCCTAATTGTTTTTTCAGTGAGTTCAGAATATCTATATAGGAATGATAATGATTTTTGTGTATTTTATATTCTGCTAAACGCAAAATTCAGTTATCAATTCTAGCAGTCTCTGGTGAAGTGTTTTTGGTTTCATAAGTAATGGATCACGTCATTTGCAAATACTGGTATTTTGATTTTGTCCTTTCATGGACATATCGTTTTCATCTTTTGTCCAGCCTAACTGCTCTGGCTAATATGCTCAGGACTAGGTTGAACAGGAGTACTGACAATGCACATCCTTTTCTTGCTCCCGATTTTAGACAGAAGTCTTTCAGCTTTTCTCCACTTGATATGATATTGGCAATAGGTTGGTCATAAATGGATTTCATCATATTGAGATTAGTTCCTTCTGCACCTATACTCTTCAGGGCTTTTAGCATGTTGATTTTGTCAAAGACCTTTGCAGGATCTATTAAAATGATCATGTGATTTTTGTCCTTTCTTCATGTGATGAATTGCATTTATTGATGTTCAAGTATTGAATTAACCCTGGAATGAAGTCAACTTGGTCATGGTGTATGATCCTTTCAATGATTTGTTGCATTCTGTTTGCCAGTATTTATTAAGGATTTGGCTTTGGTGCTCATCAGAAAAATTGGTCTATAGTTCTCTTTTTTATTAGATTCTTCTCTATTATTGACATCAGCACAATGTTAGATTCTGCGAATTAGAATAATTTTGAAGATACTCCTTCCTTCTCGATTTCATTAAAAAGTATTGATGTTAAGTCTTCCTTGAATGTATTGCAGAATTTCACTGAATGCATCAGGACCTGGGCTTTTTTTAAATTGGTAGTTTTTATTATTGTCTTGAGTTTATTGCTTGTTATTGGATTGTTCAAGATTTTTAAGTCTTCTTGGTTCTGTTTTGACAGTTCATATGTATCTAGTTCTCTATCCATGTCTTTTAGGTTCTCCAATTGATTGGTATATATGTTTGTGAAGTATTTATTAATAATTTTCTGAATTTTACTAGTATATATTGTGATTTCACATTTTCACTTCAATTGCAATAACTTGTGCCATTTTTTTTCCTTTTTTGGGTAAGATTGTCTAGCAGTTTGTCTATTTTATTTATTCTTTCAAAAAAAACAGGTCTTTGATATACCAAGTTTCTATATTTTATAGCCTCCATTTCATTAATTTCTGCTCTGATATTTATAATTTCTTTTCTTGAACAAGATCTGGCTTTAGATAGTTCTTGTTTTTCTAAGACTTTGAGATGCATCATAAGGATATTTATTTAGGATCATTCTATTCTCTAGATGTGGGCATTCACTACAATATCTTTCCTTTTAAGACAGCATTTATTGTGTCTTGAGATCTGGTATGTTGTACTGGCATTGTCATTTAATTCTGAGAAACATTTTACCTCTTCATTCATTTCTTTGTGACTCACTGATTATTTAATGTGTGTTACTTAACTTTTACTTTTTTACATAATTCTTGGTATTTCTTTTGCCATTGATTTCTAGGTTCATTGTACTGTTATCTGATAATATGCATGATAAAAATTTTATTTTTTTGCATTTGCTTAGGAAAGTTTTATTGAATAATATGTGGTCAGTCTTGGAGAAAGCACTACATGAAGTTGAAAATAATGTGTTTTCTTTTGTTATTGGGTAGAGCACTCTGTAAATATCTAGTAAGTCCATTTGCTCCAAGGTTTGAGTACCTCTGATATTTTTTTGTTGACTTTATGTTTAGTTCATCTATTTGTGATAGTGAGTTATTGATGTCCCCCACTATAATTGTATTGATGTTTATTGGATATTTTATGATGATTAGAAAAAGTTTGGTGTACCATGATTTTATGCATATTCTTGTAATGGTTATCTTTTCCTTGACTAGTTCTTTTAAACAGTGCATAATGTTCTTTGTCTCTTTTGATCAGTTTTGGCTTAAAATTCACTTTGTCCAAAAATAGGTTAGCTAGTGCTTTTTCTCTTGGGGTACCCATTGTATCAAATACTGTTTGCAAACTTTTAAATTTTTTAATCTATGAATTTGTTTTAGTGTTAAATGTGTTTCTTGTATATAACATACCACTGAATTTTGTTTCTTCATCTAGTCTGCTAATCTGTGTCTTTTGATTGGGAAGTTGAGTCCATTCATATTGACCATTATAGTTTATAGATACTGACTTATTTATGATATTATTCCAATTACCTGTTATTTTGCCTTCTTTTCCTTCTACTTACTTGCTAGCCCTACCTGATATATTAACTTTATTGAACATTTTAGCATTGAGAGTTTTTTAGACTGTTAGTTGGATAATTTTTTATTTTTCTACACTTTATCATGGAAATATCTTTCTCTATCAATTTTAAAAGATGTTTTTACAGGACATAACCATGTGGGCTGAAAGCTATGTTCTTAAAGAGCCTGATACATTTCATTTCATGTTTTCTTTGGCTTTCAGGGTGGTGTTGAGAATTCTATTAATTCTAATGGGTTTTTATTTGTAGGTGATTGGTTGCTTTGCTGTAGCAGCTGTTAAGAGTCTGTTCTTCTGTTGTATTTCTGGTATTTTAATTATTATGTGCCATAGAGGGTTTGTTTTTCTTTGATCACAGCTATTCAAGATTCTATATGCTTCACTTATCCTTTTATTAGTTTTCTGCTAGTGATTGTGTAAACACATTTTTATGCGTTTTTCATTGTCTTCTGATTTTTGACTAATTCCATTTACTCTTATATTAGCACTTCTTGAGTCATCTACGAGCTGATGGGTTGTTTTCATGTTCCCTTGATATTTTTAAAGTATCTCTTATTAACTGATTATTGACCACAGTTGTCTTCTAGACCTGACACTTTCTCTTCACATTGGTTGCTTCTACTACCCATATTTTTAATCACGTTTTTAATCCCCTGTATTATTGTTTGGAACTTTCTTATGGACTCTCATTCTTTTCTATTCTGGATGCTCATGTTTTGCATCTCTTTCTTTAGTTCTAATATCTGTTTATTAGTTTCTTCTCTAGACTCACTGATCAATCGTTTCATTATTCATTGTGTGAATAATTATAACCTCTTGAACTTTGCCAAGCATCTTGTGGCACTGTTTTATCTTCATTGGTACAGTTTCAGGCATATCTGTTGTATAGCTCATGATTTTCTTCTCTTCAATGCCACCTGTACTCTGTACTGATTTTAGGGGATTTGGGTGCTTTAGGAAGTATTTTGTTTCTTTGTATGGTTTGGGGTTTTTGTTTGCTTGCTTGCTTGCTTATTTTTTGTGTTGTGGTTGACAGGTTCTTTATTCTAGTGCCCCATTCTTTAGGACGGAAGCACAATATTGTTTATGACCCCACCTTGCTAGCCCAGGAATTGGCATAGAGAGAAAACCAATTGCTGGCCATTAGTATGATACTCTGTCTATGATAGTAACTACAGTGACAACAATGGCATCTAAATGTCAACTGAATATTGACAAACCCTAGGAACCACTCATGAAAACCCATTTATCAAAACACAGATGACTCTGATTTTAGTGAAGACAGCTTCAAGACCCCCTTATATTTACCTGTCTTAATTTAATGTACTGGCTTCTGCTGGATATTAACAACAGCACTAGAGCTCAAACACATCACTAGACTGAATGCCTTCTTCTTCAGGACTGCCAACTCTAATGATTACTCTCACTGATTCTGGCCTCCCACAACAGAGTACAGCCCCCATAATCTTTCTGATCTGAGCCTGAACTTTCCAGGGGATCCCAGATTCCTATTTAGCTCTTGCTCTTTCCCATCTGTCTCCCAAGTATGTCTCTCACCTGGTCTCTGTGAAAGTATATGACTTCATTACTGAAGGAAAAACTTTTCTCTTGGGTGCTATTCTTTTCTGCAGTCGCCTCAGTATGTTGGTTGTCAATTCTTTTTCCGTATGCTGTGGAAAACTCAGGAACAGGAAATGGAGCACATGCTTCCTGGGTCTAGCACATAGCTGGATGGCTAGAGGCTGAGAGTGAGGTGTGTGTTTCGTGGGTACTCTTGGTATAGTGTGGGACTTGGCAGGTACTGGTATTAGCTGGGAGCAGGGTACATGCTGCTCAGGTCCTACTAGCATTGATGTAGTGACTAGTGAGCAGGAGTATCAGCTGGGGCTGTGTACTTCCTGGATCCTCCTGGTTCTTTCCTGGGGTCCAGTAGGCAGTAGCATTGTTCTATATGCTTCATAAGCTGTTGACTTTGTAAATGTTATTCAATGTACTAAAAGTTAGTAAACTTCAGTGTGTCAAATTATCTTCTTTAGATAAATAGTAGCACACCACATTTGCAAAACTACTGTAGATGTAGAAAATAAGAAGCTCAAAAAACATATGCATTTTATTTTATGAAATGTAACACTAATGGGATTTAGTAATTGTATTCTCAGCAGCCAAGTAGCCCCAATGCTACATAAAAATCATCAAATCTTGTAAAACTATGGAGGTAACTGCAATCTGCAACCAGTCCTTGTTGCATAGGGAATAATTTGGGGACTTTACCTAACTGATGCTTTTCCAGACTACTTAGAGCCAGGAACTGGTGTAAGTAGATGTCTGAAAAAGAAAAATCTGACAGAAAGCTGTACATGCCAGGAAAATACAAATTAGCAAAACTAGGCATGGGGAATATCTGAAAGGCAACATTAAAGGGAAGTACAAAGACGAAGCCCTTTGACTTTTGTTCACAATAAATGAATATTAATTAGGTGCAATTTTGGCAACTTGCCTCTTATGTCAACTGCCATCTGGACTCATAAATGTAGTGCTAATCCTAAACAAAGAACAGTACACTGTGTGATTCAAAGCAGAGAACACAGAGCTAACAGTATTTGTTTTAGTGTATGATTTACATGAGAAAAATATACTAAAATCATTATAGTAAGGTACAAGGTACAATTAAGTATAGTTTTATAGAAAATTTCATTCCTGGAAAACTTTCTGTTATCATAATAGTTAAATAACTGAAAAATCAATAAGTGAACAGAAAAATAAGTATAACTTCATTTTGAGCCCTAAAATATTAAAGTGCCTCTTTTACTTGCTATTTTTTCAACATATTTTTATAAATTTTCAAGAATAGAGCCTTATATAATTTTACAAATAGTTGTGAGATTTTGGTATGCAAATGCTTCTTGGGCTTCATGACATTTCTTAACTATAATTAAACTGTATCCCAAATCACACTACACCTGGGTATGGAACTATTCATGCTGCAAATTGAATTCCTCAAAGTGAATCCTATATAAATCATGTACATTAACATAAAAAACTATCTAAATTAAGTTAGGTAATTTCTATTTCTCAATGAAAACTTCATTTGCAACTCCATCAACTCCAATAAGACATATCAGAGTAAGCAAGATGAACCTAAATCATATGAAAATTAAAATGCAGCGTTTCTTAAAGGGGACTCTACAGTTACTAAATACCAAATTTTAGAGATATAATGCTTTTTAAAATTATGCACATTACATATTCCCTTATTTTACCAAGAAAAGACTGATGACAAAATAAATAATTAGGGAAAATTCACATATACAAAATCACTTGCTGAAGCCCTACCAAAAATAAGAAACAAAAATAGAAACAAGCACTACTAATGTAAAATAAGTTAGGAAAGATCCTATCTTGTGTCAGAAGTGGGAAAAGTAAAAATAAGACATGCACCTAGAAGATAATGCAGACTGTAAGCTGACTCACAAATTCCAGGTCCATGAATCATGTTCACATACACAACCATAAGGACTTAGGACATAAATTGCAAAATTCTTTGCAAATTTATCTACTATGATTTATTATGATACTTATACTTCAATGTGACATTCATCTAGGATTGACAAGTAGAAAGTGGGACAAATTAAAGAGATCAAGAGTAGATTCAAGCCAGGTGCGGTGGCTCATGCCTGTAATTCCAGCACTTGGGAGACTGAGGCAGGAGGATCATTGCAAGTCTGAGAAACAGACAAAGAGAGCTCAAGGCCAGCCTGAACTGCAGAGAGACCCTGTATCAAAAAGACCAAAAAGAGTAGATTCAATTACATAGGAAAGTAAGGATTATAATGAAGGAGAATTCACAAAATAGTGGGAAAGGATGATATTTTATTGATTTCATGTAGGATTATTGTCTTTAATATGAAAACATAAAATTCTAGCTATAACATATACCATATATACATAGTTATATGATAGATTAACATTTTCGCAAAACAGCTCTTAACAATCTTTGGATTTCAATACATCTGTTGTAATTTAGCCCTTTTGTCTCTTTTTTGCTTAGATTAGCTAGGGGTTTCTCAATAATGATTATGTCTTCAAGAAACCACCTCTGTTTCACTGATCCTATGTTTTCCTCTTTTAGTCGCTATTGCATGAATTTCCATTCTGACTGTATGACTTCTTCCCTTCCTTTGGTATTAAATTTGATTTCTTCTTGTTTTCTCTAGTATATGGAGACGCATCATTAGGTTGTTTATTTGAAATCACTTGGATTACTTAAGGTAGGCACTTATAGCCATGAACTTCCATCTCAGGATTGTATTTGCTGTATCCATCAAATTGTGGTATACTGCATTTCCATTAGAAAATATTATGAAAATTTAGACATGACAAGATTGGAGAATCTGGGAGAAATGGGGAAATTCTAGACACATACGGCCTACCAATATTTGAACAAGTGGATATAAATATCTAATCAGCAATAAGGTACAAATAGTAAGGAAAGACCCCCAAAAATAGAATCCTGGGACTATATGGATTTACATAGTGCTGAATTTTACTAAGCCTTTAAAGAAGAAAATCATGGCTCCTCAAATTATTCTATGAATCAGAAAGGGAAAATATACATTAAAATTCATTCTGCAAAACTAGCATCACTCAGAGCAAAACTAGATAATAACTGGACAAATAAAAAGTAAACTACTGACCAATATCCGGAAACACCGGATGTGACAGGAAGAGTCAAAAATTTCCTGGCTAGAATTTCGAAAGAAAAAAAAAAAATCAAGAATCAACAAATGGAACTACATAAAATTAGAAAGCTTCTGCTCAACACAGGAAATATTAACAGAGTGGAGAGACATCCTATAAAATGGGAGTAATCCTTATCAGATATGATTTAGACAGAAGATTTATATCTAGAATATATGAAGAACTCACCAAACTTAAAACCAAAAGGAAAACCAATCAATAAAAAGGGGAAATGAATTGAACAGACACTGTCAAAAGTACAAATGTCCAACAAATTTATTGAAAAGTCTTACATATCTTTTCCTATTTGGGAAACACAAATTAAAATTGTTTTGAGAGGACCAGGAATATAGCTCAATAAAACAGCACCTGCCTGGCAAGTGTAAGGTCCTGAGTTCAACTCCTGGTATTGAAAAAAAACTGTATTAAGAGTCTATCTCACTCCAGTGAGAGTGTTTCACACCAGGCATACAAAAAGCAAGCCAGATGTGGTGATGCATGCCAGCAATCCCAGCAGGTGGAAAGTTGAGGCAGGAGAATGGCCTAAAATTCAAGGCCAGCCTGGATTACGCAGTATGTTTAAGGCCATCCTGCAGTACATAGCAAGATCTTGTGTCAAAAACACCAACATAAAAAGGAAAGAAGAAAGAAAGAAAGAAAGAAAGAAAGGAACAGAGAGAGAGAGAGAGAGAGACAGAGAGAGAGAGAGAGAGAGAGAGAGAGAGAGAGGCAGGCAATAAATATGGGTAAGGATATAGGTTAATAGACCAAGTTTACAGTAAACTATAAACTAGTACAGCTACTATGGAAATAAAAATGAAGGTTATTCAAAATACTAAAAATTAAAAAAAATTAAGGCAACATTTGATCCAGTTATGCCATTCCAAGTTATATGCCAAAAATATTATAAGCCAGCCAACTATAGTAATAACCATATACTTATGTTTATTGTTGCAGAACTCACAAGAATTAAGCTACAGAAACTACAGAGTGTTCAACAGCTTTATGAATAAATAAAATGTGTCATAAATGAACACAATAGAATACTATCCATCCATAGAGAATGAAATCATGTCATTTTCAGGGAAAGGGATGAAACTTAAGATCATCATGTTAAGTGAACTAAGACAAATGCAAAAATAAAATATTACACACTTTCTGTCATGTAAGAAATCTATGAAAAAAGAAATAAAGAAGAGAATCGGGGCATGGGCAAAGAAAGGGACTACTGAATGATGAAATAGTCAAAGTATGTTATGTGTATGTACCAAGATGGCAAAATGAAACACATTGCCCTGGATAACCAATATTCACCAATAAAGTTTTACAATTTGCAAAATTTGAATACAACAAGCTGGAGTTCTAGCTAAGTGGTACAGCATTTACCTAACATACATGAGGGCCTGGGTTTGATCCCCAGCTTCAATTTTAAAAAATCTCGTATGTATAACAAAGAAAAAATTAATATCTTGTATTATTAAGAATGTGGAGAAATATGGCAATCTGCAATGTTATTGAAGATATGCACATCCTTTGACACATATTTTTCTATGTACATACCCTTGTCTAAAGAAAAAATCACCACTGTTTAAAAATCAAATTGACTATTATTTGCCATTCTAGAAGCAGAAAAAAATGATTATGTAAGATAAAATGAATACTCCTCTGCGACAATCAGAGAAACTAGCTTTATTGATAGGAAGAGTTGAAGATAGAAGAAACAGTGAATAAACAGAAGATTGTTTTATTTAAAATGGCCAATTTCAAATTTCAGTTTGATTGTGATAATTCTGATTTGTTCTGATCTGCTGGGGCCTAATACAAAAAGCTAGTCCAAAACAATTGTCTCCTTAAACTTTGGTTAACACTATAGAGTAAGTCTCTCATTTGTATTCTTGTACTCAAATATTCACTATGAAATTTTTAGACAAAAGTATACAGACAATTAAAAGTCTGTTATTATGAACCTATATGTATCAGTTTACTTCCATATCCCTGAAACTGAACAGAAAATGTAAAAAATAGTGATAAACAATAAGAGAAACAAAAAATTAAAAATGAATGATAACAGGAAATTTAATATGGAAGGCAAGAAATATTCTGCAATCACTTCAGCAGAAAAGAATGCATTTCAAAATAGTATTGGTGATGGAGAAGAAAACTACTAATTGATGAACTCTGTATTCTAAGAGAAAATATTTAATAAAAGCATGTATACAAATACTTAGCAATATGTAAAGATGGAGGAAAACATGGGATAATGCTATAAGGACTAGAGATTTTCATCATTTCTCTACTTCCTATGTTGTATCAAACAGAAGAGCTCCGTGTAACAATGACATTATAATCTTAAGCCAAAACATCAAAATAGTTCAGCCGTCAAGTCTAATAGATATTTAAAGGCATTCTCTATGTGTTTCAACGTGCAGACTGACATATATGCACATTGAATTAGTCAGATGATACTATTTGTATACTGTATTTTAAGTATTTATTTTATATATGTTCATAGCCTGTTAATAGATGTGCTTACACAATTGAAGGAAAAAAGCTTCAGTGTATACATCTTTTCTGGTAAACAAAGAAGCAATTACATTGTGCAAATCACTTTTACAAGCTCAATAAATACTTAAGTTGAACATATTTTTATTTAGTTATTTAACAAGCTCTTATTAAGCCTTTCTCACAAACTTATCACACTACTACATTTTGTACTATTTTTAAAATCCTTCTCATGCCTGTCATTGCCTATAAATTAGTGAACATATCACAGGAGAAAGAAACTATCTAAACCCATAGATACTATAACTTCAAGGTGTTCAGTATGAATGGAAGCAAAAGTTAATTATTTGCTATGCTAGCAAGTACCTATCCCTATGATTGGTGGTTACAAGATAAATTTCAACCTGCCACAGATTATTGTATAGGCACAATCAAAATATACAACAAGTGGTTAAATTAAAATATATTACCAAAAAGACACATTGCCACTAAACCCTTTCAAAATACTGTCCCTTTTAATAGACCTTCTGCTGAGTTCTAGTAAAGAAGATGAGCATTATTTTTTAACATTATGAAAACACTTTTATGTTCAGATTCAAAGAAAAAATGGATTTCCTGAGCTCTAATTAGTAGAGCAAGGAATGAAAGTTTCTATGATTTTAAAACAAATACATTTTAAATTTCTATATTTCAATAAACATGTACTGAACAAAATTTCTCAGGTTCAGTGTAAATTTCATTGTAGTGCCTTACACACTATTATCTCATAATGGGTAATTTTCATTCTTGCCCCAGTTGGTCACCATATTTGACACTAAACAATAAAGAATATCTCATGTAGCACCCCCATGGTATTCCTGATATATGCTTTATGCATAGTCATACATGAATAAGTGACTACAGAAGCTTTTGTGTCTGCCCCAATTGGCATTAGCCTAACATTTCAAATTATTAAAGGAAAAACAGTACCCAAAACTTGCCCTAATATCTGCTATCCCTTTCAACTCCAAGACTAAGCACACCAACTACAGTAAGATATTTTTAGTGCCAACAGTGGCATTTTAACAACCCAGAATATTTGAGTTGGCTCAGAACCACAGAGACCCTCCAAAAACTATAATAATCTTCCTATGCTATTTCAAAAGAAAGAAAATTATTTTAGAACAGTCTTTTCATCATAGAAGTATCTTCTACCAAGAATAACTCAGACCCAAATTTATATTCAATTTATCAGAGAGTCCTTAATACTGTTGCTATTCATGAACAAAATTTAGAAATGTAAATGATGTTATGGATTCACTTTCCCATTCCCAGTAGCTATAAAGGGTCAAAAACCTCTAAAATGAAAACGAGGGGATGAAAAGCAGACTATCACTGTCTCCAATTCTATTTTGAGCTCATGATTCTGTCAGCAAAGGAAATAAAAGAGAATACTTCTAAAGAATCTTAGTTCCACAATTAACCAGGCCCATGTTAAATACTGGCAAAGTGAAGCACTAATGAGAAGGAAAAAAATCATAGCACAACGCCAGTCCATAAGAGGTGAAAGAGTCGAAGTAAGCACGTTCAGATTTTATAACTTCTCCAAAGAAGTCTCACTGCAAACATATACCTTATGTTAATACACTTATTTTTCACCCATTGTCATTAATGTTGCTTGCCATTTATTTACAGAAATGCTTACATATACGTTTTAAATACGTGAGACCACATCAGCTAAGTAGCTTCAGTGCAGCAAAGGAAATAAAAGGCAAATGACAACCACAAGCATAGAATATTTTCAAACCATACACATGATAAAGAATTAATCACTAAAATACACAAGGAACTCATATAACATAACGGCAACAAAGAACTAACAGCCCAAATTAAAAATGAGCTGAGAACATGAAAAGAGATTTCTACAGTGAAACCACATGAATGCTAAATAGGTATAAAAAAGAATGCTCAAAATTATGAACGATCAAGAAAATGCAAATCAAAACCACAATAAGATCACTTCTGATCTGTTAGGTTAAGTATTAAAACGAAGTCAAATGTTGACAAGGATGAAAAAGAATTGGAGCATTTAAGTACTGTTGATAGAAATCCAAAATTGTACATCGTTAGGAGAAATAGCACAGTGATTTCTCAAATCATTGAAAATAAAACTCATATGTGACCCATCAATCCCACTTTCAGGGTTTTTTTTTTTTTTCAGGAGAACTGATATCTGGATCTCGAAGAAAATTTAGCAATCCCATGTTCACTCCAGCCCTGTTCACAATAGCTATTACGCTGAGCTAATGTAAATATTCTATAAGGTACAAATACAATGCAATACTACTCAGCTTAAAGTTTTACAGTACTCACCAACATAGATTAACCTTGACAGCATTGTTCTAAGTTAAAGAAATGCATCACAGAAATACAAATATTGCATCATTCCATTTATAAAATATATCTAAAATAATTAAATTGGAGAGTCAGTACAAGAGTGATTACCAGAGGCTGGAAAAGAGAGAAATGGGGAATTAATAATCAACAAGCATAAAATTCAGTTAAGCATGTTGGATAATTTCTAGAAACATGCATGGTGTGTTCAAACAATAGAGTGAATCTTTAATTTAAAAACGATATTGCAGAAAAGATGCATTGAGATTAATTTTATTGGAACAGCCTCCCCTCCCCCAACTTCGAACACACATACCCCATCTTTCTTGCCAGTTTCTAAAGTAGTTGTTGAATAGCTCTTTCGTGTGTTCTGCTGCATTGAGGTGGGTGTCTCACTTTCACAAATTGATTCAAAGCAGTTACCATTCATGCTCATTCTAACTTTAAAGAAGAACCAAAAAGCACATGTACTAAGGTGGATAACAACACATCATAACAATTTTACTTAACAGAAATTACCATAAATGCTTGGTCAGAGAAATGATCACATAGTGAATGTTTATATAAGAGCTATTACAGTAAAAGACAATGCCATTAATCCTCCTCAAAATACTTTTCATCTTATACATATCTATCTTATCATTTTTGCAAATTTGTCTTTTTACTATGAGTTTATATATATATATATATATAATTTACTCACCATATTTTTCAATTATACCTTTGTATTATACTGTATAATCAGAATTTCTAAATAACACACTTAAAATGTGCTAAGGTAGATTTCATGTTGAGTGTAATCTACATTTTTTTAAAAAAAAATTAAAGAAATTTAAAAGAGAAAGTAAGTTGTCATTTGTTCTATGTCTTAAGCACTTTAGCATATTTTTATTTGTTTCGAGATTCAGTAATTTATCTAATACTTATTGGGAGCCTACCGTGTTTCAATATTGTTCTACTTAGTAGAAATTCAACAGGAACACAACAAACAAAATTTCTGTCACAGAGATCTTACATTCTTGTGTTGACAAAGAGAAAGTTAACAACGAATATGACACAGACAAATTGCACAGTATAGCCAAGGTGATAAAGCAATATGGTAAAAATAAAGAGCAGAAAAGCATGATTAAATTGGGGAGACAGTGAATTACAATTGTAAATGGGGTGAGCAGGGTACACTTTGTCAAGATATTTAGAGAATACTCCAGGAAAAGGGCATAGTAAATAGAAACTCTAGCATGTTTTCTGTACTCAAGCAAGAACAAGCAAAACATCCAGTATTCCTGGAAAAGAATTAGTGATTAGGAGAAAAAAGAGCAAGATGAAGTCAAAGACAGATCAGTGCTTCATAGGTCACTGAAGGAATATTGGATTTTATAATGAAACATAGCAATTCATTGGAACTGTTGAATACCAAAGTTGTATCACCTTGAGTTTAATTTCATAGAGTAATTGGCTTTTTATTGATAATAGTCTACAAGATGGTCATATGCAAGCAGGGACACCAGGCAGGAGGCTATTGAAATGATACAGGAGAAAGGAGAGACAATGGTAACTCAGGCAACAATGACCAGCAGTGGTGGTGATCATAGGCTATGCTTGGTTTCTGGTTGTTTTGAAGATAAAGCTAACAGGATTTATTTTAATCATTTCTTGAAGGATTGAATGTAATCTTTTAAGGGCTTTATGAATAAAACCCTCATTACACAGGAACTATCATAACTTGGATCTCATCTTACTACAATGTTTTTGTGCAGCAATAAAAACCACCAACAGAGTGAAGAGACAATCCATAGTTCAGGGAAAAATGTCTTCCAGCTGTTCCATAGACAAAGGATTACTATCAAGAGCATATAAAGAACTCAAAAAATTAGACCCCCCAAAGTTACAGCCAAAAATGGGCATCCAAGACGAATGCACAATTCTCAGATGAAGAAAAAAATATAATCAGCAAATAAGTATATAAAGAAATGTTCAATATCACTGGTCATTCAGAAAATGTAAATTAAAACATTGAGAATCCATCTCACTCTGGAAAAAATAGCTGTTATACAAAAATCAACCAATAACAAATGCTAGAGGGACTGTAGGGGAAAAGGAACTCTTCTCCACTGTTGGTACAATGTAGACTTATATAAACATTGAGAAAATCAGTCTGGAGATTCCTTTAAAAAATAGAATTAGAGGTCCGTTTGACTCACCTATTTCTCTTCTGAGTGTTCTCCCACAAGAATTAAAAGCATCCTATTACAGCTATATGTACAGCTCCCATGATTATAGCAGCGTAACTTGTAATAACAAAATCTGTAAAACAATCCAAATGACCACCAACAAAGGAATAAATGAAGAAGATGTAATCTTTTCCTACAATGGAGTATTACTCAACCATAAAAAGGATGAACTGGAGACTTCTTTAAGTAAATAGATACAACTGAAATCCATATTCATAAATGAAATAAATCAGACTCCTATGTGTAAGCATCATATCGTCTCCTTAGTGTGAGAAGCTGAAAGTGTAAATAAGATGTTATAAACGTATATTAATTCTGGAAATAATTTTGTATTTGACTTCAAAAGTTTTTCTTCCTTTTAATAATTGTTTTAATGATTTTGAATGTTGTGGATTTTCATATCAATTTTACAACCACCTGACAATTTAAAAAATTGGAATTTTCATTAGAATTAGATTATTCAATCAGGTTTTTTTTTAAAATTATTATCTTCAAATATTTCACCTGAAATGTTTCTTGAAATCTTCATTTACTCTATAATGTTTTCTAGTTTTCTTTTTTTAATTTTAAAGAGAGTGAAATTAAATAGAACAGAAAAAACACATCATAAGGAAACAATTTTAAGAAACAGATTTCAAAGCAAGACCACTGAAATTCTTCACTGTCTAATATCATATTGTCTCTCATTTTCTTCCATATAGCTGTCCACTTTTTCATACACAGTGAATACACACTGAACATTATAATACTAAACTAATCGGAACAGGATGATGAAGGCATTTTAGGTCTACAAGACCAGACAATAAGGAAGTCAACAATGGCTGCCATAATGTCTCTTGTTCTCTTCAAAATAGCTGTCCATATCTTTATGTATGTTGAAATTAAACATGAGACTAGACTAATATCACTCTGAACAGTGAATAATAGTATTGCTAGCTTTTATATCATAATGCTACATAATTAGCACTGGGTATCTTAATGTCTCTTCTTCAGAGCATCTGTTTATTACATAGTGCATTATATAATCTGTTCCTATAAACTGTTTAGAAATTCTCCCCCATGTGAATCTCTACATGTATACGTATCCTTTCTGTATTATAAGAAAAAACAGATCAAAACAAGACAACAAAACAAATTCCTAGAAAAACACTTGAAATGAAAAAGACATAAAACCACAGTACTAGGTGATCTACAGTAGTTATTATGCTGTCTCTTGTTATTTTCAATATAGGCATAATATAACTGAACATAGTATTACATAGCAATTTTAATAATAACACAACATTGTAGACATTGTAGGACTTCAAAAGCAGTTAATCATCAAACTGAAATGGGTATCTTATTGCATCATGTCATCTTCAGAGTAGTTGCCTCTACTTAGACTTGATACTATCAAGCATGCCAAATTTAAATAAAATCAAGACAAAGTCAAGACAAAACAGCAGTCTAACAAATCAGATTCAAATAAAATCAGTCATAGTAAGACAATGTAATTAATA
Organism: Cavia porcellus; assembly: GCF_034190915.1. Lineage (NCBI taxonomy): Eukaryota > Metazoa > Chordata > Mammalia > Rodentia > Caviidae > Cavia > Cavia porcellus. The sequence goes on along the minus strand of NW_026947486.1, from coordinate 82,973,837 downwards.
CAGGGCTTCAGTTTAAGTTAATAGGAAATTAAGGATAGTTATGGTAATATAGCTTGCTATTTTTTGGATAGCTGTCTATTCCCTCAAATCTAGTATGTGTAGACAGACCAGAACAGAATAAAATCAAACTAAACAGAATGATAAGACTAATGTGGCTTTTAAATCCTGATACTCTATTAACAACGTCCTCTGCCTTCCCTTTTTAGACAATTCATCCCTTTTCCCTTTCTCAGGATGCCTTGTATATTTTGGGTCCCAATAACTCCTTTAGTTTTTAGATTGGGGTCCAACCCATTATCTATCTAAGTGATATTGAGCTCTTTTTACCCTGAGCTTGAACTGTTTTCCTTTACCTACTAAAACCTCAAGGTTTTCCTTCCATATAGCTGAGTAGTTCTCCACTGTGCAAAAGTGTCATGACTTCCCAACCTATTTGCAGCTGCTGGATGAGTTGTCCCTATTTCTCTCTGGTTCCCTGTCACACAGAGCATCGTTTTCTCATCTTTGACTTTCGGTTTATTAACCCTCTTTCAGGTTGAGTATATTTCCTATTCAGAGCATCTCAATGGACCCTATCTCCTGATATACTCTGTCTGTATTTCTTTTTATTAATGTATCAAGGATCTCTATATTAGAGATTGTAGCCCACCTTCTCTGCCTCATCTCTGCTATTATATTTTTTCTGCTACTATTTGTCCACTTTTCTCCTTCATTCCATTCATTAAGGTCTCTCTGCCACTGTTGCTGGAATCTTGGTATTTTTTTCTATTTCTCTCTAGAATGTCCTTCAATGTTTTTTGTAGGGCTGGATTGGTGGTCACGAACTCCCACAGTTCCTCTTTTTCATGGAAACATCTTGTTTCTCCATTAATTTTGAGAGAGAATTTTTCAGGGTACATCAATCTGGGTTGGAGGTTATTTTCCTTCACAGCATGGACTACTTCATTCCAAGCTGTTCTTGATTTGATAGTTTGTGTTGAGAAGTCGGTCATGATTTTGATGGATTTTCTTTGTATGTGATCTTCTTTTCTCTGACCACTTTTAATATTCTGTTCTTGTGGTGAATTTCTGGGATCTTGATTATTATATGTCTGGGTGTAGATCTGTTTTGGTTGTAGTTGGCTAGAGTTCTGTATGCCCCATTTATCTGGATATCATTTCCTTTTCCTATGCTTGGGAAGTTTTTCTTAATTATTTCTGTAAATAGCTTTTCTAATTCATTTGTGTTTCCTCCTGCTTTTTTGCTCACTTTTTTATTCTTAAGTTATAGATCCTCTTGCCATCTTCTAGCCTTCATATTGTTACTTCCTGGTTCATTGTTATTTTTTAAGAGGTCTTTATTTCACGATCACACATTGCAAATCTATCTTCAAATTTTGAAAGGCTAACTTTAGTTTCTGTCAAGGAATGTTTTTTATTCTTTTTTTTTTATTTAAAGAGAAACAAAACAAAACAAAACAGTAAAAGGGTACAAGTAATACAGAATTTCAAGAAAAAATATACAGTAAGAAATCACTAGTTAATGGATTACATATTGTCATCTTAGAAATAGTTGTTCAAATTACAAATTTAAAGCATACAAAGTGGACATTCAAACAGTGAGATTGCAAACAGTTCTGTTCAATTATCCAACAAAAACTTAGTAATATGGTTTTCTATCTTACACACTTATATATACATGCAGTTATATCCTTTAGATCACTTTATTTTCCTCTCTTTTTTACAATAACAATTACACATTTTGGGTTCTATTACTCCCACAATTCTTATTACTTTTTTTGAAGAGAATAAAAACAAATGTGACATAACAAGACAGAGTCAGTTAGAACAGAAGGATGGACATAGTACTTGATGTAAAAACAGAATACCAGGTGATCAACAATGGTTACCATTATGCCTCTTGCTATATTAAAAAAGAGTTTCCTATACCATCAGGTATAATAGAATTGAACAAAACAGTACAGAACACAACCAATAAAACCTAAACATTGGAGACCTTACAGAACTTCAAAGAAGATTAATAGTCAAACCATAATGGCCATCATAGTGAATCTTATTGCCTTCAAAGTAGTTGCCTATACCCTCAAACTTGATACTATCAAACAAAACAGAATAGAGTAAAATCAGTCAAAACAAGATGGGGAGAGCAATACAGGGGTTCAAATCAGGTGGACAGGAAAAAAGAGTTACTATAATATATCCTGCTATTTTTAATTTATTTTCCCTTAATTAAAAAATAATACAAAAATAAATTAATTTGTTTTTAAAAAAGGAAAAAAAGGGGGATTGAGATAAAGGATGACATAACAACAAAACAACACAGGTCAGAACAGAACAATTTAATCATCATAGTGTTTCATCACCGGATAAATAACCTGAAATAGTAGTACTTACCATATTGTCTCTTTCCTTGAAATATTTGAGTATAACTTCATATACTATAGCATCAAACATATCAAAACAGTGTGAAAGCATTCAAGAGAATGAAAGTATTACAAGGTATTTAGAATCAGCTAACAGAAAACAAACAACAGTTTCTATATTATCTGTTTGCCTATAAAAATTTTTGTTTATACTATCACATGTATTAAAATACAATAAGATACAACATGTTAAAACCAATGGAAACAGATGAACAACAGCTTGATGGGACTTCAAAACAAGATTATATTAAACCAGAAATAGCTATTATAATGTCTTATTTTCTTCAAAATAGCTATTCGTACTATCACAGACAATAAAATCAAACAACCTAGATTAAAACCATTCCAATTAATGAGTGAAAACATTATATGGCTTCAAACCAATATAACTGGGAATCATGATTACCACATACTTTTATGTATTCTTATCATTTCTTACACTAGGGAAACTATTCGGTATTTATACATGTAAGTTTCATTTATTTGACTTATGAGTGTGGTTTCAAGCTGCACCCATTGATTTATAAATATCTCAATGTGATCCTTCTTTATAGCTGAGTGGTACTCCATTGTATAAAAATACCACAACTTTTTTATCCATTCCTCAGTTGATGGACACTTGGGTTGTTTCCAAGATCTGGCGATTAAAAATTGTGCTGCTATAAACATAGGTGCACATATATCACTGTGGTATGATGCTTTGAGTTCTTCTGGGAATATGCCTAGAAGTGGAATAGCTGGGTCAAATGGGACTTCCAACCCCAGCTTTCTGAGAAATCTCCAGACTGATCACAATGGTTGCACCAGTCTGCACTCCCACTAACAGTGCAGGAGAGTTCCTCTTTCCCCATAGCCTCTCCAGAATTTATTATTGGTGGTTTTCTTGGTCTTGGCCATTCTTTCAGGAGTGAGATGAAATCTCAGTGTGGTTTTAATTTGCATTTCTTTAATGATTAATGATGATGAACACTTTTTCATGTACTTATTTGCCATTTGTATTTCTTCATCTGAGAATTGTGTATTCATGTCAGATGCCCATTTTTGGACTGGGTCTTTGAATTTTGGGGGTCTGATTTTAACTCTTTGCATGTTTTAGACAAAATTCCTTTGTCTGGGGGGCAGCTTTCAATGAAGTTTTTAATTTCATGGTAATCTCTTTGCATCTGTTTCATGTATTCTAGATTTTGTTTATATTCTTCACCAAAGGTTTTTCTTCTTTTTCTGGGTTCCTCCATTCTTTTATCTGTGTCTTCTTGAGAGGGGCTCAGCATTTCTTTTATTAATCTTTTTTATGTCTTGCCTCACTTGGATTAGAAGTTCAGTTTTAAGTTCATGTATGATGTCACAAAGGTGTATCTTTATGTCCTCTGATATTGTGGCCAATATTATATGATTGCTACCCTCGATCTCTTTTGTATTTCCCTCTCCCGGACTTATTTTCCCTGGGTCAGTGGCTGGAGATTTTTCTTATTTTTTTCTCTTGTCATGTTTCTGGTTTCTTTCAGACAGGTTTATGGTGGCGGTCTCTGGCCCTCTCCGTGTTCTTTATAGTTTTTCTGAAGCATGCTGGCTGAGGGCTAGCTGCTCTCTCCAGTTTACTGTTATCTGAGGTGCACGCAGGGACTGTGGGCTGGCCCCTCTTCTCTGAGCCAGTCAACCAGTGATTATCTTCAGCACATTAGTCTGTGCCTTGCAGATGTCACAGGGTTGGGACAGTTCTGTCCCTGGCTATTGGGTCCCAACCGGGGGCTGATATTTAGAAAAGAACTTCATGATAAAAAGAAATAACAGACCAAGCCTCCTCACTTCATGGTACTCAAAAAACAGACAAGGGGCCCTGGGCCCAGACATAATGCTCAAGGTGGTGCCTTAATGATATACTCAGATAAACACAGAAGTGTGCTTTACTAATAAGTTAGCCATTTATTAAGTGATTAATGTTCTCAGTTGCCACAGTTTGGGGTACATGAACAAAGGGGCCTGTGGGGCAGTGGGAAATCTCACAAACACACAAGCCATACATCTAGGTGGAAACAACTGTAACCTGTTTGATTTCAAGACTATAGCTCCTGAGAGAGGAACATTTTTGAACTATTTTTCTTTATTCTTTATTGTTTTTTGGGTGGATTTTAAAGTTTTTTTCTCTTTTCTAGTTTCTGTTTTTAATTTTTCCTTTTTATTTTTATTTTGTTAAAGCTTTTTCTTTTTGATTGTCTATTTCTTTATGATATCTCTATCTAAAAGTATGAATTTCTCTTGTACTCCATAGAATTCTTTGTCTCACTTTCCCCT